>NC_134462.1:97458702-98859300 GCF_047948215.1 Lycorma delicatula
CTAGAAGTACATGAGAACCAGTTAGAGATGCGTTCTCCGAGCGTAATGATGTTCACTGTACAATCGATCTTGATAATAAGACCGGTTGTATTGATAAAATTCATGTTCTCTGTGTAATTGGTCTGTCTTAAAATAATGAAAGGTTGGATATCTAACTGGTTATCGGTCGGCTCGGCATATCGTTGTACAACATTATATTGGCGGTCAACTGAAAACATCAATGAAAACAATATTTACCTTTCGCTCTCCCGTATAAGCCTGACATATTAATATTCGATATTCTTGATAAATGCTATGCCAATTTCTGTAGCGAATTGTTGTCAGATGGCATCAAACTGATGTTTAATTTAATTATTTGGAAGTAGTAGTAGACCCGACAATGCTTCGCTATTGCTAGATTTCAGTATATACATATATATATATATATATATATATTGATTAAATGAATACAATTGAAAGTTTGATAAAACATTAACAAAATGAACATTACGGAATTTCAGAAGATTTAACCTTTCCCTTTTACTCTTTCTTCCTTCCCCATTTCCCCTGTCCTTTTTCCCCTTTGCCCATTTTCATATTTACTAATTTCCCTCTTCCTTATTCCCTTCATTCCCTTTGTCCCTTCTTTCCTTTTTAGATTTTCCCTTTTCCCCCGGACACACATATCGGAAACATTGAAATGGAATCGTAAAATATTTAGTATAGCGTGTACTGCTTTTACGTCCCAACAGATTAAAAAAATGCTTTTTTTTTTTAAAAATCATGTTTTTACCTGTTACAGGTGTGACATCTTAGGTATATAAATAGTAGGTATATAAAAAGACGCGCGTATTCGAATGCAACGGTGTCAAAATTTCAAAGCAATCGGTGAAGAACTTTCGGAGATGTAAGATTTTGAACAAACGAACATTTACATTTTTATTATATAGATGACCAGGATAACATTCAGTTTAATGTGTTTCCGGTCATATATTGATAAAATCAAGCGTTAATAATTACAGTATTTAATTTGAGTAAAATAGACTAGTAAATAAAATCAATATTTCATTAACTATGAAAAAAGCTAAATAATTACAAATTGTAAATAAGGGGAAAACAAAACTCATTTAAAAGTAATTAATTATTAGGCAGACTGTTATTATCATTAATCTGTTTAAATTTTAAAAAGATACAAACAATATGTGTGATAATAATACTTCAGATCAGTGATTCAATTCGTAATTCCTGTAGACAAAGATAAATGTAATTTTAACGGAAACAAACAGTACTGATAGAGTTAACATCATTAACTAACCGTTCTGATAATTTAAGTTAACAATGTGTGCTTGCTGATTGAATGAATAAAATAAAACTTTATCGAATGAACACTATTTAAATGATTGAATAGGATTCAGTTTAGTTGAATTTTAGGTGGTTGTTAAGGCAAATATCGCTCTTTTTCTGAAAGTTAAAATGTTTTTTTTTTTTTTTTTTTTTACTTTTATCAACATTTTTTACTGTTGTTAAAGAAAGAAATGGTATTGTGTAAGTATACTGGTGCTACGTGACAAGAATGATGGATTCCAGATGTGCGGAATCAGTCCACACCCACGTTATTTGACATTAAGAATAACCAGCGATTACTACCGATATTATGCATCCAGAGGGAGGGAATTGTGTGAGCATTCGCGCGCGCGCACGTGTGAAAGGAAGAAAGTATCAAGAATTGTTTTAAAAATTTATCGTCAAACCTAGTTAATAAAAGTAAGTTTTATTCACAACTTAATTTTGTAGTAAATTTTATATTAATCGGGCGTCTACAGACGACCGAGTTAAAAACTGTTAAAATGAATCATTATTTTGTTGTAACAATTGTTTTCATTCTCATCACTAATGACAACTTAATCAGTAGAAAAGACAATATTTTAGTTTTTTTTTGCGCTAGTATTATAAATGTACCTAACTTACCGGTGTTTTGCACTTATTAAAAAATAACAAAAATAAATCACGATTAACAAAGTTATTGCATGATAATAGAAGTAGTACGATGTAGACATTTTAAAAATAAAAATTGGTTTTTGCCAAATTTTTCCCAAACATTATACAACAGTTATCTTTTATTTATGTATCACTAAATTTCTTTAAAAATACCTGTATTAAATCAGTAGTATTGGAGGAACGCTGTCTAATCTATCTAAATAAATAAAAATGTTTATTTGTTCAAAATCTTAAATCTCCGAAAGTTCTTCATCGATTGCTTTAACAGTTTGAGACTGTTGAATTCGAATATAATTCGAATTTCGCGTGTTTTTATATACCTAATATGCGCGTGTTTTTTTTTACCTTATATGTCGCACCTATGGCAGGTAAAAACATGTTTTTTTTTTTTAAGAACAGCGCTATCTGTTAAGTCAAAAGCAACACACGCTATACAAAATGTTTTACGAGTCAATTTCAATTTTTCCGATATGTGTGTCTGCTATAGACTAAAAAACTACTGGACCGATTTTCACGCGGGGAAAAGGGAAAAATCCAAAGAGGGAGAAGGGAATAAGGGGAAATGGAAAAAGAAAAAAATGGGAAAAGTAAATGGAAAGGGGAAGATAAACACGGGAAAGAAGTTTGGGAAGGAAAGGGAAAGGGGAAAATGGAAAAAATGAAATTGGGAAAAGGAAAGGGAGAAAGGGTAAAAGGGAAAGGTTAAATTTTGTAAGTTCCGTAATGTTTATTTTGTTAATGTTTTATCAAACTTTCAATTGTGTTCATTTAATCTACATACATACTTAAATCTAGCAATTGCAAAGCATTACCTGGTCTGCTAGTTATAAATGTATAATAATTAAATAATTATTTAATTTAAAAAAGTTTCCACAAATTTATGAATTATCGGTTGTGATGTATACTAAATTAATGTCGTGTTAAAATACGCCACATTAAATTGTATTCACTCAGAATATATGGCAAACAGACAAAACATGTATGTAAAAAGAGGGTGTACGTGTGATGGTGAGGGGAAGGGAACAGTGGCAACTGTGTTTAACACATGTTGACTCATGCGTAACTACATAGAAATACAGTACGATGATTATAATATGTACTCCACGGAAACTGCAGTCCAAAGTACAGCAATAATACACTCAGTCGGTTGAGAAATGAATTTCGCTGATATTTACCTCGGCTCTACTTGCGTTTGTCACTACTCATTCTTTCTCACTCGCTCTCTGTTTATCTCCCTGCTACTCTTTTTCTTGAATCATACCCTCTATTTAACATTCATTGTTCAAAGTGCGCATTTACTTAAATCAAAATGTAATAATTAAAATTTGTTTCTATTAAAAGTATCTTTCATGGAATTAACGCCTTTAATATAATTAATTAAACATAATGATTTTGTTTTATTATGAATCGGTAAAATGTTTTAACTATAATAAGTAATTACAACATATAATTTACTTTTGTGGTATTCATAAGTATACAAAAAGAAGAAAAGTTATTAACGCAGGATTTTTTTTTTTTTGCTTTGTGAAATCACCACATAAACGTCAACCTTTTTTTCAGAAATATAAGGTTCTACCAGTCTTAACTGTGGTGCGTGGAAAAGACCTAAGGTAAAAGTAGTCAGGGTTACTTTCTTTGAGATTTATGTTCGTATATACAACTACTTCCTGTGGTGAACAAGTTTCACTTGTGCTAAATATCACCTAGATTTTTTCGGATCGTTGCGCTGCGCTGATGTTCAACAGTATATTCATTTCATTTCAAAAAGACTACGACAACCGCTTCATTCCTTCTTCTCAAATAAACTTGGTTTAGAATACCGATTATTTTTTAAAATAGAATACCGATATTTTTTGGAGCGTCTTGTTTAAACAACCGTTCCGATTATGGGTATGTAAAAAAAAAAAACAGATATACATTAAAAAAGTTCGTCTGTACAATTTAGCTTTTGGTAAGGTTTGTCGGATCTGTTTTAAAATCTTGTGACATGGACAAGGTTACTTTTATTTGTAGAATTTTTGCCAGACAGTTTTGTTATTTTTTATCTAATGAACACCGTTTCACGGATTATGAAACCATTCACCGGATTGGTTTCGAATGACACTTTCACTATTAAATAATTTAGTAAAAGAAACGGTAGGCTATTTATATTATTAAAAAAAAAAAAACATGCATGAGACGGCGTCACCTTTTGAACAAAAATAATTTTCTACAATTTTCTTGCTTATTTTAAATTAAATTGGGAAAATTTAAACTCATATTTTTCTAGTATTTTGTTTTTAATTCACCTCTCCTAGAAAAATTAGTTTCTAATAATCCGGTTGATTCTTACTGTATGTATCAATTTTATGTTATCGGTATACAAGGCCATAGTTTTTTTCTTTAAAAATTAATATTACCATTATATTAAAATTACATTTTATCATATTTGATCCACAGTGCACGACCGATAATAATTAAAATACATCGACTTGGTAGGATTCGGTAGACCGTCTTATTTACGTATCAGGACAAATTGTAATATATTTGTTAAGGGCACATCTGTTCTTATCTACATATTTTAATTATTTACAGATAATCCATTACCCGCTTTTTTTCAACTGATATGCGATTTAATTTCTATTAATCAATACAGAATATGTGAACGTTGACCCTGAAATTGACCATTATTTCATACCCTATCTATCTTATAAATAAATATACAATTTAACTGTGTTAATCTCTAATTTGTTATAGTTACACAATCGGATGCAATTATGCAGTCATTGTTGTTACTACGGTATTGGTTAGTAGTGAAGTTTTAGCTATCCGTTTGCAAAAAGCTACTTTTCAGTACATGGGGCATAATATTACAACATTCTGTATGGTTCCGCAGAAAGCGCACCAGTATGTTCTGAAATGTACACAGAAGAATGTATATATATCATACGATCTTTTAATTAACTTGGGTTCGATCATTTCATACTTGAAATGTTCAAGTATTATTTTATCTTTTCTTCGATATCATGTATCTCAAATTATACCGACAATTTTTATTCTCTAGAAGTTTCTGTTGAAAACCCATACTAAAAGTTTAAAAATAGAAAATTGTTTCATCCGACAGGGATTTGAACGTACGATTCAAAAGTTTAAAAATTAACCAACTGTGCGTTGCATTTTTCCGGTCGTTACGTCAAACTTAAAAGTTTTATTCTACGTCAAATTTTATTAAAATTCTATTAAATTTAAAAAAATATTCGATTAATCTAATATTTTCGGTTTTTTTTTAATTGTCACCGCAGTTCGTACAAGTTTTGTCTTATTACACTTACGATCGTAGTTATGCGATTGCATTCTTATTCAAACAAACTTTCTTCTGTAATCGAAGATATTAAAATGTTACCCATTGTATGAAATGCAATTGTTTTTTATAGTTTTTGATTAATTTCTCTAATACATAACCTTGCTTTATTTTTGTTTAATCGTATAATGTTCTTTTTTTGAATTGGCCGAGAAAGTTAACTCGAAAGAGAATGCAATAGGGTTACTCGAAGTAATATTGTGTCCAGGAAACAGATACCATCCTGACAGTGACTTTTAGAGAAGAGCGGACAGTTTACACGATTTTGGACTTGGAAAGGACTTTCCTTAAGGAACCCTGATTTATTCGAAGGTATCTCGTCAATATCCAGAGGAAATGAGACTTATTTCAACATATATTTAACTAGTCGGATGTATTAACTTATAAAACTCAGGATAAAGATATCCCGATCTTTCTGGTAATTGCAGACGGAACCATCCTAATTTTTTAGTAACTGGATGAAGTTTGAAAGCATTTCTTCAGATTTATGCATCTCACTTTACGGTCTCTGTACATTAGATCATTTCCTTTTTCATTATCCAACCCTTTTTGTCATCCTGAATTCTTTCTTCCCGCTGTTGTTTTTTAGGGTTTATATTGGCACCCAAACTGGATCCGCATTAAGGATGGGTAAATTTGCTGTTATCTGCGCATGAACTTATCCAATAACCATCTTCTCCGTGGCGTAGTAAATCCTCGATCTACGGCGGTGGTACTCATCAAATAAAGTCTGCTAGATTTCGTCATAGTTAAGAAACTTTGGTAAAATATTTGTACATAACGCACTCGAATAAATGCAAAAAAGAAAAGTATATTTATCTTAGATTTAGTGATTTTAATCATAACTTCTATAAACGCTCTCGGACAGACGTCCTTTTGTATTAGTTTTATATTGTTGTGGGGGGATAGGATTAATTTTTCTGTGGAAATTGAGCACTGATGAGCACTTAGCCCTTTCACTTTGCTACTGGTTATGGGTGGGCTACCTCACTAAAAGGTATGCTTAAACATCTCTGTTCGTATGGAATTATGTTAGCGCGCGTATATATATATATATATATATATAAACTTTTCCTTTACGTCTATAGAGAAAAAACATTCTTTATAGCCGATTTATCGATATTTTTTTACGCGACGCTGAAATCTAAATTATTACAATTATATTCTCGTGTTTAGTAAAATAAAAACACCCGTCTACTGTTTTTAAATCCCATTATAAGAATCGGTTTCATTTTTATTTTCGATTTCTTGTTCTCAGGTTTTAAAATTTAAAAATTGTTTGTATTTTATGTGTTGTAAAGACATTAAATAGATGTAATAGCGTATTAGAAACAGCAATAAGCTGTTCTTCACGGGACAAAAAAAAAATGAGAGAAATAAGACCCAAGTAATAATGTTAAAAAGTTTTAAGATATATCTAATAATAAACTATTGACTCAAATAATTCTCTTCTTGTATGACTAAAGCGACAAGGATCTCTTAAAAATGTCTGTAGACAGCACAAGTAGGCTGCAAGTAGTAACATTTATATGTAACTATAAATAAACTCACTTTCTAACTACATACTGTTTTGTTACATCTATCTTGTATCGCACGAGTCTATTAATATGACTAAGTCTAAACTTTCCTTTTTGTATCCATGCCGTATTACACTGTTAAATCGAATAATGTAACAGAAATATAGCAAACACTGATCGATATCGTAAGGGAGGGGGGCGATCTCTCCCAAACTAAAGGCAATCAAAACGATAATTCAGTGAAAAAAGCTTTAATTAAATTGGCACAGCAAAAAAAAAAATAATAATAATGGTATTGATCTGCTTTGGGGATAACCGATGGGTGACGATGCTACGTCAACCACTATTTCTACTCGACAGACTTAAAAAAAAAGTACTAGATTTCACCCTCAATCCGGCCTTTCATAAGAAATTTAACAGCAAAAAAATCTTTGTCTTGATAAACGTACGAAAAGGAATGTATGTAAACAACGTAAGGAGATTACTACCGGGTGTGAACTAAGGTTTTTAATTCGGAAAAACCTATTAATGCGATGGACTATAAAAAAAAAAAATTCCGTGAGAATATAAAACTTATAAACTAATCGGACAACCGGCGGATCTTTTACAAAATAATGAAACGATTATGGGAATTATTTCTTTTGATTTGTGAATAAAAATAAAATTTTTCATACTGTGTGTGTGTGTGTAAAAATAAAAAATGTTTAATTATTTAAGTTGGCGCCAAATGGAGTTTAATAATTTGGTGATATAATATTTTTTAATCAGATAAAAGCTTACTTCTAAAAATGGAAATTAAAACGAGGATTTTTTGTTTTTGTGGAATTTTTTAAAATCGGTTTTATTTTATTACTTAAGTTCTTTTTTTTAGAATTTTTACACAAAGTAAAATTTTAAATGATATTTTATGATCAACCGATCAAATATGCTAACCGATCACATTTTCATTGAAAAAATATTTATTTTCTACGTAAATAAATATTAAAAAATTTAGAGGTACTCTTTTATGAATTGCAGTTGATGCTATTCACGTACATTACTGTCAGTATCCTATAAACTAATGTATTTATCGTTTATAAATAAAAAGTTTCTTAAAATAGTGTATACCAAAAGAACGGCTAATACAATATTATTGGGTATTTATAAATACGTACGAAATAAATTGAACTCGTAACAAACATCATGTCAATCGGCCAGATAGTTAAAAGGGTCGTTAACCCGTACGTACTATCATCCTCGTCGATGTGTCATTTTCTTAAACGATATAAATTATTGTGTTAAGTATTCTATCGGTTCGTGGTTACTATTTATCGTTTCAAATAATTTACTTTCCAACGATACATATATCCTGTTAGCTTTAGTGAGTTATGAAGTTAAAAATATTTTAATTTTAGTGTATAATTCAACCTTTTTTACAAGCTTTAAAGAAATAGTTGTATGAAAAAAAATCATTAGATTCCAGTTAAATTAAAAATGTTTGAAATTAAGCAAATAAAAAATAGTATTTATATAGCTTAATTTGGGTACAAATATCGTTTAATAATAAAACAATTACAACAGTTGGTTTTAAATAAAACAACTAAAGCTATCCCATGAAGCGTCCTGTTTCTTCAGGTAGTAATTTTCAACCTTTTTAGCTCCACGACCTCCAAAAAGTGAAAAATATATAATGAATATTTCATGACCCAATGAAACACAGTTAAAAAACTATTTTGCTGCGTTGGTAGCGACAGGTATGAACATGCATATATGAAGTGTACAATCATGAGCAATTTACACGTTCCAACTTGTTGTGCACGTGCTCCTTGTAATTTGATCTGCTTGCATAATATTCGCTTTAATATTTAATATTCGCTTCGTCATGTTCGAACATGTATATAATAAGTTTGAACACGTCGTGCTCTCAGCAATATAAAAGCTGTATAAAGGATTGCAGAGCGTCAACATAGTTTCGAATGTGAAGCGTGCGTCTGGTACCTTTATTTAAGTTTTTAAAAGTGTAGTTTCATTGAAAATAATAAAAATAATAATTGGGATTTCGGTTTTTTTAGTATGCGGTCTAACGAAGTAACTGTTTTTTTTGTTTTTAAATTATATTCTTATGCAAAATGGATAAATTTGTGAAAAAATGAAGTGAGTCATCTACATCCATTGAATTGATTGGTATAGAGACAAGATTGTACAATAACAGTTACTTAAATTATGGTTTTACCTAACAGGATGGAAAGCCACAATGCGTTGTTGCTTTCATCTTCTCTCTGATGAAAGCATGAAGCCATCAAAATTATTTCGACACTTGGAAACTAAACATCCGGACCATAAAAGCAAATCCTTGCAATTATCGAAAGAAAATTACATGCTTTGAGAAATTAACATTTCTATTTGTAAATCAAGCTATACTGATAAAAGTACACTTGAAACATCTTATCTCGTAGCATTAAAAGTAACTAACATTTCCAAACCTCGTTAAATCGCAGAAAACCTCATATTGCATGCTGCAATTGGTATGGTCAGCGTTTTAATACGCGTGGAAGAAGTAAAAAAAATTGAAAAAATTCTAAAGAAACAGTTTCAAGGGGAATCGACATGGCTGCCGATGTTCGCGATTAGATAATTCAGCAAGTGAATTTTTAAGTATTCATTTTCGTGAATCAACAAATGCGGCAAACATTTTTCGGTTCTTATGTTTTGCGAGATATGAATACGATAGGGACAGACCAATCAAATAAAATAAGTTGTTTTGCAAATCAATATCTGTTCGTGCAACAGGACAATGTTTTTTTTATACTTTTTATAAAGATACTAAAAACTATAACATAAATTGGACAAGATGTACTGCAGTATTTAGTGACGGTGCAAAGACGTAACAGGAAATAATAGTGGATTTCTGAAAAAATTAAAATTAAAATCGTCTTATACAAAGGAACAAAGGGCAGAGTGGACGCACCGCTTCCTTTAGAATATATGTCAGAAAATCTCAAACAAGTTCTTTGCAAGGCTGTAAAAATGGTTATTTTTATTAAAAGTCAACCGTTACGGAATAGGCTACTTGCTAAACTATGCAAAGAAATGGGAGAAAATAAAAACTCTCTTCTTTTTCATAAAGAAGTTATCGCGGAGGAAAGTGTTGACCTGGTTATTTTAATTTTGAGATGAATTAATAATATTTTTCCAGGATAAAAAACGCCTTTCTCAATATTTACGGAATAACGAGTATATATTGTTGTTGTCTTTAAGCTAATGTATTTTCGTATTTAAACGAATTGAATGTGAATTTACAAGGATGTAATAAAAATATTTTATTAAAGACAGACAAAGTTCATGCTTTCATTAGGAAGTTTGATATCTGGATTTTCCGCTTTCAAAACAAAAATTTTGTTATGTTTATACTTGCTTCTGATTATACTGTGAAAAATCTGGATCAAGGAGACACTATTATTCACCACAGTTTGGGTAACATGATGTATTTGCGTGGGCTTGCGGAGTATTTCCCGGAAGATAAAAATAATTTCTCAAAGAGATGGCTACTGAATCCATTTAGTAAAAACGTTGATGCAGCTGCTAAGTTACCAGTTGAGATTTACGACCAGCTTACCGAAATGTCTGCTGATAAAAGGTTACAACTACAATTTTCATCTGAAGATTTAGATACGTTTTGACTTGCTCAACGAAGTGAATGTGGAACTTTAATCACAGAAGCATTGAAAATATTAATTACTTTCCTCTGTGAAAAGGGTTCTTCGTCTATGGTTGCGCTAAAAACTAAATACAGGAATCGTTTTTTATCACTTAAAAACAATTTTCTTTTGTATTTCAACATAGATCCACGTCTGGAGAAACTTTTAAATGAAAACTAAATGCAACAGTCTCATTAATTTATTTTATTTACATGTGTACTTAATAAATATAGTTAAATGTTTATAATAAATGATCTTTTTCTCATAAAATGATGTCATTACTGTTTACTTTAAAGTTGTAGGCTAATTTCGCAACCTCAAGGTTGAGAAACGCTATCTTACGGGAACAATTTCAATTATACGCGATATATAACCATAAAGTCAGTTATTTATTACAACACACTATTCTGACCGTAATGAAAAAAAAAGCTCGATTATTGATATTCCGATAAACCTAGTTTGTTTAATATACATACAGGAATAACATAAAAAATCGTTTTCCTACGCGATCGATTTGAATTCTATCTACAGAAACCGATGTAGAAGTTGAATTCAGCAGGCCGGCCGGCTGTTGTTATGCGTCACTGCTTTATATACACATATAGAATATATCTTATTCAGTAGTCGATTACTAGTTTCCTTTGCGACGGCGTTGTTTTACACTTACAGTTAATGCCAGTTTAACTTATTGTTATTTACTAGTTGAAGAGGTGTCATGTTAATATCCGGTGTAGTATTCTCGGTCTATATTTAATACCCTATAGGCGTACAATTTAATTTGTTACGTTTTAGTTGTCGACATCGGATTTTATTATTAAAAATAAGTTGTTGGTGCTGTTACATGACTGGCAATATCAATTAACTTTTTTATAGTACTTTTAAATTGTCTAATTTTGTCATACTTATATTGAAAATAATTTATTTAATTAACGTGTGATAATCAGGCTGAAAAATAAATTTAACTTCTGAAATTAGTAAGATTTTTTTCAGAATTTCAGTAAGTTTTTTTTAGAGTTGTAATGTAATATATTATGTACGTCCATTTCCTTGAAATATATATATATATATATAATTTAATTTATCATTGCCGCTACTCAGATATAGAATCATAAATGTTTGTTCATGTTACGGAATGAAAGTACGTAAATAAATGACCAAGCCACATACAGCTTTTCTGATCTTCTTGGAATAAACATGCGGTCTACGACCAGTCAGTTACCTGCCACAACCGGTTTTCTATTTCCATTTGTATCGTTCTTGAACGAGTATCAAGAAATGAGTTTCACGGTAAGCTAAAAGTATTGTTTAAAATAAGCAATAATATTCTATAATTATATATCCACCTAACCGTATTAATGTAGAATTATAAATTACTTGTGTGAGTAATACATTATTTTCCTGTTGTTATTTTAGCTGAAAATCAGCAAAAATTACCTGTATTGAAAATTAATAAAAAAATAATAATAATAAGATAGGTTGATTTTTTTAAAGATTGTATTCCTAAATCTGTTTTCAAATATAAAAAGCGAAGATTGATTTTTGAGAAAAAATAATTTCATTATAATTTTTTAAATGCCAGTAAAATATTTTTTTAAATTATATTTCCGTCAGTTTATTTAATAATATATTTAAAGAAAAAAGTTGTTAAACGTGAAATTAGAGATTTATAATAACGTTTCCATTTTTAATACTCTTGATTCTGAAGGATGAGACAAAAATTCAATATTAATTAAATTCACTGTCTCGAAACGGCTTCATTTTCCCCCTTGCGGCCGATTTAATAAAGTTTATTCGTTATTATAAATAAAAATGTGATTTCTTCCGCAATTTCATGGGAATTCAACTTCTATTAAGTACTAATATAATATAAAAGCTTGATCGTACTTTTAACAGATTTTAGTTAAAATTCAGGAGACATTCTCTATTCAACCTAGACATATATATTTTTTTAAATGTACATATTTAAGCCTTACACTTCAATAGAGAACTGATTTCGATATTCCTTCTATTTTTTTGTTTATAAAGGATATACCTTCATATGATGGTGTACATCGATTCAACGTCATCATCTGCTGTTCTACCTGGTGGCAGATTCCTTAGGCCACCGCTATCTTCTCTCTTCATCCATTTCTCTCCCAAGCCTTTTTCTTCTCCCCCTTGCAGTTTCACCACGTATATTAACTCATCCTTTTTCTTCCTTTCTTTTTGTATTAATCTTTCCGATGGAGTTTCTAAGATTCCACTTCCTCTTTACCACGTGTCCTGACCGGTTTCCTTTACGTCTGTATTCTTTCTGCGTAAGGGCTCTTTTTACTTTTAATCCTTTTCGACATTTTTTTTTAATATTAATTTGGCGCCGACTAGTAAAAAATTATTACTTTTTTAAATTTTAGTAGACTGTTTTCCAGGTCGATTTTATTTTTTACTTTTTACTAATGATTTTTAACAATTAATCGCATTAGTTTTTTTAATTTATTTTATGGATGAGCGATTATAATTTTGTAGGTCATATTAAGTAGAATTAGAAGGCACGACTTCGTTTGATAAGAACCGGACAGGAAACAGAATTCGTATAAATACCGGGGAAGCAATAATTCGCTCGTCTTTAGAACAGAACCGGCGGGCGTTTATCCAAAATTTAAGAAACGACACCGTTGAGGAAGGGATCGAAAATCACACGAACACAATGGGTAATGAGAAAAGACGAAACGAAACTACATCACGGAAGGAGTGCTATAAGACTCCTTGATGGCAGTGGATCATTGGTGCCGCCGATAATCTCTCGGGAGATCGGGGTATCGGGTCGAGCGCATTACGGATCTACAGTTTGGATCGACGGTTCGAACGGAGCAGCTTTTTTTCCGGATATTCAAATTCCACTTGAGATCAGCCACAGGCTTCTTTTGTACAAACTCTCGCCCGCAAAGTATGCTTCCATAGGCCTACAAGACGTATGGAAAGCATCCGAATGAAGTATAAACCTGTACAAGATTATTTACTCGATGGACATAATCCATATCGATATTTTCGTATTCATTCTTGTTTAAGTTAAATTAAAATCACTATACAGTATGAATTTATTGGAAAGTGCTCAGCTGTTTAAATGTGTGATTTATGGATCTATATAATTATTTTATTCGGCGTTAATCCATAATCCCTGTTGTGGACTGTTAAATACTTTTGAAAATTGTACAATAGTATGTACAATAATACAAGAACGTACAATAAGAATATGCAATATATTAAAATAGTTGCAAAATAATGGTATGCAGCTTTTAATTGATGCATTAACTCATAATGTTAAAATTAAAAAAAATCGTTAATACTGTTATGACGCCCATATATTTAATGTTGAGTGGTAAATTTTCAAATTTCAAAGAAAAAATGGAATTGCAAATCCCAAGACTATGCGCACACTCAGCACAGGAATCAAATCGTTGTAATAAGAGAAGTCGACGAAAGGCAAGCACCGATATAGAAGAATGTATTTTAATTTCTTTTCTTTTAATCTGGTCATGCAAGAATCAAACAACTGATCGAGGTGAAAATTTGAAAACGAAGTAATAAAAAAATGTTGAAAAAATTAAGCTGTTAAGATTTTTTTAATAATACTTTTCTACGTAGCAGAGAATGAAAGTCAGTTTGAAGAAAACAAAAATGAAAATAAATAATAATGTAGCTTATAGCCTTCGGGCATCAAATATAGGTATAGGAATTGAATGAAATTCTTAATCGTATGTCTGTTGTAACGGGTTTTACGGTAAGAAAATAACAACAGAAGAACAGTTTTAATTTTGTTTAAAAAATGTCAAAAATAAGTTGAATTTGAAGAGAATAAGACTAAAATGAAAGGAAAAATAAAGGCAAGTGTAAGGGGTTAAAACTGGAAAACGATTAGAACAAATAACACAGGGCATAAAGACAAGATTAAGTGTATGAAACTAGTCGAGTGAAAGCTAAGAAATAAAAATGCATTATTCTTTCCTTTACAATAATAATTCATGGAATAACAGTAAAGTACCTCTTTGACAACCTTCAATGTACGTTTGAAATTTACCTGAAATTCTTACTGTACCGTAATCTATTACTACTTCAAAGATTTACTGTAAAAACCCTAATGTATGTATTGTGGCCCCTGTTTAGGACATGATGATTTTTTTTAAATTATTACTCCAAGCGTAAATTGGTTAAATTATTACTCTAAGAGTATTATTGATATTCCATTTCTTTCAGTTAAAAAGAACAAAATTTATATTATTAACTAACAGACTCGGCAATGCTTTGCTATAGCTAGATTTGAGTATTATATAGATTAAATAAAGACAATTGAAAGTTTGATAAAACATTAACAAAATGAACATTACGGAACTTCACAAAATTTAACCTTTTCCTTCCCCTTTTTCCTTTTTCGCTATAGTTGGCGTTATATTTTTAGTTTTGTTCGGGTGATTAGTAACTGCCTATATTGTTTACCAAATTTTTTATCTTCAACAGATTTCAACAGAAATCTGTTTTTTATATTCAACAGATTTCTGCTTAATTTTACAGAAATATTTTTAAATTTTGAAAAGAGATAAGCAGGATTCGTAAACGGTGAATGAATTAATAAGCAACCAAGTTTCCACCTCAGGTATTCTGTTCATTTGGCGGATAGGAGAAAAGACTCCCCGGATATGTTTGCGACTAGAACTAAAATATACGCATACCAATGAATGATGAATTAACTCTACCGGTCCCCGTAAACTTAGCACGGATTAAATTCCACCCAAAGAATACGCTGACGAAAAACGGGATCGAATTTAAGGGATAATGAGATAGGAACGGTCTACCGATAAAGGAAACGTGAAAAAGTACAATACACCCGACTAAAGGAACCTTCTCCCTCTTGCAAGTACTGGGGGAAATCGGGATACATTTACACGTATTGAGCAGTTGTTACCGTTATATAATTTTGTGTATCGGGCGAAGTTCGCGCAACAACTAATCGATAATCCTCGGATACTAAAATGCTAACATGAAAAAAGGCCCAGATTTCTTTAAAGAAAACTTTCACGTATTCAAAGAATTGTGCGGTTTAAGGAAGTATTTGACTTAGATAAGTTTTGCCGGCTCCTCAACGGAGTGCTATAGAAAGGATGCAATTTGCTGAGGGGGGGAAACCACTTGTTCTGAGTTGTACGGTAAAAGAATTCTGTGATTTCAGATTATTGGAAAGTTATTTTGTCTTGAACAAACTTAGACAAATTAAAAATTGATTTTGAAGTTAAAAAAATATTTTATCAAAACCAAAAAAATGAGCCCAAATTTATTTTTATAACAATGATTTTTAAATAAGTTTTTCATCTAAAACATACGATCAAGGCTCACCGGTGAAATTTTTTAGTATCGCATGTCGCTATACACGAATGTTGAGGTCGGTTTCTTGTCTCGATGTATATTTTCATGTTACAAAAAGAAAAATTCCATCACCATAATCTTGGCACGTTAATTATGCGTTTGATTAGAGAAGACTTAATACGCTCCATATCCTTAATAATGAATAAAATTCATATACGCCTTTATCTACAAGTGATCTACAGATTGTTGAGTAATTTAGCGATCTTTATCAGTAAAAAGTTTTAACCACGATGTATATCGAACCTGTTCTTTTGTAAAATGTATTCATACTATAAACACAGACTGCAAACTGTTAAAATTTATAAAACGTTTTCTTTATCATTACTATAGTACGCCCATATAATTTGGCTGTTGATTTTTGCCGTGTTACTATGCGTCAAAAAAAAAATCGAGGAAAAGTTTAATTATACCATTAGATTCTCATCAATTTTTTCGTTTTGTTATTACAAAATTTTAATAATAAATCTGTTGTTATTATTACAACGAATTGCAACCAAACTGTACTTGAATGAGACACTGCCGGTTGAGTAATATTATTTTGATTTCAAATTGTTATATAGTCGAATTCGTGTCGCCCTGACGATTCGTTTGATTACTTTTCGTAATTGTCTTAAATTTTCTTTTCCAAAAATTTCTCGAAAACCGTGTTTTTTATATTTTCACGGCGATAAAAAGAAAACGGAACACTACACGCAAGTTTTGTTCAGTACATTTTATGGAGAAAAGATTGATGGATTTAATGTGTAATTATTTTTTACTATACAGTAACACGACAAAGTAACCCGTCAAGTAAAAGCGCAAATATCTCACAAACTGGATAATTAATAGGGTTTCACATATCCTTATATCCTGTAGCGTATATATCTTATATATAAATTCGAAAGTTTGTCTGTCTGTAAGTTTGTTTGCAACGCCATCACGCGAGAATCGACCGACCGATTGTTTTCAACTTTTAAGGATAATATATTTGTCTTATCACACGGAAGATTTTAAGCCATAGATCGAGGCCCTTGTCTCCTTTCTATACAGCCTAAATACTTTAATTGTTATTTATCAGTACTATTCTCACAACCGTGAGGATAACGGACACTGGCTTGACGGGAATAGCGAGCGAAGCTCCGTTGTCTCGGGAGCGAAGTCCCAGGCTAGTATTGTGTATTAAAAATAAATTTTACAAATACATTTGCATTAATTTTTTATATTATATTATTAATTTTTTATTTATATTATTAATATTAGAGAAAAATTATGGAATGGAAGGGCGAAGAAGAAACATTTTTACTGAGTAACAATGCCGAGGATGGCGAAGAAAAATAGCGCGTCTTTTTTTACCGAGCTGAAGCTCGACAGACGAGACCAGGCCCGACCGGTTATATTAGAACTCTAAGTACTTTTCATTACCATCTTCTGCTACCACTTGTTTCGTTCTAATTAATAACACGCTCTCGACGATCTAAATTTGTAGTGATACACGTCTGTACGCTACATTATGCAGAAACGTATCCTCCTGTGATTCCCGATTCAACAAAGTTGTATAAAATATCTACTCTCAACATATACCGATCGATCGATCGAGGTTAGGAATAGTTAAATTTCTTTTTTTCATATCTGTTCAGCTGATATCTACTGATATGTGTAATAAATTAAAATTATGGGCGAATTCTCTTCCGTTTTATAGGAAATTTAATGATATTCCTAAGCGAAGGTTATTTTAAGCTACATACATTCAACATTAATGATAAATATGTGTACACGTTAGATTATTGTACTTTCCTCTTAATTAACGCGATAAAATATTTCCTTTATAGCGTTTTTAACGGCACGATTTCTTTTAATGAACGGGGGGTAATCGAAAACGATTTCAACAAGCGTAGCTACGGGCACACCGTTGACTGTTTATAATGAAAAATAATGGCTGCAGACAAAACGGGTGAACGGTGAAGAGTTTAAAGAATTGAAATGAAACGAGTTAGTTTATTTCAGTCACTTTGCTTGATGGTGCTTTCTTGTATATAATAATAGTTGTTAAGAATACACGACTGCGGTAACTATATAACACACAGCACCGAAGTATATAAATTAAAAATAAAATTAAAATGAAAAAAAAACATTTCCGGTTTTTTAAATCTTAAGTGACTGGATTCTAGCCAAACGGAAATGCCAGGGTAATATTTAACTTTCTCCAATAATAATAACAAATAAATAGATTTTTTTATTATACTTTTTTTAAGTTAAAATTTTGATTAAACTTTATTGTTTTTTCGTTTTTTTTTATACTCAGTAATAATATACTTTTACTCGGTCCTGGTTCACCGACCAAAGAAACAAGGTCCCGGGGATAGATCCAAAGAAAGAGCCATCCGAATAACAACTTCCGAACACAAATATCAAGAGTAAAGTAAACGTAAGGATCATCGCTCTCAGCAAGGATCCGATGAACATCGAGCGAAAACCCGAAAATAATTCGAGAGGAAGGACCAAAGATAAAATGAAAGGAGTAGATTGTGAAAAAGTAAAATATATGTCAGAAGAATCGTAAACCTAGACGAATAACCTTGTCCGAAAGAAAGAGTGTGAGCATCCAACAGCCAGCGGTAACTCCCGACTAAAAATAACTCTCGATCTTTGGAAGATCGGGAGTTATTTTTACCTAGAAATTAACAGCACGGCAATAACCGATGATTTATCACCAAAATATATCAAATATATTTCGCAATAAAGCAGTTTTCCCCGGCCACGTCGTGAAGGGTAATGTCTGCGTGCTTTTTATCCGGAAGATTCTGAATTTTAATTTCGGTCAGGCTTGACATCTTTTACGTCCATATAAAATTCAGATTTTTATCATAGAAGAAAAAAGGCAGGAGGATAGTTGTAATCGGACCTGTCTGTTGTTATCGGAGAAGAGATAAAAATAATTATGAAGAGCTACCTACAGTAGGCTCAGTATTGTGTGGAATGTGTACGTATCGAAATTAAATCGTAAACCGTTTAGCCGAACTCCCGCTGTAGGATGAATACCGTTAATTATTATACCGGATCGGTTTCGCAACATTTGTGGTTTTCATAATTTCATCTTTATAAAATATATATATATATATATATAGAGAGAGAGAGAGAGAGAGAGAGAGAGAGAGAGCTGTCATGGGTTTGCATTGCAAGTAATAAATAAATTAAATTAAATTAAATTTTTAGAGATTCACGTAGGTACGCTCGGGAACCTTCAAAATGTGAACGGCTACACTGCCAAGTATATATAAATATATGCATGTATATGCACCGTAAATTTGATTAATCGCCTCCAATGTTGGAGAATAACATAAATAATTTGCAGTGGCGGCTCGTAGCTAAAATTAGTGGGGGCGCTGTTCCAGAAACCCTTTTTCTGGGCCTTTTCAAGGTTAAAGTTTTCTGAAAAATAAAATACCGAAAAAAAAAGAATCAAATAGAAAAGCTGGAAGCAGGATAATAATCTAATCCTTCACTTTATCACATTCAAGAATATGATACATATTTATTCGGTTTAACCGAATAAATAATAAAATGTCGATACAGATAATATTTTTTAATATTAGATAATAACTTAATATAATGTCCGCTTAAAAACACTATAGTCCAACGGTACTTAATTTAAATTTCTATGTACACAAAAACAAATACATAATTAGTTTTTACTATTAACCTTTCTCTTTCGCCCTTCCAGTGTTTTTTGGACAGATTTAGCGATCAAAGAGCCCTTGCTTTTCGCCATCTTCTGATTACTAAACCGCTCACTAAACCAAAAACAACTAAACCGCTTTCATATTCCTTCCACCGACTAAACTAGAAAATGGAACGAACAAGGAACGTTCCATAAACACGCGGAGTAAAAACAAAACTGCCTTCCACCAGCACGCCGGGTCGGCACTGCGGGAGCGACAGTGCTCTATCTCCCTCGCAGCCTAACGGGCTACTTTCCATGTGCACAACAGCCAAATACATACGCCGCTGGAACTGTGAAGCGCACAGTTCCGTACAAAGATTTTTGTACCTTTTTCATAAACTGGGGGATGGCTGCTGACATTAAGCTTAAGGATTATACATTGCACAAGTGTAAAAAAAGAATTAAAGAAAAAAGGAATCATTATATTAAATGTTACCGATAATATTAAGTGGAAATAGGGGGTGCTGCAGTGCAATTCCACAGCGCCTATACGCGAGCCGCCACTGATAATTTGTATATTTAACGTTAATTAGAGGTTAACGAGCGTAGATTATATTATGTTGATAGCCGGCCTCCGTGGCACGAATGACTGTTCCCACGAGAGTAACTGAACGAACCTACAGGATGAAGATATTAAATATTCACTTAATATGTTAATAGGTAATACTAGTCTAAATCGACGTAGAATCTGATTTTACTTCAGGTCAGTTCTACTGAACACTCACTTAAGCATTGTTCTGCCTACTGTTCCCAGAAAAGTGGGCCGTTTATATAGATATAAATAAATAACGTTTTCCGGAGCGGAAGGTAGCGTCTCAGCCTTTCATCCAGAGGTCCCGGGTTCGTATCCCGGTCAGGCATGGCTACGCTACAAATTGTCATTTCATCTCATCCTCTGAAGCAGTACCTAACTGTGGTCCCGGAAGCTAAAAAAAAGTTATTTTGATATAGGTACGATTCGTCATTGCACGAAATAATCTAACCAAACATAACCTGCATTCGCTAACTTCGACTAATTAACACTAATGCTTTGATTATTTAAATAATAAATTCTGTATTTACTGCTTATAAATTGAGTTGTTATTTTAATATCGAAAATATGTTAATATTTAAAATTACCGGTATATCTAATAGATTGCTATATACTTATTAAATTTCCAACATTGGAGGCGAATATTAATCAGATTGGTAATTATGGATAATCACCGAATTAATTAAATTCACTAATTTATTACTAATAATATATACTGTGGTTGAAATGTAGTGCAAGATAAGATTCATTTTCTGAGAAAAAAAATTAATTTTAGGATTTATACAAAGATCTCTAGACCGAGATAAAATAAATTTCATTTTCAGATGTCAAGCGTAAACCTTACCGTCATATAATACAGATTTATATGACGGTACTTATACCATCATATAAGATGATAAAATGTTTCTAATTCGAAAGCCTATGAAAAATCCACATACATGCTTATTTTTTTAAAAGTAGCTTGAAAAGAAAATAATTTCAACGAATTTCGAGAACGTAGTTTTCTACCTAATTTAAAGGTTAAATTCGACAATAGCAAACTGTTTTTCATGAAAATTATAATTTTTTTAAACAATGTTGACGATAATAATATAAAGATTATCATTTACGTAAGTACAAATTACATTTATTTTAAAGTTTTTATCTAAGCCTATTTAATATTTCTGATTAAGTTTTGAATAAATTAATCCAAAAACGTGTAAAAGTTGAAGAAAATTAGAAAAAATAAGAATACCAGGTAATTTTAATTGATTTTTCATTTATTCTACAAATTATTATTACTAAAAAAATTATAAAAGTGAAACAAGAAATTTTAATATTTCTTAAAATTTAAATAATATTTTAAAACAATTAAATAAATTGGTAAAAGTGTTTATAAATCGTTTAATTCGATTCTTTATATTCCAGTGAGTGAGATAATTATAGGGTCGGTTTTCTTTTAAAGTACAGTCATTTCAAATAACATTATTATACTTGACGACTGTACAATAGCCCATCGTTCATTCCATTCCCTCTGGCAACAACATAAACGCCACTGTCCTCACTCAACCCCGTATCCTTCTCTGTCTACGATCCACACTATTCATACGTACATGAGTGGGGCACTAGTCCCACGTAGTCTATCTCTTTTCTTCAATAAATCAATAGAAGGAAACGACGATTATCCGCCCCTTTAAATAAAAAAATATCCATGCAACCGAGAATATCCTGCCGGCTCTGTACACTTGTTATAATATAAGTCTTTATTGTAAAGATATTGACCTCAACTAGTAGTATAGAAAAATTATTAACTTTAAATGAAAAATTAAACTCAAACACATTGATTTTCCGAGCATATATACGTACAGCATTATATACTGTGTTTATAGGTTCTTTTAAATACCCGACAGTGTATAAAGAAATTATAAAAAGAAAATATTGTCAGGTCTTTTGAGTCGGCTATTTCCAAACTTGTAATTTTTATTTTTAAATAAATTTATTTAATCATTTAACCGATTTTGCTTATTGATCAAGTTAAATGTATAATAATTAAATAACACAATAATTGGATTTACATTTAATAAAAATACTACGAACGATATCTTAAAACTGATAATGAAATAAATAATGTTAGAAAAGATTTATATAAAAATATAAAATAAACATGAATTAAAAAAAAAAAACAAATAAAAATTAACAATGTTCACTCTTTAAACAAAGTTGCAGAAAATTTTACTTTTGTTCGCTTGATGTTGAGCTAGTTTAGACTGTCGCTGGTAGCGCGCAGTTGTGACACAGATGGATGTAGCACTGGTGTTTTTATCAGATTTTGAAAGACTTTTTTTTAAACGCATCAAGATCAACAAACAAAACCATCCATATGTTCACGTCTTACTTATTTAGACATCGTTTAAATTTGTCAAAGTGCCCGAAACAGATTTAAATTTGGTGTTATAGTATTGTAATACACCGGTTGCCAAGGATTAGAATCTTTTTTTTTTACTAAACAATGAAGAGATACGAGATCCATACGATATTTTGTATTTAGATAACGTACACACGTTCGATCGTATCCTAAAAATGCTGTAGGCTATCTGACGTGAAACAAATGTTACTTCTAAAACCGGGAAAGCGGCCGTTTTTAAGATAAGGATCCTTTCCAGATTTACGAAGGAAAGTGACAGGTGAACCAGTCTCGTAACCTTTTTACAGGCAACATATGTACCACTTCGGTAGGCCAAATTAATTAAAATGGAAAAGGTGTACGGCTCTACAAACGACACCTTCACTCTGTTCATCACAGATAATCGTCTACATAATAAACATCATTACTATTAGAAACAGCGATTCTGATCGGTAGCGTCTTGAATATCAAACAGCTTTACGTGCGTCATTTCCATAAGGTAGTTCGATAAAGGTAAATTAATTTACCCCGACGATACAGAATTGATCCATCGTCTCAAACTCAGTATGAGATATTTATACTAAAACATTATAGGAATATAAAATTTCTATATATATATGTGTTTGCACGAATCCGATGTGCGCATAATCATGATATAAATATCAACGAGTGTGCAATTTTTCGTGTGTAACAGGGTCATAATTCCAACGTTTTACAGCATGTAATAGAATGCGCTTTTGATAAAAATCGGTCATTACAATGCTACAAGAAACATACGCAATTTTCTTTGGCGACATCGTATACGGTGGATACAGCCGCCGCGGGCCGATCGAAGACTTCACAGATCATTTGACGGGTGGAACGCAATCAAGGCGTACTTTTAATTCGTCTTTCTAGGAATTCATCTTTTACAAGGAACATTTGTAAAGCTCTAATCCTTAAGACGAATTTAATTTTCTAAAATTACTTTAAATCTGCTACAAAGTGTTTGTATGTATTTTTTTTTTGGGGGGGGGGGGTTTGATATCATTACATGAGCTTGAAGCTTGTGCGTGGGGTATACGGAAATGGAATTTTGTAGCGTGTGAAAATGCCATGCCTGACCGGGATTCGAACTCGGGACCTCCGGATGAAAGGCCGAGACGCTACACTCGAAAACGTTATTTATATATATATATATATATGTGGTCCACTTTTTGGGAACAGTAGGCAGAACAATTCTTAATTAAGTGTTCAGTAGAACTGACCTCAAGTCAAATCACATTCTACGTCGCGATTTAGACTCGTATTTCCTATTAACATATTAAGTGAATATTTAATATGTTCATCCCGTAGGTTCGTTCAATTACTCTCGTGGGATGTAACAACAGATGAGCATAAATTTAAATAAAGGGTAATTTATCACGGTACGGTTATAAAAGATCTTGAAGACAGCGTAATCTGCTAAATTCATATACAGTACTCATCCACGCGTACTGAAATAATTAAAAAAGTAAATAGTCGTTTTTTATCTTCAAAAACATTAGTATATTTTACAATCTGTATTCGTATCCATTGTTTCGAGATTCAGTCACCGTGATGTAATTTAGATGGCGCTAGCCTACGTATAAACTCTCACGATAGATTCCGTTTTGTTCTGAAATTTTAATTCTGACTTTGTTAATTCAGTTCTATTGTACGGCTCAATTCGGAACGAAATAAACGAGTCTATTGTTCACAGGACTGTTTATTTAAGAATTGTAAGACTGTCGATCAATTTTATTCGCATAACATATCGATCGAGTTCGAAGATAAATCGAATCGTCGATAAATTTTCATTAAAATGAGTTACCACCTTAAAATCTGTTTTTAAGCGTAACGTTTTTCGAATATCGTGTTCGCGAGTGAAATTTTGATTAAAATTTCAAATTTATTAAATAAATCTTAACGTTTGATTACGCTTTTCGAGTTACAGGTATTTTAATAATTATAATGGATGCAAAATTTTGCCGGCCGTATTTAACTCAATTACTGATTAAAAGAGAACTACTGCATTTTTATTATCTGATTTTCATTAAATCTTAATTAAACAGATGAAAATTATATACGAGTCACCGTAACAAATTTTATGAATTTACATTATACCCGATCCAGATATTATATTTACTAATATTAATTTTAAAAAAGGCAGATTAGATTCATGAATAAAATACAAAAATATATGTGAAAGCAATTTCAAAGAAATAAAAACAAATTATAAATACGTGGATTAATGTTTACAAATTTATTAAATTTCAATAAATATATCAAAATGTTATTCGATGTTTAATTTCCATACTGGTCTGAACTTTATACCTTAGTTAAACCTCTATTCTACTTTTATATGTTTCATTAGTTAGAAATACCAGTTCTTAAATAATTATTCCCTAAACAAGTTGCATGTGTTAATTTAACTTTTCAAACCTAATACACGTGGATACGTAAATGGTGTAAGTTACATGTAAAATTACGTTAAGTTTTATTTTTTTTTTATTTTTTAGTTGTAGGGAGGGACCTCAAAATATCGAAAAAAAAAGAAAAAATACGGCTACATAAAATTCTGATCCCAAAAAGTTTTCTAATAATATTCTACATCGGGATACAATATAGAATCATTACAAAATAATACTTTGCAGTGGTCAAAGTGATCACTACAAAGGGCATTGTGGAAATCTCCTATCACAATTCGCCGGGAAAACAGCATCTTTGCAAAATTGTAAGTTTTGATAACTCGTTAAGAAGATAATAAAATTATTTTAATTGTTTTGATATATCTGTTCAAAGATAGATTAAAACTGCCACGCTTTTCTCTATCGCTTTTTCTCGTGACACAAGATCGAATTTGAAAATCGTGAAATGAAATAGATATTCTTCTTAATGAAAATAAATAAAACAAAGAGTATGTTTCTTTAAATTATTATTAATACCGCCCATCAATCTCTAAGCCGGAGTGGTAGTGCCTCTTCCTTTCGTTTGGAGGTTCCGGGTTTGAGCCCCGGTGAAGCAAGGCATTTTTCACAAGATTCAAAAACTCATTACCATCTATCGGAGTGGTTATTATATAGGGCATCAGTGGGTTGTAAAAAGTAAATATAAACGGATTATAGAAAGTCGCATCGTATTCTTTTGGGGGTGATTTTCTATCTTAGGTTACTACCTATTTCTAAATCTGTGATTAACCTTACGGAATGATAAGGTATAAATCGTGTCAGGGGCGGATAGGGATGACATTCCACGTATAACAATAATTATCTCCTCCAGCATTTACAGGATAGGATCAAGAGAAAACATACAAAAAAATATCGATTAAAACAGCATCATAAATATTTTATTCTGATCGGTACCGTATATTATATAAACAACCTCAGGAATGGTTATATAAATCATGCCATAGATAAAAAAAGAAATCCTGTTGCCTTACCTGGAAGAATCAACAAGAATAACCTTGATAAAACTTGATCAGAGCACAAACATAAAATGCATAATTAATTATAAAACAAAAAAATAGAAGTGAATAAGGCCTATATTAATTAATTAAATAATATTAAAGTAAAAACAAGAAGTTACTAAATACATAAATTACTACAGAATTAAATCATAAATCAAAATGCGTGAATAAAAATAATGTTAACACATTTCAATATAGATTAAACTAATATGCAAATATTATTTTAATTGTGTTATTTAAAAATTCATGGACAGATTAATACTGTTTTTTTTAAATAAAGAGCTCTTATAATTTTACGTAATTAATCTGATGGGAAGGTTTTTCAAACTGTACGGAAATTTATTAAAAATCTTAATGTAAGCATAATAATAAGGCCCTTCGCGGTAAGCCGAAGTAATGTATACAGTTACACAAAATCAGTTTCTATTGATCTGGTCGAATAGAGAAGAATTATTTCTTTAAGAATATTGATTGCTCTCTTTTTGCAATGTTTGCACATTCATAAACATGTGGATTAGTTAAAATTTTTAATTTACTTAATTTTTTGATGCCGTGTAAAGGGAAATTAGTTGAGACGAACTGATGTGAATAAACGAATATCGATATTTTTCAGGAATAAATAATTTTTTCTTCTCTACAAAGAGATAAACACATGGAAACAGACTTTTAATTTCTTGAAAATCTATGAAAAATGAATATTATTTACCGGCACTTAACAATGATCGGTGATTGTATTATGAATACCAGTTCTGAGATTTTGAAATAGCTCTATAATTAACGCTCGATTAAAATATTTTATCTCGAGTGGTGTAAAACTACTTAATAAATATGTATAATGTAAATAAATATTTATTATTAATAAGCAAAGAAAAAGTGGCAACTTTAACTTTAAGTAATAAATTCCTGGCAAGGCAGAAAGTGATGTTATACAAACGCGTAGGCACATACATACTGAGTGACGACTTTTGTAAAAACCTGTTCGTAGTTGTCTTTCCTACAGTTAACACCCTACCTAACCCAACTTGCTAGTTATGGATGCGGCAGGTTAAGCGGTAGAATAACCTAGTCAAAAATGAAAAAAAGCCTAACAAGTGCACGTGCAATATATGTACATAATTTCTGTGTACATTAATATACGTATTATTTTTAATATTTTTATTAATTGGTGTGGGTTTAACAGAAAACAAAAAAAAAATCACTACGTGAAAAGATTAAATTAATAATGGTTTTTAGTTTATAGTTAAACATATTATTATTTGGTTATAAATTATTTGGTCCAAAAACTGGCTCTTTAAACTGTATATGTGTGAATTTAGAACTAGCACTAAATTTTGTGTTAACTGTTAACTGAATGAAGTGTGACACGCCCAAACACACACGATATATTTCAGTTTTGAATTATTATTGAATTTCGCAACCACCGATGATGAATAAGATTGACCGCATAGACGCACTACGCCCTTGTTTATATTTGTTTCCATCGCGTGCTGACCGTGCAATGGAACTAAACTTCGTATTAAATTACCACTAAATAAATGAAAGAGGTCGATAAAATGAATCCATTACAATCAATGGGTTGACGAAATTAATAATTACTTATTCTTACAGCCATCTTTTCTTAGACTCACCTTTTTAAATAATTATGTCCTTTTAAAAATGAATCGTAAAAAAATTTATCTATTTTTGTTTTTAAAAAATCCTAAGGATATGAAAGAAACAAAGAAAGTGCTAAAAACAACTTCCAGTTAACTTTCAATACTGTTAAGTACTCTAAAATACTATTACCCACAACCAATATGAGTATAAATATTCTATAATTATACAGAGTGAACAAAAAAGAATATCGGGGTTTTAATTTTTTATATATATTGAATAAGGAGTATTGCTGACTTAAGGCTAGAGTCAAATTTACAGTGCGCAAGGCCGCATTGATTAAATTGATTATCCATCTTTCGCTTTACCGCGCTACTAGTAAAGATGGCAATTATGAACAGAAGGCCTTCTCAGTTTTAAAGTTTGCTAAGTGTAAATTTGTAGTTACACAATTCGATGTGCATTCAGTAGGTAGAAAGTACAATTGCAATTTTTCTAGTGTTGATAATATTCGTCGATGACATAATCTATTTGAATCGATCAGATGGCTATATGTCTAAAGGGAATAGTACGAACTACCGGTGTGTCTTCAGAAAATGTTGAGCGTGTCAGGGTGTCTTTCCTGAGTAGTCCTAAAAAAAACTTTTTTTTTTCCTGTTTAGCCTCCGGTAACTACCGTTTAGATAATACTTCAGAGGATGATATGTACATGAGGTATAGTCTTGTACATTCTCAGTTCGACCATACCTGAGATGTGTGGTTAATTGAAACCCAACCACCAAAGAACACCGGTATCCACGATCTAGTATTCAAGTCCGTGTAAAAATAGCTGGCTTTACTAGGACTTGAACGCTGGAAGTCTCGACTTCCAAATCAGCTGATTTGGGAAGACGCGTTCACCACTAGACCAACCCGGTGGGTTCCTAAAAAAAAAAAAAAAAAAAAAAAAAAAAAGTGGGAATGTTTTAAGGACCGTGATACGCGTCGTACCGTTTACAGCCGTTACAGGGTTTGAGATTTACCGATTATTCTATACGTATCCACTTCGCGATCGAAATGTAGCAGAATGAAAATTACTTTATTGATCGTATTGTCTAGCGATGAGTCGACATTTCATCTCGGTGGAAAAGTTAAAACACAAAATAACCGTATCTGGGGGATCAGAAAATCACCGTAAACTCTTGCGAAAGGATTTCGCCAAAATTAAATATGCGATATCCTAACGGGACGTTTACTCGTTTCGCTGAAATGAGCGTAAAACGATGTTTATTTGGGTATTCGACTCTTTCCTAGACTCCAAGAAGGACCAATTATTTTATTCGGCAACAAGTTGGTACATCTTCTCACGGGGATAACTTTGTACGGGATCAGATGAATGATGTTTTCCTCGACTGCTAGATCGGTCGGGATGGACCCGATGATAAAGCTTGTTTTCGATGGTCTCAACCGAAACCCCGATCTGACCCAATGTGATTTTTTCATTCGGAAGTTTATAAAGAATCTTATATATGCGCCTACGATACCTACCGATCTACCCGATTTGAGACTCACCGACACACCGATCTACCCGATTTGTTAGAAGCAGTTTTTGCCTGAATTACTCCAGAAATGCTGATTAAAGTTTGGGACAAACTCCTATCGGATGGATAAGTGTTACGTGATAAAAAATGCCACACTGAACATTTATAGGGAAAAATTTTAAGTTACTTTTTCATTTTATGATTCAATTTTTGTAAGTCAAAGTTAAATAAAAATATTATTAAATAGCTATATAACCCCGATTTCGTTTGCACTGATTCTTTATATACATCTGTAGTATAATCTAATATGTTCTTTTGTTTATTTTTAGAAAAAATGTTTTTTTTTTAGAAATTTTTAAATAAATGTAACACCATTTTCATGTAATTACATGTTCACATTAGCCTGAAACCATCATTAAACATAGTTATACTAAATAATTCTGGTTTTTTTAACAGAGATTTTATCTAACGTACTAAAAATTCTTTGTAAATTAGAACATGATTAGGGGTAGGGGGGCTTCTCACAAAACAATTAAGTTTCTAATATGTAATGAGACAAACAATTCTTTAAATGTTTATCGTACCTAATAAATCTTTTTTAAAGCATATACATCAGTTGCTACAATAAATAACTTCAGCGATCTGATAGGAACTTACAGCTAACATTTTCATTTAAGGAGAGGTTACTGATCTGATTGCAGGATCTGTTGTTTAGTTAGTTTTTTTTAATACATTTTTTATTTAAAAAAAAAGATAATCCATTCTTACTAAGAAATTCATGGATCTAGCTGGCTGTTTCCAGTTAGAAAGTTTAACTTTTTATCTGAATAAATTATGTACCACTTGTAAAATGATAATAATACCTAGCAATAAACTTCTTCCAAATTAATTTGTGATAAACGAAGTAGGAAGATTAGATCCGGGACGCCTTGTCCTATTTTAAGAAAGAAAAAAAATTGATGTTTATAGAATGTTAAGTAAAACCATTTTATTAAGTGGAATAGAAACGGCTACGGATATTTTAATTTTAGCCTAATAGAATTGCGATAAAAGTTTCAATTACATTAGAAAAATCTTATTCGAAGTATCCGTGAGCATTTTAAACTTTAATCGGTACACATTTTGGGTCTTATGGGTTATAAGACCACCACTCTAAATATCTGTCCAAGTTCGGTTATGAGATAACAAAATAAATAAGTATATATAAATTTATATAATAAATAAATCTAAAAGTATAAATATAATCTAACGAAACTCGCTTCGCGCGCTAGTTTAGGTTAGCAAGCGAAGCGAGCGTAGGTTAACTCTAGTAGGTCTTATATAATAAATACATATATATTTATATGTATATAAATACATATATATGGTTACCTGATAGCCGAACTTTGACAGATATTTATGAACAGATATATATTGGATATTTATATAGGTGGTCGTATAACTCATGAGCCCACATTTTTTTAAGAAAAGGGAAAATTAATTATGAGGGATTCAACGTGTGAATTAATCATTTTCTCATGAAAAGAATTAATACATCTCCAAAATGGTTTCTATTTAAAAAGATTTTCTTATCTGTGCGCAAAAGCAACCAGTCAAACCGATCTAGTGTGTCGGTTTTACTAGTAACCTAACTGTTGTGGGCTAAGATGAATTTTTTTTTTTTTAACTTTTCTTGAATTTTCATCCGCATTTATATATGAAAATAAAAAAATCAATTAAACCGATGGACTACAAAATAGTGTAATAATAGAAAGAACAAACAATAAACATTCTTAAAATAATTTTATCAAAAACTGGGAGGAGACTTCCCTCCGTATCAAACACCCCTATCCAGGTACTTTATAGCCAGAATTAAATGTATTTACAGTTAACTAGACAGCATCAAGAAACACTATTATGTTATTGTTATAAAATATTTTTATAGAAATCGGTATTTACCACACTTAGCACAAAATATATTTTTTTACGCAAATGTGCGTACGTGTTAATTTAACCCGCGTATTAAAAAAAATGTAATTTTACTTATTAAATTAAATTTTCGACAAGAAAAAGTCAAACAGTATGTATGTATGTAAGTTTAAAAAAACTTAGCCTTACAATTTTAATTATATCCATACTTATTATTTCATACAAATCGACGATTTTCAATTTAAAATAAAAGTTGTGTACACGGTGTTATTCATTTATAAATAAGTATTAATCGGTTAAAAAAAATTTATTACGACATAATTTTACATCCCATCGAAAAAATATACTTCATACGTAATCCCTAACAAAAACTAAAGTAAATAGAATCCAAGAAGATTCTCAAACAGTAATTAACTGTACGCTAAGACTTCAGGGGCATAAGCCCGTATCCCGTTTACTTCCCCCCTTACCCTTAGAAAGGTTTTGACTTTATTTAAATTTTTTTTTTTAACGAGCAATTGCTACCGCGTTCTTTCAACTCGATCCGCCATTGTCGTTATCTGTATTATCAACAGAAAAATACGCGAGACCCGCAATAAAATTTTCATTTATTCGGCTTACCTGTTCGCTGTCCAGAACGCACGATATTTTCGTAATATTTGTGGTCGTACATCCTGTCCATCGTTGTTGAGAACAATGTACTGTATTTAGTCGCATCGTTATCAGTAATGTCAGCAGTCCTACGTAAAATCGAATCGCCTCTGATGATTTTACGGTAGTATTTTTTCTGAGCAACGTTTTTGTTGAAATAATTATGAAAATAAATAAAAAAGAAAACAAGGAAGAGGGAAGGGCAGCCCGATGCCCCATCGCTTCCCATCCTTTCTATTCAAAGTAATTACTATCTAGCATTGATTTTCCTTGTTTAACAACTTTTTTTACATTATATAAATTCACATCGCACATAATTCATAAAAATATATATTATTTGTTAAAAATTAAACTAACACTTTATTATTTAAAAAAAAAGAGAAAAAACACTTTAGATTTATCACAACACAACTTATAACACGTTAAATTTTTATTTAACTATAAGAAACACTATATAGAGTACAGATAAATATCTTCCGATGAAACCGAACTACCGACTGAAACTGAATGGAGTAAACTGCCGCCAGCCGCCACACACACAAAACATACAATACATACACATAATCATAGACTTTTCCCCTACCACATCACAATGCACACTCTTCCCCTTTCTCTTCTACTTTAGACGTCTGCTCTCCCCTCCATTCATTTACATGGCGTTCACTCCCTACTCTTTCACCCACCCCTGCGTTCGACGACACCGGACGGCGGTGTTCTTCCGCTGTTCGGGGTTATTTCTCTGTTGTTTTGTTTTTCTCGCATTGTTTGTATTTACACATATATATTTATTTCATTTTTTAACCGACCCAAAGAGAGAAGTAGGAGGAAGTTCTCAATTCAATTCGTACGTTCACTAAACGGAGTGATTTCCATTAATTTTTTATTTTGTAGAGAAAGTTTTTTTCGAAGGACCGTTGTAAGATTGAAGAATTACTAATCAGTAATTCTTATAGCCTGATGTCATTCTGATATGCAAAAATTCAAGGAAATTAGTCGGTAAATATACGTTACATATTATCGTAAATTTCCTATTATGTTATTCTAATATATTTAGAATAAAAACATTCCAGAAAGCTAAGTTCACGGTCTTTAGCATCCTCCGATTACATCGTTTTTCTGCATTCCTTTTATTGATATGCTGGTTTTTCGCCTTGGGTTTCTTGAACGGATTTTTTATTCAGAACGAGCAGTTTTTTGTATGCCAAGATCATGGATCTTGCGGACGCAGATCCGTTAATTTTGTTTCTTGTAGTTTCTTGCGGACGCAAGAAACAGAATTAAAATAATAACTCAATTCCTTATCGGTTTTTTAATACTATCCAAACAAAGAATAAGTTGGTGGTAGTTTTCAGTTAGGCATCCGATTACAAAAAAAAAAAAAATAAATAAATAAATAAATTGAAAGGTAGTCGGTAATTAAGTATTAAGGTGTGGTAATACAATTTACTGCGGGAAAGTATTTCATTATTTTCTAGTAAAAATTACAACAGATGAACGAAGTAAGATAGATATGAAAAGTAGACTGGTGCAAGCAAAGAGTACACGCAAAAAAATCTGTAGTATTAAATAAGAATCTACGAATTAGAAAGATATTCTTAAAAATGTTTGTTTGAAGTGTAATGTTTGTTAACAGCGGTTTCTAACGTTTTCATTGCCGTGAATCCCTTATAGCCCATATTATGTTCTGACAAACCCCCTAAATCTTTACCTAATTAACATTGGTCGACTTAATGTATTCTCATTAAATATTTGAATAATGTAACGAACTAAATATCTCAAGAAGTGATAGCGAAATTACATTACCAATTTTAAGTTGTAAATGTATCTAAGAACATAGTATAAAAATGATAATAATTTTTACGATGTCACTGTAATATGTTTTTCAAGCTTACCATAAGCTTGGTTGTCGGTTGATGTATTTTTGCAGCTGCCAGTTTTCCGAAGTCTGGTTCAATTGTAGCTACTTGAAGTCGTAAATCTGGTTCCACATCAAATTTATCTCTATAATTCTTTTTCAAGAAGACTAGAGCAGTAAATGTACACTCACAGAAGTATTTTGATGAAATGAACAATAGGTGTTGTATTGTAGTCCGGGAGACATCTGGGTACATCGGTAGTGCATATAACCAAAATTGTGACAGGCTCATTTAATTAGGAATTAATTTTTAACTGTCCAATTTTTGTAGAACAAATATCGTATCCGGGCAATAATAACATGAAAGTGTTTTTCGCCCTGAAAAAAAGAAAAAAAAAGTTCATAATAGGAAATACAATTTTCAAACTGGAATCACACGATAATGCTAAAAGCTCTTCTTTTATTTTGACGGGAAGGCTATTTTCTGTCATCATGAAGGGGTTTTTCATCCAGTTATTATGTTCCCTGTAGGAAGGAAAATATTTACTTAATTTCAATTCCAGTTCTTTTATGAACTGGAATTGTTCATAAAATAAGGCGTTCTTTTATGTTTTCAGTGGTATCGGACGAGAGTTGATCACCATTTGTTGCAAGAAAATCACCGTGAGGAAAACGAATCGAATTCTCGATTAGCAACTCGGCGTGACCATAAGTTTAATTTCTTTATTGTTGCTTCAGTTTTATCCTGAACGAAGAGCACTGTTAAAGACGAATCCTTAAGACTGGAACTTAGAGCATTTAAAAAACTAAAAAAATGCCAGATAAATAGGCAAGACAAGCAAGCGAAGATAAATTTCACAAATAATCTTTATATTCAAATTTGGAGTCAATTCTCAACTCAAGCAGCTGAAACAGCCGTTTTACACTTCGTGATAATCCAGCGCGCCACTATATTTTGAGGTGCGCTAGAACATTTGCTGCTTTATTAAGCAGCAAATGTTCGTGTTCACTTTCCATTTCTTGACATAAGGCGGTGAAAATGTGAAAATTAAGAGGCTGAGATTTAATGGAATTTATTATTTTCACTGCATCATCAAGAATGGATTTCATATAAGTAGGCATAGTACGTGAGACCAATGGTTCATGAATACAGTGAGTCGATTTCGCAGTCGGGGCAACGGATTGAATGCGCTTCACAAGTCCCTTAAACTTTCTATTATAACCCATGCGGCATCTGTGCACTCCTCAAGAAATTTATTCCAATTAATTCCTTGCCTTTGATAAAATTATTAATAACATCAACATATCCTCACCGGTAGCATGGAATGGCACTGCATTGCAAAATAACATGTATTTATAAATGTCATTGTTATATTCGTACCTCACAAAGGACATTAGATGGTCTGAAATATTAGTGGTTTCATGCAGTTCCTATGCAAAATATCACTTGATTGGACTCGTTCAACTACTCTTTACATTTTCCGCCATTTCATCAATTCGTTCTTCATTGTGTTATTTGATAACTATATTGAAGACACTTTTTGCACATTTATCACCGATCATCATGGTTATTATTTTCTTCACCAGAAAGAATTAGCTCTTCTGCTATCGTGTGTGGCTGACCTTTTTAGCTACCATATGAACAACTTTATATGAAATTTACTTTCTTTTTCCTGTTTAGCCTCCGGGAATTACCGTTCAGATAATGCTTTAGAGGATGATATGTATGAGTGTAAACGAAGTGTAGTCTTGTACAGTCTCAGTTCGACCATTCTAAGATGTGTGGTTAATTGAAACCTAACCACCAAAGAACACCGGTATCCACGATTTAGTATTCATATCCGTATAAAAGTAACTGCCTTTACTAGGAATTGAACGCTGGAACTCTCGACTTCCAGATCAACTGATTTGGGAAAACGGGTTCCCTACTAGACCAACCAGGTGGGTAAACTTCATAGGAAACTGGAACTGCCATTTCGTTGTTGGAATTTGATGTAAAACGCTTCGTTGATTTCTTACATTTGTTTAGTTGTTCAAGCCTACTACGAAAGTATTCAGTTGTTTTATTTGCACAGTTACTATATATTTAGTTTGTAAATGCTGTAGCAGTTTGGAAGATTTCATGACTCATTCGATAGAAGTTCACTCTAGATAACACATTGTGGCTTCTCTTCCCCGCCCTTATCTAAAACTGAATCCGTATTCCAAGTAACTATCCAAATATGAGGTTTTACAGAATTGTTTTTAACATTTATCGGGAAAGAAATTTACGCAATTAAACTATTCTTTAATAAATATAATATAAAAGTGACTATAAATGCAAATAATACAATAGAAAAAATTTTTACTAGTAACATAGAAGAAAAACGTTTATACAGTAGTAATGGTACATACAAAATAAGATTACTTTGTACATACCATTAGAGTGGTAAATGCAATACAACATACGGACAAACGGGAAGAAAATTAAAATTAAATTATAACTAACACATGAGATATTTTAAAAATCAAAAAAATTATTATAATTATGCGACGCATTTAATAAAAGAAGGACATACCCCATTGAAAATAGAAGAATCAACGAAATTAATTGAAAAATGTGTTAAAGGAAAAAGAATGAACATTTTAGAAAAACTAGAATTCTTTAAAATAAATATAAAAATAAATCAATCAAAAATGAACAGATCAATAATCAAGGGTATGCCCTTTTCAAGAAGCTCAATTTATTGAAAGCAGGAAATAGATAAATAAAATTAAAAGATAAGTGTAAACCATTAATAATAAATAAAGAAGAAAAAGGCCCAGATAAGACATGACGTCAAATATAGTAGGGATAAGCGTTTAGTCATAGTCATAGTCTATAGCGTTTAGTTATAGCGCGATAAAAGTCATCGCAGCATACAGAACGGTCTCAGGGGAGGCAGCGAGGGTCGTGGCTGGTGTCCCGACAGTTCGACTGATAGCTCTACAGTTGAAGCGATCTGTGAGGCTTAACCGAAGCCTGATTCTGCGACCCTCATACTTCAGGAGTGGTGGGATACCGCGAATACGCTTGTTTGAACCCGTCGAATGGCTGGGGAAGAAGCATGGGAACGTTGATTACTACGTCTGCCAGCTCTTCTCTGGTCACAGAAGATTCAGATCCTATTTCTGCAGGTTTTGGAGGCGGGAATTCCTTAATTGTATCTAATGTGGACGTGGATACTACGGAGCACACATTTTATGAGTGCCCCAGATAGAACGAGATCAAGGAACGAGCGGGTCTAGGGCGGATCGCACAGGAGGACACAGTAGCTTACATGCTACGAGGTGCCGAGCAATGGAAGAAGGTTGCGGGAATGGTTGCTGTATCTTATTGGCGAAGAAGTCAGAGTACAGCGGGTAGGGTGCAGACTGACACTGTTGCGTAGTATAGTGGAGAGGGGATATACTAACAATACTTCAGTATTGTTAGTATATGCCTGGGACAAAGCGTGGCGACGTCTAGGGCCAGGGAGGTAGTCCCCATGCCTAGAATGTTTTGGTCCGCCCACATGTAAGAGTCGGGGGGCTATCCGATGATGGTATGGGGGATCCTCAAGGTGCGAGGGGACGGGTCGCGTGGGGTAAGCACCAGGTGTGCGCAACGTAAATCTGGTGCTTCGTAGATTGGGAACGGTACCCACCGGGTTGGTCTAGTGGTTAACGCGTCTTCCCAAATCAGCTGATTTGGAAGTCGAGAGATACAGCGTTCAAGTCCTAGTAAAGCCAGTTATTTTTACACGGATTTGAATACTAGATCATGGATACCGGTGTTCTTTGGTGGTTGGGTTTCAATTAACCACACATCTCAGGAATGGTCGAATACGCTTACAATACAAGACTACACTTCATTTACACTCATACATATCATCCTCATTCATCCTCTGAAGAATTATCTAAACGGTAGTTACCGGAGGCTAAAAAGAAAAAAAAAGATTGGGAACGGTAAGGGTAGCTCTCAAGCTGAGGGATGGGATGGCTATCCAGAAGAGGAGGTCGGAGTGTCCTGATGACATTAAGGAGACCCCGGTGGGATACCCCTACAGGGGGCTAAACAGGGAGGGCAGGCTGCTACCACGACATCCTGAATTGACCGAGTGATGCTTAATTGCTGGACTGGTTGCTTTGGGAGTGTTTCCATCCGAAAAAAAAGATAAACAGTATTAAACATAGAAAATATTTTACGTGTTTATATTTTAAATAATTAATTTGGACTAACATCTATTTTATTATAGTTAATTGTGTATTTTGTGATGTTTCTCTGAACAAGGTTTTTACCATGGTTTCCTTCGGTCCATTCAGGCAAATGCTGGACAGTTCTTTTTTACTGCAGAGAATCATATTTACCTTTCCCTGATGTGATCTATATAATTTACTGTTTTGTACAGATCAGAATTTTATTTTGAACGACGAAGAGAATAGATTGAAAATACCACCAAAATGTCAAATGACGGGTAATATTTATTAAGAAAAATATTTCTTTCTCTTTGTTCATTTTATATCTGTATCTTCCGATCTTGATATTAATATAAACACAATCAAACTTACCCAACTAGTTTAATCTGATTTTCTTCCAGCTTTTTACTGCAAAGCAAAGAGGGGTTAGTTCTAGTAATTATTTTTCTAATTAGTTGGGAGTATAATAGATTTCACGTACTATTTATTAAAAAGGTCGACTTTTAGGTGGGTATCCCTTCCCACAAAAAAAAAAAATATCAATAGGAGATCCGCATAGTAACCAACTCAAAAAACGATTACATGTATTTTAATACCACTGAGTGATATCGGTTCTACCGAATTGTAATTAAATATTTTGAAGCGTTCTATACACGTTCCTTACCTATTGACGAATTTTATTTTTGAGTGTAATAACTAGCGGGAAGTTAATCGTAAACGTTTTACGAAATAAATGACCACCTCCCTTCTTCCTTCTGAGACCTCTTTTGACATTTTTTGTAGTATACCATGAGAACACACTGGGTTGGTCTAGTGGTGAACTTATCATCGCAAATCATCTGATTTCGAACTCGAGAAATCTAAGGTTCAAATCCTAGTAAAGGCAGTTTTTTTAACATGGATTTGAATACTAGATCGTGGATACCGGTGTTCTTTCGTGGTTACGTTTCAATTAATGCACATCTCAGGAACGGTCGACCTGAACTGTACAAGTGTACGCTTCATTTACACTCATACATATCATCCTCTGAAGTAATACCTTACGGTGGTAAGTATAGCGGATTAAAAATAGGGAATTTTAACGTCACTTTTAGCCGGGAGTTTATCGTTAAGAAAAGTCAAATGAATATAGAAACGGTATTAGAAACGTGTCTTTTTCTCAAGTCTCTTTATTAAGTTTTTGAGATGAATTAAAAAATAAAAACAAAACAAAAAACGGTACGTAATATAGTAGGGGGCATGAAATCTGATGCTTGTAGTGAAGCACGTAATATGTTGTATATCAACGATTCTCTTATCGGTCGGTGTTTACATAACGGAAAACTAAATCTGTTCAAGATTCAATCTCAGTGGCAATCATTTTATAATTTACATTAAACGTAAATCTTATTTAACTACGAAATTTTTATCCCAAATCGATGTTTAGTATAATTTATTTTATAATATTAATTAAGATTAAAATAAAATTATCCTGAATTATTTCTCTTGTAATCTTTTTGAAAATGTTATAGGTATTTATACATCTAAAGTATGATATTTTATGGCCCAGACATTAAAAATTGCAAATGATGCATAAATTATGTTGATAAAAGTGATAAAGTCAATACTTCCTTTTAAATGAAACAGTTTTATAAGAATGAGTTACTCCAATAAATGAATCATTTTAATTAGTCGACTAACAGTAAATACATACATTAATAGCAAGCATCATATACCAAATAAAAACAAAAATTATATTTATTCTATTTGTAGAATAAAAGTGGAAAGCTTTGCGTAATAGCAATGCTCAGTCATTTTTGTTCATCTGTCGAGTGTGTTTTGCTAGTACCGCGTTTTGCTTTTCATAATTTATAATAGTGTATATAGGATAGGTTAAATTTTTATTCGATCTGCAGTTGCAAGCAGGAAGAATGAACTCAATCCACCGACTCGTAAAAATTTATGTTGGCAAGCTCTGGAGTTAATCAACAAGGTGTACGAATTCATGAAAAAAGCAAGTAAATTTGGAAAGTCGGGAAGTGACAACAAATACATTATTCCAATTAAAATGTGTGAAGAAAGAACATTAGCAGCGTGTAATATATCACGATCGCAAGTTAAAAGAATAAGGAAACAGAAAAAGTAGTTATTAAAGAAAAGATTACAAGAAAACCTATCAGAGATAAACCGGTAACTGGCCTACGAAGTTTGTCCCAAAAGTAAGTATACTGATTTTCGTACGGACGAACGGGTAATGTAAAACGTCCTTGATGTATAACAGCGCGTAGTTCGTGACCTTGGCTGCACGCCCATACCTGTTTGAACTGGATCGGTTGAGCCAGTCGCGCGCTACTGCTGTTCGTGTATGGTCGTGTTTTATAATTTCGTTACGTTTGCGATGGAGGAAAATACTGAATAACGTTACGCTATCAAATTGTGTGTGAAACTCAATACGTCTGTCAAAGAAACATCTGATTCTTTAACCAAAGCTTATGAAGTTTCCACTCTATCGAGAACTGTGGTTTTTAAGTGGCATAAAGCTTTCAAAGAGGGCCGAGAAAATGTTGAAGGCAATCCTCATTCTGGAAAACCAACCTCATCAACAAACGATGAAAATGTGGAAGTGTTACGAGCTGTGATGGTGAAAGACCGCCGATTGAATGTCAGGAAGGATGCAGAAAAAACAGGATCGGATAAAAATGCAGTTCATAAAATTTTAACAGGATTAAAAGAATACAATACATAGACGCGATCAAAAAATTCAGTACCGGAAACAGGTCGATTGTTTACCTAGATGAAACGTATATTTTTTCAAGTTATACCTCAACGAAATCATAGAGGAATACTTCAGGGGAAGGAATATAACTCCAAGTTCTAAAGGCAATAGATTAATAATATTATTATACATTCTGGGGGGGTGAGATGGGATTTATTTCGGATACATTATTAATCTGGAAAGCAATGTAATAACTGGCGACTACCACGACGCTATGGATGCAAATAATTACTTAAACGGGCTGAAGAAAAATTAATAAAAAAATGAAAAGAGGAAAGTGGGGGGAAACGGGGAAAGGGAATATAGTAAAAATGAAATGGGGAAAGGAAGAAAAGGAAAGGGAAAGGTTAAATTTTGTGAAGTTCCGTAACGTTCATTTTGTTAATGTTTTATCAAACTTTCTATTGTGTTCATTTAATCTATATATATTCTCAAATCTAGCAATAGCGAAGCATTGCCGGCTGTGCTAGTAAAAATAAATTAATTATATTATTTAATATTAGTAGTGCTAATTTTGCATAGTGTGTAAATATACAGACGGTTCCTTAACGAACCGTATGTTACGCTAAACGGGTAATAGAATGTCAGCTGGAGTAGGTTCAGTTATCACAGTACTAAGCTTCAAGATTCAGGCTCTTTACAACATACATGTAGCTCAACCAGCAGTTTTCTGCGATTTATTGTTGCATTCTAACATTAGCTGAGAGTTATTTGTTTTTTATGTTTCAGTTGTCATTCAAACGAAAGATTATTCCTTCGTGATTTGGTACAATGTGTTCCCGGAACGAGTGGAGGACGTCTATCTCGCTGGTTACAACCCGATCCGTACGTCGATCCGTCAAGATGTCAAGTTTTGTATGGCCGTGATGATTTGAGATGCGGATGGCCTTCCAACATAACTATTCTTACGAAAGACCAATACGGCGATCTCGTTTACGTACCTAATTTAACGGTATGTACTCAATTTTTACGTCAACAATACATATTTATTTATTTAATAAAACGAGTTTTCATTTTGTACCCTTGATTTCGGATCCGTTTTAATAAAATCAACTAGTCCGATTCAGCTCGGCCTGAATGATTTGTTGTTCACTCCAGTCCCGCGTTTTGACACTGTAAACAGGGGAAATTGTGTACAAAGTAGTAACTTTTGGAAATTCACTAAGAATTTTAAAGTCCCGAGTGAAAACGATTTCAATTAAACCGGACTGCTTAGATAGAAACTCACATTCTGTGAAGTCTTCAGTTACGATTGCCATCTAGATAGACGTCGACCTGTTTCGAGGATTATAATTTATTCACCGAAAAGCTTCTTTGTAGTCATTGCGCTTCCCAAAGGCCTCTAGGAATTTGGCTGGAACGGTCGGTTGGTCCGACCGTTCCAACGAAATTTTATAATGTATAGGTCTGTTACCTAGTTCCCTTAAGAACCCCGCTTATTACTCAAAATGAGTTTCTATCTGACTCCGCTCCGGTCCGCCCGGGAGAGGAGAATAAACGCCTACTCCCGCACAGCGCCATCACGGAGTCCCGCGTGACATTCACCATCTTTCGCAAACCGCCGTCAAGACTCCCTTGCATACCACCAAAACAGTACCCAGAGACGCCCCGCCGACAGTGTCATTAGCTCATAAATGCCCTCGTCGGAGCGCGATCGTACCCCCCGGGCAAGGATAACCATGCCCGTTGGCAGCGGCCGCAACTCCGCCGACAGCGTAATTCAATACAATACACCAAATACATCTAACCGAGGCACGCTGCCTTAAGCGCCTACCTTCGGCCAGTCAACTGCCCAGGTGGTCCCTAGCCACCCAGATTCCTATCACCTACTAAATCCCTTCGGCAGCCCTGCTCAGGGCGAGGAAGCGAAGGAAGCCAGCAACTATTGTCCACTCTCTACGAGTCCTCCAGATAGATTGGAACAAATCATTCAATTTTCCCTACTTTAAGATTTCCTCGCCATTTCTTCCTATTGTCGGGTGATATCAGCAGCGTTGTCAGACTGACCAGCCGATTTAATACGGTGTTGAAACTTCAGTATGTTCATGTCACTTGTGAAATTTGTTTTTAACGTTTTTAATTTAAATTTATTAGTTTGGGTGTTGTTAGTTTTAAAATTCATTCTCCACAACTCTTTCGAAATCACTTGTCCATGAAAACACTGATCCAAGAAAGTCATAGTGTTGGCTGTATGTGCCGTAGTATTGTTCTGCTGAAACCACGTGTACTCTAGCCAGTCTTCAAGTATAATGATTACAAATTGTTCACTATTTGTATGTAGCGTTCACTGTTCACTGTACCATGAAAGAATGTCATGAAAATTCGCCTACGTGAAATTGCACACTAAACAGCCACTTTTTGTCCGTGTAGAGAAGACTCGTGCAGCTGATTTGGATTTTTCGTACACCAAGTCTTGAATTCTGTGCATTCACGTATTCATCGAGGTGGAACTATACCTCGTCAGACCAAAACCAGTCGTTGAGTTCTTCTCCATCTGGCGTTACAGATGACATGAACCACTGGTAGAAAGTTACATGTTTTCCAGTGTCTGCAGGTAACAACTTGTGAACAACATAAATTCTGTACGGATCATCTTTAAACACTTGTGCAGTACCTTGTAGCCACTACCAACGAAGAGACCAGACTGACTAGATAGGTATCGTACAAACTTCGTAGGACTAACAAAATATGCAGCTTCCCTGTCGACCAACTTTTCTGGTGTTAGCACTTTCGGTCGACCACTTTTGGCTGCATCTGCCACATTCCTTGTCTCTTGGAACTTGTCGTACAGCCGCTTGATGGAAGACTTGTTTGGTGCTTACACACCATACTTTTCTGTGAAGGAATTCTGGGTCTGGGCGTAACTGGCTCATATAATACATTGGGAGACAATGAATATTCTCTGCTGCATTATGTAACCCATTTTTCTTCAATAAAACCTGCAACAAAAGAAGGAAATATTCTTCCATAAGGTTGCGTCACTTTTTGCATAAATCTGTATATATTGTCTGCATCTATTGAAACTCGGAAAATCGATTTGCGTGAATGAATCTCTTTCGATTTAACTGCTTTTTTGACCAAACTTTTTGTTTTTTCCTTAAAACCAAACTGAAGTTTAAAATTTGTCAATGCAATTCCAATCAATCTTTGCATTCTTTGTCAATTTAGACAGAGTCGGATGTATGTCGAACGTTCATTCTTGAGACTCAATAACTAAGAAATTCTATCTCAAATAACGTACCATTTCTACATTAACAATATCACGGTGTGCAGACTCACCTCTGATCTGTTTGTCCTATATAACGTTTCCGTTGTACGAAACTGGGCAACATATACGAACCCACCGGGTTGGTCTAGTGGTGAACGCGTCTTCCCAAATCAGCTGATTTCGAAGTCGAGAGTTCCAGCGTTCAAGTCCTATTAAAGGCAGTTACTTTTACACGGATTTGAATACCGATGTTCTTTGGTGGCTGGGTTTCAGTTAACCACACATCTCAGAAATGGTCGACCTGAGACTGTACAAGACTACACTTCACTTACGCTCATATGTATCATCTTCATTCATCCTCTAAAGTAATATCTGAACGGTAATTCCCGGAGGCTAAACAGGAAAAAGGAGAAGGAATGTAACATACACGGCCTTAATTTTTCGTTGTTTCTGTTCACCTTACTGCTGAAAGTCGGGGCGCTATCACTTAAGCTACTACACTCGGTGTCTCTCAAAAATATTCTACTCTTTTCTGCAGTTAATCTATTCTTTTAATACTTTTTCTCTTTCATTTCTGGGGATACGATTCTATCACTCAGGAAGCGAGTTTTCCCCTCATCGACTTGTTATGTTCGATCGTATTTAGCCGTTTAAATTTCTTGACCGCTTCAACAATCTCATTCATTTCATTTTCTTGTATGATTTTTCTCGTAAATTTATCTCTGGTTACCGGACGTCCCTTTGCAAAGCCTACGTTACATACTTGCACTCTGGTCCGTACATTACATTTTACTAAGGTACTTAAACGAATTTGCTTCATTTTTTCTTTACTTTATTTCTGAATTATTTTTTACAATGTGGGATTTTTTTGTGTTTTTGTGATGATAAATCCTCCCTGGAATGGAGTGTGCTCTGTTTGTGTAGCCGCCTGTCTGAATTCCCCAATCGACAATCTGTTACATACTTCATCTATGGAGAAAAAGGTACCCGCTTTTACATCTTCGTAGAAGCAGCGGCTTCAATTACCCTTTTGTTATTGCATCACTCGTAACAGTCCAAAGTGATAGCTAGATAGAAAACAGGATAAGTTTTCTATGGGGAAAGCTGTCGGAGCTTTGCCTCGATTCCGATCTTGTAAATCAGAAAATTATTATTTATTGTTTTGTACTGTATGATTAAAGTAATAAAAACGGGAGTTTTTATCGTCGGATACAACTAGCTCTTTACCCATGTTATAATGTAATCCGAATATTTTGTGTAGTATAAGGAAAAGGAATTTATTTACCAAAGCTTAATTTTATTACTCAGTAGTTTCTTTTGTTGCACATTTACAATTATGAATACCTTCCGATTTATACATTTAGTTTTTTTTTTTTATGTATCAATACTTCTTGACAGTGTTATCATAAAATGCCCTCTAAGTAGATTATGCACCAATTTTTACAAGAGAAAAAATTTGAAATTGAAATATGGTGAAATATATCGTAATATAAAATTATGTACAGATAAATAAGTTAAATTTAACCTGATGATGTCATCTGACAAATATAATTATATAGAATAATTATGCAAACTGAATGACATCATTATAGGCCTATCGGTTATCTGTAAATAGTCACAGTGATAAAAAAGTTTAAATTTGAAAAATAAATACAATAATTTCATATCTCGTTTACCGATAATATTTTTTTGTAATTAAATTCTAATTAAAAAATTATTTTACTAACTGATAATACAAAATGTAAACTTACGTTCTTCTCGCTTGCGAACCGTTACCACTCATAAATTATTTTTGTTTCAAGAAAAGTCATTTTCGCTCTGTGGAAGTTTTTAGGTATTTATGTCGATGAATACATGAAGTGGATCAAATCTTTAAGAGAACTTAATATACATTGTTTTACGTTTAACATGCGCTTCGCGTGATTTGTCAGTCGATTAAGATGGAGATTGAACGCTTCTGGTATCATTTTCCCGTACTCACGCACGGTTATAGTCGAGTATGAGCAGTGGCGGCTCGTAGCTAAAATTAGTGGGGGCGCTGCTCCAGAAAATCTTTTTCTGGGCCTTTTCAAGGTCATGAAAAGGTCATGAAAAGTTTTCTGTAAAATAAAATAACCGAAAAAATGAATCAAATAGAATAGCAGGAAGCAGGATAATAATCTAATTCTACACTTCCACGTGCAAGAATATGGTACACGGTTTTTAAGCACGATATGCTTAAAATATTCGGTTTAACCGAAAAAAATAATAAAATGTCAATACAAATAATATTTTTTAGTATTATTAGATAATAATTTAATGAAATGCCCGGTTAAAAACACTATAGTTCTATGGTGTTTAATTTAAATTTCTATGTAGACAGAAACAAATACATTATTAGTTTTTATTAATTACCTTCTCTTTTTCCCTTTCAGTGTGTTTTTGGACAGATTTGGCAATCAAAGGCTCTTTGATGGCGGAAAGCAAGGGCTTCTTGCTTTCCGCCGTTTTCTGATCACTACTAAAAAAAACAACTAAACCACTCATATTCCTTCCACTGACTAAACTAGAAAAGGGAACGAACAAGGAACGTTCCTATACACACACGCCGAAAGAAAACTACGCCATAAAGAAAACTACGCCATAAAGAAAACTACCTACCACCAGCATGCCAGGGTCGGTACTGCGGGAGCGACAGTGCTCTCTCTCCCTTGCAGCTTCCCGTGCAGCTTTCTATGTGCACAATAGCTATACACCACGCCGCCGGAACTGTGAAACGCACAGTTCCATACAAAGAATTTTGAATCTTTTTCATGAACTGGGGTATGGCTACTGACATTAAGATTAATTATTATATATTGTACACCGTTAAAGAAGTGCACTGCGCTTCTGGGAACATTGACAAAGAGTGTATAAGCAACAGTGGCACAGTTATCAGCAAGCAACAAGCAGGCTCAAAACCCAAATTGCACCACTCACTGCATATAAGAACCTATATGAGAAGTACAGCCTGACACCTGTTGATATAACACCACTTAAAACCTATCAAGTTTCTTTCGACCACCTACCGCAAGACAAATATAACTTAAAATATTATCAACTTCCAAAACATACCTCTTATGAGGCGGAATTAAAACAGGTTGCACTCCAAACCATTCATGAAGATTATTTGGAACAGGAATGGTTACACATTTATACAGACAGATCATCAATACCAGGAACAGGAGAAATAGGAGCCGTGTACTACTGCTGCCACTTCCAGGAGCATCTTGCAGTTGGTGCTCCACAGAGCAATTATGATGGAGAGATTTCCGTGATTCAAGCAGTCACCACGCAACTTGAAATCCTTTCCACAAGGAAGGCAGTTTTCTTTGTTGATTTGCAAGCAGCCATTTGGAACTTGTCACGTAACACTATAACTGACTGCACAAGAACTTTGGAGTGCAGGAAGACCTTAAACGAACTGGGATGTCAAAGCTAGCTGTTGAAAGTGGTTTCTCAGCCATGTTAACATACATGGTAATGAAATGACTGAAATTGGCAAAGCTGGGAAATTCTTTACCTCAGCCATCCAGCACTCCATTCCTTAACTTAGTCACAGTGCAAATAAACTCTGCAGTCAATAATTGGATTGGCAAAAACTGCAAAGAATCAGTGGCAGGCAAGAAGTGGGAGAGCCTTGTCCCACATGGCCCTCTAAGTTATAGCCTTCCTTGAGCAGTCAGGTTGTTGCATTTAGATTAAAAACTGAACATGACTATCTGGCCTAGCACCTACTTCAATTATGGGTTCTGACCTCTCCAGCATACCAACTCTGCGGCCACAAAACTACGGATGCAGACCATCTGGGAACCTGCAGAGCTCTTGACTACTCACAGAAAGATAATGAAGGCCACGTTTACACAGAAGCCCGTCTACACTGGTCAGCACGTCACAAAATGGTTCAACAGCCAAGAGTGGGCGTTGGCTAGTAAGTAAGTAAGTAATATATTGTACAAGTATAAAGAAAGGATTAAAGAAAAAAAGGACTCATTATATTAAATTTTATCAATAATATCAAGTGGAAATAGGGGGTGCTGCAGTTCCACAGTATGCCGCCACTGAGTAGGAGTTTATAGTAGGAGTGTTCAACTCCTCCGCCAAATGAATGGCACTAAGGATGTTGGACCTCATCCAAAAGATCTTTCTTCGACTTGCTACAGATGATTTTGTTCTAGCTCAGTAGTAAGTGTTGGATTGCAACGTTCTTCCTGTGGTAATGTTGGTACCAGCTAACAATGATTTATGTGTGATATATAAAAGCAGACCTCAGGGTCATTTCTGTGAAAGTATTTGAAGGAGTAGGCTTAATTAGTGTCAGTTTCACAGAGCATCCTACTTGAAACTTCCTGTGAGTATTCGAGCTCTGCATATACTTTTCTCACTGGGTCTTATACTACCAACTATATCCTCTTTCTTAGCTGCATAATGATCCCAGGAAATGACAGTGCTGATGTTGAAGCAACATCAGCCGCAAACATCAGCAAAGAGGAAGATTTATACTTTGTTTACTCTCAAAAAGCGTGTATCTCGTTAAGTGGCTGTTGAAAATTAACTAAGACATATTATACAATAAATATCGTTGAAGTTGACAGTGTGGGGTGGTCGCCTGATGTTAATTATAGTTAGAGCATCAAATTAAAGCATAGATGTCTCATGAATTCCAGTGATGCATCAACATATTTCCTAGGTACTAGTAACTGCCTTGTTACAGTTCATCTCATTATCATTGATTATCTTTGTTAGCCGCATTACCTCCAAAGTTTAAACTAGTAGACACCATTGATGGCATTCTAGATGATGACTTTACTAAGTAGGTAAATTGTTGAAATTTTTAAAGGCTGTTCGATTCTGTCAGAATTCTAGTTTACTCATACAATTTTTTTCTTTTCAACAATGCGGGAGTTGTTAATCCCACCTTGATTTGTTTCAGTTTATTAAAATAAACTATTTTACGTTTATAACTTTTAATTCTGTCTTTACCTTTTGATGATTGAGTTGAATAACCGTTTTTTGAAAACTTTGTACGAGTAATGGGTGACCCCTTCTGTTGTTTTTTCCTTTTATTTAGTAGTACCTTTTCAATCTTTTGCAACTTAATGTTTGGTTTTTTCTTGTTTGTTGGTATGTGAAAATTGCCAATATGTATAATGTATTATTGTGTTTCTTTTTTAATTAAATATTTGTTTTACTGAATTTGCATGACAAAAGTGAGTAATAACCTGTCTGGTCATTTGTCTTTTAAAAAATATATTCTCTGTCCATCAGTGCACATTTTTTTTCTTTCCTAGATATAGTAATTTACAGTAATTTGTCTAAGGAGGGTAATTTCATTGGATATTCCTTTGCGGTTGGACAGAAAATTTACCACATTGGTCTGCTCTTTACAATTGAGTACATTTATTGCTGAATTGCAAACAACACTTATGGCTATTTATCACATTGCAGGGGATTTGCACCATAATCTAGTGAGCTGTGCTTGGTAGTACGGACAGTTCTTTTCATGCACTACCTATTATTTCCTACATGAATATTGTGCAAATTAACACATCTGTCTATATCCTTAACAATTGCAATAAACTTGTAAGTTTCTGTTGGATTTCTTAATATGTAAGAATCCTGTCCATGAAAAAGTTTATGTAGCTGCTTATGTTAGCTTTTAGCAGGCCTTCATTAATCATGTTATTCTAGGTATGCGTTCTTTGTAGACCTTTGTTTGAAAGTGGGGTGGAAGAATGAGTGGTCAGATATTGTAGGTAGTAGTAAGCTATGTCATATTAAAGCGAATGTATTGCTACAGAAGCCATCAGAGTGACAAAGTTATTATGAAGAAAGTGGCTTTTTGCTGTTTGCGTTTAGTCAACAAATTTGCCATTATCATCTGATGATCCTCTGGTATAATTCATGGTTGAATAACTGCCTGGTGCTAGTTCATAACATTTTCCTTGGTTGTATACTTGAGTTTTAGGTTTAAATTAGCACACAGAATTGCAATATTCTTGGCGATGATATGGCTGAAATTAACAAACTTTTTAAGTTACTTAAATCTGTGAGATTTTAGTCTGAAATTTAATGTTATCATTAAACATTAAATTTGATCCCATCAAAATTTAGTGAGCAATTTTGATGGGAATATTAGAGTTACACTTAGGATATAGTTTACATAAATATATGTGTGCATGTATTTAGGTGTATATTTGTATTTATGTGGATGTCTTCTTTTTCTTTATTCTACCCGTATCCCATTTCAATCGGGTTATGTCCTCCTAGTTCTGTTATGCCATTCTCCCTTATCTTTAATAATTTCAGGATTTGTTTCAATTATTACCATATCATTTTATATGGTTCTAGTCCACATGTCTGGGAAACAGCTATGGCTCTTTTGGCTTCTTCTGTTGTAAAAATCATTCTTGTCATATGGCCACAACTCAATACATGACATGTCTATATCAGTTATTATATAGGCGTTATTTCCTAAGTTTGTCTTGCATCAGCACAACTTTGAAAAATCTACAGATACATTTATTTCTGATCTTGTTCAACATGTTTACTCCTCTACCCTGACTTTTGTATACACCTCTCTTGGTATAAAATATTTAATCATCAGTTCTTTGCATTGCCCAGCTCTCCAATCTGTAGAGAAGAACTGGTTTTTCTTCTCATTTATATATGTTTTCCTTAACTTGAATAGGTAATCTTTAGTCACAGATGTCTCCAGATGGAGATCTCTTCCTCAGTTGATTTGTTTTAATATATTTCTATGTCCTTATCGATCGATATTCTATTGATGTTACTATAGAATCTAAGTATGAGGTCTGTTCAGAAAATAACCAAACATTTTTAATTACGCCCAAATGAAGATATTTAGTGATGTATGGTTGGCAGCAGTGTGTTTTGTGTAACCTCCTCTGTAACCACATGTTCTTGGATTGTATACATCTCGTTTACTTTTTGTATTATTGTTATTTGAATGCAACGTGTTTAAGAATTAGTAATGATTTTTGTAATGTACAATTTTCTGGAGTAATAATACAACGTAAAATTTTGAGTGAAACTGGGGAAACTTTCACAGAAACATTTCAACTTTTGAAACAAGCTTATGCAGATAATGCATAATGTTATGAATGGTTTTCTCGAATAAAAGTAGTCGTCAGTCAATTGAGGATGACCCTCGACCAGGAAAAGGCCTTTGACATCGACTGATGACACCCACGTTCAGAAAATCAATGATCTGGTACGTGCAAATCGCCAGTTGACTGTCAGAGAACTTGCAGAAGAGATTAGCATCTCGATTGGATCATGCATATTTTGACTGAAAAATTGAACATACATCTAGTTGCAGCAAAGTTTGTTCCTCATTTGATGACCGAACAGCAGAAAGAACATTGAGTTGATGTTTGTCAGCAATTTCTTGAACAAGCCAAGAAGATGAAACATTCATGCAAAGCATCATAAGCTGGAGATGAAAGCTGGGTTTACAGCTACGAAACTGAGACAAAACTTCAATCATCACAATGGCTTGACAAAGGATCTCCACGCCCCAAGAAAGCACATCAGTCTCAATCCAGTATCAAAGTGATGCTCTCTGTTTTTTCAATTTTAATGGAATTGTGCATTTTGAATTCTTGCCTCAAGGTGAAACAGTGAACTATTGATTTGAATAATAATCAGTCTCCTTTTTCATTTTATTGTGTTCTCATGTTACTTTTTATTGATTTTTTCTGATTGATGGATTAGACTACCTTGTATTTTGCTTTTTACACTTTAGTGCATTTTGTTTGTGACAGTCTACAAAGGGCTTAAAACAAATAGTTCATGAAAAAAGCCTGAATTTTTTTCTATTTTGTTTATATCATACTTAAAATATATTTAATAAATTAAATATGTTTTTCATTACATTTTAGCTGTTCTCTTAATTTGCTTTGCATTACAGTTCATCTATTTTTATTACATCTTTATAGTCCTGACTTTTGAACTTCCTAATTGTTCACCCTTGCAAAAAGAAGAAAGAAATAAAAAAGTATAATAATATAATTTAAAATTTTTTAGATTAGCAAAATTTGAAATTTTATAACAAAATTAGCTAATTAAGAATAAAATTTCCTAATCACCTACCTAAGGAAGTAATTGCTGAAGAAAAGCTGTTAGTTGTTCCTTTTAGAAAACTTTTGTAATTGGGTGTACTCCGGGTTTTTAATCCAGAAAATATATACAAAAATGATCCCAATGGTTGCTGCATTAAAATGAATTATTAAAATTCAGTCTTACAGTTTTCATAAAACTCTTGTACATAATTCCCTAGAAACATAACTTGTATTCTTATTCTTATCTATGTTCTTGTATCGTATTCTTATCTTTGGTATCATCTTGTGATGAGCTTACACTACAGTTGTGCACTGTTATACATGTGTAACTTGTTTCTTTATTTTTGTATTCTTTAAGGTGGAAGTGAAAGCAGTACCGATTGATAAAAAGGAAGTCGGAGGAGAGGTTTCAATTGACAGTAGTAGAAAATTAAGAAGGGTCAGTCAGCCTGATGAAATGACTTTTGGTGGTCATGCTCTACCCTGTATTGATGTTCCTTATGAAGTAACAGTCAAGGATAAAATGTGCTACTACGCTATATCTATAATGAAGGTACTTATAGATAGTAATGTTTTTGTTAATTATTTTAGGATTTTGATTACCTAATATGAGGAAAGTTTTTGTGTGTAGACATTGTATTCTTTCATTACACTATATTTATTGATTCATTTTCATTGCATATTTAAACATACTTTGTTTAAGATTTACATAATGTCTGCATGTATGTTGTGCATAAAAATGTTCAAATCATATATTTGTTTTTTCATAACTATCATAATACCATATTACTTTTTGTCTATTTTTTTTAATAAACAATACAAAAAAATTAAGTTAAGCTTATTCAAACAATAATGAATAAAAATGTAATAAGTTTGTGGCACTGGAATATCAAATGCCAATTTGAAGAGAGAGGCTGGAAAATGGTACAGTCTGTAGCTTTACATATCTATATAAAATTATAGATAAATTATAAATCATTTGTTATTTTAAAAACTAATTGTTTATGTTTTATTACCTTTTTTTACAGGCTTATGAAAATTATTCATTTGAAGAATTGCGGTATACATCACCAGCAATGAAAAGATCCAGTGAAAATATGTTGGTGCGTCCAAATTGTGATGGTTCATACAGTGTAACTTGGACTCCTGGCAGCGTCGGTTGGTACTTAATATTGACTACTATCGATGGTTACAGCATGGATGAGGTAATTTGTTTTATCATTTTATTGTATTTTAATTTTATCTTTCTTTACCTTTGTGCAGAATGGATTATTAAATGTAATAGTTAAAATTCTTATATTTCTATGGAAAAAAACTCCTTCCAAGAAAAAATATATTAATATAAAACTATTTAGGCTATGATGAAAAAGTTGTCATCCAATAATTTATTGAATGAAATTCAGTAAATTGAACCATACCAATGCAATGGTATGCATTGCAATGGATCGCATAATCTAAAATTTGTATGAGAACACTACTCTGCCATCCATATTGTAATCACTTTATAAAAGAATTTATCACTTTAGTTGAAATATTTAATTTTTAATTTATTTATCACATAAAAGAGGAAGTTTTCAATTCAACATGTATGCATTTTTTTGTGTGGTACATTCCAACTCTAACTCTTCATCAAATGATCAGGTTTGACAATTTTTATTTTATTTTGTGGAGGTAGTTCTTCTGGTAGAGTCAGTTATAAAGTATTTTTTACGATTTAGGTGGAACATTTTTTAAATCAAGACACATTAAAAGATACTGCGAATAAAGCTTTCAGTATCTCACATCTTTCCGTAGTACTGTTTACTGTTCTTCATTTTATACTTTTATTGCGTTTTTTTTTTTCAAATTATTCTTCTTTATTCTAAATTACTCTTCATTCTTTACACTTCAATTCTACTTTTCTTAAAATTTTGAATTGTTCTTCGTTCTATACTATGAAATGCTTTTAATCACATACAATATCATAGCTATATTTCTTTGTCCTTTTTTTCTAAAATTAATCTGAGTTCTAAAATTGTTTCTTATCTTCGCATGCTTTTCCTAGATAACTAATGACAAAAATACAATGATAAAAATTCCCAAGACAAGGCCCTGCAAAAAAGAAATGATTTAAATTTGACTATTATCCACTTTCAAGTAATCATCTCTAGAAACAGTAGAACACTCCACTTCTTCACCACAGATCAAATGCTCTAAGGAAGCACTCGATTTTAAGTGTGAAACAGCTTACAGATTATTATTTGATATTATATTATTTTATGATAATCATATTTATATCCATTATTCAAATATACAGTAAGATTAACTAAAACCAATTTTGTTAACAAAGTTTTCTATCTAGTTATTGAAACTACCTCGTATTTTTTCAGAGTAGTATATGTTATAATAAAGTTGTGAGTATTATTGCCTATGTAAAACTGAATAAAACATCAGATTATACAAATAATTTGAATTACTTACACATCAGGCTGATCACAGAATATCATACTATGATTTATAATATCAATCTAACCAATGGCTAGAGAGATATAGTAGCAACTGGCTAGTATAGCCACCAAATAAAAGAATTCATTATATAAGCTTAATTATATGTGTTTACCGATGCATTCTTTGGTATCATATCTGATAATTTATTCCTAAAAACCTTTATAACTTATTACCTTAGAATAACAAAATTATTTTTTCTGAAGTGACTAACACAGAGTGACTAATCTTGGAGCACATTATGTAGTAACCGTAATAATCTGTTTATCTATAATGCACATTTATTTATTTTTAAAATAAATTATTTCAAAATCTGTGTTATATATCAGTCTTATGATATTTATACTTGTCATATTATTTTATCAGAAAATATCATTAGGAGAATTATGTTGCAAGATGTATTAAATAAACTTGTGTTTTTCTAATACATTATTTATTCTACATGAGACTTGTTTATATGTTCATTTTAACTACTTGATTTATTTTTACTTCATTCCAATTACATTGATTTTTCCTGAGATCATCAACTGACTGAGAGCCCTATTAGTGAGTAAGATTTTTATTGGTTAAGCCAACCTCTTTCTTTTACAATTTATAAGATTTAAAACAAAATACAGTATCAGAAATATATAAAATTATTACTGCAGTGATACACAATGACCTGATCTCAGATATCATGTGATTAGAGAAGTAATTAAATCATATACTGAAGAATAATATTTTAATTGTATTACTACTTGAGGATGTTAATTTTTATTTTAAAGTTACTTTTTTTACAGGGCTATAAAGTGGAAGTTAAAGAACCACCACAAGGTTTAACACCACCGAATCAAAGTATTGTACGTAAAACATCTCATCAGCCAAACAGGTTACGTAAATTTGTTGCAAAAAATAGTGCTGGTTTACGCATTAGAGCTCATCCATCTTTGCAGAGTGAACAGATAGGAATTGTACATGTCAATGGAACTATCGCTTTTGTTGATGAGGTTTGTGAACCAATTAATTTTATTGAATTTTATTTTAAAATAGTTCTATCATTTTTGCCTTTTTTTTACATAATTTTGTTTGGCCCTAAAATACCACAACATATGTTGATGTGATTTGACTATGATTATGAGTTTTATTTTTAACTCTGCGTAATGTAAAGTTATTAGTAAAAAAAGGAAGATGACTGTTATGGTCATCTTTTTACTAACGTTATCTACAGGTTCTTCTTTATTATTATGACAGGTTTCAACTAAACTTTCTCCATTTTTAAATTCTACCAATATCTCATGTCATTACCTTGTAACTTCTCTTTCTAATGCCTGTAAGCAGTCAGATCTTTTTTTCTTTCTCTTCCCATCCTTTCCCACCTTTCTCTGTATAATCCTTTGTTAGACAATTCCTATGAAGGATATGCCTGAGCCAAGATGTTTTATATTTATCATTTTCATCAGATTTTGCCCCTTTGCTTTTCTTTTTTCTACCAGTATATACTTGTCACTTTTATTCAAATTTATTCAATTTTATTCCAAAACTGCCTTTGAGAACTCTCCAAATATCTCTTTCCCATCTATCTGTCTGTCCACAGATCTGATCCATATCGTAAAAAATTCCACACAAATTATTTGGCAAAATCTTTCTAACTTTATCGGAAATATTTTTTACTATCTCTATCCCTTCACTTTTACAGAAGCAATTTTCTTTGTGGATATTTTATTTTTTACTTCCTTTGCATACCTTTCATTCCAGGTCAAACACTTAAATGATGTTACTTCCAGTAACATCAGTAACAGTACATTTTCTTGGAAAAAAACAGCTGTAGTTTTCCATTGCTTTCTGCTGCGTAGTATTCAGAAGACTGAGTGATGTAGATATGTCCGTTTAAGTCTACCTGACCTACGCTAATGAATGTTAGAGGGACATGGTAGGAAGGACAGAGAATAACATTCAAATCAAGAAATTTCTTAATTATTATTTATTTATTAAGTAAAAGGAGCAGATTTGTACATTATTTTTTAGTATAGTCTCTTACCAATAGAGTGCTTTTGTTTCAGCATTCCAAAAAGCTTCTTAATTAAAGATCCTAACAAATCGTTTAAGGCCTCATTAAGTTTTTCCTTCCTAAAAATTCCTTAAATAGACCAAACAGATGATATAATCTGATGAAGCTAAATCTGGACTAATAGCAAACAGGATAGCATGCCACTTTGCTTCATATTTTCTGTGATGGAGAGTTATTCTCCTGGAGGAACAAATAGAAAATTGGACATCTATTCTCTTGAAATTAATTACAAGCATCAGTTTCCCTTATAAATCATGGCATAATATGGAGTAATGATAGTTGTTTATTCTAATAAAGTTGAGATAGAATGCACTTTGTGAATCTTGAAAGCAGTTGATTTAGGTGAAAATATAATTTTTATTTTCTGCGAGGTGAAGGGTAAGATTAAATGAATGATGCTACTGCATACTTGATTGTTTTGTCTCCATATTAAAGTAGTTTACCTATATTTCATCACAGGCAAAAATAGAATCTGAAAAATTGTTTCCAGCAATTTTATATTGCTTAGAAGTTGTTGTGTGATATTACTCAATCTGTTTTCTTTGTATTCAGACTGCCCCCTAGTATTCACTCTAAATCTAGTACCTGTGTAACACTTATTAAATTTGAGGTAATCTGTTACTGTTGTTTCTATATTCTCAATACTTGAATCTTTTTTTAGAGATTTCTGTTTTTTTTTAATCTACCAATTTTCTCAAATGAGTGCTTCATCAGTTTCAGTCTGTGTGTTTTCATTTCCTCAGATTCTTAGTCTATGGGTCTTCAATAGATTTTTGTGTCACTCCTGAACCTTTTTGAATTACACACCATTCATACAATCTGGACACATAGACACTATCCCCGAATTGATTTTTGTATAAGATTGAGACAGAATCTTATACAAAATTTATAAAAAGTATAATATTAATTCACTATGGAACACTCCTACTTAGACATGTTGATTACAACTGATATGGAAAAGAAAAACTATTGATAAATTCAGACATGAGTGTTTATTCTGTGAGCCATGTCCACCTTGTACTCATTATAAATATTTCTGCTTATATTTAAACCTTCATTATGTGTTTATATAATGCTCTGTTGTAGCTGTACAATTTATGAAATCAGTGAATTCATAAAATAGTTTCGCAGCTGTAACATTTAATTAAAAATTAAAAAGAAATAAATGAATTTTTTCATGCAGTACTGAAAGTAAATTTTCAAGCGTATTGCATAGGTATTTATAAAAATGTTCGGTGCTGGATTCTTGTCTTACACAGTTGCTGTTCCATTAGTTAGCGATTTTATACGAAATGGTAAGAGATAACATCTACATCTATAGTTGTACTTTTTTGTTACTTGAACCTACTTTTCGTCTAGACTGACCGGATGAGTCTGATCAAAAACTTTGTTTTTTTGGTGCAATTCCATACAAAGAAATGTATTGTTGAAAATTTGGAGTGATAGTGGCCAGGCTGTGGTTCTTCCACACCCATTCTAAGCTGTAACAATATGACTTTAGTAAGGGTTATCTCATGATAGAAATCTTGTGGTGTGTCATCTTGTTGAAAAATAAGTATCATGTTTATATTGTCTTGTAATTTTGTTGTGCTAGACAGTCTCAGATGGATGCTCAGGTAACCTGTGCTAGTTTTAATTTGACTTAGAAGAAAGTTATTTATATTTAAAAAAAAAAAAATTATCATACAGACTTTTATCTTTGGTGAACTCCATGCGTATTTTATTATTTTATGTGGATTGTGTGTAACTATCCTTATTATCATTGTTACTCAGACCATCCACTGTTATGAGCTTATGAATATCAATCCATACCAGTAAGAGACCAATATTCTTCCTCTTGAAATGTTTAACTGATGATGATGATGATTTATGTCTGCTGTTGTTATTGTTGTTGATATTAATTATGCATTTGAATGTTTGCCAGGCATGCATTTAATAAATATTATTGTCGATTATATAATTTTTTAGTACATATTTTAATTATTATATTATTAGATCCACAATGATGATGGGGTGTGGTTAAGATTGAATCAAGAGACTATAAGACAGTATTGTAGCAGTGCTTATGCAGAAGCATGGTGTTTGCAGTATAATCAGCACCTTGGCAAAACGTTATTGCTTCCACTACAAGAACCAAAATCTATATTAGATCATGTTATCAAAGAAACAATAATGAGGAAAACACCTTCTTCTGACAGTGTGTAAGTATATTTTCTTTCTATTCAGAATGTTTATTTTGAGAATTTCTAAAGTAGTATTTAATGCTACTTGTATTAAATAATAAATTAATGTTATAAATATGTTTTAAATTTATTTTGTCCCTATTTCCTGTTACTGCATTGAGACATTGTTTCACTACAAAAAAGTACATTATTTTGTTGGTTAACAATTTCTTTCCCAATCTTTCTTAGGGTTGTGTACATATAAAGAATCAGAAATATAAGAAGCATGATTCAGAGATCCTTTCTCTGTGGTTAATGGCGTTGATTATTCAGCCAGAACCTGTATTAGAAACAGAGTTGCCTTTGCAGAAAACCGATTTATTCCTTATTTTCACTTATTTTCACAGAAAGGCTGGTATTAGGCAGTTTTTGTTCTTGAGAATGGCTAAATGCCACTTTTAGGAGTAACTCGTGTTACTGGTGACTGAGTCGCCAAACCTTAATGTTTTTGCAAAGGTTGCTTACAAATGAAAATTTGTAAAGACGTAGTTTTTAAAACCTGGGAAATGGATTTGTTAGTGGACAATTTTTTTTCTAAAACCATCCTGTAACTTTGGCGATTACATTTTGGTTTTCAAGACATGTTCAAAGTTTATTTTTTATAATTTTTTTAAAATACTACAGAAAATTTAGATAATAATGAATTTGTTCTATAATTTTGTAAATTATGTGTGGGGCTTTTCTTAAGGAGAGGAATATCATTAGAAGTCTTAAGGCAGCTGGAAAATACTCTACTGTTGAAAGTTGGTTTGTTAATATCTTAAAAGAAGAATAATTAAATATGTTAGAGGGACAATAATTTCATCTATGATTTATTTTAAAATTCTGGCAGGAATTTCGCTGATATCTGTTGGTTGTGGTTTGTATGTAAAATACAAGATCTAACTTCCTCTTATTGGTAGGAAATAAAAATAGAGATGATTGATCAACAAAATTGTTTCTAGGGTAGTGGCTTTGTTTGAAATGGATAGATATTAATGTTATTTGAAATACTGGAAAAGATTAAATATAATTTATTAATAATAGTGTGGGAAATGTGATAGAGATAAAATTATCTTAGTGAAAAAACAAGCACATGCACATATATAAACAAAATACCATGATGGAACTATTTCAGTATGGAAAATCAGAATAAAAAGAATATATATAAATAGTTATGTGCACTGTTAAATGATCCATATAACTAACATAAAACTATAAAATTACACAGAAGTGCAATTCTTTGATTTAGAAATGAATTATCTTAGCAAAAAGTAATAAAATTCAAGAATTTCCCTTCATTTCATACAAAGGTATAAAATTTGGGATGCAAACTTCTGATACTGGAACTTAGCAGGTAAGTGAACAATTCATCAACTTCCATTCATTATTTTGTCTTCTTATTACTTTACTGGTTACAAAAGGAAGTTCTTCCATTTATGACCTGCTCCATTGCTGTATGCTGTAGTAGACCGTTCTTCATCCTTTTAACATGACCAGATGGAATGCGACCTTCTTTCACTCATCAGAATGTCAAAGGTTTGCCCTCTCTTATTAACTTTTTCTTGTTTGTCCTGCTTCTTGTTCTACTCTCAATAATGCAAAGAAAAAGAATCATTGTTACACAGGTTAAGTTATTTTTTGGGCCAATTGCTAAAATTTTACTTCTGTATGATTATAGCAGAACAGCAGGATGTGCAGAATATTTTTAGTTTCAACATAAATTACTGTCATTTATTTGTTTGGTTGTTTTTTTCAGAAAGCCTCGACCACATGCATATAAGGTCATTTTGTGTGGAGCATCTGGACACAATGTTCGAAGTAAACCCAGTTTAAAAGCACCACCAATTGGTATGCTTGTGCTGGGAAATACAATCACAGTTACTGATCATGTAATTATTGTTATTATGTACTTTTTATAATAATGTGTAATCTATATTACTATATAAAAGTTTTTTTTTTTTGCAGGCATCTAACTTAATGTTATAGAAGTACACTTTTTTGTATAAGAATAAATTTTTCTACTTGAATCAGAACGTTCAGTTAAGATTTAAATAAAATTATTTCTGTAAGTGATTAGAAATTTTTTATGATGAACAAACTAACCTTTCATGTGATCATGTTTTATGCATGACTGAGAAAATGTTCAAATACTAAAATATATTTAGGATATTTAAAATTCAAATTTAAAATATTTTAAAATAGTTAACCATTAAAGATACTAACGGTTATGAGAAAAAAATCAGTTGCAAGACATTTTTTTGTTAAGATGCTCTATATTTTTATGCCTGGAAGTACCAGCTTGGGGTAATGAATGAGTTTCTGATCTTATGTGTTAGTGCTCTGATGTATACAACTGATAAATTAGTGAGCGGGCATGGTGACTTGCTAAGCATGTCTGCTAAAGTGAAACAGTTTGCCAAAACTGAAACTATTAGACTTCTTGACTGTGTATGTTATGTGATATAATAGTAAAAATATGAACATGCATATAGAATTGGTGGGTGTATTCTAATTCTAGATAATTATATCTCCAAAATAGATGAACAATGTAAATTTTTAAAAGTTATTACCTGACTATAGTTTTTTATTCACTGTTAATCGTCAGTTCTGATAGAGCTCTTTACACTGTTAATCACCTGGATAATTTTCAATTCATGCATATACATATTTTGTTTTTTTTATATTGCCTTGACTGAAAGTGGTTTGTAGAGATATTAAGCTCCAGAATATTAATGATTTTTCATGGTTGTTTATGTGTTTCTTATATTCATAGCTGTTTATATACATCTAGTGTTTGTTTTCAGATCATGCAGTTTCAGTTGTACATTCTTGTTAATTTTATTTTCAAGTGAAATAGAGATTTTACTTTCAAGTAAATTAGAAAGAAAGAAAAAACCAAAAGCATATATGATAATGACTGATATTGTGAGAGTCTAGCATGACAAAAATCATGGAGTCGCTTTTGCTAGCATGAATAAAGCCAAGTCATTGTGGTTAGAGGGTAAGTGCTTAGCACTCATGCTTGGTTTCACTTGACGTGTGGATGAAACAGAGGGAAAGCTCAGGATATATATTTTAAGTGTTAAGATATCTGCATTAATATTTCCTCTGAGTAAATACATCTGAGTAAATGTTTTCTTAAGAGAAAATAAGAAAATATTTTTTTAGATATTTAAGTAAATTTACTGTGGTTTAGTTGAAATAATCACAAAGTAAGAAGTCATTTGTATACTTGATAAAGAGATTGCACAGAACTCTTTAAAACAATAAGCAAAATTGTTTTTAATCAGCATATCATTAAGTATTTATTTTTGTATTAAATTTCAGTTGGTAAATAGTGAAGGTACGTGGGTTCAGCTCGATAAAGATACAATGAATAAATATTGTTTTACGTGGGATGGTGAAGCTTGGTCTCTCGCTTCTGATAAAACACCTTACATTTACCTGCAACCTGAACCAGGTAACACTTATATGATAATAACAGTATGTTAAAACTTGGCAAATGCTTTTGATTTCACGTTCAACTTGGTTTATGTAACTGATCACAATGTACTGTATTATTTACTTAATATTTTATTTTTACTGCAGGAAAGAGAAAGTATAATTTTTTAAAGGTATTGTAGACTAATAATTGTGCAGAATACTATTTCTGATACAGTTGGCTGTATTGATTTCTGTTGAGGGTGGGGATTGAGATGCATAGTATGCAGTGAGGGGATGATCAAAGTACAGCATGCCTGTAAAACATGGTGGAGTTTTAAATTATTATGAAAGAAAAGGTTTTAACTGTGAAAGGAAAAACTACGGAGTTATGAAACAATCACTGCATTTTAAGATTCTTAGCGTCTCATAAAGTATTGGATGGAAGAACAAACTTAAGCATGAATGACTGTACACACAGTGTGGCCATTTCTACTCCCAGCAGTCAAGATGTTGAGCAGTAGAGGAAGGTTCAACGACTGTTGCAGCTATCAAGGTTTGAAAATGTGACTAATGTGAATGGAATTTCATCATGTTTTCAGTGAAGAAAGTTAAAATAATGTCAGTAACAATATCATTCTTAAAATTGAAATAAAATCAGTCATTAGAATGAGCAATCAAAAGAAACAGGACATTTATCAAATAAAAATGTTCACTTAGGTAATTTTGAAAGTGTAAAACAATCTGAGAATTTACCTTCTCAGTTTTAAACAAAAATTTTTAAGACAGAGTAGTCTTTAGTGATGAAGTCATTTTTCATGTTCCTGGGAATGTTCATTGATACAATATCAGGATTTGGGCAAGAAAAAATCTATTTGAATTCATTGAACATGAGCATGATTTTCCAAAAACAAGTATGCTCTTTGACAAGACTGAATAATAAGATAATTTCTCTCTTTTTTTTTTTTTTTTTTTGTAACCTACCCCAATATTCTTTCAATTAGTTAGACATGCTTGAGCTATTTACATTTCTCCAAATTAGTAACGACAATGTCCATCTTTCAACAGGACAATGCTTCTCCTGAGCAAACTGTATTAGTGATTTCCTCAGCGAGACATTTTCTCGATGTTGTATTGGAAGAGGTGGATGGAAGCAGTGGCTTTCACCATCCCCTGATCACCCTCTAGATTTTTACTTTTGGGATTTTGTGAAGCAAAATGTATACAAAGTTCCCATCAGTGACATTTATTGCTCAAAACATAAAGCTAAATTGCAACTATCACTCCTGATGTTCTTGTCAGAACACAACAGAAATTGAATTTCCAAATAGATGAGTACAGAGTAACTCATATATTCAATTGAACTTTGTTATTTATAAAGATAAAATCTTACAATATTTATGGTTCCCATTAATCTGATGCTTGTTTCATGTTCCAATCATTTCCCCTTTCAGTGTTAGTCAGTGTAATTTAAAATTGCCATGGCTTTATAGACATTCTGTATAGTAAAGCAGTATACAGCACGAAAGGAGGAAACTGAATGTACGGCAATGTAGGGGAATGCAGAGTTGTTTCAGTGAAGAGTGAATTTTATTCTGCAATACTTCATAAAATAATTATTTCTTGCTCCTTTGCAATGTCACAACTTAATTCTGCTTGTTGATTAGGGCTGGGGAGCAGAGTGAATATATTCTAAATAAATGTACTCAAAAATATTAGTGAATAATGAAATCTATGAATGTTACATTCAGAATTACAAAGTTGTATTGTAAATCTGTAGAGAATATCGGCTTATACTTGAAAAGAAATGTCTGACCATTGTAAATAAACTGTGGAAACCTCATTTCATGATGATTTGATACTCCTGTCAAAACAATAAATATGAAAGCAAATACTTACTAGTAAAGTAAGATAAATGAGAGAGTGGACATTAAAAAATAACATTTATAATTTTCACATAGCACGTTAAAGATTCCTGACTTAAATAAGTGTATTATAAATTCTGAACACAAAACATCTGGAATTGGAATTCAGTTAACAGGTGAATTGTTTAAACTATTTTTTTTAATATAGGCTTTCTAAGTGAAGAGAAGATGTTCAGAAAAGTTTTAATGGAAATTTTGTCCTTACATTGTCAGTATATTAATGTTTTAACAAAAAGTATGATAATTAAAAGAAGAAAGTTCAATCATTTTTACTTATAAGTCATATATTTACTCAACACATGTGAAAAGGAGTGGTGAGACTTGGTTACAAAAAAAAGAAAACCTAGAGAACTGAAACTAATGCATATGTATGTGCAGTGACTGAGGAGAGTGCCTAACATTGTTTTGCTTTTTAAAATTGAATAAGATAAAAAAATTATCACAAAAATATGAAGACTGCGACATATGAGAAGTAGATGAAAATTCATCTGATCCAAATGATCATCTGAGTTCAGTTTTAATACAGTGAATGTTTTTATACCACAATAAAAATACTTTTAGACTAACTCTAATAGAGATTCTTTAGACAGGAGATATTACTAAGATGGTTGAGAAGAAGGAACATTTCAAGTTCAACAAATAGTGTTCAACTTTGAATGATATGAATTAATTAAAGTAAATGAGTCACCTTTGTTGAAATGTTTGAAAAAGTGAACAAAACGTAATCAGATTGTTCTGTACTATCCTGATTTGGCCACATAAAACTAATCTTGGACAGAAATAAAAAAAGTACATAGCAGTATGTGATGTTGGTAATAAAATTAAGTTTTAAAATTTAGATTTTAAATGGAAACAAGTAAAAGTTTTTTTCTAGAGTCTGGTAGAGCAATTCACATGCAGGCCAGAAGGATAGTAATAAAATCTGCAGATAGTGATTATATATTTACCAAAGAATTTGGAAGTGTTTGATACTGACATTGTAGAAGGAGATAATATGGGTGAAACTGAAAGCAGTTAGAATAAAATCTAACTTTAAAAGAGTATAAAAATTATAGTTTTAAGAATTATTGTAGTTTTAAAAAATTATATCTGATCAATGGCCAGAAGTAGTTTGTGTTTCGGGCGCAGTAAGTTGATGTGTGGATATCTTTGTGCCATATGTTGGTGATCCTGCAACATACTTATTGAATAAGTTTCATGCAACAATATAGCCATTTTCTCAGATTGTGTATTTATATGGCATTGTGTGGAAGATTCAAACTAGCATTCAGAACTGGGATTACTTCAGCTATAAATTTTTTTTAGTTTCCGAAATCTGTTAGCATCTTTTATGGATTATAATAAGTCTAATATTTACAGTTACTTTTCAGTTTTGGTGGTAGCTTTTACATTTTAAGCTTGATTACTACAAGTTTATACAAATATACTTTATTTCTTACTTATTTAAAATATTTTCTTCTAATTAAAAAAATATATATATTTATCTTTTTAGTCTGTTTATTACTGAGTGATGAGTTTTTATACCCAAATTGTTTTATCTTTCCTCTCTTTATGGAATCCCTTTACCTGCCCCTGATAGTTATTTCCTTTTGTTTATGCAATAGTGGTTGTAAAATTTTTTCTGTATATCTTCATAACTGTCTCTCTTTCAACTGGTTTGCAAAAATATGTAATTAGTTTTAAATTGATCTACAATGAGTTATTTTGTATTAATGATTTTTGGGTGGTAATTTTTCTGGGGATTGTTCACCCTTAAAAAAATTTCCATCCACTAAATTTTCCTGTTACCCGCACATCAGTTAAATTCATTCTAATAAACAGTATTTTGCATTAGATGGCAGAACATTGTTACTAGATTACTTTTTTTAGTTTTTTAACTAATTAAATCAATGGTATCAACAAATCGTTCTTAAGCGGTAGATTTAAGGAAGATAGTATCACCTATTTTATCATTCATTCTTTATAATTCAAGAAGAATGGATTTTCAGAATACCTTTATCATCAATTCCTTTTTAAATAATACTAAAGTTAAAAAATTAAATGTGTTTAAAAAAATAAAACATAATTTATAAATAAGCCATATAACATTATCAAAGTCTTGCATGTAGTTGTATTATATTATTTATCAGTATTAATTTTAATCAGGCTATTTTGTAAGGCAAACTTTTTTATCTTTCATTGCTATTTTATTCAGGCATTACCCCTACCCCTACTGTTTAAGTTAACAAAGAAGGGGTAAGAAATTTGATTGTATTGGTTGAACTTATTACAATAAAAGGTGATAAGTATAATTTAGTTGCATAGAAGACACTGATGATGTATCTTCACTGATGTGATGAATGGAATGGGAATCAGGAATATTTAAGAATGGGTTTCAGGAATATTTTAAAAACTTACTGAATTTTCATAACCAATGAAGAAAATTATTCAGGGGAAATGTAATGTAAAAAGTTAGAGCAAACAATACAATAAATGCAATCCAGGAAAAAGTTGAAGCTTTCTTGTATCTAGTCTGTTACTAGCTTAATTATCTATTCTAAAAATCTGTTTAATTAGAACATTGTTTAAGTGATGTTTATGCTTGTGAATGTTAGGAATTATTTAATTTTAAATTAAATTTTGGAACGATATTTCCATGTAAGTAAATCCACCCGGATAATACTGCAGATTTTTATATTTCTTAAAGTAATTGTGTGTTTAATTTATTTGTAATTCTCTCTTTAATAATGTTATTTTATTTGATAGATGTTCAACCTGATACTGGTAGTTCTACACACATGACAACTGGTGATTCTGAGATGGCCGTAAATGTTCCTCCCAAAAAGGGTTTCGATTTTTCCTCTGTTCCAGATAGTGTTACTCCTAATTTCCCTATACCAGTGTTCACAAGTGGTCGTGATACACCACAGTCAGGTTCTAGTACACAGAACACAAATCCATTTGTTTTCGGTTCATCAGCTACTCATTCAGGTAATAATGTATTGAATTATGTATTATTGTGTACCATCAGAATAAAAAAAAATTATTTATTTAGTGAGAGAGAGAGGTTGTATAGAAATTTTATTACCTCACCAAACCTCATAAGATATTTCTTCATGATAACACAGTTAACGATGTATAAATAAATAATAAAGTATAATTGTGAGAAAACAGGTTACCACAGATATCCACCAAACTTTGGGGTTTGATTTTTTTGTATTCAGTTGTGAATCATCACTAGATTTAAATTCAGAAGTGGAAAATGATCAAAAACTGTTCATATAATTATTTAAAATTATAATTTCCTGGTCATTTTAATTGTTAAACAAGCATCAGTAGATACTAAAGAATTTCTATAAAAAAATCAAAACTTAATAGCAGTAAGTTTAAGATAATAATAAAAGATAAAAGATAATAATATAATTATTATTAAGTAATTAATTAAACAAAACAGTATGAAAGGAGTAATTATATCTATAAAAATATTGGTATAGTCAAGTTAATTAAGTTTTAATACCACTCATTTCACAGTTTTTTCCATGGTAACTGGTTTTTTGGTTCTAATACTGACATCCCTCCGGGCCTGATAAACCTAGCATATAATTCAGCTGAATATGTTTTCTCGCTTATAAAGGGTACAGCAAATTACAGGTACCAACTAAATAAATGTAAATCTTGTAAATAATAAATGTAGTAATCTCAAGATTGTTACATGATACATTCATAAAAAATTTAGTAACTGGTTAGACATTCCAATTACTCTGAGCAGTTTTAGTTTTGTGAAACCAGCAGATTCAAGGAGAGAATGTAGTTTATTCTTACCTTGCATACTAATTTTACCACTATACATGGAACATCTCATTGAGTAGCATCTTGAAAACTTAAGTCTGTGAAGTAAGGTTAGAATAACAAACACTCAGAACTGATTCTATAAATTCATTTCCCTGTTTACCAACACTAAACAGTGTTAAGTGCAATTGTCCAATTGTGAATTTATTCATTCATTTGTCTGTCCAAAGGAATACATGATAATTTGTGAAAGATTTATCTAATTTAACTGAAATATTCATTAGAACTTTAGTTTGATATCTCATTCAAGTTTAAACACAAGCTAAAATTAGCCAAAAATTACTGATTCAAAACAAAATTTTTGTACCTTAAGATTATTTCTATTTTTGATACAGAATGTATTTAATTTGCACTGATATCCATTGAGTATAAATAAAGTTAAGTATTTGACTTGTAACATATATTCCGGGTCAGTGCTTGTACTGTGTCAAGCCTGATTTAATTTTTTTTTCTAAAAGAATAGAATATTTATTTTTAATTAAATTTCTTAATTTATTTTTCATTAAATTTATTTATTTTTATCTTTTATTTGAATATTCATTTTTAAATTCATTGATAAAAGTTCAATTTTTCCTTTTCAATTTTATTTAACAAGTTATTTGAAAGGAAAAGTGATCATAAATTGTCTAAATGATTAACTTTTGTTTATAGGTAAAGATGATATAAAACCATATGCAACATCTGGAGGAGGAGGTGGTGGTGGTGGAAGTAGATCATCTCCTGTTAATAGATGGTTGAAACCAGATGATTCTAAAGAAAAAGAAAGACAAGAAAGGAAATTCTCAACTGCAAAGTATGTTCCTGTACACCATTTATAAAATTATTTCCTTTGAATTGATCTTTAATCTTTTTTCTTACATTTAAATTAGTTTGTTGAGGTTTCTGGAAGAATCAATTTATGGTAGAAAAAAGGATTTTGTTATTTACTTAAGAAACTTATTTAGTTTAATATTTACACTAAGAAAGCAAGTTTAGAATGAATATGCTTTTGTTTATAATTCATTCTTAAATATTCATTTCTTTGCGTACAGTTCTTGGATTTATTTTTCCATCAGGTATGTAACATCAGAGGAAATAACAGACATTTTTGTTTTATGACAGCATTCAGAAAGATCCAGTTTTATTTAGTACTGTCCATTTTCTTTATAACCTTTTAATTTTAGTAAAAAAGTAGAAATTCTCAGCTAATAGATGAGTGACTTTTCTTTGTTTTGCTTATTTAGGAATAAATTTGATTGTTTATTTAATTTGATATTTGTTAATTTATTTGTGTTGGATGCATTCTTCTCCATTTTTTTTTTTTTTTTTTTACATTGCCAGAGTCTCTTAATAATGAAATAAACACAGAACGAATGAGATGTTGTTAGTTACACATAATAATATCTAGATAAAATAGATAACATAATTTTATTTAAACTAAAACTGTAATTAAGTAAGCCATCTTACTATAAGCCCTAGATCCAGTTTTAAATTATTGTAGACTTGTGGAAAGTAATAAAATATTTGGGAGGGAGAAAATATCAATTAATGATAATAATAAAAAATTGCAACAATCATGAAAAAAACTGTTAATTTTGCTCTCCTCCATGACAAAATAGTAGCATCTCTGTCTTTCGTGTAAAAGGTCTAAAAGAAATGTAAAGTGCTATATTCTGAACAATTTTTTAATGCAAAAAATAATTCTATGCTTAACTAAAGAGAGGTGTGGGAAAAAACTTTTTGTAGTATAAGCATGTTTGGTAACCATGAATTTAACTCTTCTATTTCATTGTTTCTTCAAGAAATCTACATAAAGGGGAAGCATGTTTTTAAATTCATTACCCAGATTTATTTTTAGATTAATATACTATTTTATTAATAGCCCGGAATATTTTTCAAAATGATTCAGGCTTACTAGAATAATCTTGGAAAAGAACAAAATTGGTTTTATCATAATTTAAAGTGACTATTTTCTTTATTTTTTCTGTTCTACTGAGATACTATGTTGGGTTTGACTTGTTATAAATTTTCCAGACCCTAGATGGGGTTCAAACCCAGGTCCTTCAGTGTAGCTAATAACAGTGCTACTACCTGTGCCTATAAGATGACCTTATATGATTTTTTTTAACTGTTTAATTGTTTACTGTCTACATTTGTTTGTTTCTGCTTCTAAATCAATTAAATTTGATGCTCTTATTAGAACCTTTAGATCATCAAAATATTGAATGGTTTTATGGCTAATGTTACTATAAAAATAATTTAGGTAAACCAAAAATATGACGGGTCAAAGAATTGACTAGTACACTAGGTATACTCATACTTCAAGGTACCAGTCTGGTCAGAAAAGGTATTTGTGTGACTGTAAATCATCATTACTATTTATATGATATTTATGTATGGTTTTATACATCATGTCAGATGTGGTACCACATCATGTCTACCTTGCCACTTGTGGGCTGAATTTCTCGATCACGATAATTTATTTTTTACAAACAATTTATGGATTTGTTTACTGTAGAGATACTTGAACAAGAAATTCCAAAAAAAATTCATTGTAGGAGATAAATATACTGATAATTACATAGAAATTAAAAATATATCAGGGATTATAATTATTATCCAGACTGTTATAATATTAAATAAGGTCTGTTAAAAAATACCCAAATGGTTTTTTTTCTCAAAAAGTATTTGAATGCAAGCAGTTTGAATGCAGCACTACTACTTCCAGTGTTTGTCACAGTTTTTGTTTTGTGTATAATTCAGAAAGCATTGAACAACATTACTGCATCAAGTTCTGTAAAATGTTTGGTGATATCCAAAGCAAAACAATTTGTAAGATTAAGCAAGCTTATGGGAATAAAGCTTTGGAAGTTTCACAGAGTGATATAACAATCTTTAAAATTGCCAAATTTCAGTCAAGAATGATCAGCATACCAGTAGACTTACCAACAAGCCAATGTGAAAAGTTTGGCAATAGAAAATTTTTGGCGGACTATCTGAGAAACTACAAATGACATTGAGATTAGCGAAGGTTTCTTACAAATGATTTTGGATGCACAGAGTAGCCACAAAAGTTTTACCAAAACTTGCTGCTGGTTTTGCTTGAACAAAAAGAGATTTTTTTGACATGCTGAAGTGCACTAACAGTGATCTTAACTTCCTTAAGACTATGATAACTCTTGAGTGTATGGTTATGATCCAGAAACCAAAGCTTAGTCCGTGCACATTGGAAGACACCATTATCATCAACAAGGCCAAAAAAAATTTAGGAAAATGAAAAAGTGATGCTGAGTGTTTTTCAACTACAATGGAAATGTGCATCATGAGTGTGTTTCAGAAGCCCAGACTGTCAAGAAAAAATAGTACTTGAAGGTTCCCCGCCATCTTTGTAATGGAGTTTGGTGCAAGAGATCAGACTATGATCATGCAAGCGGCAGTTGAACCATGATAATGTGCCTGTCAATTAACCACGTCTAATCCAGGATTTCTTGCTCAGTATGGAATTCCTCACATATAGGCTTCTATAATAGGCTTCTTACTCATCAGAATGGCTCCTTGTAATTCCTGTTTGTTCCTAAGTTGAAGAGCTGCTGAAAGGATCCTGATTTGATAACTGAGAGTAAATAATAATGAATTTGACAGCACAGCTGGTAGTCATTCCAAAAGAGGACTATGAAAATTGTTCCAGCAATATAAGCATCATTGGGTTAAATGTACACATGGTTAATGTAAAAAAAATGGAATTACTACTTTGAAGTAGACTAGTATTAGAAGCTACTAGGTAGGTATTTATTTTTCAAAGTCTGCAGTCTGATTATATCATTTTTTCCAAATGTTATTTATCTACCATATGGTATTTTCCGTGGAACTTTTCTGGATGCTGTTTTACTTATACAGTTGTATAACTCAGTGATGCTCATCTTAACAAGTTTGATTGCTTAATTTAATTTAGAATTTGGTTGAAATGAAATTTAGTTGGTTTGATGGTTATAGAATTTTTCATTTTGTATTGTTCATGTAGAAACGTTATATGACTTAAGAATATTTTCATTTTTTTTTAAGGGATCTGCCACCAGAATTATTAGGTGTATCTGTAAAAGAATTGGTGAAAGCGATTGGAGAAAGCCGTGCCAATGGTAACGGAATAACTCCTCCTGATACACCTCGTAGAATGTCTCGTAGCTCCAGTCCACATTTACAATCACTCCCATCTGGATCACATGCAGTGGCCACTTCTGATAATAGTGCTAGTTCAAGTCCTGTTCCAATACCTGGTGAGTATTACCTGTAATTTTAATATTAGCATAGGAGTTATGTTTCTTTAAATTTCATAGCTTTCTTTCTTTTTTTTTTTTTAAGAAGTGTGTTTTGATCTAAAAATTAATAAAAAAATTAAATTATTTATTTTTTGTTTACAAAAAATTATGTGGAATACTTATAGTTACTGTATGCTTCTCATAAACAACCAATGGATGTGTATGGTGAATGCATTTGTTGTCTTGTCTACTGTACGCTTGAATGTTTAATAAAATAACATGGTATTAGTGAAGGTATAATATTTATATTTTTGCACGTATTATAAGATTCTTTTTCTTAAATGAAAATGCAAAATGTGATGCAGATTTCTTATACTTGTAAGATAATAATCTAGGGCTAATAAAAAAAAAAAAATATCATCTTTGATCTGTTAAATTTTGTGTAATTACATAGCCAGAAGAGAACTTATGTTAGTTAATTGCTCTGAAATTTTGATTCAGTTAGGAAAACTTTTTTGGAAAATATTTCCTATACATGTGATTGGATAAAGTCACAACTTGTAGTTTATGATTGATTCATATCATATTCTGGAAGTTTCCAGTTATCTTGTGCTTCTTTTTAGAATTGGTTCACCTAATGTTCATCCTTTGTTTTTAGCTGCATCCCTTGTTCATATAGTCAATACACCTGTTATTAGATACAAACCTGGATCACCAGGAAATATAGCCTTGTGATCTTTAATTAAAATCAAGAAACAGTTTCGAGGAGCTGTTAGTAATGATCTGTAACTTGTCTTGCTTGGCTATGAACTATAAGTGGTAAGGCAAGTACAAATATTCTGGTGTCGCATAAATTTATAAAAAGTTTGTAATTTAAATTTACTAACAGTTACTTCTTTAGTTAATTAATGAATGATGTTTTTCTTGAAAGAAACTATACTTTAGGAATAACACACCAATAAATAAACACTCATTTGTTCTGGTAGTAATAGTACTTGGTGGGATTTGATAAAAATAATATTCTTTTTGTTGCATCATGATACATTACATACACAGTCAGTGAGCATATAAATGAGATTGTTTCACAGTTATCAACATTTTTTGATATATGAAGATTCTTAAATATCAAACAAATGTATTTATTTGAGATTTTTTATTAATTTGGCAAAATGATGATAAAAGCTACAAAAATGTTGTAAGATGCTTATGGGGAACAATTAATGAACTATCGGTTAATGATTGGTATCAGTGTTTGAAATTAAGTACACCAAAGTCACAAAAAAGAGAAGCTGATGTAATAAGTTTTTTTTTATTGTAATGTTTTTCATTATTAACACATTCAACGTGGTCATAAAATCAATAAAGAGTTTGAAGGTACTGGTAATGCATCACTTGTATCATTTGAAGAGGGCAGTGAGAGAGAGGAGACCTGAATCAAGGGAGAAACATTTTCTGCCATGAATGCTGTACCATGACAGTGCTCTTGCATATTTGGTTATTAGTGTTATTGCTTATTGTTTGAGTTTTTTTTTGTGAATCACATCACAATTGAACCTTGGTCTCTTATTTTTCTGACTTGGTACCTATGATCTTCTTTCTGTTTCCAAAGATAAAAGCTATCCTGAAACTATGACATTTTCATAGAATGAAGAGATTAAAAGTAACTATCTATGGAATCTACAGGATATTTCATAATATGAATCCCATTGCAAACTGATAGTGGAAAAAACTGGAGTCATGTTTTAAGAATTGAGATCGCTATTACAAAGAGGATAAGTCTGATAAATTCAGTAAAATCAGTAAATAAAATGATTTAAAAAGGTTCTTTTTTTAAATATTAATTTTGTTCTGATAGATTAAAAACCCAAGCTCAAGCCTACAACAGCAGAGTAGATTTATATTCCAAATTTTTCATTGTCTACCAAAAGATAGAGAAGATAAATGAAGAAACATAATCTAATCAGATATATGAAAGAAGACAGGAAAAATAAGGTGTCCATTAGGCACCTTGAATATTATTTTTATTTTAAGTAATGTAAGATTTTTTTTGTACCTTTTTATCTATTAATGATAAGTTCAGAAATTGCTAATTTATCTATTATGTATAATGGTATACTTGATATACTCCGATATAAGTGAATTTTCTACATTAATGTTGATCGAATTTGTTAACTTATCATTCTACATAGAGAGTATTTAGTTGACTTTCATTGACCCTTTGAATATGTGTATTCATATTACATGTGACTTCTATAGACTTTAATCACAGTAAAAATCACCAAACCCTCAAAATTCTGATTATTTTCATTTTTCCTAATATATTTTTAATTTATAAATTCAGTTTGGTTGATTTGTTGTTTTTTCACAATTACTTCTTTATCTTTTGAGTATTTACTGAACTTTTTGTTTTCTTTTTCAAGAATGATCTTTCACAAACTTTCTTCTGTCTTTCCTCTTTTTGTAAGGAGGGCACTCTTCTCCAAATTATCTAACTAATCTTTCACGGTTTTTTCAAGAGATATTCTTCATCTAAATCTTTTAACTGGCTGTTTTGTTTTTTTTTCAGTAGACATTCATTCAAACCTTTTGCATGATTGCTTTCTTCTTCGGCAAACATTCTTAATTCAAATTTTCCATTTAAATTTTTTTTTCCTTAATAAATACTCTTTCACCTAAGTTTATTAAATGATTTTTTCTCTTTTCTTTAAACTTGTGATTGGGTGAGATTTTTCACTATTTGTAGGTTTATTTGTTTTGGTCTTGCTTTTTTCATAATATTGATTAGTATATAGATAGGTAGTTTGTTCTGTTTGTCTAAAATGAGGGATATTAAAATGAAAGGTCTCATTAAGGATGTTGTAACAACTCATAATATTGAGTGTTCATTTTAAGGGTGCCACCATTAGGATCTCTAAACTATAAAACATAAATATTTTGTGGGGGTAACTTCACTTATTTTTCCCTAATCACTAACAGTGTAGTACTGGCATTTTTCAATTCACTTATATTTTTCCTATATGGTAGCCAGCTACTGTTTTATGATAGAAACATACTTTTTTCTTGGAAGTTTTCCCTAAATACAACTACTTACAATTTACACTCTATGGTTGAACGTGTTTTCCTTTGAGAAAAAATAAGTGAAGATTCCTATTTAAAGTGTTTTGTTTCTCAACAGTTTCAGACGTTATAATGGTGGCTTTTTTAAAATCAATATTCTGAATAAACATTATTTATGCTCAATAGAGAAATAATAATATACATTATAAAAATAGCTTAATTCTGTAACAAAAAAATCATGTCAGAAAGAAAGGCTAAAGTTTAATTCCTGAAGCATCATCACTTTGTTTTATTTTTCCTAGATAATTTTCACTACTGATATTCAAAATGAATAAACAATATTGCTCGTAATGTGTTATGTTTGTTGTTATACCTATAAAGCCAGTACTCCGAGAAAAAAATTGCTTGCAAACTGAATTCAGCTATTCTGATTAAGATATATATTTCATATTAATAGGTTATTTATTCTGGTATTCCTAACCATTAAGGTAAAAAATTGCTTTTTGGCCATTTTTTTTAACTTTGTGTTAATGTGTTTCATTCTTATAGTTTTTGGTTAAAATGTACTTCATAAAAAAATATGAAATGATGTATCATGTTATTAATTTATGTTTATTACCATAGATGCTTTTGTGACAGCCTTTAACATTTAGTGTTTAATTTATCAATTACATTAAACATACTGTTGCCTAGTCTTTATTATATTAAATACTTTATTTATGTGTGTTAGATGTATAAGTAATTAATTACTAGTTTTTTTTATTATGGTATGTATTTATACAATATAATTAAAAAAAAAAAACACAAACAAAATTTTGCTGTTGCTTTTGTATATGTTGGTTGGACTGATAGTGTATTGTTTACCAGCATACCCTGCAAGAAGTCGGAGCCAAGGTATTTTATGTAAATGTTTTCCCCCTTTCCTTCCTTTTTCTTTTGCTTTTATCAAGCCCTGAACACATCATCACCCTTTCGCTAATTATAACTTGTAATTATTATAATTATAGAAATTAATAATAAATGTGGTTCTATCACTTTTATAAATATATTGTATATGTATGAATAAATTATTTATAGTTTAGTTAGTTTTTTATGTATTATATTTTAATATATTAATTCACTGGTTGGTTTTTTAATCCATATTTCTGAAATATAATTTACATGTTTATGGGTATTCACATTTATATGGAAGAACTAGTTTTGCAGTCTTCTGTTTAATAAATATTTAAAATAATTGTTTCGGGTCTTATTAAATTTTAATTTTATGAGAATTTTTACAACACTCACTACTTTTTTATATAACAGTTGATATATATTTTTTAAAAAAATTTAAAGATGAAAGTGTAGAGAAAACATTCACACTTCATCACAAAGGTTTTAATAATAAAGCATGACAAAAGAGAAATAAAAATAAAAAATAAATTGGATATTAAAAAATAATGCCTTAATTTTTTATGATGACAAAAATTACATTGCAATAGTAGAAAAAAGAAAGTAAATACTTCAGAAGAAGTAGTCATAGAAAAATAGATAAGGTGACCAAAAAGTTGGTAAAATGTCCTTAAAAGATAACTTCCTATAAATAAGAAACACTTCCTATAAATAATCATTGAATTCCCCTCAATGTGTAATAGGTTGCAGTTTGATATTGTATATATGCAGTATATTGTGCCAATACCACCTCTATCAAGCTTCATAGTGAGGAAATCATGTAGATGTTGGATGCAGTAAAATGAAATTGCATGTCACTGATTTTCATCTTGCTTGAAGAAATATAGCCCTATGACACCAAAGGTTTTTAGGACGTGACACTAGACAGTTATATGATCATAATAAAGAGGATGTTAGTCAACACAGTTAGTGAAATAGTGTTTTCAGCAAATGCTTTTTGGTTTTTTCAATCATTTCAATTAGTTGCTGAATGGTCATCATTCTATAAGGAAGCAAATCTAAATTCAAATACAATATTAGTTAAACACTGATTAAAAATTAGTAACCCAGCACATATTGGTAAATTTTAATTATGGCAGAAATCATTAGTGCAAGTAAAAGTTTAAATTTCAAAAGGTGGAAAATTTCAGTGTAAAAAAATAAAACCTGATTGGTTTCATATCTTCCAGTAAGAAAATATTTATAAATGTTCATAAATATTTAATTGCGCTTTTAACTACTAATGAAAAATTCAGAATCTATGTCAGTTATATTTAATTATTAAATTTGAAAAATAGGTAGTCATGATTGATATGACAGAGTTAATAATAACAATAGTGAATTTGCATGGTTCTACATAGTTGATGCCAGAAAGTCATGAGCCAAATTGTAAAACAAATGTTGCACAGTTTTTTCAGATTGGAGGTAGTGTAACTTGTAGTGATCACTTACAGATATCAAAGAAGACAGACAGAGAGAGCGAGTGGGAGGGGGGTGAGGTAGAGGTAGTCGTTTCTTAGTTGTGATTTTTTACTACAGCTCTAACCCCAGTGTTTTCTTTTTTTATCTCCAAAACACAAATATAATTTTAGATAAATTGTTCGTATAAAGTGTAACGTTCGAACAAAGAATCGTTCATGCATTGTGCGCAGCTGTCCGGCACACCATGTGGTCCACTCCACGCCAGTAGCAGTTAAAATAAAAATGTAAGCACATACATCAAACAAGAAAACCCATGCACCATCCATTTTTATGGGAAAGATGTGCACTATTTTATCTAACAAAAAAATAATAATTATAATAAAAAACCTAGTAGATAAAAAGATATTATTGATTTTAAAGTTAACTATTGTGCCACTTAGTGGTACTCTTGGTATAGGGAGAAGTGTGTTATGTACATGTATGTCCGCACTTGTTTGTGCATATATTTATATAAAATAGAGTTTTCAGTAAGTGGGGAGTAAGGGTTCAATAATACAATGTGTGTTCTGTTATGTTGATTTTTTTTAATTGATAACTATTCATTGAAATTGATAACCAGTGAGTTAATATGCATGGATATACTATTCTTCTAATTGGGTATATTGCTTCAACACACTCAATTACCTTTTTTTATTTCAGTTTGTTTTTATGTTTGTATATAACATATTATACAGTAAGTCTGTTTGTTTTTTTTATTTTTGTTTTTTTAAGGGATATCCAGTTTTACTATAATATAGATTATAAATTTATTTTAAAATTTAACTTACCATATTATAATGTGAATTTTCTAAGTACCTTCATATTCCTATTAAATATATATATTTTTTTATTTCTGATATGATATTTCTGAAACACACCAACTATTTATTTAACTAAAATTTTTATCTAAATTTTCACATAAATATTCTGGGAAGCAGCAGAGATATCTGTGCAAAAGTATTGAAGTGGAGGGAAAAAAGTAAAATATTAAACTGAAAAAATAATCTTTATAAATAATTTTATTTTACTGGTAGGATATAATTTTCTTATTTGTTTATTAATTAAACAAATACACATTGAAAATTAAATTATATTATTAATTAAATTACACATTGAATTAAACAAATTAATTGAACATAAGTAACATTAAATTATGAAAAGAAAAACCTTTTAATACTCTTATGTTGCACTGAATGGACTAATTTTTAAAGTTTAATTTCCATGATTTTATAAATTTTAATTGTGTACTTCTTGATTAACTAAAAATGATCCCATAATTTTAATCAGTTTCATCCCATATTCTGTGAATAAAGTTCACAATCGATGACTGCAGACATGATTCTATGAATCAAACTTGCAATTCCATCTAGACTTGTAGAAGAAATGGATCAAAGACTTCATTTTTAAAATGCTTCATACAGAGAGGTCCTTAGGCTTAATGCCTATTAGGAACAGTGTATTCAGGCTGTTATTCCACCATGGTCTTGTAGTGCAACTGAAGTAAGAACTAACCCATGAAAATGTAGTTGTTACCATGTTCTGAAAAATAATTTCTCTCTTCATATTTTACTGTGACTGTAACATTAGATAATGTTTGGATTTGTCTATGCAACTGATGCCAGTTACATATTTATTTGATTAAAATAAAAGGAGTATATATTAAAAAAAAAAAACAAGAAGAAATAAATATTTTTGTTGGCTCCATTCATGTTTACTTTTTTTATGGATTATCTGCATCCCAGATTCTAATACTAAATGATTTATTTTATTACTTACCCTTAAATGGAGAGCGGTTTTATCATTAAACAGTTTTAAAAATAAAATTTTCATTAGTCTCCATTCTGCCAGTATTTAAATCCAAAAATTAGGTTTTTCCTTGCCTTTGTCACTCAAAATAACAAAGAAGAGAGACATATTACAGTCACTCAAATGTGATAATTTGCACGACTTAATTGTAACTTTATGTCAACCTTCCTGTATACTTGAAAATTATCAGCTAGAAATCGACAATTACTTTTTACTCAATTTCTTTGAAAGTCATTTCATCACTTCTTCCATAGTCTCATCTAAAATCAGAGGAAGATCCTTGACTTTTGGCATTATGTATCCTATACATCATTTTCAAGAAAACAGTTGATATATTTTACAAACAGGGAAATAGAACAACACAAGGGAGTTTAAATTAATCCTATCAATGTAAGAAAAATTAAATCTAGATAGATGAAAAAATCCACTATTGAGAAAAATAAACCACGAGTAAAAAAAAAATTCCTGCAAAACAAATGCAAAAATAAAGAAAATATTAGTACATTTTTGAGGTTAAGGACTTCCTCCAAAACAGAACAGCTAAAGAATACATTAAAACTTTATCTGTATCTGAAGATAATTAATTATTTAAAAGTACTTGAGAATTCTACATTAGCAGCTCAAAAAATTATTCTCTCTAAATGATTTTATCCATCTGAATATGTATAAAACTGGTACATTATGCTTCTCAGGTAAGCATCACTGATATTGTGATGTATATTGCTAATTGTATGATAGAATATCCACACAAAAAAATTGTATATAAAAAACAATTTATCATCTAAGGGAATTTTCCTGTTAATTATATAGAATTTTTATTGCCCATAAAGCAAAATTTGTGGGTGTTGGATGACAAACTCTTGTAGAATAATAAAATTGATTTAGTTTGCAGAAAACTGAAACTGGACTGTTTTGCTTTGAAGCACCTTAATAAAACTGTAAGCTTGTCATTGTTATTAAATATTTATTATGTTTACGTATATTCTTGTCTGAAGTATAATAATCATCTTTTGAGACTCCTCAAAATATCTGAACGAGTTTTCAAGATAAAAGAAAATTCTGATCACTGTTTAATACCCATAAATATGAATCATGAATACTGATGTATTATGAGTGTACAACATTTGCTAAATTGAATAGTATTTTATTCTTAAATAATAGCATAAACTTTAAAAAAATCCTAATTAAAAAACAAAATCTTGAATTTTCTGCATATGTTCAACATGTAAATAAATATCTTATCAAATAATTTTCATTAAGGTCTTCTGAATTGTGATTTGTTTTGTAGTTATTTTTTTATATTTATATTTTTATTTTGGTATTATTTTGTGTTAGTAATTTTTTTTCTAATTAATTGTGTGTTTTGTAACATTTGTAAAAATGCTTTTTTGTTAAATGAATACAATTTTTATTGTTGTTGAAAGACTTACTGTATATTTTTATACTCTTATTTTTACATAGCCTGATGTAAGCATTCCTCCTAAAAATACCTTTTTTGTATGCTGTACCATACTATATTATTAATCTTGGCTTCTATTTATTGTTATTGCTAATGTATTTTAATTATTTATTAAAATCTATTAAAAAAATTAGTTTTTTTTTCTAATATTTATGTAAAAATATAGCAAAAAGTGGATTAATGGAGGTAATTCATAATAAAGTAAGATTTAATTTATTTATGTTATTTATCAGATTAGTGATTTAGTGTAGACTTAGATAAAAGTTACAAGAGTAGTTTCATTGTTGTCAATGTTGCTACAGTAGATAAGGTGAGATGTAAGTTGTGGTCTGGGTAATTTAAATATGTATCTTGGTTTTAAATTTTGTTCGGCAAATATTGTATCACTTGCCAAATATTTTAATACCTGAAAGATAGTAAAGGTATTTTAACTCGAGCCTGTCAGCTTGAGTTATTTTACCATTTGTATACCATTGTAAATCTGTGTATCAAAGCCAAAAGAAATAAATGTCCTTTCTGAGCTATTTCTTTCAAAATTAAATAATTGTTTGTTTTAAAGTGGCAACTGGATTCATTTGTTGAAAAAGATACTGTGGAAAATTATTTTTATCATGGTCGTTGTTTTTTCTTATTCACCACCTCAATCCAATCATTTCCAGATTAAAATATAATGTCTACTTAGAAAAACTCACAAAAATTGTTCTTTTTCCTTCTTTCTAAGTTTTATAAATACTTTTTTTGGGGTTCAATTAATTCACTATAAGTTCAAGCCTCTTTTTGAGTTAGGTTTTTAAAATTTTTATTTTTTAAATAATGTATTAAGTAGGTTAGACAAATTTTCATTCTACTTTCATCACATCTAAAATTAATTTTGTTCTTATTTGTCTTCATCCTTGTGATGAATTTCAAACTCACTTTAAATATAGTGTGACACGTTAATCTTGTTATAAATACATCTTATTTCTTCTTTTTGCAAAATAAACTAAAAAAAAAAATTACATATATATGAAAATTAGCAGCGAAGTCACATATTTATTTACATAGTTAACTGTACATTACAGATCATGCAATTTGAAACTTAATATGATTTGAAACAATAAACAGAATGTTTATTTTTAGAATTTTTCCAAAAATTAAGATTTTATCATCTTTTGATTATGAGTTCTGTGGATAGATTTTTAAAAACAAGTTTGTTAGCTTTTGTTTTTTTGTTTTACATTGGAGAAGAAAAATCCACAACCAGATACCCAGCAGCCCGTACTATTGGGTGTGTGGGGGTTTCCTTCCAAAGCAGGAACCTATTAAAAACCCTCCTCCTCTCATGACTCAGTGATGGAAAAAATCCGAAGGTATGGCATTGCCTTCTAAGTGTGCCAGCAGGTACTTCTTGTGCTGCCCTTCCGTGAAGGTTTCCAGCATCCCCTGGGGGCACCCAGCGACAGTGATCCTATTGGAACCCCGCTTCCCATCCCCAGAAGCTGGCCTTCCATCCCCACTTCTAGACCAAGCACCGCCCTATGCTCAAGCTTCGTCCTCTAGCTTATTCTTGAGCACCTTTTGAAACCATCTCGAACATTTTTTCTAGTCCTCTTCTGAGCTCATCATGACTCTCATAACCTCTTTGGGCAAGATGTGTCGATCAAATGGCCTTTCCGCATCCCATCTTGGGCAGCTCATGAAGGTGTGTACATCATCCACACCTTCACAGTATTGACATCTAGCTGTCGTGCAGAGTCCTCTAGAGTGTTGATAAACCCCAAATGATCCATGGCCTGTAAGCCGCTGGACCATCCAGTGGTCCACCTCCTCATGTCTCCTGCTAATCCAGGACTTTATGCAAGGAATAAGACAGCATGTCCATCTACTGGTCACTACATTATCCCACCTCTCATGCCATTTACCTAGCAGGTCACTTCTGGCCTGTATGGGATCACTACCTCCATATCTTATGAAGCGCTCTTTGGCTAGTATATCAAATGCGAGGGGGTGGGGGTGGTCAGGAAATGCATCACCCCAAATCCAGGATTGGAATTTTGGGGGGAAAAGCTGGGTAGTGCCAAGAACCGGGAGGCTTTGGATTAATAAGGAAGGGATAGGGAGATATAAGTATTGGAGTATTTCAACTCAGAAAGACCAAAAATATTCTAAGTCCTTATTTCCTATAGTTAACAGTGACATCACTATCAAGTCAAAGGACTCAGAAAAATTTCTATAGTTTTTTGAGGTTAGAATAACTAATGTGCTATTAACTATAATAGTAGAAACTGAAAAATCAAAATAAAATAACAATCCATTGTCCAAAACACACCAAAATTCACAGTCATGTCTAGTAAATATCCAGCAACAAAACCAATCCAACAAACTGAAAAAATATCACCAAAAACTAATCCAACAAACCAATGTTTGTTAGTTGTGACAGTCGAATGGTAGTAGGCAACCTGATATAGGACAAATCACACTCAAAAATGGCATAATCATTATCAAGTGTAACAAGGATCTCATTCCAGAATCAAGCTTACTAAGAAAATGAGGAGTAAAATATTTCTGTAGCTTTTTTCACAAAAAAAAAAAACACATACAGGTGACATTGAAACCTGAGACTTTTTCCTCTGCAGGTAATGGCTATACATTGAACTCTGAAGAAAATTGCTAACTTATTCTTCAAATATTTTATATTTGTCACAGCTATAAAAAAATACTGTGACAGACTTAGCACTTTCAGTCTTTGATTTCTGATTTAAGGTTAGTAAATTTGTGTTAATTGTTTTTAATGGTGCTAACTTCTAAATGTGGAAATTCTTAAAGATACATTGAAATAATATAATTTTTTACTTATTATTGCAGTTTTCTTTGTTATTCAGTTTTTTAAAGATAATTCTATTTTATGAACTTATATCTCACCTTATCATCTATGTAATAGTAATAAGTATTGTAATAACAGTAGTAATAATTTCCACTTCCCTTTTTTCACAAAGGTGAGGTATCATTGTACAAAAGTAACTTCTTAAAACACACATAATATCTGAAAACTAAAATATAAGTAATAAAAAAGTTTACATTTATTAAAAGTAATAAAAAATTTTATATTTATGATTTATTTTCACATTTTTAAATTCAGAAAATGTAAATTAATATCTTTATAAAAAATAAAAGAAAAGCATATCTACGCTACAAAGACTTTATAAGAAAACAACCAGTATCAGTTTATATGTATCTCTCGGAATGTTATCTTTTTTTTTGAATGTTATCTTGACCCGTTACATATTAGAAATATTAGCTCAAGGATGGAAAAAGGTTTAAGATCTCCAATGTAGAAACTTTAAACAATGAAATATAAACTTTAACATTTTTGTTAACTTATTTGTAAACAGATCGGTGGATAAAATTAACACAAAATTGAAAATTTTTGTAACCTTTTTTTTTGTCTTCAGTCATTTGACTGGTTTGATGCAGCTCTCCAAGATTCCCTATCTAGTGCTAGTCGTTTAATTCCAGTATACCCTCTACATCCTACATCCCTAACAATTTGTTTTACATATTCCAAACATGGCCTGCCTACACAATTTTTCCCTTCTACCTGTCCTTCCAATATTAAAGCGACTATTCCAGGATGCCTTAGTATGTGGCCTATAAGTCTGTCTCTTCTTTTAACTATATTTTTCCAAATGCTTCTTTCTTCATCTATTTGCCGCAATACCTCTTCATTTCACTTTATCCACCCATCTGATTTTTAACATTCTCCTATAGCACCACATTTCAAAAGCTTCTAATCTTTTCTTCTCAGGTACTCCGATTGTCCAAGTTTCACTTCCATATAAAGCGACACTCCAAACATACACTTTCAAAAATCTTTTCCTGACATTTAAATTAATTTTTGATGTAAACAAATTATATTCTTACTGAAGGCTCGTTTAGCTTGTGCTATTTGGCATTTTATATCGCTCCTGCTTCGTCCATCTTTAGTAATTCTACTTCCCAAATAACAAAATTCTTCTACCTCCATAATCTTTTCTCCTCCTATTTTCACATCCAGTTGTCCATCTTTGTTATTTCTACTACATTTCATTACTTTTGTTTTGTTCTTGCTTATTTTCATGCGATAGTTCTTGCGTAGGACTTCATCTATGCCGTTCATTGTTTCTTCTAAATCCTTTTTACTTTCGGCTAGAATTACTATATCATCAGCAAATCGTAGCATCTTTATCTTTTCACCTTGTACTGTTACTTCGGATCTAAATTGTTCTTTAACATCATTAACTGCTAGTTCCATGTAAAGATTAAAAAGTAACGGAGATAGGGAACATCCTTGTCGGACTCCCATTCTTATTACGGCTTCTTTCTTATGTTCTTCAATTATTACTGTTGCTGTTTGGTTCCTGTAAATGTTAGCAATTGTTCTTCTATCTCTGTATTTGAACCCTAATTTTTTAAAATGCTGAACATTTTATTCCAGTCTACGTTATCGAATGCCTTTTCTAGGCCTATAAATGGCAAGTATGTTGGCTTGTTTTTCTTTAATCTTCCTTCTACTATTAATCTGAGGCCTAAAATTGCTTCCCTTGTCCCTATACTTTTCCTGAAACCAAATTGGTCTTTTCATAACACTTCTTCCACACTCCTCTCAATTCTTCTGTATAAAATAGTTATGATTTTTGATGCATGACTAGTTAAACTAATTGTTCTGTATTCTTCATATTTATCTGCGCCTACTTTCTTTGGTATCATGACTATAACACTTTTTTGAAATCTTTTGGAACTTCCCCTTTTTCATAAATATTACACACCAGTTTGTATAATCTATCAATCACTTCCTCACCTGTACTGCGCAGTAATTATACAGGTATTCCGTCTATTCCAGGAGCCTTTCTGCCATTCAAATCTTTTAATGCTCTCTTAAATTCAGATCTCAGTATTGTTTCTCCCATTTCATCCTCTTCAATTTCCTCTTCTTCCTCTATAACACCATTTTCTTATTTATTTCCTCCCTATAACGCTTTAATATATTCCACCCACCTATTGACTTTACCTTTCGTATTATAAATCGGTGTACCATCTTTGTTTAACACATTTACATTTATGTACCATAAATTAAAATTAGATTTTAATTTATGGTACATAAATGTAAGTTATGGTAAGAAGAACTGCTTCTTCTTAAGTCTGTCTCATACTTCTTCTTAAGAAGTATAAGACAAACTTATACTTCTTTTTAAGTCTGTCTATTTTACCAATGATCATTTCTCTTTCCACTTCTGAACACTTTTCTTTAATTCACTCTTCTTTTGCTAGTTTGCACTTTCTGTTTATAGTATTTCTTAATTGTCGATAGTTCCTTTTACTTTCTTCATCACTAGCATTCTTATATTTTCTACGTTCATTCATCAGCTGCAATATATCATCTGAAACCAAAGGTTTTCTACCAGTTCTCTTTGTTCCGTGTAAGTTTGCTTCTGCTGATTTAAGAATTTCCTTTTTAACATTTTCCCATTCTTCTTCTACATTTTCTACCTTATCTTTTTTACTCAGACCTCTTGCGATGTCCTCCTCAAAAATCTTCTTTACCTCATCTTCCTCAAGCTTCTCTAAATTCCACCGATTCATCTGACACCTTTTCTTCAGGTTTTTAAACCCCAATCTACATTTCATTATCACTAAATTATGGTCGCTATCAATGACTGCTCCAGGGTAAGTTTTGCAGTCAATGAGTTGATTTCTAAATCTTTGCTTAACCATGATATAATCTATCTGATACCTTGCAGTATCGCCTTGCTTTTTCCAAGTGTATATTCTTCTATTATGATTTTTAAACCGCGTGTTGGCAATTACTAAATTATACTTCGTGCAAAACTCTATAAGTCGGTCCGCTCTTTCATTCCTTTTGCCCAACCTGTATTCATCCACTATATTTTCTTCCTTGCCTTTTCCAATGCTTGCATCCAATCTCCAACTATTATTAAAATTTCATCTCCTTTTATGTGTTTAATTGCTTTGTTGTCAATTTCTTTGTATATACACTACCTCATCATCATCTTGGGCGCTTGTAGGCATATGGACGTTAACAATCGTTGTCAGTTTAGGTTTTGATTTTATCCTTATTACAATGATTCTATCGCTATGCATTTTGAAATACTCTACTCTCTTCCCTATCTTCTTCTTCATTACGAAACTTATTCCTGCCTGCCCATTATTTGAAGCTGAGTTAATTATTCTAAAATCACCTGACCAAAAGTCATTTTCCTCTTCCCACCGAACCTCACTAATTCCTACTTCATCTACATTTATCCTATGCATTTCCCTCTTTAAATTTTCTAACCTACCAACCTTTTTTAAACTTCTAACATACCACGCTTCAACTCGTAGAATGTTATTTTTTAATTTTCTGGTGACCCCTTCCTTAGTAGTCCCCACCCGGAGATCTGAATGGGGGACTAGTTTACCTCCAGAATATTTTACTAAGGAAGACACGTCCATCATTGCTGTATGAAAATGCAGAGAGCTACATTTTCTTGGAAAAAAAGCAGCTGTAGTTTTCCATTCCTTTCAGCTGTGCAGTACTCAGAGGACTAAGTGATGTTGATATGGCCGTTTAAGTCGTTCTGACTTACGCCCTTAACAACTACTGAAAGAGCTGCTGCCTCTTTTCAGGAATCATTCCTTAGTCTGGCTCTCAACAGATACCTCTCTGATATGGTTGCACCTTCGGTCCAGCTACTCTGTATCACTGAGCCCTCAAGCCCCCTCACCAACAGCAAGGTCTCATGATTCATAGAGAGAGTTTTGTAACTAATCAACCTAAATTAATTACATAACAGAAATCCTTTGTTAAAGATTTTTTAATGACACAATCTCTAACTGAAAAAAAACCTTTGCAAAAAGAAAACATCCATAAAACTAAACATATCATACTTCAAGTAAATAAAATTGTTTTGATATTAAGTACACCACTTAAATGTTGTACGAGGGTATATTTTTGATGTTATCCCAAAATATCCTATCATAGCTGGGAGTTAAAAAGGAGTTCATAGCAAATAAAATTTTGGAAATAAAGTGTTAAATAAACTATCTCAAATTTAAAGGTTTTCAATTCATATTACAACTTATTAATTCTTTTTTTTTTAGATAATGGAAACCAAGGTCTCATGATTCATAGAGAGAGTTTTGTAACTAATCAACCTAAATTAATTACATAACAGAAATTCTTTTGTTAAAGATTTTTTAATGACACAATCTCTAACTGAAAAAAAACCTTTGCAAAAAGAAAACATCCATAAAACTAAACATATCATACTTCAAGTAAATAAAATTGTTTTGATATTAAGTACACCACTTAAATGTTGTACGAGGGTATATTTTTGATGTTATCCCAAAATATCCTATCATAGCTGGGAGTTAAAAAGGAGTTCATAGCAAATAAAATTTTGGAAATAAAGTGTTAAATAAACTATCTCAAATTTAAAGGTTTTCAATTCATATTACAACTTATTAATTCTTTTTTTTTTAGATAATGGAAAACCACTTCATTTCTGGTTAGCTTATTTATAGATCTATTCTAGTACAGTAGTTATCTAGATTTATAGATTATACTTAAGAATATGGAATACAATTTTTTAATTTATAACAAATGTGGTTGACACATTGTTAATAATTAAAAAGTGGTAAAGGGGTAAAGTGAAGAAAATATTTCAGAAGAAATGAACAGATTACATCATAACATCAAATATACTATGGAAAAAGAAGGAGAAAAGACTATTAACTTTCTAGATTTAACAATAAAAAGAAATAACAGTAGTTTAGATTTTGAAATGTACAGAAACGAAACTAATTTAATGTCATAGCTTACAACTCAAATCATCCGATGGAACATAAATCTGCACCTTTCAGATACATGATAAATAGATTAAAGAAAATAGCCTATAAAAAAAGAATTGAACACTATTTTTTGTGTAGCAGAAAGTAATGGATATAAAAAAGTAATGATTAGAAAAATGATAAAAATAAAAGAAGCGGAATTAAAAAAAACAATAAACAATAAAGAAATCTATAAATGGGCTAGATTAACATTCAGGAAAAGAAGTTATCCGATCACTTAAGAAGTTTACCCCCAAATTTTTAATAACATAGAGGAAAAAGATATTTATAACAGTAATGGTATATAAAACATAAAATGTAAATGCAATGCAAAATATGTTGGGCAAACAGGAAGAAAGTTAAAATTAAGAATAAGAAACAAATAAGTTTTTTTAAGTACAGAAAGCAAAATTTTAACTATGCAACACAGTTAATAAAAGGACATACCCCATTGAAAATCAATGAAACTAATTCACGATTGTGTGAAAGGAAAAAGAGTGAATATTTTAGAAATTTTTAAATTAAAGAATAGTGGAAAAATTATAATAAATGAACAGATTAATAATCAAGCGGATGTTTTATTTAGGATTCTTAATTTGCCCAGAACAGGATTACGAAATTTGTTTGAATTTGACGCTGATTTCAAAAAATAAGTTTCAAAGATTGTGTCGAGGTAGTACTGGAAAAAGTATTTCTTCTTTTCTGTGCAACTGATTTTTTAATTTATTTTATATTTTTTTGGGGTCGGTTCAATTAAAAAAAAGTGTTTTTACGAGTATTTGCAATAAAATTCACCACATAAGCTCGAAGCCCGTCTGTGAGAATATGGAATGAATATTTTGTATCATATGAAAAATGTCGTGTCTGATCGAGATTCAAACCTGGAACCTTCCGGATAAAAGGCTGATTAAAATTATTTATAACATTTTAAAAAGAACAGTTCAATGCATAATTTCTTATACAAATTATATTTATATAATACATATTTTATATTATACACGAATCAAGATAAATAGAAAATTAAAATACTTTTATTTTTTAATTCTGGGAATGTAGAAAACTATTTAATCCATATAACTAACACAAAACAGAAAAAAAATTATAGAAAATTTTGTAGCATATTTAATTTCTTGAATTCCGGGCACTTATGCAGTTTGTTTCACCCCAACTTTTTTTTATCGTATACGTCATTACAGACGTATTGTAAGATTAATTGCTGTTCAGTGTATAGCCATTTCTTTTTTCTTTTGGTAATTTTCGTTTTTCTTTTTGTCCATGAATATTTAGAACGGCTGAAAACGTTATTTTTGATGAAAAATTTTGCGAAGAATTTAAATATTTTCGGTTACTTTGTACCAAGTAACTTCTTCTGAAGAATCCTGTATTAAATGGCTACAAGACCATGGACGTTTTCAGTACGATATTACAAAGACGAGGCCTGTAAAAAACCAATGCGGCTCATGTCATCTTCAAAGGCAAAAGATGGATTCCATCGGCGTTGTACTGATTAAAAGTGTCGCAAAGAACTTGAATTTCGAACAGATTCATTTTTTGAAAAGTCAAATTTATCATTATCACAATTGTCCAATTGGTTTATTTTTGGTGTTATGAGCTTGATAGGCAGGATTTTCTTCAGTCCCAATCGGGCATAGTGTCGTCAGAATTATCTTCCCATACTGTTGTCGACTGGAAAAACGTTTTGCAGGGATATATGTGCAAAGTATCTGATTAGGCATCCACTGAAAATTGGGGGGCCTGGCATTCACGTGGAATTCGATGAAACATTACTAGTGGGGCGAAAGTACAATGTAGGCCGTATAGTGGGCGAGCAGTGGGTTTCCGAGGGAATTGAGGTGGACACCAATAAATGTTTCATGGTCGCTGTTGAAAATCGCACAGCTCAGACCTTAATGGCCGTTTTATAAAAGAACGTTTTACGTGGCTCTGTTTTACATCGTAGATGTGGAAGGATTACAGTAATCTTAAGGATCTTGGATACACCCATTTTACAGTCAATCATTCTAAAAATTTCGTTGACCCTCAAACTGGTGCATGTACCAATCACATCGAATCAATATGGCAAAAGAAAAGCATAAGTAACGTTTCGGTACCCACAGAGTCTTTTAACTTTTACAGTCATATTTGAGCGAATATATGTGGCGTAAAAAGTATCCTGATAACGCTTTGTTTTGTTTTTGGAAACACGTTTCTGACAACATTGCAATTAAAATTTTTCTTTGATGTTTATATTATTCGAATAAAATTTAGTTAAATTAAATTTCTGTTTCAGTTTAATGCGCATTAAGCATTTTTCATTGTTTGCACATTTTTTGCATTGTCATAACAATTAAAGTTTTGTTTGGGGTAAAGTTTTGTTTGCTATACTTAGTATAGTGCAAGAACTTGGAGAAACTGTCTTAATAGCCAGTTTCATTACGGTTGAAACGTTTCATTTAAAACATGCTTATTCATGTTTTTAACGATGTTATTTTTTTTTTTTTTAAATTAAGCTTGGTTTCATCTTTCTGGATAATTAAAACCAAAAACACAATAGAATATAGAGTTCTGAGAATTCTTACATTTATCATAAAGGCAATCAAAAAGCTATTCTCAAAAAGTTGCTGATTTCGCGACGAAGAATTATCGGATCAATTTTTTACTGAAAAATTTCCCGCAGAACGTTATTGAGAATTAAAAATAACATTTTAATCTTTAAAATTTCGTAGCTTGCTTGAAATTTTAAAAGCAAAACTAGTGATTGCAGTAAGATAGTACTCCGTGCCACACTGAAGATTTGACTACGTCATGTAGTCCAATGCGTTCTCTTGAAACAAAACAAGATCCTTTTTTGTCCATTATTTTTTTCCCACTGGTTTAATACAATTAAGGGTTAAGGTCTATGACAGAACAGAAATTGACAAAGAACATGAAGAAACAGAACAAGGAAAAAATATAAATTTACATTTGTCTAATTTCAATTGATTAAAGAAAATGTAGTATTTATTTTTTTACTATTGAAGAGAATAATTAGAGAAATACTTATTCATATAATATTATAATTAAATTTTCTAATGAAATTTATTTAGGATTCCTAACACAAAACATGTGTTTAAAAAAGTGAAGAACATATAAGTAATATTATATTATCTATTTGTTATTATAGTTATTTACTTTAATTTTAGTTCGTTTTTGTATAAATACTAAATTAATGGTCTGATGTCTTAAAACATAATCAGTAGTATCATTTCACTGAATCTGATAAAGTTATTCTATAAAAAACAATATGTCCATTAACTATATAATTTTAAGTTTTAACTGAATCAAAGATAAAATATCGAACACTAACTTTCATAATTTTTACTAAAGATTTAATAAATGAACGAATATTATTATTATTTATTTATTATTTTTTTGATAAACCAATGTTGTACTTACTGAATATTTTTGCTACTTATTGAAAGAACTATTTACTGAATTATTTGTAGTAATTCCTGACCTCTTGATGATTATTTTTCGATTGTTTTTTTTTATTATAACGCGAAGGTCTAACCTAAATAAACAAATCCTAAGATGTGGCTAAACAAAGCCGCGAAACGTCATTAAATTACGTAATTAAATGTGGGTTTTAATTATTGTTGATAGAATACGATGGTATAAAAATTGTGAAAATGCCATAAGTAGATTTTCTTTGGCCGAACTTATTGTTCACAATTGTCTATGTTACGAAGACGAAATGAAAATTTAGAAAAGTTCAAATTGAGAATCTGTGATGTGATTACAGGTAGTTCTTTCATTTCTTGGAAGCACATTAAAATCCGTGTAATGGCTTCGTGGAATTATTAATCCGTAATCTTTTTAACAGGATTTTAAGAACGTTACCTGTATTTTATGGTATTATTTTTTTCAAAAACCAATCAAATATTTTATAGGAGTGTTTCAGTGTCTGATAATGTTTAAATTTTGTAATTTTACTTACAGTTAAGTTTTTTTTCTTATAACATTTTATAACAACTTTTTTGATGATTGTAGGTAAAAGTGTTTAAATTTCTAAATTAATTTTAAATTTATAACATAGTATTTTTGGATTTATAAGCAAACAGTCTATTTGCATTTATACTAAAACCAAAGTGTTTTATCCCATTACTTTACCTTAACATTATGTATCACACAATAACCTTCTTATTAAAAAAAAGTTTGATTCAACATGGAGGAACCAAGATGCGGTCTTTCAAATAGACCATAAAGTAGTAATTTAGTAAATATGTAGATCCGCACTTGTTTCTTTACCTCCTAGAACCCGTTAGTTTTGAAGTATAAAACTGTTTCCATTCTTTAATATCACTCTGTGTAATTACTGTACATTATAAAATATACAATTTAAAACGTACAGAATGATTATTCTGAAATTTTCCAATAAATTCCTGTACAAATTAAATTGTAATCTCTACGTTAAATACTACTTACCTTTCTTAGCTCCATTCTTTTGTCTCTTGTTGATGCGTTTCGAAACCATTCCATTATCAAAACTTATTGTACTGATACTTTATATTTGTGTTAATCTTTACATAGCGTTTAGTCAACGCCCTTCCCTATATTTGACGTCATGCCTTATCTGGCTAACTTCGTGTTTAGTTGTTATTAATAGTTATACTTATCTTTTAATTTTATTTACCTATTTCCTGCTTTCAATAAATTGAGGTTCTTGAAAAGGATATCCGCTTGATTAATGATCTGTTCAATATTATGAGTGGAAAAGTAACAGTGGTGCCAATCATAATATTTGGCCCGCAAACATCTCAAATTTTCCTATGAATTTCAGTCTCAGAATTGGTTTTGGCATAAAAATCAGATTACTACTTTTCTCACTCCATAATTGGGGAAATCACGAATTGTAGCATTCATTAAAAATGGATGAACATAAACAACTAATAATAAAATTATTAAATTATTGTTACTAAAAGCTGAATACTGATTGAAAAAATTAAGCAACGCAAACTTCATCTATTTACATCGCGTATATAAGTGGCAAATTCAAAACGGTCTTTACTTTAAAAATACTCCTTGAATATTAAGTTTTTCTTTTCCTGGATTGAAGGGAACTATATGGGCGTCCTAGAGAGGTGACATCTTGTATAACAAAAAAAAAAAATATATATATATATACAGTAAATAAATAAACATTCTTTAAAATATAAGAAAAATAAAAATTAACGTATTACTTGTACAGTACTTCTGATAGTTGCTATTCAAGACAAACATGTTATAGCTTTACCACATAGCTAAACAGATCAATGTCTAGAATATTAATAAAACTTGTCGTATCAATTTGATTATAACTTTAAATTTACCCATTGATAGTATTCTGCGCAAGATGTAGAATAATATAACCATTGCTAGAAGTACATCATATTAAGATTCATCAAAATCAACATTTTTTTGGAAGAGAGTTTCTCAGTAGTCTCTTAAAGAACAGCAAACAATGGATTTAAAAAGTCTACTGATAAACTATCAGTATTAGAATATTCCCTAAAAATACATAAGTCTAATTTAAAATTTTGCGTATAATCTAATTTTTTTCTTAAATAATTTTGTTAAGTCATTTATTTAAATCCGATTTAGCTACGTTATTTAAGTATACAGTTTTTATTCAGTCATGATAGGCTTATCTATTTTACGTTACGTACAAAATAATAGCAAAGTTTATTAATTCAAGTTTGTTAAGGTATTTTGTAAAAATAGGAACTGTAAGTGACCTTGATTTTCTTTTGTATTGTTTCGCAGGGGCAGGTACTAGTACCGGTGGTGCTTGTGGTGGTAGTATGAGGGGACGTTGTTTGGCTGACAGTAGAAGTAGCAGTCCTCCGTTAGGGACATCACCCAGAAGTATACCTTTATCACCTTTAGGTTTGTTGCACTAATTTTATGGTATTTCTTACATTAATTCTTGTTTCAGTTCTCTTTATTTTTGTAATAGAAAATAAATAAAGAAAAATTAGATTGCATTTGGTAATTCGGTAGGGTGTTAATGATAGTTTAGTTGCTATAGGTGAACAATCAGAAAGTGAAGGACTATTAAATAGAATGCTGAAGAGTTTTATTTAAAACCGGTGTTGGACATACTAAGGAAAAGAATAGATAAAGAAAAAGTAGAACTAATGAGTGATTTCAAGTATCTGAAAAAACAGAGTGTATTAGGATTTACGTATTCTAATACTACACGTACTTTGTGTTATATATTAATAATAATAATAATAATAAATTTCACTTAAATTAAGTTTAAATGTGTAAAGAGCAATTTTTGGTAAAGCAACCAAACATCCCAACCCCGTAGGGAGAAGACACCCACCTTGTGACGTTACCGGTCGCCACATCATTCCCTCCGTTCCCAGCCTTGAGGGGCTTTACCGGAGGTCGTCTTTAGACCCTCTAACTGATTACATCTCACAGTCATCAGCCAGGCCTCGGTCGGGATGCCACCGATGTAAATGCCTCGGCAGACATTTGCGTCAGTAAAATACATATCAAATTTCGCCTTCACGTAGGCTTCAAACGGACATCTTCACATCCAATCTAACATGATTTCCTCAAACTAACTGACCGAAACCGCGGAAGCGCGAACTCCGCGCCTAGTAAAGATTTGACAACACCGTTCGTGACTGTGAATGCCTCAGAAAACAAGTGAGTTTAAAGTTAAATCAGTGCTACACTCATACCAATCAGAGTTATGTTTTACGAACATAGAAATTCAGACCTACACCCAAATAAGTCGACCAATTGAGGTCACATAACGGGTATCGCAACCTCATTCCGGTCCGCGCAGGAGCCGGGGAAAATCAAAATATCATTAATTAAAATTTCAGTTGGTTATAACTCTGGAACCAATGAAAATAACTAGGACTTATGATATATCGTTGAAAATCTCTCAGTGAGGGCTAAATATTGCAGTTAAGAAAAAGTCTAAAATCCAAATTGATTTGGATTTTGTGCTTTTTTTGGACACTTTTGGTCCAGTCGATTGCAATGAAAAAGGAGAGGTGCACAACTAGATGTTACAACACTCCTAAATCCAAAATTTCAACATCCTACGGCTAATCGTTTTTGAGTTATGCGATATATATATATATATATATATATATATATATATATATATACGTACGTATAGACGTCATGCCGAAACTAGTCAAAATGGATTCAGGGGTGGTCAAAATGGATATTTTCGTTGAAATCTGAAAACCGAAATTTTTCCCGATCACAATATTACCTTTACTTCGTACAAGGAAGTAAAAAAACTTTTCCCCAAATTCTCCACTTTCCAAAAAATCGAAAAATTTGTTTTTTTATTGCATATTGTTTTATGCCTTTCTAGGCATTGTAGTATTGCAAACGACCCAAAAATATATTTGTAGGCAATATAGGTGGTAGGGGAACCGATCAGAATTTAAAAATAACGACATCATAATTCACTTGCACCTCAAAAAAATAAATCTTAGGTAAATTTTTATTTTATTGTTTGTTCATTTTTCAGTGGAATTTTTTTTTAGTTTCTTTCTTTTAACATAGTAATTGTAGAGAGATCAAACAATTTTCTTGGGAGGTGATTTTTGGGGGTGGGGCAATAGAAAAAAACTAAAAAAAAATATAATTTTTTTGAATGTTTTTAACTTTTTTCATGTATCATTTTCCACTACACAGAGTGTTCCGGGATGTATTCCCCAAACTTCAGGTACTGATACATGACACCATAATGGGCAAAAAATTTCATATCGACATAACTCCTATTTTGCTTTGTTTTCCTTCTGGATGCCATTTTGTAATTTTTAACAAAAAAATTATTTCTCAGGAACGGGTAAACCTACTGCAATTAAATTTGGTAAAATTAAGGATAGTATTTTATTCTACAAAATAAAAAAAAATTAAAACGTCACCTTCAAAGATTTCAAAATAGCGGCCATCTTAATTTTCTAATCCTCAATAACCTTATTTAATTATTTGTTTGAACCAATTTTTTCATATAGAAAATTTATTAAGCAAACAATCGAGTTGTTGCAGACAATTTACAATTTTTTTTTTGTGCAGTTGTGCACCATTGTGCAAGCTGATAATTTTTATTAATTTACTATTATTATTTATTATTAATAATTTTTATTAAATTTAATGGAGGAAATAAAAACAGGCAAATAATTATCAGTTTGCACTATTCTATGTTCAGAGTAAAATAACTTTGTTAAATGGATAAACACAAAAGTTATTTTACACAAAACAAAATATATCAAAATGTGGCAGATTTTAAGTAGGTAATAATAGAAACAAAATTGTCAGTATTACAAAACAAAATAATTGTATATTTTAGAAAAATAAACTAACAAAAATTAAAAAAAAAAATAAATCAAATTTATTAAACGTCTATCTTTAAAGCTAATTCTAAATTTGTTTGAAATAATTTATTTCATTAGTGGGCAATAATAACAGCTGATTCCAACATTAAGTTTTGTGTATTGCATTTGAACAGCAATAAATATTCAAATAAATGAGTGGAATAGTATGTGTATGTATTGTCTAACAATATCTTATAAATTTTCCTATGAAGAATATGCAGACATCATTTTTGTTTATGGGTTCTGCAATGGAAACGCATGAGTTGCACAGTGTGAATATCATCAAAGATTTCTGAATATGAGGATTCTATTCCACAGATCCTGTGCTTCAGTATTTTGTTACTTATATATCATTGGATTGCAGTGAAGAAGACACTGCCATCTTATTCATATATTGTTGAACGGCAAGAACAACATACTGTTGGGGAAGAAGAAAATGTAATTCAGCACACTGAACATAGTCCAGACATCAGTAACAGAATTTCTTATTGCACTGGTTTAATACAAAGTAAGGTATGGCAAATATTTTGAAAATATAAACTCCATTCTATTAATCTAAAAAAGGTACAAAATTTACTTCCTAGAGATTTTACGTTTAAAATTTTTTTCACTGGTTTCTTGAAAACTGTTAATTACACAGATTCTATTTTGTTTACTGATTAAAATACATTTATTCAAAGTGAAATTCTTAATTCAAAAATTAATCCATAGTTAATCCATAGTTGCACATGGAGTCATAAATATCCACATAGCACTGTCAAAACTGGGTGGTGCTGAACCAGGTTCCAAGTAAAGTTATGTGTTGTATTATAGGCAACAAAATATTAGTACCATTTATATTTTTTAAGAGAATGTTTCAGGTGGTTCAACTTAAACATTTTAAAACTAATTTTTATTGGGTGATGTTCTTCTGAAAACAAGAAGGTAGATGATTTTCCAACACAATTGGGAAATTCCACACTTTTCTCTAGCAGTTTTGTAACACAGAAATGCAATCATTTTAAACAAGTGGATTGAACGTGGCGGACCTATGAACTGGCCTTAAGGTTACCTGACTTAACACCTGTGGGACCACTTCAAATCATAAGTATATGAACAGAAGTATAATAAAAGAGAATAGTTAGTTATTAGAATTCTCACTTCAGTGTCACTAATAGAAAACAACCTTTTGAAATACGGAAAGTCACCATAAACATTGTTCATTGGGCAGAGTGCTTTAGCCACTGCAGCACAGGACATTTTAAGCAGTTTATTAAATGTTTGAAAATTGGTTTTATTGATTGGGTTTGTAAATTTTATTTTTCTAAAATATTTAATTCTTTTGTTTTGTAATAGAGGCAGTTTTTTTTCATTAACACATGGTTAAAATCTGCCACATTTTGAATGTTTTTTTTTTTAATAAACTACAAAATTCTTGTTTGTATTTAGTTTCTGTGGACTTTATTCAAACCATTTTACTCACAATCAAATTCTCTACTAAATTCATTATTTTATGTATTTGTTATCCATTTAATAAAGTTACTTAAGCCAAACATAAAATAGTGTACGTTTTGACCTCTTTTTTTTGTCTTTTACCCCCAGATGCCAAAATCGGGCAAATCAGGGAAATATTTTGCTAGCTGTAACTCGAATACGAATCGTTTCTGAATCCATATTTATTATGAACTTTCTCCTTTATTTTCATTAGTAGAACATATCCTGAAAGTTTGTTATTCTTTGTGAATCACTCTGTATGTATATTTAAAAAAATCATTACATGAGAGATGTAGGAAAGAGACATCTGTATTCTCTTCCAGTTGGTTAATAAAACTGATCATCTACTGCTTACAGCTGTTTGTGTACATTAGAACAACTGATGTTACAGTTATTGTACAATTTTTATTTTAAAGTACAATTTAAATTTTATTTAATTTAAATTTTATTTCATTTAATTTTTATTTTAATTTCAAATAATTTCTTTGATTCAATTATCTCTGTGTTTCATAGTTATGTATGCCTCTAATTGAGCAGACATTGAATAGGCTATCTTATTGGTCAAAGGCTACTTTACTTTTTTCAAGTGGACTACTTCTGTACAGCTCATCCTGCAATTGAAGTCTTTTCCTTTTCATTTCTGTTGTTAGATAATATAATTTTTTTTTATTTTGGTTCTGTTGGCTTGCACAAGTTGCCATCTGTTTAAAGATCTATCCATCTTCTTTTCACTTTATCGTTTCTTCCTTTAGGTTTTTTCCCCTTTGCCTGTTTTTGCTGTTGACTTATATTGGCTACCAGTGGGCATCATCCCCTCTAGTATCCCCTTAATATTACATATTCTTATTATCCTGGACATAATTTTTGTCTCTTAGTAGACAGGTGAAGCGATTTGAAGGGAGGAGGTTTATTTTGTCACTTTTTATCTTCAGTGGCTTTGCAGAATCTTTTTGTATAGTTACTAATTTCCTTTATTTTAAATTTAACAAAGTGATATATTTTGTTTTGCCTTGCTTTCTGTAGTTTCTGAAAATATTTATTCTGTAAAATTTGGTGCTTAAGTTTTATATGTAGATGTCCTTTGATGGTAGGTATTGGACTTCCTACTCTTAATAAAGTGGTTAATTAGACACTATGACATGTATGTCAAAAGATTATTTGCCAGAGAAACATGAATTGTTTCTCATTTTTCATGTTATATCATTAAGAAGTTGATATTTATTTGTTTTGCACCAGCAGTATCAGCTGAGAGTGGTCGCAGAGGATCAACTCAAAGTGATACCAGTGCGTTGGTCAGCAGTTTGACTAGAGATCCTACACCATCTGCTTCTCCTTCTCCAAGCAGCAGTTCAATATATACACCTAGTGATACTCCAAAGAAAACTAAAGACAAGGACACAATTGTAAGTATGCCATTTATGTACCAGGTGTCCAAAACTACTCATCTACTCCTTTTAAAACAACTTTTTTGAAAACTTTTTTAAAAATAATTCTTTTGAAAAATTCATGGTTCCATATTAAATAAATTGGGTATGCTCTATTGATTGCCAGTAATATCAACTTTTGACATAAATTAAGACAGATTAATGTTATTTATTTTTAACATAAAATCGTATCTAGCTGAAATTTCATATATTGCTAGGGTACCTAGAGGTTTACTTTTATAAAAATAAAAACCTGATCTCTTCAATTTGAAAATGGTGACCATGAAAACTTTTTAATTGTTAATATCTTTGCAACTGCTGGCTTATTTCAATTTTATTTTTTTTTTTAAATGTTAAGCGTTTTATGACAAAAGAAAATTATACCTTATTTATTCAAATCTGTCTGTAAATAACAAAGTTATGGCAAAAATTCTTGAAGTGAGACTCTAGATTAGAAAACCAGTTTCCTTCTCCTCCTGAATAAAATTAAATAACTCAACAACACGATCTCAACTGGAATAATTTTGTCAATGTTATAATAATTTAATAATATGAAAATATTTTATTAAAATAAAATATTATTGAAGTCATGAAAATATTATAATAATAAATAATATTAATATTGAAAATAATTTGCATTACACAATTTTCATTTAATGAACAGACACTGGTTATTAAACAAATTGATTCTTTTGTTAATTAAAATTTATTTAACATAATTAAATTATTATATCAGATAATAAAAAATTAATAAAAGAAACTACAATAGCTGTTCAAAATGACAGCTCTCATTCAAATACATACATCCAGATGTTTTTCCATTGATTCTTTCAAACATGCCAGATGTCTGACGAATCCTCTCAACTCCATTTAGAATTCTTGTGCACAATTCTTCTATGATATCCACATGAGTGTCATATACAAGTGTCTTTAAATTGTTGCCTCTTAAGAAAAACTCAAGAGGATTGAGATTGGGAGATCTTGTAAGCTATGCTACTGGGCCTTCTCAATAATTCTCTGTTTGGATGTGCTTCATTTAGGTAATCTTGAACTTGTAACCTGTGTTGAGCCACAGCCCCATCCAGCATGAACCACATTTTGTTGCATGTGTTTAGTGGCAAATCTTTAAGTAAAAGTGGAAGATCAGCCATCAAGAAATGTAAATATCTTTCACGATTGACCATTTCAGATAAAAAACAGACAAATAAGTGGTCATTCAGAATATCAGCTCGTATGTTTACAGAAAACTGATATTGGTGACAGATCTCTGAAGTGGCATGAGGGGTTTCAATTGATTACAAGTGGGATGTTAAAAATGGCCTATCTTATAAATTTGGCTTCATTGGTAAAGAAAATATCATTCAAAAAATTTGGATAAGCCTTGGCATAGACAAACTCAATTAGTATAATCCTCAGGTAATATAGCTTGTACTTGCTGATAGTGATAGACATGGAATTGCTGCTCAAGCAAAACCTTCCAAACTTTTGCATTACTAACATTAAACTTCAAGGCCAGTTCTCTAATAGTTTTTTCAAGATTGTTAGATGTTAACATCTAACACACCCTGCTTGAATTCAGGTTTACATATTGAATGTGGTTGCCCTGATTTATCAAGTTTTTCAGGTTTTAAGCCTGCTGTTTCTCTGAGCTGTCAAAACAGTGCCTGAGAAGATAACACTCAATTGAGAAAATGTTTCTAATACAGTCATTTCACCTCAAGGTTGTGGCAGTGTGTGAGACCGTATATTAAATGCATATCAGCCATTTCTAAGTTAGTATAAATATGATTCACATTACCTGCCATGGTAAAAAAGATAATGGTAAAAAAGATAATTAATTAACTTTTACAGGACAGATCAATATATTCACTTGGTCTATAGCGAAAGACAATCTGGATATTAAATTTTATTAACATTTACAACAATGGCATTCACTGTTTACATCTGTTATAATGCAAGTCATTTTTCAATATTAGTCTTCTTTATTATAATATTTTCATGATTTTTAATAATATTTTATTGTAATATGTTCAATATTATTAAATTATAATTTATTATGATAACCTTAATAAAATTATTCCAGTTGAGATTGTGTCGAGTTATTTAATTTTATTCAGGAGGAAATGAAAACTCCTTTTTTAAACTAGTGACTCAATTCAAGAATTTTTGCCATAGCTTTGTTATTTGTGAATGGATTTGAATAAATAAGGTGTCATTTTCTTTGTCAGAAAATGCTAAAAGTTTTTGTGCATAACATTTAAATAAACAAACAGTTGAAAAGATATTAACGATTAAAAGAAATTACATGGCTGCAATTTTGAAATTGATTGGGAGATCTGGATCATTATTTTTATGTAAGTAAATCCCATGTATCCTGGCAGTATATGAAATTTCAGCTCGATACAATTAACCATTCCTAAGAAATAAATATTATGTTAAAAATACAAAATGGCAAATAGCTGGAAATTAAACTAGAAATTTGTTGATATAAAGTTTTTTCTTTATTTCAATGTGGGGGACCATCCACAGAATTCTAAAATGGTTTTTATAAAACCCTATGTGTATGTGTATATATATATATATAATTTTTTTTTAAATCAATTCTTTTAAGATCCATACTCATCTGTACTACATGCAAATATATTTATCTTATTATTTTATTAGATCAACTTAAGTACAGAATAATTGAATAAAGTAGGATGACTTACCTTATTTCACCATATATGTAGGAGCACTTTCGTGATTTACTCACATTATCAGCTGCATTACATATTCATATATTCATCTCAAATTATATCATAAACTTCACAAAATATAACATATCATTTATTTATTTATGTTATTTAAAATTTAAAGCATTCAATCCTATTTTAAGAATTAAAAATTTTATTCAGTTAAATTAAAAATTAAAGATCTAATTAAAACAAAATTTTAAAATATGAAAATAATTAAATTATATTAAAAATTAAATTGTAAAAAAAAATTTATATACATAAAAATATGGTGTCAAAGCATAAAATCAAATTAAAATTAAAAATTTGAATAAATATAATTTTAAGTAAAGCAAATATGCATTTTATCTATTTAACTTTTTTTTTCTGTTTAGCCTCTGGAATTGGTTTTATAAAACAAATTACCATATATAATTCTTTAAAATTCATGTAAAAAATACATGTCTGGAATACTACCATCCCAAAATAATTGCATCTCTTTTGAAAGGTTTCACATATTTATTATTAACATTAAAAAAAAATTACTTCTAAATAAAACATGGTTTTCTATACAGAAAAAGGTTTCTGATGGTACTAAATTTTTAATTGCTAATCATAGGATAAAGAATCTTATTTATTTTTTATTATAAAGTGTGGATAAAGGTATATTATTTGATTTCTTAAATTTTATATAATTTTTCACTATAACCATCGTTACATTCAAAATTTACTAACTCTTGATGACATAATACATGTCCTTCCATTTAAAAAATTCTGTTGTAAAAACTTTTTTCTGTTTTTATCGTAAAACCTCTTCTTTTCACACTCTACCTAACAAACAGATTTCAATGATGTCTTTAATTTTTCTATTAAAATCATTAATTGATAATTTGATTTAGTTGATGTTATTTGCCATTTCTTTCCATTCGGTGTTAATCTTTTAAACTAGCTCTGATTTATATATTTCTAGCTTTGTCTTTATTGAGCTTTGTTTCTCTACACATCCCTTTATTCCCATATTAATTAAAACTTGAGTATTAAATATGCCTCTCTGACATTGTAATTCACAATTTTCTATTATCAATTTGTAATTTTACTAATAGATGTTTAATAAATATCTCCCAAAAGGTTTATTGAATGTCAGTTGACAACCAACAGTTATTTAATGTTTTTCATATTTAATTCATGTTGTAATTCTGAATTGACTGATCTTTTTTTAATATCTTATCTGATTAATATTCATTCATTAATTTATTATTTTTTTTTAGGAGTCAGATTCTAGTTCTAAACTGATGGCACAAGCTGGTACTCAGACCTCACCTGAAGGTGTAAAAGGTCATTTCAGTATTGGAACTGGTGGTGGAAAAGATGAAAATAAATTGTCACCCAAATTAAGCCGTAAAGAAAGACCTGGTCGTAACAAACGTACAATATCACCAGCTTCACCAGCTCATTCATCACCGCAACAGTTGAACAACCTAAGAGCACACCATTCTCAACAACATTCTACTAATAGGTCTGTATTTACTTTTATTTTCTTTGTATCTAAAAAAATATTGTAAATCAAAAATCCACAGCCACATACATTAGTAAAAAATCTGATGTAGACACCATATGACTTCCTTGTACGCCTATTAGATTACATATACACATTTTTTGCTGCACTTCATTTAAATGTATTTTATTTGAAAGTGAGATATGATCCTCCAATTCTTTAATAAAGTAGACAGTTACACAATTGTATTGTGGTAGACACCATATTGCATTAAAATTTTTTGTTGTGTCTGTATCAGCATTTTATATTAGTTTATATATTAATTTTGTTTCACATCACTCAAGTAGTTATGTGTTATAGGTGACAACGTGTAGAATCCGTAAGCATGCACACATCAGTTCGAATCTGACTTCATATACATTCATTTAAAAAAAATTTTTTTTTAAATTTAAATATTTTGATTTATTAATAATTATTAACCTCTGTAAAAACTTTTGAATTAAAATTAGTAGTACATAAAATTTTATTTCACTAATAACTTCTGATTTTTTTCATAATGTTTTTCAATCAGAGGTTAATAATTATTAATAAATCAATATATTAAAATTAAAAAAAAAAGGAAATTAAGTCGGATTTGATCCGATGTGGGTTTTTTTGGACACTTTTGGCCCAGTCGATTGCAATCAAAAGAGTAGGTGCACAAATAGATGTTACAACACTCCTAAATCCAAAATTTTAACATTCTACAGCGAGAATACGAGTTATGCGAGATACATATGTATGTATGTACAGTACAGACGTACTTATGTACTCGTACAGACATCATGCCAAAACTAGTCAAAATCGATATTTCTGTTGAAATCTGAAAACCTACATTTTTCATGATTGCAATACTTCCTTTACTTTTTACTTTGTAAAAATTCATTGATGTTTTATTTATTGATGGTTATCTAAAGTTTTTTATTACATTTTTCATTGTTCTTAGTTGATATTGATTTTTTTTTTTAATATTTTAGGGAACCAGTTAAGGAAGCATTGAGTCCCTCTGTGGCAGAGAGCTTAAGAGCAACATTTGCTGCATTTCTGTGGCATGAAGGCATTGTACATGATGCTATGGCATGTGCATCATTTCTTAAATTTCATCCTACATTACCAAAACAAGGAGCTCTTGTTATTACAAGACATACTGATAGGTAAACATAAAATAAATCTTTGAATTTTCACTTGATACAAATAATTCTTAATTTTAATTACTTTTATCTGATTATTGAAGTATACTAATGTACAGTATATTTAAGTGGTAAATTTAATAAATTTTTTAATTAATCTATTTTCAAGTGATTGATTTCAAGTTTTTAAAAAAGTATGTCCAATTTTTAAAATCACACACTTACACATGTGTGTTTGTTTCCTTCATTGAAACATGCATGTGCACACACACACACATACACACACACATATATATATATATATATATAATATGAATAATTCTGGCTTACGCAGCACCTTTATTTCTTTTTAATTCTGCATTGCATGAAGTACATATTATCAGTAGTATAATGCCATACTATCCTTCCCTATATTCAGAAGCTAATTTTTTTTTATTTTGTCTTAGAATATAAAATTATTTTTAAAAAATGTAATGCTTAACAATACCCACTTCGTCATGATTTTCATAACTATTTTGGTGCAATGGTAACTTCTATCTTATTTTTTTAGAAGAGCTTTAATGTTTGTTGAACTGTTAAGATCATGTATATTGATGAGGACTCCCACATTTTTAATGTTTTGATTATGAAATCCCATTGTTTTGTTATTGCAATCATCATTTTGATGGCTTAAAAAAATATATATTCTTTTACTGCTTAGTGAATTTTAAATAAAGCATTATCAAACATTTTTTTGTAATGTTGTTTATTGCCAAGTAACTATTTGCTATATTGCACTATATATTTTTTCTTTAAATCATTTTTTTCTATTAGATTAATTAAAATCTGTCTAAAGACTGGTTCATAATTTTTTCTAAAGTGGTGACTAAAGTGAAGGTCAGTTTTCAATAAAAATAAATTCTTTAAATTAATTAATACTGGCCAAATTAACAATCAATTAAAAAATTAACTGATCGCAGGCAAGATGATCAAACTGCTTGATCAGAATCGTCCTTTCTGGGGGTTGATTGTCCGCTTCTCTATTCTCATTCTTTTTCCTTCTCCCTTCTTCCTTGGATAAAGAAGCAGGCTTCTTTCTCAAAATAATTGTCTTAGTTCCACAGAGCTAAACTTTGTACATGATGCCTTTAATTCTGTAGATGATCCATATTATTACTTGCGAACAGCCAGTAAAGCAGATGCGTCTTTACTGATGCTGAGTGTAAAGTAGCAACTGCATTTGTGGGATTGTTAGGGATCCCTTGTTTCCATCCAGAAATCAGACAGAAAGCCAAACTAATAGCTGTGGTGCTTATTAGGTAAAGCTGGGCCTCCCTCCTCCTAAAAACTTACATTTACTTCTTTAAAGATTTAAAGTTTATCCAAAATTGTTTTCTGGCACGACACTTATCATTAGACATGTAGTTATGAAATAGCATAGATAGTTGGTGTAGAGAGTTTATTGCCATACTGAGTTGATGATTGCTGTACAATTAAACTCAGAAATAAACCTTCATTTATAATGTATAATATAAAAAAAAAATTAGTTGGTTATAATAATTATTAGTACAGAATACTTTTGCAGTTTATTTATTGTGTTATAGGCAACGTGTTACAAATCAGCGTCATTCTGTAGAAGTTAGTACAGCTGGTAGCTATTTGCATATTAAACCTTCAACATTAGAAACTTTAACGCGATCGGCCGCTAATGCAAATGCGAATCGACATAGGAAACAGAAACAACAATCACAATCTCAGTCACAACAATCACAGCAGCAACAAACTCAGCAGCAGCAGGGAATGATTAAAGAAGAAGGTTTTAAATCTGGTGAGGAAGATGGTGGCACCAGTTCTGGTGGTGGTGGTGGGGTTGTAGTTGGCGCTACTGCTTCTTCTGGTGGTGGTAGTACTTATCAGACAGTTACGGTGTTACCGCCTGCTCTTAAATGTCTAGTACTATTGTGGGAAGAGTTGACTGCTTGCTGTCTTCAGGTATTAAATATGTTTATAAATAAATATATGTGCAAATAAAATGAATAAAGGCAAGAAAGCTTAATAATAACACATAGTGCTTATCAAGTCCTATACTTTAAAAATGAATTGCTAAAAATTAAATGTTAAGTAATTTCATATTTAAAAACATACTTATTTTTACTTTACATGACAAGACAGAGTGAAACTTTATTTTTATTATAAAAATTGCCATTAATAACAATTGTGATGAACCAACATGATAAGTGGATTATTCACAAATTCAGTCTGTTTACTGATAAATGTTTTATTTATTTACCTTTATTACTTTTCCAGAATATTTTTTATTTTTTTATTTTTCTATTATTACCATATTATTATTCATATCTATCACGGAAATTTTTATTTTTACTTATATGTTATTACACTTTAAAATCTGTTGTTAATGTTTTTATAATCACTACCCTGTCATGATTTTAAATCTTTTTATTTCTGATTAGTTAATCATACTTTCTTTACAATTTTTTTTTGCAGGTAATATTTGAGTTTCCTTGTTTTTGTTCTTATATGTTAGTAACATGTGATGTCTGATGTATATATTGTTTATTAAAATTGTATTCACTAGTTTTTGAACTGTTTCTTTTAATACATCTTTTTTTTTAGATTTTTTATAATTTTACAGTAAAGACATTTCAGAGTGAAAAGATTTGGGAAGCGTTCTTGCCTTACTGTTTATTATAGTATTTTAATATATATTGTATGTTTTACAAGGGATACTCTTTATTTGTTATCTTACATTTTCATTCTATTTGTTGTTGAAAATTAATTAGTGACAGTAATATAGTAAATGTGCAGTAAAAACCATAATCTGGTTCATACATTGCTGTAATATTCTATAATTTTGTTGTAGCAGGTAAGTGGTTACGCACTCACTCATAGTTCTGTTTAGTGCTGGTAAAGGAGTGGTTAATGAAGTAAGTATGTGTTATTTATTATTCATTGTCTCTATCACTGACTGTGGGGGTGATTGATAATAGTTAATTTTTTACAAGTGGAAAGACAGCACTGCTGAGAACCATCAACAGTTGTATCATATCTGCATAATAATATTGTTATGAATGACAGCAATGTTGTGAGAAAGGTTGGTGCCATTTAAAGAATTCCTAGCTATCTTATCCTAAATAAAGCAAATACAATCAAGTAGATGCTATCGAACCAAAAATAATGGTTGCAGTGTTTTGGGACAAAGCGGGAATTTTCTGACAGAATTTATGGTGCCTGGAACCACAATAATGTCAGAAGTTTATCATGAAACTGTGAAAAAGCTTTAGAGAAAAATCCAAAATAATCAGCACAGGATGTCAACGATGGGTGCTGTTCTTTACCATTATGAAACATGGCCCTACTCCTTGGGTGCAGAAAAGCTTTGCATGAACAGTACAAGTAATTTTCAGCCATATCTCCTATCATCTGGACTCTGCAATGAATGATTAACATCTCTTCACTAAGTAAACATTGGCGGGTTATCCAACATACTTCAGTTGAGTACTCTGGTGTTTGAGTTCATGTGAGTTATAAGATTATTTTAAGTAAATTTTTATCATATATGCATTTCTTTTTTTATCAATAAATTTATATATATATATATATATGTGATTTTGTTATTTTATAATTCATTCTTTACTATTTACTAATATTCTAACATTCGTCTGAATGAATTCATAAAACAGTAAAATACGATGGTTATTTTTTTTTCAAGGTCCGATCGGTCACAAAATTAAAACCACAGTGAAAATAAACATTTTTTTATTTGTAACAAGTACTTACATAGTTATGCTATTTCTCTACATAGTCACCACTCTGATTTAGACATTTGTCATAGCATGGTACCAACTTTCCAATACCCTCTTCATAGAACAGAGCCGCCTGTGTTTTCAACCATGTTTCTACGCTGGTCTGCAGCTCGATGTCTGTGCCAAAATGTTGTCCTCCTAGCCAGCGTTTCATGTGAGCAAAGAGGTGAAAATCTGATGGAGCCAAGTCCGGGCTGTATGATGGGTGATCAAACACTTCCCAACGAAAACGCTGCAGGAGCTTCTTTGTTACAGCAGCAGTGTGCAGCCGAGCATTGTCATGGAGAAAGACAATGCCTGATGGCAACATTCCTTTCCGCTTATTCTGAATTGCCCTTCGTAGAAATTGTGAACCGACGATTTTCTCGAATTGCCTCATCCACTCGCTCAATGAGATCATCGGTTGACACTCGCTATCTTCCCTGAACACCTGCAACATACACGTCCATCTGCACGTCCTGCTTTAAAGTTCCTGCACCATTGTTGCACTTTGCTGTCATTCATTGAAGTTTCACCGTGCACATTACTTATTCGTCAATGAATTTCAGCTGTATCACACCTCTCAGCCTGAAGAAATCGTTTTACCGCACGCACTTCACACTTGGCGGGAGATGCTATTGTTGTAGACATGTTTATGTGCTAGCTGCGTGTTCAGAACTAAATGAAGTAATGCAGCGTGATTGAAGGCCATACTAGAGAAGCGGTGCAACACATATGCGCAAAGGTTCATCCGATTTTTACGTGGGTTTTTATTATGCGACCGATCAGACCTTGAAAAAAAATAACCCTTGTACAAACAAGACTGCCTTATATTATCTTGTTACTTCATTTAAAGTAATTGTCTTAACAGAAATACATATTTATTTAACCAAATAAATATTGACAGTTGTCGCTATTTTTAATATCATTCAAATACAAATAATATATGTAATTATGTAAAGTTTAATGGAGAAGTAAATATTTTGTGTTTTGTAAATAACTAAAAACTTCTAAGGGAAAGTTGAATGTAATAAAAACACATTTACATGTAGTAATGGTTTCCTACATGCACAGTTAGTAAGACTCTTTCTTTAATTTATCTCTTTTTCTAAAATCGTTGTATAATGAAGGAACATCAGTATCAATTTATTTTTTATTTTTATGAAAATATATATATATATAAAACTTTATAAAAAACTGAAATTATGGCCTGGTATTGCTTGCATCATGCCCATTGCTGTACATATGCAAACAACTTTTTCAGTTACATATTTATAATATTGTTAGCTATATAACTGAACTTATTGATATAAAAATTTAATATTCAAATGAAATGAAGTAATAGTTAACGTATGTAATTAAAATTAGAAAGTAATTTTCTTACCTTATTAATTTTTTTTGTGTTTTTAATACTGAATTTTCAAAAATGAGATGTGATTGATAAATGTTAAAAACAATAATAAATTTATAAAATAGCCATATGACTTTGTTAATCTTCCATGTAACTGAATTATATTTATCAGAATTTTTTCTATTTGCTTTCTTTTCCCTATTCTATTAATTTAAATAGTATTCATCCTAGTCTGTCTGGATTCATTAACCTGTGTTTATTTTTAAATTTGAAAATATATTATTTTTTTGATTGTTTTATTTCATTAATCTTATTATTACTTCAAGTACTTCCATTATCATTTATATCATATATGTTATTTATATTTCCTTATGATATGTATTTTTATTTCTGTCACCCTTTTTTTAAAAAAAGTATTGTTTAGAATTTGTTTAACTATTTGTTTTATTAGTTATATTTCCAATTTCAAATTCTTTTCCTCAATTTTGATTATATATGTATGCTTCAGGAAACATATTGTGAACAATGTTTGAATTTAATGATCATACTCTCCTCTCTCTCTCTCTCTCTCTCTCTCTATATATATATATATATATTGTCACAAACATACATATTGTCCCTGAATGTCTTCAATGGCACATAGCACCTTAAAACCTTGTGGTAGCCATGAAAAGGGCCGTTTGTGTGTTTTGTGAGGTAGCCCTGAGAAGGGCTGTTGGGTCCAGAAGCTGGTCTCTGGCGATGTCAGTTTGGCTATAGTCAGGGAGGTGCAGCTTATCCATTAGAATAGGACCAAGCTTCTCTTCAGTGGCAGTTGGGTCCCCTCTGCAGTGTGTACTGATGGCCCCCAGAGCTGTCAGTCGTCTTTACCTAGGCAGTTCTCCTCAAGCAATTCCTACTAATGGGCCTGCCGGCTAGGGCTCTTGGAGCCTGGCAAGCTGGGGCAGGAAGGTAGCATCTGCGCCCAGAGTTCCCTTGGCGGGTTGGCCAGGCCAGCTGCTCCAGCAGGGATGTTGGCATCTGCCAGGGGGTCCCATGTTGGGTTGGCCAGGGAACTTCTTTTTTCTTCAGGTGGAGGTTGGCGACAAATTGAAAATTTGTTCTGCCATTTGCTCTTTTATAAGTACCTGCAAATGGTGGCGCTGCAGTGTTGTTGTGGTGGGAGAATTGCATAATTAGCTAGCTTGGTGGGGAGTGGCACTTGTGCAGGCATGTAGGTAAATTGTACTCCCGCTAACATCTGAATGGCTAGCGTTGCACTCGCTGATATGATGCTCAGCATGTATGTGGCAACTATATATATGCACACAAGTGTCCAGAAAATCTGGAGATGGCTTAATTATAAAATAAACTGAGTGTGATTACATTACTAGAATAAATGAAGTTGATTACTGTATCAAACAAATTATTGTTAGTTGTGTTTGAAATTATTTTCGATCATCTTTTATCTACCATATTAAATTCAATTTTATTCTTTTAAATGGCATGATGGTGTCATATTACACATGATTTCAATGTAGATTTGAACGGAAAAATTTTTAGTGAAAACTGCACATCCATAGCTTCATTCATGTTTTAGATATTGACCATTAAATTTTCCCGATTGGGGTAAAATGACCATCCTTAACCTCCATTTAAGATAAGTATTTTTGATAGAAAGGGGGATAATAATTACACATTGCAATATATAACATTGCAATTTCATGCTGGAAATTATTCTGCAAACTGTTTCTCAAAATCTCTTCTCGTTACTGAATTATTCAAAATTTATGATTACAATATTCTATAACAAAATTAGAAAAAGCTGATTCATTGCATTTATTTATATTTAATCTAAAAAAACCTATTTTTAATTATTTATAAAATAAATTTTTTCAAGAAAATGAGTAAAATAATAAAAACATACTGAATATGTACTAAAATCACAACAGATGTTCAAAGTGGCCTCCTCCTACTTGTTGACAAAATCCTGTGTGCATATAAAAATTATGTACAGCATTCTGAATTGTTTCCCTTGAGATTTCAGCTGCTTCAATTAGTTCTTCCAGATTCTCTGGATTAGTTTTTTAAACTGTGCCTTTTAAAATATCCCCAGAAGAAGAAGTCCTAATGGCCTTAAATCTGTTGATCGTGGAGGCCACTCAATTTGTCCTCTTACTGGGAAAATATCATTCAAGAAAGTGCAAGCTGAAGAGAATAGTGTGCAAAAGCTCCATCTTACTGAAACCACAAATTGTTCATAATTCTTTCCATAATAATTTTCAATAGCTGGAATAATTTGATCTCGAAACATACCTTCATACAATTCATACATCAAATTTCCTTCAGTTACAAAGGCCCAGTTAATATATCCGATACAATGCCAGCCCAAACATTAATCCTTACAGGATGCTGGGTGTATGCTTCTCGTAACCTGTTTAGATTCTCATCACTCCAATAATGGTAGTTATGTCTATTGACATTTCCATTCAGCAAAAAAGTAGCCTGGTCTGAAAAGACAGCAGTTGTGAAACTTTGGGTTCTTGATAATCCTATTCATCATAATTTCACAAAATTCAACACGCTGATCAAAATCATCCTTCAATAATTATTGATGCAGCTGAATTTTATAAGATTTTATGTGGTTTTCAGTCAAGACTTCATGGATGAAGAATTTGTTTATATCAAGTTGCCTGCTAGTAACTCAAATTGAGGTATGAGGGTTTTCTGTTTTACCTTTAACGTGACATCTAGTTTTACATCTTCATGTAAAATGGATTCTGTCAGATTTGCAACAATTTTTTTATAATTCCACGTTCTTCAAATCTTCATACTGATTTGAACACTGTTGATTTTGCAATCGAAACATGATCAGGAAAAGTGTCATTAAATAAATTTCTTACTCGATCACACAATCTTACTCAATTACCATATCCATGCATCATTAAAAGAGTTATATTTTCATATTCACAGAGTTCCATTACCTTAATGAAAGTAAAGTAAAATGCAAAGAAACTTGATGAAAGAACACTAATTAATCAGTTAATTAAATAATAATTAAACACTGGAAACACTAATTAGAAAATCAGATGAACTAATTAATAGATTCAACAAGAAAACAGATTTCATAGAAATTACATTTGCCACTCACCTGTTCAAACTGAGAGAAAATGGTAAAATTAATTCTTACAACAATGAAGCTGTTGCCAAACATACAAAGCAAATTTTTGAGTTTAATTTTAGTAAAAAATTTATTTAATAAATAACACTTCAATTATTATTTCTGAAGTAAATATTGTTTAATTAAAATTATGATGCATTCTTTCATTAATTTTACATAAATCATTTATATTCTTCAATTTCAAATAAATAAATAAATGCAATGAATTAGCTGCTTCTAATTTTATTATCAAATATCATATGATAAATTTTGAATAATTAAGTAACGAAAAGATATTTTAGAAAATGGTTTGGAGATTGTTTCCAGCATGAAATTACAATGTTACATGATGGGTAATTATCCCTCTTTCTACCAAAAAATCTTGAATGGAGGTTGAGGACAGCCATTTCTTTTATCCTGATTGACTTTAATGGTCAGTATCTAAAACATGGATGAAGCTATGGATGCAGGGTTTTCACTAAAATTTTTCCCATTCAAATATACATTGGAATTATGTATAACATGGCGATCATGCCATTTGAAAAATAAAGTTATTTTACAATAACTTACATATAGTTATTTTACTTGCTGTTGGTTTCCTATATACAGATGTTATAATTTTATTACTTTTATTAATGTTAACATCTAAAAAACTTATTTTTCTGCATTTATCTGTTTCAAATGTAAATTTTAAGTTATGATATGAATTATGTTTTTTTCAAAATTATAAGATATTCATTATTACAGGCTCATAGATTACCAAAATATCATGAATGTAAGGAACCCATAATTGAACTTTGTATATGTGGGTAATACCATAAATTATTTTATTTTCAAATTCTTGTAAATAATTTTCAGACCTAATGGCTGATAAAGGAAATACCATTGGTAAAGTATGTATATATATATATATATATATATATATATATATATATACATATATAAATAAATGATTAATGTTTCACCCTGAATTTATTTTTTGATTATTGTTATAAAATTCACCAAATATTACATAAATTGATATATTTACAAGATGGAGAGAAGGAATGATTGAAACAGATTTTAGAGCAATACAGAATATCCTTAAAGAAAATTTGAATTGCCTTTAATATTCTTTTTTTCATTTTTCACTCATTCAATTAAATGTTTATTTTGATATTGTGATATCCTTCATTTTATTTCTTTTTGTTAAATCGTATTATTGATAATTTTTTTTTTAATAATATTTATTTCAGACATTTGCTGCAAATGCAGTTTTACGTAGTCCTTCTGTTATGATGGGGAGTAGTGTATTATCTGGAGTAGGTAAAACTGGTACTGGAGGAGCAACTGGTGTCAATATTGAAGGTGGAAAGCGTACTTCTCGTAAAAAAAAGGAATGGAAACCAAGTGTTAGCAGTAATGCAATGACTAATGCATCGACTGTGGCTGCCAGTGCTGGAGCTAATAATTTAATAGCTGGTACATCGGGTGATGGGAAAGCTGGTGTAGATCGTGAATCATTGTGTGAATTATGTGGTGGTGTTTTTCCACATCCAATAACTTATCATATGAAGCAAGCACACCCTGGTTGTGGAGGTCATGCTGGTGGTAAAGGATATAATTCTGGTGGAAATTACTGTGTAGGTCAGTTCCACAAATTACATTAATTTACGTTAATTTTTAACAATTTTTATTATTATACACTTAATATAATATATAAATTCCTATCATTGCACAAGTATTACTTGCAAAATGTGTTGTCTTAAGAGTACTATTAGATTCGTCAAAAATTTGACTGAAATATTTTTCAACAACCACTATAATTATTTGTCACTCCATGAAGATACACATCTAAAGAACAACTGCACCCAGTACTGTCCGAATTACTATTTGAGAAAATAACTACTGGAGAACAATAGAATATTCTCTGTGTTGATGGCAGAAATTCTCTGTTCATACTACTTCATGCTCCATTTATTGTTGATATAACATGTCTGCTGTGAAGCTCTTATTTTTTCTAAGTTTGTAATATTTTTATTTTTCATTCAACTATATCTTAGGAAATATATTTGTAGTACAGTTGAATTTTTTTCAGGTAGAGCTTAAATTGTTTTCTCTTTGGTTTTAAGTGTTCTAATCTTCTGTTTAGATTTTTCATAATTTGTTAATGTTAATCTTTATTCTTTAATTTTTCATAATTTTTAAATTTTAAGTGACATACTTTAATATCTTGGAGTCTTGTAGCACTTGATACGATGTGGTACAAAATACACATTGGACCTTGACATCAATATGGCACAAGTATTGCTCAGTAGACTTGATGTGTATTTATTACTAAGAAAAAATATCAAAGTGAAATGCTCAAAAACTGCTTATTAACACTTAATATATATAAAACTAGATATTCACCTACATGATTAAACAAACATCAGTTTAATGAAATTTGTAAGAATAAATTAATATAAATACAAAAAAAAATGCACAAAAATGTAATTAACATAAAATAAACAAAAATAATAAGTAAACATTTAAATCTATTAAATTAAAGGTTTATTTTTTTATTAATTTGTTTTGAGACTCCATTCTTACCAAGTGAGAATTTTTTTTATACTTATAGAGTATGCATAATATGGGGAAGATGAAAATTTAATAGGAAACAACTTTCCCGAGAGGATTGTTTAAATCTTTTGTCTGTGCGACTGGGGTTCTACCCCTTTTTGACAGAAGTGCGTTTTAAGATTTACTTCTTAAGAATATATATTTTAATGAAAATTTACAAGAAACTTTTTATAAAAAACCATTCATATTACATTTTCTATATAAAATATCATGCACAATCTTCAAGCTTATTTGGTAAATAAATAATCTTAAAAAATTTGGAATTTTGACTGGACTTCTTATCAGGTAATACAAAAGAACTGCAACTATTAGATAAATACTTAATTATTCATCTAGATTTTAATCTATTTTAACTCAATGTAAAATGCTTATTTACAAAAAAGCATTTCTAAGCAGTAATGCCCATGCTATTAACATACAGTTAGACAAATTTGTTCTGACATGCATTTAGTGAATGCATGTGAAAGGACAAGTGCAGAGGGATTCACAAAAAAGAATGTAACAAATATTCAGGAAGTGTTCTGCTGGTGAAAATAAAGAAGAAAGTACTTATAAATGTGGTTTCAGAAACTCTTCATTTTTGAGTCACAGCTCGTAGTTACAAATAAAACAATCTATTAGACGTTAATTATTAGACGATCATTAAAGCAAATTCTAAATTTGTTTGAAATATTTATTTCATAAGTGAGAAATATTAACAGCTGATTCCAATTAAGTTTTTTGTATTGCATTTGAACAGCAATAAATATTCAAATAAGTGAGTGGTATAGTGCACGTATGTCATTGTCTAACAATGCCTTATAAATTTTTCTATGTAGAATATGCAGACTTTTTTTTTATGGGTTCTGCAATGGAAATGCACGAGCTGCTCAGCCAGAATATCATCAAAGATTTCTGAATATGAGGATTCTATTCCACAAATCCTTTGCCTCAATATTTTGTCACTTACGCACCACTGGTTTGCAGTGGTGAAGCAGTGAAGAAGACATTGCCTGCCATCTTCTTCATATACTGTTAAACAGCAAGAACAACATCCTGTTGGGGAAGAAGGAAACAGAATTCAGCACACTGAACATAGTCCAGACATCAGTATCGGAAGAATTTCTTACTGCATTGATTTAATACAAAGTAAGGTATGGCAAGTACTTCAAAAAGACAAACTCCATCCTATTAATCTAAAAAAAGTACAAAATTTACTTCCTACAGATTTTCCTATAGGTTTAAATTTTTGTCACTGGATCCTTGACAGTATTAATAAGGTAGATTCTATTTTGTTTACCGATGAAGCTATGCTTACTCGAAATAGAATTTTTAATTCAAAAAATAGTCACATATGGTCTCACAAAAGTCCACACAACTCTGTCAAAACTGTATGATGCCAAAAAAGATTCCAAGTAAACATTTGATGCAATGTTGTATAGTCAACAAAATATTGGGACCGTTTATTTTTAATGAGATTGTTTCATACTTTTTGCAGAATAATTTACCAGATATATTGGTTGATGTTCTTCTGATAAAAAGAAGGTTTCTGATAACAAGATTTTCCATCACGATGGGGCAATTCCATACTCTTCTGCATTAGTTAAACAGCATTTAAATGCAACTTTTATAAACAAGTGGATTGAACACAGCAGATCTATCAAATCGCCTTTAAGTCACCTGACTAACACCTCTGGATACCTGTGGGGCCACTTAAAATCGTTATTTTTTACCTTTTATCATCAAATTTCTCAAAAACTATAAAAATAAAATATTGAAACCAATTTTTTTTTTTCAATTTTTCAGGTCAGACTTCATACAAACCGCTAAATTTATCCCTTAATTTGTGTCCCAAGAATTACAGTCTGGCTTAATTTTACCAACAACACAGAAATCAGGGTGAAATTTTTTGCAAGCTGTAACTCAAAAATGAAGCGTTTTCAAACCCATGTTTATATGAGCTTCTTTATTCTCACCTGTACAACCTGTTCTGAAAGTTTATTACATTCTTCATGAATTACTCTGTATACCCAACAGAAAGCATTTTTCTCTGTGAAACATTTTTTTTTTTTTAATTTATTTGTTTTATTTTAAACAATTTTTATTTTTTTAAATTTTTAATGTTTCAGCAGGTTGGGCAGGTAATTGTGGTGACGGGGGTGTAAGTGGGAGTTCATGGTACCTTGTGTGTGATAACTGCAGGGAACGCTATCTTAAAGGTAAAAAATCAACCGGTGCAAAAAAACTTGGACGTAAAAAGGGATTTATTTCTTTATTATCTGATGCAAACAGTAAAATTGGATCACCAGCATCTTCTTTACCAGGTTTGTTTTAAATATAAGTCATTAATTTTTTTCCTTATGCGGCTATTATAAAATTATGTTTATAGATACACGCATGTGTAGGGTTTAGCAGATATTTTAACTGTTTCTTTATTGTTAGATTAGTAAGTCCAAGAGCCCTGCGTACTGGAAGAAATTGATCAAAATATGATTGACATTAAGCCACAATCATACACATCTCTTATCTGTTTTAATCCAGAATTTGGAAGAATGCAATACATTAAAGTTAAATTTTGATAAAGATTAAAATATCAAAATTATTGATTGAACTTTCTGCTTGCAAAAAAACAATAATTATTGGAAACAATTTTACCTTAAATTTTGTAAAGAGTTATTCACATATTATATCAGAAGGGAACTACCATATATTTATTTAAAAGATTATTTTCAGCAAAATACTTATAAAATTTCTTATATCACTACAAAAAGAGCATTTCAGAGCACATTAAAAGTTTCATATATATATGTATGTATGTAGTCTATGCCAAAGAAGAAAATTTACAATAAAGATTTACACACATCAGAAACTCATACATCACAGAAAACCACATTTCTCACAAGTGAAATTACCAAAAAATTAACAAGCTACATACATACCCATTCTAAGAAATTTTTGTACCATGGGATGTTACAAATAGGCATATAGGATGGTATATACCTGCCTGTATAGGCATATGGGATGGTATATAGGTTATTAATATTTTTGATCTTACATTGGCTCATACTTAGACAAAGAAAATAAATAAGAAAATTTCATTCTAAAATAATAAAATTTATTGCAGGAACTGAGTTATTGGAGAGATTAAGTCTATTAATTTAAAAAAAAATTTGAAAACATCCATGTACTTATTTTTTATAGCCTGGTCATGATATGTAAGGCATTTATCTTCCTTCCTCTTCATTGAATTGTTTGCTAATAAACAGTAGGTTTCTTCTTTCTGTAATAAAATGATGTAAATTATCGCATTTGAGATTTCATCAGTATTTGCATATCTATTCGTGTAACATCACCTGTGTATTTTACTTAAAACTATTTTCATAAATAAATAGTAAAATTATTAGTCACTTTTAAAAAATATTACTGGGAAGTTATTACAGGAATAATGCAGGAAGTTTTTATTAATTTATTTTTTAAAATTATGTTGATATTAAAATAAGATAGTTATGTAATAACTAAAAATGATAATGCTCAATTTTTAAATTCCTGCTTTTTATTCACAGTTTCAACTGAAATGCATCGAGTAATGAAAGATAATGCAATGTTTTTATTAGAATTATCAGGAGTTTCTAGCAATCGTAATGTTAATCAAAGTCCTCCAGAGCAGAACAGTGCATTTCCTCCACCTGGACCATTTCAGTGTCTGTATTCATTGGGTATACATCCATCACAGTTAAGAGATGATTCACACTTCCTACCAGAAGAAATGATACAGTGCCGTGAATCAAGAGATATCTTCACACCGATGAGGGTAATGTATACCCATGTTTGTGCTTACCTATGCATGATGTGGTATATGTGTGTGTGTGTGGGGAGGGGGGGGGAGTCATGCAGATATCCATGTGTTCCAATTAATAAATTAGTCTTGTAATTTTATAAAAAAGATCATGTGAGTGAACTATCTCTATTTTTTTGTTTTTTCATCATTTGCTTGGTTGACTTTGTGAACATGTCAAAAGAACTGGTTGGTTTTTATGAACCATTATTTTACATTATTTTCTTTTAATTTTCAATCATTTTAATCCCTGTTTGAAAGTTTCTCAGTATTATTAATACATACTAAATTTTCAAATTTTAGCTTTTTATATTCTGATCTTTGTCTCCTTGTATCTTTACTTTTTATTCCCATTAAATATAAGTTATGATTTGTTATTTAGTAGAAATTTATTATCCCATTACTTGGCAGAGGTCATTAAATTTGCAGTGCATCATGAATTGTGTTATTTTTTTATTAATACAGGTTGAAGATAACATTGATTGCTACAGCCTGATTGTTATGGTCATTGCTGTGGCCTACTGGTGGCCATTGGCCATCATAATGTAGTGAAACTACTGCCAGCATTGTTTTATTTTGGTGAAATATGGAAGCAGTTTATGAAGCACAGGTTTACCCATTGGCATAGTATTATTACTTTGGGATTAAAATTTCGGATATCTCCAGATAGTGGTAGAAGATAGTTTCTTTGGTGTAAATTTTCTCAAAATTGTGCAAATATAACCCCACTTTATTTTATCATTAAAAAAAAATTTCTCCCCAAATTCTCTCCTCCTTCCACAAAAATAAAAAAAAAACTTTTTATTTGTTCTATATTTTTTAACCAAATTTGTTGAAATATTGATTAAAATATCAATTTCTTTTATTTTTAAACACTTTTCATGTATCATTATTTTTCCATTATATAAGAATAAATGACCATGCCAAGAAAGTATAACAGTTTTGTATTCAGATTTTAATTCAAATTATAAGTATTCCCTTTATTGATTTATTTTTTTATCCATTTCTTTTTTCTGTTTGTCTTAATATGAAAATGTGCTCTTATTAACTGAAAAACAAATAAATTCCTTTCAGAAAGATATTCAGAACCATTTTTGTTATGATTTTGAAGTTAAAACAACTAGAAGCTAAAATTATCTGTCGCTATGAGTTATTTATTTAAAATGAAGTCCAATTAAATTCTGGTATTTGTAGAACTATGTGTGATATTTTTGTTTTTTGATAAAATAATTTTTGCTTATGTTAAATAAGTAAAAAATGCATATTACATAATTCTGCCGTAACTTAATTGCCTCTCGTAAGGATATTTTAATTATTGGTTACATATACTCCACTATATTACAGTTACAGTGGTAGTTATATTACAAGCCATTAGTTATTCACTTTCCTCTTAGATGTGTTTTATTCCCATTGGTTCTTTATAGAAAATGTTCGTTCACCACACTTCAGTATTATTCTAGACAGTTTTATTTTATTATTTGGAATTTAGATTTACCTTTCTCGTCAATTGCAGTTTCCAGTGAAATTTTTAATAAACTAACATTTTTTTTTTAGAAAGTGTGAAATTTTGAAGATGTTTATTTATGTATACAGTGAAACATTATGTTGATATACAACATAATATACTGTATACACCTATACAATACAATACATCACAAGATGTGCATCCAGGTTTGTAAAATTGAAAAAAAAAATAATGTTACTTTTTGCATTTATAAAAAAAATCACCATAGAAGACTAAACATATAACAGTATATGTTATTTATATGTCATTAAATTAGTCTATACTGTAAATATTTAATTAAAAGAACAGAAATTATAGTAGGTATTTATTTTAATCACTATCATCAGTTCTCAAGTTTCCATCATCTGTAGAATTTCAATTATCCTCATAACCACACCGCATAACCACAAATAATCATCCTCTCTTCCATAAAGAGCAATTGAAGTATATAATTTTTTGAATGATTTTAAATCAAATAATCCAATATTTCTAAACAACTTGTAATATCCACTCACAAATCTGTATCAAAAACAGTTTCTTAATTTTATCAGATGAAGTAGTCTTGTGTGTCGGTGTTGACCGTCCAGTATGTGTAGTGTTTGGAAAGTTTGATTTTAAATGGACGGTTAAGGCAGATATTTAGAGGTTGAATAGATGTCATTCCATCATGAATAATAACCAGGTCACACTTTTCAGCAGTTAGTCTTTGCTTTACATCATCGGTTGTATGAATCCTAAAACTGCCCATATAGAAGGTTTCTAAAACTGTCCATATGGACAGTCTTAGACTTTGTAAAACTGTTCATATGGAAGGTTTCTAAAACTGAACATATGGAAGTCAACAATCTGATCGACATTCCCAGACAAATTTAATCCAGTCCATTTTTAATTCATTATTCATCTATTCCTTTTTTTGTGCTCTTAATAATACTAGGTGGAAATTTTTCACCTTTCGATAGATGTTCTCTTTAAAAAATTACATATGGGGGTAATTTTTTCCATCCAAAAGTCAGCATCACTGAGCAACATTGTTTTATGTAACCAGCAGTTCGTAACCGAACACTCTTTGCATCTACACTTTTAATGGTTGTTGATGGCACTATAAAAATCTCCACTGGGTATCTGCGTTTCCAATTTGACCTAGGAAGTAATTGTTCCTTCTTTGTAAATTTATAATATATATATATATATATATATATATATGAAATTTTGTTAGTTCATCTTCATATGTTTGTGGTATTAATAACTGTGCTATTATTGTCCTTTGAATAGAAAAACTGTCAGCAAAGAAATCTACATACCCAGTTAAATTAGCTGTAAATTCACCTTAACAATATTTAATTCATTAGCAATTTCAAGCCCTTTCATCCAACATACTTCTGCAGAAATTGTGTATCAAAACACACATACATTCCATACATGGGAAGTTTTTCTTCTGTTTCCAGATATTTCGCTTGTTTTCCAGAAATGCTGCCTTTTCCATCAGCTATGAGAATTTGTTTTCATTCTTTCCCACTAACAATTGCAGGACTCTGCTTTATAAAATTTTCTGTAACAGTGAATGAACACAGTCTCTTTTTTCTCTCATCCTGTAGTTCTTTACTGTAAACAAACCTTTTACGTACTGAATAGTTGTCACAATGAAAACCGGTCATAAAATGACAACAAATGATTGATAAAAATGTTTTCATATAAAATAAGAATAATAACCTATGTATGAGAAAAATGCAAAGAAAAAACTTCTGATAAGTCTGGTGTCACATTGTAGATAAGTATCTATTTTTTCCTAATTTAAGTTTTTTGTTTTATCTAAACATTTCACAGCATGGATATATATATACATATATAGTTTAGTGATTAAATCACCATCAATCTGAAATCTTAAAATTAAAATCAATGAATGCTATTTTTACAATTGTCGTTTTGGACAAAATGTAAAGTATACATGGTTTGTACTTACATAGGTGTGTAAGTACAGTATATGTACTTGGGTATATGTACCCATGTATATTACATGGGTATATACATACCCATGTGTTATATGGATATATACAATATTACATGGGTTTGGGTACATATGGTTATACTAATACATTAGGTGGATGTGTATTACATGGGTGTGTACAGTATATGTTACTCATGCATGAGAGAGTAAATAAATTTCTATTATTTATAAACAAGTAACAATTATCACTCTAAAATTATAAACATTCAGTAAAACTATGAACTACTGAGTAAAACTCAAGTTTTACTATTGTTAGTAAAACTGTAACTATTAGAGGAGGTTAATTTTCATCATTTTACTTTGATGTGTATTGTTATGTATACTGCAGGCTGTAACAGAGAGTCCAGCTAGTGATAGTGATGGTGAAGGAAACAGAGGTAGATTATTCCATCGATCTATTTCAATGGGAACAAATGGTGCTCCATGGAGTAGACAGGAGGGGGATGGCCGTATTATTATGATGCGTAAACGTAATAATAGCACGTGCGAGATTCCCACAGGTATGTAATAAACTAGTTAACTTACATGAATATAAGAAAAGATAGAGAGTGATGTTTATCAAAGTGATGGATATTACTGACATATATGTAGTGAAACGTGATTAAACATTGAAAAACAGAACAGATTAAATGTAATGTCATCACTGGTCATGGACTGAGAGTGCAAAATTAGTACAGCTGATGTGAAAGTTTGAGTTTTCTATTAATACATTAGTAACGTAAATCAGTTGTTCTTTTCATAAACCTTCTCATAGTTTACGTTTTAATTGTTGTAATCTAATATTATTTTTATCATTGTAAACATTTTTAAAATTATTTTCTTAGAAAGAATTAAATGTTCTGAATTTCATATTTTTATTTACTAACAGGTTCAAAGAAACGTCACAAATCATTGCTTTATTTTGTATAATTACATTATAAAGGACTTGAAATTTTTTTGTTAGCAATTCAAAATAGGTATTCGCTGGATAGATTATAACCATCAATTAAAAATTATAATTTAAATTTTAAATAATATAATTTTAAATTTTATAATAATTAAATATTATAAAATCGTTGTGTTGTGCTTCTCAGGTAGATATAAAATTGCTAACATGAGTAGAATTTCCATTATGACAGTACTATTTCTGTTCGTCATAAAGCAAAATTTCTGTATAGTATTGTATGAAAAATTCTCATGGGTTGATTAAACTGGTTTTATTTGCAATTTCATCAAACTGTACTGTTTTGCTTTAAAACGTCTTAATAAAATGCTAAGCTTGTCATCATTATTATATATTTTTTTATACGTACACATACTCCTGTATGAAGTGTAACATCTCTTGGGGTTCCCTCAAATAATCAGATTGAATTTTAGATTTCAACTGATTACTAATTTTCTCAAATGCTAAAATCTAATAATAATTGTGAAAACTGACAGATATTCTCAGTTGAAAGGTTTGGCGAGCCAAGATGGATCTAGACAATTGACGTTTCTACAAATCTCCAATTATAGAAGTTTTGAAAAAACATTATAATATCCAAAATTTTTTATTAATTAACAGAGAAATAATTAATCTCAATTATAGTTGATTGAAGGATTGGGATAGCAAATGCTATCTAGTGTTACCTTTTTCAAAGGTAAGGTGAGGTTTATGTTTGTCCTTGAAAAATGTTTTTTTGAAAAAAAAATTTATTTAGACAGCAGAATTAGTGCTTTCATCCATAAACTTCAAAATTTATAAAACAGTAACAATTTCAACAAATCAAAAATTCACAAATTATAAAGACAATTTATTTTAATGTAATTATAGAATTAAATACCAACTGAAGATGTGGAATCTCGCAAAAATCAATTCTTGGAATTAATATGGTAAGTTTAACATATCTATTTACTATGTTTTGGTGGTTTAAATTCATTTAGTATTAAATTTTATTCAAAAATGTAATTTAAATTAGAACTAATTAATTTATTGACAAGTTAATAAAATAGCATAATAAGGTTAACCGTACTAATATTGATAGGATACTATTTTTTTAAATATTCACTTTTAACTGAAAGTTGAAGTGTGAACTTACAAATACTTTTAAATGCTTTTTAATAAATGTAAGATTTAAATATCGTATACAGTTATAAAAAACAGTTCTGTTGTCTGGTTGACAGAGGTGGATGTTGTTAACTTTTTTAAAGAATTAAGGACTATTCTTTTTAGCAAGATTACACATTCATATGTGTGCATTCATGGATCAGTTACAATTTCTAATTACTGGTCTATATGATTCATAGATATGGTATCCTAATAATGATATAGTCTATTTTTATGATTGATCTATTGAACAACAATTGGCTTGTTTTCTGTTGATTCTCACAGTAACCATAAGAATACCATTTGAGAAAATAAGTAATCAATTGAAATTTATTTATGTGAAATTAAATTTTGTGGTCATATTTCTGTCTTTTTAACTTGTAATTGTTAAAAAACAAAACCAATACAAACAAGATCACTTGTATACTAACATTTCTATCTAATATTTCTATCACTGATGTTTTTTTCATCACATAACAATAGTGACAATGATTTAATAAAAGTTATCCAGGAAATTAATCTTAACTATGATTAAAATACACTGCATTTTTTAACATAAAATCTCTTTAACATAAAAAAGTTATATAGGGCTATTTCCCATATAACAGTTTTCAAAAGCAGGTTTAAAAATTATTTCTTATATCTGTTTGGAGTAGAAAATTCTGCTAGTAGGTGATAATAGTATATGACCACTTCCCAGTGATTACCTACTAGTCATTAGTGTAAGTATATATATTTTTATCATATTTGTTTATACTTTCAATAATTGTACGTTTTATTAAACATGTTACTGAGGGTGTTGAAATTAATAATAACCAACAAAAACCAACATAAACACACCAAATTAATATAGTAAGCTCAATCTAAACTTAACAATTTCAATAAGTACTTTTCAGATCCATGATGCTTCATTAATTATTTATATATTATTTTGAGCGAAGCTTTACCTTTGTCATAAGTTAAAACTGATAGCTGTCATGATCAGCTGAAAAAACTGGCTTAGTTATATAACATTTGTTCAGTTGTTAAATATAAACAATTGAACAAATGTTAAATATGTTTAACCATTTCTAATGATAACAACTGAACTGATTGCAGATGCAGGTTCATCTTTGTTATGTCATCCATCTCCTGCACTTCAGAAACTTGTCCCTTCAGCTGGCCAATCAGCAATAGTTTCTGGTTCAGGACCAGGAATTGGTGGTTTAAGTGGACAGATGTCATCCCAGGAAGCTGCTAGACTATCCATTGACATACTATCAAGACCTGTGCTCCTTTTTTTATTGGAGCAACATAACTTACGCAGTCTGCAGTTGGCTATGAAACAAGCATTACGTAAAGCTACTTGTCGTGTGTATGCAATGCAGGTATTTAAATTTACAGTCCTTAAAAATTATTTTGATAAATATTAAAAAGTAATATCCTCCTTTATTTTATGGTACTGATGTTATTTGCTGTTAATAACTTGTACCTGGTGTAAATTAAATCTAAATGCTAAAGCCACTTCTCGATGATAGATATAACTTGCATTTTACAACTTTGGAAATTTAAATTTATCAGTTTAAAAAAAGATTTATTATCCTATTAGCTTGTGACAGTTGTGATTTGGCTATCTTGCACTTAGTTCTTGTTGTGTATAATGACAACAAAATCTTGCCTCATGTTTCTTTATTATGTATCAACTGTGTTTTGTCTAACTTAAAAAGATACAGTTCTGTGTAAAAATAATGGTTTTACCTGAATATTTTTATTTGTCTTCTCATAGTCAGTATGGCTACTTTCATTTAATTTCTATTATTCTTAATCACTTAATGTTTTTGATTTATCCTAATACCTTTTATACATGTCATTGTGCATACCTAAATTATTAATTTCTGTTTGAAATTTAAAAAAAATGTAAGATGTAAATAGTAAACTATTAAGATGTAAATAGTAGAATAGTTTAGTTCTTTGATTTTATTTTAGTGATATTCATTTTCTAATAAGTGAATTATGTGAAAAATAATGTTACTATGATTTTACCATCATAAGTGCAGAGTAATTTCAGTTATATATATATCAAACAATAATAACAAAAATATTTATAGTAATTAGATAAAATTAACAAATGTGTGAATCTGCTATACTTTGTTTAAACACACAATGTTCGCAATTGTATTTTGACATTTTTTATCAGTATCCCATTATGATATGAGGTAGTTTGTATAGGGTGTACAAAAAGGATATTGGGATTTTAAAGCTATATAATATTTCGTAACTTTGACTTGCAATATTGAATCATAGATAAAATGAAAGCGTAACTCTTTCGGTTTTCCCTACAAGTGTTCAATATGACCACTTTTGTCATGTGGCTTATCCAACTGACAGGAAAGTTTATCCTATGGTTTAACCAGCATATTTAAAGTAATGGAAGCAACAGCTGCTTCAACCCAGTATTTCAAATCGATTAAATCAGTAGGTAGCAGAAGCATGTACATAAGTCCTTTATAAAACCCCAAAGAAAAAAAAAATCATATGGCCAGATCAGATAACCTTAGAGGCCACCACAAACAAACTATGTCATCAGGTCCATGTGAACTAATCCAACAATTGGGTCCATTCAATCATTCCTGTGCAGATTTATGTCAGGGTGGAGGATCACCATTTGTTACAAAATAAAATTCTCTGATCCATCTTGCAGTAGAGGAAGAGCATATTAAAAAAAGAAACTGCTGTTACATTTACATAAAAACAGCCTGTAAACTCGCCATCAGGATGTCACATAGAAAATATTTAATTTTGGCGAGCTCCTTTTTCATTGTAACTGGTCATTGGGATTTTCTGAACCCTAGATATGGACATTGTATGTGTTAACTTTTCCCCTTAGATGAAATGTTGACTCATCACTAAACACAATATTATCAAGAAAGTCATCATCTTCATGCTGGAACATTTTGATCACAAAGCCAGCACACGCAGTGTAGTCATTATACTTTAAAGTCTATAGCAGCTATAAATGGAATGCACATGTAAGTATTTCCTAAAACATTCCACACTGTCATTACCAGCTAGTTTGTGGCTGGCCTTTCTAACAAATTTTTTAGGCTATGCAAAAAAGCTACCTGACAAGGTCATCATTTTCGTTAGACACCTTTGGTACACCCACACTCTCCTTTTACACAGACATCTGGGAGTTTCAAACCAATTATGCCATAGATCATGACTAATTATACCACAGTTATTGTTACTTGGAGGATCATAATTAAATTTTCTATGGAATGTACATTGAACTATAACTACAGATTCACATTTAGCAAACTGCAAAACACAGAAGGCTTCTTTGCTAGTGACACTGTCAAACAGAAAGTTGGGGAATAATCTACTACCATGCATGCAACTAAAACTGTCCTTTTTGCTCTTTGATTCTAGCCTTAAATCAATACTAATCACTGTATACAACAGATATCATAACAAATTAAAATCCTGATATTCTTTTTTGTGGGCCCAGTATTATTTGCTTATTTAAGTTATATCATCTTACATCACATAGATATTTTTATTGTTTAATTTTTTAATTTTTCTTTGTTTCTTTCTTATCAGGCATTAAACTGGCTGCTGAGAAGTGTGACACAAGCTTCAAGTATTCATGATCTTTTATGGTGGCTTGTTGCTGCATTGACACCAGCTACTTTTGTACAGGAACCACCGGATCTTGAACCAAAAGAAGAAGGAGCTGGTGAGCCTAAACCCGAAAAAAAGGATGATTTGGTATGTGTAAAGGTTACTAATGATGAAGCATATAAAGTAATTATATTATTCATTGTATTGTTGAGATACTACTTGTATGTTTATACATACAAATTTAATATGCATTACATAATGTAATGCAAGATACATAGTAATGTAGTCACTATTAAATGTTGTGTTTTATTTTGTAAATAATAATACTACAGAAGCCTTATGAATTAGTGACATACCAGGGTTGCTATTGTTAGCTGTGTATTAATAATTTTAAAAGTATACACACTAGATTGGGTTTAGTCCTTATTTAAACAATGAGGTTGTCCAAAAAAAACTAATGCAGATCTCCGTGGTACAGTAGCGTCTTGGCCTTTGATTTGGAGGGACTGGGTTGGAATCACAGTCAGGCATGGCATGTAGTACAGAATTCCATTTCCATATCCCATGGACAAGCTTCAAGCTTATTTGGTGAAATCATCAAGCAAAAAAAAATGCATTGTGCTCATGTGTGCTACTGTATTTGTAATAGCCGACAATGTGTAGAAAGTGCCATGAAGCAAATAATATAGATTGTTTAAAGTGTATAACAATGTCAGTGCAATCCAAAGATTTGGCAGAGATGAATTCAGGTCACATAACAAAGCAAATAGCAATACTTTGCCTATAATTTATCAATTGTTATGAGAAGTATGTTGTGATGATACTGTAAATTGTAGCACCATACAGCATTGGCGTAAAAGGTTTAGGTAAAGCAGAAGGAGTGCAGCAGTTGAGCCGTGCTCTGGCTGACTGTTTACTGCTAAAGATAATACAAGCATTACCTCAGTGATTGAAGAAGACAAAAAAAAAATTTTTTTGAATTGTCAGTAAGGGAAATCAAAAATGAAACTGGAACACCAAAAACTATATCCTGACCCCCTCCACATGGTGGAAGACATCTACCTTGTGGCGATCCCGGTTACCACACCACCTTCTTCATTCCTAATCAAAAACTACAGTACATTACATTTTAACAGAACATTTGCATTAAAAATTGGTTGCTGATGGGTGCTACACTGACTGAATGAGCACCAAAAAGTGAGACATCTCAAAATTTCACAAGAACTGCTTATATATTATAAAAGAGAAGGCAAACAGTTCTTGAAACAAATAATTGTTCTTATTTGATGAAACATGGATATGTAATTTTGAATCTGAACTGAAGTAACAAAGCATTTCTTGGAAGAATCATCACTGTTAGGGGCCAAAGAAATGTCACAAACAGTCAAACGTGATATAGATGATGATTTTTGCTTATAGTGACGGGGGTGTTATTGCTACAGACATAGTGCTAAGTATTGTTAGTGGGACTGCTAATTACTACAGAAACTTCAGTTTCACGACAGAAAGTTTGAAAATTACCTCCAGAAAAAGAGCAACAATCTTAGTCAATTTTGCACAACAATGCGTGCCTACATACTGCAAATTCTGTTGTTAATATTTTCATCCATTAACCTTGGAAAATGCTTCATCATCCACCATTCAGCCCTGATTAGAATCCACTGGTCTTTGATAGCTGAAATAATCACTCTGAGGAATTTGTTTTAGCAGTTTGAAAGAGTTATCAGCTACTATAACCCAGGAAATTCAGTAGCACAACAAAGATCATCTCTTGTTTTATTTCCAATGATCTGTTTATTAATCTACATAAACTAAATTATATTGCAAATATATTTAGCTATTTCCTTGTTGGTAGGATTTGAGAGGTGTTTGTGAACATCCGCTGAGTGATATGGGCATAGTTGGACAGGCCGTACATCCTTTACCTCATACGTTTCATACATTACTTCAGACTGTTGCTGATTTAATGGTCTTATTACCTATGGGATCTGCATTACAACAGATGGCTGTCAGATGCTTTGGAATACATTTCACACAGGCTGATCATACTTTTCTTCACAGGTTTGTCAATCTTATTTTTTCATATTAGTGAGACCCTACTTTTAAATATAAATCTATTTAGCCCATTAATACTTCAATCTATAAAGGTTTTAATCTCAAAAGGATTTCAAATGGGGAAATTTTTGTATACAGGTATATTTTGTTGATAAATGAAAATAAAGTAAATGTTAACTTGATTTACTATGGTGTGTTTTTAAAAAAAAATGTTTGGAAAGTTGGGTTTTTCATAAATATTTCTAGAAATAAAAATCTGATGTGGACATCACATGACTCCTTGTATGCCTATTAAATTACATATACACATTTTTTTAAAATGAAAAGTACATAAAATTTTATTTCATTAATAACTTCTGATATTTTTTCATATTTCTTTTTTTTATTGTTGTTATTGAAATATTTATTTATTGTAAATTTTTTTTACAATCAGAGGTTAATAATTATTAATAAATCAATATATTTAAGTTAAAAAAAAGAAGATGAAGTCTTGATTCAAACCGATGTACTTCCTTATAAGATCTAAATATTTCATTAATTAAAATTTCATTTGACTATAACTCTGGAACCAATGAAAATAAGTACCACTTATATTGTTGAAAAGCTCTCAACGAGGGCTTATTAGTATAGTTAAGAAAAAGTCCAAAATCCAAATTTTTTTGATTTTGGACACATTTGGTTCAGTCGATTGTAATCAAAAGCGGAGATGCAGAACTACATGTTACAACAGTCCTAAATCCAAAATTTCAACATCCTACGGCTAATCATTTTTGAGTTATGCGAGATACATACGCACATATGTACGTAGACATCATGCCAAAACTAGTGAAACTAGTCAGATTCAGGAATGGTCAGAATGGATATTACCGTTGAGATCTGAAAACCAAAATTTTTCCCGATTACAATATTTCATACAAGGAAGTTACAAGGAAATTTACTTCATACAAGAAAGTAAAAATTAATAAGAAAAACTGAGATCATAGTTAAATGAGGAGAATATTTAACAAGAAAAGGTCTTCTTTATTATTTATGTAAATGCAACGATTTTTAAATTTGAGTGTATAGCAACTAAAGGTGAAACATTTTTGTAAAGAATATAAGTCTAGTTGGAAGCTGAAAAATTTCTCTAAAAATTTATCTACCAAAATAAAATAAGCACAATTTTAATTAGATATTTAACATTACATCTAATGAAATTTAATACTACATCTAATCATTACATATTTATCTGTTAGAGACTTTTTACCATGTCCATCCCCATTCTCCTCATTTCTGTTAAACCTTTGAGTTCTTCTTATAGCTCCGTCTTCCTTCTTTTAAAAGTCATATGTTGCATGGCTACAAAAAAATTGCACTGATTTCTTGCCCCTTCTCTGTGACTTGGCAACAGCAAACAAGCATACAGGGAAGGGAAATGGTTGGGGATAATAGGTTCTCTGATCATCCTTGTATGTCAAAAGCAGATGTTAACATTAAAAAAGTCTGTGAAAAACTCATCGCCTGACCCTTTGAGTAGTCACTGAATTGAGTAACATTGATATAGTAACTGTTAGATAGGTTTTACATAAAAATTTAGTATGAAAGAATAGTGTACAAACAAAAGTGGTGTTTAGAATCCTATATTTTAAACAGAAGGAAAGTGAATAACATTTGTGCTGAAACCTTATAAATATTAAAAAGGATTATTATTTATCAGAAAATTTAATATTTGCTGTTTATAATGGCTCAGAAGCTAGGTGACAATCCTTGCATTGGAAAATAATTCAATTTAAAAGAAAAATTAGATGTGAAAATAAAAATCAAAGCAGTGGTGGCTATGTTTTTTGATGTGCAAGGGATTTTTCACATTATGCTTGAAGATAAAATTATTAATTAAATTTCAACTAAAAGGAGACCTTTGTGAACAGGTTCAAAATATGCTGAAAGAACAGCTATTAGATTGATTCTTCACCAAGACAATGGCTCTGACCTGGGGAACATCCAGGTCAGGGCGATGTGAAAGGGAAAGGTTTTCTTTTCTTATACCAATCAATAAAGCCTTTATTGGAACATAGAGAAATGCAAATCATATTAAAATGTTAGTTTTAATATATCTGTAGATGAGAGCACACTATTCATTTAGAGGAAAGGTATATTTTCAGATCTACAAACTAAAGCCTACAAAGTTTGGTATTGAAATATTTATGTTATCAGATTACATAAATGGACATATTTATAATTTCATGCCATATATAGGAAAACAAGACATTCAAAATACAGCTTTATCTAAAACTTCCCAGATTGTAAAAGTACTGTGTAGTTTAGTCATAAAAGATCTCATTATCCACCTTCTGGCTATCATGTTTACCCTGACTAGTCTTATTCCAGCCCTGAAATAGCTAATTAGTTACAGAATATTTTGCAACTATTGGTACTGTAATGCCCAACAGGAAAAGTATGCCAAAAGATCTAAAAAAAATCTTTCCCAGTATGAATGGTCAACCTGAGATTGTACAAGACATTTACATTCATACATATCATCCTCATTCATCCTTTGAAGAAATACCTTACGGTAGTTCTGTAGGCTAAACAGAAAAAAAGAGAACGAATGAAAAAAGGAGATGTAAGAACTTTTAAAGATATAATGAAATTGGTATTGCATTGGAAAGATAAAAGATTGTAACCATGTTAAGCACAATATGTATAGGTGGAAAAGATAATTCTATTGATCTGCCAAACAAGTAGTTCAATCAACCTCCAATAAAAAAGCCTGAAGTTGTCATTAATTACACAAAACGTATGGGAGCTGTTGATTGCAGTGAGCATTTTATATCTAATTCTCACTTATGAGAAGGTCATACTGATGGTAAAGAAAGATATTCTTTTGGCTGTTAGAAGTTAGCATTGTTAACCTGTTTTTAATATATAAAGCAATACTGGAAAGGAATGATAAAAAGCCATTTACACATAAATTTTTAGAAGAGCCTAGTCCATGCGCCCATGGTCCATGAAGAGCATAGTCCATACGTTTGTAAAAGAAAAGGTGACAGTCAAGGAATTGGACAGAAGAGGAGAGGGGCTGTTAACCTTAAGGCCCACATGAAGAACATTTATGAGAAAACCTCAATTTACTGGCAGAAAGCCTAAAGGAAGTAGATGTTCCATTTGTAATCAAAGTAAAATCAGAAAAGAAACAATATATTTTTATAAAACATGTACATATCAATCATTTCTCCATCCAGATGAATGTTTTGAAGTTTGCCATACTTCACAACAAATTTTTAAGTACTTTTAAGTATTTAGCTTATATAGAATTATTATAAAACAATGTTAACTATTAATAGATTAGGCTAAGTTATACAAGTAAATAATTAGATAATTTTACTGAGTATTTGTGAATGTACAGTGTGTAAACTGTATATTTAGTGTTAACCAAAAAAGTTTATTTTTATTTTCTTCAAATAATAAACTTTGTGGACAATATTCTAACTATGTTTAATGTAAGTGTGTTTTGAAAATAAATAGTATAATAATAACCTTATTTCTAAATGTAATATAAAATCTTGTAAACTATTCAGATAAAATGTTAGATTTCTTATTTAGTTAAGTAACCGTACAACTTAATTTTCTTTAAAGATTTAAAAAAGTTTTATTATTTTTTTGCAAATATTTATGTTGTTTAAAAATTATTTAAACATATTTACATTATATTATAAAAAAAGATTTATTATAAAAAGTCTTCATTTTCTTGCATAAAAAATGTGCTCAGCTGGAAAGTACCATTTGATAGTGATGCTTGGGAAGGATTAAAAGTAAAGTTTTGTGATTAGAGTTAATTCTTTACCTATTTTTTTAAAAAAGTTTTAAAAATGATTGTTTTATGAAATGTTGATTTTTTTTCTGTTTTGCTCCTGATGTTTTTGGATAGCATTATTTAAAAATATATAAACGTATGGAAGGATAAACCAATCATATTTTTTAATAATTTTTTTTTTAAAACTTATTTTAAGATATTTTCAGTTGTCTTTACTATCATACTCAGTAACTTGTCAATTTTTTTCTTTTCCTCATTTGATTTTTGGACTTAAGTATAGTACATAATTTTGGGGGAAATTCTACGGTATATTTGAAAAACAAAATCATCATTATATTCATATTGATATGAAGTGCTTTTTTCAGAAGAGAAAATTTATTTCTAAAGTATGTCCATTTCCTCATGAGATAACTTATATTTGATTTTTTCTCTGTGAAACTGACAATAAGAGATGTACCAAAAGTTGTGTAGCTGAAATGATATTTCTCAATGGTTACATGAACCATTGCTGATCACAGCAGCAGGTTTAAGTATATACAGAAAAGAGAGATATTTGCCTTTTCTGTCATTGAAATATATTACATATATATATATATATATATATACACACACAAGGGTTATCTGAAACGTTTTGAGCCTAACATAGAAAGACATATTTTTTCTGTCAAATATAGTTTTAATTTTCAACAGTCTCCTTTCAAGTATATACACTTTTTCCAGCAATGCTCTAACCTCTTTAATCCTTCCAATTAGTAGCTGGCGTCTTTTTCTGCAAAATATACGTTTATGTATGCAATAACCTCCTTGTCCGATGAAATCTCTTTCCTCCAAGCGAAATGTTAAGATTAGGGAACAAGAAAAAGTTGCTTGGGGCCAGATCTGGTGAATGTGGTGAGTGGTCAACCAATTCAAAATGCAGGTTGTGAATTTTACTCATGGCAATCGTCAAAGTATGAGCAGACGCATTCCTAATGGAAAAACACTTTCTTCTTCAAATTGGTTGTTTTTTTTGCAATTTCTGACTTCAGCTGGTCAAGTAATGATGCATTGTACTGTCCCTTTATTCTTTTACCTTTTTGAAGATAATTTATAAACAAAATTCCATTATTATCCCAAAAAACAGTTGCCATCATCTTCCCGGCCAATGGAACTGGCTTCACCTTTTTTCAAAGCAGGTTCACCCTTTGCAGTCCACTGTTTTGACTGTTATTTCGTCTCAGGAGTGTAGTGGTGGATCCATGTTTCATCTACAGTTATGAATTGACACAAAAAATCTAACTCATTTTGCTTAAACTGCTCCAGCAGGTCCTTGGAAATGTTAATTCGAATGCGTTTTTGATCCAAATTGAGCAAACACGGCATCCAACACTCTGATAGCTTACGCATATCTAATTCTTCAGTCAATATGTGACAAACACGTTCTTATGATATGCCCATAGCCTCTGCTATCTTTCTAACCTTAATTTGTCGGTCGTCCAGTACCATTTGGTGAACTTTTTTGGTGATATCGGTGGTGGTTGAAGTTAATATAGTTTTAAAATATTTAATTTTTATTTAAAAATGAATTAAACAAAGAATTAATATTATAAAACAGATTGCTATGTATAGTGGTTATGATAGTAGATTGGTAGATAATATTTATAATAAACAAATGGTAAATATGAAAAATAACACAAATTTAATACCAATATATAGCACACAAAACATTGACAATGTATATTTAAAATATGTATATACTGATAAAATAGAACACATTACAAAGGTTTATGGTAATAATAAGTTTAAACCTGCATACCAGATGAATAACCACATAATAAAACATCTAATAAGTAATGGATACCATTGTAAGTAATAAGTGATGCATGTCATTTAGTGGTATTTATAAAATTGTAATGTAATGATTGTGACTATATTTATATTGGTAAGACCACAAGATCTTTTAAAACCAGATTCATGGAATGCTTCAGAAGTTATAAAAAAAGATAAACTGGGCTTTTCGAATGTATCAGATCATTTGATTAAAAATAACCACACAATATCAGATATTCAGACAAACTTAAAAATATTTGAAATTAAAAAAATGCAATATGTATAGCAATAAGGGTTTTAACATTTTAGAAAAGTATTATATATATAAACATAAGAATAAATTTAATATGATTAATAGTAATTCATCTTCCAACCCGGTTAATAAAATAAATTATGTGAAATGGTTAGCATATAATTTTACTTTACTTAAGTTTTTGATTTTACTTTAAAAGTTTTGATTTTTTAATTTTATTTTTATTTTAATTTTAATTTATTTATTTATATTGACATCATACTGTTCACATATGTAAAAAATGTGTACATTATAATTTTTTAATTTAGTTTTAAATTGATTTTAGTATCAATTTTAATTAATTAATCTTTATCATTTTTAAACATTTTTAAAAATTTTACTTCTTGTTTTGATTATAATTTTTAATATAAATAAAAATTTTTAAATTATTGAATAAGCTTTTAAATTAAGATAAAGTAAATTTAAATTTGAAAACTAGACTATTTCTACTTATTATAAATGGTTAGAGAATATTTTAATTCAATTTTTTATAAATAATGTATACCAAGTGTATAGATGAACTTAATAATTTTGTTTTTTATGTTAAAGGTGTCATGTATTCAGCAATATTAGCAAAATATTATCAAGGTCAGAGGAAGAGCAAGAAGATGCTGGTAGTGTTAGTTTACAGGAGAGTAGCCATCATTCACAATATTTACAGGTAATTGACATTGATTCGTCCTGTTGTAAAAGAGAGGTATATAAATGAACAACAAACAGAATTCATTATTTTTTTAATGAATTTCTTTTGTAATATGTACTTTTGAGTAATTAAATGATTGCTCTCTCTCTTTAATCCTTTCTGCATCTCACAACTTTGGCCTTATTAAGAGATTGTTGAACATGTGTATAAAGTAATTAAGAAAACTACTTATTTGTCTTCTATTAATTTTGTTCATGGCGGAACCTATTTGATTGATGTTCAGCCTGATTTTGTCCTATGCAATCTTCGAGTTTACTCGTATAAGTAGTTTAGATTTTTTTAAATTTAATTTACACTTTTGGTTGAGATTGCCTAAAATCCCAAGTTTTTATTATTTTTAATCTTATCCTAAAAATATTTATTTTATAGTGTTTTGTAATTGTTACTTATTAGTCATTTATAATTCTTTCATTTACATACTTATTTTCACATATCTGTTTATTTTCTCCCTTTATCTGTTGATGAAGCATGAATGATCAAAATTGCCACTACATTGCAATTTTTGGTAAACAGTTTTTGATGATGCTTTTAATTTCCTACTAATCTGTTTGGAAAAAATAAAACTAAAACCACTGTTAGTAATGCCTATTTCATAATGTTTCATAGGTATTGTTAAATTATCAATTATTATTTCTTACATATATCATTTATTCTGTATCTTCTGATGATTGTTTAACAATCAAAATGACTATGAAGCTAAATTTTAAAAACTGTTTTTAAGTATTTTCTTATGTTCCAATTTATAAGTACAAGTTGTTTAACTGAAAGCAGACTGGACTTCATAACTTCTTTATGGCATTTGCACCAATACTAGGCTACTGCTGAGTGGTACTGTTTTAAATTTAATGAAATATTTATGTATATGTTAGAAGACATCAGTATGCCCAGTTTTACTAGAGGCCAGTAGTATGTCCAATTATCATTATTACTATTATCAGAGTTATATATATATATATATAATATAATATATAATATATGTGTGTAATAATATATGTGTGTAATGTTTATTTGTATAAATATGTAATGTGTATGTTTATATTTAATATTCACATTGAATATTTGTGTCCAATTATTATTTTAATATGCTCAATTATCTGCTCTGAGGCAAGTCCTTTGCACCACATCTGTCTCTGTTCTCTTCTATTCCCAGATCCAGGTTTCTTCTATTTCCTTTTATATAATCTAAATTTTACTTTTTCGCTGCTTGATTTTACACAACTGATCCTTCTAGCACTGTTTTAATCAGTCCTTTTCCCTCACATTAAATTCAGCTGGTTGGCTTCCCTACTTTGAATTATTATGGTTAAGCTCCTCTTCTCATTTGTCCAAATAGTTTTCCACAGTTTCCTTCATATCTGCATTTGAGATACTTTCTGCTTTTCTTGTCCCTTTTTCTTAGTGTTTATATCTTCTTACATCCATTCAAAAGTACGCTCAAAACATACACTTCATCAAGTCTAATCCATCTTATATAAGAATTATTTCTTTTTTTTGAATTGTTACTTTGCCACATTACTAATCTTGGTTTTATTTCCTTTCCTTTTTTTTGCTTCTGTTAATATTTTTAATCTTCTGTTTAACATGCTTCATAAGAATCTGTACTGTTTAATCAATCCTTCTCCTCTCTTGGAATTTGTCACCTTTCAATTATAGGTTGGCCTTTTTATACAGCCACCAGATTAGACAAAACAATCTCTGGGCAGTTCCAACGGATCAACTGCCATAAGACATAGTAAATCGGTTCCCTCATCCTTAGGAGGATGTTTCATTGAAAGCCCAAATGACCACTACCAAAGAGGAAAGGCTCAAGAGTTAAGGGAAGAGGTGTTTAGTGAGAAAAGCATGACCTGTTCAAATGGGGACTATGAAAAAGACAAACAACACCCACCAAGGACTGCTTCAAGACATTATCTAGGCACTGAGCATCCATTTAGCTTAAGTTTTCTTACATAGGATGGGAGCAGTACATTACAATGCAACAAGTTTACATTGACTAACTGAAAATATATACTGAAAAAACTTGAAAAAATTGCTTTTCTTCCAAATTTTAAAAAGCTGAATGAAAATTTTCTTAAGGAAAACTTTCACAAAGGGCATATATGTGGCATTTTGAAGTATCTAACTATGGACTGCTCAGCCAGATACCCCACTTATTTATTTTCTTTGCAGATGTATATACTGTCAGGCTATGACTGATGAATTGGCCATATACAAGTGTTTACATATAAACATTATATATTTATACCTTGGATTAGTTGGTTATTAGTGCTAACTGTCACTAATTAACTGATGATTGGTTTGAGAAAAGAATAAAGGTCATATAATAAAATAATTATAAATAGATATTATGTTATATATTTTAGATATTATAAATAATTATATTATATAAAGAAATTTTTGAGTTTTATATTATATCATCTGATCATACGAGGTCTGTTCAGAAAATAACTGAAAATGTTTAATTATGCGCTAACAGAGATATTTAGTGATGTGCAGTTGACAGCATTATCTTCCTCACACCCTCCTCTGTAACCAAATGTTCTTGAATTGTTGATATCTCATTTAAGTTTTCATGTTACATTTATTTGATTGTAATGTGTTTAAGTGTTAGTAGCAATTTTTGTAATTTGCGATTTTCAGAGCAATGATACAACATAAAATTTTGCTTGAAACGGGAAAACCTTCACAGAAATGTTTCAACTTTTGAAACAAGTTTGCAGAGATGGTGCTCTGGGTTATAAGCAATAGTTTTCATGATTTAAAAGTGGTCATCAGGCAATTAAAGATGATCCTTGACCAGGAAGGCCTTTGACTTCAACTGATGACACCCACATTCATAAAATCAATGATCTAGTGCATGATTTAAGTTCAATCATCACAATGGATTGACAAAGGATATCCACGCTCCAAGAAAGCATGTCAGTCTCGAACCAATGTCAAAGTAATGTTCCCTTTTTTTCAATTTTAATGGAATTATGCATTTTGAATTATTGTCTCAAGGTGAAACAGTGAACCGTGCGTACTATCAAGGCATTTTGCAACAGTTAAATGAAAAATTCCATGAAAAGAGACTGCAGTTGTGAGAGAACTCATGGTTTCTTCACCATGACAATGCATATGCACACACAGCTTTATCAATTTGTCAGTTTTGTGCCAAATATTTGATAACTGCCCTCCTTCAGCCTCACTACTTGTCAGACCTGGCTCCTTGCAATTTTTTCTTGTCTCCAAAATTAAAATCAATAATGAAAGGACACCATTTTGAAACTATTGATGACATAAAAGAAAATTCATCACAGTCCTTAAATGCCATTTCAAATGAAACTATCTGGGAATTCTTCGCAAAGTAGAAACACTGCTGGGAAAAGTGTGCGAATAGGGGAGGAGAGTACTTTGATGAGGACAAGGACCAATAATCTGTAAAATTAATAATAAAAATGTAATAAATGAAGTTCAGTTATTTTTTGAACAGAACTTCTATGACACTACTTTTGTCACCAGTCTGCCTCTTTTTACTATTCTTATTGTGTTAATCTTCTTATTATACAATGTACCATAACATTTTTTTCAAATCCGTTTATCCTTTGTAATTTCAAACAATTATACTGATACACAAAATAAAACTTTTTTAATGTTTCATTAAGTGTGATACCTTTCTCTGTATTGTTTTTTTTTGCATAGATTACAGATCTGTAATTAGAATCTTTCTATCATTCTCAGTTTGAGAGAAACGACACATTAAACATTTACAAAACTTAACTAACTAATATTATGGGATGTCATGTACTTACAAGAGAACTTCTTATAGATACTCTCCTTTTGTAGGTAGTCTATGATGCATCTCAAATTAAGGTCCATCAGTAATCAGCAAGCATATTAACACTCTGTTTGCCTTTGAAAAGTTTTTCAAACACAAAAATATCATCTATGCTCATCACTTACTGCCTTAAGATTTAGTGGGAAGAAATCCAGATGTGAATGCAGGAAATAGAATTTTTTTTCACCAGGAGTTAAGTTTTCATATGTTTCAACTGCTTTACTGCAAAATGCTGATAATAGCTCAGCTGTCCTAAAACAACAGTATTTTGTATGTCCTAGCTGCACACCTAACAAAAAAGCGAATACTTTTAAATCCCTACACATGCTCCGACTCTACTTTTTATAATTTACTTTTCAGTAACAGAATTCATAACATCATATATTTCTTTCTTATTTATTTCAGAACAAATTGGTAATAGAAGAATATTTATTATCATTGTAAAGCAGAATTGCTTTAAGCTGTACTTGGAGGAATCAATGACAATGCTCCACTACTCAGGTTCATGAACTTGCCCAAATTATAACATATGCTCTTCAATATTTGTACAGTATTAATAATTTTCTTCAGCAAACTATTGAGAAAAATATTTCTGTTGGCTTTGATTGCTCAAGAGGTTTTTTTTGAAAGTAAATTCCAACCTTGCAATCTTGAGCCTAAAAGTTCAGCTTTATTTTGTGATAAGTTTACATCTCTTACAGAGTCATTAACTCACCTTATGATTTATGATGTGGCTCACTGATTGTAATTCAAAGTCTGAATCACAATTTTTTTTCTTCCATAATGTTTGCTTCCTCATCTCTGTTTTCAGAAAACAAGTTTTCAGGAACCTTGTAACTGGAAAGAATTAACTGTGAGGTATATAGGTCTGAGTGCAGATGACAATGAAGGATATAGTACAATGTGTTGAGACTTCTTACAATTCTAGGCATATTAATTAAAGAGAAATAACAATCGGTTAGTAATCTTTTGGTTCATCTCAAATCATAGGGACAACAAATGGCAAGGCTTTTCAAATGCCTTTTAGCCACTCTCCTAAGTCAACCACACAGCTATTATACATTATACATGTCTTATCCTGATCACTAATTTTAGAGTCAAAGTACAGTTAAAGGTGTAATGTTTTATCTTACGTGGTTTTACAGTGAACTCAACACACATGTAAAAAAATTGTCTAAATCATTTACACACTTATAAGGCATTATGAGACATCAATTTTCTCTCACTTAATACAGTTATTACATTGACAGAAGAAAATATACTATTAAAAACAGTAGGCTAACATAACAAAGCCAGTGAACTTTATGTTGTTTTGTATTGTACAGACAAAATGAATCTTGTTAATGTACACTTCATTAGAGAAGTATGTTGTGATGTTTCTGTTATGACTTGAGTTATTATTTCATGGTTAGCAACTAATTAATGTAGTTAAAAATATATTCTGAGGAAATAAATAAAACGAAATCATATAAAATAAAAAAATAGATATGTGTATAATTATGCATCATATAATATCAACAATATCCAAAATTTAAATCTTGGAATTTTTCAAAAACATGCATGATAGAAAAATTCTGATTTCAGATTTATTTTCAACATTAAATAACGATTGGTTTCATGTATCACTTGTTAAGAAACAAAAATTGTGTTTAACAGTGTTATTATATTAATCTTAATTAAATCGGTTTAATATTTAAATTAATTTTATTAAGCCTAGAAAACTTAATAAAAAGATTTTTGGTTTATGAATGTTAAAAAACTTGAATTTGAATAAAGTATCAGCTTCTCCATGTCCTTTCTACAATTTTTAGACCATAATAAACTCTGTAGTTGTTTTCAAAAAAAAATCTTTGTTCTAAGATTGAGAGTGAATGTGTAATTTGAAGAAAAACTTTTAATTTAAAAAAAAAAATTAAGGGATCTTAGCTATAGCTCTTTTTTATTACTTTTGAAGGAATGTTTTTATAAAATTTAGTAAAGATTGAATGAGAATTTTTTAAATAAATTTTTCTGCTTTTTCTTATTATTTTATTTATACATTTATTTTTTAGTAGAATTATTTAACTTTTTTTTTCAATTTAATTAACTTAAACTCTGTTTTTCTTTTCAGGTCAGCAACTGTGTTGAAACTTTGCGTGATCTAACTCACAGTATTGATATAAAAGCATCATCAAGGCAGGCAATGGTTGGCAGTTTGACTGATAATTCAACTGAAACATTTTGGGAATCTGGAGATGAAGATCGCAATAAAACTAAAATGTTAACCCTGACTTGTCCACCTCATTCTTATCCTCGTATGATCTACATACACATTGACAATTGTCGTGATTTAGCGGTAAGTATTCATTTATGCAAATGCAGAATAAATCAGTTACAAAAATATTATGTTTAAATATTAAGATAAGCCAGGCTCCATTTATCTTCCTACACTGTCAATGAGTGTCTTTTTGTTACTTAATGGAGAGAGAATGGTGAACTATTGCCTGGTTTGAAATCTTGAAAAGAATTCTCTGGAGTAAAAGAATTATACTTGACAATGTGAATGCTGATGAGAAGATCTTCCAACATATCTAATTGCCTTTGAAGCAGCTATGTAAATTGCTTTCTTTATGCATCAACAATTTGTTGCTTTCTTCTTTAGCTTTAGAAAGGAATTTGAGAAATGTATGTACAGTGGAGAGGTTTATTAAACACCTTTAAGGGAATAAAGAAGTATATACTACATTCTATTCAAGAATTACTAAAAATTTAAATTCTTTCTATGAGGCAGGATTAATATTTTCCAGTTTCATTTACCACATAAGTGTGTACCTTATTTTAGTTTTTAAAGTATCACTTTATTTATTAATTATTTAGCAAAAAAAAAAAAATGCAATCTGTGTGAAAAACTCACCTTGTGTTCACTGTATGCTGATGATTTTTTGTTTATGTTTCACCTCTCTTTATGGCATTTGCTGAGCATTTATTAAAAATTCAATATATTTCATTTGAAAGTTCAATGGATACCGATTTCAAATTTTCAGCTAGTAAAACAACAAGTACATGAAAATGTTGTTTACAAATTAATAATACACCTAAATTATTTTTAACTCTCTAAGAAATTCACAGTACTCACCATATAAAAGTGTAGTCTATATTTTGATAAACACATAACACAGGTTAATTGTATGACAGAACTCAAAATTCTATGAGTATGTTTGAAAATTTTGGTTTCATATTATACATGATTAGTAGCATTAGTTGTGTACGTCAAATATGTATGCTTATGTTCTATTGAGCTTTGGTGATTTCTTGATAAGACTATGACTGTTTTACACTTTCTGCAATATGAATATTGGATCCTGTCTATGATGTCTTTTTCTGATTTACTACAGTAGCATTGTTTGTACTAATGGATAATTTTAAGTAATACTATTTATGTATATAGAGTACATGCCTTCAGTTTTTAGACATACTATATGTGTGTCTCTTTGATTTCAGTAGTCAGTAGTTTGATTTCAGTATATAATATGTGTATATAGGAATTCCAAGCAATGAATGAGCTGATTCAGCTGTCAAGGAGGCTTCCTTCATATGTTGAGTAGTCGATAACAGCTGGGTAGGATGGCAAAATGGGTAGGTGGCCGTGTTGAGAATAAACTTTAACATATCAAAGATACTGTTTTACTTTGGAGTTTTTATCATTGCAAGATAAGTACTGGGAAAAGGTCATCATTTACTGTCTGTGTTTAAGACACTTAGGTGAATGCATGGATCCTTATACGTTCCAGTGATGCATCGATGATACGTCCATTAGATAACTGCCTTTAGAATGGTTCATTATATTCTTTATGACTCACACAAGATCACATCGGCAATCTGTTCTAACACAAGCAGTATTTTGAATGCGTTATTGAAATCTATAACTACTTAAATTTAAAAACACTTACCTGAATTTTATGTGTTTTTCCACTATTGTTAATTTCTGATGAAAAAACTTTTCATTCTTACCTCAATTAACTGCAGTATTTAAATATACATATAATTGCATACTTATTGCTTTTGTTATTTTTACAATTCCTGATAATTATTTTTTTTATTAATTTCTATTTTTGATTGATGTTTATTTTCCCATCTTTATTAATATTCTGTTTTGTGAAATATTTTTCACAAATTGTTGGTTTCCATTTGTTATTAACCCATGAATGTTATGTCTGATACTAGTAGGGTTGTTGAAATAGCTGTATGTTAGAGAAAATAATTAACATTGTAGGATTGAGTAAAACAACCAGGATAAATAAATGAGAAAAGTAAGAAATGGACATACTTTATATTGGAATAGTGGGTATGTAGGGAGACGGAGTGGGAAGAGTAGATGGTAAATAGTAGGATGTAAATCATTAGGGAAATAGTTTAAATTAAATCCAATACAAAGAATAGAGATTAATTAATTTTAGAATATTATTATAGTAATTTTTATTAATTAGTTAAAAACCATATGGAAGAAGTACAAGTTTTTTAAGTGGTAGATTATTAAAAGACCCCTACCTAAGTCACTAGATAAGGGGAAAAAGTGTGAGTATATAGAAAAAAAATTGACAGGAGAATAACTTTTTTGAATGTTTTAATATAAATTTCAATTTAGGTTAAGATAAATTTATCCTATAAGTTCTTTTAAAATCTATTCAAATATTCTTGCTTACTTACAGATACAATCAAGGATGGATGATGATTATTTATACTTTAGTTTTGCAAGAAATAAAAATATGATTAATAATTAATGTACGCATTATAACATTTTAATAATTTTATTGATTTACCAGCAAAAAAGATATATGAATTTTTCATTTACTCGTATTTTTTTTCCTATTTGCACACTCACTAAAGTATTAAAATTGTATTACCTGATGCCACATTATTATTTTTTTTATTACATATGTTGTGTTCTGTGCAGTTTTTTATTTTATGTTTGTATTTTAACAACTGATGATTGATTTGTTATCACTTTTTAATTGACTTTTTTATTTGTTTTTAGAATAAAGTGTCAAATGTCACTTTCTTGTCTGGGTTGAATTGTGAGGAGTTGTTTAAGTTACGTACTGTTGAAGTGGAAAGTAGGGCCACTGGTTGGCTAAACTGCACTTTATTGGGTATGTGTAATTATATTACTATATTATTATTAGAATTAATGTAATTATATTAAAGTAGTAGATTTATCATTAGCCATAGATTATATTCAGGTAAAAAAAAAAGAAAAAAAAAAGAAGAAAATAGATGCATGTAATTGAAGAAATAGAGGTTCTTCATTCTTGTATACAAAGGTGTTGTGGTTGGGATTGCATAGAGCTGCCTGTCATTAAATATGAGATACATATTTTACTGTAAGAATCTTCCATTAAGTTACTAATTTTAAACAATCATAGCCATAACCTAATGTGATTTGTATTAGTTCAGTTACTTTAATTCACAGTTGAGGCAATGAATTGCATAATTTCATGAAAGAAATAGTAAATTAATTTGTTGCATACTATCAATTCTGATGTTTATTGTGGATGTGACAAGTGTAAAGTGCTTGAGGTACAAAAGACATCAGTCAGAGTAACTTCCTTTGAGAATAATATATTTTTATTCTTCCGTTAATATTTTTTGTTACATATGCATTACCTGTGATTTACAGAACATAGGTGTCACTTGTGTGACTAAATATTCCCTGCATTTCAGTAGATTTGGTGTACTTACATGCAACAACATGGTCAGCTCAGTTAAGAAAGGAACAGAAAATCACTTTACTTCTTACTTTGCCAAGTAAGTGTGACATGAAAGCTTGTTATTCTTGGAAATAGTCATACCATTCTCAAGTATGACTTAAGTAAGACAGATATGACTTAGTCTCTGTAAGAAGTACTGCCATTATAAAAGAATTTTGAAAGGAACTAATTAATTAGTAAGTAGTAACCTGTTGCAATTGAGATGGCTGGGCTGCATTAAAAGATGGAAGGAAACAAAAAGAACCTTCAAATAGAAAAAAGGCAATTTAGATCCCACAGGAAAAAGTAGAAAGACAAAATTTAGGATATCAGGTAAAAGGGAAGTAAATAATGGAGGCAAATGATGAAGAGGAAAAACAAATAAGGGAGTTGCTTATTAAACACTGACTTATTTGCCTGACAGAATTAAGAAAGAACAGTTTATGGTTTTAAAAGAAAATATGTTTAGTTAATAGATTTATTTAATAATCTCATTTCTTGTTTTTTTCAGTAATTATTAACTCCATTAAATAATGCCAGTTTATTTGAATTAATTTTTTTATAATAGAGAAATTAAGAATAATTGTATTATTGTACAATTTTTTTTTTAATGTTCATTTTATGGTATTTTTCTTCCTTTAGATACAAGGCATAATGTATTACGTCTTGAATTAAAAGGACCAGATAATTCTTTGCGGCTCCGTCAGATAAGGGTTCTGGGAGGAGTGCAGCAACATCATCCAGGTGAACCGATTAAATATGGACGTCAGCATTCAGCTATTGCAATACAGCAACATAATACTGAGGCTGAAACACTAAAAGTTTTCAGACTTATTACATCACAGGTGATTTTATAAAATAATTTTGAAGTAAATTTTACTTTTGTAAATAACTAGTGAGTAATGGGTTTATTTACTTTTTTGTTACTTCTGCCAGTAAAGTTTAATCTTTTAAAGAATAAATTGAATGCATTGCTTAAGTTTTCATAGAAAAAAATTAATAACTTATAAACATGCATGAGAAATTTCATACCTTCTAAATTAATCTCCATGACTATGTTCTAACTTGTTTTTCTTTACTTAAAAGAATATTTTTCTTTTGTTTAATGTAACCAGGGTAGGTGCTAGCAGTTTCTCTAGCTTTGTCTGTTCTTTTTACCTATCTTTGTCTGTTTGTAACCTTGTCTTTTCATAATACCAGTCATCATGCCATTCTTTTTTCTTCCTCTTTCTTATTATGTCTTTTCTTCAGTCATTATCATTTTTTATAATACTATTCCTCCTCATTATAATCCAAGTTTGTTTTTTCTTGTATTTTCACAGACTGTTTCCATTGCTTACCCTTTTATTTTCTCTTTTTCCTCTGTATACTATTTTAAAGATTTATAATTATCTCTCTTTCTTCTTGTCGGTTCATATCTCATACGAAGTAGAGATACCACTCTCTGAATAAGAAATCTCATCAAGTTTTCTCATTTCCATCAGTATTTCTCTTGCTGTTAACAATTCCTCACTTATTTCAATACTTCTTTTCCTCCTTAAATCTTACTTCTTACTCATCCATACTACTCTCATTCTTCTGTGTTTGTAGTTTTTCTGCTTTGTTTTTTGTAGCATGCAGATTGTAAACTACATCATTAATTTCCAGTGTGAGAAAGTCCCTTTCTATCCTCATTCCTTTTTACTTTCTTGTATGAAGTATTGATTGTGAAAAATTTTGGTTTTCAGATTTCAATGGAAATATCCATTTTGACCATCCCTGAATCCATTTTGACTAGTTTTTGTGTGACGTCTGTACGTATGTATGTATTGCTTACGTGTCTCGCATAACTCAAAAACAATTAGCCATAGGATGTTGAAACTTTGGATTTAGGATTATTGTAACATCTAGTTGTGCACCTCCCCTTTTGATTGCAATCGACTGGACCAAAAGTGTGCAAAAAAGCCCAAAATATTTTGATTTTGGACTTTTTCTTAACTGCAGTAATAAGTCCTCATTGAGAGATTAACGATATACCCTAAGTAGTACTTACGAGGTGTGTGAGAAAGTAATGAGACTGACTTTTTACTTACCAAAGTTTTTATTTTTTTCAAACAACAGTATTATCCCCTTCAAAGTAGTTCCCTTGGGCAGCTATACACTGGCGGAGTCGTTATTCCCACTCCTGGTAGCAGCGCTGGAAGGCTCTAACTGGTCGGTCACAGTCTTTTGAATGTTCTGCAGAGTACCAAAATGACGTCCTTTTAAGATATGTTCCAATTTCGGGAAAAGGAAAAGTCACAAGGACTCAAATCAGGTGAGTAGGGGGGTTGAGGAATCATAGGAATGCATTTTGAGGTCAAAATTCCGTGATAAAAAAAGGCCGTGTGACACGGGGCATTGTCATGATGAAGCATCCACTTGTCTGCAATGTCTGGTCTCATGCGAATCACTCTTTTCCTGAGCCTTTCAAGGACACCTTTATAAAACACTTGGTTGACAGTTTGTCCTGGAGGAACAAATTCTTTATGCATGATACCCCTACTGTCAAAAAAGCAAATCAGCATGGTTTTGATCTTTGATTTGCTCATTCGACATTTTTTCGGTCGAGGAGATGACGGAGTGTGCCACTCTTTGCTTTACCGCTTTGTTTCAGGATCATACTCAAATATACAGGATTCATCACCTGTGATCGCACGATTGAAGAATTCTTGGTCATTGTCAATGCTCTCAAGAAGATCAATGCACACATTTCTTCGATTGCCCTTCTGTTCCGTTGTGAGGTTTTTCGGCACCAATTTCACACAAATCTTTCGCATGTCCAAATCGTCTGTTAAAATTTGATGTACGGTGAAAGTGTTTAAATTTAACTATTCACTCATCATCCTTATTGCTAAACGACAGTCTAATCTCACAAGAACCCTCACACGCTCAACGTTTTCGTCAGATTTTGAAGTTGAAGGTCTCCTTGAGCGAGGTTGATCTTCATCATGTTCTCGCCCTTCCAAAAATGATTTGTGCCAGTGGAAAACTTGTGCTCTTGATAACCAATGTTCCCCATAGGCCTGTTTCAACTTTTCAAAGGTCACACTTATGGATTCCTCTGATTGTAAAAAAAAATACAATAAATAATAATTCAATGATAACAATAAAAAAAATCAAAGTTATTAATGAAATAAAATTTTATGTACTTTTCATTTTAAAAAAAATGTGTATACATAATTTAATAGGTGTACAAGGAAGTCATGTGACTTCCTTGATTTTTTTATCAGACAAAGTTAGAGAACTGGCTAGCACCTGCCCTGGTTTTTCAACTATACATTTGATTTCAGTTATTTTAATTTTAATTATATATTTGATTTTCATTCAGTTTGTTATGATTTTAGGTGTTTGGCAAATTAATAACTGGAGAACAAGAGGATTCTTCATTTTTGAGACTGGAAGGAGAAGAGGGTGAAGAAAGTAATGATCTCAAGGAGCATGTCGTTGGAATTTTATTCAGTCGTAGCAAACTAACACATCTTCAGAAACAGGTAAATTTTAACTTTTTGCTTATAGAAAAGTTTATATAAATTTAGGCTCTGTTAAAAATTGTGCTATTATATACTATGAAAATAATAGCTTAGTGGCTTTTATCAAAGCTCTTTCAACGTAGTTCCCATGGGACTCCACACATTTTACTCAGAGATCCTTCCATTGCTAGAAATATTTTTGCAACGCTCTGTTAAAATGGCCTGCAGTTACATTGTCACATTTATCGTTTTGTCCTCTCAGCTGACAAACCAGAATGCCTTTCAGAGATATCTTCATCTTGGGGAACAGCTAGAGATCACAAGGAGTCATCTGATGAATAAGATCCTGATAAGCCTGAAGAATTCATTCTTGGCCAAGAAATCCTGGATTAGCTGTAAAACGGGTGGGTGCTTAGCATGATGTAACTACCACTTGTATGATTACACAGGTCTGATCTCTTGCATTGAACTCCATCACAAAGACAATGCAGAACCTTCAGATAGTAATGTTTGTTGACAGTTTAGCTTTTTAGTGCATATTCATTGTGTACTACGCATCAGTAAAAAAAAAAAATCACATGCTTTTATATTCAGTTGTCTTGGTTTCTTTGGCTGTGGAAATGATTTTGACTTTCACTGTAATAATTAAATTTGATTTCTGGGTTGTAACATGCACCCACGATGCATTATCAGGTGCCATGGCCTTAAGTAAATTGGGATCACCATTGGCACCTCCAGAATGCCCTGTGTATGTAAAAATTAGAAAAAAAATTTTCTTTCTGTTCAAGCAAGAGCAGCCTTGGCACAAATGTCATGACCACTCTGTGTATGTATGGAACCATTGCTAAGCTGAATACCATTTACTATTTTCTCAGGTGAGAATTTGTTCAGTTGACGATGTTCTATTATTAAATTGTGCTCATTGTTTAGAGTTCAGCTTTTTGATGTCCTGCTATTAGTACGGCTATTTTAAAAATGGTTGTAAGATTTTTTACTCTGTGGAACTTCCATAAGTGCATTTCCAATAGCCTGCTTAATCTGATGAAATGTTTCAAGTGTGGTATCATGAAGCTACTGGCAGAATTTGGTGTGGTAACTTTGTTTAGTACATTCCATCATTATACATAAAATAAAAATGTGATAAGCACCTGTTGCACTAAAACACAATGGTTACATTAGGTTATAAAAAAACATCCATGTGTATCAGATATTAGTGCTTCATTCTACCAAGTTTTACTGGTTGCATTCAAATACTTTTCAAAAATATAATTGGATACTTTTTGAATAGAGCTTTTAAATATATATATGATATATAGGGAAGAGAAGTCAGTTCCACTGATTTAAATTCTATAGTATTCTGTTAAAAATGGGAAAGTTTGGCTTTGCTGTTAATAGTAATCAGCTTTATATTTTATATTCACTTGTTATTCAATTCATTCTCGTAACTGTATAAAGAATAACACACAAACGCAATTTCTGAGGTGGAGTGTTAGCGTCTTTTCCTTTCATCTTGAGATATGTTCATACCGAGAACAAAAAACGAGAAGAAAAATTATTTTTTAAATATGCTTTTATTTGCGTTTTAGTATATTTTGTGTCACTTTTAATTTTTTGGAAAGCATTTTAAAACACCTTCTTCTCACTTACTTCCAATTTATGAATGTAAGATTTTATTTCTATTTTCATTGCCTATTTCTATTTTCAACTGCCGATTTCATTGATTCAAGCTTAAAAAGTTTTTTTTTAAATTATTTACAACTCTCATATATTTTCTTAACTTTTTTTTTTCATCTTAGCTATATATAGTGTGTGATATTTTGTTGCAGTATAGATTTCTGTTATCATGTTTTTTGAGCAATGATAATGTGATTGATTATTTGTCCTTTAAAAGACAAATTGAGGGGTTTCCTTATGTTTCTAAAACAAATATGTTGTTAGAAACTGAGTGAAGGTGACAATTAGCTTTGACAGGTTTTTGGTAGAACAAGTTCCATTTATATGAAAGCAAGTTGTTAATGATATAAAGTTAATTTGAATGTTGTTTAATCAATTTTTAATAAAATGTTATCATATTTTATCTGCTGTTTAACAAGTTATGAAAGTCTTTTGCAATCATAGTAAAATAATCTAATTAAATAATAATTAGTCTTTAATTAAACATGGCTGATAGAACGTGTATTCTTTTTTCTGTTTCAATTTTGCAAATTTTAATATTTTTATAAAAAATGAATGTTAATATGCAAAAAAATAAAAACCATTTAATTTTTCAGGACTATATTTTATTTCTCAACAGTCTTCTTTTAAGTTTATACATTTCATCCAATGTTGCTCCAGTTTGATAATCTCTTCCAAGTAATAGGATTGTTCCAACTCTGCAAAACAGGTATTTGTTCCTGCAATCACCTCCTTGTTTGAATAAAATCTTCCTGCCAGCCATATTTTCATATTGGGAAATAAACTGTGGTCTGAAGGAGCCAGATCTGGCAAAAAGGAGGCATGTTGAATGAGTTTAAACTCTAACTCTATAAATTTTGTGGCCACAATTGCAGAGGAGTGAGCAGGTGCATTATCATGATGGAAAAGGACTTTTTTGTAGGCCAATTGTGAACGTTTTTCTTGCAGTTGATTTTCAAATGGTCCAACAATGATGCACAATATTTGCCTGTATTGTTGAAATTTTGCTAAAAAGTCAATGAGGATTATTGCTTGTGAATCCCAAAAGAAAGTCGCCATAATCTCCTTGGTTGAAAGGATGGTTTTCACCTTCTTTGGTATAGACTCTCTGCTGGCAATCCATTGTTTGGATTGTTCCTTGGTCTCAGGTGTGTAGTGGTGTATTAATGTTTCATCTGTAGTGATGAAACAATGCTTAAAATCCAGTGGATTTTGCTGAAACAGCTGTAAACTGTTCATGGAATACCTCATACGATTTTGTTTTTTGTCAACTGTGAGCAATCACAGCACCCATTTAGGTAATAGCATTTTCATGTTCAAAGCTTGGTATGCATTCTTGAAAAAGATGCTACTACTATATGAAAATCCCCTTGATGTGTTCTGGTGGTGCCAACCGTTGGACTTTGCACAGAATTTTCAAACCACCCTTGTAAAGTAGTATATACTAATAAACAGTTTAACAATGAAAAAAGGTGAGACATTTGAATTTACTACATATATTATTATTATGTTATATTAATAAATAAATAAGTAATTTTGTGTATATGTGTGTGCATGTGTATATTTGTTAATGAAATATATATATTTTGGTTGTGTACAAAATACTAAAACTTAAATTTTATTTCTGCTCATTCAGGTTTGTGCTCATATCGTACAAGCTATAAGGAGAGAGACAATGATGCTACGTGAAGATTGGGAATCTAAATTATGTTCAGCATTGGCAACTGGAGTAAGTAGCAACAGTGATGTAGGTGCTCCTGACACTTACTGTTTTGAAATGTTATCAATGGTACTTGCATTGAGTGGATCTTCTGTTGGTCGTACTTATCTAGCCCAACAACACGCACTTATAAATGATCTGCTCAGCCTTTTACATACTGGTTCTGCCCGTGTACAACGACAGGTTTGTTTTTTCATTTTGATGTATCTAATTTTTTTAATCAGCTAGTTGTTTTGAGTGTTTTAATGCTTCCTTTCTCTTAATCCATTTTACTGTATGTTACTATATTATTGTCTAAATAATGATATGTTCAAAAACCCTATCTTCTTTATCAGTTTTATTAATCAGTCTATCTTATTTTATAGTCTACACTGCCTTCTAGAACCACATTATAATACTTCAGATTCCTTAATACTTGGTCCACCAATCTTATTCTTTTTTTGTGATTCTGTGACAGTAGCTCCAGATCTCTAATACTACCAGATTTCAAACAAAAATTTTTCTGGAGAAATAAGTTATTGTTTTACAGTTTAAACATTTATCCCTTTTTCTTATTTGATTCACAGTGAGGCTTTTAAAAATAATTAAAATCTGAAACTTCTATTGTTTGTCATTTTGTTCTTTTTGAAGTTCATATCTTATTGTGATAAATACCTATACAATACCATACAAATATTTAGCTATACTATACAAATATTTTGAAGAATTTCTTTCTACTTCTCAAATCTGTGTTTGATATTAACAAATTTCTCTTCTACATAAAAGCTGTCTCTTGGTTTGTTTTGGTCTGCTTTTGATTTCTTCTGTACTCTATACCATCCTTTCTGGTTTTACTAGTTAAATAACAAAATTGTGTATCTATTGATATATTATGTTTATCTATCTTAACACAACTTCTCAGTGTAATTACTATTACACTACTCTTCTTTACTTTAGAGTACAGTTTCTTTCTTTGTGTATAACATTCATTACTTATTTCTTTTTATTGATAATTTATCCCTATTTTCAGTTATAATGACACAATGATCTGTGAATCTTAAGATTGTGTTCTTGCTCCTAGACAAATTTTTCCACTCTAAAATTTTTCTTTTAGTTCATTTATTACTTCTTCCATGAACAGATTAAAAAGCAGGAGGGATAGGCTGCATCCTTAGGTTACTTTGAGCATTTGTAATGTAACAGACTTTAAAAATTATGCACTTCACTAATTTTGTTTATAATTTCAATAGTGAACTGGATATGTTTTTCTGTATCAGGTGATTTTATTTGTTGCAGTACCTGAATTTTGTATGCAAAACCTTTTGTAGAACTTTATGAATGATTGTTTTTGGAATTTGTAATTCAAGGCTTTGAAAAGCGTTGGATTTATTAGAACTCTGATTGCAGATTGCCTAATTTGTTCAACATTGTTTTCTTTATATTGGTGGTCTTCCAGGTGATTTTTGTATTAGAACGTGTACCATTTTTTTTTTTTTTCTAACCAATTGAATTGAATATATTGAATGGGGTGGTGGCTCCTTTTCATATGCATGTGATTTTCATATCAGACTGTGTTTTTTCTTGAAGAGAATATATAGTAAACAGAGGAACACATCTCAGTAACAACAATTCAGAAATTAATGCAGCAGTTAAAATGGCTATTACAGAAACTTAGGTGGAGGCTTTCAGTGCCACCAACATAACTTCTCAAAATTTTCCTAATACCATGAACTGAGCTACTGAAACCTCAGTATTCTTCTATGATGACACTGTATTTAATGTAATGTACCATCAGCTTAATATTTAAAAAATTTTGTTATTCAGTACTGTTGTTGTTGTTTAATTTAGTACTGCTTTTACAGGTTACTGGATTGGTTCGCCGTATGCTTCCAGAAGTTTCTCCAACTGTTTTAGCGAATTTGACTGGTGTAAGCCATCTTCCTCCAACTGATTTTAGTATAGCGGCTTCAGCAAAAGATCAAGATGCTCAGTTTGACTGTCACAGGTTAATTAAATCTTACTCTTTTTATAAATTGAAATCAAAAATCAATCAAAACCTGAATTAAGTAGAATCTTGAATTTACTTCTTTTTTTAAAGAAGAATTAACTTTCTTAAATGTTTAATCTTTCAGTTGTGGTGAAATCCCACCAGAAACCCTAAATTTGAAACGACTGGACAGATTGTTCCTGAAACCCTTGAATCTATTCTGGAAAGTAGTTCCTTCATTTCTCTTACCTTTCTTACCACTTTCTTCTTCATGCAGTTCCTTTTCGTTTTATCTGCTAAACTTTATGCAATACTTCACTGCATTAATCTACTTTCTTTTTTAGTGTTTCTTTGTCCATGACCAGATCAGCCTCTGGTTACAGTATTATATTTTGAAAATCATATTTTCCCTTTTGTGATATCTTCTACATTCTTATTTCTTGTATAGTTTTGAAGTAATTATTTCATCATAGTTTTACCATTCTAACTAATCCTCTTTCCAAGAGCCCTCTTTCTTCTCCTTTCCCTATTCTTTATTCCTTTCTTCTCGGATAAGTGCCATAAGAATTCAGTCACTGCTAACTAGCTTTTTTTGTGGTGTCATGCTAACATCTTCTCATAATCAGTAGGTCAGCTACCTTCTCTTTTTTTCTGTTTAGCCTTCAAAACCACCACCATAAGGTATTACTTCAGAGGGTGAATGAGGATGATATATGTAAATGTGAAAAAAGGTAAACTTTCTACAGTCTCAGGTCGACCATTCCTGAGAAGTGTGGTTAATTGAAGCTCAATCAGCAAAGAACACTGGTCCACAATCTAGTATTCAAATCCATATAAAAGTAACTGCTTTTACTAGGATTTGAACCTTAGAATTTTCAACTTTGAAATCAGCTGATTTGCGATGACAAGTTAACCACTAGACCAGCCCAGTGAGCTAGGTCAGCTACCTACTCATAAACAACTTAACTTTTCTACCACATTGTATCTATATTTTGGTGATGACACTGACATGATGGAACACAGCCTTCTTTTATTTAAGGTACTAGATGTATTTAGTCTTACAGAAAGCTTCTTTTGTCAAACTCCCTTTAATTGGTATTTATTACTTTGTATTAAAAAGGATTCTTTACAGCATTATTGATTATTTTCAGTTTGATTTTAAACAAAATGTTATAAATAGTTTTTTTTTTTTTTGATAACCATAAAATGTTGATCTTTCTTGGATGATTTTGTTTATTTTTTATGTTATTCTGCCTTATTTTATTCATCAATTTTGTATTTAGATGAAAATCCTTTACACTCCCATATAAATTTGCTTATTTTTATTATTATTTTATTACATATAAATTTTTAAACATAAGTACTAGTATTTTGTACACATGCCCCAACATTTTAGTTGTATTCATAGATCCCTTTGCTCACCACTTTATTATTTTTATTCATGTTAATAGGTTTGTTTTAAAATTAAAACCTCTGTGTTCAATTAAACAATTACTTATATGTTTGTTTTCTTAGGAAAAAAATTGTTTTTAATGTTTATTTTTTCTCTTTCTTTCCCTACTTAATTTTCAAGTAATGCTGACGTTATCTTTTGGTATTAACTAAAAAATAAAATTGCTTTTTTAGAAATAAGTGGAATACCAACCATCTGTGCTGGTGCTGTTTTTTTGTCTGGAGGATGACACAAAAAGTTAAATCAATGGCTGAGGTGCCTGCTGCATCTCCTGTTGCTCATAAAAGCAAATCTAATCTAACTGTTCTCCCATAAGAATTTGAAATTTTCATTTTCTTAAAGTGTTGTCACTCGTATTTTATATCTTCTACATTCTCCAGCTCTACTAATTTTCATTAAAGTGCTCATCATTGTTCTTAACCCAGCATTGCTGGCTAGGCCATATGTTACACCGTTACTGGCTGGTGAGCACTCCACTCACCATTTGATTTTTTCACTTTCGTAGTTCGATTATTGTCAATTTTATGCAAATAAGTATTTTTTATTGTTCGTTATTACTAATTAACGATACAAAATTAATTTTTTGACATGTACTAATTAATAATAACTATTATTTACTTATGTAAATGTTGTATTTTTTTTGGGTTGCTTCTGGAGAATTTAGATGCACTTATCATACCACCATACGTACCATATTTGCATAACACATGAAATTTATTCCTACACTTATTTTTATTTATTATGCAAAAAAATTTAAGTTTCCAGTTTGAAAATTAAAAAATAATAATCAACTGTTACAAATTATAAGAAAATTGTTTTTACACTACCAATAACTAATTTGTTTCCTAGAACTAAAAAGAAAAATCAACTTTACAGATTTTTGAAAAAAATGTATCCCATGTAGCTAAAATAGTTCAGAGTAATATTTTAGCTAATTATTGCTTTCGGTGTCTGGTTCCTTATTTTTATCGCATTTTGTGCAGATTGTAACTATGTTCCCTACAAATAGCAGAATGACATTTTACTCACAAACTTGTGTAAAAATGTAAGAAAATTTTGAAATGCATAAATGGACACTTGAAAAAACTTAATTTTTTCGTAACACAAAAAGCTTACTAATATGACACTGAACAAAGGAATACTGCATTCATCAACAAAAAATATGATAAGGTAAGAAATAATGATGACTAATATATCTAAACATCAGTACTAAAGGTAGATAATCAATCATATTTCTTAGAACTGTAAGAAAAAACTATAACAAAAATGTGTGTAGGGTGAGCACAATGCTCTCCAGCCAGCAACGACGTGTTAATCTCATCCTCTATTATATTATTTTTCATAATATAGCTCCCTTTTCCCTATTTGCCTATCAAAATCTTGTTCATTTTCTTTATAGAATAATAGTCTTGATTTATCAAGCTGTACATGAAATCACTTTAGAGGTTGAAGCTACCTTATTTTCTTTCATACAATCTTTTTTCATAAAAATATCATCATTTCTTTCATGAATTCTAATTGTTATTGTAATCTTTCTTGTTACAAACATTGCATTTATTATACCCTCTAAGGTCAGGGTGTCCCTACTGATACCAACAAAGGTCAGGAGAACAACTCACTGTCATTTACATAATACCATATTGAAATCTTAAAATCCAACACAAGTATAAATATTTTATTCAGAAAAATACAGAATCTTTCAAATGTGAGTTTAATTCATATTGTGCAGTTATATCTCTGTTATAAAGGCCAAAATTGAGTTTAAATTTATTGATAGTATTAATTAGTAGAAATCATCACATTAAAATAAGTAATACAATCTCTTACTTGTTAAAGAGGGCAATTAAATGATTTATTATAGTTCATAAAAATATAGATTTAAATTCAAACTGACAAAAAGGCAATTGGTTTGACGTTTCCATTATAAGAAGTGAATACTGACTAAATTATTTCCATTCCTTGACTAAAATAGTGATAGAAAATAGATTAAAAACATGCACACAAAACAAACGCATGCACGCGCACGCACACACACACCCACACATGCACGCACAAGGTCTATAAATAAAATAATGAGTCCGGTTAGAAAAACTTTATGTTTACAGTCCAATAATACATGGACTCTATCACCTTCGAGATAGTTCCCTTGGGAAGCCATGCAACGCTTTAAATGGTTTTCCCACTCTTCATAGCAGTGTTGAAACTCAGAAACTGGAATATCCTTCAGATGGTCGGTTACATATTTTTTAAAAATGTTTTCTACTGTTACAAAATGGTGCCCTTTGAGGTGTTTTTTTTAAGTTGGGAACAGGAAAAAGTCATCGGGACTCAAGTCAGGTGAATAAGGTGGTTGAGGAACTACAGGTTTTTCTTTGCCAAAAACTCATTAATTGAGAGTCAAGTAATGTCTTGTAATTCAAAAAATAAAATAAGTTGGGTGTTGAGGATTTGATTTTTATATTCATGTTCAAATTCTGTTTACGTATTACACAAGAGAAGCTGCGATGGGAATCACTTGTATATACGTATATATGCATATATATATATATATTGCATTTTTATAATCGAAAACCAACTTGAACAACCCAAGTACAGAATTACAAAGTAAATGAAATGACACGTACCTTAGTTTTTTTATTCCAAAAGCACTTTCACAGGATCCCGCATCATCAGTTGATGATGCGGGTATAAGATATATTTATATAAAATTACATATCAAACATAAAAATTTTTAGATTAAAATTACAATCATATATACAAAAACATATGAAGTCAATTAAATAAAATAACTACATATATAAAAATATGACCTCATATTTAAAAAAATTAATATTAAAATTAAATTTAAAAATAAAATAAATATAAAATTTATACTATGTAACCTGGCCAGTCAATGTTACATTTGTTTTTCGTTTTAATTATAGTAATTTACTTTTTTATTCATTTTATTTTAATAGCAATCAAGTTTGACTATATGAATTATATATAATACATTTATTTCCACCCTTCTATGAAGTGGATTTTATTAATTTGTGATTGTTACAGGGTTGGCATTCTGGATGTCTTTCTCAGTTGTATTGCTAAAGCATTAACAGTTCAAGTAAAAGTGAAAAGTAAAGATGGTAAAGGTGTCAGTTCCATTTCATTAGCTACATCTATACATCCTAGGGATCCAGTTGGTCCACGATGGTGGATTAGAGGTTGCATATCACGACGACTTGCTGAAGATATTATACAGTTAGTTAAGGATATGGCAGCTGTAAGTATTGCTTTTTAAGTTATTTTTTCTTATAGAATATTATTATTAAAGTGATAAAATATTTTTATTTATTTGTTCTAAGTTTTAATAGACATTTCATAAAAACTTTATCTAACAAACATCATTTATATAATCAACCATTATGGTGGAGTCTTACCCAATCAGCCATGGCATTTTACATGTGCTGTAAAATTTCTGTTCCATATTCATGCACAAGCTTTGAGCTTATTTGGTGAATCAGTCTAAAAACAAAAGTAACATTCATGGCAGTTCTTGAAACATGTATTTTTGTGAAGAATAATTTACTGATTAATTTATTAAAGAATTAAAATCTCATATGCTATCAACAATAGAATATGTACAAAATAACTCATACTTGTGTGAGCAATACATCTCACTAGTTTGAATGATTTTAAGTTGGTAGAAATATTTAAAATAATTTGTGACATACTATCACACATTAATGCCAGAGAATTTACTGAAACTGAGGGGAGAGATTTATAGTAAAACCGGCATGTAAAATTGTACTGTGCTTATACCTGAAACTGTTAACTAATCTGTTTATCAAAATCTTTGATAAGTTCTCATCGAATGATCAAATTGATTTCATTTATAACAAAATCAAGCCATACTGTTTTGCACTGAAGCGCTTTAATAAACCACACATCTTTATAAAACACAAATTTTAAGCTTTCATGATTACTAAATATTTATGTATTCTTATACAGAGTGTCCCAAAAAGAAATAGAGAAACTTTCAGGACATGTTCTACTGGTGAAAATAATGAAAAAAGTTCATATAGACAAAGGTCTGAAAACACTTTGTTTTCGAGTTACGGCTAGTGAAAGATTTCGCCTTGATTTCAGCTCTTTGAATTAAAAAATCCCTACTGTAATTTTTGTGGCCCAAATTTTGTGGTGGTTGGTGGTCTCTTATGTAATTTGAGCTGGAAAATAGGATAAAACAGGTCCCAGAACTGTAACTCCAGTAGTTTTTAAGATATCTGACGTAAAACACAAAATTTGGTGCCAAATAACAAGTTTTTTTTACATTTGTAGTACAATAGCTTTGTTAAATGACTAATAAATATAAAAGATTTAGATAAAACTTGTAGAGAATCTAATTCTGAGAAAATTTATATAAATATACCCAATAAAAAGTAAATAAAAACTTCAAAGATTGGCTTTTTATTGAAGCAAAACGGGCAAAAAATAGACAAAAAATCATATTCTGTATCTAATAAACATTATTCTTAATATTCCAGAACAGAAAAATAAAGTACATAAAATGATAAATGGTAAAAGAATAATAAACCTCAGTTACAGTAATTGTTTGAAATTCCCTGCTTTACAATGCACACAGCACTCTGCCCGATGCAAAATATTTCTTGTGGCTTTTTGTATCATCTCAGGATCGTTTCATATAAATTCAATAACATTTTGTATTTTAATGAGTAACTCTTCTTTAGTACTAACTTTTTGTTGGTATACTATCATTTTCATATGGGCTCAAATGATGTAATCTAGTAGCGTTAAATCAGGTGATTGTGGTGGCCGATCAATTGGTCCTCCATGTCCAATCCAGTTTAAGAAATTAGCATTCAAGTGATTTCTAGCTACTAAAGAAAATTGTTGCATTGAACCATCGTGCTGGAAAATCATTTGCAATCTACTTGTAAAGGTACATCATCCAAAAAGATGGCAAATTATTTTTCAGAAAATGAATGTAAGCATCTCCAGTAAGACTTTCATTGAAAACAAATGATCCCAGAATTTTGTCATAAATAATGCCACACCAAACATTAATGTGAAATCTATTTTGGAAACTAGTTTCCATAATACCATATGGATTGTCTTTGCTCCATAAATGACTAATTTTAGAATTGAAGAATCTGTTTCTTTAAAAGTGGATTCATCAGTAAATAAAATTGAATTTACTATACCATCATTGTCTAGAAGCCAATGACAGAAGTTTAACCACTGGGGTAATTTGTTGGCTGCAAACTTTGAACCTTCTGCAGGTGGAAAGGATAAAGATTTTCTTTCTGTTGGAGGCACCACAATTTATTTTTTGATAAACCAGTGCGACATGAAATTCGCCATTACTACTGCTGATGCTATGCTGAGTATGCTGAATCAAACAATGTTCATCATTAAAACAATGATTTACTAAAAAATATCAACCGAAACTTTACTAAAAAGTTCAACCGAAAACGAACACGGAAATGACCCTTTTGTCGTAAATGCAGATACACTGAAAAAATTTTTCATATTTGGAATCCGCCTTCCAGGAAATCTCTCCTGATATTCGCATCGAACAGCTTCAGAACTTCTGTTACAAAATCCATAAACAGAAATTATAATAGCATATTCCTCATTAGAAAATTGCAACAGCATTTTTACCCTACAATATGATAATACTACACTTCCTTTATCTGTATGATAATTTAAAACAACAGATTCAGACGAAGTACACAATTTTCATTGTGACCAGCTGTTAGTATTACCAGCCTATACAATCAAATTTTTAAAAATATTTCTAAAGTAACATACATTTCAATTTAATTATTTCCTTTACCTGTGTAAATTATTAAATATATACAGCTAAAATATTGTGGTTTCGTTTTTAAAAGAATGTTTATTAGGTACAGAAAGACGATAACAATTTTCTGTCTATTTTTCATTTCCTTTGCTTCAATAAAAAAAACAATTTTTAAAGTTTTTATTGGCTGTATTTACATAAATTTTCTCAGAATTAAATTCTCTATAAGTTTTATTACTAAATCTTCCACATTTATTAATCATTTAACAAAACTATTGTACTACAAATGTAAAAAAAAAAAACTTGTTTTTCGACACCAAATTTTGTGTTTTATGTCAGACATCGTAAAAACTACTGGAGTTACAGTTCTGGAACCTGTTTTATCCTATTTCCCAGCTCAAATTATTTTTTAAGTGACTATTAATTTAGTATATATATATATATATATATACTAAATGTTTGTATGTAATATAATTACAATTATACATACTAATTAGTTCTTATATATATGTAATTTGTTAATAGGGTAAGTTGTCAGAAGTATGGGCACGAGTTACAAAAGCAGCTATTGCAGAAAATATTATTAATTTAACTAGATTATCTGAAGCACAGCGCAACCCAACTGATTGTCTTAGGTGCCCTACTTTATGGATTGCTCTTGCATCATTATGTGTTCTTGATAATGATCATGTTGAAAGGCTATCTAGTACACAGTGGAGAAATACTGTAGATGGAAATCCACCTCCTCCTAGAGTAAGTATAATCATTTGCTGTTACTTAAGTAAATTTGATAAGAGAATGGTTTTATATAATTTCTTTTATGAATAATAATTAATTTTATTTTCAATAAAACATCAAAGTATAATATTTGGTAAATAAAAGTTTGTGTTTTGTGAGGATGCGTTAACAGTATTTACATACTTCGTCAAAATTTATACAATTTCCTTAATGTACATTTAAATTTAACATTTATGCAGTAGTCTTCTCAGCTTACTGAATAAAACACTAACCTTCGCATTACCAGGTAACTTATTCCTGATAATGACTGCATGATTTTCAGATGTGGCTGTGTCTTGTGTCACTTTACTTATAGTTTGTTTATGGTACTTGATGTAGACATTCAACTTATATTTAAATGGTCGTATAATATGTTGCATAGAGACATTTTATAATTTTCCTGAATAGTTCTGAAAACACAGTATTTTAAAAAAATTCTAAAACTTATTTCAGCGATATTTGAGTTTTCTGTTGCTGTCAGAAAAATATGATTTGTGAAAATCTCTAAAATGTTTTTTTTCATCAATTACTTCATTGTTTGGTGTAAGTCTCTTTCCAACAAATCATATTTCATGTTTGGAAACTTGAAGAGTCACTTGATCTGGATAATGCTGTTCATAACACAATTCATGTAATTTTCGATTTGCAGTTGCTATTACCTTTGGGTTGTGGCACTGTTGGGTCTTGGTTAACAAAAAATTACTATATTACATACTTTGTGAATCCATTGATTCATCATCAGTTATTTAAATACTAATACTACAGTTTCTTGAGTAATGAGATATTACATTACATTCTATGTATTTTACACAGGATGATGGTTTACTAATGGTAGGCTTATCATATGTCCGGAATTAGCCCAGACAGTCCTGGTTTTTTAGTGTGGGGTTGCAAAAATGTCTGGGGTTTGAGAATTTTATGACTGACAAGGATTTTTTTTTAATTTTAAACCTATATGTGTGACATCACGTTTTTAAAGATTCTCTTATGGCTGTGCATCTCTCAGCCGATGTTGGAGCAAGCACTGACATTGATTTTGACATATAAATTTACATGCAATAACAACACATTATGGGCATAAATATATAATGATAAGTATGGGCTTAAATATAATGATATTTCTATAAACAGTATTATTAAAAAATACATTAAAAAGAAAACAAAAAATTAAATACTTCATTAATTCCATTAAAAAAAACAAGAACTATAAACTTGTGAAATATATTATATACAATGTGATACTCTTAATTTTAATTAAAATACAAATAAAAGAGTTAATGTCTACAATAGTGAAAATTATATATATTTTATACTAATGATATATTAGTGGATTCGAAAAGTACTTATTGTGTAAAGTGTTAAAGTACTTATTATATAAGTTTACATTGAGCTTGCTACTAATTAGGTGTGTTTATGATGGTGTTTTATTGATAATATAAACTGTAATATATTTTTATATCCATATTTGCCTATTAACAAATATAATCCACTTATGCTTGTATATTTTCATCTGAAATATTATTTTTTTGGGGGCTTTTTTAGAAAGTTAAAGCAAATTTTCAAGATAAAAATTGGATTATCAGATTATTTTTCAGCCATAAATATGATTCATGTAGATTTATGTTTAGTAAATTAAGAATTCTAACATTTATGCATAATATTTTTTTTCGGTAAAAAGAACAGTCATTTATTCTTATAAAATAACGATATCCAACTCTATCAGAGTAGACAACAGAATCGTCTTTGTGTAAATCAACACAATACTTCAACTTACGAGAAGGAGGCTTATTTTATTTTCATTGACATTTTTAACAAATTTTCCTGTCAGTTTATTTAATATACTAATAGAATAAAATTATTTTCTTTTATACCTGATGAATAATAATGTAATATCATTTAAAAATTAATAGATTTTGCTACTTATAAAAATGATAAAAACTTTGAATTCTCTGCACATATGTAAGTAATTTGTACTTAAATAATTTGCATAATGTCTTCTAAGTATTGTAACCGGTAGAGAAGCTTATAGTAATAGAATTTGGGAAATAAAAGAGAGGGAGTGAAAATCAAGAATGCGAATAAAAAAATATATTGAAATGAAAAATCCAGAAACAACAAAGAGAGCAATAGAAAAAATTCTAGGATAGTTAGTGTATAAGGTTTGGACAATAGAAACAAATTACACTTGAATGAACAAAATTTGGGTTGGCTACTGTTACTACAGGTAACAGCAGCCACCCTTGGTCTGAAGGTATAATACTGCCAAGGACCAGCAAATATGGGAATAGTAAATGATAGCATTCGAGGTGAGTGTGTAGTAACAATCTAACAGTTGAGCATACATACAAAGAGTATTCTGTTTTGGGACAGTGTTCTTTTCTGCATTTAAGTATGGGAAGCTGCTCTGTGTGTTGGTTGCGAATAGAGAAAAAGGTGACATCAATAATAATAATAAGTGTAAGCCTTTTAGCAAAATTTCAGCAAAAAAATTTTAATGAAAATTTATTTTACTTAAACGTAAAAAAGACACAGGGCCAAAAATATTGTTTAAAATCAGCAATGTTTATGAGAAAAGTTATAGTACTGTTTCTAAGGTGTTGTAAGGTTTCAGGGTTTAGTTTATCTAGGGTTTAGTTATTTTGTTTGTTGATTTAAAAAATTAATATTAATTTAATAAAAAGCTAATAAGAAAGAAATGTGTTTTAAATGATTTGTGATAATGCATTAATAAGTACTTAGAATGGTATATTTTACTTTTAAATTTTCCTGTTTGTCTTATGGTATCTTACTTTGGAATCATTACAGTAACAGAAGAAGATCTTTTTTAAATACAAATGATTATAATAATTTTTACCCAAAATGAGTTTTTATTTGAGTCTCTTTTAACCTCATGCTATTCTCTTTATTTATTTTATGTCATACTTAAAAAAGTTATCTTTCTGCAACTTTTCTTTAAAATTTTGTAACGGTTTCATACTTCAATAAAATACAAATTTTGTTACTTTGTTTATTTAAATGGCAGTAACCTATTTGGCGTTTGCCCATTTAAAAAAACTTATATATTTATATAATTTTTTTTAAATGTTATTATTACAGCCTACTTGCAGTAATCATGATGATGGTGAAACAAATGCAATAATACAGTGCAATATGTGTGGCAGTCTTTGTGCAGATTGTGATAGATTTTTGCATCTACACAGACGTACACGAATGCATCATCGACAGGTCAGTATCTACTATATTGTTCTTCATAAAAATAATATAATTTTACTTTTTTTTTAATATAAATTATCATAACTGGTTTTGATGAATTTTGCTGCACAATTCCAGCTGATTTCACTTACTTATAGAATGTAAATACTCAAATTTTTACTTTATTGATCTACAGCAATGTGCAAATTAATCCGAACTCAGATGTTATGCAACAAAAAGTAACTTTATTAAGGAAAATATCATACCTGTACAATTTGTGAGTATCTAGTATTTAATATGTCCTACTTTATTCATTACCACTTCACATATTCGTTTTGGGATTCATTCAATAAGCGTACTACACATTTTTTTATGGTTTTATCATGAAACCATATCGATATTATTGCTGTAATGAGTATAATTTTTGTGGTCATTTCTTGTACAATTAATTTTTGAGAGTCATCTTTTGACTATTGCCAAAAAATGTTTAACTGGGTTTAAGTCTAGAGAATTACCTGGCCATGAGAACAATGTTTCAATGTTTCTTCAATGTTTTGTTCTTTGAAAAGTTTTTTCACTTTTTTTGCAGTATGGCATGACTGCCAAATCTTGTTCGGAACACTTCTTTACCTTATGGGAATTTGTTTTGAAGTTGTGTTACACCCATTCCTTCAGAATTTTGATATATCCAATTTTGATATATCCATCACTTTTCAATATATCATCTACTTCAAGTAGTGAACAAGGGTCTTCAAATCTGAAACACTCCCAAAACATTTTTTTTCTGGAGATGATTGTTGAATATGAGCTGATAATATATTTCTTCTGATACTTTTCTAATGTATGGAACCCTTTACCCCTGAACATAAAAATTTGACTCTTCAAAAAACATAACATTTTCCAGTCTTCTTTGCCACAGTTAGCATGTTCTTTGGCCCACAAGAGTTTTTTTTTGTACATTGCTGGTGTTAAAAGCTGCTTTTTAGCTGGCTGACGAGATTTCCGTCAAGCTGCAAGAAATTGGTGTCTAACAAATACTAGTTCCCAGCAAACAGTTAAATTAGTAGAATTTGTTCACAACAAATAGTAGTTGTGTACTTATGTTTGTGTATTTGTTCGACTGGCTGGTAATTCTCAATTGAAGTCCATAGTAGATAATTTTGGATCAATTTTTTTTTCTCACTAATCCTGTGTTGGAGTAGTTCCCTTTGTGATCATATTTTCTTTTCCTTTGAGGTGAAAAGGAACCAATTTCTTTAAATTTTTAAAATAGTATTCATTGTCCCTAGTCTAATGCAATACTCAGAAACTATTTGTCGTGTCATACCATTATGCTCAGAAAAAGAAACAATTTTTGAATGCTTTCTTGAAGTTATGAACATTATTATGTATTCAAGACAGAAAAAAATGAAAGTATATGATTTTTGTAAAAAAATAAATAAACTTTTACTAAACACTATTTATAATGTAAAAAATGCTAAATAACTGAAGAACAATAACCTTACATTTTATAGATAATTTAAAGAATGGCTGGTCAGCCAGTACAGCTACAAAATAGAAATAAAGAAAACATTTCCTGTGTTTGGATTAATTTGGATGCTAATGTATTGAATAGAGAATCTATTGTTGAAATTTATTTGATGCTATTTCTGAAGCTGTTACAAGTTTAGTGAAATTATCAGCTAGTAAATAGATGCAGTATACTATTTTTCCTAGCACCATAGTCATTATTAGTGACTTCGATGGTTTAAGCAGGAAGTAATTGAGTGATAGTAGTTATGGATTTAACTCCAACACCTAAATTCTGAAATTCTCAATTTAACATTAACTAGCTTATTTTCTCCTTAGAAAGCAATATATCAATACATATAAAATAATATACAGAATACATCGGTTTATAATGTTCAAATATAAATAATTGCAATATATTTATTATTTACTTTATAATCTAATTTTTATAATTTTATATTTCAGGTTTGTAAAGAGGAAGAAGAAGCAATAAAAGTTGATCTACATGAAGGTTGTGGTCGCACTAAACTTTTTTGGGCTCTTCTACTTGCCGATTCATGTACTCTTAAAGCAATGGTAGAATTTCGTGAAGGTGCTAGAAGTAGTACCAAAACACCCGGTATGGTTTCTGGTGTTTGCAGATTCTGTGGTGCTACAGATAATTCTGGTCTATTAGCTATTGGAAATATATGTGCTGATCAAGAATGCCAGGTTAGAGTTTTAATTATTTTTTATAAAAATTTAAAAATTATAGGAATAAATCATGTTTGACTTGAATTTTTAAAGTAATCTTTTATCAGATTTAATTATTTTACTCTGACATGTATCTGTTACAAATTTAACCTGAGTCTGACAGTTTATGGTGTAAATGGTTTAATTAGATCTGCTATATACAGTGCAAAGGTGGTTTGACTTATCTGGTGCTACCATTAAGTGTTATGGAAAGTCTAGCTTTAGAAAAATGTGTTTGGAAAAAGTTATGAAGTAAATGGATTTATGTTCTACGTTGTGACATCGTGTTGTCACCGAAATACATAATACAATCACTGAATTAAATTGTCACAATACATAGGTGAATTTCTGCTGGATCCCTAGCCATGTGGGAATCCTGGGTAATGAATGTGTGGATTCTGTTGTTAAGGATGCATGTAGCCAACCACCAGCTTTCAGCAGTCGAGTTCAATTACCAATTTTATTAATTCCATTAAACATACACTTCAAAGAAGGTAGCAAGGTGATTGATCTGCTATAGTGCATAATAAGTTTCGACACATCAAAGATATGATGTTATCATGGGACTCCTCCTTCATGCAGAAAGATTCACTGAGAGGAAGTGGTCCTGTACAGATTGTGATTAGCCCATACCAGAGCTACTCATGGATACCTGATGTAGAGAATGCACCACTGTGCGTCCAGTGTGACTGCTGCTTGACTGTGCACCACATCCTTGTGGACTGCATGTGTTATGTATGCAGCCTTATGTTGCAAATGTAAATTGCTGAGAGACATAAGATGCATCCTAGGAAATGACAAGAATGTACTAGACCAGGCATTGTTACTTCTAATAAGAACTTATATACTTAATAAGATTTAACCTGTCATAAATTTTAAATTATTTTGTTATTTGTGTTACATATATTATGCTAATTGTTGTGATTCTTTTACAATTTCAATTTTATTCCTATTATTATCTTAGCTTTAACCCTATTTTACTAATATTTTAATATCCAAGAAGAAACCTCTTGTTATTATTTTGACCCAGGCAATGTTAGCGCAAAAGAGTTTTTCACCCCAAAAAAAAAAAATAAAATAAATGAAGCAAATGCCAGTCCCTTTCTCTCTCAGATATGTACATTATTAAATAATGATTGAGCATAAAAAATTAAAACATTCATTAAATTGAAGAACTTTTGTATGATTTTTGTTTTCTTGTTATAGTTACACACAAATATTTTTCTTTGAATGTGAAGTAACCTTTTATCTTCTTTAATGCTCTGTGCTCAGAACATAGATTATACTTCTCAACATCTGCTACTTTCCCAATCCTTGATCTGTTGTTCCCTGTTTTAGGCCATTTGGGTTTTTTCTGTTTAGCCTCCGGAGCCACCATAAGGTATTACTTCAGAAGATGAATGAGGATATGTATGAATGTAAATAAAGTGTACTCTTGTACAGTCTCAGGTCGACCATTCCCGAGATGTGTGGTTAATTGAAATCCAGCCACCAAAGAACTTCAGTCCACAAACTAGTATTCAAATCCATTTAAAAGTAACTGCTTTTACTATGATTGCTTTTACTTATGAGACTGTACACTTCATTGTACCCTCATACATATCATGCTCATTCATCCTCTGAAGTATTATCTGAATGGTAATTACTGGAGGCTAAACAGGAAAAGAAAAGAAAAAAAAGGTGTATGAGGTTTGAGGTCGTTTGGGATATCAAATCTTGAAGATTTTCCAAATTTTGATTAGACACTCAAATTGAAATTTTATCTATTACAAAATGTTGTTACCAGTACAGTTGGATAATTGTACCAGTGTAATTGAAACATATTTTTAGAGAATCAGTTTTCACTCATAGTTTATTTTTAGTAAGTCCATTTATAACTTTGTTCTTTACCTAAGGAAATTTAACATTTAAGTTACTGTTTTAGATGTTTTCTGAAGTACCGTCCTTCTTTCTTGAAATATTTTTACAAGATATTATCTGCCTTACTATATTACTTGCTTGAAAATAGAAAGTAGTAATTGGCACCACTGTGGTGGAGTGGTAGCATTTCTGGCTTTCATCCAGAAATTTCCAGGTTTAGGATTTTTTTCACATGATACAAAATTCATCTATCATCCACAAAAAAAGGAATTGTGCACATTCCTGTTACTAGTAGAGAGAGAATTAAATAAGTTTGTTGTTTGTTATTTTAAATATTTTGATTCTATTAGTGATTTTATCTATAGCAAATATTTCTTTCTGTAATTCCTTTTTGGGTTTCAAAAGATGTATAGCTAACACCAAAAAACTGTCATAAAATACAGAATTAATACCTTTTCAATTTTTTTTTGAAATTTTACCTTTTGAAGTCTCCTTCAAGTTAAACACAAACAATTACTAACTAAACCTTAATCTGCTACCAATTTAAAACAACAAAAATTTAAGGGCTAATTGAAAAAGTATTATTTTTTATACAGTAAACTCACGATTTTCCAAGATAATTGGGATTGAGACCACCTCAGATATGGACTTGGATAATATGGAGGTTAAGTGCTATTGGGCTGAAAATAACAAAAAAGTAGTTAAAAATGTACAGAATTAGTTTATTGTAAGAAAAGCATAAAATAAACATAATTACAGACCTGTAAGCATGTAAAATTATGAGATTAGTTTTTTAAACATCTTTGATTGATTTTTGAGTCAACCTCTGTGCTCTCTTAGATGATGTGATCTTACACCAATGCTGTAGCGACAGTAAATCATGTGGCGTGCACTCTACCTGTTGCGCTATGTAAGCAAGAGTGCCTTTGATCACTTTCAGCCCATCAGAGTGTCATATTTTTGGGATTATCTCTTCCATATTGTCATCTTCTTCACTATTTTTAGCATTGTTGGCCATATCTATGATTGCCTCATCGGTGCACATTGATGTGCACCGATGAGGAGGCATGATGTGCCTCTCCATATGCACATTTCCATTGCACCAATCATGAATATCTTTGCTGTTGATTTGATCTTCAACAGGTAGATCATTGGCTAGTTGCACTAGTTCACTTACATTGTTCTGTTCTGGCACTTTTTTTGGGGGTCTTTCTAAGCCAAATAAATTCTTTCAAGATTTTTTAATGGTAGTGGTTTTCACCTCGTTTCATGCTGAACCAGTCCAGTATGCTACATCTTTTAGTGTGACTTTCTTTAGGGGCTCCCTAATAGTCATCCCTTCATCTAATCTTGTAGTCAACGTCTGGAGAAGCCTTTGCCAGTAATTTCTCTTCATTTCTAAAATCCATTGGTCTAAAAGGTTGTATAAGTGATGTCACATTACGAGGTAGAAATATGCCTTTAATATCACCACTACACAGACACTACATTGTTGGCAGACAGTTGACTTTGAATTTTTAAAGGGTCTTGGGTTTTCAGATTTCCCAATAAGCAGAGGCCTTAGTTTCAAAGAAGCATTGCAGGCAGCCAGAATTATGACTCGCTCTTTACTTTTTTTAAATCCAGGAGAAGTTTTTTTGGATTTTGCTTCTAAGGTTGTTGAAGCAAAAGTTCAAAGTTAAGACAGTCTCATCAGAGTTAAAAATTTGATCTGATATTCATCGTTCCTTGATAACAATTTCCTCCATTTTAGACTGAAATTCTGCAACTGCAGATGAGGCAGCTCAGTTTCTACATACTAATATTCACCTGCCTTATGCCATATTTCTTCTTCCACCTATTAAGCCACCCATCACTTGCATGAATAATTCCTCTCTGTCTTTAAGTACCTTAATGGAACTCAAGAGCCTTAGCTTTAAGCATTGGCCCACTCACAGGACTGCCCATCCCTTGCAGCTGTGAAAACCACAGAAAAAGTGTCAGACATCTACTTGTAGTTGCCCTTCTTCAAAGTCTTTTGACTCAAACCACTGCCTCCACTTCCACTTTTATTAACAAATCTTTCAATTTCTTCCTAGTTATGTCTCCAATCACTTCCCCAACTACCAAATCAGCAGCGACCTTTTTAATTGACTTGCCATTGGCTAGCTGTTTTATTGCATTAAATTTAGTTTCAAGAGTAACTACAACACTCTTCTGTTTTTCATTCATGGCGCAACACAGAATTCAGTAAAAACACAAACTTCAACACACTAACACAACCACGTTTAGCACAAGTGCAGAGGTAACTGAAACTGACTGGTCACTATGACAATGCAAAGATTGATGGGTGAACCAGATATTTTTCAAACTGTGTAGAAGAGGAGACCTTGCATGTCAAGCTTATAAACATCGCTTCTCGATGTGATTCTCCTATTTTATTTTTATGTTTGTCTTACTGTGACTAGCTGGGTTAACCTGGAGACTCAGTCGATCAGGACTCAGATAATTAATTGCAAGCCTACTGTATTTTATAGTGTTTTTTTTAAATTCAATGTTGCATTTTTAAAAACTCATATTATATCACTTTTTTAAGTTATTTTGTTAAAAATATGGATTGAGATAAAAAAACATTGCCTACATGACAAATGACATCATTTTTTAAAAACACTAAGAAACTGAGTGTTGATAAAAATGAGTTAACAGCCGAGAAAAACAATATAAAGTAACTGTTCCTGACCATAAGCTCTTTGGAATGTGGCAATAATAGATAGACATATTTGTACCCAACTAACTTTTCCTACTTAAGAAATCTTTACAAAATTATTTAGAATATCAGAAAATATATATGAAAATAAAAAAAATTGCAGGTTGTTAATTTACATAATTTGATTTTATTAATGAATTTATTTTGGATTCTTTTCATAATTCTTTATTATTTTTTTAAAACAAAAAAACGGTTATTTTTTAACCAAATACAAAAACCAGCTATAAAATGTAAAACACCTATCTAATGTACAACTTACCTACTGAAAATTATGAAAAATATATTCACTGAGAAAATTGTGAATAGAATAGAACTTATCAATTGACAACTTACTATAAAGTGAAGACAAAATAATTTTTTTTAATAATCATTGCATTTTTTTACTCTTAGCTACTCCACTGTCTTGATGAATTTTGTAAGGATTGGATTTTGCAACTTACCATTATTTCCTTTGCTACTGCACCAGAAAAGAAGTAAATAAGCAGAATTCATAATATCATTAATAATTTGACATATTTATTTCTTTGTTTAATGATATAAAAACATTCTGTTACAGGAGCATGGTCGTAATGTATGTAACAAATTACATCCATGTGGCCATCTGTGTGGTGGGATACAAGGTGAAACAGAATGTTTACCATGTCTTCACAACTGTTCTGGTGATCCCAGCTTGAAACAAGATGCTGATGATATGTGTATGATATGTTTCACTGAAGCACTTTCATGTGCTCCTGCTCTTCAGGTAAATATGTTTTTACGTATTGTAAGTTATTTAAAAAAATTATTCAAACATATCCCATAACATACGAGTACATTAATTTTTTTAAATTATTATGGTGCATGTGAAGTTATAAAAATAGTTATAAAAATATCATTATATATTCTTTTCATTTGTTTGTTTATAATTTTATTTTCTCTTTCCAGCTGAAGTGTGGTCATGTATTCCACTTACACTGTTGTCGTAATGTGTTACAAAAAAAATGGGCTGGTCCTCGTATTACATTTTCATTTTCACAGTGTCCAATTTGCAAGGTAAGACACAAAATTTTTAATTTCAGTACTGTGTTTTATCATATATATATATATATGCACACTAGCCAGTCAGGGCTTGCTTTGTTTGCCTAACCATCTGGCCAGGGCTCTGTCTCTGAACCTTTGTGGCCCAGGTCGATCCATTAGTTTTGTAGGCTGGAAATTAATAATGAAATCAATACGTGCTGTAGATTATTTCTTCAGGTTGAGGGTTTTTTATTTTAAATTATAATAAAAATATAAATCAAATTAAAAAGTTGCTATTTTTAAAATTACAGCCACTTAAATTGCCTCATCCAGAAACTTATAGAATATGTAGCCCTACACAGGTTGAGGACCAATCTTGTTAAATAATTTGGTCAAGGTTTCTGCAGTACCATATAATCATAATATATATTTTTTTATAGATGCTATATCTGAAAAGATTGGATGTGATTTTTATCACCAGGGGCTTTATGATTGCAAAAGTAAAGTAATTTTTAAAACAAGTAAAAGAAATTTAGCCATTTACAGAATGAAAAAAGAATAAACCCTTACTGTAAACACATACCATTTATATGGATGTACAGATCTGTTGAATTTTCAATTTGTAGTGATTGGTATTACAGGTCCCCATGGCAGAGTAGTAGTGTCTTGGCCTTTCATCAGTAGGTCCCAGGTTCAAATCCCAGTCAGGCATGGTTTGTTTCATATGCTACAAAATTTCCACTTCACATTCCCATGCACAAGCTTCGAGCTTATATGGTTAATTAATAATAAAAAAACATAGTTATTAATAAATACCAAGCAACATTCAGTGAAAATGTGCAAAGTATTTTTTATCCTGTAGTTTCTTAATGCTACTTTGGCCCTTAGTATTTCATCTGTACTTCTTAATCTTCAATTTCCAAGATGATTCACTCTCTGATTTGTTCCAAGTTTCATTGTAAGGTTTTAACAGTTTAATGTCTTGCTTGTTATTCATTGATCATAATTTCTGTTGTATTTTAATGTAATGTACACAGTAAACAGTTACCTTAAATAGGCTTTTAATATCTAAAGCTAGTTTTTCAAATCAAAATGTTCATAATATTAAGATGAAAGTTCTCTTTCTCGGCTTTATAAGGTAATTTTATTAAAATAAAATTATTTCTGTATAGAAATATGCATTGCAATATATCATTATTATAGCAAAAACATTTTTATGGTGTGTGGTCCCATGCATTAATATTAACATCTTTTTGTAACCTATATATTTATTCATATTAATTATTAACAATTACCTACAAAATATGAACCGACTGAAAAACATGATTACCTATATAAACACCCAAAATTTATAGCAAACTCAATGTAAAATAACCAGTTTACATAATAAGTACTTTTTAAATTCATAAATCCATGAGTTATTTTAATACTACCTCAGGCTATACATTTACCATTGTCTTAAGTGAAAACTCATTATATACCAAATTTAGTCACATAATTCACTTACTTTTTTGACCAACATTTTTTATCTAAAAGTAGGTGTGCGATTTAAGTGAGGAAATGATTTTGCATAGGTTTATTGAGAAACTAATATGTGATAATCAGAGAGAAAATTATATTTATGTGACTGAATATTTAAAAAAAAATATTGTTTAAAAATATCAACATAACAATTATGTAATTATTAATTATAACACACTGGATAACATGTTTAATAAAATTATTCACATTAATCTGTTGATTTCTATTATACATGAAAAAATTAGATTGTAAACCTTTTTTTAATTAACTATAGAAAGTTTATTTCTATTTTTAGGCGCCGATGGATCATCCTGTTTTAAATGGATTATTAGCACCTATAAGGCAATTATATGAAGATGTACGTCGTAAAGCATTAATGAGATTAGAATATGAAGGATTAGACAAAGGACGTGCTGATCCTGCTACTTATGCCATGGATAGATACGCTTATTATGTGTGCTTCAAATGTAGCAAGGTAAAATTATTACTGAACTTATTTGTTATTTATTTATAAATTTTATGCATTAACAAATTTTAGCTCAGTATATAGACAAAGCCCGATTACACTGAAGCAGTAAAATATGTTTACAATGGATTTTGCAATGAACGTATACATATTTTCCATTTTACATTAAACATTCATGTTTACAATGAACGTATCGCAATGTAAGTATAAATGTACAAGTAAACATATCTGGAACAGACTCAGGTTGACCACCCCTAAGAAATTTGGTTAATTGAAACCCAACCAACAAAGAACACCGGTATCCACAGTCTAGCATTCAAATTCATATAAAAGCAATTGCTTTTATAAGGACTTGAACCTTAAAACTCTTGATTTAAAAAATCAGCTGATTTTGTGATAATGAGTTCAACCACTAGACTAACCTGGCTGATTGCTGATAATATATAAGTATAATACCATAGTACCATAAAGAAATAGTTCATGTCAAGTAATAATAGATATATAGTACAAGATTTAAATAGTATATAATTGTTAACAAAAAAAATTATTTCACATTTCAACAGAAAAATTAAATAGGTGAAAAAAATCAAGTGAAGTCATCATTATTAAGACAAATATTAATTACTCTGTTGAAGTCTAATTAAAAATCAAAAAGAAAGGATGACACAGACAAAAGACAAGAAAACAATTCTCATGGTGCCCTTGAATCAGTCTTATTAAGCATTTTGGACTAATCAGTTGTATAACAAAATATTTAATTCTTGATAGGATACTAAAATTTAATGACGGATTCTTTAAAAGAAATGTAAAGATTTCTTCATCTAAAATTTTTTTATAATTGAACTAAAATTTTGTTTTTTTTATATTTGAAATGATTTTTATTTTTAAATATACATTTGTGTATTTGCTAATTATATTATTATATTGATAAATTACCAATTCCATTTTTTTTATTTTTGGCTCTTGGGGAACAATGAAGTTGATTGCCTATATAATAAATTTGATAATGTATTTTTAATAATATATAAATTTGATGTATGGAGTGAGTTATATGTAATGACTACTGTCAAGATAATAGAGAAATGTAAAAAAAAATATTTTTCTAAAAGTCTACATATTTAGGATTAGTAAAATAAATCCTTAAATGATTTTTCAGCAGTTAATAGAAAAATGAACTTTAGCATTTGCTCCTAACAAAAAATGATCTATTTTTTAGTATGAGACTCCCACATTCCAAGCATCCATGGAAACCCCATTGGGGGCAACTAAGAGATTTTAAACGGAAAATATGACAGATCATTTTAAATAGCATTGAAGAACAAAAGTTTTGATATAAAAAACTTTACATCAGACTACAACAACCTTCACCAAAATGGCTAAAACCACCCTCACCAAAATAGTGGCCATTTAATTTCTTTTCACAGCTAGATTATAAAGTGCCTTCAATAACTCTTAGAACTGCTTAATAGTGAAAAATAAATACTCCACTAACAAAAAAAAATCTTCTCAACCAGAAATGGAAGCTTTTTCTACGAGGGTTATTTTTTTCAAGGTCCGATCAGTCACGCAATTAAAACCAGAATGAAAATAAAAAATGTTTTATTTGTAACAAGTACTTACATAGTTATGCTATTTCTCTACATAGTTGCCATTCCAATTTAGACATTTGTCATAGCGTGGTACCAACTTTCCAATACCCTCATCATAGAACGGAGCCGCCTGTGTTTTCAGCCATGTTTCTACGCTGGTCTGCAGCTCGATGTCTGCGCCAAAATGTTGTCCTCCTAGCCAGCGTTTCATGTGAGCAAAGAGATGAAAATCAGATGGAGCCAAGTCCGGTCTGTACGGTGGGTGATCAAACACTTCCCAACAAAAACGCTGCAGGAGCTTCTTTGTTACAGCTGCAGTGTGCAGCCGAGCATTGTCACAGAGAAAGACAATGCCCAATGACAACATTCCTCTCCGCTTATTCTGAATTGCCCTTCGTAGACGTTGAAGAGTCACGCAGTATGAGGGTACAGTGATGGTCGTCCCACATTCCATGAATTCCACCAAGATAACTCCATTCCGGTCCCAGTACACAGTATCCATACACACTTTCTGTTGGAGAAGGTTCGCTTGAACTTCTTTGGTTTACTGGGAGAATGAGAATGCATCCGCTGTTTGGATTTGTTCTTTTGTTTCTTCAGTTTCGAAATGGACCCATGTCTCGTTCCCTGTGACAATTTTGTTCAAAAAATCTTCTCCTTCATTGTGGTAGTGCTGGAGAAACGTTAGGGAGGCGTCCATTCTCATTATTTTGTGATGGTTGGACAGCATCTTGGGAACCCATCTCACACACAGTTTGCAGTACTGAAGTCTCTCACTCACAATGGTGTAGAAAGCTGACCTTGAAATTTCAGGAAACAAATCACTTGATACAGAAATTGTGAACTGACGATTTTCTCGAATTGCCTCATTCACTCGCTCAACGAGATCATCGGTTGACATCGCTTCTTTCCCTGACCGCCTGCATCATGAACATGTGTACATCCTGCTTTAAAGTTCCTGCACCATTATCGCACTTTGCTGTCACTCATTGAAGTTTCACCATACACATTACATATTCGTCGATGAATTTCAGCTGCATTACACCCTTCAGCCTGAAGAAATGGAATACCGCATGCACTTCACACTTGGCAGGAGATGCTATTGTTGTAGACATGTTTACGTGCTGGCTGCGTGTTCAGAACTAAACAAAGTGACTTAGGTGAGGCCATACTAGAGATGCTGCGCAACACATATGCGCAAAAGTTCATCTGATTTTTGCGCGTGTTTTTATTTCGTGACCGATCAGACCTTGAAAAAAATAACCCTCGTATTTCCAGTTCATTATTAATTACTTATTAACATTAGATCAAAAACTAATTTAATAATTTTCTACAGTGTAAGTTATTTTCTGGAGGATTAATGTTATTTTCTTAGTTATTATTTTTGCTATAAGCTTATCATTAATGAAATACTTTAGATATAGGTATGCATTTTTGAGTTTAAATGAAACTCATTTTCAAGGATTTACAGTATTTTATTTCCATAAAAAAATATATTACTCTTACAAATTTATTTATTAATATTACAAATTTTTTTGACAAATTTTCACTCTATGATTAGGGTGTAAATTATTTGTCACACAAAGATGACTAGTTGATCACTGTCCATTATTTTTATAATATTATTTCTTGCTACAAACATCTGTCTCTTTTATAATTTTTCACCTTGTTCAGCAAATAATGTTAATAAAAAGATTCAAAAAGAACACCCATGATAAATTAATGGTAATAAAAAAACCTGTTAATTGTAATAAACGTTAATCATTTGAACCGTTTCTGTACAGTTACTGTGTTTGGATTTTTCTTTTATAATCTTGAAAAACTTCAACAGACTTCTACTTTAAATCTCATAAAAGCTTCAACAGAGTAATTAATATTTGTTGATAATGAATGACTTCACTTGTTTCTTTCATTTCTTAAAAGTCTCTTGAAAGTTGAAATATCATTTTTCTTGTTAACAATTACGTACAATTTAGATCGTGCACTATATATTTATTATTATATGAAATTAACTATCTATTTACAATATTATTGTATTTTTTTATTAAATAATAAGTGAATAGATCAATAATGAGTAAATATCATTTCACTGACTTCTGATATTCAGCTCATGCATTTTATTGAATATACTAGATTATTTTGTTGTAGTTTGACTATCAAATAGTGCCCTATGTCAGCTAACAGATTGACAACACCAATGGATCTTGCAACCCTCATTCTATATCTTGTTTATGCTGTTTAAAATTTTTGAGTACCCCTGGGTGTTTGAGGTGTGGTGGTCTCATACTAAAAAAATATTGATTCAAGACAGGAGCATTTGCTAAATTTCATTTTTCTATGTTAACTGTTGAAAAGTTATTTAAGGTTACTGTAATATTCTGTAGATACTATAAACCTATCTAGATTTGAGAATACACACTGTTATATAATAAAAGCAAATTCTAGAAATTATTTTACTACAAAGAACAATAAAATAATAGTCAAGAACAATAGTTAATATATTAAGTAATATTATATAATAAATATTAATTAATATGAATAATAAATAGTCAATGTAATAAAATAAATCAAATCTACAATTTTCATAATATATAAACATAGTTAAAAGCAAAGTTTGGTATCAAAAAGTATACCCAAATTATGAATTTAATAATTTGTAGGGATTTATATTGCAGAAATTATAAAATTAATATTCAGAATGCATGTATTATGCATGTATCAAGGTTAAAACTGAAACATTACATTCTATTTAATTAATTAAACTTAAATCCTCTACAAACAAATAACAATGTTCTAACTTATCAGTACTGTTAAAAATCTTTACATCTACAAACAGTGTTTCTCAACCTGTGACTTGATAATCTAGATTATCAAGATTGATACCATTATCAAGAATGGTCTGAAAATTGTGCTAACAATAATCATCATTAGCAAAATATTCAGACCAGTTCTCATTTCTTTGGAAGCCAGAGCTTCTTCGTGGATCATGCAATGTGTCCAGACATACTATGGAGGTTTTTGTTTCACAAGTGCTTACATACTTTGAAATCTTCCAGACATTGAATGAGCACTATCGGTGCATATTCCAAAACAATTTTTCCACTCTATGTTTGTCTCGTTTGTAAAATCATTTAAGATAGGAAATAATGCTTTCTTCTTCATTTACTTCAGTGCTGGTAAACCCAAAATTTAAGTATTCTTCTAAATATTTTCTTGATTTTATTTTTTGAATCGTGCTTGTCTGTGCACTTGTTGATGTTTCACTATCGTCTAATGCTCGCTTACACCCACTTAAAAATTTATCCATGATTCTGTATAAATCTACTGCCGTGAATATTTAATACCATGAATTACAGTTAACACGCAAATTAAAACATATACATTTATGATAGATTTGATAGTGATAGAAGGATTGACTCAAATGAGACTGGCTGGAATTGAACGAGTTGCAGCATTTATACACATTTGCACAGACGATTAGGCAGACATTTCAGAATGTTCTAGACAACTGGAACTTCTTGTGAAGCCACAAGAATGTTCGATATGGTGGACCTAAGACAGAGAGCAATAGAGAGGCAACGATTCTGGTTTTGTCAATGCAATGGATCGTTATTGCCAAATATCAATAAATTTAATTATTCTTGATAATTTGTAAGGTTTGTTTGTAATTAAGATTGTAGTGTAGCTTTAGCATCAAAATACTCGAGTATTACATTATTATTGTATGCATTGTTATTGTATTAGAGGATGGGGCGCAATGAAAATTATGATTGAAAATCGGGTTGTAAATACTGAAAGGTTGAGAAACACAGGTCTAGAAATTTTTAAAATAAGAGAGAAATAGAGAGATACTGAAACTACATCATTTATTATGTTAAATAAAAAAAATACACCTTTGATCCCTGTGGGAGTCCTAATGAATAATAAACTTCAAAAATAGGTATAAAATATGTTTATTATTATTTTTTTTTTAAATAGAAAGCAAAAAGTCACTAACTTATATGAAAACTCATATGACTGAAATATTAGCAAAAGAGTAATTTATCATCAAGTTCTACCATATGTGAATAAATACCATATGGCCTTGAGTATTCTTGTCCAAACTATAAAGTAGGTTGGACAATTTAAATGAATATGATGAGAATTCTGGTAATATTAGAAATTGTTCTGCCTGGTAAATTAAATATTTGTTTGTTTTAGGCCTACTATGGAGGTGAAGCCAGATGTGATGCAGAATTAGGAGGCAGTGAGTTTGATCCATCAGAATTGGTGTGCGGTGCTTGTAGTGATGTATCTAGAGCTCAGATGTGTCCTAAACATGGCACTGATTTTCTTGAATATAAGTGTCGTTATTGTTGTTCTGTGGCAGTATTCTTCTGTTTTGGTACTACTCATTTTTGTAATGCTTGTCATGATGATTTTCAACGGGTTACTAATTTACCACGGGCTGAATTACCTCCTTGTCCTGCAGGTTGGTATTGCTGCATTTTAATATAATACATCTTGCTTTAGTAATTTTATTACATTTGAAATATTTACTGTTGTACTGTATGTACGATCATGTTATGAATGGATGATGTCATGTTCTTAGTGAAACTGTTCTTGAAGAATTAGACATTTTTGCTATGCTTCCATTAATTTTGGACATCAATATCTATTATTATCAACTGCAATACGTGTATCAAGTTCTGCTGGGTTCATAGGAGCACCTTGGATTCTCAAGTTATGAATAAGTCAATGTTGCTACATAGAAAGCTTGTACTGTATTCAGCCGACCTTCATCAGGCTTGTGTTCAATTCTGATTATACATGCTTTGTGAAATGTCAATTGAGAGAACTGTAGCAACTCATATAAATAAACTACAATAAAGATCTTTATTTCCTGCTAAGTAATCCTATATGGTTGTACTAGAGGAATCTGGTGTGCTCCTATGCACCTGGTACCTCAGGATTAATGAGATATGGCTATCTAATGATTTAAGGTTTATAAAAGCTGTTTGACTGCTGGCAGAACTTTAGTTTACTTTTATAATCGTTTATTTACACTTTTTTATTGTTTTTTTTATTTCTGAATGAATTGAACCTAATTTTTTTTTACCAAGGAATCTTTTTTGTGAACTTGGGTTTGCTTATTGACAATTGAAATGAAAAACTTCTTCTTTTATTGTTTATGTGTTTTGAGTGAAGAATGTTTTACACCCATTCTGTTTTTCTTTTTACTTCGAGTCTCTTCACGACCCCTTAATAAACTTTGATGATTCCATCAATATGTAAAAATAAATAATGTAATATAATATAAACTTTGTCCAGTTAAGGACACTGTATCACCCTGGAGCTCTTCATGTAGGAATAACCGTCATGAGGAGGTTATTATTTGCCATTTGCAAATAGGGTACACTAGGCTCACTCATGGATATCTGATGCCTCAGACTGATATACCTGTTTCCATATGCTCCAACTGCCAACTGATGGTACATAATGATAAAACATCATATATATATATATCACTGTATGTGTGATGATATATATATTATGATGATAAAATATTGTGAATATTATGAGGTGTTACATCAGAAATTTAAATTTGGGACTAACATCAAAAATATTCTAGGGAACAATTTAACTATGTTATCAAATGTTTTACAATTCCTTAAGGTTGTACATCTGGATTCAAAAATTTGAATAATCACACAATTTTTTTCATCTGTTTATGCCATTCGGTATGCGCAAAATGTGTTTATGTAATACTTTTGTATAATTTTTAGGTTAATCTTTAAATTTAATTTTTTATTATCTAAATATCAAGTTTGGGTGCTAATGATGACAATTCATTTTGCATCCAGGGAAAAAACACAACTTGTTAATATTTTAGTTTTCTTTCAAGTGCTGGTGTTTGAAAATGATCTTTTTATTTATTAATATCTGCTTGTTTTATTTTGTGTTCCTGAATTTCTGCAGCGGCAGTATTGATATTCCTGAAAAGCAGATGATAGTAACCTTAATGGTTATTTGCCTTAAAAAAAATAATAAATATCCAGCAGCAGCTCCCAATTAATATAACTTAGATTTTCATTTATCTCTGATAACTTTCTTCTCTTGATAATATTAAATCTTGGGTGGTCGTTTTTTTTTGTTTTGTGTATGATTGAAAGTGATATGGTTGAAATTGATGTTTTAATGTTAAATGCTGCTATGTACTTTCTGTATACTAAATTTACCAATTATCAATAGTGAAATCAGTTGATTTCACTATCGCTTATACCCCTTGTAGTTCATTTAGGATGTATCTTAATTTGAATGTATTAGATTAATGTCGCCCATAATTACAATTTATTTAAAAATACATCCTCATTTCTACTGGGAGATGTGTAATAATCATATTATTTTCCCCATTTCATTTGCCAAAATGTGTAACTTCAGTTTGTTCTAAAGATATTTTCATTTTATGATAGTCTTATAAATAAATGTGGAAGTTTGTTTATTTTCAACAGCATCATACGAGAACCAACTGACTGAGTGCTTTCAAATTTTCAAAATACATTCGTGTTATCCCAAGGAAGGTTTCAAGTCATAGATCGACTCCCTAGTCGCCTTGGGGGTGAAGTTGTGAATTAAAGATAATTTATTAAAAAAAAAATTAATCCTATTACAACATAACATTTCTGTCACCATGATGGCAAAAGAAATAAAACAAAGTAAAATTATTATTTAAAAATTTTTTTTAAGGAATTTTGATATTCATATTTTTCTGTAACATATTTACTATTCTCACAATCATAAGGATAACAAATGTGTCAAGGTCCTGGGGGTAGAGCCCCATGGCTAGACAATAGCGTGAGCGAAGCGTGCTGGAGTGGTTAGTATATTATCATCAAATGGCTTCGAAAGCACATGGCACCTTAAAACCTTGTGGTAGCTGATTTGCGATGATGAGAGCGGGAGTTGTGGTTTTTCCATTGGAATCAGACCATGCTTCCCCTCAGCAGCATCCTGATCTGAAGGGGAAGATCCTGCCATGTGATGATTTTGGTCATCACACCATCCCCTCTGTACCTAGCCCTGAAGGGCTTTACTGGAGGTCATCTTCTAGAGCCACAGACTGATTGACATTTCTCAGTCATCATCTTGGTCTCTGTCAGAATACCACTCCCATCTGCTCCAGCTTGCCAGGCTTCAAGGCCTCATCAGCAGGGACCGGCCCAGCATGGGATTGCTCAGGGAGAACTGCCTTGGCTGTGCTGGCGGAAGACAACTGGCACTGTGGTGCTCTGAGAGCATCCTGACCCCACAGAGGAAGACAACTCCTGCCTTGTGATGATTCTGGGTGCCACACCACCACCTTCTAGCCTTGATGGGCTTTACTAGAGGTCATCTTCAAGACCTCAACACCTGAAAACATATTTCAGTTATCAGAGTGTCCTCTATCAGGATGCCTTAAGAGACATTCCCATCAGTGTATTTTAACTACCTACATCATCTGATGAAAAATAACATACAACCAATCTATCTATTGTCAAAACTCTCATAACAAAAGAAAAAGCTTGTAAATAAAAAAAAATTTTATACCCTACCCTCAAACATTATTTTAACATTGCAATTTTGCCCTACCTTCCTAAAATTGTTGCCTACCATAAACCGCAATCAAACGTGCTCGCCTATTCTGACAGAAAAACACACAAATGGGTCCCTAGAGCCACCTACTATCTAAAATACTAATCTATCTATCTAGACTACTAATCTAAACTATCCCCCTGCGATTTTGAGAGAATCGCAAAATCGCAGTAAATGGTTGTGCAGGGCCCCGGCGCCGTGTTATTTGGCGACGGGGGGTACTTAAATAAACACGGTATATTGCGAGTTACAAGTGGGCTTTCATAATGTATTACAGTTAAATATCCTTAGGTGGTTAAAATTTGGCAATTAAATGCGCAGGGGGTTTACGTTGCAAAGATTTAAGTTGGCAAGACCATATTACGTAGAGGGGTTGGATGTTGTCTTGTTGTAGCATCCTATGTTGTATCCGGTGAACTGCCAAATTTATCTCGTTGGAAAAGATTTTATTTTTGTTCTGGTTGCATGTCTGCTGCACTGTGCAGTGCAAAAACGAACTTCATTCGACAGTTCACAAACGATCATCACGTTGTTGTCCATGTGGATGAACAGAACATGCATTTGTGTGCTGTAAGTTCATATTTTCAATATAGATATCCTGCTGATCGTCGTCTTGTGGTCTGGTATAAAATCTTATGATTCTCAGGTGCCAGTCACTTTCGTGGCATAGTGGCTTCGCCAAAGATGGCGGTGAATTAATTGTGGGCTTTTTAGCAAAACATAATCTGCAGGTATGTAATGTACCTGGTGAGTTGCCCACTTAAGCAGGTATGATGACGGGCGTCAGTTTTTATTTTGGTTGAACGAATTCATTGGCCGCCATGAATTGGGGATGGTACTGTGTTGGTCAGTTATTGTGAATGGTGGAGTTTGATACACTTCTGCCGCTGAGATTGCTGAAAGCGAGTCGCGTCGTGGCTTATGCTGACGATTGTCTCCTGCCTTTTTCTAGGGAGTCTTGTGGGCGGAGGTTGAATTCTAAGCCATTAGAGCATGCAGGATACTCGAGCTAAAGGGTCATCAACATAAGACTTCGTTTACCTCGGATCAGATGTGTATGACAAAAGCGATCAGGAAATTTATTTAATAAAAAAAATACCGGTATGATAGTAATGGATAGTTATCGGGGGCATACAACTGATAAAGTAAAAGACATTTTAAAAAAGGGTATGACAGACAAAGTAATAATTCCAGGATATATGCAGAGTTGGAGTTGGTCATAATTACCATAACTTTCAAGATTGTCTCCTCCATTCCCTTCCATGGACAGAAACTATATTGATCCTCCATCAGGATTTGTTAGGTCAACCTTTCATTAATCTGTAAATGCAGCACCGTACCAAGCAAATGGCAGAAGCATCAGAAGCCTGTATGTTGAAGTCATGGTGGGATCCTTCCCATCCCCCTTTGTGCAAGAGCTTAATCAGACCCTTCTTCCAGCAAAGCGGGAAGTAACTCGCAAAGATTAGTCCTGGTTGTGAAACAGGAGAGTGCTGCAGATGCTGGGGCCTTGGCCACAAGGTGGTCTCATGCAAGGGTCTAGACAGGTCGAAGAAGTGTTTTGATTATGGCAGGGATGGCCATGTCAAGGCGGAATGCTGCGAGAGAGCAATATGCAAACATTGGGATGCGGAGGGCCACTATGAAAATGGCAGATAATAGAGTAATTAATTCAGCTCAACGTCAATCGAAGCAGACGGTCCCACAACCTCCTCTGGGCCATCACCAGGGAAGTCAGAGGAGATATAAAGGTGGTTGCAGAGCCAAACTTTGCAGTGGTCTCCGATGGCAACTGGAGTAAAGATCTCAGGTGCATTTCTGCTATATTGATGGCAAGACTGGGGCTGACTGTCATTGTTCAGGGTCAGGGAGATGGCTTTGTTTGGGTTTGTGTTGGGTTTGTGTTGCCTACCTTTATGAGAGGGACATCTGAATCCATCCTCTACCTGGCATTCATCAGCGATACGATGGTGGGTGCTGAGCGATGCTAGGTCCTTGAAGAGGAGATGCTCAGCAATAATCGAGGTGGTCGTTGGGTGCCATGAGGACCAAACGAGCCAAGGGTGTTCAGACCTTCAGACATCCACAATTTACAACAGGCCTTTGTGCAAAAGTGGTGCAAGCGCAGCAGAAGGAAGTAGGGGGTGTCAACATTGATGATAATGTTCAGGGCACCTATACACTTGTCCTGAACAGAAGAACTGTGCGGGCATGTTCGAGACAGGTCTACTGGTGGTCGGTGGAGATTGCCGACCTGCAGAGGATTTGCATCCACAAAAGGTGTATCCTTACCAGGCTGTGGAGAAGGGGGGATCAGGATGCATGCAAAAGAGCGATGATGGAGTTGAAAAGTTCTACAAGGAATCTTCGGAGAGCAGGAAAGGTGGAGGGAGATCTGCACCCAATTGGATGTAACATCCATCAGGAGGTCCCACCTTGTACTGGCCAGGGAACCTCTTCTTCTTTGTCTCCAGGCGGTGGTCGATGATGAATTGAATATTTGTTCTGCCGTTTGCTCTTTTGTAGGCACCTGCGAGTGTTAGGGCTGCAGCGCCACTGTGGTGGTAGAGTTGTGCGGTCAACGAGCTTGATGGGGAGTGGCGCATAGGTGGCTGCTGATGTGTGAATGGCTAGCGTTGCACTTACTGATTTAAGCTTGGCAACAGTATATATATATATATATATATATATATATATATATATATATATATAGTGATATTTTTATGAAAAAAAAAATATTTTTAGAAGAAAAATTGTAATAAAGTAAAAATATCTTTAGATTTATAACTACGAGAATAATCACTACTTAGATTAATCACGATGAAATGGATACAATGCCTTTTCAGGTAGACTTTCTCCACTGCTTAGTGTCATCAATACCCATCGGAAGAACAAAAATAACAACAGAAGAAAATAAAGGTTGTTCAATTATCATTCATGATGTTTGTAATTATTTGTCAACAGCTGGACGTAATCCGTTAGAAATAGTTTGAATAGTCGACTTTAACTGCAATAGCATATGTACTGACCGATTGGTTGACATTTATACTGAAAAACTAAGAAGATAAATGGTGCTTACCAACAAGTCAACGTGGTTTTATTAGTCAATAATACAATTTATTTATTTCATATATATGTTACAGCTAAAATCTACTCCAATGACATTAACTTATTAAATTTAGATCACTCAGTTAACATAAACATTGTCTTGATAACTTATTAGGGGTAAATGTATATTCTGTAAGATGAAATTTTACTATATGGAGATAAGCAAATGTTTTACGAACAAGTATGATTAGGCACCATGCCCAATCTGTTTTACAGAGTGTTAAAAGGCGACGGAGTATTTTGGTACACTAATGGCTTAATATACTTCAACAAAAGTTACTCATATAGTCGCTTTGCTAAGACAGTATTGGACAGAAAACTATTGACATTGAAGATCTTCAACATAAACTGCTACACCATCATCATTATAGATCAGATCAAACATTTTATTTCTAATTTTATATCTCCAAAGATGTGAGCATTAACCTGTGGTACTCACTGCGACCAGTCAGTGGTTTAATTTTGTAACAGTCAAATTGGTCCACTATTTACTGTTAAATCTCATTTATTTTTCCGTCAGTTGAATGTTTAGGTATGAAATTTGCATTAATTTTGTGACAGTCAAATCTATCCTTACACTGCCAAGTGATCACTTCATGTGGGAAGACATAGAGGATAGGACAGTTGAGAGGTCTGAGCGAGACATCAGTTTTTGTGCATAAAGCAACTCCTTGTATCTAGTTAGTATTTACTAAAAAAACCCAGAAATTTTTAACTATGAGAATTAAAGTGTAATTCTGTTCATGTGATTAGCAATGATAGGAAGTACAATAACTAGTTTTATTCATATTTAAAATTAGACAGTTATAATGCATCCAGCAAATAATTTGGCAAATTTCAATAATTGAAATAAAATTTGACAATTAATTAATCTGTCAAATTTTGAGGCTGTTCTTATTATTTGAATAAATCTTTATATTTAAATAATCAAATTATCCCCCTCAATTATTATTATTCATTAAAAGGAATAAAAAACACTTATCTAGAACAATAGAAAAAATTCTCTAGTTTGAAACTCTTTGGAATGCACTAAACATTCTTATCAAAAGAAAGTATGAAGAGAGTAGATAAATGTCTGTGACCAATTATAATTTTTTTCTTGTTTGTTGAAAAAATACCTTTATCTTGTTCTTTTGGTTTCAGGTCCAAAAGCTAAAAGTCTAGATGGAGAAGAGTGCCCACTCCATGTTAAACATCCTCAGACAGGAGAAGAATTTGCTTTGGGTTGTGGCGTTTGTCGTAATGCCCATACATTCTAATTTTTTTTTTTTTACTTGGATTTTCAGATTTAATACATATATTTAAAAGAAATACTTTTTAACTTTAAATTTAATCCAGTTCAAGAATTTAAAAAAATGCTATTTTATAATTAATTTTACTCTACTCTGTTTGAAATATTTATTGAATTTAATGTAACTACAGTATCTACCTATACATCCTTTACTATTTCTAATTTATGTATTTACTTGTTTGTGGATATGTGATTTAGTCATAAAAGTTATAAATAGAAAATTTTGTTTTTAATCTGTATTTAGATATGAATCTAAAGGGAAAATAAATAGTTATTTAAAAAAATTTAATATGCTAACATTTGAATTATCATAATATGTATTATAAAACTTAAGTTAATGTTTCAAGAAAGGAAAAAGTTAATAATTAATTAACAAAAATTCTCTGTTTAATATAAATAAAAAATGAGTGGATAAAACTATATAATTTTTCATGATCCGTATAATCAATATAAATTACTTAAATTGAATGAAAATATAACTCTACAGTATTTATGTTTGCAAGCATCTTATCAGCATAGAGGTAGAAAGAACCATGTAGCAGTAATTCAATACTATGGTTTATTTATTTTACAAAAATAGGTGTATGGCTTTTGAACTTTCCTTTAACAGTAAGTAATATCAATAAAAAAAGTTAATTTGATTTTATAATTTTCCACGAAACATATGATCATTGATGTACTTGCATCTCTTTTTTGTATACAACAAAAATACTACACTAGTATATGGCATACAGGTAGTGGAAGATGAATCGAATGTCATCTATTGTTTCTGTATTATTTCATTTAAAGTACTATTTATATTACTTCACTTTACTTTTTTGTACTATTTATTTGCTTCACTGTGTAATTAAATTATATCTCATTAAGGGCATATGACTAGCTAGCTGGAAATATATATATATATATATATATATGTAGATAAATGTAATAGATTATATAATCTTTGAAATCTAGTTTGGCTGAACAATTAAAAAAGGGGTGTTTCAGTATCTCTTAAATAAAGATATATTTCACAGATATTGATTTTTTAAGATTTATACTTTTCATCACAGGAAATGAAAGACTTATAATGAAATATTGTCTATTTTACTTATTTTGAAATTATGTACAAAGATCATTAAGATTTAAAACATCTCTATAATTTACATACTATGATTAGTTGGAACAATTAAACGATCCATCCCTTATTTAATATAATAATCTAGGGGTTAGAGTGTTAGATTTTTCAGTATATCACAAACATGGATGACAATTTATATTCATGTTTTAAAAACATATTTTTTCAAAATTATGATCAATGCCAATAGTTCCTATACTGATAAGCTGGAAAAACTAGTCATTTTATTGCCTCCAGTTACCACAATTTATCTCGACTGAAATTAAAAGCTTTTTAATTCCTGAAATCTGTCAAAACTGTTAACTGAAATTTAATATATTTTTTAGTTAAGGATTAATTTTGGTGGGAGCACTTTTTACACTACTACCTCAGTTTATAGAATTTACATACTGATGTAAAGTATTTAAATACTGTACTTCCCATAAAGTATTAAAGTGAAATTTAATTGAAAAGTATATTTTCATTCTACTGTGTGAAAAGTATCAGTATATTATTGCTTTTTTTTTATAAATTATGAATGATCAGTTATTACTAACAATAACAAGTGATCACATTTTTGCTAAAATAATATTACTATATTTGTCTGACCCTCATCATCTAATTTATTTTTCTTGTTTTTAATTTTAAGCTGTACAGGTTTGTTTTTACACCTACACTGGTTTAATTCCTTCTGTTGAGTGTGGTCTCTCTTCACTATTTTGAATATGTTTCCATCTGTTTTACTTCAACTTAAAAAAAATTGATATGTTTTTCATCATCTTTATTCAGTTAATCTTTTTGACAAATTTTTCTTTGCATACTAGAATGGCATTTTATAGGCAAGATGTTTTGGTCATATTGACCCATCTGGTTCACCTGCTATATAAAAAGCCCATATCTTTAGTGAGTGTTTTGTGTAGGCTGATGGAGAGAATGATGAAAGGTGTAGTATCTTGAAAAGAGTTCTTGTATAGCACCACAGCAATACGGATTCTAACATGGCAGAATTCCACTGATCACCTGTTTGCCCTTCATGTTACAGAATGCTTATAATATGCTGCAATGCTTAGTTGTTGACTTTGAGAAGGTGTATTAGATGAAGAGATAGGTACCTTTTTTTTATTAAGTCTATAGATAAAAATGATCGAAAATAGTAAAAATACTTGCATTGATTGTAAATAACTCATGACGGTAAGCAGTGTGGAAGGCGGAGACTGTAATAGCAGTGAAAGTTGGAAAAGTTCCACTCAGCTTTCTGCCATTACGCATGGAGTGTAATAACAATATCCTCTACTTATATTTAAATGTTCAACTTTATCCCAAGTGATTTAACAGCCTTGAAAATTTCCCAACTTTCACCTGCTGCAACAGTTTCCATCTTCCACACTGCTTACCGCCATGAGTTATTTACAATCAATGCAAGTATTTCTACTCCAACATTCAAATCCTAGTAAAGGCAGTTACTTTTATATGAATTTGAATACTAGATCACGATCTAGTATTCAAATTCGTATAAACACCATTATCCACGGATAATGGTGTTCTTTTTTGGTTGGGTTTCTATTAACCACACATCTCAGAAATGGTCTAACGGAGACTGTACAAGACTACCCTTCATTTACATTCATACATATCATCCTCATTCATCCTCTGAAGTAATACCTGACAGTGATTCCTGGAGACTAAACAGGAAAAAAAAGAAAAAGTATTTCTACTAATTTCAATCATTTTATCCACACACGTAATAAAAAAAAAGAGATCTTTATCTCTTGGACTATTTAGGCGGAGGAGTATATTAAACAATTTGAAGGAGTGCAGTGTAAATGAAAATACAGAAGTTTTGAGGAATTGATTCATGGATTCCTCAAAATAATTGAAGTTTCCAGATCGTAGAAAAAAGTATGTCTCAAGATGAGTTTTTAAGTGTCAATTTACATGTTGTCTCATTTACGGTGACTCACAACATGACAACTCTACTTCAAAATTCAATTATATTCATTTCAGAAATTTTTTGCATAGATATTATTGAAATTGGTTCCACATTGTGACAAGTGTCTTAATATTGGTCGAAACTATGCTGAGAAGTAGTTTTAATTCAAATTTTCATTAAAATAATGATTACAAAGACAGTAAATTAAACATCATCATACCTGAATATTGGTGACGAGAAAAACCAGTATCATTTTCTATTAAAATTTAAAAAATAAAATTATTACATTAATTTTTTTAATTTAATTATTATATTTATTATTATAGAATATTGCATAGTGCATAGAAAAACAGTAACGAGTAACTATTAATTTGAAAGGGCTTGTTTTAACTGCAGTAAAAGTAGTAGTTGTCAAAATTATGAATGAATAATTATTTATATATAATTTATATCTGAAATATGTAATTTATTATCTAACAACAAAGTATGTTGTATTATTAGCACGGGTGTAGTACTCATTAGAAGAAACTAATATAACTTTATCATAGTTTATAAACTTTGCTACACAGTACAACACGTGAGATGATGTACCTGATCTGCAGTTACTGAAATAACTAAACTGTATGTAGTTAACAACTTTTATTATCATTGTCTCTTAATACATATAAAGCAGGTACATCAAATCATAAGTTTCTTAATACTTTTTTCAAGTACTAAAGGTTTGGCACTAACTACTGAAAACCAGATTGCATCTGGTTTTGATATGTGCAGCACAATTATCAGTACTGATGTGTAGCATGACCAACTAAAGTTCAAACCAGGAAAAATGTGAATTAGTAGCTTGTGTGATTGAAGCAGATGAAATAATCTACCTAATTTTTTCTTTCATCAAAACATTTAATATCATTGCTAATAATATTTCTATCCTCAAAATGAATATTTGATTTTTTCATAGTTGAGGAATTGTCCTTATTTATGGTATACACCAGTGCAAAATAAATACTAAAAATAAAATAAAAAAGTAGTAGACTAAATTTAATGTTAAATGAAAATAATGCAAATAAACAATGCAAAATTAAATATTAACATCCGTATTGAAAATAAAATAGCAATAATAAAAATTGGTTATTTTTATTAGTAATAATAATAAAAAATAAATAAATAAAAATACTTAATATACAACAGCTGTAATAAATGCTTGCTTGCAACCCATCTGTACTTCTAACAATATGACTGTTGAACCAGTTGGAGGTTTAGAAAACTTTAGTTCAAAGTTTTTCAACATGAGATGTTAACTTCCTGTGCTGTACTTGTTATTCATTAAAAATGCTATTAATTTTTATGAAGAAAATTATTTTTATTATAGAACATTGTAATGATAAAAAGGTTTACAGTAGGTTATACTGATCACAATGAACTTTGAAAATTATTAAAATTAACAGTACAAAAAGCATTTATTTATTATATTTCTTTAATGTTATAGACAAAAACTGTAAATGTTATGCATGTTCGTTATGCACAATAATATAGTAATAATAATCATTGTCAAAATCCAAATAATTACCATATATATGGTAATTAATGAATATATATGGATGAATTATATATTATATATATAAAATAAATCACTTTATTCTAACTTACAATAATTTTATCGCTAATGATTAATATTATTTATTCACTACTTAATTACTGGGATATATATACCACCATAAATAACAGTCATTTCATGTTATTAAGTATTATCACTATTATTATTATTATGCATATGTGTTTTATTAATTATAACATAAAAAAGCATAGTTTATTTTTTTTTTAATTAAAAATGAATACAATTATTATGTGGAATTATAAGTATATCATTTTTAAGATTTGTTAATTGTTAGTTATAAATTTCATAACATTATTACACAACATATCTTAATTAATATAAAAATATGAAATAATGTTATTTCAGTAACATTTTATATTTCTTATAAAATACAAATTTTATATGAGTAAAAAAAAATATACGTAAATACAGTTTACGTAAATTAAAACAGGCTAGGCTAACAAACAGTATTTTATTTTACCAGCATTCACAAATAATATTAATAATAATAATAATAATGATAATAACAAAATTACAACAGCTGTAATATTAATATTATATTTATCACAGATCACAATATTTATACAAATACCTTTTTTTACTATTATTATTATTACATTATATTCCTAATTTTTATTAATTATATAAATTAATCGATTAATAATTCTTTGAGTATTAAAGAGCTCCATTTTCATAAAATAAGTGGTGCAATAATACTACATCACAAGTTATAATTGGAAAGTAAAATTGGTTTTAATTTCAAAATATCCAAACACAATAAATCTAATAAAAAATAAAAATAATTTATTAATTATGTAAAATATTATGATAAAATGAGCAAATCAAAAATGTTAAAATACAAAAATGAGATTATAGAACCATAAATTTATTGCAGAGAACGGGTAAGGAATAGTTTAAACAAATTTAATCATGGTGTATACAAACTGATGAATTTTTATTTATTTTTTTTTTAAATTTGTTGACTGAAGTTGTATTTGAAAATGAGCAAAGTGCTCAACAGTGATTTGGTCATGTTTTATACACGTATATATATATGTATGTGTGTATATGTATGTGTATATGCATGCAATTTATTAGCTTAATTTTTCTAATTTGGAATATATATGAAATAAAGCATTTGATAATATATTACTTAAAAAGTTATATCTACTTTTCTTAAGATAACCGTACACTTTATTTTTTTTAGAATTTTAATATTTTTTTCAAGTGTAACACATTCAACAACCCATTCATGTAATCTTCCACATAATACTGTCAATTTAAAGAGTTGTATTGCTGAAGTAATTTATTTGTAAACGCTTTAAGTTTTAATAAACTGTATTGTGTGTGGTATAATTTAGTGTGATAGTTAAACTATCATCAGTTATTCAACAGTACCACTTTTGCGGAATTACAGTTTCAGTTTCAGAATATAATTTTTTAATATTCATTAACCGTTTAAAATAAAATAATAAATTTTGAAAATACTGCCAATATTGTAAGATTTCCAATTCATAGTCATTATGTATAGGTATTATTAATTCATTTGATAGAAATTCCATTACCTCATGGCTACAAAACATTAAATTTTATATTGCTAACAATTTATTTAATTGAAAGCATTTATAAAAACTGAATATTAATTACACAAGAATATTGAGACTGAAAAATCTACGATATAGTTACAGTCTTGATTTATTTACCTTTACAGAGGTAGGAAAATATTTGAATAAAAATTAAACATAGGCGCTTGAACAGTAGAATGGTAATTTAATTTTCATGAGACAATTCAGTCATTAGTTTTGCAGAATCTTTTTAATTAAAAGTTATCTACTTATTTTAGTTAAGATATTAGCTACTTTTCAAATTAATGTACCGGCCAGGTTATTGGTCAAAGTCAATCATAGCTATTATAATGGATATTTCTGATATCACAAAACAAAGACAAAAGTACTTTTAATTAAGTCATCAGTATTTTTATGATAATCAAACTTAAACTAATGTCATCTCAATTCAGACAACTCTACACAAGGTTTGTTTTTCATACTATTTCGCGTATCTTTTTAATTTTATTTAAAATTTGTAATACAGTAATCAGGTTTGCTGTGCAAAAACAGTAGCTAATAAATTGCAGATATTAATGAAAAAAAGGGAAAAGTATAATAAACTTTGTTAATATTTATTATATTCATGCGATCAGAAGCAATAATCACATGCTGACCTTCATAGAGAGTAGAAGTGTCTCTATCTTTCATCTAGAAGGTTCTGGATTCAAATCCTGATCTGAATAAAAGATGGTTTGAATCAACCTTTCTTCCAAAAAAATGGTATGGTAACTAAAATAGGGGTTATCTTCTAGCTGCAATTGTGATTTGATGGATTGATAATTTTTTTGTGTTAACCAATCTCACCTCTACAGATGATAGTTCTATTTATTAAATAAAGAATATTCCTTTACAGGATGAGGTATAAGTCTTTCAACAATCTAAATAAACCAGAACATTTTTCAGGCAGCAATTCATTTACATAAGCATGAAAAACATAAACAATAACTTATAAATGCTTTGAAAATTAAAAAGGAAATCATAACAAAGATGTTATGTGAACACATCATCACTATTTTCCATATTATTTTATACACTCAAGTAGAAATTTTTGTATGAATTTTATAGCAATGCACCAATTTACATATATATATATATATATATATATATATATATATATATGTGTGTGTGTGTGTGTGTGTGTGTGTGTGTGCAACTTTCATTGGAAAAAAAATTCTTAGCTTTCTTGGAACAAGTGAAGTGAGCAGCAGCCCAAATGAATTATCTATGAAAATGATAAGTTAATAAATTGCTTAGAAAATGAAAATACCATAGAAAGTGAACATTTGTAAATGAATAGAAAATAATGAATACTTTTTTTTTATAATATACCTTAAAAGCCTTACTTTCATGAGAGTAATAATTGTATGACAGTATGGGTCTCTTATATTTTCTACCTCTTTCAGTAAAGTTAAAAGTAATTGGTAGCTATTATTTAATTACAGAGTATAAAGCTATTAATTATTTAAATGAAGCGATGAATTTATTCAACTTCAAAGCCATACAATTCTGGTATCTGTTCGTAAAATTATATTACAATTATATGTAACTGTACTACAACTTCACTAAAACTGCCTGTGCTGTGACGACTGACAATAATGACTGACCATTACAATTGAGCTATTTCACTCAAACTGCTAGGCTGTCGTTGCCAGTTTTTCAGCAGTAGTCTGTGCTGAGTTCTGACAGAATAATGAGTGCAAAGTAAATTCATGTATGTTTACCAGAAAAATGGAGTTAGACACAGTTTTAGCATTTATGGGTGATGAAGAAGAAGAAACAATAAAATCAATTTCATTAAGAATTTTATATTTAAAACTTTTTTAAAATTTTTTAATAAATCAAAATTTTTCAATAATATATTAACAAATTCATCTTCATGTTCTTCAAACCGATTTGAATTTTCTAAAACCCTTTCGTTCAGAGGCTTGATAGATGTTCCTGCAGCAGAAGGAAAATCAGAAGCTGCACTTTAATTTGAGGGAGCAATTTGTATGATACACTGTTCATAAAATGTGTACATTCAAGTTATGCAAAGGTTTATAAAATTTCCATTTTTGCCTGAGAAATTAAATAAGCAGGTGATCTTTTCACGAATATAGTAACACTTCTCATAAATAAATCCAACTTCATCTACTACTGTTACTTTTTTCTGAGCAATCCACAGAAGCTGCTCCAAACACATTGTTGTTGATTTCCATCGTGCTTCCAAAATAAGCAAGAACTGATCATCTACTGTTAGGATCAAACCTTCATCTCAACCAACGTGATGAACTGATCAACTGATCTCCAAGAGGTCAAGCCCAGCAGTTTCTATGAAATATCTCACTCTTGACATCACATTCTAAACATGTAGGTGACTGCTGGCAGCTACTGCCAACTGTCATGACAGGCAGTTTCAGCGAGTACCTTAAGGTTATTTATTTATTGCACAGTAAATGTTTATTTTCATGTATATAAATCAGTTTTTTCTTTAATGCTTTTAATCATCATTAATATGACTATTAACATCAGTAAGTCAGTTTATTTAAAACCAACATAATAATAATTGTTTTTAATTAAAGATGTAATGTTGAAATACAATTATTAATTATATTTATCAGTGACAGATAAAATACCCTAAAATAATTCCTGCATTTAACTATTAATAAGTACGTGCCTTGTTATACTTCAGAAATTTGTTGTATCCACTGTAAATGAAATAATGGTGAAGGATGAAGAGGGTAGTTGGTGGTACAGATACTCATTTAGTATGAGTAGTGTTTACAGTCGCACAATACACTGCAATGCAATGCTATTTAATCACTACATACTTAATGGTTTTTTTTTTTAATAAAAATATCTCGTACATATGTAGGGTTCCCAGACACGATACTTTTTTAAAATAAATTTTCTGTGTAAAACTAAGCGATGATACAATACAAATATATTAAATTATATATATTCCTTTTTCTGTATTACTAATCATAAAACCAGCATTTTGTTATTAATACTTGATTCAATTAGATTAATGTAAATCAATGAAATTTGTGTATTTATAAATTTATATAATATATTGGTATGATTTCAAAACTGATAAGAACTTACATTAATGAATGGAGTGCTTTTCAGATTACCACCTCTTATAATATTCAAAAACTTTTATAAAAATTTATGAGTGCAACGGCAATTGGGTACCCCATTAGCCTGAATCTATCTATAGTAATATAGTCATGGAGGCAACCTTTTAGGATTACAGCTTCTTCTTAAGAGCCAAGGGGATGAACCTCCTTTATGCACATATGCAGAATAATGCATCAAATGTGTTTTTTAAGAACATTTACAATGTTCATACAGTACAAATTTAATTTATAGTATTCCTGTGTAATAGTTACGAAATTTCCTTCAATGAATTAACCATTTTTTCAAAGCACAGAGGTTTTTTTTACAAAGAGTAATCTTACTATTGCCAATCTATTTAGTTTATTTTTTGTTTGATTAAACTACACACAAGTTTTGAAGTTTGTACGTAGAATATGGAATTTTGAATGATATTGAATGAATAATAATGGATTATTTTCTTATTTAAAATTAGAATTCTGAAATAAATTCGGGTTCTATCTATGAATAGTATTATACTGAAAAGGATGTTTTATTTTGTTTTTTCCTAAGTAGAAATTTTATGTGAATAATAAACTAATTTTTAATATATTTACAAGTTAAAACATTTATCAAGCTTTACTAAATATGGTTATTTCTTTTCGATCAACTAAGTATTTTGATCTTTTCGATCAAAGTGTTTATGCAGGTAAACTTTTTTTACTAGACATTAAAAAAAAGCATTTTTAATAAACAATTTGTGAAATTTTTAATCAGCAATGGGAGAGTATGGGTCTATCATAATTTTTATTTAGGTGGATTCAAATTGTATCATAATATTAATACCTCAAATGATTGTATTTGATACAGCCTTAATTGAAATAATTAACCCCTTCACTTTAATTAACCCCTACCAGTCTTTGACAGAATATAATGATGTAGTTAATGTGGACCAATTAGGACGTCGGAATGTTCCGACGTCAACTTTTTGTCTATTATAATTTGTTCTCTGTCATAATATTCCATCGTTTTACAAAGTTGTTTATTAGTAGTATTCTGAAATGAAAGATAAGTTGTTACTTTAATACAAGTGTAAAGTGAAGGATTTTCAGTGTACTTGATCGTAATCAACTGACCTGATCTAATCAGCATATAAGTGTAATATAATAGGTAAATATTTTGTGTGTAGGTAAGATTATAAAACTAATTGTGTGTGTGTGTGTGTAATAAAATATGTTGTGTATGCAAAAAAATTGTTTTTAGATTACATATTAGATTATTATTAGTCAAAATACAGTCAAAAAAAGAGCAAGATAAAATTCATTTCTGTAAAAAAAAGGACCGGTAAGGGGTTAAACAGCTTACAAAAGTTTGCAGTCAATATATTAATGATATATTACAGGTATTCAGAAAAGAAATGACGTGAATTATATTTATTATTTTAAATGAAATTATTTTAATATTACTTATATTTTCATTATCACTGGCTGATATTAATGCAATACACAAAGTATAGGCAAAGAAACAACATTACTGGAAGATGGAAGCACCACATATTATATGTCATCACAGTAAATCAAAGATTAAAAAAATTGAAATCTAAAATGTAAACAACCTTAGTTACATCAATTAGAAAAACTCTTAATATCTTAGCAAATTAGTTCAGTTCTGGGAGTTACACTCTTAGTGTAACTCCCAGAAGAGAGAGAGAGAGAATGGCTATACTGAACAAAGGAGCTCACACAAGTTTGAATGGTACATAATTTTTTTTAAATTTTATTTAAAATGCACTTGAGGATAATACAGTTTTTTAATTTTCTATACATTACAATATTATTTTAGAGAAGGTGAGTGAACAAAAATTTATTCTCAAACATTTTTCAGTGATCAAACTCATTAAATGTTATATCAAAATACATTATACCACAAAATGGCTATGAGTTATTAAACATAAAAATAAAATTTTCATAATAACTGACTGGAAAAAGTGATATTTATGATAAATTAACTCAAATAACTAATAACAAATTTTCAAAATGGTTAAACAAAAATTTTCACGAGACAAGCATAAAAGAAGACATCCAGGTTCATAGAACATTTAGAATACCCTCTAAATTTTCTTGTTTGGTAAACCAAACAAGAATATTTCATTTTTATTTTATAAAAAAAAACTCAAAAAATGAAAAAATTACATTAGCAAATATCTGAAAATCAAAAACTACATGTTTAACCAAATATAAATACATTCATTCAGAAAAGCTGAATATTGTACTTGCAGCAATACAATCTTATATCAATCCAATGAGGGACATAAAGATTCTGCAAAAAATTATTTTTAAAAAATTTCTAATTTAAAACTAGAAGAATTATACTGTGATAAATTAATGTATGTAGAGTTAAAAGAGAATACATACATACATATATAAAACATAGTTGTAATAAAAAGATAGTTAATAAATTTGCAATTTATTATTTAAAAATACAACATACATTTTTGTAACGATCACTAATAATATATTTCTCCTTGCTAAACAATTCATAAATTTATTTCAAATATCTCCAAAAATTAAAAAAATTCTATAACTTTTATGTAGTACATCAGTTTATTTTATTGAAAAAAAATGTTAAATTAGGTAATTACAATTATCAGCTCGATTATTTAGCATCCGCATGGATGCACAAACATAAGATATAATTAATACACATTCATAATAATACGGTGCACATACATGATAAATCTATTGCTTATTATAGTTCAATTAAAAAATTAAATATTATATACATACGGTTAACTTATTCCTCATCCTACAAAAACAGTACTACTAATCTAAATTGAAAAAATATTTTTCTAATATGTATTAATATAATAGTACTTTTTAAAAAATTTTTTTTAATATTCACATAATACTTTTTTAAATGCATTAATTGTTTTTAATTAAAGTACAAGCATCACTAGTCATTTTGTTAAAAAAAAATCTGACACTAAAATTAAAATTGATCGAATAGGTAAATAAAATATATTCATTTCTAGTTATCTAAATTAATAACAAAATTAAAAACGGTATTTCAATTTAAAACAAAATATAAAAAAAAATTACAATCATACACAACGGATAAATATTACAGTAAATAACAAGAAAAAAAATTGATAAGTGTATATAAATTTTAATAAAAGATTAATTATTTAATGTAAAGTTCACAGAGAAAAATTTACCTTGTGTGAATTAATTAAAAAGAATAATACAATTAACAAAAATAATATCGATAAACATTTTATAAAAGTTAAGGCCCCACGTAATACATTACAATAGGCATATTAAATAATTATTTTTTGTTTCGTGTAATTATATTATAATATGAATTATTAAATACAAAAACAATAGTTATCGATACAATTAATCGGTAGTATATAAAATATTATTTTCTTACATTTTCAAGCGATGATAAAAATATGGAAATAAGATGAAGGTGGTAAGATACAGTGACAACAAATATCAAGAAATAGATTAAAACAAGATCACTTTTAAAAATATTTTCAAATTTTAGAAATATATTTAGAATAACACAGGTGCTGATCGACATACAGTACTAAATTCACAAAATGTTGCACACTTCATACAACTGAAATCGATCAGAAAATTTGTTAAGTCTAAATTCTACTTAAGTTTGTATAATAAAGTTTAGAGATGAATTTATACTTTTTAATTATACCATTAAAAAGCACAAAACTTCATTATTTCAAGTATGGGCAATTACTTACAAAGGAAATCAATTTCATTGTTTCTGAATCGCTGAATGAAACTAAGATTAATATTATAATACGAGCAAAATATTAATTGCAGAAGACTCTTCTTTAAATATAGTATAAAGTTTTCATATTTCTTGTAAATGACCTTAAATTAAAGAGACCATTTAAAAAAAAAGTAATACGTAATGAGATCAGAAAAGTCTGCTGCTACAGGCTTATTATTCTCATCGTATAACAAAATTCTATATTATGGTTAAAACTAAATTAACTGATATATGTAAAACTGTTATAATTTATTTCAATTTTTCTCAAAACTTATAGCTCATTTAAATAATGTTAAAAAACAGTACCGTCATGTAATTAAATAATTTTAATTAAAATTATCATAGTGAAAAGATTATGGAATATATACAGATAGATCATTATAATGCATCAAGAAAAGGTAAAGTATTATTCAAATGTTTGATTCCTTTTTTGTGACTGATGTAAGTCGTAATCCTTTGGCCAACATTTGTGCTTCCAAATCTTTAGCCTCTTCTTTATACCTGTAACAAATAATTACAAATATATATAACTTATGTCAATGTAAATACACACATCTAAGTAAACAGTTCATAAAATGTATTATCACAATAAAGTTTATTTATTCACATTCTATCAACAAAAATGAAGTATCAAAAATAAAAGGAGGTATACTTTTAAAAAAAGGAATTACTCATGGGGCAGAGCTATTAATGTAAAGATTACTGTTAAATTTATTACTGAACATCAATTTTAAATTAATACAGGTGTGCCAATTAAATTTATAATGTTCAAAATTTACAAGTTAAGAAGTGTTTGTATGCGTTTATAGTAGTAAAATTTATTACAATTAACTTCTAATACTTTTGGATTGCATTATCTTACATGTTTGTTATTTTATACCCACAAAATAACAACCTCATTAGGTGATCAGAAAGTTTTTTATTTATGTATTTTCTTAAATGTTCTAAAAATCTTTCTTTAAAGGACTTAGGTATAACGATTTTGTTTTTTTGTAATCATGAATTAATTCTATAAATGTCAATACCATTAAATTTATCTTGTTATCTAATTTTGGTAAAATTTAAGTCTTTTGTTAAATTATTTTTTTAAAATATACTATGTAAAACACTACTGTATACAGTAATTGCTTTATTTGTATTTTTATAAATATAGTTATATTTTTTAAATATCATAATTATATTTTGTAATTTGTTTCTTATTTTTTCAAACATAATATCAACTTTTTTTCTTTTTAATGTATTTTTTTCTTTATAATACCTTTATATAATATCATTAAATCCATATTGGTTTACTATGTATTCAGTTTGTTTTATTTCTTTGCCCAGTTTTGTTTTTTTACTTTGTGTATATATGTATTCTTTGTACATCATTCACTATATGTGAATGGAAGATAATTTTGTTTTTTTATGGATGATACAATTAACACTTGTAATACAATTCATTGTTGTGTTTGATTAGCTATTTAGATGTGTTCGTCATAGGTGATTTTTGTTAATAATTAATCAGAAACCCTAATTACTTCTCCCATAAACTGTTAAGGTAGGAAAAACAAAAAAATACATCCAAATTTAATTATTTAATGTAATGTTTGATAAATCAACATTAGATGACTTGTAGCAACAACAACAAAAAAAATTAATGGACTGGAAAGTTATATTCATTGTAGTTTAAAAGATTTCTTAAATCATTAAAGGGTACTGCAGATCAAAGTTAGGGGTTACTGTGCAATACTGGTTGTTTAATACAAAGGAAAACTGCCGGCTGATATTTACTTATAAGGTATGATAAAGTAACTGATGTATTGCAAACAAAGTTCATATCATATCACAAAGGAAACATCACAAATTACAGTATAATACTTGGCCGCATCAGCCCATTAACTATTATACACAAACAGCCAAAATAAACTAGCAGGATATCTATTCAAATTCAATTCAAGGTAAAATTTGATCAGAACTGCATATTGTTTAATAAGGGCTATTTTTTATAATTTTACAAGGATAAAATTAAACATCAAAAAATTATAAAATAATTCAGTTCTGAACACAATACAGAGCTAACTGGTATTTCAGCCATGATGAAATAATTCAATTCATAAATACAAAAAATTATTCTTGCAGGTGACATTACATTGATATTTATTTTCAAAATAATACCTTGATTTTAGATATGACAAGAGTATCAAAATTACTCATGTTTCCAGAACAGTAATTGCAAAATTATTTAATTCAACTGAAAATTGAATTACAGTAGCTAATTCAGAGTTATCTTAGTTGCTTGTCAAATAATAATAAGCTTATTATTTTTATTATATTATTTGTACTAAGGGCTGAGGAGTACAGGGATACTAAAATTTGTGCTTGCCCTTCCGATTCTTTAGTGGAGATTGGCTTTTTTGAGCAGTTTTCAGTGGAAAGACACAGTGAGATGTGGGTGTTAGACATGAGTATGATTGTTTTAGGTATATACAGAACTCCTGATTGCAGCAATGATATTTTTTGTGAGATTGAATAGGATGATGATAATTTGAGTATATGTAAATCTACAATTATTGATTCCACTCTGTCTGACCATAAGTGTTTGTTATTAAAAGTAAATTTAAGTAAAAATTTTAGTGAGCTAGTTTAGAGATCATTTCGACCAATAACAAGTAAGGGTCTGTATATAACCTTTTAGTTTTGTTTTAGACTTGACTGCCATTTTAGTAATAACAATATTGTACTGAATTCAATATGAAATCTTTTCCTCTATAGGGTAAATCATGCATTTGAATATTTTTAAGGGAATAACAGAACTCAGTCTAATGGTTGGTATACTGATGAATATCCAATATACATATATATATATATAAATATTGTTGATTTTCATCAAATGTGTGACACACTGATTTAACTGAATTGCTGATACATAGATTTAAATGGGAGTATAGAGAATCTCTAAGTGCTACTCAAGTAAAATATAATGATAATCTGAAAAGTAATCAAATAACCCACAAAAGGTTAGGTGGAATTTATAAGAAAAAAGGGACAACCAGAATTTTGCAAAGTTTTTCAATAAACTGACTTGTGATGACTTTAATCAATTTTTGTTGACATACAAAGAAAACTCACTTCTAATTTACTAACTAATACTAAAAAATATTTTAGTTTTTAAGGACAAGTGATGTCACTAAGCCTTCCTTTTCGTTTAATCTATTGGACATTACAGAATTGCTAAATATAATTAATACTTTAAAAAATTGTAATTGCCTGAGTCTTTATGGTTAATAAGTAATATTTAATGTTCTTAATTAATGAATCAACAAGATTATCAGATTTTCCTGATGCACTGAAATTGCCTACGTTCTTCTCTTGTATACAAAGGGTGATGTTGATAACCCTCAAATTACTGAAAAATTTCAATTTTGTCCATTTTGATAAAATTTTTGAAAAACCTTAAAAACTAGAATTGTTTCTTATTTTGAAAATAATAACCTTTTTACTGAAACTCAGTTTGGGTTCAGGCAGAACTTGAGTACCAGTGATCTATTTTGAGTTTTATCAATAAGACCCTTGAATGTTTGGAGAAACATCTTTTTACTATAGCAACGTTTTCGATATTAGTAAAGCTTTTGACTGGGTTCAACATGGCATTTTAATTGAAAACTGAAAAATTAAAATTGTAAAAGTTTACTGAGGGAGCCATAAAATTAATAACTTCTTATTTAAATAACAAGACAACAAGCTGCGAAATTTAATAATGTTCTATCAGATTGTTTATATTTATTTTGTGGTGTACCCCAGGGATCGTACTTGGACCTACATTATATATAATTTTTACAAATGATTTGAATGTAGACCTGGGGTTAAAAAATTCAAATCTGATGACTTTTTCTGATGGTTAAACAAAGATCATGTTCAGAAGCTCTTTAAATGATCCTGTTCATAAAAATGATGAAGTCAATGATATAATAACAGGTTGGTTTTCTGATAACAAATTAGTTCTTAACCAGGAAAAATCAAATGCAGTGATTCTTGCAAACAACTGTAAGTTAAAATTCTTAGGTGTAGTTATTGATCCAACTCTGAACTGGTTACTAATATTGAGTTCATTAATAAATGTATAACTGGTAGTCTTTTCTTGCTTTGTAGTTTAAAGGAGTGTGTAAGTAATGTCACTCTGAGGCTTGCTTACTTTGGATCTATGCCATCCTTGCCTGGGGCCATGCTTCTCATATCACTCTGTTATTTAAAAAACAAAGGAAAGGTGTATGTATAACACCTTTTTTGGCTTTTTGGAAGCCAATTATAAATGTAAATTTGCAGAATTTACTTTGCCTTATATATATATATGTATTTTACTGTCAATAATGTATACTTATGATCACATGATAAATTTATTACAAATCGTGATGTTCATTCTCATAACACCAGAAGTAAGTCTTACATATTAAGTTTAACAGGCTCCCTTGACAAAAAACTTTACTAATTAGTGGGCTCTAAAAGTCTATATATAACAAGATTATGGTAGCATTAAGAGGGTACCCCTAATGGGAATTTAAAAGCAAAATTATGTAAGAATGTGTTTGGCAAACTTTTATTCTTTTGAAGAGTTTTTAGTGTTCAAACAAAATTTTTGTTTAAATTCAAATATAGTGCCATTTCTGTTGCTTCTACTCAATTCTGTTTGTTTGAGTAGTTTGTTTTTGGTTTTGTTTTGTGTTTATTGATAGTACATTCTTAATCTATGGAAATGTCATTCATGTCATTTAAATCGATGGCATCCTGATGAAGGCCAAACTGTTAATCGAGAGATATTATTCAGTCTGTGGGTTCAGAAGATGACTTCCAGTAAACCTCATCAGGGCTAGGTATGGAAGAGGTGGCATGGCAACCAGAATCATCACATGGCGGGATCTTCCCCTACAAAGTTAGGATGTTCTTAGTGTGATTTACTTTATTATGAAATTATTTTATAAACTTACTACTTTTTTTTAGTTTTGTTCTAGTTTCATGAATGATGTTATGATAATTAATGACCTGCATTGGTGACTATGATAAAGAAATAGATACAAAAATACAAAATTAGAGTGTGTTACATTGTCAGATCTAACAATTATCCTTACTTGACTACAATTTATGACAGTTTTAAGTAATACTGCTAGATGCTAGGTAAAAAATACACATGATATAATTAATTTTCTTGTCTAAGAATAAATTTTTGATACTTTCTAAATACTATAAATATTATAATTTTTAATTTAATTATTAATGGACTGAATTAAAAAAAAAAGTTAGTTATACCATTTTATCAGAAGAAATGTTAATCGGTCATGTATCTCACACACGTTTTATTATTTGTTTACTTTATGTAAATCTATTTTAGATTGTTTTAGTATACATTTTAAAGAATTTATCTAACAATTTATTATGAGCATTTCATCCAACTATTGTTTATCCACCATTTTATCATGAAAATGATCAATCAAAAAGTAAAAGCAATCTATCCAATTTAGAATTAATTAGCATAAACATTAAAATTAATCTATGACATATGTTGAAAATATGAAATTTTTTTGGCAAAACATAAATAAAAATTTTGAAGTCCTAATTTTAATTTTATTTAAGAAAAAATTAGTATCTTTGTTAATTATTTAAACAAACTCCTATCCACTAGTTAATACAGTAAAAATTCTTCCAGATAATCTTTTCAGAACTACTAAGCCACTCAGAGGTGTTGTAAATAGTGCTGTTGTTTATCATACCTCTTCATAGAATTTGAATTGTATTATGTTTATTTACTTAATATGATGTTTTTGGTTGGTCAAATTTAAAGTTTATAAATTTTTATTTATAAAGCATGTTGAGTCCATGACTTATGTGCAACACATGTAAAATTTGCATGTTGTGGTTTTTTTATTTTACCACTACAGTACTTCTAGTGGTAGTATGGGGAACATATTGCATCTTGGTTGAATCTACGTGCAATTTATCCAACGTAATATTTAATGCAATTGCTGCAGTTCATAATGTATAATCTGGAGTTTTGGTGTTATCAGTGTTCATTTTGTGATTTTGTTTTAGTTTGATTTTGTGTATTTATTTTATAATTTTGAAAACAATGCAGTAACATAATTATCTAAAAATGTTGGTAATATTGTGAATATTAATTATGTGTTAGTATTATTGTTGGATTTTGGTATTGTGTACTTCACTTTTAATAACTTTTGCATTGTAATTGTATGCAATACGTTGTATATAAATGGAGAGATATACCCATTAACATGTTTTACATTTATTAAATTCTTCAGTTTTTAATTAATAATTAAATTCATAGAATATTATGGAAATTCCCCAATAATTATTACAGTTTGTTGATTCAGCACCCATAAGCAGATGCATCCCTTGTTCACGAGAATGTTACATCATAGGATCACCATAACAGTATTAATTAAAACCCAACAAAATGGCAGACATCTTCATTAATATAAAAAAACAAAAAAAAAAAATCTAAAACAATTCAACAATATATAATTAAAGCACTAAGCTTGAGAAAAACATAAATCTAAACAGTTCAAACATACTATTCGACTACAAATTGGCCTAAACACTTCAAGATCACTTAATTTGAATCCTACAGTAAAATAACAGAACTTTCATTTTCTTTTTTTCAGAAAATCAGAATTTTATAAAATTAAAAAAAAGAAAGAATGTAGAAATCTTGGAGTAACATATGACTAAACTCCTATGTAATAAGGTCAAAGCTGCCCTTATCAAGGTGATTCCTGGTGGACTGAGATCATCCCTGTTTTTCTACTCTTCTGCTTTCCTTTCTCGTAATGCCATTTTCCTTAATACATTTTAATTGTGTGAGCTGCTGCCCTGACCCCAACTGTGTGCCATGAACATCTAGTAATCAACAGGACAACAGCTTCTTCATGTGGCTCAATGGCAACATTCTGCAGGTTTGTTAAGTGAATTTACTTTTTATTCAGAGATGATACAAAGATCCAAACTAGTTGATTAAGTGAAAATTAGATACAATTAGGCCTCTTATTTTCTTTAAGATCTGATTTACATCTTACAGGTGGTACATGTATAAAAAGAAGATGAAAACTGATAATCATTTTAATTAATCAAATGATTATTACAAAAATAAAATATAAAATGAATGAATATTAATTTTAAAATAATTATTTGCTAGATGGAGAATAATATTTTTAGAATATTACAAAAGCCATGATATTACTGAACATCAACCCGGGATGAAAGCATAGCACTTTACTGTCTGGAAACACCAGGTATGGAAAGTACTGAATATTATTCAGAGAATAATATTCTTTATTTACTATAGAAAAAAATATTTTACATACACATTTTTTACACCAAACTGGTAAACTTTCACTTCATTTAATTCATCTTCAAACTACAAAGATACTGAAGATAGAACTATAAAAATAATTTTATGACAACCAGATAAGTTTTTCAGATACAATCAATTTCTGATACACCCAGAAAAAAAATAGGGCAACGAAACACACACAACCATATTTTATTAATATTAAATCACATTTTAATGTATTATTAATGGCACAGAAAATTTTAAACCTGCAATTAAAAAATAACATTTGCATTTAAGATGTACACTAAAACATGCAATTGCTAAAATACTAAACACTGTGTATGTTATACCAAAAATAAATTCTATAAGTTATTTCTATTCTAGAAAAAAAAAGAGCAAATACTAAAAATAATGTAAAAAAATAATCTAATACTTATATAATGCTTACCTAACTTTTATATATACTTGGTTTTTAATAGCATGCCAGCTAATGTGAAAAAAGAAAAAAAATTGTGCAATAGAGTTATAAATTAAATGTGACTTTTTAAAATAATAAAAAAATAAAATGAAAAACATCAAAAGGGTGGGTTAATGAAAACAAAATGACACACCTCTGATCTCTGATCTACGTTGTAGTACTACAAAAATCCACCAATCAAGCATTATTAATTAGTAAAATACAATACAGCAATAATAAATAAATTAATATTAATTAACCAATTAGTTTTTATCAGTAAATTGTAATTGTAATATAATTAATTAATTATATATAATGTTAATCACTACTTAATATAAATAAATAAATATATATGTGTGTGTGTGTGTGTGTGTGTAATTAAGCATTTACAATGGACAGATGTTTTTAAGAGCTAGAATGTCTAAAAATTTGAAGTATTTTACAACTTAAATTGCTTTTCAAAATATAAAATTACTATTCATAAATTAAACAAATTTACACAAAAATTTATTGAATCATAAAACAAATATTAAAGAAGAATGCATATATCTGCTTAATTCTATGATAAGCACAGGGAGTGTCAATTAACATAGCTCACTCCAGCTCTGAATAGCTCAATTAAATGTTTACAAGTTTAGTCAAAGAGAATGCAATTCAGAAACATATTTCATTCCAGGTACAATATTCGATTCAGAAAATTATCTATAAAAGTATTTATTTACCTAATATACACAATTTCAATGTTAACTCTTATTCTAGTGAAACACCGCATACCAAGCAGACTTAATATTTCTGAAAATTCTGCAGGAATATAATTTAGTATAAAAAACCTTATTTTCACATCCATTTTATAATATTTGAATATTGTTTTTCTCTATAGCATATTTATTATTTATTTTGTCATGTCATATCATACATTTTATTTAAACAGCAGGGTTAAGCTGATAACAGATACAGGGGAAGAATACTGTGATGACCAAAACAATTTTATAAATCACATAATTTCATGACCGACCTAACAGGTCTCTGTATCAATCAATATTTTCCAGTTATATAACAGTTAATTTATACATTTATCTTACTATTGCATATCTCGCAAGAGAATTGTTTGTTAAAAGATGTTTGCCACTTCTCATAAGAATAGTATCATAATTTGTGATAATAATTATAAAATTTAGTGTTACTATACATATAAGAGTTTTTAAAATCTAATTTAAATATATTGAAGATTAAATATTTTAAGTGCATAAAAATAAGTTCACAAAATAAATGCAACCTTCAATAAGAATAAAATAAATTTTATTACTAGATCCAAAAAAAATTGTTTCCTTTTAAAAGAGTTAATAATAATTCAGTATTTACCCAATGTTAATGAACATAATTTTGCACATTCCAAGAAATAAAGAAGGTAGATAGCAAATGACAAATGAACACAGATCAAGAAGGATACTAATAATTGAGAACTACACCAATAACAGACTGATATAACAACAAATTAATTGTAAAATACACTGCAAGAGAGAAAAAAATACAATGATTGTGTGGTGAGATTTTGTATAATCAAAAGAAAAAGAATCTTATCTAACATATAAAGTAAAATAAGAAAATTAAACGAAGAATACCAATAAAATGAGTACAAAAGACATGCGAAAAGAAAGTAATTACAAAAATTATATTAAAAAATACTTATTATATTAAAACTCTATTTATTCTTGAATTACATCTCAGAAAATATGAGGACAAGTCAGTAAATGGACAAACTGATGTGGTATAAGTAAATATAGTGAGGAGTTTCTAAAGAGGTAATCAACAGCATGTCCAATTAGCAATTGCTAATGTAGATGAACACTTTTACAACTCAATCTAAAAATCCAATGTTGTTAACTGACTTGATAAATGAAGTCTTTCTAAGATTCTGCATTATATTGTGAAGTTCTGTTGTCACATAAGGCTGCAACTTGAAAAATTCATTAGGCTTTACTGACTAGAGGAGTATTCCTCCTTCTTGACAATGCCAGACTCATATGGCTTTATTAACTCTGGAAAGAATTGATAAAATAGGGTGTTAAAACGTTTTCAAAACCCATCTTATTCCAGTTGACTTTCGTCCATTTGATCTGCCAAAATTTTGCCCGAGTATGGTTAAGACAGCAACGTTAAAGACTCTGCTGTAAAAATCAAAAGTCAAAATCAAAAGACTCTGCTGTAAACTTATGGAGTAAGTTTTAGACCATCGATAAAGTAAAGTGACATGAAAAGTATATAAATGTTGATTGACATTTCACTGTAGTAGTATAGATTCATCTTCACAATCAGTAACTGTAATTTGGTCTAATATCTGACTTACTAAAAATAAATGAGCTATTTACTAACTTTCCCTCATACTTTTATTGTTAAAAATTTATAATTTAGAATAATCACTACAAAATATGAACTACAGAAAATATTATGTACATTATTTGGTTAACGCATGATAAACTATTTACACTAAGTGGATAAATTACTAAAAATATTAGTAATAAAAACTTGTTTAGAAAGTCTTTCTCTATCTTTGATGAATAATTAATTCATTGACTTTAATTTGCAATCGGATATAAATTATACAATTGTAATTAAGGTAGCTAATTAATGAAGTAAAAACTTCACAGATTTCAAAAGCACGACTTCAATCAGTTTAACATCAGTTAACTGCAGAATCTTATTTCAGTCAATACATCAGAAAACTGCTGTAAGACTATGCACTTTGTTTAGGGCATAATTCGGGTAAGACTGTCAAACCAAATTAGATCCCATAAATTTTAGTGTTATAATTTAATTCATTATAATTCGTTTTTATTTTTTTTTACATCATAATAACAAACCATAACAGTGAGAATTCAACATACTCTCTTTTTAAACACATTAGCTGACAAAATATATGTTTTATTAAAAATAGCTGTTTCTAAAACACTTTCGCAATCTCAACATCATATATTACTTACTAATGCTGTGTTTTCTATGGAAATGATGAAAACATTATAGGTTTACTATTTTTATATAATTCACAACACATATACCATTTATTTGAATTATCACAGTGCTCTTTTGAATATAAGTGTTTTATACTATTATAAATCCACTCAAACATACTGATAAAAAATTTATGTAATCAACTGACCAACAAAAAAAATAAATGGCTTGACAAGCGTAAATTTGAGTGAATAAATCAGATCTACTCAATTTGAAATCAAATTATAAAAATAAAGTAAATTATGTATTTTGAATTATTTGTATATAAAATTTTGTATTTAAAAAAACTATGCAAATATTTAAGGAAAAATATATAATTTTCTTGCTGAACATGGGTAAGCATTAACTTTTGGCTATTACTGTTTAAAAATTCTACAATCATTAAAAAAAATAGATAAAACAACAACCCAGAAAAATTGTTTTTTACTTAAGTTTTATAACCTTTATTAATAAACTCCCATATAAATTGGTTTTGAAAATACTATTTTATTATATGAATAAAAATTTTCCGCAATTTTTTAAGTAAATAGCTTCAAAATAACCTTAGTAATTTTCGTTTAAACCGGTTATAGAATACAATCAAGGCGGGTGAAAGAATTTATTCTGAGGGGATATTTAATCAATACTCTTTTACTTAATGGTTTGCATTAACAATTTATTATGTCATCTTTACAAAAACCATATATTAACAGTAACCCACTGAGATGCATACAGTAAATTGATGGGGAAATGCCTGCCACTAATGTATTTTACAAAATTCAAAGTAATTATACATAAAAAAGTATAATTATATCATCTGTTAACAGGGAAATAAATGGTTTTAATTTGAAGAGTTCTAAAACATTAATGAGACCAAAAACATTAACTTTATAATAATATATATATATATATATATATATATATATATATATACACAGGAGTAATAAAATAATAATACTCCATAATTTTTTTAAAATACTAATTTGTTCCTGACAATGATAAAAATTGATATACATAATCTATAATTATTACTAAAAGAGTTATTTACAATCTGTACAAGATTTAGGTAGCAGAGATAAGAACTGAAGATGAAGAAAGGCAAGCTCTGATGAAGAAAGGAGGAAGACAAGGATGTAATCTGACCCAATTGCTTTTCAATTTGTATTTAGCAGAAGCAGCACAGAAATTTGAGAGCAAAGCTCTTGAATGAGAAGAAAAAGGTGTTAGGATTGGCTGATGACAATGTATTTTTGGAAAACAAAAACAAGGAACATATTGAAAGATCGATGAAGTATGGTACATATTAAAGTGGACAGGTGGACAGACACAAGCAAGGATTTTGGCAGAAAAGAAAAGTGGAATTTTCTTAAGTATCAAATATAGATCTAATCACCACAAAGAAATTCTCAAAATATGCTAGCAAATTTACACTAGCAATCATGGCTATAGGAAAAGCAGGAAAATAGTTAGAGACCCTTAAAATTTCAACAAAAAATACATAAAAAAAATGAGTAAATGATCAGACTATACTGAGAGGCTATATAGACATCCAGGATTAGTTTGGCTATGTGTAGAGATAAAAACTACATAAAAATCTTTGTAAGTATAAAGTAGAATTGGGGATACAGGATGCAGTGAATATGTTGAAACTGAATAATTAACACAGAGCAGAAGGAAATAGACAATAACATCAAACCAGTCGAATGGCTGATAATAAAAAAAGATAAGATTAATAAATAAATAATATTTATTAACATTATATTTAGGAAAAGTAATTACAAAATATATTATTAAATTCTACAATTTATTTTTCCTAACTATAGATCAAACTGCTACTTCTAACACCAAACAAATGTGTCAGTTACCATATAATGAAAATGGATGATCTCACCGCTTTAATGAACAGCAAAGAACAGATGAAAACAGAGATTTCATTGAAGACTCAGTTGTATTACAAAAACAACTTATTCTAAGTCAGGAAAATTTCCATAATTTCTAATTCTATTGAAATAATGAGCAAAAACACAATTAACAAAATTAGAAAAAAAAGAAGATTAAAAAAAAAATCATCAATTTTCAAATATTCTCAAAAAGATAACAAAAAGAAAACTGATAAAATTTCATTGACTACTTATCAACTTAATTATTTGTCAAACACTTTCATGACAACTTCTACTTTCAATTACCACATTGTAACACAATATTACCAGAGATATGAAATATATAAAATTTGAAGTCTATTCTTCACACTATGTTCTGATATTGATATCAGAAAATAGAAACAATTTTATTTTAACAAGTTAATAAATTTAACATGCTAAACAGACATTTAAGGTCACAATTCAAATAAAAAACCAAAACAAACTTGAAAAATCTAATATAACTTTTACCAACATATTCACAAATTACGCATACTTTTATGGTTTTAAACCTTTTTTTTGAACTTTTAAAATAATAAGATCAAATAATTATTCTGTAACTTAAAATATTAATCAGACAATAGAATTTGAAGAATTAAAAAAAATAAAAAAACATCTTTGCACATGATCAGGCATATAGAACAATAAAAAACACAAATTGCATTTCAAACAAGTTATCTGGTTTAACTGAGGTATAAATTGAAAATTTCTATTGTAAAAAGAAGTGAAGCAATCTTGTGTGAGCTAACAAAAGGATTAACTGCCAAAATTAATAGTTATTAATTTGGAGTATACCATATCTAATAACAAGGTAGATTTTATCAAACTATTTATATAAAATTATTTACTTTTGAAGAAATTAATATATATAAACTTATGTGCAACATACAAATAAACAATATTAAATTTAAACAAAATTAAAATTTACAAGCATCTGATTATGGCAAAAGCATACAATAAGGAATAAATGTAAGGATGTCTAAAATATTTTTCAACAGGAATGTATCCCTACCACTACGTACTGTATGGTACGTATTAAAGTGGGCAGACACAAGCAAGGATTGCTTTCTGGCAAAGTGAAATTTTTCTTAAGTATCATATACAGATCTAATCACCACAAAGAAACTCTCAAAATATGCTAGCAAATTTACACTAGCAATAATGGCTATAGGAAATGCAGGAAAAAGGATAGAGGCCCTTAAAATTTCAACAAAAAAAAAAATACATAAAAAAATGAATAAATGAGTAAAAGACCAGACTATATTGAGAGGCTATATAATAAGACATCCAGGATTAGTTTGGCTATGTGTAGAGATAAAAACTACATAAGAATCTTTGTTAAAGGATTGGTATCTATACCAATCCTTTACATACTTTTTTGAATACAATATTTTTTTTCTAGACTGAAAATACTGGGCTATTTCATAAATTGACTGACTGACAAGCAATGTTCTGGCCAGCCAGTTGAAGTGTTAACTTCTTGCTTGAAACCCGCATTGACGACATTATTCGTGAATACTGACGTATTACAGTTGAACATATAGCAAAAACAGTTACAGTAAGTGTTAGCATAGTTCATAAGGTTATCAGTAACAAGCTCAAGTACAGCAAAACAATTGCAAGGTGGGTCATGAAAGAGTTAACACAACAACCCAAGGAAACAGACTAAAGTGTGTACAGACTTGAAAGAATGCTATGAAAGGGAATGTTTTTTAAACAAGATTTTAACATGTGATGAAACTTGGGTTCACCAATTTGAACCAGAGTGCAAAACACAAAGCATGGAATGGAAGCACACCAGCTCACCTGTCCGAAAGAAATTCAGAACGCAAGAATCACAGGAAAAGTCATGTTGATACTCATTTGGGATGCTCAAGGTGTCGTCTTTTGTGATTATTTGGAATATCAGCATACAATAAACAGTGTCTACTATTCAGATATGCTGATGAAAAATGTAAAGCCAGCAATGAGAGAAAAACATTGCGGATCTCAAATAAAAGGGATGATATTGCTACACGACAATGCTTATCTTAACACCTCCCAGTTGATCCAAGAAACCATTGAAAAAATGGATTGGGAGATACTACCCACATCCTCTCTACAGTCCAAATTTGGTTCCCTCGGATTTTCATTTGTACATTACAAATTTAAATATATTTAACAAATGTCAATAGTCATGAAAATTATGTTAAACATTTAAAAGATTACTTTAAAATCAATCCTAAGAATAATATAAATTTCACTTTGAAGTCAAATACAAAGCAATAATGACTAATGAATAAAAAAGATATCATCAGTAACAAACCAAAAAAAAAACGTATGTTTAATACCATAAAAATAATGGTAATATACAAAATGCTGGAAAAGTATATTTCTTTAGTAAAAATATGTGTAACAATACAATGCTAATAATAGAATAAAGTTAATCATGAATTAAAAAAAAAACAAATCAAAAACAGCATGCTTAATACTTGTTGGTAAGAAAGGAGACTACAACGAAGGACAGAGCCCAACTCAGGAAAAGAGCATAAAGGAGAATAAATGTAGAAAATGTAGGGGGTGGGATAAACTGATAGTTATCGCTAAATAGATACATTATTGATGCTAATGATAAAGAATTATTGTTATTAGGACGCCAATAAGAAGAAGAAGTCATGCTGAGAAGAGACCTTTGGCGTTCTTCTTCCAGCAGGGCATGCAATGCATCTCTCCGCTCAACTATTTGAAGCATTTCTCTTAATATATGACCCTCTTTGGCAACTTCCTCTGCACTCTTTTCAGTATCTAAACAAACAAAAAAAGAACAGATTAATAATAATTTATAACTTAGTGTATAAAATAATAAAGTCCAGGGAAATTAATTTGACTTTAGTCTTATAGTTAGTAATGAAAATTTGAAATGATAAATTAACTTTATGAGTAAAAAATATTCATCTTTTATCATTTTTAAAGCGTCTCAAACTAAGTTTTTTTTACATAAAAAAAGAGAAAACTGTTTAAGTACTTTCTGCATGCCTAAAATTATGTATATATTTATAAATATTTATGTTTATAATTTTCATTACAATCAATATTTTTTTGAAAATTAAAAAAAAAATATTTACCAGATTGAAACTATTTGAGTTTTATTAGAGTTCAAGAAAAATCCACACAACTTTATGAAATCATGGCAATGAAGGTATGGCAGTAACTTTTTTCATTGCTTCGTTTGATTAATTTCTCAACGATTAACTAAAAGGCAGGAGACTGTTATACACATACGATGACAGGAAATGGAAAATTTTATCATCAATTTAAAGGAAAGGTTAGAATTATTGATTATGTTTCATGTAGGTTATGTAGGGATTACAACAATGATACCCACCATACTGATTAAGTTTGTTTACAGATGAAGAATTTATGAAGAAGTTCGCATTTGAATTTGTCCATAGGGAAATGCATGCAATTAAAGGCAATGTTTATTAATATGGAAAAACATGAAAAAAATTGACATAATTTTTTATAATTAAGAATTATTGCTTAAATTGGAGGCATTATTTAAAGTTACATCTTTGAAACTGATTTGGCAAAAATTTTCACAACTATAAACAAACATTTTTTAATAAGGAAGGATGCTGGGCATAAAAAAATTAGTAGAGAAAAATGGATTCTGTTATTCTGATTTAATTGTTGCCAGTATCAATCAGAAATCTAATTGATACCCTCTTTGAATCCATTCTTTCTACCAAATAGCAATGAAATTAAGATGTTTAATCAGTGTAGGGCCAAGCAGTCTATTATTACAAGCATATCTAATCTCATATTGTAAATTGTTGGGAGCTGTCCTGTACAATTAGCATCCTCTCCAGATTAGACAGATACCTTAACATTATGAGCATATATCACGAAAATCAGTTTACCCCTCTTTACTAACCAGATTTAGTCTCTTGTGTTTCTTTCTATTTATAGAATGAAACAGAAACTCAAGAATGTTGGATAGTCATAACATGTGCAGTACAATACAATTATCTTAGAACAATAAGTAATACATTTGCAGTAAACTTCTTGCCATGAGTAGAGGAAAAATGGGGAGTGGAGCACAATTTCAAGGTCATTCGACGCTGCAGGGTGAGGTGTGGCATGTGTGAACCCACCGGGTTGGTCTAGTGGTTAACCTGTCTTCCCAAATCAGCTGATTTGGAAATCGAGAGTTACAAGTCCTAGTAAAGCCAGTTATTTTAACATAGATTTGAATACTAGATCGTGGATACCGGTGTTCTTTGGTGGTTGGGTTTCAATTAACTACACATCTCAGGAATGGTCGAACTGAGAATGTACAAGACTACACTACTTATCATCCTCACTCATCCTCTGAAGAATTATCTAAACGGTAGTTACCGGAGGCTAAACAGGAAAAAAGATAGAACCCCTTGTGTGAGGCTAGATGAGGCAAGGTGAGCACCTCGTGCGAGGCTATAACAGCGAGTTACTGGGAGGCCCGTGCGAGGTTATAACAGCGACTGAGAGCCCGTGCAAGGTTAAGGCGCTAGGCTTAAGCCTAGCGCAGGCTAAGGTTAAGCCCGTGCAGGCTTCTGTGGCGCTAGCGGTATCCTCTCGACCTTTCATCCGGAAGTCTCAGGTTTGAATCCTGGTAAAATAGTAAAACCTCTTAAAACAAATATTTAATAAAATCTATAACAGCGAGCGAGTGAAAGCTATGATCTTTCGTTCTATAGTAGTCAAGCGAGAGATAACATTATTTATCGGTTCGGCAATTAACTCTATACTATCACATCCTGTTTTTTTTTTAATTATCTGTCACGCGCATTCCGTAAACACTAAGAATTGATACAACGTTTCTCCTCCCACACAAGCAGTTACATGACTAAATATATTAGTTAACAAAGGTTTAACTAATATATTTATTTTAAAATAATACATTGTTAATATTGTTCGTGCTTGTATCTTCAAATAGTTGTTAAAAAGTGTAGTTAAATATTTTCTAGAAGTGACTGATTGCAGCTGGATATTATTAAACAACATCTTAATAAGGTAAGTGTAAAATTAAAAATAATACCATGAATCGACACAATAAATAGTTATTACTTTTCCTTACAAACAGAAAAAAAATTTTTAAATAATTCCAACAACTGACATGATAAATAATTATTCTTTCCTTATAAACAGGAAACAAATGTGAGAACAAAACGTCACAAACATTTCCCCCCCCCCACTCTCGAGCCCACCATCTTACTATCGTTTTAAAAGAAATGAAAATGTCTTACGTAAGCCTATATACAATATATATATATATATATATATATATATATATATATATTACATCCAGATGACTTAGACACATTTGAGAAATTTTAACTATGAAATAACTAACAGGCTAAATATAAGAAAAAATTCCACCCTAACCCAAATAATTTTACACTCCTCCTTACCATTCGTAATTTAATTTGACAGTGAATGGAACCGTCATCAAATTATATAACACGCTTTGGAATGTTCATCCAGTATTGATAATGACTATTACACAATATTATGCATAATTGGATGAAGGTTTAAAGTGTTTGTCAAGCAGTAGTAGAACATGGAAACATCTTCATGATGCTTCTATACAAAACCATGATGTCATGAGTAATGAACAAACGCAGAATATTAATAAACTTGCACAAGAAAACATATCTATCTGAGGGAGGAATTGGCTAATATATGCTACTATACTACTACTAATATATGCTATATATATACTACTTATATATGCGAAAATCAGAAAAAACACGCGTATTTTGTAAACACTAACACACATACACCATTTCTAAGAATTGATACGTTTCCCATCCCACAGTTACATTATTCAAAGGCTACCAGTCAGTCATGCACCAGCTTTCAAAGTGTATGCAGTTCCTTACGTCTACAGACAAAGGTTAACTAATATATTTATTTTCAAGCAATTCCTTGTTATTATTATTCTGCTTGTATCTTTAATAAACTTGCACAAGAAAACATATCTATCTGAGGGAGGAATTGGCTATTGAACTACTTATATATGCGAAAATCGGAAAAAACGCACGTACTTCGTAAACACTCACACACATACACCGTTTCTAAGAATTGATACGTTTCCCATCCCACAGTTACATTCTATTACATTATTCAAAGGCTACCAGTCATATCATGCTCCAGCTTTCAAAGTGTATGCAGTTCCTTACATCTACCGACAAAGGTTAACTAATATATTTATTTTCAAGCAATTCCTTGTTATTATTATTCTGCTTGTATCTTCAAACAGTTGTTAAAAAATGTAGTTAAACAAATATTGTTAAAAATAACTGATTGCAACTGGATTTTATAAACATCATCATCTTAATAAGGTAAATGTTTTGATCATTTATCTCTTGAAAAAACATAAATGTAGAAAGTCTGTAAGCACTAATGGTGAAAAATAATATAATTAATAAATAAATAAGGCAAATAAATATAATTATGTTGTATGTGAATAAGTAAAACAAACCCATGCTTCGCTCAAATTATATAATAACATGTTTTGTAGTCTACACAAACTCAAATATAGGCTACCTCTGCTGCTTCAAGTGGACCACAAAAAAAAAATGAAATAAAATGAATGTGAAACGAATATAAAAGATCATGAAACGAACATAAACCAATGTGATATACACATAAACATACATGAACCATACCTGAACCGACACGAAGCTAACATAACAGTTCATGAAAGGATCATAAATGAACATAAAAAGAAATGAAACAATCCTAATAACACAAACGTAAAACATCTAAATCATTACAAACAAATATATTCAAACATAAAACAAATGTGAAACGATCATGAAACGAACATAAACCAATGTGACACACACAAACTTACATGAACCAACATGATAAAAATATAAACGAACATAAATTCAACATAAACGAACATGAAAAAATGCAAAAACATCGTAAATGAAACAACGTAAACGACCAATCAACAATCATAAAAAAATGAAACAACCATAATTTCAACATTAAAGATCAAACATAAAAATATCTAAATTATGAACAAATATGATTCGAACATAAAACGAATGTGAAACTAACATATAAAATCATGAAACGAACATAAACCAAAGTGATATACATATAAACCTACATGAACCATACTTGAACAGACACGAAACGAACATAAAAGTTCATGAAAGGATCATAAACTAACATGATAAAATAAAACATAAATGAACATAAAAAGAAATAAAACAATCATAATTCGAACATTAACGATCATAACAAAACAAACGTAAAACATCTAAATTATTACAAACAATTATATTTGAACATAAAACGAATGTGAAACAAACATAAAAGATCAAGAAACAAACATAAACCAATGTGACACACATAAACGTACATGAACCATACCTGCATCGACACGAAACAAACATAAAAGTACATAAAAGGTAATAAACTAACACGATAAAAACATAAACCAACATAAACGAACATGAACCAACGAAATGAGCATTCAACAATCATAATTCGAACATTAAAGATCATAACACAAACCATTAAAAATGAACATGAACATTCAACAATCATAAAAAGAAATGAAACAATCATAATTCAAACATTAAAGATCATAACACAAACTTAAAAATATCTAAATCATAAACAAATATAATTCGAACATCAAACGAATGTGAAACAAACATAAACCAATGTGATTTACACATAAACGTACATGAACCATACATAAACCGAAACGAAACTAACATAACAGTCCATGAAAGGATCATAAACTAACATGATAAAAACATAAACAAAATGAAACAATCATAATTCGAACATTAAAGATCATAACAATACAAACATGAAACATCTAAATCATTACAAACAAATATATTTGAACATAAAACGAATGTGAAACGAACATAAATCAATGTGACACACACAAACATACATGAACCAACATTATAAAATATAAACGAACACAAATTCAACATAAAAGAACATGAAGCAAACGTAAAAACATTGTAAACCATTATAAACGAAAATGAACCAATGTAAACGACCAATCAACAATCATAAAAAAAATGAAACAACCATAATTCGAACATTAAAGATCAAACGTAAAAATATCTAAATTATGAACAAATATGATTCGAACATCAAACGAATGTGAAACGAACATAAAAAATCATGGAACAAACATAAACCATTATGATTTGCACATAAACTTACATGAACCGACACGAAACGAACATAAAAGTTCATGAAAGGATCATAAACTAACTTGATAAAAACATAAACGAACATAAATTCAACATTCATTATTACAAATGCCTTTCACCAGAAGTTGTTGTTTCTTCTTACGCCAGTCTCGAATGCAGCTTTCATCTACATCAAATTTTCCTTCCTGCCGCACGATATCCAATTTTTTCAGCCTCTTCTATAACGCGCAGTTTTTTATTTACTGAGATCGTAGACGCTGTCCTTTTGTACTCATTTTAATGCCGTAATTAAAAAAAATCACTGTGTTAAACTTTACAAGATAAAATGCACATAACCAACCACATATACAAACAGTATAATGACTATGGCGAATAGACAAGCCGACGATCGGTAACTAATACTGTAACTGCAGTGCCACTAGAACCGGATGCAGCCTATACAGAATGAATAGTTTTATAAAAATACTGTAACTTCATTGCTATCGATAATATGAACAGGATGTTAATAATTAAGTATGTATTCTGTATAAGCGGCATCCGGTATTGATAAACGAAAGCCTAATGTAATTATATTTATGTGATTGAATTCAGGTACTTCTAAGAAAACATTTACTCTACATTTTAGTATGTTTACTACATTACTCGAACCAATAAATAATGTTATCTCTCGCTTGACTACTATAGAACGGAAGATCATAGCTTTCAGTCGCTCGCTGTTTAGATTTTATTAAATATTTGTTTTAAGAGGTTTTACTATTTTACCAGGATTCAAACCTGAGACTTCTGGATGAAAGGTCAAGAGGATACCGCTAGCGCCACAGAAGCCTTTAACCTCGCACGGGGTTCTCGGTCGCTGTTATAACCTCACACAAGGTGCTCACCTTGCCTCATCTAGCCTCGCAGAAGGGGTTCACACATGCCACACCTCATCCTGCAACATCGAATCACCTTGAAATTGTGCTTAACTCCCTATTATTCCTCTACTGCCATGCCATTCAGCAGTATTGGAATCAAACAATGAAATACCAGAAGGAAGGTAAAATATTACTGTAGCACAAGAATTGTGGGAACTGGAGACAGTACAGGTTTCCTGGTAAGTCAATATAATTGTTGCTTTATATTCTACATAGTAGTTTATATCTCTACTATACAGTAACTGTATCTGACTGAAGTATTAAAATAGTACCTCAAACAGAATTTTTTATACTATTCTCTAAAATGAGGTGTAGCAACGCCTCAAGCTAGATATTCACAGATCAAGATAAAAATGGATCTATAAAAGCCACAGCAAATCACTAATATGTTGAAAATACTTGGTTTACAGACAAATAGAAAGTGACACAAAAAAAATTAAGACAGGTAAAGAATAGAAGCTATTGATGAAATGAGGTGTGATAGGAGAATGTTAAAAATCAGCTGGGTCACTAATATATAAAATAAACAGGTTTTAAGATGAACCAGAGGAATAAAAAGCATGGGGCAGAAACCTGTAAAATGATTGACTAAGTTAGTGGGATATATATTAAGACATCCTGATTTAATTTGTAGCATATTAATTGTATTAAATGTAATAAGTGTTATAGCTAATTCATATAACAAATCAGGCAATTCATATTTTAGGATATAGGATATAATATTCTAGGATGAGAAGATCAGTCAGAACATTAAGTAGTAATCGAGAATATCAATAAACCAGTCAAATGACTAATGACAAAATGCAATCAAAAAACAAATGTGCAGAATATATAAATAATCTCTACATAAACTTTGAGATAAAACATGTTCTGCTGAAAATCCCCACCAATAATAGCTTTAAGTTCACCTATAAAGAAAAAGATATTAGGGTTCAAATAAAAATGTTAAAATATGTGTCGATTTAAATATATTAGCAACTTATAAATTTATGAACCAATATTAAAAAACAAAACAAAAAAAAGCTTCTACTACTGCCGTATAATTATTATTTTTTTTAAACAGTTAATGTCTAAAAATGTTAATTTGATGTCTAAAAAAATCTAAAGAAAATAAATATATTTCTGATAAAGAAGGTTACCATCTTTAGCAAGTCTTTCACGCAGTTCCTGTTGTAATCTAGCATGTGTATCTTCTAATTCGACATCCTGAGCACGTACAGTGAGTTCATGTTCATAACGACGTAATTCATTTCGTTCTCTCATTAACTGAAACCATTGTTGTGTCAACTCTGACTCATCCTGTCCACCCTCTATGAAAAAAAGTAATGAAAGAATTATTAACAAGTTCACTGTAATGTATAAGCATTATAAAACTAACCTGCCATACTTTAAGTATAATAATGTATTAATATCATTTTCTAATGGATATGAGCAAAACCAATAATAAAATAAATATTTTATTTATACTGGCAGCAGAATACAAATGTTCTTTTTTTTTAAATCACAGAATATTTGCTATTCTATTGCAAATTTGGATACTGGAAAAATTCTTTACCCCACAGATAAAATCATTTTTAACAATAGTTGCTATAAACTGTTTAATTATCTACCGTAATTGTGCTTCCTCTAATTATGATACATTCTAAATTTGGTTGGAGCTTGCAAGTCTCTGAGAAGTAGATAGTGCTATATATGACAGGAGCAACCTTAACAGATAAGTTAAAGTGGTGATAGCAAGAGTATTGTGAGTAAAGACTATAAAAGAAAACAAGAGAAGAAAAAAGATGGAATATAAAAGTAGATCAAAGAATGGAATCCAAAGAAAGGCACGTTTGTTAACAATTAAAAAATAACAATGTTTGCATAAAACATTTTAGAAAAATCGCACCCCACCCCAAAATATGCTCTAAACTAGTGGCTAAATGGGCATACTGCATCAGTAGTACCCCTGTAACCACAAGAAGCACTAGTGTCACTGTCTGCCATCTTGGAATATCTCTTTGTGGAAAATTTCCTTCTCTCTTGTCCTCTTGGATCGGGAAATTTGAAATTCCAGAGGGATGCCAAACAAATTATTCCTAACATTTTAAATATTAATTAATTATTTTATTTAGTTAATATTTCAAAGGTTTGTAGCACTGACGTACAGCTATTGTAATTGTCTGCTATGTTTTGGCGTCACAGTTGAACGGTAGAATTAAATAAATGAATATTTAAGTGTAAAAAAGTAAATTGGTCTGGCTGGGTCTCAAACTCAATTGCCTGGTTGACTCGGTACCTGGTGCATTAAGCCTTGTGGCTACAGTGGTCTGCCGACCATAAAAGCAAAATTTGTTCTACGTAAGTTGTGAAATTACTTAGTGCCAACCGTCGCTACTAGTACTGCCACACCCACATGAATTAAATACGATATGTGCGCACTCTCTTTAGTTAGAATCATAGAATTAAATAAATAAAATAAATAAATATTTAAATAAAATGATGCTGTGCATCAGAAACAAACCACAGTTTTAGGACTTTCATGGAATGCGGCTTCTGCCATGTAACAGCTTTCTAAACCAGTTAACATTTCATATTCACAATTTTTCTCTATATAATTTAGTTATTTTCAATTTTTCATTACTACTATGAGATTATTTGAAAATCATAATGAATTCCTTAACAGTTTTCAAGAATTATAAATATCTAATTAATAAAATATTTAAAGTTAAAATAAAATAAATAAAACCACCACACATTAAAACCTTACTAATTAAAACCATATCAAATGAGCACTTCACATTACATTATACGTAATAAATTACAATAATCTTTCATTTCTGATAAGAGTTAAGGTAGGCATCCCACATGGTTTGTAATTGAAGTAATAAAGTTTGGAACTAAAAGGACAAAATAAATAATTTTTTGACACACTCATTTTCAGTAATGAAATTTTCTAAAAATAGCCTGAATAATTGTTTAACATAAAAAATCATTACTTCTACATCTAAAAAAAAACAAACATTTGAATACTAAATAAAATTCATAATTTCCACCTGAATATGTCATATTTTGTAAACCAATCACAACTTACAGAGTGTTGTATAATATTTTTAATATCTTAAGTTATTTCTAAATTCTAGGTATATTGGTTTTCCTTATGATTTAACTTCATCAAGTCTCCTTTTAGGAACATAAATATATATACATATACACATACCAGTACTCTCTCCTCGAATAGCTTTCTCAATGAGAACACCTTGAGCTTCCAGTTCTTTCTGTTTTACTTCAACTTCTTCAAGCTGGCGCTGTATTTCTTGAGCCATCCGTAACCTAAAATTTATACAATGGAATAAAATAATAGCAACAAACATAAAAATACAGCACATTAAACTCTATTCTTTGGTTAGACAAATATAAAAAAACTAAGTTAGAAAATTATCCAAATTTACAGAAAATGTTCTAATACAATTAATTAGGTCAACAACCATACAAACAAAATAACAAAAACAAAAGTAGAAAACCTCGACGTTTCGTCCAAGATGTAGGACTTTATCAAGACAAACCACAAATGACCATTTGTGCTTTTGTTTTTGTTATTTTGTTTGTTTGGTTTTTAACCTAATGAATTTGGATAATTTTCTACTTATTTAGTTTTCCACTTATTTATATATATATATATCTGTTTGAGTGTGTAAATGCAATGTAATTAATTGTGAGATAATGAATAAACAAATATTACTGTAATTTTATCAATAATAGATAAAATAAAAATATCACTTACTAATTTTTATTTTATTTTAAAAATACATGGGAAGTGATGATTTTATTTTATTTATTATTTATAATTATCATTATACACTACTAAGATGCTAAACTACAAATTCATTACTGTAATTTTGTATTATTACAATATAATGCTTCACTTGGTGACAAAAATACTAAAAGAAAAAAGTGAACTACTGAGAATCAAGTAGCTTACACATAGTTTTGTAAACTATAAATTTAAAGTAAATAGTAGTTCTTACAGCCGACAAAAAATTTTTCTAAAATTAGAAATTACAGTAAAGATGCAACCAGATTGCTACTTGTTAAATGTGAAAAACTGCTAAACCTGATAATTTGCATTTTTTAGTGTTCTGTATAGGCCACTTTTAATTTAAATTTAAGCAAATCTATTAATGATAAATTAATTCTATACAAAAGGAAAAAACACTAGAGTATGAACTTTCAAAATAACTTCCAACTGTCATAATTTAACAAAACCCTAACAAAAATGAGATAAAACACTAGTTTAAGTATGAATCTTATTGTGGTATTTTAGTAAAATCCACAAAAGTTGAAGTCTAACATCCACTTTTTTGTTTATTGTATGATCAAAAAACCAAAATGGTTTTTAATTTCTTAAATACAAAGAATAGCAGACCAGAGTTTAACCATGACAATAATGAACTTGTAGACAGAAAATGTTTTGTAAGTAATGTTTTGATGGCATAGTGTGCCATAAAAAAAGAACAGTATTTTTGAAAATGGATCTGACCAAACACAATCAGAGATGAGTACATAAATAATTCAACACAGAAAAAAATTAACTCAATAAAAGCCACAAAATAAACATGAATAAAAAAAAGGATTTATATTAAATAAATTGTCTGCATTGCAATTACACATATAACATTAAAATAATCTAGGTAGAAAACTAATTGGTAAAAATAAATATTAAAAAATACTCTTTTCTGATAGTGGAACAAAAGAATTAGTAATATGGTATAAAACATTAAACAGTCTTAGTATAAAAGCATTAAACAATGTTATCTATTTCAACCTTGCTCTCTCAAGAATAACAATTCTCTGAGCTGGATTGAATTTCCATAGCACTGCTATGTATCATATAGAGGGACATTCAATAATAAAAAGAGACAAATGATGTAGAAAAATTATTTATTCAATGGCAATGAAACTAACCTACTTTTCAACATATCCCCGGCTACATTTAAACATTTATCCATCCTCCTGTGAGCTTTTTTTACTTCAGTAGTAAAGAAGTTCACCTCTGTATCTAAATCATTCGTTTATTGCATTCTTGATCTGGTCATTGTTGCTGAACTTGGTGCTACGTAAAAATTCTTTGATAGGACTAGACAAAAAAAATTCTAAGTGCAAGATCAGGATTTTAAAGTGAATGTGGCATCACGTACGACCCAACCTTTGAATAGCTTACCATGTCTTTTAACCAGTATGATGGCAGCCATTATCATGAAGAAGAAGTATTCCTTTTGAGAAAGAACCAGGACCTTTCCTCATTGTGCACTTTAAATTGTTTCACTTTATTTTCTATCATGTCACAATAGTACTTATTGTTGTTTAGACATTGCCCTCCTAAATAATCACAATAAATTGGGCCTTTATAGTCCCAAAATATCATTAGCATACTTTACTGACTGATGCATAGGTTTTGAATTTTTTCCTTGTGGGCAGGGAACTCTGATATTTCCATTTCATACTCATATGTTTGGACTTGGCTCAAAATTATGAAACAAAGTTTTATCACAAGTTTTACGCGATCTAAAAAAGCATTACCTTCTACTGAAATACTGTTATTTAAAATACATACAAATGTAAATTCAGGTTTTTGTGATTTTAAGTAGACTGTTTCGGAATCCACCTTGAACATGTTTTTCGATAATTCAGGCTAGACAGTCCCAAAATTATACCACAAACTTAAGCAATTTTCTTAACTATTACCCATATATCCTTGTGGTTTAAATCATTAATGCAACTTTAAAAAGCAACACCTGAAATCATTATTCTTGTGCTATGATGAATATTTTTGACACTTTTTCTGTCAAATTTAAACTGTTTGATCCACTTATAAAAATTTGTACGGTTAATAAACTTTTTACCATACTGTTTTTACTCTCATGTTTTGACATTCAATAGGCCAAATCTTGCTGAAAAGGTACGAGCTGGCATCCATCGGCTTGATGTACGGGCATTTATTCCGCAGCCGATGAGATGTTTTAAGTGTCAACATTTCGGACACACTGCAGCTAGATGTGAAGCGCAGGAAATTTGTATATGCGGAATGAAGATACATGAGGGTAATCCATGTAAAGACCCTCCAGTCTGCATTAATTGTAAAGGGCACCATAACTGTCGATCTAGGAACTGCCCAGTATACAAATCAGAAACAGCCATTCAGGAAGTTAAAACGCTTCAAAAAGTCAGCTACCCTGAAGCGAAGAAGATTGTCTACCATCGACTACATACGCAGAAGCAGCTGCTGCTCCCCCCACATCTAAAATCAACGTGGAGCAGTTGCTTAATACGATGGCACCAAGTCTCGCGACAATGATAGAAAGAATCATTGATTCCAAGATCGAGTCGACTCATCAGACACAACAAAATAAACATGAGAAGGCTCATTCCCGGACTGACGTCGCTGACATAAGACCCGTACCAGCGCAGTTTAAAAAACCGGCAAAATCTTCGATTATAACTCCATCAATAGACGTAATGAAGAAAAATCTTGATTTATCCGACAAAGATCAAAAGATCACCCCGATGACGAGTCATATAGCTAAGGATACTGTGACAAGAGTACAGGAAAAATCTGCGTCAACCAAAATGGGGGTGCAAGTAACTATCGAAAAAGCACCTGACACTGACGATAATAAAACTGTACGTACAGGGGCCCCAAAAGCTCAGAGAACAACTGTGGCGAGAGCATCTGTATCAGCCGGCCCAAGCACAGCCTTAGACATTGAATCAAGTTCATCAGCCGCCGAAAGTGCATCGGTTGCAAGTTTAGATTCAATTGCAACGATGCTCACAGCACCATTGAAGCTTTCATCACCTGATGTAAGCCGGCGAACGTCATTGGCGACAGAAAGAGAAGACGATGCCATGTCCAAAGCCTCAGACACACTGTCATCGGAAGTTGAGGCCGTTCGCAGAATGGAAAAGCGCAAGAAAGGATGGCCAAAAGGAAAGCCTAGGCCGTAATTTGTTGGATTTTAAATTAGAAGATTGAAATTTTGAACACTTATTTTCTTCCTGGAAATATGAATTAACGAACCTTTTTTTATTTTTTATTTTTGAAGTGGGATGGGGCTAATGACCAAAGTAGTCGATGCCCCTAAAAACCTCAAAAAGAAAGAAAAAAAAAAGTATAATAATAATAATGAAAATTTTTTTCAAAAAACTGATATTTCTACCTCAGGGGTGCTAATTTGAATGTTAGACAGTCTCAGTTTTTTTAGTAAATATTTTTTTCTGCTTCCCATTTATCTCTTTAATTATTGAATGACCCCCCATACAATCGAGGAGAATATGAGAAACTAATAATACATGGCAGTTTCCTTGACACATATTAGTAAATCACAGAATGGTATGAAATAACCATGTGTACACCCATAAAAAATAAAAATATTAGTCAGTTTTTGCATTAATCAAATGCTGTATAAGCCTGTATTTGGCACAATAAATAAATAATTTCTGCTGCTTTACAATAAAAAGACCTTTATAAAGAACAGTTTCAAAAATTCTAATCTAGCTTTACTTCACTTCTTTAAATGTAATACAATTTCTATAAATAGCCTGCTTACTATTTACAGAAGACAAAAAAATCAGGGGAAAATCTTTTGCCAGCAAACACCTTTTAACGAAGCATTTCTGAACGTTTATATGAACTTTCTTCTTTATTTTTACCAGTAAAACATGTCTTGAAAATTTGATACATTCTTTGTGAATCAACAGATGATTATAATATACAGATATTATATAAAGGGAAGTCATTAAATAAATAAATAACCAACTGATTTGGAATAGCTGAAAACAGTCAACCCAATCCAACTTGATATTCAGTTAGAACAGTGTTCTGTTATGTTTTTATTTCCTTGTACAAAGAAAAGCAAGTATTGTGATCGCAAAAAATTTTGGGGACAAATCAAAAGTTATGTAGCATTAAAAAATACTACTTTAAAACATCAATGTTAAAAATTTATGTTTAAAAGCCATCGATAAAACAGGCCAGCAGGAATCGATTAACTGCATAAAATATGTAATGGATACTGCTGAACCAAATTATTGGGAATTGAATAATATAATAGAAAACAAAATTGAGCTTCTTATTTTATCTCTTAATACTGACAGCACTATGAATTTTACGCAATAAGATAACAAAAACTGAATTAAATCTATTAAGTTGTTTATTATCATAGAAATTTAATCAAAAATATAAGTGAACTTTTACTGTTCACAATTGACAACTTTTACTGTTGTGGACAATTGACAACTTCATAATTATTAAAAAAACGCAAGGAAATTATATAATAATAAACAACTTTAATGAATAAACTACTCATGAGTTATCAGATGCGTTGAACAAGGTAAGAAGTATTTTAATCATTTAACATATCTTAATTTATTTAAATTTTAAATGCATGTATAATTTTCGTAAAATATAATAGTGGGTGGTTACTGAATATTAATGTCACATAGTATCTTTTATACCATCAGTATTTGGAAATGCCTGAAGACTTATGCAGCAGACTGTTTACTTGAACTCTATAAGCTAACTGAATCAGGTATAGATTATATTTAAATCTTTTTTAAAATATGAAAATCATTAGCAATAACAATGAATATTTTTGTGAAAATCCTGTACTTACAGTGGAACGGATGAGCCAAGAAAAGGCATAACCCAGCAATATATTCATCAGATTATTGAATTTAGAAACAGTACAAACCTTACAGACAACCTACACTTGCATACATGCATGTACAATTGCAGATACAATATGGATAACTTCAAAGAAATCTAATAATTGTATGTAATAGAATTACCAGTTTATTACAAGAAAACAAATAGTACAGGTATTAAAACAAAAAATATGTGCATCTCATTCTTGTTATAAACACAATCTCTCTGTGAATACAAATATTTACCATCTATTGTTTCTGGAAACAAATATTTTTAATACATTTTTTTAATATCACATCACACATTAAATATTAAAAAGAGTGCAAAAGGGCATTCGACTAAAACTATGATATATAGTACTCATTTAAAAAAATGATCCAAAATACTTTATTAAAAAAAATCTTATCTATCTTTAACATATCTATTAACAACTATTTTTAACAGCAATGAATCTATTTCTGTTTATTTATATTTTTAATATAAATCTTTAAGCTTATACAATAGCTAATGTTTTTACAAATTCAATATAAATGTACATATCAACAACAAATTAAAACAATAATCCATAGATATAAAAATCTATTACTAATAAGTGAAGTGAACTAATATCGATCTTCTTACCTCTTAAGTTGTGCTTGCCTCGCCATTCGTCTACTTGTTCTTCCGGATTTCTTGAGCGAACCACCAGGAGTATCATTGCCATCTAGTCGAGTTGCTCTTGAATCTTCATCGGGTTCAGAATAACTGTCTTCTACATTTGAGAAAATATAATACTGATCGTTGTACTACAAATGTGTGTCGTTCTATCATATATATTAATTAACAAATTATCTAACATAACAAAAGCTCTAATTTAAATAAAACTGATGAAAACTTCAGTCATTCAAATAACAAATTAAATACACCTCATAAAGCATGCTGTAATAAAAATCATACTATGCCATCATCTAACAAACAGACCTAATTCATAATTATGTGCCAAACTTTCTCTTTCTATTTATTAATTACATTATCCATAATGACAACAGTTTCTCTGATTATTGCTTCATCAGTTCTTAAAATAATATTTACAAGCCAGTAATGAGTACATAATGCTTAAATACAAATAAACTTCTTATTTTCAATAAAATTCAGAATGGACAGTGAACAATTTTGACCTGAGCCAATCTGTGTTGATCATTCCTTTCTTCTTCACATCTCCTATATTCCTTCTTTCCTGATTGAGTGAAATGAGTCAGGCCAGCTGCTGTCCTGGCTGTCAGCCACTTCTTTATTGGGGCTTACTAGAGGGTAGAACCCTCTCTTTTATATCTGTAGAAATATCAAGAGGGCAGCTTCCTATCTAGAGGTAGCCAAATTACCTATCGCATAAAGCAACACCTACTACTAATTCCTCAAAAAATTATCTATAAATTGGTCAAGTAGAGTTAGTTCTCAACAGTGATTAACATAAATACAGGATGAACATAAATTACTCAGCACATTTTAGGGTTTAATAAAAAATGAACAAAACAATTTCCAAGGGTGAATCAAATTTAAATGGTAATTTTGCTATTCAACGCAGCAAGTAGTTCTACGCTGGATGGTGGAGTGGGGGGTTAATGTTGTGTATGTAAGAAAGGGGGAACCAGCTGGATTACCTCCTCCATTGTGTTCTGATGTCATTACAGCCACGAGTGAGCAAGAGGTTCCATCGTCTGTTGCACAACGTGTAATCATAAAGTTTTTAACTAATGAAGATGTTAAACCTGTGGAAATTTTAACTCATTTAAAGGTACAGTTTGAGGATGCTACAATGTCCTAAAACTGAGTGTATATGTGGGCCAGGCAATCTAAGAGCAGACAAGAAAGTGTAGAAAACAAAAGTCATGATCGATGATGCCTAAAGTCAAGGGTCACAGCGGAAAAACTACATGTTGTCTGAGAACTTAACTAAGTTCTAGAAATTAGACGAATGAACAAGACTTGTCGTCTTCCGCATCACAGATTACAGATATCATCTAACGCCCTCGCCACATACTACAATAACAATGAAATCTAAATAGAAAAGCATATAAACATTAGACCAATGAAAAAGACTTGTCTTCCGTATCTTAGATCACACTTATACTTTTAATGCCCTCGCCGGTTACTATGGTAATAATATAATCTGCATAGAAGAGTCAAAAAAAAATTAGACCAATGAACAAACCTTGTCGTCTTCCGTATCTCCAATTACAGTTATCATTTAACACCTCACCTGTTACTACGGTAACAATATAATCTGAATAGAAAAGCTGATAAAAATTAGACCAATGAACAACAGTTATCGTCTTCCGTATCTGAGATTACAGTTATCATTTAACGCCCTCACCTGTTACAACGGTAACAATATAATGTGAATAGGAAAGCCGATAAAAATTAGACAAATAAACAAGACTTCTCGTCTTCCGTACTTCAGATTACAGTTATCATTATAGCCCTCGCCTGTTACTACGGTAACAATATAATCTGAATACAAAAGCCGATAAAAATTAGACCTATAAACAAGACTTCTCGTCTTCCATATTTCAGATTACAGTTATCATTTAACTCCCTCGCCGGTTACAACCGTAACAATATAATCTGAATAGAAAATCCGATAAAAATTAGACCAATGAACAAGACTTGTCATCTTCTGTATCACAGATTACAGTTGTTATATAATGCGCTCGCCGGTTACTACGGTAAAAATACATTCTAAATAGAAAGGCCAATAAATATTAGACCAATGAACACGACTTCCCTAAAATAAAAATGATCAGTCAGTTCACTGTTGAAGAAATTGCGTCAGAAGTGAGTATCAGCTATGGGTGTGCTCAATCCATTACCACGATCATCTTGGCTTAAGAAAAATTGAAGCTTGATCGGTTCTGATGATGCTGACCAAAAATCAAAAATAGGTCAGTTTGGAGATCTGCGAGAGACTTCTGAATCAATTTTGGCAAGAAGGGACGATTTTTTGAACCTCATCGTCACATATGATGAGGTCCATCATTACACTCCGAAATCAAAAATGGCGAGCAAGAAGTGGCAAAGAGAACGATTTGTGCTGCCCAATGAAGGCCAAAATCCATCTGTGAGCTGGAAAAGTTCTTGTAACGGTTTTATTTTGACTCAAGGTTAATTTGATTCATTGTTTTTCTTTGTGGCTTACTATTGTCAGCTGCTACGGTCAGCAAAATTCGCCTACCGAAACAAATGATGGGGTATGCCCATCAGAGAAGTCATCCTTTTCTATGACTATGACAATGCCAGGCCAGGCTGCACACCACGATTTTGACACGGGATAAATTGGAAAAAATGCACTGGGAAACCCTTGATCACCTTCCCTACAGTCCAGATTTGTCTCCCTGTGACTATTTATTTGCACCCTTGAAAGAATCGCTTGGAGGGGAATGATTCAAAAACAATGAAGATATCAGCCAAGGAGTGTGTGCACAATTGGTTGACGACTCCAAACTTTTTAGGAATATTCAAGCTTCCAAATCCTTAGCAAAACGATTTCAATTTGCTCGTGTGTAAGTCGTGCAGGAAACTATAGAGCAAAATTATTAAAGTATTAATTGTGTGTATTATTAATCAATAAATTTATAAAAATAAAAATTACCATTTATATTTCATTCACCCTCATGTACACATTGATTTTTTCAAACGTTAGTATAGGTACGTTACTGATGATCTTGAATGAATAAAACAGTGCGATGTAATGACAGGGGGAATCATCAGTTGAGCAATGGCTACTGTGCAAGAGAAAACAATGTGCATACTATGGTTTCATGAAAACAGATTACTGTTCATAGATGCTTTCATTTAGGGTATGGCCGTGATCCTCCTAATAAAGATTATTAATTGCTGGCATCAGCAGTTACAAATACCGAAAGTGTAGTACATAAAAAAGGTGCTGACAGACCCTCCATCTTCAAGAAAGTTGTGGATCAAATAAAAGAAACTTTTCAGAGCAGCTCAACTCATTGTACGAATTCAGAACTGGAAATACCGCAATTGACAACTACCAAGATTCTACCAGAGCACCTAAAACTTCATGTGTACAAAATTCAGTCGGTGCTTGTAACTAAATTAGACCATAAACATGCTGTTACAATTTTACCATAGACATTCTTGAAATGAAGATAATGCATTTTTAAAAAAGTATTCTTCTCTGGACAAAGTTACTTTCCATGTTTCTGGTCACATTAATTGAGAAACTGTTGGATTCGGGATAGCAAGAACCCTTATGCCATTTGACAAACAACCTGAAAATTAACATATGGAGTGTCTTGGCTGCTTATAAAGTTATCCATTCTTAGATCAACCTTCTTCCCTAAAACCAATGGTTGTTACGTGTTACAGGAGTATGCAGTACCATAAATTGAACACTGGCATCCCAACCTTAACTTCCAACAAGATGCATGTACCACCACCACACTGTAATTTATATGTTAGTAACTACCTAAATAAACTATTTCCTCAACAATTGATTGGTTGTGATAAACCAATTTCCTGGCCACCTTGAAGGTATGATTAATGGAATAACTCCAGATATTCTTTGTAATGTGTGGCGTGAAATTTAATATTGCCTAGGGATTTTATGCTATCACAAAAGTTGCTCATGTGGACTTGTTTTTAGTTATAAGTGTTGAAAACAAAACTGTCTGAAACGACCTGCTCAACAATAAAATGTGCACGTAAATACATTGCTTTGTTATATTTTTATTAAAACCTAATATTCACTGAATAATTTATGATCACCCAGTACTTTATTCACGATAAAATACTAAATATGGCATTTTATTATCAAACAAGTTGACAAATACACCTCTTATCATTTTACACAAGCAATTTGTTACAAATTTTATCTGTTTTTCTATCTATTTCAGTACTTCACTGTTTAGACAGTGATCAAATGTAATGAAGTAGTTATTAGGTGTAACAAAGTGAACCTGGATAAATTTAGAAAAATTTACAAACCTTCAAAAATGTCACTTTCTTATCAGATTTCACAGGAAACAATTAAAATAGAAAAAAATCACAGCATAAGATTTTGTAACTAAAATGTTTGTCGTATAACACTAATAATACATAAACAAAAAATTGACATTACCTTACCAATATTTAAATATATAAGAAAAAAAATCACATTATATTTTGACACTGCTTCAGCAATAAAACAAAATTAATAAAATAACTGTCTTGACAACTCTCTATCAAAGCCAACACCACTTTCTAAATTTGTAATTTTGTAATGAAATTGATATTATTACTCCACTAATCATTTAAGTCTAAAAACAAAAACAATTAAAAGTGCTACTACATTCCTAACATACATACCAGAGCAAATATTAAAAAATTGAATAGTGGCATGAATACTATATGAGGAGAGCAAGCACCACATATTTCATAGTGACCTTCTCTTGGGTTAGGAGAATTACAATAGATATTAAGAAGAAACCCTTTAAATATATCAGTAAGGCACATAATTAACTTTGAATTTTAAAAATAAATAAAATTATAAATGGGTGAATGAAATCAACTTACTTAAATTTGTGCATGCATAATAAAGAACGCTTCATTCATTTGTGTTTTAATGGAAAAAGTGAATTAATAATAATAGCAAATGAAAGCATTGATTTGTATACAATAATATTAAGTGCACTGTAGCTGAGCAGAGTACATAATAATTATAATTTTATATGTACATGCCATATTTATATTATAAAATATTCACAAAAAAATTAATACTTCTTTCACTGACAAGACAGATTACACTAACTGAAATTTAAATCAAAAAATCCACATTAACTTCTTTTTTTTTAATTGTTTAGGATAAAAATATTAATTTTACTCTGATTTAAATTTAATATGTCACATCAAACAACTTAATTCAGCTATAGTAAACACATATGCTTTTCTTTATATGCTGAATTAAGGATAAAAGACAAAAAAAGTCATTTATTTTCATTATCCTTTTCTCATTTGCCATTAAATATAATATTATTATCATTATTAAATTTAACATATCACTCTAAAATTATAAAAATTACTTTCTAGTATACTTTTCCATTAAACTGAGTACACTTACTATAAGTTCAAAATTACAATGAAAACTAATATTTAAAAACAAACATGCATCATCTGCACAACAAACACTTAAAATTGATCAATAATTGTAAAAATACTTTATATTTTTAATCAGTTTCTTTTAACTAATAAACATAATTATCAGAATCAATATTAATTTTTTAATAAGTTGAATAAAAATAAATGTGTCATTATATTTAAAACTCTGCTTTAACAGTAATAATTCCAGTATAAAAAATAAATAATTTCCCTTCATAAAATATACCATTTTTCTCAAATATAAAGTGCATTATTTTTGTATATTAAACTTTTTTAAAAATTAAAGATGCTTACAGTTGAACTAACTGAAATAGAATTTTTGACTACAGTTTGTCCCTAAAGTATACAAAAAAAGCTGTTAATGTATTAAGATGAAAGAAATATTATCCACGATTAACACAAGGTTAAAACACGAAGGTGCACCCTCATAACTTTGAAAATGCAGTATTGCTGTTGGTTTCTATCTAACGTTAAACAGAAAATTAAAAATTTTAAATAAAAAAAAAAAGATAACTAAAAATTAATATCTTATTCAAATTAGTACATAAATTATACATCACAAAAAAAAAGTAGGTGTGCTAGTTAAAAAACAAAAGAAACTGCTCTAATATTTGCCTGGAAGGATCAAGAAAAATCATGTATTAGCGTTGATGTTTTTATTAGAGAAGCATCACTAATGACTAATAAAACACATCAATCAATGCCACCTACTGAAAATAACAATACTACAAGATTTATTTAATTAATTTCTTTTTTTAGAAAATACATTTTATTGGGAAAATTTTCTACTGCAGTTTTTGGAAATAATTTAAACAGCATAAATAATAAAAAGATTTAATTTTCAATTTTTCTAATCTCAGTAATATATCTGAATTAGATTCATATATTTTACTGGTAAAAAAACGTCATAAATGCGGAAAACACTTAGTATCAGAGGAGCTGCTTACAAGTGGTTCGAGTCATGCCTTACTGATCGTAAAGTAGCTGAAATGTCATCTTTTGACAGAAATACAAATGTAAAAATTAAATTAAATATCTAGATGTAAAACTTAGATCCTCACTTGAAATACAGAACATGGAATGCCATATGAAAGTGTACTCGAATCATTCACTGCATTTATTGTTAATTAATGATCTGCCTAAACATCATGAACCATTCATTGTAATCATATTTGCAGATGACACAACTGTACATGTGAAGACAATTATTTAAAGAAATTGAAAATTCTATGAAAGCAGTTCAAAAAATTATTCACTGGATGTATTGTAATAATAATTAATTTAAATATGATGTATCTGCTATAATTGTGTTTCTCACAAAGACATAATATTGCTGATAAGTGGATAGAATTGCCACTAATAAGAAGGATAGTATTTTTGTTGCCCATTAAACAAAATTTCTGGATGTTTTATTAAATGACAACTTCTCTTGGGATAATCACAATTGATAATGTTTGTAAAAAAAAAAATCAAACCACAGTATTTTGCTTTGAAGCTTGTTAATAAAACACTAAGCTTGACATTATAAAATACAAGGACGAGTAAAAAATTATCTACACTTTCACTATAACACATCTTTAAGGCTGTTATACTGCCTTCTGCACATGTACGCTTAAAGTTTGTACAAATGCGGTCATGCGTGCAAAACTTTATTCCAATTTGTGTCATTTACCTTCCGGCTATTACAATGTAAACATGTCTGGTCTGCTAGCAGGTTACATCAAGAAGAAACAACAAGTAACAATCTGATTTCTCTGGTAGGAGTGTATGAAAGGGGCTGAAATTCATCGTAGACTTTTATCACCAAACGGAGTCAGTGCTTTATTATATATAAGTTTTTTTTCGTGGATCGAGAAATTTAAAAATGGCCAAATGAGTTTGAGGCACAAAGAGAAAGCAAGATGCTCATTAACCAGTTGAATTGTGAGGTACAGGAACATCCACTCTACAACCTGTGTTGTAGAGACGAAGATCTTCTTCCTCAGATTTTCTTCTGTTTGGGCCGTTCAAGGATGCTTTGCGAGGTCGTCAACTTTCCACAGACTTAAGACATGCAGAAAGTAATACAAAAGTGGCTTCTCAACCAACTGAACACCTTCTTGAAGGAAAATGCAAGCTTATGGACTGCTGAACCAAGTAACCAGAGGTGACTAAGTAGAAAAATGATGTATATGTTCAACTCCTACTGCTGTGTTAATAAATTGATAAATTGTAGAACAGAAAGTATAAATAATGTTTGACTTTCCTTGTATTTATTATGCTCACTTAAATGCCTGTCTAAAGTACAATGTCATTTTTGGGGATCCCTCAAAAAGCAAGAACAGATTGTTAAGGTACAAAAATGGGCTGTCAGATTGCTTTGTGCCCCTAAATATTAATTATGTAGACTGATATTTAGAAAATTAAATATGGTAACTTATTTTTACATTTATGTGCAATCTTTACTAAGAAAAAAAATCCGTCACTTATTCTTAAAAAATAAATAACCATCCCTACCAAACCAGACAACAGTACTAATTTTCATATAATTTAATTTTGGCTTATGAGAAAAGGCCTTACTTACTATACTTCCATTGCCATTGTTAATAAATTACTGAACCATTTCAACTCTTCAAATAAGTTTATTTAAAACATAATTAACAGATTTTCTTTTACAGAAATAATATTACTCAACCAATAAATGTTTGGTATCCCATTTAATGTACATAAGTACATTAAACTAAATGGAACTATTCAGGACTTGTTTCCTTGAAATTCCTCTATCAAATAAAGCTGGGCTTCCTAGTTAATCCTAAAATGTGATTTAGCTCATTCTAAAGGAATCTTTCTGAAAGTATGGCTTATGATCAATTCATATCTGATGGGTTTGATTCATGTATTGAATTATGTAATACTGCTCAAAATAATTTTATATCTGCTCAATTATAATTAATATCTGCTCAAAATAATTTTCAATAATGCCTATATTATGAATCTTTTTTGTAATAATTCTTTACTTAAATATTATATGTTTACAATTAAATAATATAGATTTTAATTACACCTATTTTTTACCTTATAATAATTTATCTTACATTGACATCTTCTATATAATGTATTAGTATGTACTGATCAGAATAGAAGATTTATTTTTTTATTGTTAGGCTTAATTAATTCATGTAAATATTTTGTTATTATTTACTAATGTATGGTAATACTTGGTAATACTAATAAATGTCATACTTGAAAATTAAAAAGCAGGATAACAATAAGTATTACATAATTCAATACATGAATCAAACCCATCAGATATGAATTGATCATAAGCCATACATTCAGAAAGATTCCTTTAGAATGAGCTAAATCACATTTTAGGATTAACTAGGAAGCCCAGCTTTATTTGATAGAGGTACTTCAGGGAAACAAGTCCTGAATAGTTCCATAGGCAGCTACCATCCACCATAGCTTACTAAAGATTTGAACACTGACTCATAGATCCTTGCATCCTCAGCATGGATTTAATGGAAACCTAATTTATACCCACAAAATCTGAAGTTTGGAATAAAAGATGGAAGTTTTTTAACAAAAATATTCTTGCTCGTCCTCAAGAATTATTTCCATCAAGAAGAATATAATGACATTTTAATATTAATATCAAGTAGACTTTTTTACGGATTTTTCCTTAATGTATTTCTGAGCTAATCATTAGCTTTTTTATTATAGTATCTGACGGCTCTGTCAAGAAACCCATCAGTGTCAAGAAACACTGTCACCAATCTCAAAAAAGTTAAGAAGTCTGTTAAGTAAGTACTAAATAAATATATATTCAATCTTCGTTGTTTGTTAATTTATATGTTTTTTGTCAAATTTAATTTTTAAAATTTCATACCTTTCAAGTACACAGACATTGCTTGGTCTTCATATTCTAAAGGTAAAATCTGCAAGTTGTAGTTAATATCTCTGTATGAATCCCATTACTCCATTACTATGAAGTGATTAATAAGGACTGATTATATTGTATAATATAGCACTGTATGTGTTTGTAGTATTTTTGGACGAATGTGATTTAGTCTATTTGATACAGTATCGCTTTGAAAGTATTTAGTAAATACACCAGAAACAAGATATTAAATGAAAAACCACAATGTAGAACATATTCCATTGAAAATGAAGTGTGTAAATTTATATGTTTTTATCAAATTTAATATTTGAGAATTTCATACCGTTCAAATGCGCAGAGATTTTTTTGGCCTTCATGTTCTATAGATAAAATTTACATGTTGTAGTTAACAACTTTGTAAGAAAAAGTTCCATTAATTTGAATATAAATCATTTGATTTGATAAATTAATAATTTATTGATTTATTCAGTTACATATAAAATCACAAAATAACGACCAAAGTTTTTTTATCAAAATTCTTATTTACCCGATGTACTAAACTGTAATTAGTACTCCATCAAATTAAAAAAAAACCATTAATATAAAATAAAAATTAAAAAAAATGACATTATAAAGCATAATAATAAATATAACATTAAAATCTTTCATCACGGAAACTTTCTGACTGATCTAAGTATCAAAAATCTATAAGTTAAACGTTAAATTATACTTTATACAAAATTTTAAAAATTATTAAACACTACAATGAATGACAATTATTATTTCATCAAAATTAATAACTTTTTTAAAAATTATGAAGCTAAATATAAAAGTACGACATAAGATTATTGATCTAATATAAGTGATAAGAAATACAGATTAGAATGCTATTAAACGTTCAAAGAAATAAAAATAAAAAAAATTGTAATTTTGAAAGCAACTTAACAGTACAAATCAGTAATTATACATAAAAACTGAATGAATTCATTAAATGTTTTGTAAGTATTATATAAGACATAGATTATTAAATATAGCTGATTATTTTTAAATATCTATCTACATACAGTGCATCATGATTTTAATGATACCTGACTGTCGAGCAACAACTGATGGGGGAGGCTGAGGTATGTAGTTGACTGGTGGAGGAGGTACCGGTGGTGCGCCATCTATAAGACGACGTCTTGCCTCTGATTCACTAACACTTTTCACTCGGCTGGGAGATAACTTCCCACCCTAAAAAACACACAAATGAAAGTAAAATAAAAATAGGAAAAAATTACCTTCAAATATAGTAGACACTCAGGTGAAAAATGATGAATTTATTACCAACAGTTTGAAGTAATCTGTAATTTATGGAATTAAATTAACAACTGACAGCTGTAATATATAACATATTTTTTCTGAGACTATGACTGCAGCTTTTTCAATAAAATTTTAACAAGCACCGTCATCAATTTTTATACTTGCAATTTAGGTAAAAAAAAAAGAAAGTAATCTTCAATCAGAAATTGATAAAATCAGCCATAATTAATTAAATTCAGTACTAATAACAATAAAGACAATGACTTTTTAAAGATTTGAGCGCTTTCAGCTTTCATGCTACTATTTTGTATTACTAGACAATTTTTATCAACATATTCAAGGAAAGTATGGAACTTTCTCACAAAAATACATGCATTCATACATCACATATTTGTATAAATAGATTACAATCTATTTTCTACAGTGCTCACGCCAAAGAAGAAATCAAAAAGCACTTCTTCCAAAATTTTTTACAAAAAAATAACAAAATGAGAGGGCCATTAAAGGTTTTCAAATCTATATTCTCACTTCACTTAGGACAAAAATTAAGACAAAATGTTGATGGAAATAAATAATTTAGATAAAAAATTATTCATCATTAATTTATTTTAGGAATTTGTTATTTTCTTGTTAACCCACAAAATAAATTTTCTGTATACAAAGGTGAATCAATAACTTCCAAGAAAATTAAATCTATTATGGATGATTTCACAGATAGAACCATGAATTATTTATACACAGTTTGCCCTCATCAACAACGTGTCTGTCTTTCAAATTTATGATGTTTACATGCTGAATTTTGTCATCAGGTGTAATTGCAGACAGGTGTCCAGCTCCTTCTTTATGGATAGCAATAGTGTGACCATTTTAAAATTTTTCAATTTGTTGGACATTCTGTTGTGGTCAAACATCGTTCCTGTATCACATTCTTCTTTGGAGCAAATAGAAACCAGAGTGGTACTAGTTAATGTTACAGACAATAAAACTATTTATCAACTTTAAGTCTAAGCAGAAGTGTTAAGCTAGAAGCAGCTGGAAGCAAAAACAACAGTGTGCCCAACAGAAACAAAAATGCAAATATTACACATAATGTTATCTTCAATAAGATTCATTATTATAGTCTAAAAAAAAGTTATTGAGGTAGGTGAACTACAGATTTTTATGGTCTGAATACCAAGAAGAATAAAATGTGCTACAGCAAAAAAAATAGTAATGCACGAAAAACAATTTTTTTTACCGCTGTAAAACAAGAAACATGCTTCAGGCCTCTTTTCTTATCACAGTTTGATGGCAACAAAACTTAAGAGGTTCTCAATAAGAAAATCAATTTTAGGTAGTATGAAGAACTGGTGAATAACCCAGGACCCAAAAATGTTTCCCTCTTTTTAAATGCACACACAACCACAGTATATACACAACCAGCACAACTATATACAGAAATATCACATTATCGTTTCACTTAAAAACACTAAACCTTGCTAAACATTTATAAACAACAAATATATAGCACTGAAATAGGGCCAAAATTAAAAATAATAGAGGAAACCTTGTCTATTTAATACAGTGTCAATCAGTTTATTCCATTCCCAAAAAGACTGATTCAAGTACACTTTCCTCAATTGTGTTATTTCACAGACCATAATTAAATATTAAAATCATTTAAAAGACTAAATATTTGTCTCAGTACAAGTCACAGTAACTGAAAAGCATATAAATAAAACACAATTTAAAAATTACAGTAAAAACAAATTACATTTCAAAAAGAAATAAAAACCAAATGAACACAGAAACAAAGAAAAAAAATTGAAATTTAACCAGTCTTGCTCATTTTACTGGGTGGATCTACCCTGAAAATTGTTAAGTGGATACATAAAGATGGGCATACTTTTCTTTGTTTAAAAACTGCCAGATTTCTGAATGATAAATCTTTTTACAAAATAAAATTTATTATAGTTCCTGCTATTTTTCACCATTAGTGACATTAGTTCCAGCCGCATAAATGTTTTTTTACTCTTTACAAAGTACTGTTTTTGAAACAATAATGTGTTCAGTTTTACACAAAATAGTGATTAATTAGGTAAAGATTCTTCATCAATTGTAAAACAATTTTTTTTTTATTTGACTTTTCTATACTTGCATAACTAGATGAATTTGATTTTATTTTCTGCATTTCAATTTAAATTGTTAAAATAAGCATACTTTTATTAATTTAAAAAAAATAAAAATTCTTAAAAATTTTGGAAACATAACTTGAAAATAGTTTACTATACCAATCATCCTGATGTACTCAAGTGTCATAAAATTTAAAATAAAAAATCAACTTACATAAGTAAGTTTACTGTACAGGAATTTTAAAGAATAAATAAACTATTTATAGATAGTAAATAAAAAAAAACTATATACACAGGTGACCCATGAGGAAATTTTATGTTCTACTGGTGAAAACAATGAAAAAAGTTCATATAAACATAGGTTTGGTAACACTATTTTAGAGTTGCAGCTATTGAAACATTTTGCCTGTATTTTAGCTCTTCTTATAAAAATAAGCCCTACTGTAATTTTTGGTACCTAAACTAAGGAGTACAGTTGATGGTTTCTCATGTAATTTGAGATAAGAAATTGGATAGAACAGGTCCAAAAACTTTAACTTCAGTAGTTTTTAAGATATGTGACATAAAACACAAAATTTGGTGTAGAAAAATACGTTTTTTTTTAGATTTGTGTAGTACAATAACGTTTTTAAACGACTAATAAATGAAGAAGATTTAATAACAAAACTTGTGGAGAATTTAATTCTGAGAAAAATAATGTAAATACAGCCAATAAGAAATAAATAAAATACTTAAAAACTGTATTTATTGAAGAAAAATAAGAAAAATAGACAGAAAATCGTGTTGTGTATTTCTGTACTTAATAATCAAGTATTCTTTTTAAACATTCTTTGGTGTATCACCATTTACAAATGAAAGTGTCATTTTTAATGTGTTTGTTTTCTGTTGAACGCAAGTTCATCATGTTAGTGATGAACATCATGTGATTCAGTATATTCAGCCTAGTCTAGGCATTAGTAAAAGGCGAATTTCATGTCACACTGGTTTGTCAAAAAACAAAGTGTGGTGCACCCTATGGAAAGAAAATCTTTATCCTTATCTTTATCCAGAAGTTTCAAAATTTGTGGCCAACAAATTACCCCCAGCGGTTAAACTTCTGTCATTGGCTTCTAAACAAGGCTGATAAGGTAAATACCATTTTATTTACTATGATGCCGCTTTTACGACAAACTGAGTCTTCAGTTCTAAAAATAAACATTTATGGAACAAACAGAATCAACATGGAACTGTTTCCAACATAAATTTCATTTTAATATTTGATGTGGCATTATTTATGACAAAATTGTGGGATCATCTGGTCCCAGAATTTTACTTATGCATCTCCTGTTAGGAGATGCATATGTTCATATCTTGAAAAATAATTTGCTGGCTCTTTTGGAGAATGTACCTTTACAAACTAAATTGCAAATGATTTTCCTGCGAGATGGTGCAATGCCACATTTTTCTTTAGTAACTAGAAATCACTTGAATGCTAATTTCTTATACTGGACTGGATACGGAGGACCAATTGATTACTTCATTTGGGGCCATATGAAAATGATAGTACATCAACAAAAAGTGAACACTACAGAAAAGTTACTCATTAAAATATGAAACGCTACCGAATTTATATCAAATGATCCTGAGCTGATACAAAAAACCACAGGAAATATTCTGTCAGGCAGACTACTGTGCACATTGTGAAGGAGGGAATTTTGAACAATTACTGTAAGTAAGGTTTGTTATTCTGTATTTATCATTAATTTCATTTATTATTTCATGTATTTTATTTTTTGTTTTGTTATATTAAGAATAATGTTTATTATGTACAGAAAAAATTATACAATTTCCTGTCGATTTTGCTTTAGATTTTTAAATGTTTTTATTTCTTTTTTATTGGCTGTATTTATATTAATTTTCTCAGAATTAAATTCTTTACATGTTCCATTAATAAAGCTTCTGCATTATTAGTTATTTAATAAAGCTATAGTACTACAAACCTAAAAATAACTTGTTTTTTGACATCAAATTTTATGTTTTACATTTTATCTGAAAACCTACTAGTTACAGTTCTGGAACTTGTTTTATTCTATTTCCCTGCTCAAATTACATAAGATACCATCAACTTTAGTCCTTAGTTTGGGTACCAAAAATTACAGTAGGGCTTCTTTTTATTAGAAGAGTTGAAATCTGGGCGAAATCTTTCACTAGCCATAACTCGAAAACAAAGTGTTAACAGACCTTTGCTTATGTGAACTTTTTTCATTATTTTCACTAGTAGAACATGTCCTGAAAGTTTCTTTGTGGGATACCTTATATATATATATATATACATACAGGTGTTTCTAAAATAATGGGCTGGCTATACTTTTTTGGATTCGGTTTGTAAAACTAAACAAAAAATATGCTTAGGAAAAATGACAATTTCTCCTTTGTTCTCCTCCTGTCCGCCATTTTGTTATTTTATATAAAAATTTATATCTCAAGTTTGGATAGAGGAATCATATTAATGCTTGGTAAGCATCTTTGTAATAAAGTTGTCAATCAAACTCCAGGCTAACAGCAACTTCACCTGAGGTACTACATATAGATATGGCATGTTTAGTTTTATTGGATTTGATTCTGTTCTTAATAAAGAGATCTCTTTTATTTAATCCACGGTCTGTTTTACTTCTGATCATACAAAATAAACTTTCATTTTAATGAAAGTTTATTTTGCCACTTCATTATTAATTTGTTCATTTGACTGCTGATAGATGTAATCTTAATGATCATATTTATAACTTGGAAAAAAGAATTTAAATAAAACTAATAAAATTATTTCACAACAAGCACAAATAATAATGGTTAATATATCTCAAACAACTAAATACAGTCAGTAAACAAAGTAAATTATATTCAATAAGATAAAAAGATGATAGCACTTCATGCAACTACACTTAAAACAAAGAAAATAAATGTGTATGATAGCACGCAATCGGCAAAATATCTCGGATTCATAACAAGAATAAAAGAAAAAACAAGAATACTTTTAGCTCATCCCAGATTAAAGATGTAATAAGTGTGGCATTTAACAGAAGTGAATATGATTTTACAATTCACACACAAAATTAATATTCCGTATAATAATACTGTTGTGCAGATATTAACATTTTCCAAGAAAGTAAAAATAAATACAATAATATTTATGACACTGATTTTATGAATTAAGCACGATCATAAAAAACAAGTAAGCAATTAAAAACATAAATAAAATATTAAGACATTATAATAACATAAGCCAAAAGAAAGCAAACAGAAAACACACAAAATTTTCAATCATCTAATTATTTCTTACATCAAAAAATTCTTCATAGTCCGAGTTATTAGCAGACTGAAACAAAATATTTAATAAAAATAACAATTAAAATAATGTAGTCATCAGGGCATATTAGCATATGAATTAATTAAGATATATGCTAGCTACAAATATACATATATCTAGCTTTTACATAAATCCAGACAAAATCAAATTTTTGAGTAAGTTTTGTCCTCTTAAAACCACTGACTTAATCAGTTTTAGAACTTCCATCATAATTCATTTTATATATAAATTTAAAAAACAAAGCAACAAAATAAAATTTAAATTAATAAATTTTCAACATTTAACAGACTTTTAATGATTGTTAAGAGAATTTTTTAAAACACACTAACTGCTGCTTTTTTAGTCAATAAAAAGTGACCGACAACACACTGAGACTTGCACCCAACATTCTTATTAACCTCAGTGAGCTAAGGGAATGAGTTTCCTCAACCAATAAATTGAAAAGTGAATTTACAACCCTCAGTTTCCAGAATTCATCATGAAAGATTATTTAATTATTACATATCCCACGGAGTCTGTATTGATTAACATAAAATTTGTCAAAAAATTATAAAATTTAATATACAAACTAAAACTGCATACAATACATGCTTCTAGTTTGTAAATTCATACAATCACTAAGAAGGTAAAAACATTAATCAAGCAGCATCTCTTGATAAATGCTTCCATATTTTTTTTTTTATACAATAAGATAATCAGATAATTTATTTCAGTTTCAGGAACATAAAAAATTTTCAAATAGGTATTTCAAATCCTATTAATCAATGTATGTTATGTTTTATCAAAATACTGTTCAGACACAACTGTGCTATAAATCAGTCCAAAAAAGTTATCATATTCAACCTTGTAAAATCATTTATAAATTAAATACATTTAATTTTATAGTAAAACCATACTACATTTCATAGGTAATCACAGTTAATTAGGAAGAGCAAAGTAATGTGCATTAGTTTTGTTGTTATTATTATGTCTTCAATCATTATTTTGATTTTGTCAATTACTATTAATTTACAAGGTTAACAAACTAAAAAGTGAAAAAAACAAAATAAGAAGAAACTAATTGACTGCATCATAAAAAATAGATTAATTACCGTAACATAACATTTCTAGAATAAAATATCTAGTATTAATGGCAATGTTATCACAGCTTAGAAAAACAAAATATCTTTGCCTAAAGAAAAGCTGTGGCACAAATATTTTAACAAGATATTTTAAAAACATTAACAATTTGCTCTCTAGTTTTCCAGCTGACAAATGATGAATGCAGCCATTAAAAACCTTACCAATATCCTCAGATTTCAATAATAAAAAAAATTAAAAAATTTCTTTAACTGAAATAAGAAATTAATGAAAAAAATTATTCTGAGAAATTGTATTTCTCTTAAATGTAGTACTAAAAAAGTTTTTGTTATAGATTATCACAAAAGCTGATAAATTCTTAGTAATAAAATAACAAGTAAAAATGTGATACACTTATACATTTTTACCTTTGATTTGTCCTTCTTATGTATTCTAAATTTAGAAAATTTTGTGCCAGAACTCTGACTCTGAGAGCTTGGAGGTGAGCCTGGCTGTGATGTTTTAGGTGGTGAAGGACTTAATGGTGATTTTTTATGAAAAAAGTCGGAGACAGCTTGAATAATACTTTTTCTTCTATCTCTATCTTTACTTTTTTTCCTATCAGACTTACATTCCTACACACACAAACAAAAAAAGATGATCAATCTATAAATACTAAAATAATAATCTTTATTAAAATTCATCCACTTTTTTAAAACAATAATTAATGTCAATGGAACCCTCCTAATTCATTCATTTCATGTTTAAAATGTTTATATGAAATAAGGCTGCATGAACACTAGTGTTTCTCACAACAACCAAGAATTTTATTTTACTAGGTACAAAATCTACAAGAATATTCAAATAATAAGAATATCAAAGCTCAACAGAATTTTCTAAATCATATTACATTTTAAATCATCTTTAAGAAATAAAATCTAATTTAGTTTTGTCACTAACAATGATAAGTGAAAAAAAAAATAATAAAACTAAAAACTTTAAATTTCAGTTTATACAGAATTCTTAGCACTAAAATGTATTGTTATCATGTTATGATGAAATTAGGAATTATGAACAAATAAATCATGAATAATTTTTACTTAAAAATACAACAAGAATTACAGGGATCTAATCCAAATATATATTTCTTATAAACAATAAATGTATACAATTTTTTTTTTTATTATTTTGAATTAAACAGCACATATCAGAAACATTAATAAATGTATTAATCTATGTTAAAATCAATGAATTCATATGGCAACTCTATTATTTGATTATTAAAAATCTATTTCAATTTCCAAACATATAATTATTCATTTGTAATTTAAAAAATTACAGATGACTAGAAATAAATAGTTAAACTGACTGATAACATATTATTCTTAAGGTATAATGTTATCCAATCCTTGCTACAGTTGAAATTAAAATAATACAGAAAACAGCAATGTTAATTGAAAATTATATAATGTAAAAGATTATTTGCTATATTAAGGTAAGTAAATCATAAGAAGCTTAAATCCAATTATCTTAAATGTTATTTTGTTTTTCTATCTTTCAGATTTTCATTTAAAACAAAGAGAATAAGTAACCAGTTTATCCTTGTCAGAAAGTATAGTAATCAATGAATGATTATAATTATATTCAGAGTACACTGAATATCATACCATTAAATATAAAACCTAATATCGTAATACCATTTTGTCCAAAACGGAAGCTTTCTACTACTGAAGAAAGCTGTAGTAATATATTACTAAAGCCCACTGACAATAAGCGATGTGAACTTTGAGTTAACAGCATGACTGAATAATTTCTAGACAAAAACCACTTTAAGATGCTATTTTGATTCACTGAAGGATACTTAAATAATTTGTTATTATTCAACTGATGAACTTCAGGCTTAGATAACTAAACCGAAAACTGATGGAATAAATAAAATGAAAGTAACAAATTATAATACAGCTCTAACTAAACATGAACAAGCGTTTAAAAATAAATCTGTATTCAATGAAGCTCATTTCAGATTGTTTTGCTTAGCTGGTCGTTTTACAATAGTTCCCAATGATAGATCTCACTGAGTGATGCACCAATGTAACCTTATATTATGTAACCTTACATTATGTAGTGGACACAACATGGCAATATAATAAAATTTTAATTTTAGCCTGTGATTTAATCTTAGAAATGGCATGAATTGATTATCAACTTTTCTTTATTCATATTTAGCCAGCAACACTGATATAATTTTCTTGATCAGAAGATTTTAATCTATAAAATACTTATATGAACTTCCAACAAATATTTTAACATTCAATAATGTTTAGTTGATGAAATCTTGTTCAGTTGATGTAGCTGACTTCGTTATCTACCATGTATTTTGTTTAAGTGTTCTAGTATAACATATGAAATCACTGTATATTTTTTCATTTTCTGTATGTTGCGGTATATGTTTTTGTTATTACTAAATTTTTGGTGTTAATAATGTTCTTATAAATATCATAACAGCTTTAATGAAAGAGTGAAAACTGCAACAGCATTTCAGAAATCTAAATATTTTTATTTTCACACTTAATTAAGATTTCCATGTTCTACATATATAGCAAGTTTCATTTTTTTTTAAAAAACATAAATTTAAAAAAAAATTGTTTAATGGAATACAGCAGAAACAAATGTTTTTATTAATTTTTTTTTTAATTGCAGTTACGTTATTCTCTCAGTTTATAATAATATATAATGTATTAATTACAAAAAAAGATTTAAAAACATACAAACATATCGTAAGACAGAACGATGTTCAAGGATATTCAAACTGATCGTACTAGGGTTAAAACATACAATATAGTGCAAATTTAATAAAAATAATTAATATGTTGTACAAATGCAAAAAATAGCAATAAAAAATGTATTATTACCTTTGTTGGTGAAGCAGCTCCTAAAATATCATCAGTGGATAATTCTTTCTTATCTAATAATGACTGACTACTATTATCACATGTACTATCCAAAAGTTTAATTTTTTCTTTATCTTTAACAATCACTGGTATAGTTGCTGCACTAATAATGTTTAATTGTTCTGCAGAATGATTTAAAGAAAAATTAGATTTTTTATCCTTTCTGCCAGAAGAAACTTTTTCTTTTAATTTTTTAATGCGATCCTCAGGACTTAGTCCCAGTTCTATATCGGTTTTCATTTGCGCTTTTTTACGTGCATTCTCTCTAATAGCGGCGCTATCTAAATATTTTTCAGAATATGCTAACTTATTTTTACAAGGTACAACAGGTGTTTTTAATATATTACCAGAATCAAACAAAGCTTTTCTTATATCGGGTAATGAATAAGCTTCATGATGTGTCAAGGGTGTATCAGGAACTGAAGAATTTTCATTAATCATTTTAGGTTTTTGTAGAGCTCTAAACGAAGAATGAACAGAAAGTGATCTTTTCTTATAAGAATCTGATGGTGTATTAAAAGAAGTTAATGGAGTCATAAATATTGTTTTTTCATTGTTACTCGAAGGTGTTTTAAGGTGTCGATTACCTTCATCATTGTTTACTGCATTTGATTTATTCAATGGCGATGAAACAGTCTGATGCACACTATGTCTTCGTTCTAAAGTATCATTTAATTTAAAAGCGATGTTTACAGGGGTTGCAATTGATTTTGGTCTTTCAACTGTTACATTTTCCATATCTAAGACTGGTTTGATCTGTGGTGAAGATGGAGGTGAAATAGAATTAACTGATAACGACTTATCATCATTGGTATGGCCACTAGTGATCGAACTTTGAGATCCCTGACAATTTAAAGGACTAGATGAACCACGAGAATTTCTTTTGTTCTTACGATCTTGTGATGATTTACCTTGTGACATTATTTTGTTCATGACCATATCACGTACAATATCTTTTTGTTTAGAACGTTCACGAGATATTTCTTCTAATTTACGAGTTTCAGGTGATTTATTTGATATTAAATTAGATGATGACAATATATTATCTAAATTATTTTTATCTATAATTTCATTACTGTTATTAACAACTACATCTTCTTTGATTTCCTGAGTTTTAAAGTTATTATCTAACAATAATTTATGATTCTTTCTAGACTTTCTAATATCAATTGAATCTCTAACATTACTAAACGGAGATATACGTCCTTGTAATCTTTTAACATATTCCTCATAAGTTGTACTCGATGTTTCGATACAAGGTGATAATAAATTATTTGTTTCAGCTTCATGTTCATTATTTACATTTGTACCAGAATTATCACATATTGGTTTCTGTTGTTCTATTAATGGGCTATCCATTACTGTTACAGTTTCACTGTTACTGGTAGTCGTATCTTCATTCTGTCGTAAACTTTCTTCATCTTCATTATCTTTTGAAGCTTCTTGATTATCCATTAAAGTTGAGTAAATCGGAGGAAGAGCTTCAGCCAACGGTGTTGTAATATCATCTTCATCATCTGTTGGATTCACAAACTGAATGTAACCACTATTTCTCATAGCAGCTGCGTGCTTAGAGCCATCATCAGTGCTTGTATCTTCCTCTCCACCGGTATCCATAAATTCAATGTTATCTATATTTGTAAGAAGATTAGATGTTGGAACTTTATCAACTTTACCGCAAACATGTGTATATTCATCATCAAATTCTTCTGTTCTAGCAATTTTTGCCGCCACACCCCTTGCATTTCGTCGATTTCTTGGCTTTTGGTGTCTTCTGAATGTAATAAACTGTGGATTAATATTTAATTCTAAATCATCCAAATTTTCAGATACACCGGCATCTTCATCTCTTGCCCAGTCTGATAGTTCTGTTTCGGTTAATATAGCCACAGTGTTATCATTTTTATTGCTTTCGGAATCTTCACCTCTTACTGAAATCGGAGATGAAGGACTACTTCGCCCACTCACCTTATCATCCGCTGTTCCTTCATCAGATACAAATAATTCTGCAGGAGTCGAAACCTGTTTCAATATTTGTCCTTCAGAAGATGATTTGTCATTTTCAATGTTTGGTACGGTTATAATTTTTGAACTGAAATTGCTACTACTACTAATATCGTTATCAAAATTTTTAGGAACAAGATCAATGTTTTTAGAATCAACTTTGGATAAACTACTATGATGTACATTTTCTAAACTATGTGATTTCATACTATGCGTGTTACTGTCAATCATAGTTTGACATATATCAGGAACTGACATATTTAAGCTATCTAGAGGAGGTGTAACATCATCATCAACATTCATCTGATCAATGGGATCACCATCATTAACTAACGACACCATCAATTCGCCTTTAGAATTATGTATTTCGACTTTGGGTGGTGCTTTGACTACTCCTTGGCTTTTCTGTTTTTCACTTTTATCTTCATCACCAGAACTAGTTGTTATATCTGTCGATAAAGAATCACTTTCCATATCATCGTCATCATCATCGTCGTTATCATTACTTTTATTGATTTCTGATCTCGGAAAATCAGGAACAACAATCGATGTTTCATGCACTGGACTTCTCGGTCTACCTTCATTTTCACTGATCTGATGCTGAATCGCTTCAATATTTTTATCTTTTTCATCAGTTATATTAACAAATTCATTATTATCTTTTTCTACATTTGCTACATCATCTTTTTTCAGTTCAATATCATTATTCATATCTTTATTAACAGAATCTGATGAAAAATTATTTTTAAGACTACAAACATGACCGAAATCACCGACATTTGGTAACTCTTTTTCTTTTTTATTCGTATTAGTAAATGAATGATGGGGAGTAGGACTTATTGTTGGTGATACTCTTAATTTGTCAGCACCTTGAAGAAAGGCCTGCATTGTTGGACTCGGTTCAGGAGCTGGATTTAATAACTTTTGATGTTCAGATATTTGATCTACTAAACTTTTAAATTTAGTGTCCAAAGTCGAAGCTGAACCTGATTTTCTAACAGATCCTGATAACCCTGTAGGTCCTAACAAGTATCGCTTTTTCAGTTCTAATGATATTTTTGAAGCGATGCCTTCAGTTGAATGAGTCCTATTTAAAAGATAATCGCCTCTTCTAGGGTTAATTAATGGACTAGGAATATTATTATTATTAATTATGTTATTAATAGTAGGTTTTTCTGGAACTAATGGAGTAAATTCGAGTTGAACATCAGCCGCCTTATTAGATTTATTTTCAATGACTTCTTTTCCATTCAATGGTCGTGTTAAAACTTTAACTTTCCTTGGTTCTTCAAGTTTTCCTTTTTTAACTTGTACACTTTCTCCTATAACTATATCGGGTATTTCTGGCCTAGAACCATCATGTTCAAATTCAGAATCTGTTTCAATTTCAGTAGCTGAATTTTCTTCTTCCTCTTCTTCATCATCATCACCATTATCATTTTCCTCTTCTTCACTTCCCAAAGATTCTGAATAATCATCAGATGCAACCTAAACAAAAATTAAAAAATATATATTTATTTAAATATTAATAAAGTATTATCTGAAAAAAGAATATTTCAAAACATTTCAATTTTATAATGAATTTTAACAAAACAGTCTCTTCATAACTCTCCTTTAAAGCTTAACAAGATTGGAATACACATCAGGCTACCGTTTCTTTTTTAAAATTTTTTTGAAGTCTAAATATTAAATTATTAATTTAATTTTAAATAAATGTCTATAACAATAACTGCAATATCATCAGTTCAATTTCTAATTCTTAAAATTCTTAATTCAAAAAAGATTATTTACAATTTTTAAACATTGGTTCTATGATAAACAACCATCTCTAAAACTTTCAAAACAATGTAAGAATATTTAATCATCAAAGAACATGATGGAGTAAGGAAATATAAAGTCACTTTAAAAAAGAGCTAATATTATTAAGTTACCTAATGTCATGAGAAAAGAGAAGTTTTAATAAAAGAAATTAACTTCCATAATCAAATTTTAATACCACTGCAATTAAGATGTAAAGTTTTTAATAAGCACCATGTTTAACAACAGCCTACTTTGTGATATTGTTAAAAATGACATTTGATATTTTCCCATTATGAATATATGAACAGATTTTAAAGAATTGAAATGTTAAAACGGCTAGTTGGTTTTTTACTAAATTTTCACACGCCTACAGATAGTCCATATTAACAAAAGCCAATGGTCAGGTTATATTTAAAATAAGGAAGAAAAAAATGTAATCAAACATGATTATCTTCTATTTTATATTGATTTCAAGAAAATTTATGGATAAACCAATAGCTACAAACAGTAACCTACATTATAAATAATAATTCTTTTGAATAAAACATTTTTACCTAATCTAATCTCAACTTTCTTTTATTATCCTCTTTTTATAAAACTGTATAATCTTTTTCAGTTTTTACACTATTTTTTCTCTCCTTATGATACTCAGCTACTACAGTTAGAATTAGTTGTACAAAAATTCTGAAAACTAAGGGTCAATTTACAAAAAAAGTAATATATTAAAAACAATTAGCAAACATGTAATAATGGAAGGAAGAACTTTCAATGCAAAACAACTTTTTTTTATGTCATAGTGTAAAAATGTATTACAAGAATCATAGTGTATACTGAATTCAAGCTAAAGTCTATTCATACAGAGTTCAATTAAATAATAAGAAAATCAGCAGTTTATAGAAAAACATACAAAGGAAAATTTTTACACCCTTTTTAATATAAGCAATTTTTGTCCATAATAATTTCAGTAAAACAATTCTATAAAACATGTATGAGTTCTTATCATTCATTAAAATATTCTATTTATACTCTCATTAAATTTTAGATGCTATTATGTAGACAAAGATAGATATATGAAAAATGTACAAAAACCTATACTTTTAAACTTTGATTGGATCTCCCACCTCCAATATTTCCCCCAGTTTTTTTTTGGGGGGGAGGGTTACTTTCACTCCTATTTAGCTTAGGAAGATATAAAAAAAAAATTTGTTTAAAAAATATGTAATAAATAAAAAAATAGCTTTTTTTGATTTTTGGAAAAGGGAGAGAATTTTGTAACAATTTTTTTTTTAATGGTAAGATAAGGATGAGATTAACATTAAGTGGGGTTATGTTTGCAAAATTTTGAGCAAATTATACTCCCCAAAGAATCTACCTACCCTGCCTGGAGATATTGACCCCAACTCTTACCAAAAGACTGCCCCATACACACAAGTCCCTGTGTCAAATTTCATAAAAATCAGTTAAATACAGTCAAAAGTTATTAAGCTTCAACATGCCAACACACATACATAAGTATGTAAGTACATAAGAATATTACCTCCCACTTTTTTTGTTTTTGGGAGTCCCTGGGTCATGAAACGGCGAAAAATAAAAAAAACCATACCATTTTTTGACTGATTACCATACTGTCTTCCTGAAGCATAGCTCCAGAAGTAGGATGGCAGAAAGCAAAATTCATAAAATCTGATTATATCGCACGTCTGATAATCTCATCAATGCTCTTTTTCACAAATAAACAGTTTTAAAAGAATGTGAAATTTAAAAATGCAGTCAAGCTTAATATCAAACACATATTTATACATTTTAATCATTTGAATATTTTAATTAATCCTCAATTTTTTTTAAATTAATACCAAATTTGCATGGATACAATAGCTAGCTAAATAACTAAGCAGTTAATGAGTAGTTGAAATCTACCTGAGTTATTATATAGCAGTGTCTACATATATTCTAGAAACACACAGTAGTAAACTATGAGAGAAATTATTTTATGTTTAACTATTGTTTATTATTTTCCTCCATTTTATGTAAACACTCATTCATTACTTTGAACCTTTTAACGAGCCCACAGACAATTTAAATTCCTGTTTTTCATTAACTTCACTCATTTCTTTTTCTTTTCTCAACTATTTATATATTGCCGCACTTTTAAAGTTTTGCAGAATATTGATTACTAGTATAATCAAAGTCAATTCAAACTGTAACTAACCACAAATATTTTAGAACTGTTTTATAGAACTTATGACTGGAAATTATGAAGCATGGTTCAAAGTAAGGGCCGATGAGTTTTAAATAGTGATTGGCAACAATGATTAGTTTGCACATGCACAGTAGCTTTAACTGGTCTGTTGGGCTTTACTGTCATGTAACTGCCACACTGTCGTCAGTTCACTGTTGTTTGCCCTTCTATTAAAATGAGTGTGGTAATAACAAATCCTGCCAGTTGTGTAGTTCAATCAGTGATTAGATTTCTAAACCCAAGACAACAAAATGCTGCTGACATTCACTATCAATTGTGTAAAACTTATGAGCCTACCGCAATAAGTGAAAGAAAAGTGAAGCAATGGTGTTGTGAGTTTAAGGGAGGCCATTCAAATGTTCATGACAAACAAAGAAGTGGGCGGCCTAATGTCTGGACTGACAATCTTGTTGAATATGTTAATGCAAAAGTAAGAGAAAATGGTTGCTTTATGATTAGCAATCATTTTTCAAGAATATCATTTTCCTTTCTTTTTCCTGTTTAGCCTCCGGTAACTACCATTTAGATAATTCTTCAGAGGATGAATGAGGATGATGTGTATGTTCGACCTTCTCAGTTCGACCATTCCTGAGGTGTGTGGTTAATTGAAACCCAACCACCAAAGAACACCGGTATCCACAATCTAGTATTCAAATCCATGTAAAAATAACTGGCTTTACTAGGACTTGAACGCTGTAACTCTCGACTTCCAAATCAGCTGATTTGGGAAGACGCGTTTTAACCACTAGACCAACCCGGTGGGTTTTTTCAAGAATATCCAGGAATTTCAAAGATAACATTGTTGAGAATCATGTCTGAAACTAGGTTATTGTAAACTGTGTGGCATGATGGGTACTGAAAATGTTGAAAAGTGCTTACAAAGATCACAGAATGACATCTGCACGTGTTTTTCTCAATCATTTTAACCATGAGGGAGACAAATTTTTTCCAGTAACATTGGTGACAAAATGTGGATGGATATCGTATACCAATGGTGAGATGAAACAACAATCCATACAGTGGCATCATTTTGTTCAACTAAACCGAAAAAATTCAAACTCGCCCAGTTTCAAAGGAAAATCATGGCAATGTATTCTGAGACTAAAAGAGTAAGTAAGCTTTTGATTGATTTCATAGAACCTGGTACATCCATCACAACACTATCTATTGTGAAACACTTTCTAAACAATGTTGTGTCATTCAAAACCGACGACGGGGAATGCTGAGTTCAGGAATTGTTCTTCTTCACGATAACGCACGTTTACACACGGAAATAATTCAGATAGGAGATTTTTTATCATCCCCTTACAGCACTGACCTTGTGTCTAGTGACTACAATATCTTCCTAAACCTCTAAAACTGGCTTGTGTCTCAACGATTTGTTGAAAGTGAAGAGTTGAAAATCTTGGTGCAAAAGTGGCTACAATCTCAGGCCGCAGAATTTTATGTAGTAGGTTTGAAGATGCTTGTTTCACAATATCAAAAGTGATTGAAATGAAATGGTGATTATGTAGAAAAAAAAGTAAATATGTAAGTATTTGAAATTAATAAATTAGTAAATAATTTTTAATTAAATTTTTAATAAATTTTTCATTTTTTCAACTTTTCTCATTTTGTTAACGATCAGGCCTTACTTTTAAACAATGCCTCATATATACACCAAAAACGATGTAAAACTGTGTATTATACATTATTTAAAGTATAATTTATTTAATTTTTTAAACAAATTTTAAATTAGATTATATATAAATCAACACTTTATTAACTGTTAAGAATTTTTTACATTGGTTTTTTTTTACAGAACTACAACAGCTCAAATTTATGTTTTCATTTGTTAGCCGAATCACAAGAGAATTAAATTATAAAGGGAAGGATATAGTAATATTAATTACAATTAAACCATTTGTGTGTATACTGGGGTAATACACATTATGTTACATGTATACATTGCTAACATTAAATGTTAGCAATGCAAAATTAAAGGGGGAAGAAGAATATGTAAAGTAATACTAGAAATGAGATTTATTGGTAAACTAAAAAATGAGATCAAAGGTGAAAGAAAGAGATTGAAATTTGTCTTTGATATGCTAGAAATTAGAGAAGAAACATTATATCATCAGAAATGATGATGGAGATGCTAGCTGATAAAAATCATAAATTTTTTTTAGATCCAATGTGCCAACATAAAAATTATTAAATCCTTTTAAATTATGTATAAATATGTAGTTTCAAAACCACAAGAACAGAAATAGAATAAAATAAATTGTTAAAAAATAAAGTTTCCATGATCAATCATTAATTTTCTTATGTTTTCAGTATTTATTTTTTTTCCAATAAACAATATTTAAAAAGTAAAAAACTTCAAAAATCAAAATATTTAAAAATACAAATTTATAAAAATGTGTCATACCAAATTGAAAATCACCTTCATTTACACTCATCAAATCCGAAAGATATATATATATATATATATATATATATATATATATATATATAAAAACAACATACATTGTTAGATGAAGCAAAACTAATAATAATCAATACTAAAATATATAGTTAAAAACAAAATTTAAATCTTGTTAACCATAATTTTGCAATAATAAGTACATTATTATTCAAAGACATTTTAAATATTATGCAAGTTATTGTTTAAATCAGAACACAATTAAAAAGCACAAAAACATAAAACCAAGTACCATTCACCATATTAATTATGAACAGTACAGTACGACAGTCAAAACATATAATTCAATAATTAAATGTTAATAAAAAAAAAAAAATAAAAACAACGTACAACAAGAACAAAATGCATTTAAAATTTGTAACAGTCAAATTTGTAAATGTCAAATAAAACCAATAATATATGATGTGATAACATTAATATTATAATCTCAAAGCTATTAATCGGTTTGATACAGCATGATCAAAACATAAAACCAAGGCACAGAATGTATAAAATACCTGCAAATGATATCCTCAATGTTGCAGATTCTAAAATTCTTGGTCGATATTAATTTCCTTTGATCGATGACTATTTCTTTTTTCATAATAAAAAACCAATAAAGAAATGATTTCCACATTTCATCTTAAATAAACAGATAGACACATTATCACGCGAGCAACTTATTTTGATTTTAATGTAAACAACTGAACCGATGAACACAAAAGGAGAGAGTAAAGCAACATAGAGAAACAATCAAAATAAAGGTTATAAATCAGAATATTAATCTAGGAAAGAGGAATGAGTGAAAAGTATGTATGACAGGAATCTGGGCAAATAGTGACAGATCGGTGTTAAAGCGAAAATGGGAAAAATTTAACAATTTTTTTTTTGTAAATGTAACAAAAAGTTATATATTAAAACATATATTAATATGAGAATTAATATTAATATATCTCATATATTAATATGAGAATGGAAGTAGCGACAGAATTAAGGGAAGAACATGTTTTTAACTTTATTTACTCTTATTTTTTATTTAATTTTTTACTTAGACAAATGCAGATTATCTCTGTTGATAAATTAAGCCAAAAGTACTAAAGAATAACGATAGCCTAAAACAAATAGCAGGTAAAGTAGGTTAAGACTATTACTTTTTTCTATGTTTAATTTATAATAAACTTAATACAGTCTCCTAAAATTATTTTTTATGATTGTTTGAAAAGGTGATCATAATTATTTTGAAGGATGAAAGTATTAATCAAATCAAAGCAGCTGAATACTTTTTTAAGATATTTTTAATAATAATTAGATAGCCAAACTGTTAAAAAAACCTCATCCACTCTATGAAACATGTAGACCAAAAATGGCGATCTGAATGAGTCTTTTTTTTTAAGCAATGAATAAAAGTAAGGACATGAATTCAAGTATGGAATTTCATCTCATATTAACATAATGCAACTTAAAAATTTCTGATAATAATGATCAAGCGAGTTATATATATATTTATGTGCGTGTGTGTGTGTGCATGTGTGCGTGCACACACATCCCATTTAGATAACACAATACCATTTAACCCTCTCAGCCTGATATCTAACAAGTATCATTCATTGTGATACAAGTTTTCAGAACTAATTAATAAATTTAAATCAAGTTTGGTTTAAACATATGCCTCCTTGCAGTTTTCAAATAAAAATTTACAATAAATTTACAGTCTTGCAATAGTGAGCGCAAGAATTAGTTAAAATAAGAACAACATTTTTTAACGGATATTCATGGATCATATCTAATAATGTAAAATTCTCTGATTTAAATTTAAAATTCCATTTATTCTCTACATAAACAGAATATTTCAATGAATAATTTGACACAAATGAAATATATGTACACAAATTCAAACTAACTTTATATAACTGATAATTAAATTTGTCTCAATAAGGATGCATAAAAATTTTATTTCATTTTAAAATCTTTTCTTCGGGTTGTAATTGTTCACAGTATGAAAAGTTTATTTAAATCTGTAGATACTAAAACTGAATAAATAGATGTTCTCTTTCCTTTGGTTGAAATTCGTAGTAAAAATATATTTATGTTCCATTTAGCTCATTATTAACAAATAATGCAGAAGAAAAAGAAACCACTTTTAATTAATGTAATAAATAATGATCAGCCTTAGCACAGATAAAATAATTAAATTTAAAAAAAACATATATACTTTGAAAGCACAGATATAAGCAAGAGGCAGAAGAATCTCTATAGCCATCAGATTGAGAGGGTTTAAATAATGTAATTTATAGAACAAACAACACATTTATGGATATTATAGAAACATAATACAGATACAGACATATAAATAACTAAAAGCGTACAACCAGAAGAAATTTCTATTGAGTCAGACATAGAATGTAATTTTTTTTATATGAAGTCATCCATATCTTGATTACTTTGATGCTAAGTTATTTATTTCCTTTTTATTATACATTAATCTTTTAACTTCTACAGATTTGATTACATCATATAACCTTAGTTTTTTCAAATTTTATCAATCCATAACATTTTCAACACTCTCCCCAGCAACGTCAAATTTCATACGTCCAATTTGCTTGTCAATTAAATAAACACTATGTATAATAAAATATTCAATGTCATATGAATATCATAATATTTCATTATTTAACCCGTATCATCATGCGATTAACTCAGGGTTCAGGGTGCTAGTGAAATATAAATGATAATCTGGAAGTCTATGAGCTATCAAATGATACTTTATTTACTCTAATTTAAATTTTGAAGAAATAAATATTAGATCGAAATACTCATTTAGAGAGGAAAAAAATTACCTGGACTTATAAGTGGAAATGGTAAAGGGGCTTATAATAAACGTAAAAAAATAAATGTGTAAGTAGGGGTGGTGGATGACTGATTTGTGGGGGGTTGAAAAATGGTATTATTATTATTACTATTAGTTGATGTCACAAAAATGTGTGGTTATTTAAGACACAGAAAGGTATACTTTCACCCAGTTTTGTCAAAATTACATTGCTTTTGCAGAAATGAAAAATAAAAAACGAAAAACAAAGAAGATTTTTCTTGGAAATTTTGAGGTTGTTAAAAAATGACCTCTACAAAAGTTGTAGATTTTGCATGATCTACAACTTTTATATTGGAAATTTTTTTTCAACCCCCACATCACCCCTCCACCACCTCCGGTGACGCATTTATATTTTTTACACTTATTATAAGCCCTTTTACCATTTCCACTTATAAAAGTCCAAGTAACAATTTTTTTTCTAAGTATAATTTGGTTGGACTATATAGGGATATTTCTATCCTCAAAACAAATAAATGATTAATTCTTACGTGAAACTCATTAGTTTCACAAGTAACAGTATGTTATATAATGCAATTTAACCAGATAAAGTCTCAAAATGACTAAATAACCAAATTACACAAAATTAATAAGAGACATTAATTACAAGCCATATTCTGAATTCAAAATAATTTTTAAACAGAAATAACAATATTAAAAAAAATATAAACCCACCAAATAACATGAAAACTGAATAAAAATTACAATAAACTCTGATTTATAACTAATAATAACTATAAATTAAGAGGTGACCCACTTAATTTACTAAAAACAATAGATGGGTTCATAACAAAAAGGGATAGTAGTTACTGCAGTCTATTCATGTATTCTAGCAATAATATTGCATATTTTTATAACTTTCCTTGACCTGAGACTCTCCTCTTCCATCCTACTAATCAGTGTTGCATTTTAATGTCGTACTAGCTACTTCATTTTCACTGCAACCCCATACATATATTTTTCATTATTTTTTTTTAAAGATTTTTATAATATCCACTTTCTTAATTTGCCTGACCCCACTTAGTGAACCTTTCTTTTGTTTTTTATCACAACGTTTTAGTGGAAAACTTCTATTACTAACATCGTTACATAATTTTTACCAAATAAATTACTGCATAATTGGGAAATTAATATACCTTCTTAGACATAGAATGGAAGCATAGAGGACACAAATAATCTCTTAAAATATTTAATGAAGACTATGATAATTAATTTAGAAAATAAAAATTTTAAATCTAAGATAATGGGTATGAAAATGAATAAAAAAGCTACAAAATGTAAATTACCACAATATACTTAAAAAAAGACAACTAGATGTAAGAAAATGCTTCACTGAAGCTTTAAAAGAAATTACAAGTTGTAACAATCTCATACCAAGTTTCAAGAGAAACAGGAAACAAATTTCAATGAAATGAAATAAGACTACTAAATACGAACAGCTCTTACATCTTAACTGATTAAAATTGTCAATTTTTTAATGGTAAAGGACATCAATGTAAAATCGAGGAAGTTTTCTGAGTTGGAAAAGGTGGTCTGATTGAGTTTTTAAAACAGATGTTAGATTATACAATATAAAAATACCAGTTGAAACTGCAAATAGAGATGTTTTAGTATCCAATTTAAAATAACAGAAGAAAGTGTTCATCTCGTTAGACACCAATGTTGATGAAACAGGCCTATAAGCCTTTACTGGAAACATATTTGATCACAGGCATATACAGAAAGAAGATGTCTGATCTTAAACAAGAACAACCTGCTACAAACTATATGATTTTTTTTTCTTATATAATGTAGTGATATAGAATCCAGCTGATCAATAAATGACTGTAAGTAATCTAATGTTAGAAATACACTGAGGCAGCATTTTCTGACATTTGCAACAATGTGGTGTACAATGTTGTACATTTTGTTTTTTGACTGCCTGATTGATTACCACTACTTGGAACCTATCAGGTTCTAATGACAAAGTCTCTTGTCTTGAAAAAAATTAGAATTATAAAATATATATTAGAATAATATATTACATATTAATAATATATAGAATATTAGAATTATAAAATTAAAAAATGTCATAAATTTGTATTAATCATACATAATGTATTAGATCAGAACATTTAAGAATATAACTTTAAATTTGTCACTGAATGAAAATTATTAATAATAATTTTATAACAAAAAGGAAAACCTACTTCTATGCAACGAATAATACTTGGACTTACATGTAAAAAATCAATGGTTGGTTCTTGTGCTGAAATTCAGCTCCACTGTATACAAGAATAAAAAAAGTAAATGGTTCATTGACCATGCCCTCCCTCAACCACTGCTTGCTGTTTTTCTTAATCCTTTCTTTCCTAGATTCACATAATCAGATAAGCCAAAGCACTCCTCATGTGTTAGGTTCATGTTAATGATTAACTTTTTTATAGAACAAAAGCCATGAAAATATAACTCCACCTCTACAAACATTTTCAAAGAACAGTTCCTGAAAGGTTTCATCTAAAATAGTCATTGATTCTAAATTAGTATTATTATTAATCATGTTATATCATTACAAGACATAACTGAAGACTAAAAAGTCTAAATACCTATTAAAATTAAAAATATAATACAAAAATAATTGTAATACTGTATTGCAGATGTACTACTGTGATAGAATCATAGAATTCACCTTTAAGAGAAAGGTAATGTAGTAAATTTATAAAATGTTTTATCATGTAAGTAAAAAAAGAAAAACATTTTTTAAAGGTTAAACAAAAATTTCAGTTTTGAGACTTTGTTTAAATAATTCATCTAAAATTTTTATTACATTACTATTTTTGAAAATGTTCCAAAATTGGTTATATTGGACAATCGACCAAAGCACATAATAATAGTCAATTTTTAAAATTGCAAAATTATGGTTTACAACTTAAAAACTACTATTTAAAAAATATTTTTAGAACTAAAATGGCTGATAGTTTAACTATTTTTATAAAAATCACTTACAGATACAATTATCATCACCAAAATCAAAACTTTCGTAAAATAAATGAAATAAACTGAAAAAATGAAATCAAACAAAAAATGGATGATAAAAAGGACAGTAGATTAATTGAAAAGTAAATTCACTTATATCATTACATAAAACCTATTTACTGTCTCCTGCATAAAAAAAAAAAGTAAATAATGAAGAAATGAATAATATAAAAACTGATTATATTTAGAAAATTACACCTAAAATATTATAAAGTAAATAAACAAAATAAAAATTGTAGGATAAAACAACTACAAAAAACTGACAAAATGTTTCAAAATAATGTTTAATAGAAAAAAATAACAATCCGATTAATAAATAATTAATGTATATAATAAATATGACTAGAATAAAACAATTAACAATAAAAATACTAATTAATTTCAATTAATTAGTAATTTATTAACATTAATTTCAGAATCGGTCAGTATTAAATAAATAATCAAACTCAACAAAACAACAATGATATTACAACAAATTACACATATCCATAATAGGAGATAACAATCAAAATATATTTCAAAGAGTACGAGGTCTGAAAATAAAACAATGAGACTAATTCATTAAAAATGGTTACAAATAAAATTTTTTTTTATCAAATTTAATAAGTTTACCTTCAACAACTAACAGTTCGTAAACAGAAATTAGTTTTTTTTTAATAAATTTATTATTCAAATTCCTTCACCAAGTAACAAGTATGAAATTTATATTGTTTTAATGTAAATTTAATTTTTAGAAGAAAAAAATTTTCATGGGGAGTTAAGGTAAAGCAGCGATAAATAAACTTATAACTGCCAACACTGTTAACAGTTACATAAAGTGATGCTTTGTAACAATAGGTAATTATATTTTTGAGGATATTTTGACAAACAGAGCATTATGTACTTCATGTTTTATTGTACAGGTCATTCTATGTAGATTAATAAAGTAGAATCAACTTTCCGTCCAGGTGCACACTTTTAATAAACACTACACATTAAGTGAAGTACAACTATCCGCACTCAATTATTAACACAAAAATTTTCTTTGGTTTCAACTTTCCTTAAAACAATCTGTCTCCAAAATACTTTAAAAAAATTCTCACAACTACCTTCATTGCCTCCATAACAGATTTTATAGATACCAATTGATTTCTCTTTATAAGATAGTATATACTGTAATGCAGTATTTCTACCAAAGGTATGAGCTAAAATGTCCTTAGGTGACAAGCAACCCCAAGAATTAGTGACTAAATATAATCCTGGAGAGAAGAAGAATAAAGACTAAACCGGGTTGTTTTAGTTAGGAAATTATAAGAATGAAAAATATTAGTCTCATTGTTTTATAATAGGATCCAGTACATAAAAATTAATGCTACATAACACAGCACTCTTTTTTACCATGTTTCTTTTTTGTTACAACTTTATCACTGTTTTCTGTACTTTCTGTACTTTGTAAAGTCCGTTTTACATCTGACAAACTACTAACACTATTTTCAACAGAATTAATTTTTGGTAAATCTTTATAATTTGAAGAATTTGAACTTTTATTGTCTGCAATTATTTTAATTCTATTTGTAATGGTATTGGGATTATCTTTATCAATTAATTTTGTCATAACCTTTTTAATATTTGCTGCTTTGATGCTATTACTCCTATTTAAAAGTACATGGTTTTTGTTATCTTTTAATGATATTCTTTTAAAGATACCATCATTTATGTCTGAGGTAAAAACCGTATTTTCTTTACTAATTTGATTATTGTTTTCATTATTAATACTATTTTTATTAGGGTACACTAATTCCGATGACTTTTTTGGCATTGTTTTATTCCTAATTGGACGTATAGGAGGAGAAGGAGGTTTAGCAACCTCATTATTATTTTTAACATCAATCACAGCAGAGGAATCTTTTATCTTTTCATTATCACCACTTTCGTTAATGACACTAACATTATCATTGATACCCTTAATATTAACAGTGTTGGAATTACTGGTTTTATTATTCACCTCAGTCTCTGATCCCGAATCAGAACTTTGTCTTTCCGGCATCTGAAGTTCAACTTCTTTTTTGCGTAGTTCTCTAGCCTTTACCTCTTCTTCACCCTCGGTAGCAGTATCGCTTTCATCATCTGTAATTAATACAGATTAATCAATAAAAAGCAACTACAGAATTTTTGGAATTACATAAATAACGTTTTTAAAGATTCCATCAGTTTTAGCTAAATTATAGTATTCTTTATGAATGGGCTGAATCACATCAATACCAGACACATTTATGACAAAATATTAAACTGGATCACCTTAAGACATTCAATTTTATCCCATATGTTTCTCCATCACTTAAAATATTTAAGGATTTTTCTTCTAAAAACTGAAATTATATGCTATTGGCATTTTTTAATAACCAAAAAAGCCAATTCCACTAGCAAAAAAAAAAAAAAGAATTGTCCAGCACACCATTAAGGTAATGCTGGATAAAATTTATAATACAGCAACCGTCAACTTTTAATTCAATGAAAATTCATTTACTTAATAATCTGCAACAATAAAATAAAAATATTTCTAAGTTTTATCTTCAGAAGAGTTACTAGAATGAAATTAACATATTAAAACTCAAAATCTAAATGAAAATATCAATATTTAGAAAGGAACTGCCAGTTAAAAAAAGCTTTTTCAGGCACAGAAACTCAACACTGGAATGCACAAAGCAGAATTGTTTTAAAATTATATTTTTAATAGTAAATGTAAAATTTTATTATTTTTTAAAAACAAATCAAAATACTTATTTATGACTTAAATAGTTAAATCTAATTAAGCTCAAACTGCAACGCTTTTTAAACTACAAAAAGAGAACAGCGAGTTTAAAATTTTAGGAAATATGTCTTATGGAAGAGAATATAAAAGTTTTTAAAACATGACCATTCTTTTACAGAATTTATACACATGAACAACTTAATAAAATTAAGTTCCAACTTTCCTTCTTACACAAATTCAAAAGATGTGATACTAATTTTATAAGATGTTTGAATTCTTTGAAAGATTTCCATTTCAGTAGCATATGTCTACATGACATATATATTAAAGACAAAAAGAGGTTACTCCTTTAGGAACCCTGTACTTATTCTTCGGTTGGTCTTTAATATATAGAAAAACGTCTTTGCAGGAAATATTTAATCTGGTTCCCATACAATCGTTTATTGACCACTGCTGCTTTTATCCTTGAAAAGTGTATTGAACTTCAAAAACACTACAGGGGCAACTGCTGTTTACAGGAGCCTTGTATCTTCCTTCGGGTAGGTTTGTCTCACACTGCTTATCCTTCATTAATTGATCAACCTTTATGATTCTGCACTTCTTTTCCATATCTTAGATTTCTTCTTAGGATTCTGTGTTTGTAAAAGATGTTGGGATCTGTACAGCCGAGCTGTCCTTATTGTTCGGTTCCTAATCCCTTCCTAAATATAATGTGTTTTAAAATATCACTTTTAGTTATATTAAAAAAAGTGAGTATTATATTATAAAACAGGTTTGTGTTTTGCGTTTACATCATTTGAGAATCTTTTACATGATAATTTATGAATACCTCTCCAGTTATTGTAGCATAATCTACACACTCTTATCTAAACACTTAAATCAAGTCACAAAATGAGTCGAATTCAGAAAAAATTTACAAGTATCAAATAAAATATGTTCCCTCCCTCTTATAATTTTGAAAGTAAAAAATACCTACTCATTGAATGAATTTGTGTTATACCTTTCGTGATGAATTTGAAGCCTGGATTTGAAACTGGATGAAATCTTAGGCGATATTTATCAAAAATAATTATATTTTCATTTTCAGATACCAATCTATCTGCATAAAAGTTACTTTTTTATTATTATTATACACATTTTCTTATTCTTTGCACACCACACACCCCAAGAAACTATTGTAGAAATTATATACTATAGTAATCTGTATATTACTATACCAGTTTTTATAGTAATATACCAATTTTTGGCATTTAAAAAAAATATTTGTTAATAAATGAAAACACAATAATTTAAAATAAGGTTGATGATCAGAAAATTCATCAAAAAAATGCCAAAACTGGGCAAAGAACAAAGATAAGGCAGTTAAAAGAGCATATTTCTAGAATTTAACATTTCAAAATTCAAAATTTCTGTGAATTTTACATGGATGTCATGATGTTTTCAGCAGTGTGATTTCCACAATCTGTTTTTGGGTGATAAATAGCACCTAAAAACAACAGAAAGCTTCTTGATTATAAGATTCACTGACTATTTGACCTTGTAGATAATATTAATGATGTACAAATCCAAAATGATATAAAAGAGAAACTTGTAGACATCTCTTTGTTTCTTGTTCTTTACTTGTGGTAGTTTATTTGCAATCGGCGAGTTACAAAACTTCCACTATAGTGACTAAGCCTTGCTTTTAAGGCAGTACATATGTACCCAACTTTGTCTTAAGAACTGTTGATGCCACAATACAGTATATTGTCAACATGAAGTTCTTTTTTCAACTGAAGCACATCAGGTATGAATTTTGTAGTCAACTAGCACACCTAAATCCTCCATTGAAATTGTATATGTTGAACTAATCAGCATTTCTCAGACAGTCAACCTTTGTTTAACTTCCAAATATTTTCATTAACACCAATATTTTTGCTTCTTAACAATTTATCAGAACACTGGTCACTTTCTACCAAAGTTCGACAATTTTTTTTTTTGTAAGCCATTAATATCATACTTTTACAATATATAATCCAAAAGCATCATCACCAATTTCTTACATAAAATTTCAGCAATTTTAGCAAAACTTGAAGTGGTAATTTGATCAAGATATTTTATCATTGTTAATGAAAATGCAGAAAACTGTTCAAAATTATTATACATAAACATTGCAGGCAGTGGTATATATTTTACTGATCAAGCTACAAAAATCACACATTTGCATCAAGGTTAACAACAGCATTGTCAGATAATTTTTTTAACAATCTACTATAATAACAACCTACCTTCACTGTCGTACTCCTGGTAACTGAATCTTTCATGCGAATCGTCAGAATCATGACAACTACCACTCTCATCTTCTTCTTTAATTTGATCCTCACGTATAACATCTTCTTTCACATCATTATCATGACGACCATGGCTGTGTCTACGCGTCCAATTTTCAGCCAAGCGCAGTGTTTCATCAGCTGTCAATGCTTCAGCAAAGTCTGCTTCAGCGTCGTCATCATCATCATCATCGTCATCATCCTCTGAATCACTGAAAATATATTCATAAACAAATTAAGTACCATTTATTAGAAGAAAAAAACCAGCTGGTAAGTTTGAAATAAATGCCTAAAAAATGATTCCCTTTTACCATTATTACACTAAAAATGTTCTAAATGTATTTGTAACTAATTTCTTATGGAAAAGTTTGGTAAACAAACAATTTTAAATTTCTCATTCGATTATGACAGTTAACAGACGTTTTCAATAGTTTATTATTAAAAATAATAAATAAAAACTATACAGTAAATAAGTCCATTTTCTGTAAGGCTTTGTAAGCTAAAAAAAAAATTTTTCAAATTAATTTTATTTCATTAATTTTTTAAAATCATGCCAATTTTATACTACCACAAAACACACAAACTGTAACCACAATCAATCTCATGAGTGTCTGCTACTTGAACTTTGCTTACATTTAAAAAAATTATTAATTGATATCATAATTTGCATTCAACTTTTATTATTTAACTATGCCAGAGTTGAGACAATTAATTCACTGATGGTTATAATTGACTGAAATGTCGGATTAGTTACCCACAATCAACACATTTCCCTAACTCTTTTGATCCATGTTATAGTCATTCACACCACATCACCATGTGCACCCACATATACACAGTCCTTTATAATTTGTTCTGCCATGGCTTAAGAAAAATCACACTCAGGTTCCTAATAGTGTTTACAGTTTTCAATATTTGTATCAAAGTGAATATCTTTTAGTTTTATGACAGTGCTCCGACCTCTGAAGAATTATCTTGGCCATCTCTCTATGCATATAATTATTGCATCTAGTAAAGCTTCATCTTTAATTTTCTGCAGAATAAGAAGTTTAGTATAAATTTGTTCTCAGAGACAACTTCTGCTATTTGTCACTTATCATTACTCACCTCTACTACACTTAGATAATGGTGATCACATCTACTTGGTACTGCAGCAATAAAATTTGTTATACTGTGCAATTTTAAAAATTCCTTTAAACTCTAGCACATAATTCCTCCTGTCTTATTGCCATACCACTGGTCCCTGTCAAGAAAATAGTACATAACATACTAATGTTTGATCATCAGGTGTCTATATTCACATAAGCATCAGGTCTACAGATAATTAACCCATCCGAAAATAAACTGGACAAGCTCTGTTCATACTTCACACTATTGCAATAAATGTTAATTTTTTTCAAATTCAAGATCATCCAGTATTATAGTTTTGTTATCGTTTCTAGCTTTTGTTATTTGTGACTGATGTATTAGTTGTTGTCCTACTAAAAGATTTTTTCTGGCAAAATATATAAGCAGTTTTCGTATACTATGTTCCCTTGCCTTACTGTTATCATACTACTCAATTTTCTACTTATATCACGTCAATTTCATTTTAATATAAAAATAACTAAATATACTATATTAACAAATAATGAAACACATTACAATGAAATATTGTACTCATTACAATATTTCACACATAGTGCATGTGTGAATACAGTCACTTGATTATCAAACAACAGAAAAAAATAAAATATCATGTACAATTACCCTGACGGGGACCAATGGCATAGCAATAAGACAAGCAAGCAGGGACACTAAACACTCAAGTTGAATACATTTTTAAAATGGCACAATATAATAAATTCTATTTCTAAAGTACCAAGAAGATATGACCATCTTTATTTAAGTGTAGGATCAGTAATGCCAACTGACAAATTAATTGCAATTAAAATAAAATTTTATTTCTTACTAAGCAATAAACATAAAATACAAAACTACCATTCTGTAATACTATTCATAATTAAACATAATTGAAATCTTATTTAAATAAGATTTATAAATAATATATAAAAAATAGTGAGATAACTAGAATAATTAGTTAAATGAAACAAATCCAGATTTCTTATTTTTAGTCTGAATTAAGAATTCAATAAAAAAAATCATGCTGTAAGAATTAAAGACAGCTAAAAAAAAATTATGATGTTAATTATATTTTAATTTTGAACAAAAAAAGAAAGATTACCATAATTTTCATTTATTAATGCATATTAATATATTATAAAAGCACCTATTAAAACATGATTTTTTTTAAATTGGTGAAATAGGGAAATATATTTTTTTAACATTTAAAATAAATTATATCTTAGTTCTAACAGACAAATCTGTTTCCAAAAACAATCATAAAGATTAATTGGTAAAATTAAAAAAAAGCTGGCAAGTATTGCATTTTTCCAGATAGTTACAACTAAAAAATAAAAAAAACAAAAAAAAACAGAAAATGTACTTTTAAGAGGTGGGGAATACATTTTAAGAAAGATTTTTCTAAAAATAATCTTATTTAACCTAACCAATAGGTTAAACTTAACAGATTTGCTTAAGTAGAGTTTTCTCTAAATCTAACATCCCCTTCAATAAAGACGATTACATCTTTTCAATAAATAAGAAAAAGAAAATTTTCAAAAAAGTTTCTGCATTTTAGATGCAGGGTCTACAATTTAAAAAAAATTATAGACATTTCTTGATAGCTCTATATATGAAGTATAAACTTTCAATAAAGTTTTGCAAAACATTTAAACTGAAGAAAGACAGAGCAAAAGAACAAAAGAAAAACAAATTTCAATTTTAAGAGGCGAGAGTTGATTTTTTTGAAAAACGTTTGTTTGGATAATTTGTATATACGAGCCTCATTTTAGGTAAAAAATCTGCTTGAAGTTTCTCTAAACTTTAAGAAAATCAAAATTCTTTGAAGAAATATAAAGAAAATCAAAATTTTTTGATCTAGATAAACTAATTGGATCCTAAAACGGAAATACTTTCAAAAAACTTTATACCCCATTTTTGATACGATCATCATATTTTCCTCTTCAGTATAAATATTCTAACTGAATTCGTAGCAAACAATCAACAACTGAATTCAAAGTATTTAATTTTTTTATTGACAGTACAAATCATGCTGTTATACATTTTGCATCTAATTGGTAAACAATTAGTGGTAGTGTAATAAATTTAACAATATTGTCAAAGAAAACCATCTTTAATATTCATTAACTAATCAAAATAATAAATATAAAATTTTCAGTAGATGTAGAAAATAGAATTTGAGTCAGAGGCACCACAATCCATAAGATAATCCACAAGATCATCATTCCCCTACTAATATTAGATCTACAGTAGAGGTGATAAAATTGGTTTTCCATTGCAACTAGGTACAATGTATAACCTTTGTCACAGTTTCTTCTTATTTTCAGAGTGAAATAATTTTTTAACTTAAGATACACTCTTAATGAAGTGGCTTCTTAAGCTACATATTTTTAACTTTCTTTTAATTTGACAGTATTATTTTGCACATTTCAATTTATACAACTGAACATTTTATTTCCATTTTTTACATTTGTCCCTAAAATTACAATCTATATAATTAATTCTTTAAAAAAATTCCGAGTTTTAAAAATAATACTGCGAGTAACAAAAAATATATTTTTTATGGTCATCTCTAAAATTGTAAAATTTGGTGAATAATGTGGTATTTAATTTTAAATAACACGAATCAATGACCCTATCGAACCACTTTTTCCTACTGGGTGAAAGACGTGTGTGGTTTCACATGGGATTTTAATTTGTTTCTGAAACAATATTTTAAATGAAACAAGAAACAAATGTTACAGAAAGAGAATAATTAAATTGTTATCTTATGAGTTACAACCAGTAATTACCAACAAAGAACCACCTACAAACATACACATTAAAAGGAGGCTTAGTGCAAAACTTACTAATTTACATAGAAAATGTATTTTGAATCCATGAATTAACCATCATATGATTATCAAAACCCTATCACAGAGAATAGATTACTTTCACATGAAACTATTAATTTTCATGAACAATTCCCTTTGACTTGACAAACCACATAAAGCATGCATTTCACATTTAGCATTGACTGGCAAGTTTTTATTTGGTTTTGGTGAACTCTGAGAGAACACCACTACACACTTTTGACATCATTACATATAAACATAAATGTAATATTTTTCTAAATTTTCAAGTTAAATGTAACTATATATAATACATATAAGTAAATATTCAAGTTAATGCATTTCTAATATTCAAATTTTATTATTATTATTATTAATTTTTCTAATTATTTTCTACATTTGTATGATTATGTGTAATGAGATAAAAGGAAAAAACAAAAGAAATTTTCAAAAGTTGCCGACACTTCATTATACAAATAAATATTCAATAGCTAATATAGAAAATAATTTATAAATATTAGAAATAAATAATAATAATAAACTTTAATATTTTAGAAAATACTACATTAAAATTTAAACATAAATACATATTTATAAATGAATAAGAACATTTTTTAAAATGAGACCTTTTAGAACAAGTATAACTTAACCCAAAATTACTGAATTGTTTTTTACTGGTGATGAGGACTGGTTTTTCCAGTACGTTTCAGAGAAAAAATGTCAAAGTCTGCAATGGTGTTCTCAGAAATCACAGAAAAAAAAAAGCTAAATTCAATGCTAAAGGTGAATACGTGCTTATGTGGTTTGTCAAATCAAAGGGAATTGTTCAAAAAGAATGGATGACTCCTACAGGAACATTAAATCAATAATCTACAAAGAAATTTTAGAAATGATTTCGCCATCTTTGTTCAAACATTACCAATAATTGAATTCTCATCCCAATAAACACCATCCCATGTAGCATTGTCTATACTGCAGTTTCTGACCTCAAAAGGCATTTCAGTACTACCATAGCAATCTTATCAATAAATTTTGTCCCATATGATTTTTTCTCTTTCTCAAAGTCAAATTGGTAATCAAGGGACCTATTTTCAAAGAAGGGTCTTAGATGGGATTTCACAAGAAGAGTTTCAGACAAGCTATCAGCAATGACAGAAGGATTGGAGCAAGTTTGTGCAAACACAGAAAGAGATTACTTTGGAGATTCTATTATACTTGAGTTGAAAAAAACAGAAGTAAGTAGTCTCATTACTTAATTGTCCAACCTTATGTATATACAGGTGAATATAAATTATTCAGCATATTTTAGGGTTAATAACAAATGAATAAAGTAATGTAGCGTGCATTGATTTTTTTCAAATATTAGTGTAGGTACTAGTTACTTATGACCTTGAATGAACAAACGGGCACAATTTAATGATAGGGGGATTTTCAATTGAGCAATGGCTACTGTACAAGAGATAGTAATGGGTGTACTACAGTTTCATGAAAACAGATCTGTTACTACAGCAGTTTGTTGACTTTCTGTTTAGTGTACAGCCATAATCCTCCTAATAAAAAGCTCTATTATACGTTAGTATCAGCTGTTTAAGGACACAGGAAGTGTAATATAAAATAAAAGGTGCTGGCAGAATATGACTGTATCTCTGAGGAAGTTGTGAATGAAGTAAGAGAAATTTTTCAGAGAAACCTGGTTAAATCAAATTGACACAGTAGTTTAGAACTGGGAATTCTGCAATCAACAGTCGTGAAGGTTCTACACAAGCACCTAAAACTTCAAAGCCAGTGCAAAGTAACTGAAGATAAACCATGGGGTTACAATTTTGCTATGCAAATTCTTGAAAGTGAACAAAGATAAAGTGTTTTTAAAAACACATTTCTGACAAAGCTAAAGGAAAATTCTTCTCTGACGAAGCTACCTTCCAATTTTCTAGTCACGTTAACTATCATAATTGTTGAATTTAAGATAATGAGAACCCTCGTGCCATTTGACAAACACAATGTGACAGCCCAAAAATTAACGTTTGGTGTGCATTGAATGCTTATGAAGTGATCAGATCATTCTTCTTCTTCAAACTAACGGATACTAGGGCTAGTCATCTAGATATGTTACAATGTTACAGGAGTATGCAGTATCACAAACTGAACATTGGCAATCCAATGGTGGTGGTGCACCATCTAACAAATTGAATATATTGTGGTGTACCACAAACTGATCACTGACAACCCAATTGTGATGGTACGCAATCTTGTTAGATGGTGCACTACTACACTGCAGTGACTACCTATATGAACAATTTCCTCAATGTTGGATCAGCTATGATGGAACAATTCCTTGTGATGACCATTTTGATCCCCTGACGTTACACCACTCGATTTCTTTCTTTGGGAGTTTGTCAAAGACAGAGTTTACACAATGAAAACTATCAACATCAATGAACTAAAAAGAAGGATTAAAGGTGTAATTAATGGATTTTTTTTTTGTCTTCAGTCATTTCACTGGTTTGATGCAGCTCCCCAAGATTCCCTATCTAGTGCTAGTCGTTTCATTTCAGTATACCCTCTACATCCTACATCCCTAACAATTTGTTTTACATATTCCAAATGTTGCCTGCCTACACAATTTTTTCCTTCTACCTGTCCTTCCAATATTAAAGCGACTATTCCAGGATGCCTTAGTATGTGGCCTATAAGTCTTTCTCTTCTTTTAACTATATTTTTTCCAAATGCTTCTTTCTTCATCTATTTGCCGCAATACCTCTTCATTTGTCACTTTATCCACCCATCTGATTTTCAACATTCTCCTATAGCACCACATTTCAAAAGCTTCTAATCTTTTCTTCTCAGATACTCCGATTGTCCAAGTTTCACTTCCATATAAAACGACACTCCAAACATACACTTTCAAAAATCTTTTCCTGACATTTAAATTAATTTTTGATGTAAACAAATTATATTTCTTACTGAAGGCTCGTTTAGCTTATGCTATTCGGCATTTTATATCGCTCCTGCTTCATCCATCTTTAGTAATTCTACTTCCCAAATAACAAAATTCTTCTACCTCCGTAATCTTTTCTCCTCCTATTTTCACATTCAGTGGTCCATCTTTGTTATTTCTACTACATTTCATTACTTTTGTTTTGTTCTTGTTTATTTTCATGCGATAGTTCTTGCGTAGGACTTCATCTATGCCGTTCATTGTTTCTTCTAAATCCTTTTTACTCGCGGCTAGAATTACTATATCATCAGCAAATCGTAGCATCTTTATCTTTTCACCTTGTACTGTTACTCCGAATCTAAATTGTTCTTTAACATCATTAACTGCTAGTTCCATGTAAAGATTAAAAAGTAACGGAGATAGGGAACATCCTTGTCGGACTCCCTTTCTTATTATGGCTTCTTTCTTATGTTCTTCAATTGTTACTGTTGCTGTTTGGTTCCTGTACATGTTAGCAATTGTTCTTCTATCTCTGTATTTGAACCCTAATTTTTTTAAAATGCTGAACATTTTATTCCAGTCTACGTTAGCGAATGCCTTTTCTAGGTCTATAAACGCCAAGTATGTTGGTTTGTTTTTCTTTAATCTTCCTTCTACTATTAATCGTGAGGCCTAAAATTGCTTCCCTTGTCCCTATACTTTTCCTGAAACCAAATTGGTCTTCTCCTAACACTTCTTCCACTCTCCTCTCAATTCTTCTGTATAGAATTCTAGTTAAGATTTTTGATGCATGACTAGTTAAACTAATTGTTCTGTATTCTTCACATTTATCTGCCCCTGCTTTCTTTGGTATCATGACTTAACACTTTTTTTGAAGTCTGACGGAAATTCCCCTTTTTCATAAATATTACACACCAGTTTGTATAATCTATCAATCGCTTCCTCACCTGCACAGCGCAGTAATTCTACAGGTATTCCATCTATTCCAGGAGCCTTTCTGCCATTTAAATCTTTTAATGTTCTCTTAAATTCAGATCTCAATATTGTTTCCCCCATTTCATCCTCCTCAACTTCCTCTATAACACCATTTTCTAATTCATTTCCTCCGTATAACTCTTAAATATATTTCACCCATCTATCGACTTTACCTTTCGTATTATATATTGGTTACCATCTTTGTTTAACACATTATTAGATTTTAATTTATGTACCCCAAAATTTTCCTTAACTTTCCTGTATGCTCCGTCTATTTTACCAATGTTCATTTCTCTTTCCACTTCTGAACACTTTTCTTTAATCCACTCTTCTTTCGCCAGTTTGCACTTTCTGTTTATAGCATTTCTTAATTGCCGATAGTTCCTTTTACTTTCTTCATCACTAGCATTCTTATATTTTCTACGTTCATCCATCAGCTGCAATATATCGTCTGAAACCCAAGGTTGAAACCCTAAGTTTGCTTCTGCTGATTTAAGAATTTCCTTTTTAACATTCTCCCATTCTTCTTCTACATTTTCTACCTTATCTTTTTTACTCAGACCTCTTGCGATGTCCTCCTCAAAAATCTTCTTTACCTCCTATTCCTCAAGCTTCTCTAAATTCCACCGATTCATCTGACAACTTTTCTTCAGGTTTTTAAACCCCAATCTACATTTCATTATCACCAAATTATGGTCGATATCAATGTCTGCTCCAGGGTAAGTTTTGCAGTCAACGAGTTGATTTCTAAATCTTTGCTTAACCATGATATAATCTATCTGATACCTTGCAGTATCGCCTGGCTTTTTCCAAGTGTATATTCTTCTATTACGATTTTTAAATTGGGTGTTGGCAATTACTAAATTGTACTTCGTGCAAAACTCTATAAGTCGGTCCCCTCTTTCATTCCTTTTGCCCAGCCCGTATTCACCCACTATATTTCCTTCCTTGCCTTTTCCAATGCTTGCATTCCAATCTCCAACTATTATTAAATTTTCATCTCCTTTTACGTGTTTAATTGCTTCATCAATCTCTTCGTATACACACTCTACCTCATCATCATCATGGGCGCTTGTAGGCATATAGACATTAACAATCGTTGTCGGTTTAGGTTTTGATTTTATCCTTATTACAATGATTTTATCCTTATTACAATGATTCTATTGCTATGCGTTTTGAAATACTCTACTCTCTTCCCTATCTTCTTGTTCATTATGAAACCTACTCCTGCCTGCCCATTATTTGAAGCTGAGTTAATTACTCTAAAATCACCTGACCAAAAGTCTCCTTCCTCTTCCCACCGAACCTCACTAATTCCTACTACATCTACATTTATCCTATCCATTTCCCTTTTTAAATTTTCTAGCCTACCAACCTTTTTCAAGCTTCTAACATTCCACACTCATAGAATGTTATTTTTGGAATGTAATTAATGGATTAACTCAGGATATTCTTTGTAATGCATGATGTGAAACTGAATACTGTCTACACATTTTACGCACCACAAAAGATGCTCATGTGGAATTCATTTGAAATTAATAATTGTGTTGTAAAAAAAGCTGTTTGAAATACCCTGCTCAACAATAAAACATCACGTAAGTACACTTTTATTAACACTTTAAAGCGCTGAATAATTTATGATCACTCTGTATATGACATTCAAAAAAATAAACCAATACACACTTTCTCTATCAAATTCTTTGACAAGTTTTAGAGAATGAACAGTATTTAGAACAACATTTGCATAGAACTTAAAATTTAAACCTCCTAATGATAAATCTGAAAATGATTACTAATCCCTTTCAACCTTAATTATTTTCTTATTATAATCAGTTACAGTTTATTACTTATTATAATCAGTTACAGTAAAGATAATCAACAAGAACTATTCTCATCATCTTCAAAACATTAAAAAGACAAATAGAAAACGATTAGAAAAAGAATCCAATAAAGCAAGACCAAAAAAAATAAATAAAAGAAACTTAATATAAAAATATAATTATTGATTTGTCCCCTTCATGAAATTAGAAACAAAAGGGATAATTTCATACTCTCACTCAGATTTTTACTAATTAAAAAAATGTTTCATACCTCAGAATAAAATGCTATAATAATAGAATAAATAATTACTTTTATATTTAAAATGCTAATAATCTATAATTATTGAAGATAATCATAAAAACTGCACTCTAAAATCATTGTTTACATTAAATACATAAATGTATTATTTAAAATTAGTAGGTTCGTTATTTTTAAGCTCTGTCAGTAACACCATCTAATAAGATTTTAGCAATCATATGAACACACAAGAACTATTTGATTTTTTTTTTTTTTATAAACTTCAAAAGCCTACCTGCAGTAATATTCCTGACGTTAAAGTATTTATAAACATGAATATCATAATAATGAGAACAAGGATACACGGATGAATATCAAACTTTAAGTGTATTTTTTGAATTCCTGAGGACCTGAAATTTGCAGATTAGCGAAAGAATAATTAAAAATAGCAGGGATCCAACTTTTTGTCTTCTTTTTAATAAAAAAAATACAGAATAGAATCCACTTTTGTACATTATGGTATGCATAATATTTTAATACTGAAACCGCTAAAATTTTATGATGAGTAAAAAAAAGCCGTTGTGTAGATGTTTTAGGTTAAAAAAATACAAAAGCTTCAGTTTGTTAATTTTCTAAAATACGAGTGACATGAATGTGATAAGTTGTGTATCATTTGATGACAAAGTTTGAATATTTTACAGATGAATTTATGAATAACTGTAATTATTGAAATATATATTATTATATTTATGCATAATTATAAAAAAATTAAACTACAAAGACATTATTAATACACACTCTGTTAATTTTTATTGCAATTATTGGTCAGTAAAAACATACATGTGCATAAATAAGAATTTTTAACTTGTAAATAAAATACAATTATTAAAAAAATCTTAAACTAAAAATACTGCACTAAAAAGTATAGAATAATTCTAGTTTTTAAAGATTCTTCTTTAAACTTTTACTTTTGGCATTATTTTATTTTATTTTATATATTTTAGTAATACTTTTATTTAAAATATGGGTAGTCCTACAAAAGTTCTACCCATATAAAAAAAAAGGCTGCTAACAAGAAACACAAGGGGAAACCTGCATATTGAGAAAAAGAAAATGAATACAAAGAAACAACATTAAAAAAAAGCTAAAGGTCTTTGGAGTTCACTAGTTTTTAAATTTGTAAAACTTACACTGGAACTACCTGAAAAAGTTAAAAAACATAGAATTCTACAAAGTGAAAACAGGATCTCTGAAACTCATTTAGGGAAAGCAACATACGAATGGATCAAATTGAGAACTTCATTCTTTCTTAGTGCTAAGCTGAAATGAAAATTACTGAATTGTTTGATACACTGAATAGACTAAAAGAAATTCAACTTATTATCTTCAAAAAATACAATCCATAACATCAAATTCTATTAGAAAAAGCTCTGCAAGAGAAATATATGATATTCAGCTAAAACAAATTACAAATCAAAATATGAAGGCTCTGTCTATAATATCAAATTTATTACAAAGTAGCAAACATCACCTCATGTATTTTTCAAAAAGATTGGAACCAAAATATAAAAGCTATGGTATTAATTAATGAACCCCAAGATAAACAATATATGTTTATACATATGAAAAAAATATATAAACATAACTCAAAAAATATATGAAAAACACTATGGTAAATATTAATTCGGGATAAATAATATTTTTTTAAAAGTGCAGGATTAATGAAGAAAAACAAAAGAAAATTTTAAACTACCAGTTTACAGGGGCACAACAAGGATTATTTTTACATGCAATGAGCAACAAATTCTTAAATATGCACATTCGTTTTAAATTTTAAAAAAATATATGCAGTATGATATGAACAGCATGATTTAATAATTAAACATAATAAAACTGAACATACTCAATTTCATATCAGAGGTAATTTATTTAAGAGTTTATTTAAATAAATTAAATAACAATGATGAAGACATGACCGGTAAATAATAATACCAGTAATTCCATTTTAGCCATTACATGTTACATTTATGGACTATTCATAAAGATTACATCAGTCAACCTTTGGAGTTAAACAAGTGTCTGTTACATCGTTTTATCTTTGAACATCTGTAAAAATAAGAAAAACACTCGAATGGGTCAATAACTTTTTATTTGAATCGATATAATCGTTAGCTATTATAGTTTATCGAACACTGCATTAAAACAGATTCTTAATAAAATAAATTAATACCAAAGGATTAGAAAATAATAAAAATGATTTAACTTATACATTTTTTAAATTTATAATTTTCTAAACTAGCACATTAAAACATATCGTCACAATGTTCTAGCAAAAATCATTTACAATTAATTAATCTACTTATAGAATAAAAAATAAAAAACACACAAATGAGTAGTTTCAAATATTTGATTAGCATGATTAATGATGACTTGTACTGTAATCAGGAAATTAAAATAAGAATTGTAATGGAAGAACAGACTCATAATATAAGAAAGGACTAATACATGGCCATCTACAAAATTCTGATGTAAATGATGGCAAAATGTTTTATATGAAACATATATGAAATTCTATTGTTTTATATTGTTTATACATTAATTTTTATGAAACTAGAATACACTACTGTTTATGGAACAGAAACATGGGTTCTGAAGTAAGAGGATAAATAAATTATAGATGTGCTAGAAATGTGGATATAGAGAGGATAAAATAGGACAAATAGAATGCAGAGTAGGAATTAGATTAAAATTACGTAAAACAAAAAGGAAAAAACAGAAAAAGAACTAAGAGGACACTGACTAAGAAGAAAACGTTATGTAAATGGAAACTCTTCCAAGGTATGATGGAAGGAAGGAGAAGATTTCAACTAACTGCTAAAAGAGGAATACAGGTAAACAAAAATGTTGTTGGAGATCAACTGGACTGAAAGTTGGCTGTGTGTTGAGATCTGCCACATCACTCAACATACAAAAAAACAATTAATGAGTACTTAATCCCATATCAAATTCCAAAGTACAAAAACATATAGTTTTAAAAGCAACTGTTTTTTTTTTTTTTTTAATTCACCTGAACTAAATGTTTCATTCAACTTAAGCAATGATAAATTTTTAATTTAAACATGTTTGAGAAACTGATGTGATGTGTCAGGGTATCAAAGATCTTAAGGTAATATCACTGTATTTTAAAATGTCTTAGTAACATCACAAGCAAGTGCAAAGGAAATGTAAAAAAGTTCTACTAGAGATATGGGTCTGCAACTTTTACCAAAGTTTGGGTTACAAGAGATAAGAAGATGCAAACTGTGACAATGAAATTTGTTAGATGAATGATAGAAAAGAGATGAATCATATGAAAAAGTAAGCGGTGTAAAAAAAAGTACAAAAATGTGTTAGACAGATCTGGAACATTAAAAATAAGAAGATTTGGGCACATAAAAAGAAGAAAAATTGCATTAAAGTATTGAGTTGGGAGGACAAGAGGAGGAGACCAGACCATAGGTACATATGTATATTAATATTTACTCAAATAAATTTCAATAACGCCTTCTGAATTGTAAATAGATTTGTAGTTATTTTTTAAATTTAATATCTTCATGTATTTTACCTTAATAATAATTCATCTTTTTATTTTAAATATTAATATGGACTATCTACATCTATTTTTTTATTTATAATTAATTGTACACATTCCTCACATGATCTAAATAAGGTATAGTTATGTAATGATGATAAAAAATTTAATTATTTAGATAGAAAATGATTCAGATACAAGTTAAGGAAGATATTACAAAAAAAAATTGTGGAAGCAGAAAGTGGAGCAGATAAAAGTTAAGAACATAGGTCATTGTTAAACCATCTAACTGGATAAGCAGCTGAAGATGATGAAAAAAACAAGTCTCATAGGACTAACAAAAAAAAATCTATGGCTCAGTTTAACATATTTTTAATTATAATAAATCAGGAGAAACAGATAGCGCAGGAAAAATGTGAGTCTGTGCACATTTTATTATTTAAGAAAAATAAATGATTAAAAAACATTCTTCAATTAACCAGATTACATAAATTTTAAAGTTTAACGTATTTTTAAAAATACATTAAGGCATGTGACATTAAAAAAATAGTAAAATATAAGAATACAACTGTAGGATTAATCAGGATTCATCACTATATTACAAGATATAAACATAAAGACAAAGAAAGAAATTTAAAAACTCTTAACAAAAAGACCCTCAAAAATATAACCTCTGAAAGAAACTATTTTCCTAAACCTGTAAGCCATTCTCAACAACCTCATCATCAATTCACAATTCATGAGAAGTTGTAAGTCCATACAAAAAGTCATCTTTTTAAGACTATCATATGATACATCAAAGTTATATTCAAAACTAATGAAAAATCAGTAATTATAATACTATAATGTTTGGTCTGTTGTTTTTAAGCAGCAGTTCTTTAAGTTATAATTTCTAGATAATTGATTTTAAATTACAATAGTCTTCAAGAAATGTTTAGTAATTAAAAAAAAGAAAAAAGTGAGTCTATAAACAACAATAATTAAACTTTAGAATTGTCTTTAAAAAAGGAATTACTGGAAAATTTGGTTTAAAAATAAGAGCTCTAAAATAGTTTACCAAAAGCTTTGCCTTAATACTGCAATTTTTTAAATTTGAGAATGCAAATTTATTGTAAAAGTTAAGTAAATTTAAATAATAAAATTATTTTGTTTTAAATGTAAAACAAGTGCATACTTTACAATAAACAAACTGAAAAACTCTACTTGCAAGTATTTTTTTCAAATTCAGGATTGGAAAAAAAATATTATGTTGTCTTTAAAAGCATATCTAATATTCTGTAGAACTACCACACAAACAAGTAACAAATTTTCATGACAAAAATTTAATTAAATTTTGACATTACACTATATTATAGTAACAATTTATTGATGCTGCCAATATACAATGAAATCATGGTCAGAGAAATTAATAATTGCAATCTCAAGAGTTAATATAAAAGATATCAACAGAATGATAGGTAAAATATTATGTAAGAGGAATGTAAGAAGTTATTTTTTATTCTTATGATTTCTAATGGAGGAATTCTCTAGAGACCACAAAAATTCTCTCAACCTTTTTTAGCTCCATGACCACCAAAATAAAAAAAAATATGAATGAATATTTATGTTGTTTTGGAAATCAATATGTAGTCACGCAACAGGACACGGTTTTTTTTATGTTTTTCAAGAAGCTACTGAAAACTATAGTAAAGATTGGATAAAATGTATTGCAGTAAGTAGTGATGGTGCAGACAATAACAGGAAAGAACATGAATTTCTCAAAAAAATTAAAACATCATCTTATACCAAGGATGGAATGGATGCACTGCTTCTTTCACAGACAAGTTCTTGCTACAAATATGTTAGAAAATCTCAAACAAATTCTTTGTGAAGCTATGAATGATTAATTTTAAGATGATTAATTTTATTAAAAGTTGACCATTACAGAATAGGCTGTTTCCTAAACTAAGTGATCAACTAGGCAAAAAGAAAAAAATTTCTTCTTTTTTATACAGAAGTCAGATGTTTATTATGGAGGAAAGTGTTAACCCGGTTACTGGAATTGAGAGATGAATTAATAATATTTTTCCAGGATAAACAAATGCCATTCTTAATGTTTTACAGAATAATGAGTATATGTTGTTGTTGGCTTACTTAGCTGATGCATTTTTGAATTTAAAAGACTTGAATGTGAATTTACAAGGATGTGATAAAACATTTTATTAATGACATTCATACATTCTTTAAGAAGCTTGATATCTGGATTATTCGTCTTCAAAGCAAAAATTTCTATGTTTACTCACACTTCCAATTATACTGAAAAAAATTTGAGTAGAAGAGACTATTATTCATCACAGTTTGGATAGCATGGAGATGTATTTGTGTGAGCTAAAAATTCAGTTGTAATAGTATTTCCTGGAAGATAAAAATTATTTCTTGAAGAGATGGGTATTGAATCCACTTAGGGAAAATGTTGTTGCAGCTGCTAAGTTACCAGTTGAGATTTAAGACCAGCTCATCGAAATGTCTGCCAAAAAAATGTTACAACAATAAAATTCACATCTGAAGATTTAGATACATTTTGGCATTCTCGGCGAAATGAATTTCTCACAGAAACATTAAAAACATTAATCCCTTTTGCAACATCTTACCTCTGTGAAAAAGGTTTTTCGTTTATGGTTGCGTTAAAGTTTAAATGCAGGAATCGTTTTTTATCACTTGAAAACAATTTGCTTTTGTGTGTTTTTAATGTAGATCCAAATATGAAGAAACTTTTAAATGAAATACAAATGCAACCATCTCATTAATTTATTTTCTTTACATGTGTACTTACAATGTTTATAAAAATGATTTTTTTCTCATAAAATTATTTCAATATTGTTTATGGGTAAAGTTGTAGGCTAATTTCACCCCCCCCCCCTCTTTCATATCACTGTGACCTCCAGGCTGAGAAACACTGCTCTAGACAGACCAAAAGTGGTAATAGTAATTAAAAAATAATATTTACTAGAAAATAATGAATTTAAACATCTAAAAGGTATTTTCCAAGAAAGTACAAATTAATAGTGCAGGTGTTGATGTATTCAAATTTGATTCACCGCTGAAAGAATTTTAAGGGAACAAACAAATACACATTAACATGATTCACTCAAATGAACCAAATAGTAGGGATAAAAATCAACTGATGTAAAATAGTATTTACACCACGAAATTCACAGAAAACAGACCAGACCAAACTGCCACTTCAATTTCACACACAGAAATTGTTAATTAAACACTTAATAAATCTATTTAACTAATTTATTTTTTTAATTTATTTAATTAGGTAAATTATCTCAATACCTCAGGTCAGAGATATCATCACTAGAGCCCTCAGCAGCTGATGCGCCAAAATTTCGATCAGTCCACTCATCCTCATCCATTTCACTGGCTGCTCTCATTGCCTCCTCTTCATCAGAAACTCCCAAGCCTGTTAAGTTTTCAAATTCAACACGTTCTGGTGTTGTACCTCTGTCCAGTGTATCTAGATCGATATCATCCTATAACAAAGACAAAATTAATAATAATTAGTTATAAAAGCGATAACATAACAGTAAAATTTCTCATTAACTGAAAAATAATATTGGAAGGAGGCAATTCTGTATGTAAGAATATTTTATTTTTAACTTGTACAAACGTAATCTTTATGTAGTAACTGAAATCTTATCCATAAGCAATTCTTCAAAATGCTGAACTTAGAATTTATTAATTTTTAATAAATAAATAAGTTAATAAATTTATTAATTAATTAATAAATAGATAAAATAAGTAATTGTTATTTTTATCTACTCTATTGAATTTTTTTTTTTTTTAAATATTTCTGTCTGTATTCCAACTGCCAACAATTATGAAGTGTCTCTGTTTAACACTTGAACATAATAACTGAAAATAACTAATGCAATACATGAAATTAAATAAATTTACAGGTATCACTTCACTTTTATATTAAAAGTCCCTTCATGGTTCAACACAGTCAGTTTACTACAAATAAACAAAACCAATAACAACTTATGCTCCTGTTTACATCTTATTGTACGTTTGCATGATGCACTATATTAAACATATATTTAATGGAATTTAGCTAGAATTTGTAAACTTATAAAAATAGGTAACCCTGTAGTCCTACTGAATTATGCAATTGTTTATTAAAAAAAGTGAAAGTAATATGTCCATTCTTAATAGAGATGTAATAAGAAATTAAAAAAGAAAAAAATTGATTTATTTTTCTGCTTCCTAGATTTTACAGCTGTAAGAGAATCTGGAGCTGAAAAGTTCAGTTACGGAAGGTTATACTGTACAAATAAATTCAAAAAGTTGTTTCCTTGACATTTCAAATGGAACTATTTAAATATTTACTTTTTTAATAGGAAAATAAATGGTAATTGAAGTACCTAAAAAAACATGTTATAAATAAAAAGATAAGTTGTAAAAATAAGAACAGCTTTCTTATATTTACTGCTTAAAATGATTCATGACTTGAATAAAATTAAGACATTAATTTAATATAAATTAATATAATACAAAACACAACAGGTACTTCACAAAAATAAATTTTTTAAAATCATACATCACTATTTTTTAAATCTATCATTAAATGTATTTATTTATTTATTTAATACCTAGTTACATAATAACACAGTACACAGACAATGTCAGTAGTATTCTGCAGAGATGTCATGGCATCTGTACGCAGTCAGGTGTACAAATACAAAAAAATAAAAAATAAAAAAAAAAAGATTAAATATAAAAACTTTAAAAAAAAATCATTCAATACAGTCACGCAAGTATTTATCATGTGAAATAGCCTTAATTCAAGTTCATTAGTTTTATAGATTTTCTAACATTTTTTTTTATATTTCTTGATACTAGACTTTTAGTTTCAAGAAGCATTTATAAAAATAATAGATAACAGTATATTTATGACTCTTTCTGCAAATTTCTTTACTCCCAATAATTAAATGATTCATACCTCGTATTAGAGAAGTTATGTGGTATTTCTATAATTTAGGGCATTTCACTGTAATGATGTCTCAGATTCTAATACATATTTTTCAATTAAATTAAGTAGTAATTTGATATTATTTACTTGATTTTTTAAAGAATTTTTACTATTTTGTTATGCATAGGTTTTATTTTATTTGAGTTTTTATTTGCTAAGTCCAATGCAATTATACCATAGCCAGCAATATAGTAATAAATTCCATACATGATAGTAAATAAATTTTGAACAGTAAGAATTTTGCTTAGTCTAGATAATATGACTAGGACAACTTATAATAAATAAGTCCCTCAGACACATTTCCATTAGTAGACTTAATAACAATATTTAGTAGATGCTTATTATTTCAAGATAAATATATTTTTCTAACTTGATAATACAACGTAACCTGTACAAAATTTTCTTGAATTTTGATTTTATTTTGTACTAGAATGTTTTCCTTTAACTGGGCATTATGATCCTTTAATATAGTATTTTTGTCAATTAATTCAGAATTAATTTTATTTAATTATTCAATTTCCTTGATAAATTCCTTAGCTTTAGTTTCAGTTTCAAATTAAATTGCAATTTAAAAAGTATAAATTAGAATGTCTCATTACTGATTAGTGTAGAACCTTTTTTTGTATCATTTAGCAAAATAATAGTAAGAGTTTTTAACAGAGTTCCAAGTTTTCAGAAAATTAAATACTTTAAGCAGTATCAAACAACAACTGAATAAATATTTCTTTAAAATATGACAGGCCATTTCTAAGGAAGAGGTAGAAGGATAAGATGAACACTCTAAAATGGTGTTCCAAGAAACAGCTGCATAACATAGAGAATATTACTGAATAAAAGTTTATTCATTAATATAAAGTTAATCTACTTTAATCTAACTGATAATCAGAGCATCAGCTTTAACACCAGTGAAACTGAAAGTTTCTTTCATATTGATTACTTTTTCTCGAGTCTGAAAATTGGCTGCAGTGATTTTTTTCCACTGCATATCAATCTCTTCAATACCTCATATGACCAACTACTTCCTCTCTAGATAATCTCATAGTCTGTATTCTTTGTTTCTCTTTTTTTCTTTTATCCCCCAGCATTACTATCCCTTTACAGATGCCCAATAAACCAGTTTCTTATTTTTTAAATTCACTTCCGAAATGTTCTTTTTATATAAATTATCAAAGAACCTTCTTGCCGATCTGCTACCACGACTGGTGAGAAATGTGAAGCTTTAACAATTCTGAAATGAAATTGTAATTATTTTTGTTATTGAAATAAATCTACTGACCTCTACAATCAGTGACAGTCTTGCCAAAACAATTTTTATTAGTAGCAGCTTCATAGAAATTAAATAGTTTTCTGAAAGGAGTTTCTAAATCAACACATTCACTTCGAAATTTCAATAATGATTCAGTAAAACTTTATTTTTGATTGTTTGTAATGAAATTTTCAAAAAATGTCTAAAATTTTTCTCAACATCCTTATATCAGAAGTTTAAATCAAGATATCAATCATTATAATTTGTCCAGATGTTTCCTCAAAATGTCTATCATAAATCAGCCTATCAAATTATACAAATAATGTATTTAGAGTTTTTATGAGGTAAAACTTGCTCATCCTGACACCATAGGTGAAGACACTCTTCATGTGATGGTTTCAGTCACAACACTACCCCCTCTGTACCTAGCCCTTATGCGCTTTACTGGAGGGTCATCTATTTCAACAATGACATCTTGTCATCTTGTCGTCTTTATTTCATCAATGCCGCAAGTGACATTCCCGTCGGTGTACTACTAACTAACATAAACTCCAAACAAAACACATCTAGCAAAGTCTCAAACAAGACTGGTCAGGTATGGCATTTTTCATACACTACAAAATTTCCATACCATATCCCTACCCACAACCTTCACACTTATGCAAATTAATGTAAATTAAAGAAGAAGAAAAAATTTGTGAAAAATTAGGATGTTCTGAAATAATTGATAGAAAAAATGATATAAGCTTGTTCTTTCAGTCATATTTTTAATGAGTTATGTCTCTATTAGGTCTCTCTCGAACCTTAATCAAGCACACAAAAGTGAGAAAGTATAAATAAATAAAAAATAGTCTTAAGCAATAAATATACATTTACAATACATTACAATCCCCTAATTACAGTTTTCATAAAAATATATTAAAAAAAAATTGTCAATTTATAATTTTTTACTTACATTTATAGAATGGTTAGGAGTTTGTTGTTCCTTTGGTATATTCTCCTTTTCAGCAACTTTTGCACTTTCTTCCATCTTTCTGTTTGCACGCATTCTCTGAGTACCTTGAAGGCCAAAATGATAAGTACAAAAAAACTTACTACCAAATTTACCATCACGATCAAATGCATAACTTCCTAAAACAAAAAATCAGATAAATTAATTACAAAAAAAATAAAATATAATACTTTTTCCATTTTACACTAATATAATTACATATTTCATCAGGAATGAGAAAACAACGCATACATTTATATAACACTGATAAGTTCTTAAATTTACACATTTTTAGAATACCAAAAAATTAGTCTAGAAATAATCAAATTGGTAAACATTAAAACATTTTTTCTGTATGAAAAGAAGGCTGAAATAATATAGCATGACTTTCCTGGCTACGTTGTTCAAATCATACAAACCTTACACACCTTTTTCATTCCAAAATCTTTCTGGCTTCACAGGAAAGTTTTTGAAACAAACATTATGGGTCGACCTTTATTTTTAATAATAAAATAATTGTAATCTTTTAATCAAACAATAACAAAAATTTATTAACGCAATTAGAAAATTTTTTTGGTAACTAAATTTTTTAATTTTCTTTGTAAAACATTATGTTAAATATAGAATAAAAAAATTAACATTTATAACAAAAACACAAACGTAATTTTTACTTACTTTTCAATTTTTTTCTTTTTTAAAAAATTTTTTTGGTCTGTTGTAATATGAAATTAAAGCCTTAAATTAAAATACTTCATAAGCTTATAACTTTAAAAAATTTAAAAGCATCATGAAGTCTAGAGGGTGAAACTTTATTGCTCATTTAAATTTGTGACTAATAAATACATACAAATTTACAAATTAAATTTTTTATTACAATATATTACAAAGTATAATTATGTACTTTAAAGTGTTTTAACGATACAATTTTTTATTCTTTAACATCTTACATGATTTCTTTCATATTATTAATTATACAGTTTTAATTTTCTGGTGTCCTACCAAAATAAATAGAGGTTACAAATGCCACTGCAAATATTTCACAGCTGTATGGGTCCTCTTGGTATTAAATTTATTATTATACTTAATATTATTTACTAAAATTCTTAAACTGTTTTATTGAGGCTGTTACATATGTGAACTTGCTGACTATTGTAACAAGAAGTTATCCAATGTTCCAGATTTGGTGATACAGAATCTGCTTCAAATAGTACTGGTACATTTGGTTTCACATTTTCTGCAGTATGGTTCTTTAGTATTTGCATAAGATATGTTTCTTGTAGTAGAAAATCAGTATACTTTTAATGATATTGTGGAATATGAATACATGATTTCAAGACAAATAATAACAAAAGTTAGAGCCAAAAACCAAAAACCAGGGTATATATTTTTTTGGAGGTGGGAGAATAAATTTTAAGAAAAACTTTCTCAAAATATTCATATATAGGTTACGCTTAACAAATTTGCTGATATAAAGTTTTTTCAAAATCTAACATCCCTTCAATAAAAGCTAAAATAAGAAAAAGAAAATTTAAAAAACTCTTTTAGTCCATTTTTTGTGTCATTTTTGGATTTTTGGTCCTGGAGTCTATAATTTAAAAAATTGTTGACCTTTCTGATAGCTCTCTATATGAGGTGTAAACTTCTAAAGAATTTTGGAAAAATATTTAAAACTGAAGGGAGATTATAAAGCAAAGAACAAAAAATATTTTTAGAACACAATTTGAATTTTAAGAGGTGGGGATTGATTTAAAAAAAAAAATTTGCATTGCATTGCATTGCAAAGCAAAACAAATTTGCTTTAATAAAGCTTTCTCTAAAATGCCTATGAAGAAAGTCAAAATTGGTTCTTTTGTTATATCCTGTCACCTCCTAAACAAATGTAGAAAAAAAATCAATTTGTCAATGCCAATATAAAAAAATATTTGAGCCAAATTTGAAGAAAATTGGTACAGTCAATCCTGGGATATAAGAACAAAGTAATGTGAGACACATACATGTTTTTTTTTTCAAGATGAGCTGCTTAGATTAAAAAGATTAAGACTAAACTGCTTAGATTGCCATTTTTGACATGATTGCCATACTTTCCCCTTTAATACAGCTTTTCTAGTTACATTTGCCAGGAAAGTAATATAAGTGCTAAAAGAAATTTGACGCCTAATTACATTTAAAAGTAGATAAGTATACTCTACACTATACTGGTTTGCTGCATACATTCCAATCTAAGCTTTGTTTATGCTAGGCAATCCTGCTTCTACAAGAGTTTATTTTTAGTAATTATTTTTGAGACAGATTTTTTTACACTTTGAACTGTAACTTACTCCAAATCTATCTATGTTCATTACTGTACCAAAAATAAAAATATTTGGTCAATATTATTTTTGAAAGTCTGTGCTATTCCCCAGTAAAATAATTTTAGAAATTTGCATAGTGAACTTTGTATTTATCACAAATATATTTATTACTATTTCATTTAAGGTTTTAGACTGCAAACTTCAGCGAACCTTGCATATACCTAATATATTATACCCAAAGCTCATAAATGAGTCTTAAATAAAATCATTAAAATCCTCACAACCATATTTCTTCTAATTATGTACATAGTTATAAAAATACAGAGCACTCTTCCAAGTTATATAATGTAATGAATAAAAAATAAAAATTACGATTAAAAGTCTATTTAATTTTAAAAAAGAATCCCATAACAAATTTACTGAAAAATCATCCCTTTCTATTCAAGTTTCACTCTTTGGAAAATATTTCATTGCAGCTTTTTTTCGGTGGCCAAAAAGATAAATATTGGTTGGAGCCTGGAAATAATTGTATGGTGGTAGTCCAGCAACTCAAAGCAAGATAAAAGACTATTTTGTGAACATATGAGGTCTAGTATTATCCTGAAGCAAAGTCATACCTTTTGAAAGTTCATTACCCTTTTTGAGTTGATTTTTGCCTTCAGTGATTATATTACCTCACTATGGTTTTCGATATTACTTTTACAATGTGAAGTGAATAAAAATTGAATCTTCTATATCTCAGAACATTGTCATCATCACCTTCCATATAGATATGTTAATTGTATTTTCCCCCGCAGGAGATGAAGGATGTTTACAGTAACTATAAATGTTACAAATTCATAAACAAAAATTATATCAACATACTCCTCATTAGAAATACGATATGATAACATTACACTTCTATATGATAACTTATGACAACAGATTTGAACAAAGTATACAATCTTCACTGTTGACCAGCTGTTAGTATTGTCAACCTAAACAATAAGTTATTTTTAAATATTTCTAAAGTAACATACATTTCAATTTAGTTTTTACACAATTATTTCGTTTTACCTGTGTAAATTATTGAATAAGTACAGCTAAAATATTGTTTTAAAAAATTTTGTATTTTTAGAAATTATTTTCACTAATTAGAGTTTGTTTAAAAAAAAAAAATTATTAGGTACAAAAGAAAAACATTATTTTCTGTCTATTTTTAATCTGTTTTGCTTCAACAAAAAACAGATTTTAAAAGTTTTTATTTACTTTTTATGAGCTGTATTTACATTAATTTTCTCAGAATTAAATTCTCTACAAGTTTTGTTACTAAAAAAAACTTTTTAGGTTGTAATGTAGTTCGATGTTTTTCAATACCAAATTTTGTGTTTTACGTTGGATATCTTAAATACTACTGGCTTTGGAACCTGTTTTATCCTATTTCCCAGCTCAAATTACATAAGAAACCACCAACTTTACTCCTTAATTTGGATCCCAAAAATTACAGTAGAGCTTCTTTATATTAGAAGAGCTGAAATCCAGGTGAAATCTTTGGTAGCCATAACTCGAAAACAAAGCATTTTCAGACCTATGTTTATGTGAACTTTTTTCATTTTCACTAGTAAGAAGACGTCCTGAAAGTTTCTCTATTTCTTCATGGGACACTGTATAATAAGTCAGAGTTGCAAGACATGCGATCAGGAGGGAAATAAAAAATTTTCCATTACTATTTAATTTTTCCTTATATATTATAACATAATATTATCTGTGAAACATTATCGGATTATATACTGCATATAAATACTGAAAATAAATGCTAGTAAATACAACTTTAATACAAACCGAGTCGTAATGTAGTCGAGCAATATTCGCACCGGAAACAACCTCGATGAAAAAATCTTCCCTCAGCACTCAGTCTTTCCATAAGGTAAACCCTTTTATTGCAAAAGTGACAAATTTCAGAACCACCTTGTGCTGGTAAAACAAGTGCTGCCCTTGAATTCTGTATTAAATAAAAATTAAAGCAAGATTTAAAAGAAAATATTCTTATCCATCGTGCATCATGAAATATCCATACTTAAAATACAAATATGGCCCTTTCTACTGTGTTTTAGTCTATGACAAATGGAAACATAAGTTATAGAAAGACTATTAATTTTTAATGACTGCTGATGGCAATAAACACAACTGTAAAAAAATTAGTCTGGTTTATCATTAAAAATTAACAATTTTGTTACATGTGGTTATATTGCTAAATTAGAGCTGTAAAATAAGTATGAAATCAATATAACAGATTGTAGGCCATTCACAAACTTAATTATTTCAATAGACTAACCTGGAAAATTTTTCATTTGACAAGTCAAGCATAAAAAGTTCAATATCATACTACATTAAGCTAAATAAACATAGTGTTTAATTGTTTGGAAATATCAGCAAAAGTAAGGGTGTCTGCTGATAATTATGTCTACGTTACTTAGCTCCTGTGGGCAAAGTAACAGATACTTTTAAACAGCCTATTACATCATACACAATGTGTACCATCATATCAAAGGTGTCTATCCTTGTTATTTTAATTAAAATAAAATTAAATGCATTACTAAAATTTATATAACTTAAATATATTAAAAATTAAGTCAAGTAGCAATGACAATACTGAAAAGTAAACTGTAGTATTACAGAAAAAATAATTTTTTAAAAAATGTTATCAATTATCCATTGATTTGTCTTTGTTTTATAATTCTTCATATTACTATCTATCATAATAACATAATATCAACAACTATTAATAACATAATAACAATGCTCAGGAATTACATTCCCAAATAGAACTTACTACTAATTTAACATAACTGGTTTATGAATTAAAAGTTAAGGCCAGATAAATAGTTTTTCATCGATTCTGACAGTTCTGCTACAATTCAAATTTCTAAGATTAACACAGTTCTTATAAACCTGTTTTTCAGATACAGAAATTGGGTTTGAGATTATTGTTTGATGCTCACAACTATGAATTATAGAGCAATGTTTTATATTTATGAATGAGCAATCTTTGTTGAAAGGGATTGTCACTTATCTAAAAAATTCTTCTTTATCAAACCAGACAACAGAACTTTTATGTAACTCGATATAATACTTAAGCTTACTACAAGGGCCTTAATAGTAGTCATTTTAAAAAGATATCACAAACCGTTTAAAAAAAAAACCCATACATTTAACCCAACGTTTAAAATAAATCTTTTATATAAACAATATTTCTCTGTCAATTAGTTTTCAAATAACAACCTAAAAAAGTGTTTTGCATCTATGTTTAATATGTAATTAAGTATGTGCTCAAATAATTTTCATTACTGCCCTTTGAATTTTTATTTATTTGTAGTTTATTTAGTATCTTCTATAATTAATTTACTGTCATTTCATATGTTTATATTTTCAAATTACTAATATGGATTTAAATTAACTATTTATATTTTATAGACTGTTTTTTGTGATGATACTCTGATAACAGTTTTACCAAAGTTTCCTTTGATCCAACCAAGCAAATACTGGGATATTTAGCTATTTATATCCATGGAATAGCACACCAACCGGTACCTGACATGATCTATACAACATCAAAATAAAGTATCTATTTATTTTTAAGTAATAAATAAGTACAAATATCTTAAATACAGTTAATTTTAAAAATTGGTAGCAATAAATTACAAGAGGAGGATGACATGGACTAAGAGACTAAGTGATAAATTGGTGATAAATTTAGTTTCCAGATTATATAAATACATTATTAGGTTCACAGTAAGAATTAGGAAAATCAAACTGATGGGCAATCATTAAAAGACCTAAAATTAATCATAGTTACTATTTATTAAACAATTATCAATTACTGTAGCCAGATAGAGTTCAAATTATAATAAAACAAATTGAACAACTAGGCTTATAATATACAACAAAATTAAGTACACAGAAAATTTTAAAAACACTAAATTTCATGGAAAATTGTTATTAAAATCAACAACAAACAAGGATTTAAGAAAAAAAATGTTTAAGACTGGTGTCTGTCTGGAAAACATATTTTGTTTGATCCAAATAGGTTTTACAGTACTCACTCCCAACTTTTGAAAAATTTTAAAAACAAAAATCACGAACAAAACTGGTACTTCCTTTACAAACTTCCAGTAACAACAGACATAATTAGTAAATTAAATTTATAATAAATATGTACAACTTGGATTACCGATTTCTGGATGACAGGCTTCTCTGTTTCTTGCTGATTTTTATATGCTAACTGTGCAGCCATCGCACTGACTTTGTTGCGTCCTTGTTCCAAAACAGAGCCTTCTTTAATTTTTTGTTCCAATTTCTTAAGACTAACATCGATATCGCTGTATTTGTTAGGAGCTAAATCACCAGAACGTGCTTTCAACTTACGTTCTACAGCTGAAAACTGTAGAAAAAAAGTTATATAAAGCAAATTAGTAATACATGTATATTTAATATTAAATAAAATTTAAACCATCAAAACATAGTAAATAGATACGTTAAACTTACCACACTAATTCCAAGAATCGATTTTCATGGGATCTCGCTTCTTCAGTTGATATTATTTAATTCTATAATTACATTAAAATAAATTCTTTTTATAATTTGTCGAAATTGAAAATGTTTTATAAATTTTGAATTTTATTATAGACAAATATGCTAATTCTGCTGTCCAGAACAAGAATGATGTGTGTGTCTATTTTTTTTAACCTCCAGAACCAGTGTAAGGTATTACTTCAGAGGATGAATGAAGGATGAGTATGAATATATGTGAAATTTAGTCTTGTACAGTCTCAGGTGGACCATTCCTGAGATGTGTAGTTAATTGAAACCCAACCACCAAAGAACACCAGTATCCACAATCTAGTATTCATATCCATATAAAAGTAACTGCCTTTACTGGGACTTGAAACACACCACTCTCGACTTCGAAATCAGTTGATTTGCGATGATGAGTTCACCACTAGACAAACAACCCAGTGGGTATATATATATATATATATATATATAAAACATTAATAGAATATTTCAAATATCAAATCAATTAAAAGCATTTTGAAAGCACTTCTATTATTTAACTGATTAAACTATTAAACTGTCAACCCACGTTATATAACTAACTTGTAATAAATTTTAATACCACACTACTTTTTTAATCTCAATATACCTCTTATAACTTACATATTCAATCTTGTTTCATATACTCTCATCTTTATTTTTTTAATTGTTTTTACCTCCTATAAAGCCAAATTCATTAATCCCACAAAACTAAATATGTAAACCACTACCCTGCATATTTTTCAAATTTTTGCCACTCGCATCCTAATTCATTTCACATTCATTAGCTCACCTATTTTCTAACATTTCTCTCTAAAATTATATCTCAAAAGCCTTTATTATTTGTATTTTTGGCTTATCTAGCCATAAACTTCACAGTCAAAGTACTACACTCCATAGAAATATTTTTCTTTCTAATTTCTAAAGCCTAGTGCAAAGCAAATGATTTTTTCCTTCTTACTTGAGCGAGTGGGCATCTGATATCCTCCTTAATTTGTCCATTCTTTGCAATTTTATGGTCTACATAACAAAATTCTGTTAACTTAATACAATTAGTTCATTTATCTTAATATTTAACTCTTTATTATCTTACTTTTTGTTACATTTTAATATCTTTTACTCTTGTTTACTTTCAAATTAACTACTCCAGGAATGAATCCATAACATTTAATGCACTCCAAAAATTTGTTTCCAAAAAATCTTAATTTATTGCCTACACTGTTATTTTGTACCCCCAATTTACTTTTAGTTCCTTTATGGGTCTGAAAGGAGCTAATATTCAAATTAAAAAAAAATAACGGGGTCAGGTTACATCCATCTCTCTCTCCTTTGTATATTTATAAAAATATAAACTTATTTATTAAAATATAAACTTTTCTTTTACAGAAAAAATAAGACTCAATCCATAAATTTCTAAATAACACTAATTTAAAAAAAATCAAAATCTCTGAATGTATTCCATTTCTGCTCATCTTGTACAGTTTAATATCTTCTGAAGTGCGATTTATTTTTTAGTTATTTTTTATATTTAGAACCTTCATGTATTTATTTTAATATTACTTCATATAATTATATTTAAATTATAAAGACTTTAATCGCATTTTCTTTATTTTAAATTAACAGTGTATTATGTAATTCTGCTCTGATCCAAGGTTTTTCCATGATTCCCTTGAACCATTCAGGCAAATGCTGGTGCAGTTTTTTAATCCATGGAGTAGCATAACATATCTACACATTCTTGAAGTGAGCTAGATAATATATTATTAAATACCAAAATAAAAGATTTATTTATTTATTATACAACATATTTACATTTATGTGCTACTGCTTTTTAGGTGTAGCAGAATTTAATGCCAAATAATGCGTTTATTGAAATCTAACAGCACTTTTCCAGTCTCAACAATTTTACATATTTATATGTTTGTGTACAAATCTGTAGCATATAACCTATACATACGTAACTGAATATAAAGCCTACTCAGTCCTATTTATCACAGACTGTATAGAAATTTATATTAGATATTCAATGTATAATTCAAATTCAGAGTGGTTTAAAGATGATATACAATTGTTGCTGACAGTTGTGGTTTTAGTGTAATCTTCAACAAAAAAAGTCAATATTTCACTATCTTCAAACTACATAGAATTTACTTCACCCAGAAAAAATTGGAATCTTTTATCATAACAACAAAACTTCAAAATCGCATAAAAGTTATGTTTTTTATTACATAAAAACAACATATTCCTTCTTATTTGAATAACATTTAATAAAGTAATATAAAAAAACAGACTTTAATTAAAAACAATGTGTAAATTTTTTACAATGGTTTATTAAAAATCATACTCTGGTTTTTCTTTTGTATCCCAAATTATAAAATTTACTTACCTTATCAGCAAATTGTTCACGACTCCATTTTGGAACTTTCTCTTGACGTGCTCTTACCCCTCTTCCCATCTTATTTTCCTCTATTTTCTTTTCTATTTCTTTTACATTCCAATCTGTTTTCTCTATTTTTCCTACAAAAAGAAAGCTTTCATATCTGTACTGATCCTAATTAAAAGATTGATTTGAAACATTAATATATGCAAAACTATTCCAATAACAAAACACTAGAAAAGTTTTTGTTTTTTTTTTCAAGTAATGGCTAGCAAAATTTTCACAAATTTTTGTTCCCAGGCTAAAAAGGGACAGTTTTATTTGGGACTCAAATAAAAGAGAAAATTTGGTAGTTTTATATCTTTTGTAACCTGAAAAATTGAATAAAATAGAGCATGGATCTGTTACATTCCTAGTAGTTTCTAAAAAAATTGTTTCAGTCTAAAAAAGTATATTTAAAAAAAAGGTTACTAAATAATTTAATTATGAGGAGACTGATGTAAATAAAATCAATAGAAAACAAACAAAAAGTTCAGAAATTCTTTCACAACAAAACAGACAATATAGCAGAAAAACATCACAATTTTAAAAACAAAGATTCTTCCTAGTGCTAAAAAAATAGTCATAAAAAATTTAACTTTTGATCTCAAAATACATAAAACAAAAGTAAAAAAATTACATGAAAAAATAAATAACTTCATTAACTTTTATCTCAAAATGGATTTATTATCTGAATAATTATTTTTGATTAAAGGTACTAACATACATTTAAAGTAGTTATTCAATGTGGATTTCCTTTTTTTTGAATATAAAATTCACCATGACAAATACATGCTTCTCAAACATATCTTACATACTGTTAAGAGGAGTAAGATGTGATTTCTTAGTTCATCTTGCGTGTCAATAAATTTATAATAAACCAGTGATTTTATCCAATGGCAAAAGAAATAGTCTGATGAATTGAGATCAGGAGATGATAGTGCCACTTAACATATCCATTTCTACCAACTCATTGGTTACCACAATTATAGTTTAAACAACTGCTAACATTACAGGGAAGTAGACTGGTGCACCACAGTGCATAAACCATGTCTGCTTTCTGCCATTTTTTGTCTTCCAACGAATCAATCAGATTCACATGTGATAAGTATAAACTCTATACTCTTGAAAGCCTTGGTAATAGGAAAAAAGGATGGATTGTAATCAAGAAGCCCATACCACACATTAAACAAAAATGTATGCTGGAAATACACTGAGGCAACCTCATATGGGTTTTCTTCTGCTCAAAAGGGTATTTTTAAAAATAATAATTACATTTCTTGTAAAGCATGATTCATTAATAATGAGAATATGCCTAAGGAAATCAGAATTGTATACAAATTTTTTAATTCCATTGATAGAATTTTGTATTATAATTTGATGGTATATGTCTTGTACATGGGTTATATAGAATAGATATAATTGTTACTCCCTCATTTGATTGTGAAACTTTTAAGCGACATGACAATCTTCTGTGCTAGCAGTAGGAAATAACTGTACAGCATCAAGTATTTCTTCTTCAAAATCTTAATTTCTGACAAACTGTCAACCAACATCATAGCTGGTCATCTTAGCTATCATTAATTATTAACTTAGTTATTGTAGCCGTTTCTTTAAGTCATAATTCCACACCTTCAAACATTTTATAATTTGATAATATGGGGATATTTGTTATAGAATTCTCAAACACACTCATACATACCAATTATTATCCATAAATTAATAACATATATATCATCAACTCCCCAAACAAATACCAAATTGCATCTTCTCTTACTGTAAATAATAGCAGATATTTACATACAATACACAAAAATTATTTGTTGATCACCTGTTATTATAAATAGATAACTTAATTTACTTTAGAGGTTATTTTTTAGTTACATTTATTTTAGTATTATAAAGAAAATTTTTTTTTTTAAATTGTAACATTTTTCTTCATACTTTGGTCCATCTTATCTTAAAGTAGAATTTCTGAAACTTTTATTTGTCTTTTATTCACTTTTTTGCATCAATTTTCTCAGAATTAAATTCTATATAAATTTTGTGAGAAATTTGTATTTGTTTACTGGCAATTTAACAAAAGCAAATTAATTTACAACAAACAAAAAATACATTTTTTTTACTCCTTTTGCTCTTTGTAACCTTTTTTAAGTTCTAGTTGTTTTATTCAATCTTTCACATAAAATAAGATAGATATATAAGCACCAAATTTGCCTCTTAAATCTGGGTCAAAAATTTTAGTGTATCTTCATTTTACTCTTGAGCACAAATTTGAGAAAATTTTTGGCTAACCGTAACCTAAAAACAAAGCTTTTTTAGACTCTTAATTGGAAATTTTTTTCTTATGTTAATAATAGAAATCATGTCTCCTGAAGAAGCATTATTATGCAATTTTGAATTACCTGTATACGTATGTTTATTAATATGCTTAACTATAAACACACAAGGACAAAAAACAAGAAAGGAGTTCATGAATAGAAACAATTCATTTAATACAAGAGCAAGTTAAATTTCAACTACATTAACTATATACTGGCAGTATTTCAAAATCACCTTAAGAATTTAAAATAAACAGTTAATTGAGCTGTACTAAACACCAATTCAATATTATATACAGTCAAGTTTGAGAAAAATATATTGGAAAAGTACTGTCTAATTTTTCATAGAAGTATTTCCCTCTTCATAAAAAAACTAGTTTTTTTCATAAATCAAACTTTTAAATTTTAAAATGGTTGATTGGTTTTAAATTTTTTAAATAACTTAAGGTTTGTTTTAAGGTAAACCTTAAGTATAATATATATAATATATAGCAAGTTAATGATGTTAAAATTATGTTAATGATGTTAATATATAATAATAGCAGTTAATGATGTTAAAGAACAATTTAGATTCGGAGTAACAGTACAAGGTGAAAAGATAAAGATGCTACGATTTGCTGATGATATAGTAATTCTAGCCGCGAGTAAAAAGGATTTAGAAGAAACAATGAACGGCATAGATGAAGTCCTACGCAAGAACTATCGCATGAAAATAAACAAGAACAAAACAAAAGTAATGAAATGTAGTAGAAATAACAAAGATGGACCACTGAATGTGAAAATAGGAGGAGAAAAGATTATGGAGGTAGAAGAATTTTGCTATTTGGGAAGTAGAATTACTAAAGATGGACGAAGCAGGAGCGATATAAAATGCCGAATAGCATAAGCTAAACGAGCCTTCAGTAAGAAATATAATTTGTTTACATCAAAAATTAATTTAAATGTCAGGAAAAGATTTTTGAAAGTGTATGTTTGGAGTGTCGTTTTATATGGAAGTGAAACTTGGACAATCGGAGTATCTGAGAAGAAAAGATTAGAAGCTTTTGAAATGTGGTGCTATAGGAGAATGTTGAAAATCAGATGGGTGGATAAAGTGACAAATGAAGAGGTATTGCGGCAAATAGATGAAGAAAGAAGCATTTGGAAAAATATAGTTAAAAGAAGAGAAAGACTTATAGGCCACATACTAAGGCATCCTGGAATAGTCGCTTTAATATTGGAAGGACAGGTAGAAGGGAAAAATTGTGTAGGCAGGCCACGTTTGGAATATGTAAAACAAATTGTTAGGGATGTAGGATGTAGAGGGTATACTGAAATGAAACGACTAGCACTAGATAGGGAATCTTGGAGAGCTGCATCAAACCAGTCAAATGACTGAAGACAAAAAATAAAAATATATATATATATAATATTTATATACAAAAGTATAAAATCTTATAAATGTATGTGGTGAATCTTTTTTTACTAACTTTCTTACATTTCTGATATTAATGCTATTTTTTTTAATGAAAATATGTAATTATCTTTGTAACTACATTTCACAAAGATATGGGAATGCACTCTGATGGCTTTGTTATTCAATATTACACTTTAATTTAATTATATGACTGATGGGAAATGTTTCACAGTTTTCATATTGTTTTTGAGCAACCAAATTCTACATCTACAAGGAATTTGTGTACATCTGTACCTGAAAGGGGTCTGACAAGATTCAACTCTTTCACCACCAAGTCCTCAATGTATTAATAAATTAAAAAATTACAATAAATAATTTGTTCATTTCAATATTTAATTTATAAATGAAACTCTTATCAAAGCCAAGAATATTTATCTGATACTAAGTTGATTTGATGATGTCTTCATAAAAAACATAAAAACTAAAAATATGTAAAAGCAAGTAATTGCTTATTCAATAGATTTGAAATTAAATAGATGTAGAACTACAAAATGAGAAAGATATGTTTTGAACAGACTTCGTGTATACTTCATGGAAACATGACAGTCCATGCTTGAGTTATTTACATTCAAATTCAACTTCATGCAATAATTAAGTGGTAAATTTAAATAGAAAAAAAACAACAGCATAAATAAATAAACAGAAGGAAAAAAGAAAATGTGCTTTAAGTATAAATTAAGTTGTTTTTATTGAAATAGAAGCAAAATGTTAAACTGCAAATACCTATAGCTCTAAGCAAATCCTTTGGTTTTTTATCAGTTGGTATAGTTCCTTTTAATTTTGCTTCAAGATTCTTTATTCTACCAGAAAAATCTCCATCTGGAGCTCCTCTCCTTATTTCAGCTTGCAACTTTGCTTCTTTTTCCTACAATAAAGAAATTCACACATTATTTCTCATTATTCATAGAACAGAAGGATCAAAAATCGCAGTATCACACATATCACAATTACTGACAATTAAGTTTTACACAAAGTGACAAAAGTAAAACAAAACAGTTTTTTTAAAAATTTATTTCCCATATTTTCCTGGGGTTAGGTGTTGAACAAACCTTCAAGTAAAATTTCAACAAATCTTAAGTAAATTTCAAGTGTGAGATAAATGCAATGGTTGGTCTGGGTTTGAACTTAAAATCTCCAGATGAAAGACAACCTGAATCTCCAGATGAAAATATATATGTGATATATTATATATATCATTTTAAGAATGGAAAGTTAAGCTATTCTACAGAATAGTTTAAGGATTAAATAAATATAATCATAATTTTTAGGATTAAATAGCCAATCATTACCTTTATACAAAAGTAGTCATCATTAACATAAATACAAAGAAAAATTAATTTTTATTTTATTAATATATATGATTCATGTTTACGATGCTAAACAATGACAGTCCACTATAGAATCCTGAAAACGTCTGTAAACATTTAAAAATAACCAGAGATATAATAATTATAGTTCAGATAGGTAAACAAATAACATTCATAAATATATTATAAAAATGACAAGCTTAGTATTTATTTAAAATGTTTTATAATACATAAAAAATTACAAATTTAAAAAACCCCAAAAAGAGTTGGTCTGTAAACACGCATGAAAGAATGCTTACTATGGACAACCAGCTCTAGCATCATGGCTGGCAACCATCAATAGCTCAATGGAGAGCTCTCATCAATAGCTAAAAATCTTCCTTAAGGATTAATAAATAATTTCAAGAAAACCCTATTGAAATCATTCCATTAGTTCAAAATTTATAAAGGAAAAATGGCCCCCAATTTCTGGTTAAAAAAACATACACTCACTCTGGCAGTTGGCCAACAGGTATTTAAATAGTCAAGTTTGATTAATTATAGTTCAGATAGGTAAACAAATAACATTCATAAATATATTATAAAAATGACAAGCTTAGTATTTATTTAAAATGTTTTATAATACATAAAAAATTACAAATTTAAAAAACCCCAAAAAGAGTTGGTCTGTAAACACGCATGAAAGAATGCTTACTATGGACAACCAGCTCTAGCATCATGGCTGGCAACCATCAATAGCTCAATGGAGAGCTCTCATCAATAGCTAAAAATCTTCCTTAAGGATTAATAAATAATTTCAAGAAAACCCTATTGAAATCATTCCATTAGTTCAAAATTTATAAAGGAAAAATGGCCCCCAATTTCTGGTTAAAAAAACATACACTCACTCTGGCAGTTGGCCAACAGGTATTTAAATAGTCAAGTTTGATTTTGCTATAAATGAAATCAATTTTATTATTCCACAAGAATTAATCATTAACAAAAAAGTCACACTAAAGGCAACATATACATTATAATTAACACTAACGGGTATAAAATTCACACACTTATCAATAGCTCATCTACCTGAGAAGCACAGTGAAATGGTTTTATCCATATGTAAGTCGGATAGTTTTACAATCCATCCAATGAATGACTTTTTTGAACAGCTAGTGTAGATTTTTCTAACACTGTTAAGTAATTACTATCTAAGAGAAATAATGAAAACACAGAGCAGTAAAAAACCAGTACCAGGTTACTTAACTTTGAATTTCAATTCATGTCAAAAACATAATTTGAATTTTCAACCTCAAAAATAAGTTTTCATTAGATAATTTACATATTAAATATAACAACGGTTTAAAAAAAATTGTTAATGTGTATAAATATTTTAAGGTTTTATCAGAATTTTTATATTTTCTGAATATAAATAAAAAATAAGGGAAATTAGTTACATAACAAAAATTTGTGCAGACAATAAAATAAATAGTACTAAATATAAATATAATATAGTAATAGTAGACAGCATACTTGTGTTCAAATCAAAAATATGGATAAATAAATATATATATATACACACATATGTGCACACACACATACACTAACATACAGTTAAAATAAATTAGTAAGAGAATGACTTATATAATTTGCGGGGTTCTGTATTATTTTTAAATAAATACTTTTTCTATTATGAATATCAAACAATTAAAGCATATTCAGTAATTAATTAATGTTAAAGATACAAAAAAAACAGATGAAAACAAACGTGTGATTACATATAATATTAATAGGCTAAGCTTAAAGTTACTGCTAAAAAAAAAAAAAAAAAAAATTACACCATTAATATTTACATACATCACATACTTGAAATTAAATAACGTTTTAAAGTAACAAAAAAAAATAAATATATTTTATCATAATACATGTAAAACTCACATCATGCGTTTAAAAAATTAACTGTATAAAAATTTAGCTAGTGGTTATTTTATGATATATATAATCTAAATCTCTTGAAACCTTTTATATTACAACATACTATATACATTAAAATTAATCACAGAATTTCACAACATAAATAATATCACAACTGATTAACAGTTCAAAATATTACATTTAAACTGGAGTTAAATACAAAAGCTTTTAACATACTTGAAAGTTATTATATACTAACCACAAATCAATGCTAAATAATAATAATATGTAATATATTTTTTTTTTTTTAAATTGAAATATTAAAATTATTTTTATTATGCAATAACATACATGTTATTCAATAATATTTTTAAAATATAAATACTAAAATAACTATTTTACTATTTTTATTTTTATATTTTTGTTAGCAATAACAGAATTATTTCAATGATGACAGAGGCTGCAGAATCCCATGAAAATACTTTCACGAAAAATTAAGGTATGATATGTCTTATATCAACATTCTGTACTAGGTGGTTTATTTAATAAAATTTAAATATAGTTTAACAGTACAGAGGGATATTACGAATCTTATAAAGATTAATTTCAGTAAGGTAATATATATACACACCCACACACACACAAAGTTAAGTTGTTGTACTCAGCACAACTATAACATTCTTAAATAATTTTCAATAATAAATAAAATATAACATACATATTTTTTTAATTCTCCACAAAAAAGTAACACATTTACACAGCCCAGAAACAGAAAGGCTGTTCAAGAAAATTATTTTGATTCTTAATAAATTTTCATGTTATTTTTCAGGCAGTCATAAATGGGTCACAAAGTGATGTTTTTTTCTGGATGAACAATCAAAAGGCTATAATATGAATTTTTCATAAAACTAACAAATCTGTCAGCTAACCACGAACCTGGAATAGTGTATAATAGTGTACAAGGTAATTTCTGCAGGTGCCATTAAATTAAATATAGGTACAGTTCAACCTGATGATATTCTGTTAGTAATTTGCACTGCTGAGGACATGGGTTTCCATGCAGCTGTGAGGTATAGCAGCGTTTTGACGAGGACAGTTTTGAATGAGCACACAACACTGTTGGCGAGATGGCGACTGCACTGCCAAGGGCATGGATCCCATGCAGCCATGAGGTGTAGTGGCATCTCGACGATGATTGAAAGCAAGTAAATGTCATCCGTGCTGGACTCGACTCTGTGCTGGAGCTGAGTGGGAGTAGCGGGTCTGTCCGCCTCCCCCTTGTAGACCAGACCGGAGTCCGTAAATTAACCTAAGTCTGGGGTATGAACTAAAGTTGGTTCATTAAGGGAATTAGGACTGAATTCTGTTGTTGTGAACAACATTTTTTGGTGGTATGTTGTTACATTTGCCTTGAATTTTGAGACATTTACTAGAAATTTGCTCAATAAAAGTAGAACTAAACGCAAGGTTCGTGCTTCTGTGAACTCAGTTAGCTAGTTCAGAGGGAAATGATGTAGGACATTCAAGATGTCCGGACGAGGCCTACAGCGAAGGCAAAAGCTGAGTTCATAAATCACCGATGTAAATGTCTACCGAGGCATTTACATCGGTGGCATCCCAACAAAGCCAGGCTTATTAATATGAGATATAAAAAGTCGGAGGGTGAAAGACGACTCCTGTTAAAACGCATCAGGACTTGGAACGGAGGGGGGAAGTGGCAACCAGAAGCGTCATAAGGCGGGTGTTTCCCCTACGGGGTTGGGATGATGGTATTCTGTTAATAACCACTGGGTATACAACTGGATCAGTGAAGCTGTTATCGAAGCCTGACCTTGAGAACTTGTCATCCAGTTCTCATTTTAATGAAACCAAAAATGTGATAAGTGAAAAAAATAGTTGAAGCTAACAAGTGAATAGTGACAGACATCATGGGTTAACCTACATCACAACATTATCACTTGAATTTCCAAAACATATGCTCAATATGAGTGCCAAAATAGCTGACTGAGTAACAGAAAAGGAATTGAAGAGTCTATCATCCTTGCGTAACACCTACTTAGGCAAGCTGATCAGAACAAGATATGATTAACAGGATACCACAGATTTGAATCAATAAGCGATTATGCAGTGGAAATATCCTATTCACCTTCATGTAAGAAATTCAAGAACACACCCCTCCCATTGATAAGGTTATGCAAATAATATTTTGGGATTCTTAAGGTATACTGCTAGCACATTTTCTGAAGTGTGGGGGCAATGAGAATGCTACATATGATACTGTGAAGTTCTGTTGATGTTTTGGGCTCAGATTAAAAAACAATCCAGTCTTCTTATTAGTGGAGTTAGTTAAGTTTCATCAAACTGATGCTAGACCTCATATGGGACAATTTTACATTGCAGAAAATTAATGATTTAGGATGGCAACTTCTTCATCACTTCTTTAAGACCTCCAATTCAGCTTGAGTGTTTTTCATCAATTTGGTTCACTAAAAATTCACCAAGAAGCAAACATTTCAAATGCTATAGAAGCTGCAGCTATTATAACAGCCAAAAAGTTGCATGCAATAGGTTTTGAGGTGCTGATAAAGCGATGGGATAAGTGTACCTACATTGAAAAATAATAGTTTTCAAGTATCTCAAATAATTTTTTAAAAATCATAATGTGTAACATACTTAAGAGACTTTTCTTCAGAAAAATGAACCAAACATAAAATTAGAGCACAAAGAAACTTAACCTGCGGAAAGGTTCAATAACAACTATATGATGAAATGTTATTTAAAAACAATAATAAGGAAAACCAGCAGAATGGAAGTGTATTTTTGTTGTCACAGTTTTTATGAACTAACAGTATTACAGTTTGTTCATATATGTCCTAAAATATGTTATGGGTAATTTTTTAATTAACAAAAATAAATATCAATAATTTTCATTCCGATTGTTATTCACTATCAAAATTATTCTTATATTAATGTAAAGCAAGTTTCTGCATCTGATATTCATCCTAGAATTTTGCATAAACTTTGATACGAGGTAAAAATACCAGGAATATTCTAAATATGGTGTACCAAGTAGTGAAACACAGACGTTAAAAACTGGTTGTAATTTAAATACATATTCAATATAAGAATTTTATCTAAAACACAAATAAATTTACCATAAAATAATAATTTTCATGATTAATTTTCTATAGTAAGCATTCAAAATGCTTTCTAAATAAATCCTCAGAAAGTCATATAAAATGTATTATTTATAAAGCTTTAAACCTTATATCACCCAAACTGCATTATGAATAAACTGTTCATCTACAAAGGAAAAACTATGCTAACTGCTATCAAAATGAAATCATAAGTAGAAAATGTTCAAAAAACAAAAAAAGAAAATTTAATCCTGGACATGCATTTTGATAACCAACAGTCATCAGATTCACAGCAATTAAAAAAAAATAAAGAATAAAAATAAAATAAAAATGAAAAATTAAAATAAATTAAAGAATATAATAAATTACACAAGAAATTAAAAATGAACAAATAACCAATAACAAAAAAGTAAAATAAATGAGTAACCAATATTTACAAAATACTTCAACAAGAATAATCCCTAACAATGTAACCAACAAATACTAACCAATAATGCTAATACTGACAAATAAATGTCAAAATAATGGGACAAATTGTGGTATTTATCTATGTAACAGTTCAACGTGTAGATAATATCATATAATATATGATATCACAATATAAAATCATTATATTGTGTTCATTATATTTACAGCATGCTAGAAAATACTTTAAAAGTATTACAGTTGGTTTTATTGCAAGTTAACAATTAGCTAGAGCATATATCAACATCAATAGGTAAACATGCACCAACAGACTACCAAACTATTGTGGGTCTTAAAATAATGAAAATTAAGCAGTAAATAATTAAATTAGAAATGATGGAACAGCATAGATAAACATAAAATCATATAATAACTGTAATCATAAGTAGTTGTTTATCATCAGATTTATATAAACGAGTTCAGTTCACAAAAAAACAATGATATGTTACCTGGCATTACACACTAGTATCTGTTTATTAAACTAAAATATTACACATTGGTTTGGGGTGGTCTAACTTAAAAACAGAAATATAAAAAAATACTGAACCTAAAAGTCTAGGAGATATGAAGTTTTATATACTAACTTTCCATTTTCAATTTAAACTGTCTAAAGTAATTTGTATAATTTTTAAGTTTATTTATAAATACAGAAAGAAATACTTTTTTGTGCTGTTATTTATTTATTCATTTCTGTTTCATACTCTTCACTTATTTTAAATTTATCTTAACTGATTTTATTTCTATCTACTGATAATTCTTTAACAAATAAAATGTGTAAAGAGCATTTACTTTTTTTTTAATGGTTTTTGAATAATTTTTTATTTATGATTTTATTTGATAACAAAACAACCCTTTTCATTCACTGATCAGGGGTTAATACTAGATTTTAATACAAAAATTGTTATTTTTAAACTGAATCAATATAACAGAAGTAACAAAACTTAAAAGGCAAACTGCAAGCACTTTCTCAATTTTTTTTAAACATAATATTTGCAAATTATAAATTACAGAGGTTTAATAAGTAAAATGCCCTGATTAAAGGGCAGCATCAGTAAAGCTGCTAAAAAAAAAAAAAGGAAAGAGTGAAAAGAAAAAACCAACACTCACAATAAAAATATGTTAAAAAAGTACTTAACAAAATAAAACAAAAATAATACTGTTTAGTCACAACTACTTAGTATTAAATTATAAAAGATGGATTGAATAAAGAAATGGTAATAATATTAGACAGTGCACTGTTAATAACAATATAAATATTAATTATTATTTGCTACGTGGATGATATTATTATAATTAATGACATCAGCGTTAGAACAAAAAAATTGTTATATCACACTACAGTTTGTTTTTTCTTTTAATTTCTTACGGCCTGAAATGGATTCATTTTCCGTTCCAAATCTTTAACTCTATCTTTAAAGTCTGGTGCAGTCTGTCTATACACAAACAGTGAATAATCTTCAAATGGAGTACTCTCAGATTCATTACGTGCATTTGACTGTAACATCTGCATGCTCTTATGGAACTGCTGATTAGCTAAGTGACGGAGGTACATTCGGCGCATCATTCTTTCTTTACGATTCTGTTCAATTTCTTCTCTGACTTTCTGCCGATCACTATATTCATCTTGAATCTACCAGGCAAGCATTTAAGCATTTTTTAAATCTACAAATAACTTACAGGTTTTTTTAATAAAATAAAAGTCCCTAAAGAAATAAAAACAAACAGTGAAAAATTATAAAGCCATTAAACTTTAATTTAATATAATTACTCCTCCTCTGGATCATCATTCAATAATACATCATTTTTTTGTCTATTAAGACTAATAAAAGTTTAAAATAAAAGTAAAAGAAACGTATAACAACATTCAAATCAAATTAAAGGTAACCATTCACACTTTAATGAACCTGAAACCATATTCTTCAGCACCATAGAACAACTTTGGTAACTGCTGTCTGGCTCTAAATTAAACATGAATCCTCCTGAACAACCAATAAACCTAAAAGTCTTATGACTTGCAAGAAAATTCATTAAGGTAACATCAATCACAATAAGTGTAACCATGGCAAGGTATAATGATTACCAACAGGAAGTAGCAACTGCTTCAGAAGTTGAGGACAATGTCAGTACAAACTAATCAAAAACCAATCTTAAGCTAAAGTTCATTAAATTTTTGGTATTTCATAGTCAAAAGTGACTGTAAATGATGGTTGTATTTGTTCAGAGTATGAACTTTTTAATCTCTTCTTTTCTAAAAACAATAAAGATGGTAATGTACTACATAACAGGAAATTATTAAAAATAAGCATAGGGCAGAAAGCAATACATGAATTCAAATAACTATTCACATATAAAGCAATACGTGAATATAAATGACTCTAAATTCTTTATTTGGTTACACCTAACCCAAAAATTAATTATAGAAACAAGAAATGAAACAATCAATATAATGGTGAATGTAGATGAAATAACAATAGAAACACAACCTCTTGGATTTCATCTTGGTACTGTACAAATATTTCATTTGCTAATTCCTGCTAGTGTCCTCAACTACTCCCTTCTTATAGAGACTACCCACAATAACTACAAAGAAAAGGGATGTATATACCTCGTATAATAATAACTCAATCTAAATAATGTATATACATTATTTGTAAATCATATTGTAGAATAAAAAATATACAGAACGTGAGTCAACATGAAAGCAGGAAGGTGACAGTAAATTTAATTCTAATCTGCAACACAAAGTTTTCCTTTATAATGCTGTAAACTTATATTTTTACACCTCTTCTGTTTTTTATGTATGTAAATGGCATGTTTCATTTAAAAGTAACCAGTGTAACAAGCTGATGATCACTAAACAACTGGAACTGGGGAAGATATTCCTCAGGATTAACCATGTTTTAAAATGTTGACACTATCAACTAGAATGTGAACATTATAAAGATTAAGACTTTTTTTTTAACTTAAACAAAGCAAATAGTAAGTTGCATGTACAATAAACGGAAGAATAGAATTAACTGTTGAAGGACATTAATTATATCAATTTTGAAGGGCAGGCCTATTACCTGCCCTTCTACGTCATCTAGAGTACGTGGTAAAATCAGCTCGTGAATTTTTTACCCTAAAACAACTAAAAACTTTGACAACACTTATATGTTGCTGACAATAATATATTATACTCTAATACTTTTCTCATCATGTGAATAATGGTAATAGTTCTATATGATAATTCAGCAACAGTTCAATTGAGAAGATTACTGTTCTTTAAAAAAGAAGAAATATTAACTTTACGGTTAGTCTCAAACATCATTAACCACAAAGGCAATCACCTTAAAATATATATGCCCTGACAACTGGGAGTTTGTATAAATTACAAGTCCTATACTAAATAATGATGAACAAACCTTTTATTATTATCTGTATTAGCAGTAGCTATTATAACAGCCATCATTAAGTTTATTCAATAAGTGATATCAGCAGAAATAACAGACATATTACTAGTGACACCAAAGACATATTAAATCAACAGATAGAAAGAAACTGAACATAATTTAGAAATGTTGCTGCTGCCTGCTAAGGGTGCACATATGAGGTTATGAACATATTTATTACAACCAATGAAAGTGACATGTACAGATATTTTAGTTAAAACAACTTGCTAATTAAAAGTGAATAAATTGTTATGAATCGTGCCGCACAAATCTTGTTCCTTCCTATAATTGTGTTTTTTAATAATGATCTTAATAAAAAAATTTCTGGACACAAAATCTAGAAAAATAACTAAATAATACACAAATCTGCAATGCAAGAACATATATTTATAAATAATGCATAAATAAATAAATGTGTTTAGTGTTGTGTAGTATAAAGCAAAGAAAGCATGTGTGTGTATATGTGTACACAAACACATACACAAACAAACACACTATCAGATAGAAGAGACTGGTGATATAAAAACAGCTCAATTATAAATTTTGGTGATCCTGTTTAGCTAAAAATGTCATTAAATAGTGCAGTAGAGAATATAAATAAAATATGTCCAACTTTTCAAGATAGCTTAGTTTTCTTTGCAATGGTCAGTAAATTGACCTAGTGTTTTTATATTTTATTTTTAACCTATGAACTCTTCACATTCTTTCCACAAGAATTTTTATAAAAGTAACAATGATGTTTTTACTACTTTACCTCTTGTGAAAGCCGTGTTCTACCTCTTTCTACCTTTACCTTTACAATACCACAAAAAGAGAAATGTGTTTATTTAATCTTTCTATAGGTATTTTTATGATAAATTCTCTTTTCATTAAGATTTCTCATTTTTAATATTTTTACATTCTAAATAATATACAAATTCTAGTGAGTTGTTATTTTTAAGTACTAGTTTTATCCTAAATTTCTTCTGGAAGTGATGAAGTTCACCACAGTCATACCTGTTGACTACTGATGATGTCACATTCAGTATTTCAGCTGATTGTTGAGCCTTTACTGAAGAAATTTTCTATCATCTTTACTTTTTAAATTTGTATGATTTAATTTACATACATTATAAACCCTTTGCTATTTCCACTTCCTTATATTATATCACACTTAACAGTATTTATTTCATATAACTATTTTTTTTTACCCACTTATAAAACAAGTGGTCCATTTAAAAAAAAAAAAATTATGTGACTTCAAGCAGTTCCTGGAAATTAAATCCTGATAGTGACAGGGCATATGAAATATAATGTACCTTTCACTTTTATTTTGTTAAATAGGGTTAAAATAAATATTAAAGAGTGAGAGGTTATTCACAATTTTCATTTTACCATAAACTGGTAAATTAGTTTTAATTACCAACAGAGATGACAAAATTAAACAAACAGATTACAGTGATAAATTAATAGTTTTTATAAACCTACATTTCTATATGAAATAACATGTAATAGTCGTACCAAAATTTATCATTGTTACTTTACGTTCCTTTTTTAATTACAATATTATTCAAAAGTATTGTTCAAGATCACAATCATAAAATTCTTTTCTAGATTTCCACTTGTAATTGCAATATAAAAGATTATAAAATTACTATTTCCTTTGAAAATGTCAACATACAATTCTATAGTTAAAAAAAAAATATTTAACTAAACTATAAATTAATACAAATAAATGTAATAGTTTATTAAATAAAGGGAACAACAAAAAACCACTCATTTTAATGTGAATGTTAAAAAAATTTCATTTCAACATTTCAACATTACATAAACAAGAATACAAATCTTTATATCAAAATATATCATTACTTATAATAAAGATTACTCATAAATATAAAGGATTTTCTTACATACCATTTGTACTGTAGGACGTTCTCTGTCCGAGGCAGCACTACGTCTTTTACGAGCACGTCTCACCAACGGTACATTATCTGCACGAGGAAGTGTTGAAGCAGCATGACGTTTTCGAACTGGCGTCTGATTCGTTGTAGTAAGTTTTCCTATAAGTGATACTCGCTGAGCCGGTGTCAAATTTCGTAACTTGGTAGACATGGCAGCAGCATTATTTTCTTCTTCTTTCTTCATAACAACTTCATCTTCCTCCTGCAACAAAATCTAGATATTACCTCATATAAAAAGTGTTTTACAAAAGAAATTTACTAAGCTCTCCTATGAGAGCTTAGTAAATTTAGTAATGTTTTAATAATAAACATCTATATGTTTATTATTAAAAATTAAATAATAAATTAATTAAAAACATTTTACATAAATGAATTATAGGCAAACTGATCATGTTTAAATCATATAACCTGATCTGTTTGGTTGTAAACAGCATGCAAGAAAAACTGTAGCAGTGCCTTTTCTATGACGTTATTTACTAACTCTTGAGTTTAATTCACAATAAGGGTCAGATATACTATGGATATATTGATGACTGATACATTGCTGTTCACCCACAATTTCAACCATTCATCTGTTATATCCATTCTCACTCATTAAAGTTATATCCATAATATGTCTGAGGTTGTTAAAAAAATATTCTTGTGTGTGTGTATATATATATATATATATATATATATATATACATTCTCAACAGGATAATACATATCACATTTCACACAATTTTGCAGTCATCAATCTAAATACCAGTCCAACACTAAAATCATAATTTATCTAATGAAATAGTATAAAACGGCTTAACACAAAACATATGCAATTCTATCATACTCACCTTAATGTTTACTATCAGTTCCATAAAAAAAAGATTATACTCCAGTTTTTAGAATAATGATAAACCAAAATACTGTATAACATTCAAGTGAGTGATAAAAATATTTAAAAAAATCCCTTTTAATAATATCTGCAACATATTACCTCCAAAAACTTTGATTGTATTATAGCAGTTCAAATGAATTTTATATAAATTTGTAACCAAAACATTATATAAAATACCAACACTATATAACAGTTGATTTTTCAGGTTACCACTCATTTTCTAGAACAGTAGCTATTTTTAAAATAGCTACGTTTTTATTTAACTTATATATTTAAATGAGAAAAAAATCATCTTCAATTTCTAAATCATCTTGACATCAGTTATAACAGTGATTTCAAGCCAATAGTAAAACTTTTGGTGAAAAAATCTTTTACAATAGGTATAATATGGTACAATGTAGGCGTGAACATTACAAATTTATAGTTGGGATAATGTTAATGACTGCAGTGATTATACTGCGATCAAAAGAAATTTCACCAGTTTTCTTTTTATTTTTTTTCAGGCAATGCCAATGGACTGGTCAACACTTTTCAGTACATAGTGGAGATACAATATTTTTGACATCTGGCAAATGCGTCAATATTATTTTGCTGTGTACATTTCTGAGGAGGAAAGGATTCAGTATTTATCCCCTATATTTCTTTAGTACTCTGTACCAATGCTGCATAGGCTTTGTATAACTAAGTAGAACTAATTAGATTTATACAAGTCTTTAGGTAGATAACTTATATCACTATTTTGAGTGTTAAAAGTTAAATCTGTTTACTTAAAATCTTAGTGACTTCTAAACTATATTCTTTAAATTCCACAGGATTTACAACAACAAAAAAAAACTCTTATTCAAATCAGTATGTTGATTCTGATTAATAATCTTAAATATATGATTATTTAAATCATAGTACATCACTAAATACATAAATGAAATAAGAAAATATTTTTGTTACTAATAAATAAAATTATAAATGATTTTAAGGTTACCAATTTCGGATGTTTAATATGAGGTATTTCACCACGGAACGTGTCATAAAGTTGTGACAAATACGAGAGCATGGCGAGTTTATCAGGTACCTCACATTGAGCCATTTCCAAACCAGTCATAACCTGTAAAATTAGCAATAATAAGCTGTAATTATATTTCTTCTTTTAAATAAGTATTGATGATGGTTGAACAATATTCCAAAATTTAAAAGAAATACATCAAACTTATTTACATTCAGTGGTTGCAGATTCGTATTAGTTTGTTAGAGAATTTTAATCACTTGCTTCTGATCGATCAGCAGATAGACACTTGCGTCAAAAAAGTAATCATTTTGAACTGAAATATGAATAAATTTAAACCTATAGTATAACTATCTAAACTATTTTAACTGGCATAAAAACATTTAATTTTTTATAAAACTACACAGAAAGTCAATTAAACTAAATATATATGAGGTTAGAAAAATCCTGAAATGCACCTGAAAAACATATATTTGGAACTGTATCTTAGTGGCTAATGTCTCATTTTAAGTACTTCCTTGTGCATCTGTACAGAGGTTTCCTATTTCTGAAGACAGACCTAGAACTTCTTTTTCCAGAATAATCTTGTGAATTCCTTTTCATATTATGCTGGGTATAAATGACAGTCAGAAATCTTAACTTTCTTGCAGTCTTTAAATGTGATATTACAAATAAATCACCAGGACTAAGATGGGTGAATAAGCAGCAAGACAATTCAGTAACTGATTTTTTTTTGACAGAATATCTATCATGATGAGTGCACCATGGCTTGGTGAACTGACATGATGGGTAATCCACTTATCAAATAACAATTAAGGTCCAATAAACAATATCATCTAATCACTTCAGTACCTCTAAATAACTGATTGATTATTTGACTCTGTTGTGTACACCATGAGTAAAATCATGGTGGATTGTGATTGAGGAAACATACAATCATGGTCTTTAACTGTATACATGACATACTTTTTTTAGGTGTCAAACTGAGGGATTTCCACTGCATACTAAGCATTTTGTTTCAGGGTCATACAGGAAGCGCAACTTTATGATCCATAATGACTCTCAGTAAGATATGCTTAACTGCCAAAAAAAACAGTCATAACTTGAAAACATTATTATCTCTGTTTGTCCATCAAGATCTGAGACATCAACTAGACAGAAATCAGGTCCAATTCTTCAGCTAAAATTAGTATGACTGTTTCTCAATTCCTCCACCATTAATTTCACATTTAATTATTTATTAGACCATACCACATGTAGCACTCAAATCATACTTGCATTTTTAATTTTTTTTCTTTGGCATCCTCCTTTTCTCTTGTTTCATTCTACAAAACATTTTTTTCCAGGACATTCACACCAAATGCCACAACAATTCTCAACATTAATAGAAGTTTTGTTGTTTTTAAACAAAATTTGATGTAATTTTTAGATTTTGATTCATTTTTACAAGTTTATATACAAATATTTATTGTTTTTGCTACAGTCAATTAACAAATGTCTCTTATTGACTGAAGGTTTAAACATATAGTGATTAAGTGTAAACTCAGTTACTCATATAATTCCAACCAATCATTCCATGGAAATCACTATAAACAATGCTGTAAATTGTTTTACCTCATAAACTGTTCTGAAAATAATATTTTCAGAATATTCTAAGGTTTTTTTTTTTATATTAGTAAGCTTTTAGCAATTATCAGAAGTCATACAAAACATTTAAACTTTTTAACGTGGCTGTCAATATCATTTCTTTAAGACAGATTAAATTTGGTTTGGTTTGTCATAATAATTAATAAACTAATATTTAAACTTATTTTAAAATTCTAGCAAGTACAAAAATGTGTATTATTTACATGATTAATATATTTCACATGATTCAGCAGTAAAATGTACTGAATTATACAAGAACAAAAATGAAAAACTGCTTACAGTACTTACAGGAGGTATTCCAAGTTCACGTTCTAATGTATCAAATGCAAGTTGATTATTTTTAGCGACATCATCTGGCCTGAGCGAATGAAAATCGAGTAAGTCGGGTCGGTAACGATGTATGATAGCGCACAAAGCCAGGCCATCTTTAAATGAATTCGTCATGTCTTCTATTTTAATACCATCATACAGTGCAACTTGTTTCTTCAACCAGTGAAGCAAAGTATCTGGATGTACCTGTGAATCTACAAGAAAAATGTAGAAATTACATATAAAAAAAATTTCAGGATGTATAAATGGGTTATAGATCATTTTTTTGGTCCCAGTAATTATACAGACAATATTTAATAATTCTATAATTTAAACATTTTTACATCTCAAGAATTCTAAATTTTCATCTTTATATTCATGATGTAAATAACCTTTGCTAATAAAATGGTAATTTTTTGTTTAAAAAGAGGCAATATTAAACTCTATTAACAATAGATAATAGAAGAATTATATAGAATATGTTGAACTATACTAAAGATTGGCCATTGAGAGATGCTGTACTACACTTCTGCTGAGTTTGTAATAATCATCATATGAAATATATTCCAAGCAACTTATTAAAAATTCAATAATTTTTTCAATGAATTCTACAAAAACAATATTTCTCTGTCAACATGTTCTTAAATAGATCTGAATTCTTAACATCTTTTTTTAATGTTATTTAAATATAAGGACCTTTCCAAAATTTACTTCCTTGTTATACTCTGCTATAAATTCTTTTCAGTACTGATAAAGCAACTGTCTTAACATGGAACCTGTTATTGTTGCTCCCACTGACTAAAATGACATAATTTGATTTTTGGTAATGAATGGACACATCAACCCTACCATCTCTATACAGTCTGATAGACCACAGTCACTCTGAAACCAATGCTCATGGATAGACTTAATGCTGGGCACCTTGATGGTGAGTTCCTTGACAGGGTAAGCAAAAGATAGCATCCAATATAATAAAAACCTAATCATGTTTGGCAAGTAGGCCTTGTATGTGCTCATATATTTTTCAATTATATTTCAACATTACCTTATTTTGTAATTCGATTTATCATCACAGAATATTTAGGTTATTATTCCTTTCTTTCACACAGTTTCATTCTTGATATTTCAAATAATCATTTTTAAGGATTAATGTGGTATATCAAACTTATCTTTTAGATTAAGTTTTGTTTTGTGTGGTGTTGTCCATTCCAAGATTTTTCAATGACTCTGATCCTTCTAGGCAAATGCAGGCCCGTTTTCTTTTGTTATTAAGTAAAATAATACATGACTGTACTTGACTTATCTACATAATATATAATTATGTACCAAATAAAATAAGCATTTATTTATGTATTACCATGAAATAGGTACTTATATTTGTATATTACATAAATGTATAAATGGTATTTTTCAGTCATTGTATGAAATATCACAAGGCAGGTTTTAAAAACAGGCATTAAGGATATTAATAGAATCTAAAAGGAATACGTACTGATGTAAATGGTAGATAAAACTAAAAACAAGCAATTAAAAGGATACTACATGCATTGAGAAAATAAAGTATATAAAGTCACTGATAACAAAGACTTAACAACTTTAAATGTCTTCATATTATATAAAGACAGACAAAATGCAACTACACTACAAAACCTGATGAAGGAATATATGATAAAAATCAGGATTAAGTCAAAGACTACAAAACAGATGAACAAAAAAACCTTCATGTGCAATTTGAAGCAGAAAGTTCTAAATAAATTGAATAATTAAATTTTTCTATTTGGTGTGATAATAATATCAGGATGGTAAAAATAGATATGACAAAAGAGTTTTTTAACTGAAAGAAACAGTATTATGACATTAAAATGTTTTCGGAACAAAAAAACAACAATGAATAGAATTATTCCACAATGTTGTTATTTAAATAACTTAACAAAAAAGTGAAATTACTTTTAATTATCAACAAAGTTAATTACTAAAATAAATTTAAAATACTTTTTATAAAACAGACTTCAAAGGAAAACATACCAGAAAGCAGAAAACTATTGATTGCTTTTTAAAATTAAATGTTTAGAAATCTTTCTCAAATTAAGTATTGATAAGTCGGTACTTATTTTTAATTCAGTGCCAACTTCTTGAAGACAAAATTTAAAAAAGAATTATTTTATAATTTTAGTATAATTTTTTGAAGTCAGTTTAAAAAAAATTGTATTTTATTTAAAATTTTTCAATTTCATTTGAAATATGGACAGGCATATAAAAAATTCTGCACATATGAAAAAAAGTATTTCCAAAAACGTGTGTATGGGTAAAGGTTGAAGGATAAGGAACTGGTACCGAGCATGAGCTATGACTCTGTGGAATACAGGAATATGCATTACTTTTTCACTAAGTTTTCTAACTATTGAAAATAGTCTTGAATTTTCATGCAAAATTGCTTTGAATGTCTGTATGACATCAGGCCACATAACATTAAAAATAAACATCAAATACAGATCAATTATAAAAACACAAAAAAAATCTTTATGTAAACTATGAAAACAGTATAATTTTTTGTTAAAAAAATTTCCATTTAAGTTGTGAAGAAAAAACTTACAATAAGACCCCAGAGGAACTGCCTCTACAAAATAAAAAAAGATGAACATACAGCGATCTATTTGTTTAAAAGTAAAGCTTAAACATAAAAAATGAATACATATGTACTAAACTGAGAAACTTCTTTCATGAATTTCATTTTAAAAAAGAGAAATAAATCATTTACAAAGAATAATACAGAATTAGTTTATTTAAATATTAATAGTAATAATAATAACCCTTTCAATAAGGACAAAACCAAAAATACTGTTCTTTCTTTTTTTAAAACATTTATTTCCAGCAGTAGAATCATAAACCAATTAATTTGAGATTATACCAAAACAAAAGGCAAAGAAACAACAGTTTATTTATTTTATTTTTTTTTTTTTTACCTTCACATCAATAATTTTCTACATTTTTCTGAATTAGACAAAAAAAGTTATAGCTGAATATCATTCACATAATAACATATTATTATTATTATCAACTCATAGCACTATATAACATAAATGACAGTCATCATTATTTAACGAATCATAAGTTATATTTTTCAACTGTAGATGTTCATTTCCTAAACCCACCAGGTTGGTCTAGTGATGAATGCGTCTTCACAAATCAGCTGACTTTGAAGTCGAGAGTTCCAATGTTCAAATCCTAGTAAAAGCAGTTACTTTTATATGGATTTGAACACTAGATCATAGATACTGGTGTTCTTTGGTGGTTGGATTTCAATTAACCACACATCTCAGAAATGGTCGACCTGAGACTGTACAAGACTACACTTCACTTACACTCATACATATCATCCACATTCATCCTCTGAAGTAATATCTGATGATGATTCCCAGAAGCTAAAAGGAAAAGAAAAAAGATAGCTTGATTTTTGTAATAATACAAATTCAAGTACTGATGATCAGAACATCTAAACATCAATAATATTTACTGGAACAGTGAAGCCAACCAAGTAATTTCAATTTACTACTGCTCAACGATGACATGATATTGATTCAAAATGTTCTACAAATTGTTATTCACATCACAAATGATTGCTATAAAAGATGTAGCAGGCAGAGATGCATAGTTGTAATCTTACTGAACACACTATTTTTTATCAATGTTAGTCTAAAAATCTCTGCTCTCATAAGAAATACTGCTTCAGTCAGTCATATAAAAAAATAAAACAAGTTTGACATAACACTGTTTAATCCTTAGTTTTGGCAACTTAAAAGTTAATTGTGATCTTACAAATGGCAACCCCTTATTAGGAAAATGTTCATTTATTTTTTAATTTAAAAAAAAAATGTTATTCATAATAAGCACAGTATATTACAAAAAATGTTTTATATATATAATGCATTTTATCAAAACAAAAAGGAGGGGTAATTATTTTGTTTCTTATGGCTGCTATACATAATAAAGCATGAGGTGGTATAACAAAAGGCACTCGTCAGTAAGCTTTTTATAGAAATAATGATGTTTGCTATACGGTCAATCCCTGTGGTATCACTTCTATGGCTGAATATCACCATTACTACAGCCGCCTCAACATCCTAATACATAACTGTATATCTGGCTCTGTGAAGAAAGCAAGAGGAAACTATTTCACTCCTCACTTTTCCTAATAAGCCTGGCACAGGATGCTTTGTAATTCTGAAAAACAGCCATTTCATTTTTGGAAGTGACTTATTCAGATGACCTAGAATCTTTACAGTTATGGTAATTAAGAACAACAAAATTTTCTCTTATTTTGTTATTTACTGATTTTAATTCTTAATTTCTAAACTGCTATGCTAATCATCAGTTTTACTGTCAGAAACCACATAAATTTCCCCCATTCTAAGTCGATCAATACTGTAAATAATCTATTAAAAAGAATAATATAAAAGATTAAAGTAGTATCAGGTGCTAGGATCTACAACTGATTACAAAGAAGTAAAAAAAAAAAAAAGCATATGACATAACAGCACAAGTGCAATCTTACCAGAGCTGAAATTAAGGTAACATAAATCGATGGCTAACTTTAATAGCCTGTTACTGAAGAGGAGTTAATTCATCAAGGTCATGGATACGTATTCTACATCACAATCTGTATATTTTGTATACAAGGTTTTTTAACTTTTAACAGATCTAGTATTAATATTACGCATTACTTTTCAATTTTATGTAGAATTAAATTAAGGTAGTATCATTACATATCTAAAGTTTAATGGATTCAACATTAATTAAATATAAATAATATTACTGTTGTAATAAATATACTTATATGCAAACTATAACGCTTAATAAGAAATACACACAGTTAACATTAAGGAAAAATAGAAACAGAGAAAAGAATATTAATTACCATTTTTATTCAATGAATGCATGCTCCAAAACCACATAATACTGCAACTACTACTACTACTACTACTACAAAACTTTTAATCAAACTTAAACCCTAACTATTTTATCATTCTACCTCTGAAATATTTTTTTCATTTTACACCTTGTATTTAATTAAAAATAATAATAAGAGAAAAAAAAAGTAAGTTCCATACAACATTTTATAATACAATTTCACTAAAAAACGTAACAATGTATTTTTGTAGTGGAAAAATTTCATCCCATTCAAAAAATATATGTGAGATCTGATACCCCTAAGTTGTTACTAATGAAAACAATAATTTAATTTGATCATGTAACCAGGATGTAAAATATAAACATGACTAAAAAAAAAAAAAAAAAAAAAAATAAGGGTCTGGATCCTTAAGTTAGCAGCTAAAGCTAGAGCAGTATTCATAGCCATAAATAAAAGCCCGCATAGGTCTCATATGATCCCAAAGATCAAAAAGCACAAAATCAGCCTACAAAATAGAATCAATATAATAACAGAAAGAATAAAAATTTTAGAGAAATCTACACTTTAGTGGAAAAATATAGCTCCTAAGTATCAAACAGTTTTCACAGCTAAAAACTAGCATCAATGGGTATCAGTCAGTGAAACAACAAATTCTTGCGCTGTGAAAAGACTGTTATAGAAAATAGTCGATATGAATTTATAATTTAAATAAATTTAACTATCAAATCTACATAAAATAAATACATTTCATAAATTAATTTTACCTTTTACTTTATATAAATTTTGAGGAAAAAGTCAACAAATTTCAATCATAAATTCCATTTGTACATAAGAAGCTACACACAAATCTTCATGATTTGCAAAAATATGAACAAAAATGTAATAAATTTATTCAGTTTTCAAAGATGATTGATAATTACTTCTTACTGAACATAAAAAAAAAAATATTATAAAAATGTATTAATTCTGTAATAAAAAAACGAAAGAATAGATTTAATAAAAAGTTTTAATATAAAAAATTTTACATACATAAATTAATTTAAAATTTCCATAAAAAATTGTGAAATGAAAATTTGAATTTCATCACCATGAATTAAATATATATTTTGTATTATCTATGTTGTATGTATATAATACATATACATGCTATTATATACTAAATAAATAAACAAAAGAGTAAATATATATATATATATATATATATATATACCACTTTCAAAAATAAAACAATTCTATTTGAAATTTTTTTGTCCTTTTCATGATGGTTGGCAATAAAAATGACATAATATGATTAATTAGAAAAAAAACTAAACCAACAAAATTTGGTTTATTGAAAATGGAAATTAAATTAAGATAATATATTATTTGGAAAAGCCATCAAATTAAAAATTTACCCCACTTTAAGAAAACAATTTTTTAAAAAGATTATCATAAATTACAATTACATTACATACAATAAAAATTCATAAATTTTTAAAATCTTTAAGTTGAGATAATAACATATTTTTTTTATTTATATATATATATATATATATATCAACTAAACATTCATTTAATAACAGGAATACGATTAATACCATTTGAATATCTAATACAGAACATGCAACTTCCTAATGTTTACATTCAACCAAACCACCAACAGATTGATTAGTACCTCAATTATCGCTGTTTTGCAATAGTTGTCTTTTTATTTTCAAGTGCATGCATATGTTGTTCTTTGCCGATAATTCACAATTACATGTTATCATGCAAATAATTTGAATTAAAACAACACATTATTTAATATAATGTATGTCCTTATTTATATAAAGATTGCACTCTTATAATCACTTATCAGACCACTTAAATTTTGCAATTAAAATACAAAAAAATCTTTAATTAAAACTTTTTTTTTAATATCCCTAAACTTTTCTGGTAATGATAAACTAGAACCGAAATCAATATTATTACATAAAAATATGTATACAAAATAAAAAGTAGTTCAATTAAAATATACAAAAAATTATGATGAAACAAATGTTAACATTTTAAATTTATATTGAAAGTTACATGTTCACATTCAAATTAAGCAGAACAATTTTATACACACACAGTAGAATTATTTATATACGTGGTTCAGTTTGCAAATAAAAAGTTAATCGTTTCATATGAATATGGACCATCATGTAAAACATTCATGAACAAAATCATTGTAAATACTTTAGTTCTATTGAAAGTAATTTTACATACACTACAACTTTAGGTTCTGCAACAAATAATAGCTTTTGTAGCAGATGAACACTGTATTTATAGCAACCATTGAATGGTGATTATTCAAATCACTAGTTCTTAATGCTTGTACATAATTTTTCAATAAACAATTCTTAGTGATTTTATATTACAAAGAAGTTCAGTAACAAGAATTAAAATTATTAGAAAATTACAATCTAAGAGTAAATACAGATTAACAAGGTAACTTTGATTTCATATAGCTCCTAAACACATCAGATAAAAATAAATCTGGATATAAAATAAATATATGGCTTTTGACTAATTTACTCATGCACTTTATTACATGCATTAAATATGACATTGAATATTACTTGTGAATAATATCATTACAAACTGACCCTTAACTAAGATTAATACCATAGTCGTCATAGTATCCAATTCAAAATAATAACAACCACCACCAAAAGGAAAAAAAAGAAAAACAACTAGTTACAGAAATATATATTAATAATATACAAACTATATACACTTTAAAACTCCACAGTACAAAGAGAAATTAATAAAGTAATTTAATAATTAAACACTTTTTAATATTTACAGAAATCCAACTTTAGTCATCAAATCTGATGTCAGATATCAGCTTTTTTTATCAGAAGTGATAAATATATAATTTTAATATGCAATAAAAGTTTTTAATGAAATAAAAAAGAATGAACATAATCAAAAAATGATTAAACAGAATTGGAAAATCAACACGATAAATAATTAAAATTTACAACGTAAATAAAATTAACATAAAAATAAAATAGAAACAAACATGACAAAAGAAGGAACACATTTTTTAAAAAAACCAGTAAGTAAATATGGTTCTGCAAAGTAGTGTAGATTATAAAAATAATAAGAAGGCAAAGATAAAAAAATATAAGAAACAAGATAACTGTGAATGCAGGAAGTAGATTCTAAGACTGGCACAAAATAGAAAAGAATAGGTGAATTTAATAATTTAAAAAAAATAGTTAGAAAAATGACCTTAAAACTTAAAACCAGCTTGAAAAACTTTTTTTAAAGAAACTATAAAAAAATAAATCATTTATTGGTATAATAATAATAAAACAAATTAAATAATAAATGTTTAAACAAGAATATACAAAGTTACCAAAAATAAGAATAAGTATAAAGTACAATAGATAACTTATCAGCAAATTTTCAAACTTAATAAAATATTCAAAAAAAGAAGAAATTCTAGAAGAATATACGTAATAAAATTAACAAATCTTGCCAAATAAATATTAGAAAATAGAATATAAAGTAATATTTCAACTGCAAAAAGAATGTTACACTAATTGAGCGATTCAATTCATTCATTGAATTTCAATGTCTTATCAGTCATTTATTTTGTATTAAAATCAATCATCAAAAATATAATCAAACAAAACCGATAATGCAAAAAAATATTACACAAAAAAAAAATCAACACCAACAGAATACAAAACTGGAGTTCAAAAAACAGAATGCATCAACAATTTAAGTCACCAACCACGTGAAATTTGATTAAATGTTTTTAAGAAGCAATTACCTAAAATTAATATAGAAAATTCCACTAATTAAATAGAAAAGTAAACTACAACTACCACTTAATTTTAAATAATCATAATAATACGTTTTGCAAGACTGATTTTGAACTTCTGCAACTGAACAATAAAAGCTGTAACATTACACTACCAAAGGAATTTGAATTTACTTATTTTTATGGAAACAAATATCAGGATCAAAAGAGGCCCCATTACTCAGTAGTTTACACTAAGTGCATATTATTTTTTTTTTAATGAATACATTGATGTAAGATGGGTAAAATAATGTGGAAGATGTTGATACAGCTGAAGCTGGAGTGGCACATATTGCCTGCACATTTGAGTATTGCCAGTCTGTGTCAATTAGTTTTTGAACAAGGTTGCATAATCATGTGTTGTTTGTTGAAATTCAATTAACTGTTTGTGATGGAAACTTATTTAAAGATGAAATCTCATGTTGTGTTTCAGTCAAAGTGCAGGAAGAAACTTGAAAAGGAAGCGCACCAGTGAACTGTTAAAATGTTATTAAAATATTACCAAAAATTGATTTTATGAAACAGGTTCAGTGTGAGACCAGAAATATGCCCAACACAGGTCAGTTTTAATTATGCAGATCGTACAGGATATTAAAGCAGTAGTTACAAGATCTTCTCATAAATCTTTGTGGATACTAATCCGAGAAAAGAACATTTCACTAGGTTTGGCCCACATTGCAGTGAGGAGAATGCTGAAATGTTATCCATGTCGAATGCAGGTTTCCATGAGCTAATTAATGCTTATTATGCTAAAAGGGTTCACTACTGCTAAAAGGCAACATTGGCATTTTAAATAAAGTGTTTTTCACAGATGAAGGGTAGTTTCACCTTGGTGGGTATGTTAACAGTCTGAATTACCACACCTGGGGTACTGAAAACCCAAACATTTTCCTTGAATATCTCCTACACCCACAAAAAATAGGCATATGATGTGGTTTCAAAGCGATGAATAATAGGATCCTTGATTTTTGAAAAACTGTGAATGCTGTCGTCTACAACAAGATTATCCAACAGTTCATAACCTTACTGCAAGAGGATGAGAGTGAGTGCTGGCTGCAATAGGACAGCGCCAGTTGCCATAGAGCTTGTTCAACTGTGGAAATGCTGTATTGATTCTTTCAGTGAAAGAATCATTTCTAAAGAATTGTGGCCACCTAGATCCCCTGATCTGACTAGTCCAGACTTCTTTCTATGGGGTTACTTAAAAGAAATTGTTTATAGGAGCAGTCCACATACCCTCCAAGAATTGTAGACAAACATTACCAATGCCATCCAGGAAATAGACAGGCTACAACTAACAAGAGTAGCTAAGAAAATAGTCAAATGTATTGATAAGTGCGTAGAAGTGGATGGACATCATATGCAAATTAATATGTAATTGTTTGCCAGTAAACTATTATTTATAAGCAAAACTAAGGGATGGGGCCTTATTTTAAGTTGAACACCCAGTAAAAAAACCAAATTTTCTGTCCAACCCACATGACCACTAGACTATTGACATTGATCCCTCAGGAAGGCATCTTGAGCCTTCCTTGTCATCTTCACATCTCCACATCATAAAATAGTTTTTGTAAATATTTTTAAACATTATGACAGTAATCTAGCAGAGGAAATACTAGTTGCTAATTCTGTTCTGAAGCAAAAGAACTTTTTTTTATATTTGAATAATAAACTAAAAAGAAATAATTTTATTAATCATCATCTACACCACCTGTCAAAGACTGGTAAAACAAAATTCACAGCAGACCTAGTTAATTTTATTATCCCTAAACAAAATATTAAACTATAAAAATGGTACTGCTTAAAAAATTGCTCCCTTACTGCAGTTGAAACTTTTCATGAGTCTTTGGTCTCCTTCTCAGCAACTGATAATTGAAAAAATAATAAAAATTGCTCCTCATTATTTTCTTTAATAGGTTCTCCCTTTTTTGGGTTTTCATTGACAGATTTTAGAGAGGTTATCATTTTGAGCAAGCCAAAAATTCTTCTGTAAATTGTAATTTTTACAGGTGGGAGGTTAAATGCCTGGATGGGAGGGCATAAGGGAGCTTATTTTTTAAATAAATTGAATTCAAATCATGTTGTTTGTGTTTTTGGTGGGATCTGGTTTCAAGTCTATGAAGCTTGGCTTTCAACACTTCAAGGCAGCTTATGATTTAAAACTTAAAGGTGTTAAACAAAAATTAACTAATGAATGTAATGATGACAATGGTAGCAGTCACTGTGATAGTGGTAATGGTTTGAATCTGTTTTCTTGGAATATATAATCTTTATACTACTAAACTTAACTTAATATTTGTACTAAACTTAATATTTTGGAATCTATTATGTAGCCATTAAATATAGCCATGTTGATCATAAGTGAACATTGCCTTATCTTGTTGCATTCCTGATAATTTCGTTTAGGATCTTCTTTTTGCTGGACTGAGGGGTATGGTGGTACTAAGATTTGTGTTCACTCTTCTGATTATTTTGTGGAGATTGCCTTTGTTGAGCAGTTTTCAGTGGAAAAACCCTATGAGGTGTGTGCTGTTAAAACTGTAAGCCTTGAATATGATTGTTCTAGGTATATGCAGAACTCCTGATAACAGCACTGACATTTTTGTGATACGACTGAAAACATTTTGGATGGCTTTATCAGAAGTCAAAAAAATTATTCTTGCTAATGACTTTTATGTGTGCCCCATAACTAATAATCATAATTGTAATATGGTCAATAACACTTTTAATTCTTTTGGTTTTGTTTTTTGTTAATTCAGGAGCTACTAGACTGAGTAGATGTTTGGATAATTACTTTGTTAATTTTTATTTGGGATATGTAAAGCTACAATTATTGATTCTAATTTTTCTGACCTAAGTGTTTTGTTACTAAAAGTAAATTTTAACTAAAAGTTTTAGTGAACCAGCTTAGAAATTATTTCGATCTAAAATATGTAAGGTCTGTATAATGTTTTTGGTTCTATTTCGAACATTGATTGGCATTTTAATGATAACAGTATTGATCTGAACGCTAAATGGAATCTTTTCCTCCATAAGGTAAATCATGCATTTGAATGTTTTCCTTTAAATGGTAGGAACGGAATGCATAAAATTCGGTCTAAGAGTTGGTATACTGATGAATTAAAATATGTGCGTGACTTTCTTAACATGCTAAATGATTTTCATGAAATGTTTAACAATGATTTAACTAAATGACTGAGAAATAGCTTTAACTTTAATATAGAGAATATCTAAGTGCTGCTAAAGTAAAATAAAATGATAATTTGAAAAGTAAATCAAATAACCACAAAAAGTTATATGAAATCTAATAAATAAGAAAAAGGAGCAACCAGAATTTGACTAAGTTTTCTGATAACTGACTTGTGAGTTGTGATAACAGACAAGTGATGGCACTGAACCTTCTTTTTCCTTTAATCTATTGGACATTAGAGAATTATTAAATATAATTAATTCCTTAAAAAATAGAAATTGTCCCCGGATCTTTATGGGTTAACAAGTAAGTTATAAAAAACACATTGCTCCAGTTATTTCTAAACATTTAATGTTCTTAATTAATGAATCAGTTAGGTTATCAGTTTTCCCTGATGGACTGAAACTGGTTATTGTTCTTCCCTTGTACAAGAAAGGTGAAGTAGATTATACTTCAAATTACCAACCCATTTCTTCAATTTTGTCCATTTTTGCTAAAATTTTTGAAAAACCCTTAGCAACTAGAATAGTTTCTTATTTTGAAAATAACCTTTTTCTGAGACTCAGTTTGGCTTCAAACAGAACTTGAGTACCAATGATGCTATTTTGGGCTTTGTCAACGAGACCGCTGACTGTTTTGAGAAATGTCTTTTCTCTATGGCAACATTTTTTTAATCTTAGTAAAGCTTTTGACTGGGTTCAACATGATAAAATTTATGACTTCTTATTTACGTAACAGATAACAAGCTGTGAAATTTAACAATGTTCTATCAGATTTTTTATATTTATTTTGTGGGGCGTACCAGGACTTGTGCTTGGACCTATATTGTATACAACAATGATTTAAAATTGATTTGAATGTAGGCTTAGGGTTAATAAAAAATTCACAACTAGTGGCTTTTACTGATGATACAACAATGATCATGTTCAGCAACTCTAAATGATCTGGTTATAAAAAGAAGTTGGTGGTAGGATTAAGGGGTGGTCTTGTGATAATAATTAGAACTTAACCAGGAAATATCAAATTCAATAATTCTTGCTTTACGAGACATTGAGAATATCGCCAACAACTGTATGTTAAAATTCTTAGGTGTAGTTACTGATTCAACTCTGAACTGGTTACCGCATATTGACCTTACTGTAAATGTATAAGGGGTAGTATTTTCTTGCTTTGTAGTTTGAAGGAATGTGTAATAATGTCTTTTTGAGGCTTACTTACTTTAGATATATTAACAGTAATCTTAACTATGCCAAACTTGCCTAAGAGCATGCTTCTCAAGCAATTCTATTATTTTAAAAACAAAGGAAACCTGTACACATAAGAACGTCATTGGATTTAGAAGCAAACTGTAAAGGTAAATTTGTAAAATTAGGAATATTAGCTTTGCCTTGCTTATATGTTACAGTCAATGATGTATATCTATGATTACCATGATAAGTTTATTACAAATCGTGATGTTCATTCTCAGAACTTAATATATAACAGACCACCACAACAAGCTATCTCAACAAAAAAGCTAATTACTGGGCTCCAAAATTCTATAACAACATTACTGGTAGAACAAGATAAGAGACTATCCCAAAGGGAATTCAACAGCAAAATTAAGAATGAACTTGTTAAGGCAACCTTTTTATTTTTTTGAAGAGTTCTAGAATGTTCTAACAAATTTTTGTTTAAATTGGAATATATGTGAAATGCAACTTTTGCTGTTGTTTCTGTTCTTAGTATGATTTAGTTTATTACAAAATTTATATTATTTTATAAATTTATTATTGTTGTTTTAGTTTTTAGTATAATGTACTAGTTTTATGAATGACATTATGGTGCCTGTAATGGTGTCTGTATGATGATGATAAATAAATAAATTAATTAATTAATTAAACAAAATTTTCTGCATTTACTTTTAATTAGTCTTGCTTATTACTTTCTTCTCTTTCAACATTAAGTAATAATAAATTAATAACAAGACTCTGTCACTAAGAGGTTTCTGATTAGAAAATCAATCAAAACTCACACACATACATATATATATATATATATTTTATTACATACAAACATAAAAAAATTAAAGAACAACAGACCTCGTCTCCTTCTCTTCTTTGGTATATCAATGGTAGGTGTTTTCAGGCACTGTTCTATTGCATCTGGATTATCAGTTATATATAAGCCTCTGGCTTGTAATGGCAGGACTGCCCTTGAATTTAAGTTAGGATATCTTGTATGAGGGTCAAGAGTGTAACTACCATAGTCGCGATGTAAATTCTCTGGAGTCGTTTGACCTATGAAAAACAATAACAAAAAAAATCATCATAAAGTTAAAGAATCTTTACTTGTTAGGCATTTATTGTTCATAATATGATCTTTAAAACTGTAGAGTACTAGAAATGAACAACACAGAATACATACAAAAACTGTAATTTTGCATAGTAAATAAGCAAACAACTATCATTTATCCTCATTATTTTTTTCATTGAATAATTTTAAACATTAAATTCGTACCAGACCTGTGTGACTTCTACCACACCATTTGAATATAAAATTCACAAAAAGTTGTATCAATGACTGACAGAACAGTTAGAAGTGGCAAAAGCTTACAAGATGCATGTCTCCTGCAATGTACCAGTGGAAACATGAACACAGTGTAAAGAGAACTTATTAATGCTAATGTATTAAACAACTGATAAAATTACACTGCCTTTCATTCATGATTCAGTTTTAACATGCACTGTTAATTAATAATCAATTAAACTATAAGCAGCATTTTGTTTTATTACTTCACTGTGATACCAGTTACATAAAATTTTGCAAATTAAATTTTTCAATGTTTCAATGTTGTACAGATACTCCCTCAATGAATTTATTTCAAAATTTATTGGCATCAATATTTCATATTATAGATCTTACAAAATTATTCAAATTTTTAAGTTAATACAGTTCCAAAATATTCAAAAAAACTTTAATTCAATTCACTCACCATTCCTTTAGAAATATTATTAAATAAGATTTTATCATTCCTAAAACATATACACTAATAATTAACTGATTAAATCTGAACAGAATCTCAACTGGTTGAAAATTGTATGCTTGAAAATTTTCAGAATTAATATTCAAAAAAACTTTCCATAAGTAATACTTGTAAAGGTAATAAAGAAGTAAGAACACTTTTATCCATGTCCGACCTCTCATTACCTCCATCCCCACAACCAGTATTCATCTTACCAAACTTCAGAACTAAACACAGTTCAGTGACAAAAACAATAAATGAAATTGTTTGTTGCTTTCACCACTCCTTTTAAAATAGTTATTAAAAAAAGGTAGAAAAGTATAAATATTTCACAATAATAATTATATTTTGTACACTAAATAATATTATACTACTCATATTTTACACTAATAATTAACTGCAAAAGAATTTTCTTAAAAAATAGCACTAGCTGAAAATTCATAAATTTGAAATGTTTTTTATAGGAGGTATTTAAAAAAATAGATTTTACAAGATTATTAACATTATTTTCAAGAAGAAAATTTACCCTTCCAATATTTTTATCAAGATGGCATCCCCTGCCTCTGAATCTACTCATCCTACATTAATTTTTTTTTTTAATTTAATGAAATCCATGCCCCATGTGTAGAAGCCGTCCTAACAAATTTTAAGACTTTAACAGCAACTCCTTCCTGAAATATAAAAAAACAGAGGCCACCAACACACAGAACACATATTTGCATGTGTATATACATTCTTTTTTTTTTTTATTTCTTTGTAAGTTCACTTTTTATAGGGCCTTAGCAGACTCTTTTAACATTTCAGGTCTACGAATTAAAAATATTTATGCATATATTAATATATGTAAATACCCTCTTGTCTGATTATTTTCTGTATTTTTTAGCATGACTTTGTTTAATATGATGAAATTTTTAGATCAATTAACCCATCCACTGCCAACACAAAATAAGACTAGCTTCATTTCATGCCAAACAAAAAATATAAAATATTTAATTTTTTAACATTATTATTTCTATCTTAATTACTCTAACTTTTCTGAAATAATTACTAAACATCTTTTAAATATAGTGGTACCTACAGTAAATTTTACAAGTTTTACTCGGTAGCTTTGTTAGGTATATGAAAATATTTTTGGATTCAATAAACTTTTTTTTTATTTTCCGCTTCAATTTTACTTAAAGGTTTTGCAGTCTTCATTTTTCTTCTTGTTTTTTTGAAAATATAAAGTCTGAATGACTTGTGCACACTATTTTAATAATACAATAAGTGTTGTTTGCCATTTTCTTTGTTGCTATGATTTAGAACAGAATAATATCAGCAATAAAAAAATATAGAATGTAGTATTTTAAACAAGTAAAAAGAATTCCCTATTTCATTTTTAACTATTTTAAATTATATGAAAGTGATGTGGTAAATAAAAAAAATTGTGCAGTAACAATTAATTCTATATAATGCAAAAAAATCTCAAAAAACTTTTCTAGCACCAAAGGTGCTCTAAAACATTTATTAAACATAAATGATGACAATGTATTCTATTAAAGAGATTCCCAGTAGTAGAATACATCCAAAATTTGTATGAAATAATTGTGATCAGTATGAAAGTATGAGGGTAAGTCAAATATAAACCAAACTTCAATACTCATGAACCATTAAGACAAAACTCTGGTTAATGTTGACTATTATTAAAAAAGCACCAAAAAGTAAGTAAATTGCCATCTAATGATATTAAGTAACAAAAGATTTTTGTAATATGTTACCTAATATCCTGTAAATTGATTCTCTTTCTGCAAGCACTTCTAGTGGATTCATCCCCATCCCCCATCCCCTCACAGCCCAACAGGCATCCATAGAACTAAGAAAACCTCTTGCACAGCCAGAACCTGTCGGCCAGAATGGCTGAAAAATAAAATAACAAACTTATTTATATCATTAACTCTATTTATAAAAATCAATTAATTATTGACAAAATATTATCAGTGGATGAAATTTGGAAAGTGATCATCTTAAGAACAATAAAGCATTAGAAAAGGATGGAGTGATTGCAGAACTATGGAAACTAACAAATAAAAGTTTCATATCTAGAACCACTGAACTCTTCCAAAAAATCTGAGAAGAGACAGTACCAAGAGACTGGTTGGTAGCATTAGTATATCCTTTACATAAGAAAGGATCTAAAATGAATGTCAACAATCACAGAGGCATCTCTTTATTACCTGTCTCTTAAAAGGTATTTTCCAAACTTTGACTCAATAGGCTAGAACCACAAATCAATCTCAAACTGGGAGAATATCAGAGAAGATTTAGAAGAGGATGATCATATATGGAACAGCTGCTGAGCTTAAAATTAATTCTTAAATACTATGTCATAAGACCCAAAAATATATACATCTTCTTCATCGATTTCCAGAAGCATATGATTCAGTTGACATAGAATTTCTATTCAATGAAGTAGAGTAAAAGATAAACTAGAAAACATTCAACCTGATTAAATTGACTAACACCACTTCTAAAGTTAAATCCCAAGGAGAAATCAGTGAAACATTCAAAATCAGAAAAAGAATTTGAAAAGGAGATTGTTTATCTCCAACACTCTTCAATGCTGTCCTAGATAAGATTCTTCTAGGAGAAAAATAACTCGGGCACTACAATAGAAAGAAAGAAAGAAAGAAACTTATGGAAAAGAAAGAAAGAAAGGAGAGAAGAAAGTCAAAAGGAAATGATATTTGCTTGATCCCTAGATGTTGGCCTGTTGGCACACAAAAAAATATTACTGTTAGAAATCATATAAGAACTTAATAATTTGTAAAACAACTTCTATATTTCTACTACCATCTGACAAGTGACAAAACTAATTTATAAAAATGAACAGAAACAATAATTATAAAAAATTTCAAAGCTGATTGCATCATTTATTTGTGCAATTTCAATGAAATCCCTGATCCAGCTTTAAAACATTTTACAAGAAAGACACCAATTATGTATTCACAATACATGCTTACATGCAAACATAATTTAAGAACAAAAAACAAATCTGAAAGAAATTTATAGTCCTCTTTTAATTTTTAAAGATTATATTATCTCATTCAAATCTTAAAAACTCACATCTCAGTCGCAGATCAGCTAGTTCTTACTGAAGATAAAACAACATTTAGATTTTCAATGATACCGATAAAATATCACCAGAACATTAAGATTAGCATTCAATTTATCATAAATATTTTTTTTATAAACATAATTATTTCCTGTTAAATTATGAAAAAAAATATTCTCATCACACTCCAGATCGAATTAACTGTTAAATTAATCAAACTGACATTTACGTGTATTTTGATTAATTTAACAGTTTATTATATCATGAGAACTGCTGTAAAACACATTTATTTATATGTTAACAAGTGTATATTTTTCAGATGTAAAAATAAAATTTCATTTTAATTATATTAAAATAAAAATATTTTTTATTAAGAATATCGCTGGTATATGAAAACAAAATGTTGAAATTAAACTTGAGTAACAGTTAAAACATTATTACAAAAAAATGGAGTGATATTTATCGCTGAAAATAATGCTCCTATAATTAAAGTTTACATTATAATTATCTAAAAAACACTAATATTGGTATAATACCTGAGACATTTTTATGACAGTAAAATAAAATAAAATAATCCATAAGTAAAATACCTCTAGTAAGCTGTCGCCAACTAGCGTCATTAACAGACGATGACTATTCTTTTCAACAACACGACTAGCATTTTCAGCAGCATACATAGATGTAAAGTCAAACATAGCTACATCTGGGTGGCCATAATGATTAACAGCAAATTCTAGCTGTGGTAATTTATAATTTGTTGAAAAATCAGCTGCTTCCCTAGCATATTCCATTAATGCAGTCTTATCAACATTATCCGGTGATAAAAGTCTAGCGGTGTCTGCATAATCCTAAATCAAAATAAAAAAAGTGCAAAAGTAAAAAAAAAAATTGAATCATAATTCAAATAACAATGAAGTAATTACCTCCTTTAAGGAAAATTCTAAAAGAAAAATAATTAACAATTACTGACTGCTTTCTTTAAAAGGATCATACAGTAAACATTTTACATTAGATTTTATAAGAGTAAAAAGAAATGTTATCAAACAAGATATCTTACTATCTTATAATAATTTATGCTTTCACAGAGTAACTTGAAGTGACCTAAAAAATTATAATCAGTAAGCAATACAAATAAAAATGAGGCCACACTACATCAGTATAATTACAGTATTAAAGCTGTGAACTTTGATGAGTATGCATTCTAAATAACATGGTCAAAGATTTTATTCATATCACCTTTCTTTTCTGTTTAGTCTTCGGAATTACCGTAAGGTATTACTACTTCAGAGGATGAATGAGGATGATATGTATGAATGTAAATTAAATGTAGTCTTGAACAGTCTCAAGTCAACCATTGCTGAGATGTGCGGCTAATTGAAACCCAACCACCAATGAACACCAGTATCCACGATCTAGTATTCAAATCCGTATAAAATTACTAGGATTTGAACTTTAAAACTCTTGACTTTAAAATCAGCCAGCCTTCATGGTGTGAATGGTAGCATCTTGGCCTTTTATCCGAAGGTCCCCAGTTCGAATCCCGGTCAGGCAAGGCATTTTCACACGCTACAGAAATTGCCATTAATCTCATCCTCTGAAGTAATACCTAACGGTGGTCCCAGAGGTTAAAGATACAATGTGTTATCCATATCATCTAAAATATGCTTACAGATTTTCAAAGTTACATGCAGGTTTTACATTTTAATTTAGAAAACTCTGTTACTGATTCATGATTCATACCAAGAATTACTGCTGACTGTAGTGAATGCTGTCTATAATAGTCCTCAGTGTAAGTTATTTTTATTTACACCATGTATGGATACATGGTGTCCAGAACTGACACAATGAACATAATAAGACAGTGTCAATAACAAGATACTAATAATAAACAACTGAAAATAACACATTTTTCACATTACCGAGTTGTGAATTACCTGCAGAAGTTTGTTTTAAAAAAAATAAAAATACAGCAAACTTAGCAGTGATGCAATTATGAAACCCATCATTAATTAAGAATTCTCCCCAAAAAAAAATAAGAACACTGTAGATGTAAAATTGATAAATCTTTAAATAAATAATGTTTATAAATGATCAATCAAAAATGTAATTATGGCAATGTCAACTCAGCTGTGTACACCTGTAATTTTACATGCATAATTTTTCCACTTATCTCATTCAGCATCATCATTATTACCAGTTATTAAATCTTAATGAAATTTAAGTTTCATTACGAAATATCATTAGTTTATTGTCCCACCTCAAAATTAGGGATCCTACTAGTAAAATATTTCTTCCCTGAGAAAATTAGTGAACATCCAAAAAAATGTTCCTGCCAATAAGAGATATTAAAAAAGTATCTTGTCATTAAATACCATCCAAGCCAGTTAATCAAGAGATAGAAATCTAGGGAGGAAATTACAACAAACACTGCAAAAGATTAGAAATTCTAAATATAAAAAGTAAACAGACATTGATGAAATGGGCATTGTAATTTATTTTTAACTACCTTTGAAAATTTCTCTTTATTCTTTCACCAGAAAGATTTCACTTTTAAATTTCTGCTACATGTGTATAAATATACAAAAAATAAATTAAAATATAAAAATACGTCACATGTACAAATATATATAAAATAATACATACATTTAGAATGACTCCTTTATCTAATAAGCTATGCTTTTTAGCTGTCATAACAAAATAATGTGTATCATCTTTGTAGTAGACTATATTCTCTAAATCGATGCCGGTAACCCCATAAAGATCTTTAAAAAATTTCTGATTAAAAATAAACGCAACACCGCTGATTTCTTCAACCCGTGCCTCCGCTTCTGATCTTCTATTAATAAAATTTGCTGTTATAGCGATGGCTAATTTACCTCTAAACTCCTTTCTTTTAAAGCCTGAAAATAAATAGTTTTTTTTACATTAATACAAGTAAAATTATTATACATATTTAAGAAATATATCTGATTTCATTTTTGTGATAAAAGCTAAACTATTTTTACAAATTTTTGAATTTACGGCAGAGAAACACATTTTTGAACCCACAAGACTTTCAATGAAAGTCAATTTACCATGCCGAGGCTCAAATAAACATAACAGTAAAACTTCAACACACAAAACATTCCAAGAAAGAAAGAAGTTTTGTTTAAAAGTACAATAATAATATTAATATCCTAACAAACAATGTTATTATTTAATATTATTAATAGTATTATAGATACAGCTTCTTCAATGAAGATCCTCTAAGCTTCAAATATTGGTTGCACATTTTATTACAGAGTGAATGGCATTATATTTTAAGAACAGAAAAACATTAAAAAAAAGCATAAAGACACAATTACAAGAACTTTTTGACACAGAATAAAAAATCAAGACAGTCTTAAGCTATTACATAGCTCGACTGATAAGACCCCTCAGGAACTTAAATTTAGCGCCGCAAAAACAGTGTATTCTATAATAGTATATCAACTAAAAGCAACATTAACAAACAATTTACATTTCTGGCAAAGCTTAAATATATAAGAGTTTCAACAACATCAGTGAAGTCAAACTTCAATAATGGGTACCTGAATCAGATTGATAACAATAAGTAGTCCTGGATTTAAGTAGACAACAGATAAATTTTTCCCCTATTCTCTATACGATAATGATAAATTCTTATTTATCATTATGGATACTTCTTTATCATTATTTATCATTTATCATGTATCATTTATTTCGATACTTATTTATCATTATGAATGATACTGCAAAAACTAATGATAACAGTTTCAGTTACAGTAATCTCTAGCAAAATGTTACAATTTCAATATAATGACATAAAATTAAAATAAAAGAAAATAATAATTTTATTACAAATATATATTAGAATGAATTAAATCAAAGTTTAAAGATGTAGTTAAACATTAAAGATTGAAATATCTATTGTGTATCAATTTAGAAACAGATTAAAAATGAGAAGTGACATCAAGAGTGGAGGGAAGGCTACATGTTCATGGTTTAGCCATGGAGTTCCCTTTTACTGCACCTTTCCATAGAAAATGTGTTTTGCAGAAAATGTGTCACAAACACAAACTGATGAATTGTTAAAATTCAATATTTCATGGTAAAAACAGGACGTTAAGTTTGCTCAGTTGTTTAACTGAAAATCAATCATGCAATTATAACTGCATCGCGGTCAGACAATAATAAAAAAAATAGAAAAGTAAAAAATAGTTAGTCATATTACATACCTTCCAATGTGTTCCTTTTTCCATCAGCACCGATCAGTACATCAAATTCATACTGTGAAACGGGATGATCACTAGGTATAACCTCTGCTCTCCAGCCTCCTGTCATTATTTAATTGAATAGATTGATTAAATTACTACATATATAATACAATGAAAAAAAGATTTATTTTTGTACAAGACCACTAGAACTCTACAACTTCTGATGCAATACCTTTCTCTACATTATCTTCATTCCATCACTATTAATCAACAAAAAGCAGCTATAAGACTAAGATCTGCTGATGGCAAGTTGTGTCTGTGAATGTTTTTTATGTCCTCAGCAACCCTATACTCTTCTTTTTCAAGCTCAATAATGCAGGGTAGACTATATAGAACTGTTTAGCTTCTATGAAGCAGGAAATGAAGGAATTTACAGAGATACAAGCAGCAGTTAAGTTTAAAAATTTACTGAATAGTGATGTTCAGTATTTAATTAACTATCTAACATTAATAATATTGTAAATAAATAATCATTAATCTAATCATTAATAATATAAAAAGAACACAAGCCTGCGATGGTTGTGTTTTTTAGTTTTTGATAATTGATTCTTACATATTTTTTAGCACCGAATCTGAAAATAACCTACATTTTTTTCTATTATGTCAGGATTTTTCAGATTATTTTTTCCAGCAGATACTATAACCCAATTAAATTTTTTCCACAAACACCAATTTCTTTGAAAAAGTAAGAAATGAAACAGATGCAAACAGTACAATAATTGGAACTTGAAGCACAGCACTATAATTATAAATAAAAATTTCTTGCGGCAAAATATTATTATGGAGAACTACTTTAATTTATGAATATTAACATTATAACTTTTAGTATAGTTTGGTTCATATGTAAATTTTGCCATTTTGTATAGTTCTATCCCCATAAATCTGTTTGAACATTTAAATAAGTACCCTGGTTGTCGATAAGGAGAAGGATGGATAAAATAAAATGGATGAATAAAGTGAGGAACGAGGAAGTAACTACAAAGGGATGAAGGAGAAAGCTTGGAACAGAAATGGATGGAAACAGCAGTGGCACAAGGGACCTGTGGACAGGCAGATCACCAGTTAATGAATTACCCCACTCACATATTTGTAACTTTACATAGGATTGAAACAAAACATAATCCATAAATCTATACAGAATTAAACACAATTAGAATACATGAATGATTTTCTGCACGATACCGATTTACAACCTCAGTATGTGGTTGGAAAAGGACCACTAGTGTGCAGTTATGCACTGTGCCCTATGCTACAAAATATTGATATTTCATAGTTGCAAACAAAAAATTAACAAAATTCAAATCAAATACTTAAAATTCTATAAAACAGAGTAGAAAAACAAAAATATCACATGATATTATGAATATCATGTTATTAGAACAGTGACGCAATGAAAGTGTTAAAAAATGTACAAGATAAATGATACTGAAGAATTATTCTCTCAATCAAAAAACTTTAACATCCATCCAGAAAAAAAGTGTTTGAAGTGAATTCACCAAAGACTCATTATGTAGATGCTAACTAAAATTATTTGGCCAGGTAAATTCAAGTGTCTGATATGTAAATTCCTATTGTCAACATAAAAAGAGAGAAACTATGAGATGTAGAGAATCAAAATAGTAAGAATTTTTTTTTTAATAAGTAAAAATAGAGTAAAATTTTTGTATTAAAAATTAAGTCTTATTTTTTATTAAACTTCATACTTTTTTAATAAATTAAAATGAAACCTTTCCAAACCCCCAAATTTTATTATTATTTAACATATTAAATATTTGATAATAGAATTATCTTCAAGGTAATACAGAAACAGAACAGATGTTTCCGTAAGATGTCCCTTATGCCCCACACAACAGCATACACTTTCCCAAAAAGTACTACATCTAAAGGATGATTATCTTGTAGATGTTTAATACCACTTGTCTAATATCTACTTCAAGCAGTAGCTTCAAATAAAAAAATTATTTTTAAAATATATACGAGCACAAAACAATTATTACAATACATTTCAAATTTTTATATGTGATCATCTAATTAAAAATATAATAATAATACATATTTTTCAGCAGGTGACGACTTACTTTCATCTGACTGATCATCAGCATCGGGTGTGGATGGTGAAACAAGACCTTCAAAACTAACTCCTTCGTGGATCTCAACCCCAAATATTAATGCAACTTTCAAAAGGATACACTGGAGCTGCCTTATACCTGTCAAAAGAAGGTAATATTAATTATAATTAGTGTAAATAAATAAAGAAAAAACCAAAACTATGTCGCTTATTACACACCCTGAGGTACAAAAAGCACCAATCTAAGTTACCTTCTTTCTTAAGAGTATTGATATTAAAAAACAACCAGTTCCTATGATAAATAAAGTGAGGTACCACTTGTAAAGTAAATACTTCTGCATTATGATGGGCCTGGGTTGCTGATATGCAACAGTATATTCGGCTTAATAAAGATAATGGGAAATTACTTTCCCCATTTTCCAAACCAAGCTGGCATGAGATGCTTGTTATTCATGAAAATGGCTACGTTACTTTTGGACTTACGACTCATGTAATGTTTGCCTACAACCATTATCATTAAGACAATTAGCATAAAACAAGCATCTTAAAAATCAGAAAAATGTTAATTATTTTAGGGAGGTGAAATATTTTGTAATGTTTCAGACTCACAAAAAATTCATTACAATGAATAATAATGAATAATTATATAACTTTTATTTCTGTGAACGAGTTTTTACACTTTGGACACTTTGGTAGTGTCTCAGTTTTTCATTCGGAGGTCCCAGATTCGAATCCCAGTCAGGCATTTTTTCATAAGCTACAAGACTCCATTTCCATATCCCATGCACAAGCTTCAAGCTTATGTGGCGAAATCATCAAACCAAAATAATAAGCAATTCTTAAATAAATAAATATTGGAACAAATAAAAGCTATTTAAAATTTTTGTCCAACATTTGTATTTGTATTTAAAATTTGAAAGCATATTTGAAATTTTTGTTCAAAATCTTGAATATACAAGTTCTGTCCGCAAGGTAATTGTGAAGCGACTGTATGTTGTAGCATGCTACAACATCCTAGCATCCGCCAGGATTGATGATGGTGTAAGTCAACTAAAGAGCGAGTGCTTGATCAGTTGTCTCCGAGCTCTCAGAGGTTAAGGACAGGCGATTTCATAAACCTCTATTTTGTCTCTTGTACAAGTCGTAATGCAGCACTCAGTAGAACAAGGTAGGCAATCAAGTTTTATCTGAAACTTGGCCTACAAAACAGGCCTACGGAAATGAGTGTTTATCATGAAGGCAAGTCTACAGATGGCACAAGGCATTTTGGAAGGCCATTAGGAAGTCAATGATGATGTCCACACTAGATGCCCATCAACCTCCTCAAACGACAAAAATGTAACTTTGTGAAAGAACTTTTGCAAATAGACTGTCAAATGAGTGTTCATTTAATGGCCAACATATTAAATATTCCAAAAACAATTGTCCACAAAATTGTGACCAAGGATTTGCACATGAGAAAAGTGTGTGCGAAGCTTGTCCCAAGAATTTTGACAGACGACCAAATATCTCGCCGAGTGGAAATTTGTCAAGATGTTTTGGAAATGTGTGAAAACGATGTGTGAAATGTGTTTCATCAAGGGTGATGAAACATGGATATTCCAGTACAACCCCGAAACAAAAAGGCAAAGTGCCAAGTGGCACACCTTAGCATCCTTTCACCCCAAGAAGGCTGAAATGAGCAAATCAAAGATGAATACCATGCTCGTTGCGTTTTTTGATATCAGGGGGTCATCCACCGTGTGTTTGTACTGTATCATCCTCTGTGAGTCTGTAAATTTTACGTAGAACTCCTCAAGAAACTGAGGAGCAAGGATCTGGTGCGTCAGACCAGACATCAACAGCAATTGGAAACTTCATCGTGACAACGTGCCAACCCACACTGCCTTTGCTGTGACCAGCTACCTGGCCAAATCTAATGAGGCAACGCTGCTCCAGCTGCCCTACAGTCTTGACTTGGCTCATGCAGACTTCTTTTTCTTTCCCCATTTGAAATCCCCCCCCCTCCCTTAAAGGACATCGTTATGGAACAATTGATGATGTGAAAGCAGCTTGTGAAATGGCTTTAAAGCATTTCCTGAATCTTCCAGGATGTCTTCACAGATTGGAAATCCTGCTGGCAAAGATGTATCAATGCAGGAGGACAATATTTTGAAGAATTTTAATGTACAGGTATTATTATTCTTATTATGTAAATAAATGTTTTTTTTTTTTTCATATTTGTAGACATGGTGACATTACTTTCGGGTAGACCTTTTTATATATATATAAAAATATTAAATTTCATTAAAATAAACAAGAACACAGGAATTCTTTCTGTGTTCCTCTTTCACCTAGCAGCCATAACCCATATGAATTAAAAAAAAAACAATGAAACTTATTGTTCATCCCTACTAAGTCTTTTTTATTAATTTGCTTCAGTAAATGTTAGATGTTTGTAAGAAATTAACCCAGTTCATTAACTGGGTTAATTTCTTAACCATTTCTGGACTCATTAGTCCAGAGTTTGCTTTAAATTCTTAAACTAGCACTTAAGTATTAATCCAGGGTGAAAAGTTTTTAATTTTTAAAAAATTTGTTGATAATATTGTTATTCTGGCTGAAATCAGTAACAAAATAGAATTAATGAACAATATGGATTCAAAACAATCAGAAACCAACTGATAAGATACTCTAGAAGTATTCAGATATCTAGTGCAGCTTTCCTGATTCAGAACCACAAGTAAATGCAATCCTTTTTCATGTAATATGTGTAACTGTTTGTAACTTGTTAAACCCACACATTCCCATGTCAAGACATATCGTTAATTAAAACCAACAACAGAAGAAGTGGTTCTTTACAACACATTGGCTTATAATTTAAAACACGTCATCATAATTATTTAGAATTTTTTTACCCAGTAAAAGTAGCAATCAGAAACATAGGAGACAAAAAAGTGGTTTGAAAGAGCTCATACTAGATTTATACTGGTTTTTTTGATTTTCCAAAACAAAACATCTGTTGAGGTAATGCGCATTAAACATAAAAAAATTAAATAAAATAATTTAAAAAAATAACTGATAAAAACAAAAAGTGAACCTACTGATTAAATAAAGTGATGAATAATATGGAAAGATGCAAACAGAGAGTGTAAAGGGTTCCTCATTTGCTTAAAAATAATAATAACACATTAATAGGTAAAACAAAGGTCAATTAAATTTTGAAAAAATCAAAATGAAAGTTGGGCATGTAAACAAAAATAGAAAAGAAAAATAATAAAATAAAGTAGTGACTATATCAGATTAAATATAAAATGGTAAGAGAATTAAATAAAGATTCTAAGTGAAAATGATTATAGCAATCAAACATCCACTATACAGATTGAAGTAACAAATAAAAATGCAATAAAATTCAATCACATAAAATCTATCATTCAGTTTAAAGAAAATATTAACTGATACTTAAAAGAATAAAGTTTATTAATAAAATCTTAAAACTAAAAGAACAAAACAGATATTAAGTATGATAACTTTTGCTGGATAATGATATAACAGAGACAGATTATTTAAGAGCATATAAAGATCATTTTGATAAAAACAATTACATATCATTAAATTAAACAATAGCTTTTAGACAAATCATTTCTAAGCGGAGATAAAATTATATCCTCTTTATAACATTCAACTGACAGTAATATGATTAAATGTGCAACACATTCAAAACATAATTAAGTTTCACATTAACAATTCTGTAATGTAATATACAAAATTTACATTTAAAATAGACTAAATTAAGGATTAATACTCATTAAATTGCTAAATCATGCAAATAAGATAAACAAACTTACTTATATGGTCGATTGAACCGGCACAAAATTTTCCAAAGAATTTCTTAGCACCGAGTGCACGTAAGTCTTGTATAACAAAAGGCCATAAGTGTAATACATTGTTACGTGAAATACGATCCCTTTTTTCTACTACAACCACCTTTGCACCTAACAGCTGTGCTTCTATAGCTGCCCTCAAACCGCATGGTCCAGCACCTATTATCAGTACCTACAAACAAAAAGGATATTAAAAAAAATTTTAATGTTAAAAAGAATGTATTTTTTTTTAATAACTGCTAAAATATATAAAATTCTATAGAAAATTCCAATGTAGATGTTTACATTAAAACACTGTCAAACCTAGAAAACTTTTATTTCAAATTAGCGTAATTATTTAAACCTCCATAATAAGCATCTGACCGTAGCAGAGAATAAAGACACAAATAAAGTTATGACTGTGTTAATGAATCAGACTGTCTGACACATACTAATGATAGATAAACTCATTGATAGAATATAACAATGGTAAATGTTTTGGCCCAAAAAATTGAGAGAAAAAAAAGAGAATTTTTTCTGGAAGGCATTTGATCATATTCAAAACTAGTACGTAAAAAAACCTGCCCACTGTCTCTGGTCAAACTATTGAAGAACATCAACATTAATACTATTGTATACATTGCATTCATAGGTTTTCATGGTCTTCCTTCACAAACTCCAATTAGCTGTAATCATATCAGCCGAAGCCACTGGATCCTAATTGAATAAAAATATTTTGGTACAATGACAAACATATGAAGTAATTAAATCATTAAATTGTCAACAAAAAAAATGTATATAGTACATTAACAATAGAAAATAATTGAATGCAAACATACTGCTCAACCAAAATATATTAAAAATCACATCAATAAAAGTTTCACCATTCCTATTCCTTTTTATTAATGCAATGGCACAGGAAAATCATTAAACCAAAGTATTTGCAGAGACGAATGTGTTTATTGTAGGAGGCTAGTGAGGAGAAAATTTATATGACTTGCATGCATCAAAACAAACTAATCTAACAAAACATATCTTTTTAAGTGTTGGAATGGATTTAAGTGCAGAAGGATTTAGCCTATATGGATCTTGAAGTAAGAAAGCTGTAGGTGATAAATACCCAGAGACTTCCAGAATACCATATGAGTCAATCAATCGACTTCTTTTGAAACAGAAAAACATTAAAAAATGAATAAACAGATCTCCTTAGATTAAACAGATTTGACTATGCAAAATAATAAATGAACCACTAAAAGAAATCTTGACCTCAGTTCACAAGAAAAAAAAATTGAGATAAAAATATATATTTTAAATTTTATTTAAAATTTACATTATATAAAAATATAAGTTCACTTAATACACTAACAAATAAAACACAATGAAAATTTTAAAATAAGTATGATAAAACAAGAATGTAGAAAATGAAACCAATCTGAGTAATTCATGTAAAACGACTATCTAAATTGACAGAGTAATCACATGACAAAAAGACAAATGAAGAGTGATTTAACCAGATTGGAAAATTACTGTTGCAGCATAATCAAAGAAGAAAGAGCAATAAGCACCATGTCTTACAAACTCCGCTTATACATGCATGGTTTGTCAACCATAAATCAGTACTTGCAGCTAAAGTATAGCAAAATAGTAAGAACAAAATTATTTATTAAACAACAATAACATTGTTATTAACAAGGCTATTGTTATAACTTTGAAGCATTTGAAAATAACTCAACAAAAGCAGATGTTAATTAAAATATTTTTTTTTAATATATTATTCACAAAAATAAAAATAACGTTTAATATTTTTAATCTGTTTGCATTCTCTAACTTTCTGTACAAAGAAAAAAGGTTTCCCTTCATATTTGAAGCTCAAAAACATAAATGGACTGAAAGTAGACTAAAATTTCTAAAATTACAAATCTTAACTTATCCTAGAGTTTATACTTAAGGATGTGTTATCTTTGCTAAAACAAATAATAGTTTCTTACACTTTTAAAACATAAAAGTATCCACCTCTAACAAACTAGTCAAGAAAACTGTTTTTTTTTTTTGTTTTTTTTTGTAATTCAACATAATTCTTCAGCTCATGAGAAAGGACCTTCTTATGCTTTTGTTTCTATTTTTATAAATTACCAAACCTTTCACAAAATCTTCCCACCAGTTTATTTAAAAAACAATTAAAGGATTTTTTTTTACTGAAAGAATATTACTTTGTCTATTAATTTTTACTTCCTTGTACAACGTAAAGCGAAAAAACTTGTTATTGCGAAAAATCTTGGTTTTCAAATTTCAGCAGAAACATCCATTTTGACTAGTTTTGGCATGACGTCATATGTATAACGTTATTTTGTATAACTCAATAACAATTAGCTGTAGGATGTTGAAATTTTGGATTTAGGGCTGTTGTAACATCTACTTGTGCACCTCTCTTTTTGATTGCAATCAACTGAACCAAAAGTGTCCAAAAAAGTCCAAAATACAAAAATATTTGAATTTTCTTAATTGCAGTATTAAGTCCTCATTGAGAGTTTTTGAACAATATATCATAACTGGTACTTATTTTCATTGGTTCCAGAGTCAAATTAAATTTTAATTAATGAAATTAATCGGTTCCAATCAAGACTTCATCTCCTTTTATTTTTTTAAACTTTTTTTTTAATTTAAATATATTGATTTATTAGTAATTATTAAACAATGATTTTTAAAAAAAATTACAATAAACAATAATTCAATAATGAAAAAATATCATAAGTTATTAATGAAATAAAATTTTATGTATTTTCATTTTAAAAAAAAATGTGTATATAATTTAATGACGTACAAGTCATGTGGTTCCCACATCAGATTTTTAAATAATATTAATAAAAACCAAAAAAACTAATATTTTTATTTTATAATTAATTGGTTATAGTGATTCTGGTAAGATCAATGTTTTACCACAATTTCCCTTATGCATTCCAGCAAATGCTGGGGGCAATTCCTTTATTTTATTATGGATAAAATAACATATCTACCCATACCTAATGAGAACTATAAACAGAATTATTTCATATTTATCAAAAAAAGACATTATGTTTTTATTAATAAAAGAATGAAAGTCCTAGTACCCTCAATCCAATTGCTGGTAGCCAAGATTCTGTACCTTATACATCATCAAAAAATATCTATGACTAGACTGTAAAACAAAATATTGGTAGAATGAATTTAATGAAAACCTACAATTTCTTTTATCCTTATATTCTGGAAAGAAAATAATTTGTTTTTGTAATTGAAAACAACTACATTTATTATTAACCTAAGTTGATGAGAACATTCTTGTGAATTGCTATATTTTGTTGGTTTTAATAACTTATGAAAAAATTCTTATTCAGTAGAAATTTTTTAATATTTTTATGTTATAAATAACAAAAACAGCTTAGCTTCATGCAAAATGATTATCATGTACAAAATTTGGATCTGTTTTCTAATGACATAATATTTAAGCAACAAAACTTTACTCCAGACTTCAAAACTAGTGCCTAACATGAAGATATAAATTGAATATCAAATTTGTTTCTAGATTTATTACTTTAAAATTGCAATAATTATGATAACAATAGCAGAACAACTGTGTTAAAAGTATAAAGCTGTTAGAAACAAATATTCCAATCTTGCAGATCATATTACACTTTTAAAAATATTCCCCTTAAGTTTACTGTAGTATAATTCATATTGAATTATTCATTTATAACGTAATAAATATGTAATATATTAATATAAATATTTTTACTCTAATATAAAAGTAAAATATTTATAAATGCATAAATAGTAATACAAAAAAAACTATATGTTAAATAAAGACTTAAATAAAATAAAAATCACATATTAATAAGATATTATTTAATACACAAATACTTAAATTTGTTCCTTTCTGCTTTACCACAAAAATTCAAGAAAATGTATACTATTCTATGCTACTCAGTAACTCCTAAAAAAGTAACCACAAAATTAGGGACTTCGATCAAAATATTTTAGAATGATAGGCTCTTCAAATGAAGTATAAATATACAGTGATAATTTTTATTGAACACTTCATATTAAGTTATAACAAGAAAAAGGTAATTGTGACAAAGAAAAAAGGTTACATTACAGTTGGCAATGCTCCCGTTAGGGAATTGATGACACCTGTACCAATGCCTAAAACTTATTTCTGAAACAGCACTGAATACACCTCTTTTACTTATCATTTTACTTATCAAACAAAATATTCAATATATGTAGAGTATGTAAAAACAAATTGAGCCAAGATCCATTTCATGTTCATTATACTCCAAAGGTGAACTGTCACATAGGTAGAATATAATTCAATCAAGATTTAATTTAATCAATATTTGAGAAGAAATAATTTATAAACAAAAATACCTATGTTGTTCTTTTGGATGGTGTTATATTGTTATTAATTTTAATGGAAAATGAAACCTATATTTCAACATATAACAAAAATCTCTTATTTAAGATTTATAGTAAATATAAGGACAAGAATTACCTCATTTTTTGCAGCAATAATTGATTATAATGCACTAGAAAATGAAATTCACAAGCCGATTAAGAGTTCAAATCATGCTAATCAAATAAGTAGCTTTTATCACAGTAACTAAACAGGCCCAATCCAAACGAACACAATAAAATAATGAGTGGAATTTCACAGTAACTATTTAGCATGGGTTTTTCTTTATACACTAATTACTATAAAGATTATTAAACAAAAATAGAAGTAAATATATAATAGATTTATTTTGTTTTATTGTGGTTTAGGCAGGATCAAGAAGCTTAGTTTTACCTGACAGGCTTACTGCACAGACACGAACAAAATAGTTTCATTAAAAGTCACAGGTAACCAGAACATGTTGGCTTTCAGGATCCTACACTTCAGCATGGACCAAGAAGTAACATGATCTACGTCCAAAAAACCAAAAGGAATTATGATTACCAAGGGACCTGAAAAGATACTTAGACAAACAATCCTGACAAGAAGTTAGCTTTAGGAGTCCCTCCACAAAGTGAGAAGTGAGAAAGGGCTTCCTCTCCATGGCCTCACAAGAATTTAGTATTTTTTTATTAATTTCAACAGAACCTTCCTGATAACATATTTTGACATTACCAATCAATAATTTTTCATTAATAACCTTAATATTAGCTAAATAAAACTGTTTTCCTTCAAGAAAAAAACCATTAAGAGACAGCTTAAGTCTTCCTAAAGAACATCAATTGCTCCTGGAATTACGTGCAGTGTATAAATATTAAATAGTAAAGTAAGCCCACATTTAAGGATGTTCTTAAAATAAAAAAACTACAGTAAGATATTGAACACAGGACAATCTACTTCCTACAACAAATGTAATACCTTACTGCAACAGATAGATTTCTATTCGGGACAATAAAATTCTTATGGTACAGATTCCTACTACTGATCTATTTACAACTGACTTTCAGAGTATTTATGAATAGAAGGATAATATTTTCACATTCTGGTAGCACATGTCTAGCGAGCAGAGAATTTGAAACTCACAAATTAGAGATTTTCCCACAATCAAGGAATCTAATCTTATTATTTAATATTATAAAAACATTGATAAATTTATAACAACAAACAATTATCAGACTGACAAAGATGAATTCATCAACAAAATTTTATTATCTGTCACATATTTATCGTAAATATTAAAGAAAAAGAGGGGAAAAAAGTCATGCAACAAAGAGTAATACTGTAAGGATTCTGTAACAGGACTGTCCATCATAATTTTAAACAATGAACCATCCGTTAAAAGATGTTACAGATAATCCTCTAATTTATATAGCACATTGAGGAATCCCACATACAAAATCAGTTTCTGTAGCGGGCCAGTATTAGTGCACTAAAAAAAAATACTGAATATAATAACATTATACATACCCGGGTATTAGGACATGCTTTGCCTCTGTTGTAACATTTATGAGTAGCTCTTTTATCGTATTTATTCCATAATGCCTGAGCTTTCCATGATCTAAGTTTGGCCTGAAATATAAAAAAAATATAAAAAATAATAAATTTTAATTCATACTGAAGTGTTACTTCAAACAATGAAAAACCAGTAACAGAAAAATAAATCAAAATCACATTTCACTGGAGATTACACATTACTGTCTGTATGTTACATGGAATAATTGCAAAATTTATAAGAAAGCTGAAAGGGGTCACCAATCACTTAAAAAATGTGTTCAACAGAGTCATAATTTCAGAGAATTGAGTAAACTCCTCAATAATTACTACAGGAGCATTTTAATGTGTACAGGAACACATGCATGCACATATATATTCATATCATATTTTCAGAGCAGATTCTATTTACTTACCGTACTGATCTACAACAAACCAACAATTTACTTAAATCATGGTTGGAAAAAGTGTATGACCTCATTAAAAATATTAATCATCATTGCTTAATGATGTTTAATGAATATTTAAATATAAATATTCAGCAAGATAATAGCCATTTTTACTTTTTTTAAATCTATGTCAACAGTAATACATTTATCTCACTTTTTTCAACAACACCTAAAATCTTCTGCAGAAAAGCTTCAAGCTGCTGTTTCAGCCAAATTCGTAGTTTATGCCTAACATTATCAACCAGGATATGGGAGCAAACCTGTTCACCTTTTAGCAGACCAGAGGAGTTAAATCACTCAGGACTAGAGCTTTAAGGCAGACCCTGAAGAAATTGCAACCCTAATCACTGACTAACCAACCAACAAAAAGTTAATTAAGCCGTATGAGTTCTGGCACTGTCCTAATCAAGCAATACATCTCTAGCTTACCTGAATTTTTTCTTAAACTTGTAGCCTGAAATACCAACAAAAATAAAAATTAGAGCGTGTAGTATTTAAATTGTCATCACATTTTTTGAACTGAGCAAGAAGGCTCCATAATCCCAAAATACTGTAAGCATATCATCACCAGCTAGGAGCACAATTTCTTGTACAAAGGTGAAGAAGGATTCACCTTTCCACAAAAGTGTGTTTCCATTGAATCACATCTCAATTTTAGTTAGCGGCACGATACTCTGATGATTCTACCCTAAAAACAATCCTGTTAACTGTGTCTTCTCCTTTATAAGTCCACTGACACACCGAGGGTCCACTCATAGGCACATTCGACTCATTTTCTATTCCTCAGTCAATTATCTTGTCACCTATCATAAGTAGTTTCTGAAATTCAACAATAAATATGCAATTTGTTAGAAGCGATACCACAAAAAGTTGCTGCACTGTCTGTCACTACTTGATTCAAATCATCTTCTCATTTTTCATGCTGCTGGTTCTTTTGTGATCTGAACAGAACAACCAGGCCAATTTGGTAAACATTTATCAAGAATCCTCGACAAAATTTACAACGTGGTTGGACACAGCTTTATGTAAGAAACAGATCTAGATATGAAAAGATATTTCCTCAATGACTACTCTTGGCAAGCCTAAAAAGAAAACAAACAACGGCAACATTCAGCTCCTCTACTGTATACTGAAGCATTGTAACAAGCACTGTAACAACCATTTTTTTAAAGAGAGTACACATACATGTGTCTGCTAGCTAACATTAACAATTGCTTACTAAATATTATTAAGACAGGCTGAGCAATCACCTAATGATGACACCTTTCTAAAATATTCACCTCTATTTTCAGTTACTCCATTCAGTTTGCTACCACTTTCTGATATCTCATTATAAATGTACTTCTTTAAGGTGAACGTAATGTGTCTCCTATCACGATATTTATCATACATAAAACCTTCAAGTTAAACAATGCTAAGAATAAATGATCAGATGCTTACCTTAAGCTTTGGATAAAAAAGAGGAAAGTTTGTAGGTTTAACGTGCAGTAATTCACACAGATGCCTGTAATGTCCAAGGATGGATTTGAATGTTGCAGCTGCACAAAACTGATCGAATACATCGTTAGCAAGTGCAACTTCTGGTGATATGGGAGTTGTCTTGCGATGATGGTCCATTCTCTACCTAAAAATAAAACAACAGATAAATAAAATTAGGGAATTTGTAACTTACAAAATATATTCCTATTAAATGTATTGTAATTTATAGAAATATATGCACCAGCATTTTCCAGTAATGGACAAATTGTAATTTTAAAATATTTTAATCGGTAATGGTTTAGTTTAAAAACTATTTTCAACAACATAATGTCCCCGACTACATTTATATATCTCCAGCATCGTTACTGAATGTATTTTATGGTAGCAGCAAAGAGAATTCTTTATCTTGGAAGTCCGAACTGGTTTTGTTTATCTGTTTATATTACTTCAACATCTCAGTTAAATTTAATAATTTCTTGAAGGGCCCAAACAAAAAGATGTCTGATCTGATGAGGCAAGGTCGGAAACTATAAGGTGGATGTATATTTATTTATTTTTTTTATTTTTTGAAGGTGAAAAACAAACATATAACAAAAAAACAAAAAATTACAAATAAATCACAACTAAACTAACACTAAAAACTCACATAAAACTAATATCACATTCGTAATCTTAAAAATAACATAATTAGAAAATATAGAATTTAACTAAACATAACTAAAATTAACGAAGTCCGAAAGGATTGTAAAGGACCTCTTCTTGGATAACAAAAGAATCTTAAAGAATTTAAGATTTGTATCTTAAATAAGATACAAAAGAACTAATATTAAATTCTTCAAAGCAAACTGATACTTCATAGAAATAACAACACCCAGTCTAAAACCTTATCATTCCCCAGGATTCAGCCAATCTTTCTTGGCAATTTAAATTTATGATGCAAGGCCGCATAACATATGCAAACCACAAGTATATGGCACAATCAAGCAGCAGTTACATCATATACATATAGGTGAGTTTTCTAATGACATCAGATACCCATGGGTAGATTTTACTAAGTCCTAACCACAATTTTTCTCCATGTAAAGCCCCATGGCACCAAGTAGCCTTGAGTTTATTATGTACTATAACAGTCCAGTCACCTTGCTGCTTTCCTCAAGGGGTGTGAATTAATAAAATCAGCAGTAGTAACATGAATGGTGAAAGACAGTTGGCTATATGTATCTTTAGGAGCAGAGTTTGCACGTTTGTTACCACATGACTAGGGATCCAGCAGAAGAAACTCACTTGTGCGTTGCAACAGTTCAACTCTGCGATTGCATTATGAATTTTGTTGACGATATAATGTCTAGAATACAAATCTTCTACAGCTTGGAGTGTACTGCACAAATCACTACAAATACAGATATAACAGTATTTTGGGTAAATAATATTCAAAGCCTTATTGATGGCATACAGTTCAGCAATGTAGACAGTTGTACTACTAAGTACACAGAACATATAGATTCTGTCATTTACAATAAAAGTGCATCCAATGGTATCATTCTGTTTAGACCCATTTGTATATAATATTGAGTCTCGGTTTGTCTTGGAGAGAAAGTGGTAAAACATTTCCTGAAAGACAATAGAAGTTGTGGATTTTTTATTATATATTGTAAGGTCAAAACAAACATTTATGGGATTGAGTCTCCACGGAGGATATGAACAGAGATAAGCTGGGAAAATAGGTGTGTGAAAATTTAAAAGGTACAGTAAAGGCCAGTTACGAATATCCATTGGTGCTGTTTATCATGGATGGTTTTCATACCACTGTAAATGAGGGTTTGCAAGGACTGCTTTAAAAAACTGGGTGATTTGGTTGTCCTTTAAGATGAGCAGAGTAAGATGCTAGCAGCTGGTCTTGTCTATCCCAAAGTGATGGCTCACTCCAATCAACAAGTATGCTTGCAGCAGGGCTTGATCTAAAGGCACCTGTAGCAAGATGAAGGAAGGCATGATGCATAGCATCCAGCATCTTAAGCACGATATGATACGCTGAAGAGTATGTATGATACAATCATAAACCAAATGGAACCAAACTAAAGAATAATAAAAATGCAATATACAAGACTGATCGGCTCCCCACTTGGTGTTGCTAAGGACTCATAGCATATCTAGAATTTTTAAACATCTTGCTTTTAAGTATCTTCCAAGTAACATGGTTATCAAAAAGCAAACCGAAAAACTTAACTTTAGAAGAGAGAGTAATTGGCTCATGAAACAGCTGACTGCACACATTTAGTAATACTTTATACATTTAGCAAACAATGTGACACTAATACACTTCCTTGAGGCACTCCATTCTGCAAGGTGATGCTACAATATACAGAATTACCAACATGTAAAAAGAAAATTCTGTCATTTAAAAATATCCCTAATAAAGGCAAACATATTTTCTACGACTCCTCATTCTTAAAGAATGTTTGGAATAGCACATCACCAAGCCATGTTGTAAACCTTCCTGATTCAAAGAAGATAACGACGAGGCACTGGCAGAAAAGCATTTTGGATAGCTGTTTCCAGTGATACCGAACAATCAGTGGAAAATTGTTCTTGGCGGAAACTACACTGCTCTGGAGATATAAAAGAATGTCTCTCTAAATACCATGTAAGCCTGTGATTCACCATTCTCTCCATCAATCCGCATAAAATGCTTGTCAAGAAGGTAGAGTAGTCTGAGAAGCATGTTTTGTTTTACCAATTTTAAGAACTGGTACAACAATGGCTTCCAACCAGACGGGTAGAAAGACTTGTACAGAGAACAACACATTATAAAAACACAATAGGTGTTGTAATTCTGAATTGGAAAGGTTTAAGAACATACTATTGAAATAAATGTTGTTAGGGGAGATATCACGTGAGTCTTTTAGTACATGCGAAAACTCACTGAATGTAAAGGGAGCATTTAATTCATCGACCAAATCACCAATGTTTAACGATACTATTTCTATCTGCATCTTGTACCTCTGAAATTCATTAGTATATGATGAAGTGAGGGACACCGAATGAAAACAATCTGCCAAATTAGTTGCGATTGCAGAAGATGATGTAAGAAGTTCTCCATCGTGAATAAGTCTGAAGATAGATTGTTTCAGTTATCTGAAAATACGGTGAATGTAGCAGAAGCTCCTGAGCCTAACTGTTCAATTATTTTAATTGTTAATTATGCAGCGGCCAAATAAGTGTTATCTAAAGAAAGCCCCTTTTTTTTTGTAAATTTTTCCAACATTTCACTTTATTTCAAAGAGAATTCATTAGTACCTCTACAATCAACTGAATAGTTTCAATTGAAATACCAAAATGCTAATGTATTCAATAATTTACTTTCAAAGATTACAGATTAAATTTAATCCTTAGCATAGGTATCACCTTAACTGTTGCATGGTGTAGTAGTTTTGAATTTTTTATGACTAGATAACCAGGATTCTTTGCTGCTCAGATCATATCACATACATAATGATGATGTAGAAAGAATTATCTCCAAGAAGGTATTATCTTTCCTAAAACTTTAATCTCCTTCAATAAAATAATCCCCTATAATCATCCAAACAGTTGTCTGAGTTCCCTACACAAGCTGACTTGACTTTACAATCTCAGGAAGATGTTTTGAAATCCATCTAACACATTTTTACAGTAATTCAGTTTGTAATTTTAGCAACGTTATCACCAATAATTTAGTAGCCTGTACTAATGCTTACATCAAGTTTTTCTTTTGTATTTCAGTAATCTCCTTGAATAAGACTAATGAGAATCCAGAGGAGGAGTTGAACTTAAACGTTCATCTCACACTAATCAGTAAAATTTAATCTATTACTTTTGAACCCTTCAACTAACTTGTAATATGTACATGATTCAAAAGTTATTATTACATTATCTAAGAATTTACGGGTAAATTTAAGATGGTTTTTACAACCTTTGCAACCACAAGTCTTATGTGAACTTTATTCTTCAGAAGTCCATATTTTTTGGTTGCAGGATTTAATTTTTCACTGTACTTTACACAAATAAAAAGTATCAGATATGTTTAAAAACAAAAGAAGAGAAATACAACTTCTTTAGCCAAAGATAGGAGTATGGAATTACCTGCAAAATACGACTCTGTCCAAATACAGGCCTCCCATTATTCTTTTACAAGAAAATTTAACCCCTGAGAGTCAAAAAAATCTATAGGGGGACACAGCTTTAAATAAACCAAACATTCTTAAGTATTCAAAATCTTTACGAGTCAAAATTCAGTACTTTCCAAAGGACTCAGTTGTTTGAGATTAAGGACTGCTGGACAAGAGAAAAATGTTTCTCAAATTTTGTACATAATTATGCAATTTACAGAAAACTTTTTGATAGATGATAACAGTTCAGTCAGATACTTAATTTGATTATATAACAAGAGGTTCATTTACAGTCAGAGAACTTTAAAATTCATCAATTAAGATGTTTTGAGGGATGGTACAAAAAATTATACTCTTACATACTCATTCACTTACTGATGAACATATGGCTTAGGTTTGACGAAATGTTATATTTAATACGAAACCCGTTTATCTTATAAAATCAAACAGTTCAATTAAACTATGACTGCACCCTAAAATTTAGGTGTTATTTTGTAAATTTAAAACTTCTATCACAATCATATTTCGTTGACTGCATCAACATGTTAAAAAAATGAATTCTAATGTTCACAACCATTTAAATCAGTTAAGAGTTGAAATTATTGTAATTTCTTTTGACTTCAAACGATTTCATTAGATGTCACAAATAGATTCTTAATAAATATATTAAAATATAAAAAATTATTATAGTAACAAAATTATTAAAGTGCATAAAATAAAGAAGTTGGTTCAATAGAACACTGTAAAGCAATGTTTCTCAACCACCGGTCCGCGAGATAATGCTATCAGTCCCTGAACAAATTGGCCCACAAAAAAAATTAAACTTTAAAAATCTGAGAAAAAAAGAACATAAAAAAATTCATATAACTGTAATACAAAATTTATTTATTATAACTATTTAATAATATTCTGTACATATACACTGGCGAATACTGGTGCACGTTTAATTTATTGATTACATTTATTCTTTTTGCACAATCGGCAACAATAAACTATCCCGCGACGCATGAAGTGTAGTAGCGGAAGATATCAAAACAACGCCGCACTAAAGAGTGCGGCTTTGGCGGTACCTTTGTTTTATGACTTAGCAATGTGCATGTTCAATTTATTGAAACCGCTACATTTACAATTACATTCTTTACTTTACGCAGTCGACTACTTGTACATAGTGAAGTGGTTTACTTTTAATTATTGCAAAAATATAATTCTATTCTTCTTAAAACGAGTAAAAAATGGACAAGGAACTTTACATAATTTTTTCTGCACTGATAAGTTCTACTCCGGAAAATGGAAATACAGAAAAATCGAGTGAAGCAGAAAATGAACGTCCACCAAACAAGAAAAATAAATCTGTTATCACAAGACGCTACACAATGATGAGTACGTGAAACTTGAAATATGGTTTTAGTCTTTGGTGAGATTCTACGGAAGACGATGTACGTCCAATGTGCGTAATATGTAAGAAAGTTAAGAATAATGATACCATGAAACCGTCCAAAATTTGCGACATTTAAAATCAAAACATCCCGAACTATAACAGAAACCATTGGAATATTTAAAACGACAAAAACAATTTAATCTCCAAAAGAAAAAAATTAAAGAACTTTTATTCAAAATAAATCGCATTAAGTTCATATTTAATTGCACTACATATACCCAAAACAAAATAACCATTCACAACCGGAGAAAATTTAATTAAATCGGTGTTAATTGATGTTTGCAATGAAATATTTGGACCCTCAGATCTGATCAGATCAATTCCAGATTGTCCGATCTCAGGACATATCAGACAAATTGTTCCTCAGATTGCAGTTCAAGTCTGCAATGATAGATTAATCGTCGAATTGATCTGAAAATATTGAATTAACAGTTAATAAAAAGTATTAAAGAATCACCAATGTTTGCCATCCAGATCGACGAATCATGCGATATTTCTAAAAAAGCTATTTTACTCTGCTACTTAGGGTACGTTGACTATTATTCTAAACAAATAAAAGAAGAATTTTTATTTTGCAAAGCTTTAGATTCCCACACAAGTTCCGAAATATTTGATTCACTAAATTAGTATATTAAAACATTTCTTAAACTGAAAAAATTGTATCAGTCTATGTACCGATATAACAGTAAACACGACTGGGAAACATTGAGGAGTAAAAATAAGGATTCATGCGTTTCCTGACATATTACTAACACATCGTCAGCACTTATCAGCCAGAAATATGTCACATGAATTAAACGATGTTCTCCTCGAATCGACAAAAATTGTATACAGAAAAGCGATGTTAACTCTCGATTATTTGCCAATCTTTGTCAAAAGGTAAGAGCAGAACATCAACATCTCTACTTCATGCAGAAGTAAGATGGCTCTCGCAAAGGAAAGTGCTTATCAGACTAAAAAATTAAGGGCGGAAAGGGAAAAAATATTTTTGGTAGAAAAATAGTCTCCGTTATCAAAATGTTTTTCCAATACGTATTCAATTCCGAAACTGGCATATTTTAAGTGACATATTTTCTTACATAAACGACTTAATTTAGATTTGCAGAGAAGTATGAAAATTACATTTACTTACTAAACAAAATTGATGCATTTTAACCAAAAAAAAAATTAAATTTTGGTTAAAAAATTGAAGAAAATAATCGTAAAGTATTTAATTCTTATTACGATTTTATTACTACACAAAATTAATTAATAGTTGAAAAATCTGAATGTAGCAATATGCCAATATTTACAGTCATTATATGATGGATTTGAAAAATAATTGCCATAATAGAAATTTAAGTAACGAAGACGAAGAACGTTTGTTTCTTTTGGAACTGAGTTCAGACGTAACATTAAAAAACAATTTTTCAACTATGAATTTAATTAAATTCTGGATTGCAATAAAAAGCTGAATACCCAAATTTACATAAAGCCATGAAAATGCTGTTTCCCTTTTTAACCACATATTTGCGTAAAGCTGGATTCTCAGCTATGACACTTATTAAAACCAAACCAAGAAATCTTTTATCAATAAATTCATCTCTTCGATTAGGTTTAAGTAATTTACAACCCGACATTGAAATAACTGAGCAAAATGAGCAACAAGAAGTTTTTCATTAACTTTCATTATGTACAATTAGTTTGTAATATGATTTGTTTATAGTTCCTATTTTTAAATAAAACAACCTAAATTTGTTTGCTGATTTTCCTTTATTGTTTTGTTGTTTTTAGATAGAAATGATATTAATTAAAATTATGTATATGTAAATTTAATTACTAATAAAATAAAAACGATTGTAAGTTTTTTTGTACTCGTCAAAAAATCTAAGCGAGGGTCTGCCGATCCCTTATATTTTTCTATTAACTTTACCGGTCCGCCAAAAAAAATATATATTGAGAAACACTGCTATATAGGACTCGCTAATGCTTTAATTAAAAAAAGAAATTATGAAATAAATTAATAACGGAACAATTTTATAACAATAATTTAATATTACTACATGCAAAAGTGTAAATTACTAGACAACTGTTTTAATACAATTTTTATTTTAATTCATGTATAGTATACAAGATATCTCTGAAATCGTTTACAATAATTTTAAAAATAAACTTCGATTTCAATGAAGAATGCAACCTAAAACAATGTCACAATCCTGGTTTTGCTTCATCCGCGGGGCTGTTTTCTTTCCTTAAACGACAGCAGATAGATAATATCGACATGTAACATACATCGCAAAACAATGTCATTCATACGACCAACAGCATCAAAGACTATATAGTAATTTACCACACACGCACACACCCCCTCCTCGATGTATTGTTGTTACGCACCGAGTGGTAGTAACAGGAAGTAAATAAAGACACAGAAAGACACGCCCGCACTACTAACTACAACCGTGTGATGACCTGGCTGTTTATATTGTGGCTATACCCGGTCCGTGCCACTATGTCACCACCGTGTATAATACGATTACATCCGGAGCACTAATACAGTTTACATTCGTGTGTGTTTGTGTCCAAATCAGGGCTGTTATATAGTAAACTACACGGGACGCCTGGTCGCATCCGTAAAACGATTGTATCCGTCAATACGAAAAAAATCCTACAACGGACGAGAAAAAGGATCTATATTATGCGAAGAAATAAAAGTTTCGTTTAAAATAAATCATTGAAGGATAAATGAACTACTACAATAATAATAATAATAAATAAATAAAAGAAAATAAAAACAAACGAGTAACAACAAAATAATTATTTCTTTCTAAACATTTTACTGACGATACACCGAAAACCTCTGCCACTGACAGCTGGTAGCGGTATTTAACATTTAGTTAAAACTAAACAATTACAAAGGCTTCATCGATTATTAATCCTTTACTGAAAAGGCGGCGTTTTTAAAGATCACTTTCCTCAAATCGGAAGAAGTATTTCAAGAATCCGACAACGACGATTACCAGCGCTGTTCTAGAGTTAAGAGTTATTTATACAATTCAAATAACCATCATACTGACCGCTGTGCCAATTAATCTCAAACCGCAGTAAAACTACCAAATACAATAACAGAAAAACTTTAAATTTAATACCAAAAGTCGACTTTCGCGGGTTCCCGCATCATCCAGTCTATACATAATTCTATATTACATCAACGAACAAAAATAAAAATAAATAAAAACGTCAAAAATTAAGAAAACATAAACCCCAACAACCACAAAACTTGAACAACATAATATTACAGAAGCAGGAAGACAGGTAATACCCCTAACATGGCCAACCATTTACCGCAATGTAAGTATAAAATTACTGGGTATAAAATTAATTTAAACATTTTGGAAATTTGTAACAACAATAAAAATATAAATATACTTGTAAAATATTAGATTTATAAATTTAAACAAAACATGAAATGAATAATCAACAGATCGTTTTTGATGATATACTTATACGAATTAAGTACATACCGAGATGTAACAGTTAAAATCAACATTTATGAACATAGTTGCATAACGTTTTAAATTTACGCTGGCAGTAATATTGTGTTGTTCAAATTTTGCGATTGTTAGGGGTTTATGTTTTCTTCATTTTTGAAGTTTTTATTTTCTTTTTTTTCATACATTACGCGCGCGCAATTCAAAAATACTGAAAATATAATTTAAAGACTAAACCGTTTAAAGGAAGGTAAAACAGGATTAATGAAAAAAAAATAAATAAATAAATAACGTTTATAAGTCCGTGAATAGAACGACCGACATTTACCTATCTCGGGCACGAGACTGAAACTGGGTCTATTCTCCGACGAAATCAGCGAGCAAATATTTTCTGAAATTAGTCGACACATTTTTTTTTTTTTAATTCAAAACTCACACCACCGCATTTCTAACAGGGCATATTAAGATGATAATTTACAGAAATCTAAAAAGAAAATGAGATACTAGCTTTAAAACAGGTACGGCATAAACCTTTCAATATGGTAAAAAAATTATAGAGATATTACAGACATACGAGGTCTGTTCAGAAAATAACCGAACATTTCTAATTGCGTGCCATCGGAGATATTTAGTGACGTGCGGTTGACAGCATTGTGTTCCGCGTACCTCCTGTGTAACCATATGCTCTTTGATTGTTAATATCAACTTTTGTCTCTGTCGTAGCCCGTAAACCCAGCTTTCGGCCCCCGTTATGATCCTTTCATTGTCAACGTCAGCGAAGTTTTCAGGAAGTTGCCGACAAACGTTCACTCTATGTTCTTTCTGTTGTTCGGTGGTCATCAAACGAGGAATAAACTTTGCTGAAACTAGATGCACGTTCAATTTTTCAGTCAAAATGTGACGGCATGAACCGATCGAGATGCTAACCTCTTCTGCAGGTTCTCTGACAGTCAATCGGCGATTTGCACACACTAGATCGCTGATTTTCTGAACGTGGTTATCATCAGTTTAAGTCGAAGGCCTTTCTGGTCGAGGGCCATCTTCAATTGACTGACGACCACTTTTAAATCGTGAAAACCATTCGTAACATTGCATACGACCCAGAGCATCATCTCCGTAAGCTTAACGTTTCTGTGAAAGTTTCCTCGGTTTCACGCAAAAATCGATACTAACACTTAAACACGTCCACTCGGCTAACAATAACACGTTAACTAAACAAAATATCAACAATCCAAGAACATGTGGTTATGAGGAACAAAACCTGCCAAACGCACTTCAATAAATATCTCCGTTGATGCATAATTAAAAATGTTCGGTTATTTTCTGAACAGACCTCGTACAATGTACATTTTTTAACAATAGAGTGATAAATGATAATACCACGAAGTCGATATTTCAAAACATGTGATCGGAAATGCCTTAATATTAAATAAATAGTAAATTAATAACACGAAAAAATGAAGTATCTAATAATCCGTAACAAGGGACTGTGGATTTACCACCCGATAGATAAATTATCATGAAAGTAAGTATTAAAAGTGTTAAGTTATTAATCGCTTATTATCAAAAATAACAAAAACTACTCGAACGTTTAATGAACGAAACACAGAGTTAATTTATACTTAAAAAACACTCTATAACAACAGATAAAGCGTTCAATTTACTTAAAGGATCTATTTCGGTAACAAAATTAGCTTCTGTTATTTATTCTCGAAGCTAGGATATCATTAGTATCACAAACATGTTGATACTACTACCGAATTCCACTGATATTTTATCGAAGGTACAATGTTCTTGTTAATCACAATAACTTCGCTATTATTTATCAGTTTCCAAAAAACCTCCAACCTCCAGCCCACCGAGCTGGTCTAGAGGTTAGCTCGTCGCAGATCAGTTGTTTAACAGATGATTTTCAAAATCGAAGATTCTGAGGTTTAAATCCTACTAAAAGTTACTTACTTTTATAAGGATTTTAATACTAGACGCTGGATACCGGTGTACTTTGGTGATCGGGATTCAATTAACCACACATATCAGGAATGATCGGTCTGAACCTGTACAAGATTATACCTCATTTATGTCATACATATCATCCTCATCTCATTGGGCCGAGAGGGGTTTTTCTTATTGTTCATTAGTTAACAGATCGCAACGTACACAATAGGGAAGAAGAAATATTTTTTTTTCAGCCGGTTTTTATTTAAGAGCAATTTAAAACTGATCTTAAAAAAAAATCTACTGAAAAATCATAGACTGTTTTTCTTGCTAAGCCAATAAAAATAAATAAACGGTACGCAGGTGTTAATGAGATTAGCGCAGGTGTTTTACATTACAAAACAACATTTTCTATATTTTTTACACCCTTTAACTGCAACATTTGGCAAGTTATCTAAAATGACGCATTATGACGAGAATTACATCTAAAAAAACAAAGAAAAAAAGCAAGAAATCATCATCTGGTCATGTATAATAAATACCTATATGTTTAGGTAATTATTATTTATTTATAGACTGAATGTTAATAGACCGTTAAATAACTTGTAGAGAGTTATATGTAAAAATATAAAAGTTAGCCGACGTTCATCTCGAAATGATCTATTTTTCGACACAAAATCACCACATTACCAAGCCGCCTATGGCGGTGGAGAAAATTCCAAAATCTTACGTGCAAGGTGTAGGGATGGAACGTGTCATTTTAAAGGCATTCAAAATCAAACATTTTAGCATAAAAAACATCGAGCTTAAACTGCTTAAACCATAATGGTTGCCGTTTACTACAGGCCGCTTTTGAAACGATGGGGAAAAAAACAATCTCTTACGTAACTGCTCGGTAAACAAAATTAGGTAATACCTAAAACTTAAAAACAAAAAACCATTAAATAAATGTTATAAAACGAGCAATTTCTTGTATGACTCGACTACTTGGGATATATCATTGGCCTTTTGAAATAAGCTGTGGAAAATAGTAAATGTTCGGCATTCTGGTCAGGATTGTTGTATCCTGAAGTTTTTTTTTCAAACCCTTTAATTTTTGTTTCTCAATTCCCTTTAGAATTATACTTTACAACCCTATATTTTAATTTAAGATTTTGGAATTTTACATAGAGGTGATCTAATGCCAAAAAAATAATCATTTCGAGATATGAACGTCGGCAAAATTTAATTTGTTTACGTTTAACTGTCGACAAGTTATTTAAGGGTTCCCACATTTTATTAGTATCCTGTATATATTTTAAAACGTTCGGTCAAAAACATAAAAAAGTGGATTTTAAAATAATTAAGCCGCAGTCTATAAGTTTACAAAACAACGATCTTGAAAGACGTATGTAATTAGGTAGGAGTAACAATTTTTGCAATTAAACTAAATTTAAATTAAAATATTAAAATTCAAGAACGATACACGGAATTGAGGAAGAATAAGAGATCTGATAGAATGTTAACCGTCGTCAAAATTTCGAAACGATTCGAAAAATGTAGCGCCACTTGATATTGTAGCCGATACAATTAAAAAAAATTAGGCGATATGAATTCTTGCAGCGTCATAAATACCGTAAACTGATTTAATTTTTTAGAGGTTAAAAATACTATAACACACATTCTAACCATAGTTACATTTTTTACGATTGTTTTTTTCGTTACTGTAACAAAGCAAATTCAGCTGCCAATTTCTCTGCAATATAGAGCGCAAACAGTACAATTCGTTCAATGAAAAAAAAACAGCATAATTTATTCACGGACAATATCTGTGATCCACTTTAAAGTATAATGGTATACCTACAGAAACGGTTAATCTATAAAATTAGAAAGTACAATTCAGACATTAATTTTCAATAAAAAGATTCATTACACCTCATTTCGCAACACGAATAATAATATATTTACAAAAAAAAAAAGTAGCTTTCAAATCTATGCATCGATTGTCACCACACAAAATTTCATATTTTCGGTCTCCGACATTTTTTTAAGATACTAAAAAAAATTAAGATCGTACGCGACACAATATTTTTTTATTTTTAAGCTTTCTTGCGACACGGTTCAAAAATCATTATAAAAAACGGAATAACATTTTCAGTTCTTTTTTTTTGTGCTAATAAATTCAATGACCGTAAAAAAATTTCATCACTGAAGTAATTTTATGAATATAAAAAAAGATTACTTGCTATATGGAAAAACTATAAATAAAGTACCTCGACAGATTGACGGAATACAGCCTTAATCAATCTGTTATAATAAATAAAATTAGAAATAAATGTATTCGATTAATCACTCGCTAAAATAATTACATTATAACAAATATACTCGACGTTAGTCTCTCCTTTATTTTGATAACACGTCATACGAATAACCTCGCATATAAATCAGAAAATGGAATCGATTTTAAAACACGCATTAAAAATTAAAAGATAATATATTTTTTTTATTTTTCTTTAGATTTCAATTATTTTATGTCGGTTCTAAATTGAAAACAAATTAATAACGTAATTTATTATCTCTTAACTTGATTCCGGCTCCAAAACGTTCAGATGTAAAGAAAATTTGAAGTATTTTCGTTTAAATTACTTTACTTTTTTATTTTTATTTTTATTTAAAGTAACATATAAGACTACAAAAAACCCCGTCCATATGAAAGAAAATCGTTCGCAACAAAACAAAGGCGATAACCCCTCCCCCCAAATGTTAATAACAATAAGAAAAAGAAAGCGAATTAAATATAGTAGAATCCTACATAAGAAACAAGACTCTCTGGACAGCGGAAATACGTACTATAATTCTAAACAGTTTTCCTACTACTTTTCTTAAATTTTTACGCGAAAATACTCGATTACTCAATTATTATATATATTCCTAAAGAAAGATCATTTGAATTGATAGCGGACTTGACCGATCCGTCAAGAAACCTCGGACCGCTACTGTAAAAATACTTTGAATGAGTGCCATGGATGTACACATCGTTCTGCTTAACGATCTAGTATAAAGCAATAATAATCCCAAAAACAAAGAAGTAATAAATTCAAATCGTGTATTTGCAATTTTCATTTAAAAATATCTCCCGATTAATTTATACCGAAAAAACTTTTTAACAGGACCACCGTAGAGAAGGATTTCAAATAAAAATTTAAGTTATCGGAATCGATTTATTTGGTTAGGAACTGGGATCGTACATGAACAAGCGAATCGAATTACGAAATTCTTCTTTTACTATATTCTATTATAAACAAAACCCTTTATACAGGATACAAAACGGAAATAAAAGTTAACCCTTATGAAATATAAAATAATTGTTAAGAGACGACCTAAAAAATGAACATTATTTTGGCCGAATCACCAGTGTCCGTGCTGCTCTATACATAAAAATATCCGCGTATCGGCTACCTTAAGCGCCACAAACGTACCGGTTAAGAACTAAAATACGTACCGTTAAAGATTTTAATGGACTCGTGACAAGATTCACATGTCACTTCCGAAAATTACATACCGGTCCTTAAAAGTAACGAGAATCCCAGTAACCTGTCGGGCTTACTTGGAAAGCGGTTTTCCGCCTTCTTTATCGAAACTGATAAAAAGTCGTCTATCGACACGCCAAGCACGCTGAAATAGTACAGGCTATTTGGCCCTACGAGTGACGCCTTCGTTCTCGTAAAATGAATATAATTACTCTCACAAAAACCTCTGACAGGGATCACCATCTCTTGTTAATTCGGAAAGACCGGGGCAGATAGTATAAACCAATAAATCAATATCCCTTTCTTTTGAAAAGCAACGCATTATATATATCGTTTCTACTCGGTGAAGGATTTATACACGTAGAGCCGTCGATATTTCTACTTAAATTTTTAAATCGACGAGATTTAAAATAAGTTCTGCAGTTTATGGAACAATTTTACTTTCTAGTTTTCAGCCGGCCGGATACAGTTTCTAAAACAGTATCCCTGTATTGTATATAACTAAATTTACATAAACAGGCCTTTTTTCTTTTTCTTTGTAGCCAGAAACGAAATTACCTTCATCTTACCTAGAGTACCTAAAACTTATTACAGAAATATTCAGATCTGTAAGTATAAATTCTTTAACCAAGACTCCTAATTTTCATCTCAAAAAATCTCAAATAAATCGCGGTCATCGTCAAGCTTTTATTCGTTTATAAATACAGTTAACTTTGGATTAGTCTTAGTCGAAATCATCACAATTTAATTAATAGCCGGTGTAAAAATAACCAGATCGGCATCTTCATATCGATTATCAAACTTCTCCGATCGTGATCGACATCACAGTTAGCGCGTTATCATTTAATTTTCTACCGCTGCATTCACAATATTTAAATTTACTTCGATTAAACATTTCTATATTAAATGAAATATTTATATACATAGTTTTACAATTAGTTTGGTTCAAATCTTTAAAACGTTCTTCTATTAGATGATCGCACATCGTAAATTATTTTATTTCAATAAAAAATAATTCTTTCAGTTCGGATATTTTTAATTCAAATTATTGAAAGTACAAACAAAAAGATCTAATCCTAAATACCTTCTTCTTTAGGCCATTTTCACAGAATAAAATAAAATACGGCCGAATTCTGTCAGAAACCCGGATTCTGTCTTTTGCGGACGCGGACGTTCAATTATCCTTTTCTAATGAGGTTCAATAATTACTGTCGTATAAGGATCGTTTTAGAAATCACCGTTCAACGAGAATTCCAACTTAATCGTATTTGTACCGCGTAATAATGTTTATCGTGTCTTAGTAATCGGCTACAACATACGACAGTGAACTACTAATCGTAATTCAGGATACTACTGATCCTAATTCAATCCGTAAAATAACATTACATTTATTATTTTTTAATTTCAATTCAGGCACGATTCTAACGGAACGAAGAGAAAGAAGAAGTTCAGCGCACAGTCAACACTATTCGAATCCGCAATTTACCAGACCGCCCATCAACTGTAAGATATAACGTTTGACGGCACGAGCGACAAATTAATCTGACAGTATGAACAGGGTGACAAAAATCCGGCCGTATATTTCATTAACGCGGATCGGCCGGGCGATTTAAGACGCGTTGTTATGGCCGTACTAGATGCAAATAAGGCAGTTACCGTAACTGGTGTCAGTAACGAAGGTCGTTATTCAAGAGAAAAATTTGGAAAAAAATGTTTAAATATTCTATTTGTTGAAAAACAATACCTCAATTATACATATAAACCTTATTTCGTCAATCGATGCCAAAATGCGTCAAATACGGTAAAATCTAAACATAATTTACCCGTGTAGCCGGGGGTGCACTGGTGCCGGAACGCCGTCCCGATACCGTTTTTTGGTAGAAATAAAAAACTGTCCTTTAATATAAAACTTGTTTTAACATAAAGCCGCTAAAAAAGTATAACCTAAATTATAAAAATCAGACCGCACGAAAACGATCCTTGCTTTCGGAAATCCATAAGCAAACGGCAAAATATGTTGCTAAAAATCTAATTAACGAAAAAAAGTTAAACATTTGAAATGAAAAAGATAAGTTTTGCTTCTTATCGATGTAAAGGTCGAAATGAATGGGCATTTTTCATAAAATTACCACGTACCGGCAGCCTGTGACCGTGCACTAATATTCTTGTGATCTGCTACACTACAAATTACACGTTTTCTGTACTGGAAAAGTACGATTACGATAAGATATAGCTGAAACGTTTTCAAAGCGCTACGTTCCTGCGGTTTGTATTATTTACCTAGCCGTTACATAATATATATCTTAACTTTCAAAGTCGAAATTAATGCGACAGTCGCTAGAAGAGCGGTGCTTCCGTTGTTGGAATACGTGGCACCGGGCGAAGCTGTGTACTGGTTCCGACAGGACCGGCCAATGTTTTAACTGCGAGGAGGTTGGCCATGTCAAGATGAATTGCCAGAAGGAAGCCCGTGCTACACTTCCAGCAAAACTTCTGGCCACGCTTTTTAGGGGGGGCCGAGGTTGCAGAAATGTACAGCGAAAGTGAGGTGTATTCGCTGTGGAGCGTAGAATTATGGTGGCTCCGACGTGGGGATACCCTCGCTCAGGAGAGGTGGGACGCTCCGGCGTCTCATCACCGATAAGTGGATGGGGCCTCCTGGCGGAGCCGTGGAGGGGTAAATCAGACCGCAGTCCCGGTGGGGAATCCCTCTTGGGGTTCCTCATTAGAGGCAAGGCTTAAAGACCAGAGTCCTGTGGGGAATCCCTTCGGGATCCCCTCATTTGAGGCGTGGCGAATAATCAAAAGACCGGGTCCCGGCTACTTGGGTGGGACCTTGAGTTCTGCCGAGGTAGTTTGAGGCGATGGCACTCCCCGGAGCTGTAGTTATGCTGAATTGCGGATCCGGTTCTGCGGGCGGAGTCAACAAAGATAAAAAAACAAAAAACTGAAAGTTATATTAATATTTATTATTATATTTTTTTACGAATCGCATTTGTTCGATCGTCAATATAACAATATATTGTTATACAGAGCACTGTATTGTTATCACAATATATTCCATACTACTTCAGTATAATAATAACCGCGTAAATAAAAACAATCTGCGGTCGAATTACTCTTTATCTCCGTCGGAATGTTTTTTTTAACTGATGTCTGCTTCCTTTTAATATTGTTAACTTAAAAGATAAGCTACGTCGGCTGTCGGATTACACAGTTTTATATACTAGGTTATTAATTCTCTTGAAAGTTTATATAGCTTCCATTTATTTTGTAACGAATAATAAAAGAAAACGATATATACTTTATTCAGCAAAAAATTATGTCGTTTAATATAGAAGATAACTAATTTTTAGATCACCGATATATCATTCAGATCAAGATCATTCTAATTTTTAATGGAATAAAAAGGATTGGTTTTTGTTGAAGAGTATATACTTTAAACAAAAATATTATATAAAAACTTTTATTATTTATTCGTATAAATAATTCATTAATGCATTTCTACTTTCATAACTTTTCTCCGCCCGTGCGGGCTCGATGTGCAATATTAATATTATCTTCTAAAAAGTTATAAAAAAAACACCACTAGAATTTTTATTTTTTGTTTGTTTAATAAACAGTAAATCTTAAATTATTATTTTTTCTCTCTTCTCGGTTGCATCTGAACTTCCACACGTGTACTCAACACTAGCTACATCTTATATATTTACTTGTATTACGCAAGTAGGTAGGGATGTAATTTTTTATGTTAGTTAATTTGAATAAATAAACAAAGTTTATTTAATGTTGTACAAGTACAAGGGTAAGTAGATTCTATAAATAGGGTACTATGTACGAGTGTTTGCAAAAAGCCAATCCCGCGAACATGAAGGATACCGAAAAGGAAAAAAGGTGATATTAAAATAAGTACGACACAAAACGATCCGCAAAAGTCGACCGGATAACGGTGGTCATCAATCTCAAATATTCAGATTCAAAATAGATCGGAAACTATGGACGAGTTCCAATCGGAGAGAATTTTAAATAAGTTGCGCAATTATACGTGTAAACAAACATCACCGACACGCGAACCGATGTACACGGACCGCTAAATCAAATTACTCAGATTTCTGTACAAGAAAAAACATACTATATCAAAGGATAAGCCTTACAGATACGTCGTACGTCGAATCGAAATCGTATAAATGTTTATATCGTTTGATCGCACAGTATAATAAACAACTTGTAACTTAGTCCCGTAATAACAACAATCGGTGCAGAATATTAAATAATTTCAATTGGTCTGTAACAGTTTCGTTTAATTCGCTTCAATTACGCGGCTTAATCGTAAACTAATCTATTAATCTGCGGTTTCTGATCGTTTCAATAATTTGCACACGCTACAGATGTCTAATAAAATATTATATTAATACGTAAAACAGTAATCATATACATATATACAGATATATACGCTCCGCTTATATAACTGTTCGACCGAATGAATCACATCATTGTCAGCTACGTGCCAAGAACCACCTTATTACTTACTGCCTGTATTAAAAATAACAAAATCGTTATACCGCCATCTGACGAAACAGATATTACCGTACAATACTTCCGGTTTATTTAAACATACCGTAATAATGAGCCGAAAAAGATGTAAAAAAAGTATAAATACGAGCGATCGAATCAACAGATATTTTCAGAAAGAAAATTATGACTCACGGGAATTGAGGTCTACAAGTATCGCGTACCGTGACTAATCCAGCTATCCGTAATGCGGCTTGCCAACGTTCCTTACAACGTTTATAGAACAAAATAATTAGGAAGTTAATATTTTAATAAATATTTACAACTTTCTTTAATCATGTTCACACGGTTTATAATTATGTAATGATAATATAAGAAATTATTCTACGATAATATAAGATATTATAAAAACAGAGCCAGAAAATCTTAATGCCAACGACGTAGAATTCTTATTTTGTACGTAATCGTTTATTGAACACCTTTATACCGACCAAAACAAGATTTCATACGTACAATCTACATCGACTTCTAATTAGGTCTACAATTCCAATGAACAACGGTGAACTAATGTTGAAGTAAATGTAAGAGTGCACAAAAACGAAACTAAAAATTACACTTTTTAAGATTATATAAGGAAATACAGTTTTACTAAGAAATGGAAAATGTGAAAGGCGGTAAGAACGAATCGTTAAAAGTAACTAGGTAGTCGGGTCATGTCTAAAAGCATCCGGTGTTAATTAGGTCGTAGAAGGAAGTGTTGAGTGATAAAAACTGTCAAGGAAGATAAAGAAATCGTATGAAACCCACAATCGAGGATTTAATGCGCAGTAGGTACACGGAACGTAGATAATAATATCGAATGACCGACAAAGAAAAATTATCAATCGATCATAATAATACAAGTAGAATAATACAAGTTTCGTCATTGCACTGTACAATTGTGCCAGCTGAATGAATAAAACAGACTTAAGAGTCGACTATATAAGTTAACCACACCGTACGCAGATTTAAAAAAATAACAGGCTGTCGCCTGTTACTGTTTTATCCCCTCGGACAAAATAACCATTTTTTTTCGTGACATTATAATTTTTTTTCTCCTCCATTGTTTAATTATTACTAGTATTGAATGCTTATTAAACAGAACTTTTTTTTTTTAATACACACTACTTCGATTTCATTACTTTTTACTTCCTTGTACGAAGTAAAATACGTATGGCAATCACAAAAAATTTCGGTTTCCAGATTTTAACGGAAATATCCATTTTGATCATCCCTGAATCCATTTTTATTCGTTTCGGCGTGATGTCTTTACATATGTATCTCGCATAACGATTAGCCGTAGGATGTTGAAATTTTGGATTTGGGACTGTTGTAACATCTAGTTGTGCACCTCCTCTTTTAATTGCAATCGACTGAACTGAAAGTGTCCAAAAAAGCCCAAAATCCAAAAAAATTGGATTTTAGACTTTTCTTAACCGCAGTAATAAGCCCTCATTGAGAGCTTTTCACGATGTATCATAAATGGTACTTATTTTCATTGGCTCCAGAGTTATAGCCAAATAAAATTTAAATTAATGAAATATTTGGATCGTGCACATCGGTTAGATAAGACACATCGGTTCGAATCCGACTTCATCCCCCCTTTTTTTTTAATTTATATATATTGATTTATTCATTATTCAATAATAATAAGAATTAAAAAAGATATGAAAAAATCAGAAGTTTATTAGTGAAATAAAATTTTATGTACTTTTAAAAATGTGTATATGTAATAGATTAGTTAAACATATGATTATTTAATATTAACTGGAAATTATGATTTAGAATCGTATTATTTTTGGCTTTTCTAGTTTAATTTTTTTTAATTATCCTCGAATTTCTGTTTAATTTTACCTACATTAAAGTTACCTATAGAGTGACTGAAAAATAAACTGTCAGAAGAACAACATAGACACTGAGGCATACATGGCTGATCTTTAATTAATTGCCAAAAATTCTTATCTTTAAATTTATTACTCCTGTGATATTGTCGGACAATATTCTACCTAAAAGGAGTTGATCATAATTTCGTTTATTTGTTTTTGTTGCCAATCACTTAATCGCTCTTTGGTTTGATATAATTCTTCTGATCTTAATTTGTGTACACGTTCTCTAGTTTTCAAAATTTCTCTCTCTTTATATTCATCATCCTCTCTTAATCTTTTTATTATTCATATAAAAATTCGAAATTTACAGAGCGTTTTACACGACACTATACATAATTTTAAAGTAAGCTTAGGTAAACTATTATAAAAAAGATTATATTTGTTGACAGTAACAAAAAATCACAGTACTCAAGGAACAGACACAATACTTTACATCTCTCAGTTAACGCACTTATCAACAATTATTTATAATATTTTAATTTAAAATAAGAAAACCTACAACCATGTTTTTTCTTTCATTTCATTACGGAATAATCATTTTTAATAACCTGCATCGAGAACGAACTTGCAGCTAATTTAAAATATGAGATTGTTCAAAATGTTTCCGAACTTTTTAAACAAGGCACCCACGCGAAGTCGTCTGTATCGTAGCGCTATAGCGGCCTACATTGTAAATAAATACGTCGTTAGCTACATCACCTTACTGGGGTTAATCGTTTACCTACCTACAACTAATTATTCACATGCGTGTGAAGATTATTACGCATAACTCGAGTAATTCAAGAATAGCAAATCAAAATTAAGTTTTGCTTGTAACTCGTGAAACGGATAATCATAAGCGTAAGCTGTACGCGTAATTAAATGCTTTAGAGTTTTAAAAACGGTCGTCTATCGATTGACATTGACCCGTATTCGGATTACTACATGAGCACCGTCAACATCAGGTGACAACGTTCACGTTACATGAATTTGTAAAATCGTACGTCGAAACAGTCGTTTGACAGTTAGGAAAACAGATTTTTAAATCGAAGTATTAAAGTGTAATATGTGTTTAAATCGAAAGTGTTTAAATAGATGGAAATTAAGTTTTTATATTGAAGGATCATACCTTGACATTTTAACGTAAAAAATAAAAATTCATCCGATAAAAGCAAACTTCATCCCAAGATTTTAAATTCTGTATCAGAGAAAATAATCATTTTGCCAACTATCATAAAGAGTCGTAAAAAATCTGTAAACCAAAAAAGAATCAAACACCATCAAACGTCAGGCGGCACGCGAAGTTCGTGTAAATGGTTTCTTTATGTCGTCAGCGTTCAGCATCACGAGTTCTTACTTCGAGGACTAACCGTGATTCGCCGGTATTTTTCCGAAATGGTAATATCGAGACGTAAACGAGAAAAAGTGTCCGGAGAAAAATACCGTGTGCGAGAAAAACAACTACAGAAGATTTTGGAATCGTGACAGATAGTACCTCCCTCACACTTTCTGTAACTTTCGCACTTTCGCACTTTTTCTGTAACCTTTGAATAAACGACAATATTTTCCCACCCCTTAGTCAACCGACCCGACTGTGGTAGCAGACTTTCTTCTCTTCCGAATTGAAATCTTCTCTAAAGAAAGATAATTATTTAACGAAGAGTTACACACGGACCAAAGCGCTATCGCTAAACAGCCTACCGATAATTTTTCCAAAAGTGGTAACGGCGTTGAGAGCGATGCACCGCTTCAGCAGGAAATTACTTAAAAAGAATTAAGGCTCATTACCTTATAGTATAGGTATGTGCGAAAAACGTGCTAAAAAAAAAAGAGTTTAGCACTTCTTAAATACGTTTCATAAATTATTAATAAAGAATTTATTAAGTAAAATACGAGGGGCGGCTGTAATGCACACTGGAACATGCCGGGGGAACAAAATTTCGTATAAAGCAACAGATAAAGCTACAAGATTTCATCTTGTTGTTTCATTCCCCTACTAGGAATACTCCAAAATTCGCTGATCCACGCCCTTTCATTTTCTGTCAGTCACCATGTTATGAAATAAAATACGCTTGCTATACCTGCGCGTCTAAACGACGTACAGTGAATAACAGCGGAAAAAGTGAACATTGGTGACATTCTTCGTCGTCTAAAAGCCGTTGATGGTAATAAAATTCTTGATCGAAGTACTGCAGGTAGAAGGATAAATTTCGTGTGTTAGAAGCCAGTAGAGCGAAACTGTGGATGAACCTCGCAGTGATCCATCGATTTCTGTTTCGAAACTCGGGTCCCTCATTACTACCCACAAGGAAAACGGGAAAGCATGGAAAATTGGCACTACGATTCGCCACAATGTAAAAAATTCAAAACACAACCCTATGCAAAAAAAGTTCTCTGGACAGTGTTCTGGGATTCCCGGTTTTCGTGATCGACTACCTGGAAACTGAGTCGACAGTAAATTTTGGGCGATACATATGGAGACGCCAGAGTCAGAACACCTCAGAAGACGTGCGTGTTGTATTCGAAAATCCACGGAGCCGATAATTCTGCAACGTGATAGTGCTCGGCCAAACACATGTGCACACGCGCGCACATCGCTGCAACCACCGAGGCTCTTTTGAAGTTGAAATTTGAACTTCCAACACCCTCCATACTGACCAGATTTGGCGCCCTGCAATTTTTACTTATTTTTTTTAATTAATCAGGGTTATTAATTCTATTCATTTCACAACGAATAACGAAGCAAAGAACGCTGTGAGGTCAGTACCAAGGAAAACTCCCCAGAATTCTTCACTGACGGAATGCGAAAACTCATTCATATACCTCGTACGCCGTTGGGAGTAATGTACAACTGTAAAAGGTGACTACGAGAAAAGATACGTAACATTTTTGTAAAATATAAATTGTAATTTTATTTGTTTCATTTGACTACTTTTCTGGGCAACCTGTTGCTTTATACGAAATTTCGTTTACCCGGTACAACTCAGGGTGCATTACATTTCAACCGCTCCTTGTATCTTACTACCAATCTATCTTGAAAAAACTGAAGGAAAACTAAAGAAAAGTAGCTTTTAAGTTAACTAGACCTTATGCTAGTGCAAAAAGCATAAAAAAAATCCAGATGTAAGCCGTATTAAAGGCCTGATAATGTTAAATTGCGTTGTATATTGTAATATTGCACTCTTCTAATTTTAATTCCACTCTCAATTTAATTTAGCTTTTTTGATACCGGTCTTCCATTTAACGGTGATTTTCCGAGCAATAATTATTTCAGTTTATTTTAGTAATTAAAAATCCGATTGGTTTGTTCTAATACACCGAATTAAAAACGAATATATTAATTACGGAAAGTAACCGTTAATCGATATTAGCGAATAAAAAAGTAATTAAATATTTAAAATTTTTAATAAGCTTAAAGAACTTTAAGACCTCGCTAAATTATAATTAACACTAAAATATATTTTCTCGTAAAAATAAATTTGAAACGTACAGCAAATTTAAACCAGTTTTCTCTTCGAATACACTTCCAAACACGATCGACAGAAACAACGGTAAATGCGATGTAAACAGGGATCGTGAAAACAGGGCGAAGGTCATAACGCTAAATAACATTAAAGGTACTGTAAATGAAATTATAATGGCGGCGTACAAATGCAGACGGCATGGCGCCAATTCACCGCGGCAAATTGCGTACGCCACGCTCCTCCTCGCCGATAATGTTGACTATTCCATTACACGATACATACGCCATCCCGTTTCAAATGCGATAGTGGATTAACTGCGCTGCAGTAAATTAATAAGCTTTATACTCATTCATTACCTACAATAACAGATTTTATTCGTATATTATTTATTAAACAATCGATTTTATCCTCATCTTTTTTTTTATTTTAATGATTAATTACTGCCGCTATTTTATTCCACATAAATCACGCGTTTCAATACTGGGTTAGTTCTACAACCCAGTAAACATCATTTACGGTTTCGCATTTATTCAAATTTTTGTTTCTCCTTAATTTTAAGTGATATCGACTGCTACGATGACAGCCGTTACTAATAAATGTTTACAGCGAACGACGTTAATCAACTTCAGTGATCTAAGAGAATCTGTTTATTACAGGTACTCGGAGCGTTCTATCTTTCAAATATATTTTTTATACATTTAAGGAAAAGGTTTTCAAAAAAATCATTAAACACCGAAAATTGCTTTTTGACAGCGTTATCTATAAGTTTCAGAATTGTCATAAATAGTTCGATGACCAAATGATAAATTATAATTTTTACTTCCCAGCTATAGCGATATAAGCTGCTGGAGAAATAACTGAAATTAACAGATCGGTAACATAAAATTGGCCTTTTTTCAAGTTTTTGTCTTAAGAAGAAATTAAAAAAAAAAATTAAATAAACTGCAAATAATCAGTGAAAAAGATTTTTTATTCCAATGCTCCAAAGTCCAAAAAAATGTATTTTTGTCAGGCGTACGTTTGTAAGTATGTACGGATATACGAGGCTCGGCTGATAAATTTTGCACAAATATGCGTAGCATGGGAATGAAAAAAAAAGAATAACGTACAGTACCTCAGCTACAAAATTCAATATTTACTTTTCAATATAATCACCGTTTACACTGATACTCAACGTGTGACTAGTTTTTGCATTCCGTCACCGAAACATTCTGGCGGTCTTTCTTGGCCAAGTGGCCACAGCTTCCTTCACCTCATCGTCGACGGTGTAATAATGATAACCTTTGAGACCCCTCTTGAGATCAGGGAAGAAGTGGAAATCGCACGGAGCCAAATCCTGCGAGTATGGTGGATGCGGAATAGACTCCAACTTAAGCTTGCGGAGAGCATCTGTAGCGGCGTGCGCGGTATCCATCGTGCACAGATTTTACGGTAACCCAATCGCTCGATAATACGGCCTACTCGTTCTTTAGATATGCCTAATAGAATAGCGATGCGTCGCTGGGCGATTCGCCGGTCACTTTGAAGCAAATCGTCCACCTCCTTTCGATGTTTCTCGTCAGTCACAGAAACTGGTCGTCCCCTGCGAGGTGCGTCCTCAATTGTCGCTTTACCGGCTTCACATTTGCGAAATTTCAACGATCATCTATTCACGGTACTACTGTCAACAGTTTCATTACCGTAAACCGCTTTAAAACGATGAAAAATATTCGCAGGATTCACATTTTCTGCTGTTAAAAATTTGGTTAGTGCGCGTTGTTTTAACCGTGTTGACATATTAGCCGTACTCGACTCCATTTTACCTGTAACTGAAAACAAACCGGTAAACTGATTTCAACGTATTATCGCAAGTTTGTAGAGAGGGACTTTAGTAATCTGTGTTGCCAGGCCTAACTCGATAGTACTTTTGTACTATCTAAATTAAACTTTTGTTTAATTTAATCTGTGCATTAAAAATGTAAAAATCGTAATATTTTGATAGCACTTACTCTGTAGTATTTTATGAAAAAAAAAATTAGCCAAAACGTTCACCTCCCTTTCTAGAAAATTACAACTTTGTTTACTTATAATTATAGCTGTATCTTTGTATTTTGTAAACAATTTTAAAAAGTTATTTTTTTTAAATTTATTATCACCACTTAGGGATTATTTTATTCAAAACTTAATTTTACCCAAATTCTTACCATTTAGTGTGAAAACCACAAAAATGAAAAAAAATAGCAATTTAAAATTTTTAATGCTCCAAATCTACTTTGTTAAACAATAAATAGTCACTAATTTAATTTAATACTCCTCCCTCTCAAGGAAGAGCTCCCAAATTTTTGAAAAACGAAAGTATTTAACTCACGATTTTAATTTATTTAAAATCAACTTTAGAAATATTTTAATCGTTACAAAAGGCCTACAGATGCATGAGCCTCCAAATTTTCAAAAAGTTTAAAACATATTTTTGAAATTGTGAATATATTAATATTAAACATTTTGGTACATCTTTACTTTTTTCAGTACCGTGAATTCAAAAATTGAAATTAAAAAAAAAAAATTAATTGCATAAATTACCCGGCTACGCCGATCAAGTTATGCAATCATTGCCTAAAATATTCTTCAAAATTCCAAATTTTTTTGGATTTTCTGATTTTTGTGTAACTATCATTTAATTTACCAGCATCCAAATATTCTAAGCGTTAAAATTATAGAAAAGAAAAAATATTCTTATGACTTACATTTGCAATTTCAGAAGCCAATTCCGTCGTAACTTCAACTATTTGTATCCACTTCCTATAATCTTTCTCGACAAATTTTATTTCATATTTAGAAACTTTTAATCGTAGCATTCTGAACTGGTTCTTCATCAGTTTAAAGTAATTTGTTAGCAGCCTACAATTTTAATGCTAATTAAAAAATAAAATAATCTTTTTATTTCAATTTGGAAAATTTATACTAAAACATGGCCAAATCAGCTGTTAGAAAAAAGAGAACAATAAAAATATATTTACGATAAACAACCTCTGCTAAGAGATCATATTTTTTTATGGTGGAAAAATTATTAAAATTATTATTATTTGATATTACTATTACCGGCTGTATTCTCAACCGTTCTTTCCTTTTTATTATTATTATTTATCATTTATTATTATTTATCATTTATCTAAATTATCTTAATAAAAAAATACTGCTACACAATATACTCTTCTTTCTTTTTCTGTTTAGCCTCCGAAACCACGTAAGGTATTATTTCAGAGGATGATGTGGATGAATGCAAATAAAATGTAGTCTTGTACAGTCTCAGGTCGACCATTCCTGAAATGTGTGGTTACTTGAAACGCAACCACCAAAGAACACCGGTATCCACCGTCTAGTAATAAAATCCGTATAAAAGAATACACGCTACGTAATATAATAAGCGCCGTATACGTTGACTGGTGTCTTTGTCGAATTACAGAGAAGTTAAACAAATTTGATACAAAAAATTTAACTAAAAGATTAAAACCATTAATCTTTTCTGTGTACAATCTATAAAATAGCATTTGAGTGTTTTCTCAGTTTCTTTTTTAATGCTTTTCACGGTAGAATATCAAACAAGAATTCTTTTCAAATCGTTTCAACTAACTCTTATTTTTCGATATGCCGAGTATCAGTTCCGTTAAAATATTTTTAAAACACCAATGACTTTCTTTTTATGAAAGAAGAGCATTCCGGAATTTGATGGGGGTTGTTTTGGGATAAATTTGGTATCGTTGAATTCGTTGCACCGACATGAATTCGACATAGAATGATGGAGCGTGATGGATCATATATTTTAAAATATTTTAAGCGTTAAAAAGGCGCACGAGGAATTCTCTCGTGACGAATGAGATAATAAAGTCTATAATTACCGCAAGACTAGAGGGTGGTTTGTTATGTTATCCTCAATCCCTTACACATCTTTCTTAAAAAAATAAATAAAATTGGAATCATCACTTTTTCATTTTCAGATCCTAATAGGTAATTTTTTACATAACTTTTCTTTTAGACAAATAGAAAAAAATCAGTTAATAAGTATGAAAAAGGCATATTAATTGAATTCATTAAACACTGGCGTAAAGTCGGTTTTCTTTACTTTTTTCGATGATAAGTGTTTAATCAAACGTCATCAATGTCATTCAAACGTGTAACTTGTCTTTTGATCGCTTCAATAATGGATGACCATTTTACCTTTTTAAGTACACTTAAAATTCCGTTACGATTCCGAAATTTCCTTAATAATTCAACGGACGCCAGAGTTGTTTTAAAAGAAACATGCGAGCGTTTATACATCAGAACGATCTACGGACTTAACGAAGTGCAGTCTATCACCCACCCGCCTAACTTTTCAGTTAAACTAGTTTCCATTTTAAATCTAAATTGATCTCAGGTATCATACAGATTTACCTTTAGATCACATCGCTTCTGTTTTCTCTGTCTGCGAATTTTACAATAAAAAATGTCATTCATCACCATATTTTTACCTATCATTTAACAACAATAGAGTTCAATCGATCCGATTTAGCTATTTTTCAAAAGTTCTCAGTTAAAGCGGATAACGCCAATGAAATTCTACTAAGACACAATATGAAGATCATTTATCGAGCGATACTCTAATAATTAACTCGAATAAATAAAAGAAATACATTTTTAAGGCGATTAAATCATCGCAGCACTCCATCCTATCTCGCCCAAAAACCTAAAAGCTTACAAGAAAGGACACGGGCAGTTGTCTACTTGTCAATTTTCGAAAAATCCAACTTTATCATCGCCATTTAACTAAAGAGATTTACAGACGACAGTAGTAAATAAGTAAATGCGAATTTTGTTTTTTTTTTCTTCCCGTGAGGCAACTATAATTTCATTCTCGTTGTGCTAATTTCAAATACACCTCGAGCTGAAAATTGTCCCAACTCTTCTGCCGTTTTATTAGACGGTTAAGATTTACGATATCCGAGAGAGTTCAACAACTGGTAGTATCGCACAACAAATTTCTATATTTCTTCAAAACGAAGAGAAATTTCTAATCGTCTTTAAGCACAATTCGCGAATAAAAGTTTATTTCAGGAAGGTGTGCTTCGGAAAAATCGTCATGAACGAAGATGATCGTGTGGAGAATTAAATTCACGCTCGGCGACCAAGAATCCCTTGATAAGGTATGTATGTATATATATATCAATTAAAGTAATAAAAATACAATCTGCTTTGCGACAAATAGCTTAAATAGTTGGAAAAAACGGCCCTAAGAAATTGTAAAACATAAGATAAAGACATTTATTACCCTCTAAAATAGTTCGCATGTTAGCGCCTAGGTTGAACTTACGACGCAATGCCGCATAACACAAACAATCCACAAGGACGTGGTGCACTGTCAGTCGGCAGTCGCAGCGAGCACAAACTGGTGCGTCATTGTCGCTAGAAACTGAGGCTAGAACCGGGACTCCCTCATGGATAACTGATGAGCCTAGTGTACCCTATTCGCAAACCGCAGATAATAATCTCTTCTAGACGATTATTTCTGCACGAGGAGCTCCACAGTGATACAGTGTTCTTAATTGGGTGAAATTCATTGTTCACGGTAGCATTCCATTCACTCTGCCGCTCATCGTGAACTACCCTCTTCAGGAAACAGACAAGATCGTTCGAAGCGACGTGAAAATAAGCGGCTGGAAATAAGCTACCTTTGCTGCAATACCAGCGCCTTCACTGCCAGAAATCCCAATATGGCTACAGATCTAGAAAAATCTCACAGTTATATTAGGGTGGTTCATTTGCGAAATAACACGCTGAATCTTACAGATAACAGGGTGTCTGGAGTACACGTCACTTCCATGAGTACTTGTATAGCACTCATGATATCAGAGGAAACAAGTAGATGTCGAAATATTGGGCTAATTATATTTAAGGCCTTATTAATAGTAAATAGCTCGGCGATGAAAATACTCGCGATGCTGGGGAGGCCAAACATGTATGTTTTGTTGCCAACCGTAAAAGCATAACCCACAGAGTTAACGTTTAAACTAGAGTCATCCGTATAAACTATAGCATAAGAATTTATAATATAAAATTTGTTTCGCAAAATAACCGGTTTTGTGTTCTGTTTATTATACTGATAAATATCAAATCGGTTAACGAGAGAAGGCCGCCAAGGAGGTAATAAGATGGGGAAACAGTAAGGACTGGAGGTAATTGTATATTCAGAGCTAAGAAAACACACTGAGTGCTGATGCCTAGGGGAGGGAGCAGTAGATCTCAGCTGTTCTTAGTATCGAATTAAATGTTGATTAAATCCAAGTTTGGATGATTTCGTTGCGCTATAATACGAGCTACTCTAGTGCAGATCATTTGATTCCGTCTATCTGAAAGGGATGGCACATCACTTTCCCCCAGTAAACTTACCACAGGACTAGAAGGAAATGCGCTTGTAGCAAGCCAGATTAATGAACGATCGACTGCATCTAGGATTCTATATGCGATGGACCGAGTGGAAGAATAAGCCAAACAGCCGTAGTCCAAGCGGGAACGGACTAGAGCTCAGCAGAAGCGCAACATGTATATTCGATCGGCTCCCCATCGAGTAATAGATAAAACTCTCAGAATTTCCAATATTTTTTACACATTTTACTTTCCGCTCCTTTAAATGTGTTACCCATGTTAATCGTTGGGCAAACCACATCCCTTTCTTTTTCCTGTTTAGCCTCCGGTAACTACCGTTTAGATAATATAATACTTCAGAGGATGAATGAGGATGATATGTATGAGTGTAAATGAAGTGTAGTCTTGTACATTCTCAGTTCGACCGTTCCTGAGATGTGTGGTTAATTGAAACCCAACCCACCAAAGAACACCAGTATCCACGATCTAGTATTCAAATCCGTGTAAAAATATCTGGCTTTACTAGGACTTGAACGCTGGAACTCTCGACTTCCAAATCAGCTGATTTGGGAAGACGCGTTCACCACTAGACCAACCCGGTGGGTTCAAACCACATCCCTTAAAATCTAATCCGTGTGCGTGATTCAACTAGTTCACCCTGTAAAACACTTGAGGGTGAGTATCTTCCCTCAAGCGTGAAAAGCAGTTGCATTTCGTTTTCTCCAGATAAAACGTGAATCCAGTCGTTTTACACCGCGATTCTAAACGGGTTATTGCATTTTGGAGCAACTTCTCGCTAATAGATAAGTTCTAGATGTTACGTAAATTGAGAAATCATCGACTAATAAAAAACACATAACGGGTTTTCGGAAGCAGTTTGTTATACTATTTATGGCTACGGCAAATAAGGTAAAATTTAGGAAACTTCCTTGTTGTGTTCCGTTTTCTAGTGTGAAACTTTCGGATATGGTTCAACATTTCTCGATTTCTTCAAAGTTTTGAAAGAAAAGACTTTGGTTCTCCGATTCTATCACTGCATCTAAAAGAACAAATAATTAAAAAGCAAGAGAAACAAAAAGATAATATTTTTGTTAATCGCATTCGCGATTAACACGTCAACATACACCTACACACGACCACAGGCAAATAAATATTTATTCAGTCGTATACAGAAATATAAATCTGAACGCATTTATATTTACGCTTCTGTAGATTACATCCGAGTGAGGTAATAGCGTAATGTACTCTTAAAAATAAAATAAGAGAAAATCTCTGAATATTTCAGAAATTTGAAAAGCTCGTTAATTCGATCACATAAAATATCGCCGATTCTGTGCGATATTTTAAATCTGCTACTTATGGCCGTAAATGATACACGATCAAGTATTATGTTACGAACTGTTATGCACCGATCATATAAAGGGCGTATTCGAGTCCGAGAACGATAAATTCAAAGAATAATGACATATACATCGAGTATATAACGCGTTATTATTATATCGTAAATAAAAATTTACGTACAAAAATTATTTTTTGTATATAAACCACTCTCCTCGGAATATTTATTATATAATAGAAAACATCTCGATGAGAACAGATCACGATAAAGGGAACGTCCTTGTACGTTCTCCTTAGTTTTAGAATTATAATTAAAATCTTAGCGGCTGTTTTTTTAAGAGAAAATAACATTCTAGTGGCAGGAAAAAACCGAACCGTTTCCGCCCTTCCAGGCATAAAGGAGGATAAAATTTAACTTTAACATTCAAAAACGACTATTAACATAGGTTGAAACAGCTAAAAGTTAATTTTGAAGCGAGTGTTCATCACTTCTAACTGTAATAAGATCTGAAAACTCTTTCTATCGTGATAACGTCTCTTACAAAAAAATATATATTTTTTAAATTGTAGTTGTTGGATCGCTAGGACGGAAGAAAAGAGAATCAAGCGGTTACAAAAATAAAATTACAATAACGTAAATAAAATAATCCTCGAAAGTAAACTATCAATATCCGAGCGAATATATTTAATGAAAAGTTACGCATAGATCGTAGTTTTTAAAAATATTTTGTAACCTTCAATTTCCTCTATTTAAATTATTTTGCAAATTTTATCCCGTCCGACCCGATGCAATCATTCCGGATATAACGCGCGGTAAATACCAGAGACGAGATATAAAGTTAATTTTAAACGACCAACGGCAGGCACTACATCGGTAGTGGATTGCCGTGATGACGCACAAATCACTAAACGCGTTAGTTATTCGCTCTCTATTAATACTTCTTCATATTACAATAGGAATTAGCAATTAATTCGAAAAAGTTTTACGAAATATAATACCACGTTATTCAAAATTCACAAACGATAACAATAAATAGCGACAAATACGCTTAGAGGATACCCTCCCCCTTAAAATTATGCGTTTATATATATTTTTTTATAACTTTGTTTACGATAAGCTCCGATTATCGTTAAATCTGTTACGAAAATAATGCAGATTTATAATCTGTTAATACATTTGACAAAACAGACAGTCGGAAATCGAATAACAGAATAGCCCCATTGAAAGTACTAAATATAAATAAATAGTTAAAAATTAATCTAAATTCATCTAGTTGATAAATTCATTCTTTACAAAGAAACTCAAAAATAAAGTATACAAATTTTTATACGTTTATCTTCAGCAGTTTTTGGTGGCCGTTGATGAATCAGTCAATCAGGGCAAGTTGCTTTATAAAAGCACATAAATCACCACATTTATACACATATGGATAATATTTAAAAAATTCTTTTAAAGTATTTCTAACAATTTTTTTTAATATAACGTCATTCGGTCAAGAGGGTGAAATCGGATCCAAATTTTTTTTAATGAAAATTTTGATTGATTTTGCATTTGATCCTACAATTAAGACCGTACATTAAAAGAGTTCGAAAGTATAAGCAAAATAAAGGTAAATAAATCTGCCGAAACGCGTGTTCACAATCAATTATATAATTTCAGTTTTAAAAGATTATATTGGGCTCCGCAAACCTCAACATGTCGAGAAGCAGAAAAATTTTAGGAAGATATGTTTTTTAACATAAGCAGCATTATTTCTACTACTTTTAACAGCCGAAAATAAATGTAGTTTGATTAATTATTTAACTTTTAAAAAAACCTGTATAAAATACATTTAATAAGGTGCATTTTAAATACGGTAAAAGACTTGCAGTTTCAAACAAATTAATACAAGAATAACAAACAAGGAGTAAAAAATTATATAAGAAACAAAATGGTAATACACAAGGCGAGAAATAAACCGAAACAAAAATATTATCGCAGAACAGGAAGGAATGGCAAAAAACATCCAACTCTGAAGTGAATAAAGACTCAATTTTTACAGCTACATTTTTTCTGATACCTTATGCAATACATGAATAAAATGTATTTACTAATACAAGGCGATCGGTCTGTAACTTCACTTTTTTTTTCTTTTATAAACAACAAATTATAAAATACTCGTACTAAATATTTAAAGAGATATGAAAACCGTTCAAATTGAAAAATAAACGTAATCGTGTAATAATATATAGAATCGACCTCGGATTTTATTCAAACAATATGTAATTACCGCGCTCAGTAACCAAACATCTTATCTTGCACCGTTTTAAACGCCGCTTAATAGAATTACTCGATCTCCAATAAAATTCTAAGTTCTATCAACTGAAATACACATTCTACTACTATAATAATTATACGCTTAAAAAAAGAAATATACGTACCAAAATGAAACGGCTATCTCGATGCTCGGCAAGCGAATTCTTATTCAAAATGAGAATTTAAAACAAAATTATTAACTCCCAAACGCTATTTACTTACTAATCGCGGCTTTAATTCAGACGTACGAGTATTAATCGATCGATCGATCGATACACGTTTTGTTAATAACCGGTGTGGAAATTATAAAAATATAATTATGCCTACATCTCTCCGTCTAAAACCAGTATAGAATCGATTATCATGAAAAGATTCACTATTTTCTATAGAAACCTAAGCATAACATATATATATATATATAAAATTTACTATATGTACGTAAAAAAATACATTTTCCGTTATATGTCTACTTTCCATTTACAATAATCATTTTTCAGATGTAGTACTGACCGACAGATACGTTATAATTAAAAATATTTCAACTGATACTTTTCGATCGTAGAGATAATAAATTCAACATTATAAAAATCTAAGATAAAATCTCAAGACGCTTTCATTTATAAAGAAGCGGAAAATAATCGGCTTAAAATTGTTACTGAGCACGGACATGACACGTAGATTCTAACGTATACGACATAGTCCATTAAAAATAAACAAACACAAACTTATATTGAATTTAACTGAAACCGATGATTAATTTAAATAAATAACAAAGCCTATTGAATTTAACGCATAATAAGTAAAAGACAAGTACACGAATGTATTTCAAGTTACACGGCTGTTTACGCTATGAAAAAAAAAATTATAAAATCAAACACCGTCCGATAATTTCTTCTAATGTTAAAAAAAACCTGATCTAAAGAGCAGACATAAAATTTCTATCACTACTCTCGCAGAGTAATTTAAATAATTTATTTATAAAGACAAAAAGAAATTAAAAATGTAAATAAAATTCTGCCGCGTAACAAACGATCTTTGCTAAATTACGCGTCTATCAAAATGCAATTAAAAAACGTTTTTGTAGGAAGAAAAACCTTGTGTTTTCAGGAATTATTTTTAAACCAATTTAAAAAAGGCAGAGGTTTTCAAATCGACTTTTAACATTTTTTTATGCAGATTCCCTTACTTTTTCCGAATGCTCAGACTACAATGATCTTAATATTTTACAATGTTTCTCCGGTGGTTCTCCTACAAATTTTTTACTCGAAAGCATAATAGGCGAACGATTTTTTTAATGATTAAATGATTAATGATTAAATTATCTATTAAGGCGATTTTAAGATAGATTATAGATTTTTCTTGTCTCCCTCTTCACCATCGATCAGTACAAAATTGGGATGTTAAAAATTCGCGCCCACGCAGGCGCACACATAAAAGGTTTTAAGAAAGAATGGGAATTCCAACTCAAAAGTTTTACATGGTAAAGGTAGGGTTGTAAATCATCTTAAGCGATAGTGAAAAAAATTATGACGGAAAAACTTCGACCTACGACAGTACTTTAAGTATTTATAAATATTTTTTTGTCTTAAATCACATAATACCTCATATTACTTTTCTATACAATCGCCACATGAATTAAGACATTTCGTAGCGCTCCAGCAACTTCAATACACCCTCATCTTATTCTTCTGCCGCCAGTCCATTTAGCCACTGATTAACAACATCTTTAAGCTCATCGTCAACCGCGAATTGCTTACCGCTCAAAAGTTCTTTCAATTTCCCAAACAAATGGTAATCAGAAGGAGCTAAGTCCAGCCTATATGGTGGGTGATCGTAAATTTCCTATCCAAATGTTCTCAGTAAATCACGTTTCGTACCCGCAACATGTGGACGTGCATTAACCTGCAGCAGGAGACGCCGTCGGTCAGCCACCCACATTGCCGATTTTGAATTGCGCTCCGTAACTTACCTAGAATTTCGCAGTAGGCTTCTGCATTTATAGTCGTTCACGTGACATGAAATCAATCGGCAGTATGCCAAACCCATCCCAAAAGACTTTTGGTCATCAATTTGCGGCGTCCAAATGGCGCAAATAGCTGCGTAACAGCGCTTGAAACATCAGGAAAAAGAAGGGCCAGGTCGGAAATCGTTGAGCGAAGATCTTTACCGATTTCATTATCGACGCGTTTCAACAAGTCCTCCGCGATTATCGAGGGCCTCCCCGAACGTTCTTCATCGTGCATATTAATTCTGTTATTTCTAAACCTTTCATACCATTTTCGGATGTTTCTTTCATCCATTACATTATCACTGTACACAGCAACCAACTGCCTATGAATTTCAGCCGGCTTAACGTTTTGATGGTTTAAAAACGTAGGACTCCACGTATTTCACAGCCGGCGGCAACATCTATTTCCTATTCATTTTATAACATAATTCACATACTCAAAGATACTACAACGCGACAACTTACAGACAACAATGCATAGCGTGGCCATGAACGACACAGGTTCACCAACCTTAAGGAGAGAAATTTCTCAGCAGTCTCTACTTTAGATACCCCTCGTACATATACAATAAGGCCAATGTATAAAATTTGTGGGTAGAAAATTACTATATCAGTTTCATTGAAATTTAAATAGGTTTAGTATCTACATTATTTAGTAATGTATGTGAAATTGCGCATATGAAATGTTGATGAAGATTGGTCGAGTCGATCCCGAGTTACACTCAATTTAAAGTCGAAACAGACAAAATAACTTCAATTTGAGGTATTTTTTCGGTCGCACAGTGGGATTTGGAAGTGAAAATGAATTCTCTTTACGTTTTGAGGTATGAGGATGACTAAATACTATTCATGAATAAAATCTTACTGCTCGAAAATTTCCAAAACTACATCAATTTCATTGAGATTTTGATATTGACAATGACATTTAAATAAAGATGTAAGTGTGAAAACCTGATGAAGATTATTGATAAAATCGTTTTTCAATTACATTCAATTTAAGGTTGACATCAGACAACATAATCTCAATTTGACGTTAACGCTGACTTTGTATTGGTGAATTTTTCAACGCGATTATGCAACGAGTCACAGAAGTGAGCAACCTTAAACTTGACGCTTGTGTGTAGGGATTTCGCCAGTGCGTTGTACTCTGAAAATCAACGCGTTTCTAAGTGCGAAATAGTGAGGACATCGGAAACGAAAAGTCAGTCTTCTTGCGCAAATAAAGTTTCTCTAGCGATCCTGTTTTAAGTTTTATTCACAATCTTAAAGAAAAAGTTTTTAAACGAAAAGTTTTAACGTTTACATAGACGATTCGAAGATATTTTTCATATTTATGGGTATATCGACATCATCGATAAGCATCGGATCGTTAAATACCCGGGCACCAACCTGACATTTAGAGAAATTTTCCACAAAAATTCAGTAAAAAAGTAAAATCTGAAGTGAAAAAATTACATTGATTATTCTTCCAGTTCAGGTCCCCTTAACCATAATCGGTAATTATTTTACACCCTTTATGCGTCGCCTAACCTCAGATTACTCACATTTTCAAATACGGTTCTTTTAAACCACCATGATACCGGAGATCTGTTGTACATGCATGAATCCATAATTAAAATTAAAATAAATAAACTTTCGTGAGAATAATGTCACTGAGAAATTTAATATAAATTGTTTCGTTTTAATAAAAATCTTGGAACCGTTCTATAATTGTAATACCTCTGAACTCAAAGAGTATTCGAGTAAAAACGACTTATTCGTTACGCCTAAATTGTGCAATAAAGCCATCAATTGTGCAATAAAAAGATACAAGTCGTTACTCGGCACAAACTATCTATGAATCCTGCACTGTAATAGACTGAACAATAAAAACACAAAGAAATATTGACTTACTTTAGATACAAATTATCAACACCACGAGCGGATGGATGAACACCATGAAAAAGCTTTCATCTATCGACCCGTATAATAGATGAGTAACATTACAAATTAATAAAAAATAAATAATGTTTCCTACGTGGAATACAATAATTTAAATTCTCAGTAACCAATAAAAGGAGAGAGGGTACACAAATAACAAAGCTTTAAGTAGTTTATACGCAGAAATAGGAGGCGGAGTTTCAGCCGCCGAGGAGGTATGTCCAGCCTCTTAACGCCCATCCGGATTACTGAGCGTAACTCCCGAAATAGAAAACAGAATCTTTAGATTAGCTCGCACGAACTGCCATTACTTTATCTCACCAGATAAGGAAAATAAGTTATTGATTCCTGGGGCTTACAATCTCAGCTGGTATAAGAGACGATCGCATTTTCGACGTACTCGCCAAGATCGATGAGTGATAACGAACGGGACTTAAAGAACTAAAAACCGCAGCGGGACAGCAAGAACCCTCCTCGATAGGCAAAACTAGATTACTGTATTAACCGGAACCCAATTTCTAAGGAATAAAATTTTAAACATAAAATTTATAAATCCGAATCCACACGATGGAAAACTTTCTTTTTTTGTTATCTCCATCTTGGGGCCGGACCTGCTTTAATATGAACACAGCTCTAAGGGTGACTGAGAACTAATTCTTACACCATCTTCATACGAAGATGGTGACCAGCATCTTTATCATCACCAACATCGTAGACACCGCGTATCACATCCGTTCGGTCCGCAGCATAGTCCCTGTAATGTTAACTGGAAAAAGCATGCCAAATTTCCTCCAGCATACTTCAATATGTTGCAGGAACCGATCGTACACGAACAACAAGTGTTTTGCGGTGTCCTCCTTCCTGTAATAGTCGCAATCCGTAAAGGCTCTTATCGTCCGCGGGTACAGGTACGCTTTGAAGCACCCGTGACCGAAAGGAACCGGGGGAGAGGGGTTCAATTCGACCCCAGTTCCCCGTATTCGCCTTCCAGCCATGTCTGGGGATTCGGAATCAGTCAGCAGGTTCAGCTGCCCATCGTCGACTGATCCCGCACACGACGGTAAACTGCCGAGTTTATAATACCACAACACAGTGAAGTACCGATTAACCCAAAAAGTAGTAAAGAATTTGAATCGCGTGCAATCTAAGAATAAATGAGGGTGCAGCGGGCAACAAGTATATCGTGGTAAACAGTTATCGTAGAATTTATTATGTCAATATTCTGCAATCAACTCTGCAAATCGTAGTGTAACCATCTTTGCCGTGGGTACGTTTATCAAGTACAAAAGTGCAGTGCAAGTAAGCAGAACATTTCGACTGCATTTCAGATGGATCGCATGCTTTTATCCCATCAAGAAATATCGAACAAAAATGGATTAAACGGTTTAATGCAATCGAAAATATTACTACTCGGGTCTTTGGCACTAAGTGGATGATACGTACTCGAAACAGTAGAGCAAATGAGACAGACAGAAGCATCTAGTCCAACAAGAGCTGCCGGGTGTGTCTTATTTTGAATATCTTTCAGAGAAGGAGTTTCTCCGTTATTATGCTTCTCGACGAGATACAAGAAGACGGTGGACTCTTCAATAGGATTGCGCAAGGGTGAAAACGAGTAATTCATTCACGTCTAGCAATTTCAAGGCTTGGAGACATCGATTGGCCAGCAAAGTCTCCGGATCAAACGGCAATTTTTTTGGGAGATTTTTTTTAAAATCAAACCATACCAAATCAAGAAATGTGCATAAAGGAAGCATTACTACTGAGGTAAAGGAAAACGTTAATTTTTTCTGGAGCGTGTCATAGATGGTTGTTTTACAGATTATTCGTCCGCCCGATGGCCATTTGCTGATTTACTAAATTGCAAATAAAAACGAACTATTAAGAATGCTATTTTCGTTTTTCATACAACTTACAGTATCACTAAAATGATTTGAAAACCAATTACATTCTACTGGGCCCTAAGTAACGAAATTATAAAACCGTTTTGTAGTTCGTACTATCATAATTATTAGCTATTATTTATTATTCTTACACATATATTTAATATAAAGGAAAGATGGAAAATAAAAAAAGAAGGTAATAAAAAGTCTATCTGTTCCGTTTACCGAACACGGATACTGGTCGAAACAAAGCAAATGTAGGGTTTAATATCCGGTACAGGTAGGTAGATCACTTTCCATCTTATGCCTTTCATCAATTTCTTGATTTACCAGGAGCTTTACTTTAAAACTTAATAAAGTTTTATGGAACCCTCCTTTAGAATAAACGTAAGTAAACGAATTAGTCGAAAATTAAAAACTAACACGGTAACCAAAGTACGGTCGAAATGGCAAATTAATTTTTTTTTTTTTTTAATAAAAAAAATATAAACTATTAAACATGCTATTAAAAAATCAATTACGATTCTATTAAAAAATATATAAATTAACATATAACCTACTTTCCAGAATTTATTTCAAATACAAACATTAGTTTAAAGAAAAAACAAGAAAGGCAAGTAATACTTACTACAATAAAAAACGTAATGTAATCGACAAACAAATCGAAAATTAATACAGTGTGACAGTTGGAAAATTACCTGTAACAAAAAGGAGAAAAAATATTTTAAATCAATATCAAACAAATCGATTGATTAAATACAATTAGGCCTATAAAAATCGAGTTACAATTTGTAAGCGATTTATATATAATTAATCGTAAACGTCATAATTAATCTTTATTATACGATGATAGAAATTCTACTTCAAGAGCCGTGGATTTAAAAAAAACGGACTCGATTCCCAATATAACCCAATCTTACCGAATAAATACTAATCTGAGGATATTGCCGAAGTACGAAGAAAAGACGACAATACATGAAAAAAATATATTCCCTAAAAGAAACGAAAAAAAAGAAGAATTTAGAGTTCGGTACTACCATCTGATAACAGGAAATTGGATTAAGCATAAATTTATCGACCAATCTGTTTTAATATTTTCCAGCTCCAGTAGAAGTGATACCGTAGTTATATAGATGTAAATTATATCATTTTATATTATACGAGTATATATTAATTTCATTTGTTTAATACGTTTCACTTATGGAACTCGTGATTAAACGTGAACATTACGTATGGTTTTTAATCTTTGTTTTCCCAATACTTTTTCATTTTTTGTGAATGGAACTGTTTTCTCTCATCAACCACGCCAAATTATTACTGACTTGTTTCATTAGTTCTTGAAATCCACTAAAATTCTTGATTTTCTACCGGAATGTGTTCCGGTGTTGTTTCTTCATTTATTATTTATACAGTAATCACTGTATAAAATGGTGGGCTGGCTATACTTTTTCGAATTCTATCTGTAAAATTAAAAATAAAGTATCCTTAGGAGAAAGAACAATTTTCTCCTTCGTTCTCCCCCTGTCCTCCATTTTCTTATTTTTATATAAAACTTTATATCTCAAGTTCGGAATGACGGATCAGATTAATATTTGGTAAGCGTCTTGGTAATAAAGTTTTAAAGTTAGCAAAAATCAGGACTTAAATACCTTCGCAAATTACAAAATAGCGGCCATGTTTATTTTCAACCCGTTATATCTCCGTAAATATTAGTTTTATCAAAATTTATGTTATTTTCTAAAATATTAAGCCTTTTATTTTGAACAAAATGACATTTTATTTTTTTAAGTCGGTTAACAAATAGCCGAGTTATGGGAGAAAATTGATGTAGTAATTTTGTGTCTGTTTTCATGTCCTCCACTTTACGTTCAATTCGATGAAATATTAATTGTTTTTATTTATTGTTAATTCTAGTATTGTAAATTAGAATCAAATTAAGTAATATTTTTTTCACAATAATAGACCTAATAATTAAAAAAAAAATACAACTACCTGTGATAATTTTACGTTAATTATTGTTCAACATTAAGTGTACTTAAACAGTTAACAATCGTTAAAAGTTATCAGAGATGTTCAAAGTGTCCACCATTAAAAATTACACAAGTCTTAAGTCTTTTTCTAGATTATCTTAACCGTCCAAAAATTTCAGGCGTATTTCTACTTTCCTAAAAAACGCATTTTGGATTCTTTGTTGAATATCCTCAATGTTGAGTTCAATAAACAATAATATGTTTCAAATGGCCCCATAGGTAGAACTCAAGAAGGTTTAAGTCACATGATCGGGTCAGGGCACTGGGCCTCCGTGGCCTACCTATTTTTCATGGAAAGTTTCAAGCAGGAAATCTGATATCAACTGAGTGAAATGTGCTGGAGTTCCATCGTGGTGAAACCGTATATTTCCTTTTAATTGTAGAGATTTAACCGAAAATCTTCCACAAAAATGTGGAAGATTTTTTTTCCACAAAAATGTGGAAGATTTTCGGTTAAATGAGCAACATAATTTTTTCCATTTCAACTATTTGGTACAATTACAGGACCCAAAAGAGTCATTAAAAATACCTACCCATGTAATCAGGAAAAGTCTTTGTTGAGGGCTACTTTGGTAAGTAACATGAGGATTCTCGTCGTTCCAGAGACCCTGGCTGTGATAGTTCTGAACATTATCTCTGTTGAAAGGAGCTTCATTTTTACAGTGTTAACATGATCAACAGTAATATTCGCTGTGTAAAATTAATATAAACTGCTTTATTATTATTTAATATTAAATTTGATCGTGAGAAAATAATTACTTAATTTGATACTAATTTACAATACTAGAATTAACAATAAATAAGAATAATTAATATTTCATCGAATTGGACGTAAAGTGGATGACATGAAAACAGACACAAAATTACTATATCAATTTTCTCTCATAACTCGGCTATTTGTTAACCGACTTAAAAAAATAAAATGTCATTTTGTTCAAAATAAAAGGCTTAATATTTTAGAATAATATAAATTATGATAAAACTAATATTTACGGAGATATAACGGTTTGAAAATAAACATGGCCGCTAGTTTGTAATTTGCGAAGGTATTTAATTCCTGATTTTTGCTAACTTTAAAACTTTATTACCAAGACGCTTACCAAATATTAATGTGATTCCTTAATCCGAACTTGAGATATAAAGTTTTATATAAAAATAAGAAAATGGTGGACAGGGGGAAAACGAAGGAGAAATCATCATTTTTTCCTAATAATATTTTTGGTTTAGTTTTACATGTAGAATCTGAAAAAGTGTAGCCATCCCACCATTTTAGAAACACTCTGTATATATTATAAAATACTTTATATATTTATTTTAATACCTTTTTCAGTTTACTGAAAACGATTAATGAATTTGGATAATGACCTGGGAATCGTTCATTAAACAACCATTGACAAATAAATTAATACTCATAACAAAGATAACAACAACAAAAAATCGATCGTTGTACAGTTTTACTAGTGATAACATTAATAGCACAAATCAAAAGGATTTTGAAATTTATGTCGTAATTAGGATTTATAAATTCTAATCACAATCGAGGATTAGATGTTGGAGAAACGCGTTAACGTTACAGTCAGTGCAGAACGGAGGACTGCATCCAATTTGTGAAATAACCGGTTAAAAAAAGGAAATCTAGATATTTTACAAAAAAAATCTCCGTTAACAAACAATATTTTTAAAAGTACAGAAAAAGTAAAAACACGCCGGCTCGACCATACAATACGCCCGTTTAGTTACCTCCCACAACATTTACTCCCGTTCTGCGGCAAATTAATTTTTACTCCCACTCTTCAGTCACTTTTTTTAAATAAAGTCGTACGTAGGGCACCGCAATTAGGCGCAAAATTGCAATCGAACGAGTCCGGTCGACTCCTAACAGGCGATCGCACAATAAGGTTGATTTTATTCAATTAAATATACTCGACATAGTAGAATTCATTCTTTCACGGTGAGGTTATGCGTATTAATAAACCGAGTATTTAGACCAACAATATTTTAAATGCGATATGCAACACTAATTAAATCAAACAGGTAAACAGTAAAACTTAACCTTTAATATTAAAAAATTAATATCAATAATAAAATAAATAAGACATAATGGAATTAAAATAATAATAATAATATTAATAAGAGATAAATAAAACTGAAAAATAAACTTTAAAAGTATAAGAAAAACAAACTGGAAATCATGTTGTAGAATTCCAATAATGTATTATTATTCTAAGAATTTAAACTAAAAAGGCGCACTTACAGACTTTCAGCTGTAGAAAATGGTTTCCTATTAATAGAAAAAATTCCAGCTAAATTCTTACTTAAGAAAACAGAATTGTAAAACAAAAAATTTACTCTAATTCGTTGTTTTAAAATTGTTTTTCTTAAACCGTTTATAATATTAATAGACTATGTCAACTAACGTCGTTAATTGTCACCTAAAATGTAAAGTAGTTTTTCGCGTTTACTTTAAAACGTTAAAACAGAGCGAAACACTAAATCGAAAAATATCTCGAAGCTTTTTATCGAATTCTTGTGGGGCCGTTTCGATATAAAAAAAAATGATTAGATTCGAAGTTCGCTTTACTTTACAACAAAACAACTTATTTTAATCAAAAGAAAAGATTAAATTAGTGTACGGTTTTTTTTTAAATTCCACCCGACCTTGAAAATAAGATAGTACTGTAAAATTAGTCGAAATCGTAACTGAAGTATATTGTTAAGTATATCTACGTATGTAGAATATAATGCTGAATAAACACTATCGATCGTATTTCGTATAAATTAATTCGAACGGCCGTGTGGGGACGAAACCGCACAGCGACTGAGTCGAGTAACGAATAAAAAGCTGTATTATTGGCAGTACTGTGCCGCTACGCGAATATGTATGCACAGACACAAATACAAACAGACCCGTTAAATCACCGTAGGCGTACTTGTGTTTATCTAACGTTAAATTGCACCCGTAAAAGATAGCCGCACTAAAATTATCTTCCACTACGAGAGTAAACGATAAGGCTGTATAAGGTACGATAAACTTCGACAGACGATAGCTCATAGTTAAACGATTTTATCGGACCGCTATATTAAAGTTTGGTTATTCGAATTCCTTCATATTTTATTTATACGTTTCCGGTTTATTCGTACTCCTCTACGCGAACCTGTAAGTCGAAAAGAATCTTCAAGAAATTATATCGAGTAAATTTGGTTAATTCGGCTCGGATAATAAGCCGAACGTTGTGTAAGGTTAAAACCTTACACAACGGATCCGTTTATTTTTTAACGCAGGAATAATAATTAGGTAGACCAGCAAATAATTTTATTACTCGAACATCCGTAATCGACATCATTTTTGCTAAGCGCAGTTTAAATGTCTTTGTACTTACAAACAGAAGATACCTCTCTATACAGTGATTATCCATTCAACCATAAAAATTAAAAAATCATTATTCATAATTACGAGCTAGAATTGCATAATACATTTCAGCAATCCGACGGACAAGACCGAAAAAATTGAATTTCAATTTCTTTTTTCCAGATAAATATACGTTAAAATCATTAATTCGCACAGAAAACGATACAACCTAACCGACCAAAAACTTATCAACATTTTTTTTGCATCATTAGAAACACGTTTCCTTCATCTAAGATGAGTCGAATGATAATGTTTTAATACAATAAGAGCATTTTACCTGCTTTTTTATAAACTGTTAACAGTTATGAAATAAGATGTACAGACAACGAAAAAACCAAATAAATTCGGCCAAATATTAACATTTTAAAAATATTATTTATCACGAAGAAAAAAAAAGAAAGATAATCCATTTAGTAAATCGGTAAACGAGATCTAAATATCAATTTTTTTAATTTAGTCTTCTCTCCATAAATGCAATTTTTTTTCAAAAATCAACCCCCACCCCTGAAATATATATTTTTTATTCTTTTGCTCTATCTCCCTTCGGTTAAAATATTTTCCAAAACATTTTTAAAGTTACAATCTTCAATCTTTTAGAAAAGTTTTCTAAAAATTTATTCCCCACCTCTAAAAAAGTATATATTCACATTTTTGGTGTTTGGCTCTTAACTCTTTTAATTTTTATTAAAGACCTTTTTTTTGTATTTTTCTTCATCATTTAAAGGACTATTAAAATTAAAATAACTTTGGCGCCTATTTTATATTTCAGACCCAAAATGAGAAGCAATTTTTTTCATTACTTTTAAAAAAGGAATACTTTATTTATTCAATACTTCTAAACAATTCTCTTTAATTTTTTTTTTTTTTTTTAAGGATCACTTTATAAATAATTTTTTCATTGGATCAGTTATAATAATCCAGAAATGTTTACTTTTGTTATTATGGATGGTCATTTAAGTTACTAATATTCAATGTTGTATTAACATTTATCTATCAATGTATCCGATATTTTAAATGTAATGAGTTTTAATTATTTGTAAATCTAATACTACGTATAAATTAGTGCTTCAAGGCTTATAATTATAAGTTGTTGGAAATTTCTACCACGGCAAATGAATAATAAAATTGCGAAAAATATAACTGCTTTCACCGCCAAAATATAAATTGCCTTCACCGACAAACAGATTTTGTCGGTTTGCCGGTCGGTGTCAATTAACAATTTAGTTATGATAATTATGTATGAGTATATTTCCTTTGTATTACTATTATATCTTTCTTATGTTATTTTACTCACTGTATTTGTATTACAATTTTTGGCATTTAATAAATAAATTTAAAAAAATATATATGCGGGTGTGTTATTGTAATACTGTAAATTTGTACTCATTACGGAATAACCCGATCTCATAATTCTAAAAATTTTAATTTTCTTTTAAGATGGGAATAACGTTGAATCCACTGTAAACCTTAAAAATCCATTCTTAAAAAAACGAATTATTTTTATAGTGGATTATCTAGTAGCCATAAAATTCCTAAAATTAAGTATCTTCTGAAATATTTTTTTTTAAATATTAATCTACGGTAAAATGTTTTAATTGTTAAAAAATGCCTAGTAAAATTTAGTTATTAAATAAACAAAAAACAATTCATAAAAATTATATTGTTAATGTACTACCTTAGTAACAGATATTTTGTTTAAAAATTCAGTCTGCGATGAAATGGGTTTGTGTGAGGTTACCCTGCCTCAAAAAAATATTAAAAGAATATTCATAGTAAAGAATTTTTAAGCTTTTTTTCAAACTAAATATTAATAAAAACACAGAAAATTACTTTTGCAAGAAGACGGTTATGATCGATTCTAAAAATTATTTGAATTAATTTATTAAATTATGTATTTCTTCTATTCCTTTACAGTAACATAAATTTCAACTCTACAAAAGGAAAAACAGATAAGTATAAATCGATTACAATAGTTTAACTCTATGTAGTGCTTAAAATTAATAATAAGTATTTTTATCTGTAAGCATCATTATAAATATTAAACATTTTTTTCTATGATTGTAAAAGAGAAAGGAACTGGTTGATTCTTCACACCTCTAGACCGCAGACAATTTATCTAATGCTGCTTGTTCTTTATATAAAAAACCGTTGGTAATAATAGGTACAGATGGGAGAATTTATATCATTTAGACACAGTATTTATAGAAGTTGACGATTTAAAAAAAAGAAAATGTGAAAAAAATTAAGAATTCTAGGTTTTACCAAAATGTCAGTACGGGACAAGAAAATAAAAGCAAGGCGATGTAATTCACCGGTGGACTGGGAGGGATCGTAAATAAAACATACCGAAAATTAAAAAAAAAGGTTTTACACAAGAAGATTAGTGATGATAATTAACAACGTATTGAAGTTATACGAATCGACCCTGACACGATTTACAGAACACTCAGATGATTTTAGATCAAGCCGACTTGTGTAAGCAATTGTAATTTTGCAATAAATTACAAATATAGTAAGTATAGTTTATAGCGACATCGCATATAATGACATATTGGATAAAGTGACTAGAAACTTGTCTGTATAAATACAGTATGTATATGGTTTATAATTAAATCGGTTTAATGACATATCAGATATTATGACTTATTTTTTCTACTGCAATGTAATTTTTTTTTTCGCTTATAACGACGGACGGAAGTGACTCGTCAGTAACGTAATATATCTACTTAGTAACTACAGAAATATTTTGAAGTTTAAAATGAGTCACCTTTTCCATATTACGTGCATACAGTAAGTATCGTTTACAATCACATCGGATATAATGACATATCGAATATAGTGACCAAAAACTTGTCTCTTGGTTAGTTGGTATGCTGTTAATGCATTAAAAACAGTAAGCATAGTTATAATTACACGGGTTGTAGTGACATCGATTATTATGACTTATTTTTCCTACTGCAATGCAACATTTTATCGTTTAAAATGACGGAAAGAAGTGACTCATCAGTAACGTAGTACAAAATATCTGCATTGTAGCTACAGAAATATTTTGACGGTTCCTTTTTTCTTACGTAAGTAGTGTAGTTCTTTTTTTTAACTTCGTGTACCAGATTATTGTAAACTGAAGCAGTCACATTCACTTGTTATTAATCTTTTGCTGTGAGCGTATCATATCGTGCGGGTACAGTATTTTATTTTACGTATCTGTTATTCATTCAATAGTGATTTAATTATGACTTCGCGAAAAACATTCGCGATAGAGGAAAAGGCACACATCAAGAGTTTAGAGAATGGCAAACTAATGACATCGTCCAAGAATTAGGCGTAAGCATTCGACAAATATGGATGAATCGTGAAAGAATCAGGAACAATTTTGAAACAAATTATGTGAAATCAAAAATATTACGGCCTAGTTAACATAATGATGTAAAGCAAAATAACAGACTTTTTGCAGAAAATTTTTTTTTTTTTTTAATTTTTCTGTATCTTCTTTTATTCTACCGTATTTGTATTTATTATTGAGTAGTTTTGTTTTTTTTTATATTTGCGGAAATAAATTATTGTTATTTTTAATTATTATTATTGTATTATAATACCTGTGTAGATGGCTTATAAAGTAGTATCACTGTTATCTAAACATCGGTTATTGTGATTATCGGTTATAATGACCTAAAATCGTCGGTCCTTTGAAGGTCCACAAACTATATTTACTGTATTATAAAATTATAGTAATATATTGAAATTATAATAATTTAATTTATTTTGAGGACTCAATTTTTATTTATTTTCAGCTTTTTTCTTCAATCATTTTTTTGTTTATTTAATGGGTATTTAATGTAGTAGATTTATGCCAAATCTAAAGCAGAATACAATTCAGGGATCCAATTTAAAAAATAAAAAAACCACCAACTTTGCTTCGTAATGATGAATTAATTCGCCATAGAAGCTTCGAAGCTTTTTCGTGGGAATATGTAAATGGAATTGGCCGTAACTACTACCAATCCCCACAGAGATCGGTATTAATTTAATTTTCATCAACCGGAAAAATCCTTGGTTCATTCCTTGAACTGTAATACAATATGATAATGGTTTTATTGTTGATCGCTGATCAATAACGGTGATCTGTGATGTGATCGGTGCTCACTGAATTTCCGAACCTTTTTTTAAATTTAGAGAGGAAATGTCTTTTGTTACTCAAAAGATTTCATCCAGATACATAAGCGAAAAGGTTTTTTAAAGGAAAAATACGATCTGTTGATTTTCTTTTTTTGTTTACCGTCATAAATAGCTAACATATCAGTTACACTGCAGCGACACATTATAATCCGATGTCATTCTGATATTCAAAGTAAATTCTGGTGAAGCTTTAAGAAAATCATTCAAAAACTTGAGATAAAGAATAATGCATATTCCGTCATTTCAGACGATCTTAGCTCACGCTTAACAGCGGGCGGTTACCTTTACGTCGTTTCTCATTGATAGCTCAACTTTCGAACGGCCTTTTATACATTTTTGAAGGTCTACACGTACTACTCGGAATAAAAACATAAAATTTCTAATACAATTAACTTAAAAATTAATAACAAAATGATATTTAAACGAGCTCTCTTAAAAAATAACAAGTTTTATCTATCGTTTAAGTGCAAACATTTCTTCCGATGACGGTTTCATTCGGACACCGTTTAAGACATTTGCTATTTCGATTCTGAGATAAGGTAGGATATTTGTTTTAATCCAGAACTGTTCGTTTTGTTACATCAGGGCAGTAAATAATCTAATAATTTCAAAATCAATGACGAGATGAAATAAGAACGAAGCACCGGTCTCGACCTCTGTTAAAAAAGGATACATTCACTGTAAATCGATCCACAATGAAACAGCTACAGCATGAGCCAAAATTTGTTGTACTCTTAGTAAAGCGACTGCACTATTACGTAACAGAAACGAATTATAAAAATCGGAGGTACTTTCATGTCCATTTTACTTTAAATTCGAACAGGTATTCTTCAAATAAATAAGGTCACAAGAACAAAAAAAAATAATAAGCTTAATAAGACAACAAAACTGTTTTTTTTTTCAATGGAAAAAAACACTTTTGTTTCGTAAGATACAACTTGTTTTTTTATGACGCATACTACACGAGTAATGATGTAATCTACAGTAGGAATTAGCGAAACATACCAAAAGAAAATTAACATTTTTGCAAGATAAATCAATTGTTGTTGCCGATTGTCTTTTGAAGAAAGTGAGAAAAACTGGTCTGTTATTACAGTAGAGGGGCGGCGTGTGATGGGAGGGGGAGAGAAAAAGAGAAATAGTTAATGAGTGAGAGTGTATTTGTGCACGTGTGAGCAACTTGTTATAATTCTGGCTCTATATATTGATAATTTGAGATTTAAATTCATCCTGTAAATGCCGTCATACAATAATAAAGACAGTGTCTGTGTTTAACGAGTGATAGGCTATTTGCGACAGGGGTATTATCGATTCACACTGTGATATATGTCCCACGATAGTTATGCACATGTGTGTACCTTGTGGGCGCCGCCAGGCGACCTTGTGACGGTGACTGACGCTTCACATTAAAAAAGGGTATATGCACACAGTCACCTACCGATCTCTCACAGAACTGTGGAAAGGGATTTTATTTCAGAAGTACAAAGAGTAGAATGTTCTGCGTTTGTTACTTACATATTTAAACGCAAATATTATAATCGATGTGTCACGCGCCAATTTTTAAAGAATTCTGCACATAACGCAAACGAAAATTAAATTGTCAAACAGTCGTACTCATTCATAGTTTCTTATAGTCTGCCGATGTAATAGAAATAAATCTTTCCACCGTTCTGTCTACAATTACATCACCTATATATTTTTTTTCCTAAAAATGGCATAGTTAAAAAATCACATAAAAAAAAATCGTCGAAGAATCAGGATTACCCTGTTTTGCGATTTGGTGTCCCGATCGCTTCCAATTATTTATTTGTATTTCTGAATTATTTCGTTATCTGTATAACAGTGTAATTAGCAGCGACCTGATCCTCGAAGCGAGGGAAATGTATTACCCGAACGGAAAGTACGCACCGGCGATCTGTGTACTCGCCTAAAATATGTTATATATAATTAATTAATAAAATTACTATAATTAACGTTATTACCTGAAATAATTTGAGTACTATTATTTTGTCTAATTTCTCGTACTTCTTAACCGTTCAAAATCGCTAATAATTTCACTTACACGAATGCTCCCTCCGGCTAAAGAACGTAGCCTATAGGTTTACAATTCAGATTTTTACCGACACCAAATTATTATCGGGAGCGGGTAAGGTTATTTCGGAAGGTTTCTTCGCGAAGCCTAAATCTATTCTCCAGCGGTTCCTCGGGATCGGTAGACAAATCGAGCATCCGTGTAGCGTACATCGGAGGAGTTCGATGTTAAAATAGTCGATCGGTAATATCTATCTGCCACCCTCGGTATGATATCCTGATCCTCCGTAGAATCGCAGGTGAAACGGAGCTCACCGTCCAAAAGGGGCCCGATGTAATTTTCAAGAGTCCGGCCATTTTTCTTAATTTGAGTTCTTCTGTAGGTAGATCGTCTCTTTCTTACCAACTACTTTCTTCCCTAGGTCTCCGCGATTTTTTCTGACAAACGCTCTTAGGGATTCGTAGAAAGTACTTCATTCAAGGTAGTAATGAGATCTGTTTTGGAGGGGGGAGGACGTTGCCTATGAACCCATCCGGATATTCTACTCTATCGCTAGCTGTATAAAAAAAATACAACCGTCGGAAACATTTCTTTTGGACAACGCTTTTAGTAGGATAACGTGTTCATAAACATATTTTAAATTTTAATAAAGATTTAAATAGATATAATTTGAGATAAAATGTAAATTATTCATACAAGAAAATTATTTCGTTAATTATACGAGTGTACATTTGTTAACGGTTTTATATTTCCGTCGAGTATACTTTTTTTTTACCACCGATATCTATTGTAATATTATTGACAACGTTTTCCGTTCGTAGAATTAATTTTTTTATAAATAAGTTACATTTCACGTTTTTACGGTAAATCAATTATTTATGTGACGAATCGTCCAGCTATCTCGGATCTAGAGGTTTGACATCTATCTCGGATAGAGGTTTTGTCCTTATTCTTGCACAATTAGTATTCGATAATTATTATTAAGTGTGCGACATTTGGATGGTTCCGAGTTTATGGAGAATCGGTTCAGGATTTGCAGTTTTACATACAGTACCGCTAATTTTATTTTACGAATTTTCAAATCACCTGTTACCAGACAGACCCACGTTAATTACCAAACCGGATAAGATTTGCGTGCACTAAAAATGTTGTAAAAATTACTTTTAATGTTGTAATATACAGTCGATAATTTTTTCGAAACAATAAAGATAAAATTAATTAATATCATATCGCATTATCTGTGTATAATTCATTAAGTACATATAATCTGTATCATAACCTAGCGATCAATCTCGTGTACGCCTACGCATTCGTATAGAACGACCTCTGAAATAATTATCTCCCGGTTTTGCAAAACTTACATATTACCTGTATCGCAATCGTATCTCGCCCGTTAACATTCAGCCACAACTAACAAACTTTTCACCGTTGATTTCTTCCTTCGACTGATAAAATCGTTTCCATAATGACAGCGCAATGTGAAAACGAGATAAATAATGGAAGTATGGGATCGTATCGGACAAGATATGACGTGAACCACAAGCGAAAAAGAATAAGCACTGAAATGGAACACACAGTTTGGCATAAGAGATATTTTCTGAGGTGAAGCTCATATCTGAACGTATACGTTGTCGTACGCCGTACATAATAACCTCAGTGTAAACGTTTAATTTAACGAGTAGGCTTATTTAGTGTAGGAATTATACAGTCATCCGATAATACGAAGATACTACAAAATACACCCGAACAAATCACGTTTACAAAAGATAGTATTATTAATTTAAAGGTTAGTTTCTTAAAAAAAAAGATGAGATCGGTTCAAACTTATAAAAATGTTACTCTATACCACTGAGTTCCCCTTCACCAACGGAAATAGCGAGTTTTTTAAAATTATAAAAAACAAACAACGCAACACTTCAATATTTTAATTAGAAGGGGACTATGGGGGGTATGGGACAAAAAAGATAGGCCGATTCACCTCCGGACGCATGCGAGATCGAGAACCAAGGTTTCCATTTACGGCAGGTTAAATGGAATGAATCTTCTGAAGGTCGTTACACGCACGGTATTTTCCCTGTTGTGAAAAGTTTACGAGTTGCTAGATGGGTTTCCCCCGATCGGCATATTATTCAGTTTCTTTCTGGATACGGTGTTGGCTGGTCGGCTCAGGTTAATGTCCGGAATGTAGAATCGATGAGGATACACACCACGTCCTGTATATTTTCCCAAAGTATGAAGCTGAACCTAATAAAATAGTTAAGGAACTTGGGAGAATTAATTTTCTCTTACATTTGCAAATCGATTGTAAAACTCAAAAGGAATGGAGTACAGTTGCTGGCTTTCTTAGTTCCCTGGCCTGCAGAGAGTAGCTGAAGGGGGGAAATTTCTTATTGAAAGGGGGTTGCAGTAACAGCTAAAGCAGCAACCTGGATGGCTAAGGACCTGCTTGGATGCTTACTTCGCCAAGACAGGCATTTTGGTATTGAGCCCTGGTTACTTTAGCTGTTCATTTCGTACCTCTGATGGAGCTGAGTATAGAAGAATGAAGGCATTGACTTCGCTTCCGGGAACAGACTTCGCTACCGGAGGTAGTATCTGTGATGGAGCTGCGATCGGGAGGATGGGCGTTAACCTCGTTCCCGAAAGCGGACCAGATTGTAGTAAGTGTTTGCATTTATGAAATTTTCTTAATTTTTTTTGACGGTTAAAAAAATGTATCTTAGTATTTTTAGGATAAAATTGTCGTTGCGATCAACAATTGAAGAGATACAAGGAGTGATTAGATGTTTATAGGAGACAATTTATATATTTGTTACCGCAGTTTAATTTCGAAGTTTATTTGTTGAATAATTATTTTGTGTCCTCCCGAGTTACAATGAGGCAGGGGCCCGCGTTTCCGCGAAACGCTTAAACAGTTGAGAATGCTACAAGTTGGAATAGATGAGCGAAAATGTTTTGTTGAAAAAAGCCAACAGCGAAGACGATAGCAAAGTTGAATTATACACACCGATGGAAACGTCTACCGAGGCATACGCATCGGTCAACGGAGACCCGACTGATGAACGATAAGTAATCAGATTTACAGGGTTGAAACACGATATCGGGTAAAGCCCATCAGGGCTATGAATGGAGGGAGTGGTGTGGCGACTGGAATCTTTACAAAGTAGGTGTCTTCTCCTACCGAGGTAATGATGTCCCTAAAGGTCATAACACGTTTTGAAAATTAACGGTTTAAATATCTTGACATTTAAATTTTCCCAATATTAATAACGGACGATTTTCTCTTTATTATTTCTTTTTTTCTTTTTTCTTCATTATTTATTTATATCTAAAACACACAAGCAGGACTGACGCACGCGAAGATCGATAAATTTGTAACAAGTCGAAAAGAATCAGCAAAGAACATAAGTGTCGATGAAAAAATAACAATATAAAACCTCTCCCGCAACAGAATACTTTCAACCGTTTTACTTCCTTGTTACCAAGGCGACCGTCCTTACCCCACCGTCGATATAAATATCCACCGATCATCCGACACTCGTTCATTCCTATTTATTCATACTGCCGTCGTACACGCTGTGTAAGCAAATCGGAAGAAAACGGTTTCACCGGAAAAAAATGAGAGTGCGCAGCGAACCGTAATTTCACCTGGCAACGCGTTCAACACGACGAAACCCATCGTTCAACAACTATATTATTCTCGTTATGAAATTTAATTATACAGTAGTAAACTAAATACAAAGATATGGTGTTTTATTTTTAATTAACGATAATAAAATGCAAACCGACACGATACGGTTTATTATTTTTTACGTGATAATAAATAGTTAATTAAACTGAGATTTCTACACTAATAACAACATTCGATGCCATTCGATAAACTATAACAAGTTTAAATAAATCAACAGTTGAAGAAATCGCATCGCATGTTAACTACATCCGGAACCGGTCGCTGTTATTTTAGATATTGTCAAAATAAACTCATCGGGGTTTCACGACACTGTGTACTAATTTCCCGGACTAAAGGTCATATTTTACCGGTAATCGATATAATGATATTTAAGGAATTATCGTGTTCGTTATTTTGACATTGACGCGCGGTTCCTCAAACACATTGTGATTTATAGTTAATTTCCGCGTACAAATAACTATTATAGTAAAAATTTTCTCCTTAAAAACTAAGATAAAAATACATCGGTAAATAAAACACAATATCTCGAATGTTACCTCAAATAAATGTTAATAACAAAACTGTATCATTATTTTTAGGTACCTCTGAATCTGCAAGACGGCCGGGCGTAACAATATACAAAGTGTACCGTTTAAAAGATGATTTTTAGCACATACCAAGTATCATCAAATACAAATATAATTACGTTCCCGTAAGAACAGGTACGTACAGTAACTTTCAGAAGAAAATAACGAAAAACTGTTTTTATTCTTCGTTTATCTTAATATTAAATCTTATATTATTTAGAACCGGCGGTAAAATATTAATAAATCTATAACTTATTGTATATAGCTGACAAAATTCCTTTCAGGTAATCTTAATTTTAAAACAGCCTGTAACCTATTGTCTAAGAGACCGCATAAGATTGAACGGGCAGAACAGTTTACGGTAAGGGTATTCCTTAAATTCCATCAGCGTATTCCACAGACCACAAAACGTTCTTTAATTATACTAAATTTACTCACCACATTTTAAACTTTTTTTTGATTGCTTTTAATTTAATCTTATCTATTTAGACGTTAACAATTTTAACTCTTCACTTTGAGGTCAATAAAGTAGAGTATACGTACCGATAAGCCAGGAAACTAGCCGCGGACTGATCGTAAGCATCGAACAAAAAAAAACAATGTAAAATGTCAAAAGAGGTCGGTGCAAGGTATTCTCCATAAAATTAGTGATTAAAATGAAAATGGCCTATCTTTACACGCGATAATGTAGTGTGAGAATTTTACTGCGATGCACCCGTATCGAACGGCAAGAAGAATTCATCGTCGGTACTGAAATTTAAAAAAATTCTGGCCGGCATAAAAATGTATTTTTTGTTAATAAATGAAAAATGTTACTCGCCGACACGACCATAATCCTCTTCTTTTGTAACCTTATCCTTTCAACACGTACTTAAGATTCGGGTATCGGCAAATATCAAAAACGATTTATACGATTCAGAGAGGCCAGGAAAGGAAAAACACTAAAATAAAAACGTTTACCAACACACACATACGAAAAAATCAGACTTACATACGGCCGATTAAGTGTAACCGTAAGAATTTTAGCCAAATTATCGACGCAAATAATAACGTCTATTAAATTTAGTACAGACTTTCAAAATCATGAACGATTTAAAAAAGCAATATAAAGCGACAATGCATCGCCATAGAACGCCTATACGAAAGAATGACAAATAATAATTTAGCGTGGCGAAAAAAAATAAAATCGGGTCATGAACCGTGTAACCGTGACGAATACAGAAAATTATAATAAAGATCATCAGACAGACCGGATGGAGGGGTAATAGACGGCGAGCAAAGTGTCAAAGATGATGTAGCAGGTGACATTGAACCGGTTAAGGGATAAAAACTGTGGAATCGGCCGCTATACATATATCCTACTATGGCACTGTTGACTTCTAAACGGTCTGTTTAAAGCTGGGGGAACGGAGACAGGCCGACTGCAATAATATAGTTCACTAGCGTGCTACAGTGAACGCACTCGCCGAAACCGTTGAGTCGGCAACAGACTCCACAAATAGCTAATACTCTTTTTATTTTTACTAATTTAACAAATACAATTCGTCATCAATATACCTATCTCTGCCGCTACTACATCGGACGTTATTCTAACAGATAATTTTCACCGATAAAAGGAAGATAATTCCGATTTAGGAATTAACACCGATAAAGGAAAATAATAAGGAATCTTTAGAAAAAAATATCAATGGAAACAAAACAAGGAATTCGAAAAACTTTTCATAATAACGATAGTTTATTAACTGTGAAAAACCACAGCAAACGTAGATTTTATTCGAGAACACTAACAGTGTTTTTCGGTAATCATTTCAATTAAACTTACAAATACTTCCATTTTTTTAAAAATATAATTGGAGGAATAAATTAAAAAAATTATAAAAGGACTTAAGATCTTCTTTTAGATCTTTCTTTTTTTTTAATTATTTATTTTAAGCTACCTGTACCGTATTCCTTGTAGGAGACAACAGAATCTCGAGCGGGAGCATTTTATGGCGGAAAGTTTTTAACCTTCATAGCCCACAAGCCAAAATCCATCGCCTAGCTTTCAGTGATCGCGACAGAAATAATTAAAACTAATTTTTACGGGCCTGGTACTGAAAATTTGATATACCTTAAGTAATGAGGATGCATCGAACTAATTACCTAAACTCGTCCGACTAAAAACTTTGAATAAGAGCTTCCCTATGATTGCAGGCGATATATCTACCTACTATCGTGTATGCATGATTAAAAAAAAAATAAAGATTAAGCAATTATTATTAGCTACTTTAAACCCGGATTTATAAGTTTTTCTGAAGCAACCGCAGTAACGTTAATTCCGACGAGTATAGTTAATAGTACATCCACACAATGGTCTCGTACTATAAAATACAATGTTTCGAAGTAGAGTGATAAAGTTTATTTTTCCGTCGTAACAGTCTAAAAGTTATTTAATGATCCCATACTTCATAAGAACATACTGTACTTAAGTATGAGAACTCTTCCGCAACATTAAAATACGAAGTTAAAAAGTATTTCAGGCCGCAACGTACAAAACAAAGGTTAAAAAAGATCCTGCCTCAAAAGGTTGTAATTTTTATTTAGGAAAAAAACGAACAGAGATAAATGTATAAATTCATCACGCGGAAAACCCGATGAAGAAAAAAATAGTTACGGGACGATTTTAAAATTAGAAACAAAAATATTCATAAAATAATTAACTGCGAATTTTTAACCTTTAACGCCGGTCAGGAATCGCAAAACGGTCGATGCGCATTCACCGGTCGCTCTCGGAAAAACATATTTTGAGAGATTCATCAGAATACGCCCTAGTTTTATCAAATTTTGTATTTAATTCGCAAATAAATTAAATTGATATAGTACGACGAATATATAAAACACGTTTTCAAATTTTCACGAAACCGTAGCCTTTCCAAGGGTCATTTTAGTTTCCTTATTTCTATAAGTCAAACGATAGCGTGTTTTTGCAAACGAAATAATTAATAAACAATTACGCGAAATCCAAAAATTCTGAATACATTTAAGGACTCTGTACGGTAGGTTCGTTTGTTTTCGGCGCATCTGCGGTTCATCACGTTCTGATGTAAATTTATAAAACGAGAAATTTTTTCGATATCGGATTCCAGATTGGTAAATAAAAAAACTACAAATAAACGATAAAATATACTAGAGTATAACGTAATACGGATCATCGCATATCAAGCTGTCGCATTTAACGTACAATTACGGTATTCCTAAGGGTCAAATGTTAACGATGTGAGCGCGCGAATAGCAAATTTGTTTACTTTTACAATATTACGACCCGTAACTCGAATAAACGCCGCCGCGCCGCGCCGAATAAGCGCCGTAGAACTTACCAAGAACTACTCAAATATAGTACATACTAAACTACTGATAAGTACTACTAAGTAGAACTTAGTAGTGAAATACCAGTAGAACTTATCAAAAATACCATAAAACCGATCAGTACATCCGTACATCCGTTATTTATCCGCCCTCCGGATAAATAACGATTCAGAATGTGTTCGTACATCGAATCTATCAAAGTACCTGACACCGATGAATTTTAAGAAAAAACTAAACAAATAATCAGAAGTTCTAATCTGTTCAGGGTAATACTGGTATTATTTTAGAGAAAAACATAATTTTCTGTGAGAAACATTAAAAAAACATATTAATTACGCGCTTATAAAAATTATTATTTATTTCTTGACGAATGAATCTGTTACTCCCAGTAGAGTCTTGCTATTTTTAATGGATTTACCCCATAATTGATAATTCTCATTTGGGGATAACTTTGTTCCTAGTATTTAATTCGATAACGGTTCGATAGTGGCTCGATGTGAGACGATGGGGAAATTTCACGTATATTTTCAAGCGTTGATAAAATAATCTGATTTTCTTTCTCTCGCTCTTTCACTGTCTTTTTCTTTCGTTTTCCTGTTTAGCCTCCGGAAATTACCGTTCAGGTATTACTTCAGAGGATGATATGGATGAGTGTAAACGAAGTGTAGTCTTGTACAGTCTCAGTTCGACCATTCCTGAGATTTGTGGTTAATTGAAAGCTCAACCACCAAAGAACACCGGTATCCACGATCTAGTATTCAAATCCGTGTAAAAATAACTGGCTTTACTAGGACTTGAACGCTGGAACTCTTGACTTTCAAATCAGCTGATTTTGGAAGACGAGCTCACCGCTAGACCAACCCGGCGCTTTTCTCTTTCACTGTCTGTATATGAGTATTTTAGCCGAATAAATTTTTACTTATATTTTTAAGGTAATTTCCTTATATTTCATATAATTTATTCGGCAATTTACTGATTCGCACCGTTTTCCCCACGAAAGTTTTACTGAAGTCGTCGATCGAATATATTTTACGTAGTGAATGATTCGATTGAAATTTCGTACAGATACCAAATTAATCACAAAATATGTTACCGTAAAGTATCAGCACTATATTTATGTATAAAACGGATTTCCATTATAAATTTGAAAGATGCAAAAATAAACTAATAAAATTTAAAAATTTGTTAATAAATTTTAGCGATAAGAAAATATTATGCTCGATAATTACGCTATTAAGTTCTTAAAAAATGTAACAAAAAAAAACCGGTAAATTAATAATTTAGAAAAAGTAACTTATCAAGCAAATAAACAAACCCACTACCTTAACAATAATAGAATATATGAATAATAAAACAATTAGTAAAAACAAAAAACCCGACTTCTAATTCTAATTACTGTACATATCTTCGTAAAACAATTATGAAAAACGAACAAAAAAAAATTCGTTTTTTTCCTTTTCTTACAGGCATATTTTCAGGATACAGTAAGTTTCAAATAGCAGATCAACTCACAGTATCCTGAAAAATTGCCCGCAAGAAAAAAAAGAAAAATTTATTCAACTATTTTTTTGTTCGTTCTTCATTAAAATATGAAAATAGAATAATTTTTAGATTTTGTCCGTCAGTGTAGTGCCCTCCCTTTTCTAGATAAGAAAATTTAAGCTAGCCTATGTTACATCCATACCAATCTTTCAGTGTAGCGCCACCTCCTTTTCTACATAAGAAAACTTACGATAACCTGTTACTACTCAAACGTTTGTTGTAACCCAGTGAAGCTACAGAAGGGAACAAAATAAATAAAAATTGTTAAATACATTACCAGTCCTCCTACGAATAAAATCTGCTAAAAAGACTCCTTATTCTAATATTGTATCGGTCAGATTAAATTTACATTAAACACCGCGAACACGTAATATAAATAAAATTAATAAGAAAAATATTCTGTTTTTCACGTACTTTCATTTATGAATAAAAAACCAATACATCAATTTTTTTGTAATATACAAATAATATAATTTGTTACACACCGCTTAAATAATAATGATAAATTAAAAAAAAAAAAACAGCTTGCAATTATTCAAAAAGGAATCATCGATAAGGAATAAAGATGACCCACATGTACATTATAAATTTATCTATGATGCTCGTTTTATTAAGAAAAGAGATTAATTAATGAGCAAAAAAATTAATCTCGGTCGACTGTTGAAAAAATAATTTATTTAAAATAATTTTATCATTTAAATCTTAACTCGGCGACTGTTTACATTTAGTTTTAATGCTTTTTTTAATATTATTAATGATGTTTTAAAAAATAATAAATTGTCTCGGTATACCGAGGAAACTGCTATATAAAAGATACAACACGTTTAATCAGCATCAATAATAATTTAATTAATAAAAAATGTACAAAATAGTGTTTATAATTTTTTTAATTTATTTCTAAAATATATATATATATAAAAACAAAAAAACATACACAAACTAATCATAAACTAGTATGTCACCCATCATACAATGTAAAATTTTTTTTTGCCCAAGTATTTAAAATTGTTATATTATTAGTCGATAGACTATTAACGAATAGGACAAACTTATTCATGTCGTATGATAATGTTCAAAAATAATTTAATAAAAAAAAATTTAGACGAAGACTAGTTCTACAGTAAATATATATATATATACACACACAACTAAATTTAAAATTTAAATACGGTACAAGTCGACGTAATTTTAATAGATTAAGAGAACGACCTCGGTAAAATAATGATGGTAGCGGTCGGCTCCCGTTATGAGAAGAAAGACTACGACGTTTAACTCTATTGGTAAATAACTTAACGATATCGTAATAAAACTACACGGTACGATTTTATAGGGACTCGACAGCAAACATCATACTGTCTCCGTATAATACAACAAGTAATGAAAAATCTAAAAGGTTTTATCGAAAAGCATAAAACTTTTAAAAAAGTTCCAAATTAATATGATGCACTATTAAAAAATCACAGGATAACAGAACTCCGTTCAAGACGAACGATTAGATATAAAAATCCGATAGGGCTGACACACAATTCAAAAAATCTTTTAAAAATGTCGCGCTAAAATCAAATTCAATTGTATTTATTTTGGCTTCATCGTTAATTTTATTTTTATTACGCATTCGAAACCTGTGTGGAGTTTTCAAAAGAAATGTTGGTTTCAAAAAAGTACTCACAATTTTCAATAAAAAAAAAACTGACAACAAAGTTGTAGAACTTCCTGTCACGCGGCTTACACACGCATACACACACAACTTAAAAATTTAACAAGTCAGTGGTACACTAACCTCCTTGTGGTGAGAAAGGGTAATTGAGTATACCCACTTAGCCACTAATTTAGAGCATTTCTTGGGGTGGGGGTGCGATTTTGAAAAACGTATTTGCAAATATTTTTAATTGTTAACAAATGTGTCTTAAGAAAAATAGACGTTAATTAGGCGAAATCTCAAGATACTGAGGATGACTTAGCTCTACAGCCTCACTCTCTTGATCTTTTATGTTAAAAATTTAACGGCATCAATGCTTCACATATTGAAGTGATCTGACCAAATATGGTCAAAATCGGTCCAGTAGTTCTGGAGATATAAGGTGATTTAGAGTGCGATACCGAACACGTACATACAAACATTAATATCCGGAAATTTTCCATCCGGCTTTATGGGTTCGTTAGGTGTGAAAACGTAAAGATCCGGTGAAAACCGCAAATGCCCAAACTGGACCGATTACTAACTTCCCTTCTACAGCTCGCTAGACTGGAAAGTAAAAAGAATAGTTTTGACAATATATACAGAATGAAATTAAACTTTAAAAAATACAGTGTAAAGATTTTTTTCACATCTTTAGGTTTTTGAGTCGTTGCCAGATCATGGGTTAGTAAACTGTTTGTTTGTTTTCACTTTGGCGTCGAATTCTAAAAGTTTGAATAATAAAATATTTTTACATTATATTTTTACATCCTTTATCCTTGCTACCCGTTTTATACTTTGAATCTTTGTGTTCTTTATAGTTTTTATTTTTTATACATTTCTCTTTTAGAAATTTACTAAACCTGGTGTTTTAATTATAGCCTGCTGACCTAAATATATTTCTTTTAATAGACCGTATCCCAAATTTCGCTGTTTTAAGATTTATTTCTTTATTATGAAACTTACAGCCTAATTGAACTTTCAACATAAACGAGCACGTTACTTTTGTTACATGGTCATTCAGTAATCGCCATTGTTGAATTTCCCAACGGCTTCGTTTCGCTATCACCAATAGCTTCATTCCGAAAATATTTTTAAGAATTTGTTCCTAATTATTTACCTATACTTCGGTAATAGAAGACCGTTTATTACTTTTCGTGAAACCTGTTATTCCATTCCTTGAATTTTATTGGTATTTTTTATTCTCAAACCGATTTTCTCTGCTAGAAATTACTCCATTCGTTAAGTATTTCATCTCCTCGTACGATTTGTTATTGTTCAATAACGTTATCGGTTGAATTTCTCTCCTTTCTCAGAATTTCCAATTAATTCCTCTACTGTTTCATCCGTATAGATGTCAAAAGGTGCATACGGCTATAGTTTAGTATTTTAACCTAGACCTTGAATCACTTCTTTATAGTTAAAATTTTTGTTTTTCAATCTCTCAACAAATTATCACATCCGGCGTACCTGTCTTTTTAATATAAAAAAAAAATTCGTATTCTATTTACGAATAATTAAACCGTTCGTTCAATAACGATTAACTATTTAATTTTAATCAAATTTGTGGATTAAAAAGGTTGATAAAAAGATTAAAAAGGTGAGAGACCCTGGCGCTCATAAAAACATAAATACATTCTGATTAAATCGTAGTTTCCTCATGATGAATGTAATAATATGTATAACAAATTATTATAAAACGCGACCAAATCGCAGAATCGCGGCGAGCATATTGTTTTCGCAGATTTTCTCTTATACCTTGATGAATTTTAATTTTATCTATCGGTCCCATTTTATACGAGTACATCAGTCGCTCGAAACTAATAGTTTCATGCGATTTTAAAATATCTACCGGTATTACTTTTGTTTGTGTTTATCGAGGCAAGGCGCTCGATCGATCGAGGGAGGTATCCGATACGCATCGCGTCGTATCAACGTGTTAGAAGTGTAAACCGGTCGTGGAGTGCAGTACAGGTAATATCTACGCTGTACGAATCACTTGTGTTTTATAATTACGAGTGCACCTTAATTACAGCTGTACGCGTATATTGAATGACATGCGTTGACCTTGTGCTCATTGCAGGTAGACGTTACGTGTATATTCAATACGTATTGCCTTCCTTATGTTGACACGTTAACCTTCGCTTGTTATTTCCCATGACAATAAATACAGTAAGCCTATCTTACACTACTACATCGTCATCATAAACAATGTTATAATATTATTATTATTGTCATTTATACTGTATAAATATCGTGCTCAATGTCAAAAGGGCGCGCTCGCATTCGTTCAATCGTTCCATAATCTTTCTTACTAAAAGGTAATTAGTACAACGGTGTTAATAACATATGTTCTGCATATTTTTCGTTGTATTTATTTTATCGGTCATTCGACTAATTTTCTCCATTTGCTTCTTTCTTTACCGATCTTTTAACCTCAACATATTATTCATTAACTGACTTCATTAAATGAAGGAGGTCTCAAAATCCTACCGTCCTTCATCAAACGGGCCGATCTGATGATTTTTATATTTTTACCAGTTCTTTAGGTGGTTCCGTTGTATTATCAGCATAAGACTAGTTCCATCTGACAAATTTGATTTTTTGAACTTGGGAGCATTGGATAATTTTTTTCGCGATTACTTAAAATTTATTAAATGTATTTTGTTTGTCTCCTGAAGGCACAAAACTTAAAGAGCGATTACATTTTTTTTTTCGATCGACCTATATTTCCCTTACTACTGTAACGGCATATATCGCTATACCCGACAAAGTAAAAATTAGTTCTGAACTTAGAATAAAAAAAGTAATATATATTTCCGCGTTTAAGTGAGCATCAGCTAAAGTTCGTTAGCCGTCTCTACTTCGTTTCTTTGCAATTCTTTTGTTATATCTTTCTCTAGTCATATTTTTTCCCTATTACGTTAGTTTAGAACGTTATCTTTATTCACGTTGATTGCATGTTTTTTGTGAGCCGATCTAAACTCTATTAAAAAAAAAGAAGATATATATATCAACTGAAGTTGGCCACCAAAATGGGATCTCAAAAACTTGAGAAATTTGGAGAATCTTTCCTGGACTTTCCCTAAATAAAAAATGGAGTATTACCTAAATCTTCGGACTTTTTCCAATATAGCGACCAACCTGATTATTTCAGATGAAAACCTCATGTTTTATTGCATTTTTGAGGAGAAAATAGTGCATTTCTATTTTCTTGAGTATTTTTCTTTAGATGCAACCATTGCAGTGCTACAAATTGACAACTTTAAACTTAGAAAAAACAATAAATTCTAATGTTAATTAATTCTAATGTTTTTTTTTTTTTTTTTTTTATAGCTGAAAATTCTGTACAGCTCCATAACAGATGGGCTAAGAAAAAAAAAGATATATAATGTTCACGTTCACATAGTGTCAATCCAATCCTACGCTTACACGCTCTTTTCCAATCTCCAGCATAATCGCTACGGTGAACTCACATCGATATTATATAAACATATAAAATAGTACGGCGGAATCAAACGAGTCGTATAATATTCCGTCAGTCTCTTGATAACGTGTGGGATTTTATATATTCGGAGACCGAAGGAAACCGCAATCCTTGTTCGTAAAGTCGGCGTACTTGTATCTTATTATATCCCAGAATCACTTATCCAGGATGGGTTGTTTATTAGAACCAGATGGCCGGTAGACAATGGTAAAGGCCGACGTTAGAATATAACTAACGGAAACGGCTTAGCATGTGCCCATCTACCTTTCGCACGAGAAATCAGATCCTTTGTGTCAAATAGACATCGTAGTACTAAAGGCACGCTCGGCTTGATTTTGTTAAAGCATTCGATCGTGTTAACCGGAAGTTTTAGGCGTTCAAGGAATTCACCTAATTAATGTAATTAGGTCTTTAAAGACACAAAAATTTTTATCAAAATCACATCCGTCATCACGTGTTATGGGACAGGATTGTAGTTTGTCTACAAGTTTAATCTATATTTATGTCGAAAAATCCTTAAAAACAAAAAAGTAAAAGTAAATTCCGGAATCGATCCGGATAAAAAATTACACGCTTGATTCTTTTTTATTTGCTGACTATTTCCTAATATTTCAGGACACCGAGACGGTCTGCAGTAATCTGTTTATCGACTGAAGGATTTGTCAGCGTGATCGTCTATGCCTATCAGACTCCAAAACGAACGGTTTTTGGAGGGATTGCAGTTCGCTGCAAAAAAAGTACTTATTAAAAAAAATCCTCGAACAAGTATCCTCTTGATGTAAGATCATAAATAAGAAAGTTTTAGGTATGAAACGGGCACGTCACCCGTACTATGAAATAGAAATTATATATAGAAACAATTTTTTTAGGCGAACAAAAAACTAAAAAAGCAAGTCATCAGCAATTTACAGGTGCACAAAGAACATTAATCATAGTATGCAAAAATATAACATCTTCTTTTTTTAAATCCGTGAACCAGGAAATCGCCTATGAAGTCCTAACAATTCGTTGAAATTTAAGAAAACAGTACACCTTAAAAATGATTATAATGTAAGAGACTAGATTCGGAAACCGATCGAAAGGTAAACACACATCGGATACGTTTTACAGAAATAAAATGAAAAACGAAAAAACAATAAAGTAAAAGCTACTTGCAACCGGTCTGGCTGTTTACCCGAAAACTACGGCAGTGAAAATGAAATACATAAATAAAAACTGTTCAGTCCAGTTTACAGTTACATTAGATGACCGTTCTTGATGGTAAACAGAAACATTATCAATCCGACTCCATCGATTAATTTTATCGGTTTTATTAAACAAGGTCGGTTAAAAAATTGTAACCGCTTTACGTGACCGCCGGGTAGACAATAGAAGAAACATTTTATTAATAGAAGAAACGATTCTATTCGATATCGACTGTTAACAGAGAGCGCCATCGCAATACTGATATATCAATATCTATATGGGTACCTTGTAGTTCAAGTAATTGCACTTGAACGCTACTTCGATAAACTTTAAATTGGTGATAAACAAACGAACATCAGTTGGTTATTAATATTATGCCTACGCGGCTTATGATATGAATATTTACACTTAATGAACAGCTTATACTTTGTAGAAATAATAATGATAAATTTTATTGACATTTTACTTTTAATGAATTACCGTAGAATTAAAAATTAATCTACACAAATAAAAATATCTCAGAGAACACGAAACCGCTTTCTTCCAACAAAGTATGATCTAAAAGATACCAACATACCAACAGAATTATTAATAAATAGTAGTTATAAACTATTCTGCTCAGCCAGTAACTTATATAATATGCCGGGTGATTAATTTATATATTAGATGACATCATATCGCATTGAAATTTTAACCTTGAAAAAATAACTTTTATGAGGCACTTTATTGCTACGAGTAATCTGTTAATTTAGATACAAAACATTAATCTCTTATACTACAACGATCGGGACTCGAAACTATTATACAAGAAAATTGTTTCCCTGTAGACACTGATCTGCCGATCTCCGGGAAGGGAATGGTAGCGGGATATTCCATTTTTAATTCGACAAATTTTCAAAAATGTTATTGTATCAGTATTTTTGATATTTGGTATTTGATAACTACCCACCTTGTAAAGACCAAAAAAAATTTTTTTTTATATTTAAAAAAAGATTTTTTGAGTTATTACTCAAGAAACTATTTAAGAAAGTATTTACTGTTGTAAACATTTCAAATTTTTGCCACCTGTGCTATACATGGTTTTTGGGTCTCAAGTGACATTTTCAAAATTTACGATTTGGCGGCCATTTTTTTTAATGAAGGACACTCGATAACAATTTTTTTTATAAGTACTACTAGTACCCAAGAGTTAAAAAGGTAAAAAACGGGCCTGTTACCCTAAGCCCTTCATTATTTATTTTGGGCCCAAAATTTTGAAAAATAATTTGTAAACGTAAGTTCAGTACACATTTCAAGATTTGGTTTTGTAACAAAGTGAATTTTGGGTACAATAAGATGAAGTTCCATCTTACTCTTTCCAAAACGCCATTTTTGACACTCCGTACGATGTAAAATGCTATAGCTCAGGGGAAAAGTGACGAAAATAGCAGCATTTACCTATTGGTGAATTAGAAAATAGTCTGTTACTCAAGAAAACGATTTTGTAAAAATATAAAAAAATATTCTTTTTCCACTACAAAGTGATACCAAATATCATCAAAATCAAAAATAGTGATGCACTGATCATTTGTTGAATTAAAATGGAATACCCTCAGCGTCTCGAACCTTTCATCCGGAGGTCCCGGGTTCGAATACCGGTCAGGCATGGCATTTTTCATACTCTACAAAATTCTATTTCAATATCACACGCACAAGCTTTAAGCTTATGTGGCGAAATCAAGTAAAAATATTCAAGTAAGAAAAAAAAAACTAGGCCAAAGTAAACCTTTAAAAAATCTTACATTAATGAGGTGTATGCAAACTCAACGATTCGATCGATTGATTTTCGTTATATTTTAATTTTTAAACCGATATTTTGTCTTTTCATCTTTTCTTTACCTGATATTTATCTTCAGATCTATAGCAGATTCAATACATTTCAAAGGAAAAAAATTCATAAAAAAACCTTTTCAATTTCTTTAAAAAAAAGGCCCATCTCAACCGATTTTTAAACATTTAGTAAAATCGATTTCCAAAAGCTAGCGCACACAATTTTATGATCGATATTCTGATCTTTCCCGATACATAAAACCGAACAAAAACTGACAAGCAATATTGTTTAGAGGTTTTAATATTTTCAGGGACCTCAAAACGTATGACGTAAAAATCCGAGGAGGAGTAAAAATATCTCGATTCTAGCAATACTTCACCAGTTTTATATACGATTACCGGCCGAAAAAGTAAAAAATAGTCACATAAAAAGAAAGAAATACGTAATTAGTCTACACTAAAAAAAAAACGACAAATCGAGGGAAAAATACACAAAAATAAAACAGGAAGAATGTACTACAACAATGAGAGCAGTTTGTAGGATTAGAGAGCACAATTAATAATAATAAATTTTACGGATAGATTAAACTAGTAAGTAGGAAGGGAGATCGAGATATGAGTCACAAATGAGATAAGGAGGACGACTGCTTTAAAACAGACCATGTGACTACTGACGTCACCACCCCTAAGTGGCTTCGATTACGCTAAATTAAGAGACTGTACTGTCAACAAAAACATTTCTTACAATACACCACTACATAAGACGGCTTAGCAGACGTAATATCCTACTCCGCACGGGCTCAGTGTTACTTTCCTTCATATCACCCCATTAAATATTAATCCAGCTGGGGAAAAAACACCTATCGACCCGAATCGAATCTACTTATTTTTTTAATATTCACCAACGGTAAAAAGCTTAACAGGATAAAGAAAAACATTTTTCACCAAACGAGCGAGCAACCCTGATAAATATTCTTAAGTCCAACATTTCAAAAATTGAACGACGATTTGGGCACACATAACGATTTTTCAGTTCTACAAATAGTGACGACAAAACTCGATACAATTTAATTAAAAATTCAAAAAAGGTTCTCATATTTTTTTACAAATTACGGTGTTTAATTTGTGTTAACCAATAAGAAAAAAAATATATATACAAAAAAGGTTTAAAAAAACTTTCACAAAACATGGAAGAAACCCTTAAAATGCAAGAAAATCGAATGTTGCGTTTTCTCTAGTCACAGGTCTAGCGGTGAACTCGTCATCGCAAATCAGCTGATTTCGAAGTTCAAATGCTAGTAAAGGGGTGTTAACTTTTATACGGATTAGAGCACTACGTCCTGGATGTCGGTGTTCTTTGGTGGTTGGGTTTCAATTAACCACACATCTCAGGAATGGTCGAACTGAGAGTGTACAAGACTACTTTTCATTTACATTCATACATATCATCCTCTGAAGTAATACCTTACGATGGTTCCGGAGGCTAAACAGAAAAAGAAAGGAAGTTGGCAAAGGCAATACGAATTGAGGATCTGCCTGCCTTCACTTGAACAAAAATAGAATAAAAGAAACTTTTCTTTGTTTCAGAGCAATAATATTTTCTTAATTCTAATAAAACGTTATATTATTATTTTCAATTTACATTGTTTTTATTTTCTTTTTAATGATTAACTTTCCATAAATGGAAAAAAGGACTTTTCTCTGGATGAAATTCGTAATCTGTTCTTCAATCCATCTGAATTAAAATTGCATCGGCTAATCGATAATGAGTATTCAACATCGGGTTTGAATAAATATAGAGAAAACTTTATACCAATTAACACAAATTCCGTAAATTTCCATCATACAGTTATCAGTAGATCTACGTGACTTCTCTAAACTCTTAAAAAATAAAATTGAAAGAAATTTTTTTTTTTACGGGTCGACGGGTAAGACTGCATACATCGCATTTACTAAAGAAAATCGCGTATATTTTTTTTCCAAATGACTATGCTGAAATCGGCCCTTAAGGAACGAACGTTTTGCTAATCTAAACGTTGAAGTTTTCGAGATCTTACCGTAAGAAGTTAAAAGAAGATAGACCGCTCGAAAATTCTGTCGGTTAACATTTCTGGGGGAATGATCTCGGCGTTTAAACCACTTAATTTATGAATAAACTGACCATTTAAAATTAAAATTAACAGTACACGAACCGAATAATGAAAAACGCCGCGAAACAACTTTCAACAGCTCGATTAAACTGTCGTATACTTTGGTTTGTGAATGAAATGTAAAAGAATAGGAGTAAAATTCCAGAATAATTAAATTAGTTCAGTTATCTTTTAAAAGTGTCGCATTCAAATTTACTTTATATAATAGTAAGTACACATAATAGTAATAGTAGTTTACAAAGAGAAACCGACACGCTTAAAGCTGTGTAGAAAATTGATCGATGGAATAAATTAGCAACATTTTTTCATTCTGAGATTATCGATAAATAAAAATATTTACTTGTACGTATAGTTTTATTTAGATCACAATTTAACGATTAACATTCGCAACATATTTCCAAGATATCAGTTAAGAAATAAAAAAAATTTTCCCGGTTTCGTATCTTAAAAAAAATCGTGAGCAATAACACGAGTAATTACGGGAGTAGGGAGCATAAGATCCACGCGACCGCATTATCTATTACGAATTCGATAACTGATAACATTTCTCGTTAGTTTTATTTTTTATTTACATTAATAGAGAAAACGCAACGCAAAAAAATATACAGCGTACACATTTTTGTTAAACAAACAGGCTTCATTTTCTAATATATTTAATCGATTAAACAGCGTTAACTAAACAAATTTATCGACTGTTTTCTTTACGAGCTTGTATAAATAATTATCGAGTTTACGTACAGATAAAATTAATCGTTTGCTTTTATTTGGAAAATGAGGTTAAAGTAACAAAGTAAACGTTTTATCTCAAAGACCGTAATACGCAACAATAATTCCGAATTTTATTACTTTATTGTTATTATACAACACTCACAGAAAAAATTATTTCGAAATAAAATTGCTTCATAACACAGTTAAGTCAAATTACCTTCGGATTAAATGAAACTACCTCCAACTACCGTAACATACAGAGACAAATAATAAAAAAAAAAAACGTAGCAAATTATGTTTTTACATCCTATTTTCATTAAGTAATTTTCTAATCGTGTAACTTCCAAGAAAAATCAAATCTATAAAATTTCCTTTTTTTCTTTACTCTTATAAATTTTAACGCCGGATTTTACTTAATCGTTTCAATAATTACTTCGGCGAAAAAAATTTAAAAGATTTCTCGACCTGAATAATTTGTATCGATATTTTCTTAAAAGCGGAAAACAGTTTTGCAATAGAAATTATATAAATACGTATAAAATCCGAAAGAATATAATTAACAAGAAACTGAAATAGGAGTTTTTAAGATTATCGTCTATATTCTTGACGTCTGTTCCCGCGAAAGCGTGACTAATCGTGTATACTTAGCGATTTGTTGCGAAATAAAAACGGCTAGAACCGAGTTGTCCTCGGGCGGATGACATCGATTTAGTTAACGAAATCGGAAGAAGAAATCAAAAGAACATACATACGGAGGGGTTAAAATCTTAATTTACCATTTGCACAGGAAAACAGTCAATTCAATGGACCGATGAAGCACGAAACAAAGGGGGTTTTAAAGACGAAATCGTAGTTCAATATTACGAATTAGTTTTACAATGATCGAAAAAGATAGTTTTTTCTACTGAGAATTCTTCTAGAACCGCAATCACAAAGAAAAAATAATTGAAATTTCATTTATAGTTAAATTAGATAGTAACAAATAAAACTACAAGGAAAATCATGAAAGCGTTTCAAAAACGAATGAACACCGTAAGAAGTACGAGACCGTTCGTGTTTAATAAATCACGATGTGGCGTTCCACATCAAGTTTTAAACTTAGGTACGCATAATACTCCTTATCTACGAACGGTTATTTTAATAATAATAATAATAATAACAGAACTTAAATATTCTCCGACATCAACATACAAGAAAAAATTATAACATCGCATTATATGTAAATTTCAATAATGAAGAGAAATTTACTTAACATAATTTATATAATTCACCTTACGTAGCTACTAATTAACTACACTTTCGTAATCAAAATAATTATAATAACACCAATGTAATAATTTATTAACTTAAAATGTATATGGGTGTGTGTGTGTGTTTTAATAAACAATTTTTTTTATTTAGTCTTTTAACATTTTCCAAAAAAATAAATTTTTTATTCATGTAACATAAAAAACACAAGCACTTGACTATAATAGCTTACATTTACAGTACAAACGTGACAAAAAATACACACACACACACATGACGGCTAATGACAGGTATTTGACGTGTAGTTTAAGCGTTCGACGCCCATTTCAAAAAATGAGCGTCGAACGCCGCCGATACTGAAGACTTTGGTCTTCAGTATCGGCGGCTCTAGATGTTTTCACTATTAAATAAGAAAGAAAATAAAATAAAAAGATTCGTCTAAATCGGGGCAGTAGTTTTTGCGTGAGTGAATAACAAACTAATTTTTTTGGTACTTACGTATTAACGCCACCGCAGCTACAGCTTTATTTAAAATTGAGTATTTATTTTATTGAGTCTTTTTATTAATTTTAAGAAATGATTATTTATATTTATTTTATAAATATAATTTAACCAAACTTAACCTACGTTCGCTTCGCTCGCTAACCTTGACTAATTAACACCGTAATTTGTTGAGTATTTATTTAATAAATTCAGTAATTATTGCAATTATTTTTAAATAAATACTCAAAAAATTACGGTGTTAATTAGTAAAGGTTAGCGAGCGAAGCGAACGTAGGTTAAGTTTGGTTAAATTATATTTATAAAATAAATAAAAATATTATTAAAATTAATAAAGAGACCTCTATGTTACACTCTATATCGGCCCATTTTCCACCGAAATCCGATTGACTACTTTGCTTTTAAATAAAGTTGTAGTTGCTGTGGCGTTAATACGTAAGTACCTTTTTTTAAAAATTCCTTTAATACAACAGATCAATAGGCAAAAAAAAATTCATAAATAGATAATAAATTGGTCAATACATAGCAACTAATACTGACCATAAAAAAGGGACTATTTCTAATTAATTATAATATTAAAAAAAGGAAGCCATCTCTGAACTTATAATGTTCCTTTAGGTAGTCTTTTTTAAGAACAGCTTATAAACTCATTATGCTCTGATATTTGTCTCTTAAATAGGATTAAACAAGGTCCCAAGAAAAACAGTTATAGCGTGAACATTCAATCAATTGTAGAAATATTTCTCATTTGTAACTTATATTTAGCAAGAACATAAACAATTCTTTATGTTGAATTTATGATCTATTTTTTTTTTTACAATTTAGTAGCCTTCAGAAGAAAACGATTACAGTATAAAATAATTCGAAATTTTATTTTAGGTAGCCCTATATAAGCTGGTGTAGATATCGAAAATAGATCATATCCCTCACGGCCCAGCAACGGGAAAGTTAAAGTTTTAACGTTTTTGTAACAGATTACTTGTTAAACAATCTCTAGAATTTTTACTTTCAGTGCTACAGCTCTATTGCTGTTTCACCGGTATAACTATAAAGAGAAAGTATAACACATAGTGAAGTCGATAAATAATTTTTTTTACGAAATGTACTCTAAAAAGAACATAAATAAGTCATTAAATATTAAAAATCCTGAACGCGTATTCGAAATAAAAGTCTGTCAAGGGCAAAACGAGCTTTTTTAAAATTATTTTTCGTCGGTTAAGGAATATTACAATAAATATGGGCAGAAGTTTATTACTAATCTCGGAATATATAGTCGGGGGAAAAAATAAATTTTAAGATCTAACAAAGTGCCGGTAAGGTTTAGAAACGTCTGTGAAACTTAAATCATAATTTAAGTCAATATGCTCTGTTGGAAGTAAGTGTTGTTAAAAAAAAATAGAATAATCGACAATCATAAAATGTTTAAAGAAAATAGCCTAATTATAAAAAAAAAATCGCATGGGGATTACAAATTTTTTTTTAATAGTAGTAAGTAGTTAAGAGATATAAAAAACAAAACTTTTACAAATATTCGATCATATTAAATATTTTTAAATAATGCAGCAGTAACAATAGAAAAAAAAAAATATTGAATTAATAATAGACACAATTTTCACTGATAATCTTACGTATATAAACATGAATGTTGGTTTGTTAGTTTGTCCCGTATGCGTTCCTATACCATTCATTCGATTGCGATAACTGGTGAGCAGTTGTGCGCACGCCCGCGAAGGTTTCTGAATTAGTTTGGACCCGATAGGTGACGCTGGGGTCAAGATATTTCGAAAAATTGTATTTATGGTCCATTTTTTCTCATATTCAGAATATATATTAGTTACACGAAAAGAAAATATTTTTTTGCAAAAAATGGACCCGCTAGGAGGCGCTAGGGTTGAGATATTTGGAAAAAAATCATTTATGGTCCGATTTGGCTCATATTCAGAATACATATTAGTTACGTGAAAAGAAGAAAAGAAAGTTTTGCAAAAACAATACCCGCTAGGTGGCGCCGGTGTTAAGATATTTACGAAACAAACATATACAAACACAATTTCTTCTTTTATATATATATATATATATATATATATATATATATATATATGTGTGTCCGCTAGATACCAAATAACTACTGGACCGATTTACGCGCGGGAAAATGGGAAAATTGAAAGAAAATTGGGGAAAGGGAAATACAGAAAAAGGAGATAAAGTGAAAGGTTAAATTTTGTGACGTTCAGTAATATTCAGTTTTTAATGTTTTATTAAACTTTCAATTTTGTTCATTTAATTTATATATATATATATATATATATATATATATATATATATATATACTCAAATCTAGCAATAGCGAAGCATTGCCGAGTCTGCTAGTTATCGATAAAAATATTTTCTAAAATATATCTTAACAATCAGTACATAACGACAAGTTTTTACAAAATTAAACCTAGTGAAGTTCGAATTAATTTTAACTTTAAGATAATACTACAGTGGGAATTTCTTTCTTGTACAACTCATTTGAGTTTCAAATTTCAAAGATCAATTAACTGCAAGAATTAGTACACGTCCATTATACCCGTATTTGCAAATTGATAATGAAGTTTTACATCTAAACCTATTTCTGGATACCACGCACTGTTTCGTTGTAAATAATATAATATAATATTCCATTTTAAGAATAACAACGAAATCGCTATATATTTACCGCCTTCATTACTTCGAAAAATAATAAAATCTGTAAGATAATAGAATACGATAAAGAAACGGACGAAATGACTTTGAACAAAATCTATTTATGTATTTACCTTCTCGATGTAATCACAGATCACAGATGTTCACAGATAAAAAGAAAGCTTCCAGCATTTGCTTGGATAGATCACAGAAAAATCTTGATCACAGCAGGTATTACCGAATACAAAATTAGCGATAAAATAAAAAATCTGATGTGGACACCACATGATTACTTTGTACGCCTATTAAATTACGTACATACATTTTTTTAAAATGAAAAGTAGATAAAATTTTATTTCATGAACTTCTGGGAAAAGCTTTTTGGAATTTGGGCTTTTTTTGACACTTTTGATTCAATCGATTGCAATCAAAAGGGAAGGTACATAACTAGATATTACAACAGTCCTAAATCCAAAACTTCAACATCCTACGGCTAATCGTTTTTCAGTTATGCGAGATACATATATACGTACGTACAGACGTCACGCCGAACCCACCGGGTTTGGTCTAGTGGTGAGCGCGTCTTCCCAAATCAGCTGATTTGGAAGTCGAGAGTTCCAGCGTTCATGTCCTAATAAAGCCAATTATTTTTACACGGATTTGAATACTAGATCGTGGATACCGGTGTTCTTTGGTGGTTGGGTTTCAATTAACCACACATCTCAGGAATGGTCGAACTGAGAATGTACAAGACTACACTTCATTTACACTAATACATATCATCCTCATTCATCCTCTGAAGTATTATCTGAACGGTAGTTACCGTAAGCTAAACAGGAAAAAGAAAGAAGACGTCACGCCGAAACTAGTCAAAATAGATTCACGGATGGTCAAAATGGATATTTCCGTTGAAATCTGAAAACCGAGATTTTTCGCGATCACAATACTTCCACTACTTCGTACAAGAACGTAAAAATGTATATTATTAAATTGCATTTAACGATGGACAAGCTCATTTTGTTCAGGCGCTTCAAAACAAAACAGTACGGTTTGAATTTTTTGCAAAGATCATCCCAAGAAAACTTGTCATCTAATAAAATACTAAAACTTTTGCGTTACGGACAACAGAAGTACTATTGTTATCATCAACGGACATTCTATCACCAAACGGCAATGTTACGCCTAACTGAGAAACAAGTAAAGCAATTTTATACATATTTTAACTAGATATACATTAAAATATCCATATCAACTAAAGTAAACTATCTAGTATCTATCTTATCCAGTAATATCTTATCCATTTAGTAACTATCTTTATCCAGTAACAGCTGGTTAAATTTTGGCAAACAGTTGCTTTTCTAAACAATAAATTTTAACAATTTATGCTACTGACAGAGATCTCCTTTCAAGTACACCGTGTTAAGCTATTTTATAAAATTTATAAAATATGGCTTTACAGTATTTGATTGAGACAATACTTATGTAAAAATATTTTGAAAGTAAAGGTTATTAGGTTTTGAAATTAAAACGTTTATCTCGTCATTCTCATTTCAGTTCTTAAAACTTATTAAAGGAGCTCGTGTAAGTACACTCATGATGTTTTCTGGTAAAATGAGTAAAAAAAGAAATTATTTATCGTTTACGGTTAAAATTAGATAAAATTAACAATGGTAAATTTATAAAATTTAAAATAAAATGAATAGAAATCTAATGAAATTATAAGTAAAATTACACATTATTCGCGGTTAAGATACATAAAATAGCTGTTTTTATCTTTCTATAGATTTAACACGACAGTCAACAACGATATTTGATTTGTAACGGTCTTTGAACGGGCCAGACCGATATACAACTGGACTTTCAACAAAAACTGAACTAGTATTTAACGCGTACGACTTTCACTTAACACACTCTAATTACTACAAACGACACAAAAAACAACGTTTATACGTAGATAAAAAAATAAATAAAAATAAAGCCTAATAAGTTTTAATTTGTAAGACTTCAGACAACCGTCCAATTAAATGCTTGAACACTACAAATTTCTTTCATACGAATATCAAACAAAAATAAATGACATGATAAAAATTAGGGATTTACTCGATGATCTTACCGACTTAACAAAGTTAGTTAACACGTTTTTAATGAAATAAGAATTTAGAAATAAAATATAAAAGAATTAGAAAAATGAAGAAATTTTCCTAAAATCTATTTTTGTTTTAAAAAAACACCAGTTAAGAATGCGGCAAGCTAACACTGCCAGAACTTACTTTAGTTTATTTTTTAGATTACATACTTACACATACCACATTACATATTACACTTCATACATTATGACCACTCTTTTTTGTAGTTTTTAATGATATTTAAGAATCCGAAAAAAAGTAGGTTTGACTTTTACACTTTGACCGCCTTTTGGTCAGAGTGAATGACTAATTTGTTATAATCTTTTAGAATCTTACGTCAGAATTTTAAGTTTAGAATTTCAAAAAAGTATACGGACGGAAATGATTCCAGTAATGAACTGGAAAAAGTTCACTAAAAAAAATATACTCGTACATACAAATTTTATGAAATAAAATAACCGCCTTCTTTTCATCGACAGATAGGCATATACATCCGAGTTCCGGGACACAATTCATATCTACAAAATCGAATCCAACTCGATCACCTTTTCAAGAAGTTTTCATCTTTTTGTTCGGGGTCTTCATTTCACGGCTTACATAGGGATCTTTTTCTCTGGCAATCGTTTCTCAAGTTTTTTCCATCTCTCACTACACCATTTAATTCTACTATTAAAAACTGGAATTTCTAATTATATTCTACGAGGCTCGGCTGATAAATTTTTCACATATATGCGCATAGCATGGGGAATGAATGAAAAGAATTACTGGAACGAAATAAAAAATGAATAAAAGAAAAATACCTTAGTTACAAAATGCAGTGTTTATTTTTCAATATAATCCCCGTTTACACTGATACACTTTTCCCGACGTCTCACAAGTTTTTGCATTCCGTCACTGAAAAATTCTGGCGGTCTTTCTCATATCCAAGTGGCCACAGCTTGCTTCACCTCATCGTCAGTGGTGTAATGATTACCTTTAAGATCGCTCTTGAAATGAGGGAAGAAGTGGAAGTCGCACGGAGCCAAATCCGGCGAGTATGCGGAATAGGCTCAAACTTCAGTTTGTGAAGAGCTAACAGAGAGTTTGCGCGGTACCCATCGTGCACAGATTTTACGGTAACGCAATCGCCTGATAATATCCCTAATAGTTCTTTAGATATGGCTAACTGAATAGCGATGCGTTGCTGGGTGATTCGCCGGTCACTTTGAAGCAAATGATCCACCTCCTTTCGATGTTTCTCGTCAGTCAAAGAAACTCTGTTTTAACCGTGTTGACATATTGGCCGTACTCGACTCCATTTTAACCGCTACTGAAAACAAACCGGTAACCGGCTTTCAACGCATTATCACAGGTTTGTTGATGGGGAGTTTAGCTATCATGTGTTGCCACGCCCAACTCGATAGTACCTTTTGTCTCCGTGCAGCACGCTAGTGCGCAAAATTTATCAGCCGAACCTAGTAATATCCTCCCAGAAAATTCTCTGCCTGCATTTGCTTTTTTCTTAGGTACCTACAGTCCAGATCTCATTATGGTACGTCGAAGAGGGAACAGCTGATATTTTTATAAATCTTTTTTTTTAATTTCTCTTTAAGCTATGAAATACTACAGTTCTATATAATGAGAGAAGGCCCTTTATCTTGCGCTTAAATTCCGTTTTCATACGTGCATCCGCAATTTGTTTCCTCTTTATTTTTTTTTTAACGGTTATCAATTCATTAAAATTAAAAAGCGCGCTCGGCTGTCAGCGCGATCTCAATTTTTCAGAACGGGAAAATTGTTCGGTTTCAATTCGAGGAACATTATTTTTCAGACCCCGAATTTTCGTGCGTCGAGCCGAAAATGATAAATGTATATTTGTTACCGTCCTGTAAAGAATTTTTATGGCTGCGTAAAATTAATAAACCAAAGTATAACACATCGTCGCTTACAAGATATATAACGTGAAAAAATTACCGATCTCTGTATTTTCATGTCGTATACTAGAACGCAATGAATTCGAATGAATAAAAGTAACCTACAAAATGAATGATTCGAGCCGATTACAAAATACATACACGCTTATGCGCTACTTCAGTACTTGCCTTTATGTAATGTACTACAATGACGAAACGACCGTAAAGAATATAACTTCTGAACTGTAATGGCTCAACCTCTGAAAAAAATAAAATAAAAATAAAGAATACATCATGTAAATAAATTTAAGAAGCGGACGATTCGCTTAAGTATGAAGTTCAGGTTATAACGCCAATGCTAAAAATAGTAAGTTAATAATTAAACAATCGGTGTAACGATCAAAAATAGAAAATACAGTAAATAATATTTTCTAACGTTTAATAGTTATTGCAAATAAGCGGAACGGCGAACAGCAAATCCGCTAATTACAAGAATTATCCCATACCAAACATTTATGTACAGGAAGAATGTAAAATATATATATATATATATATATATATATATATATATACAAAAATATGTAAATGCAATTAGGGACATAAAAATGTGTCAAGAACAATGAAAATTAAAAAATTTTAAAACAGGCGTAATGATAACGGGTTTAATATGAAGCTAAGATCAGGAGTATTCACAAAGCAGAAGTACAAATCACTCTCGGGTTCCGGAAAGGAAAATACTAAGGATAATATTTGGATCTTAATTTAATGAAACTTGGATCTGATCTTAATTCTTTTTGATTCTCCTCCATACCCGCATATGAAAGCAAAATTTGGAAAATCAAACGAATTGAAACCCGATGAGTGTATACGAAAACGTAGGATCGGTGGCTAAAATAAAAACAAGAAATGCACGGCAGTCGCATATATCTAAAGAACGAAAAACGATAACCCTGTAAGACGGTTTTCAATGGTAATCATACGTTAAGAAGAAGGAAACGGTAGGTAACTTGGGCTGTAAATTGTTTTGATTTCCCGTAGAGTTGCAGCGCTAAACAGAAAAATTTCATTAATAGGAAACGATTTCTGAAGAAAGGTATCTCTAATCGTGAAACAGGTAAGGGACTTAACGAGATCATAACGGGCCACGCGAATAGTGCAAAATCTTACTCCGGCTACCACAATCTGATTCCTTTCCTTTCTCATTACAATTCGTATCGTATCAAGATCGGTTACGAGATTCTATCGGTCATTTTTTTGTTTCAGCGGCGCTTTCTTAAAACGTAACGCCACTGTTACAGTGGCGTTACGTTTGCCACGAGACGCAAACGAACGTTTGCGTCTCGAGGATTCAACATCCGTTCCTCAAACTGAAAACTCGCTGTCCTTCCTTCCTTTTTCGTTTGACCGTATCGTCGTCTTTTATAGTTTATTGTACTCTTCGCTTCATGAAATACTAGATAATATTTTCAAAAACTACTCTATTTAAAATCGGATATTATGTACGCATCGTCTCTCATATGACATAAGGATGAACGTTTATGTCTTTTTTCCATAAAAATGCTGCAATACTTGTTAACGTCAAAGTAAAATCAATATTCCAAAAGAAATATTCATTAATTTAATTTATAATATAAGGTTTCTATCTTAAGATTTTTTTTACAATTGCTTCGGTGAAAATTGTTCAATGACTAACAGCTGTTAAAAACGATATTCGTTTTTTATTTATTTCTCAAAGTTTATAACTTTAATAACTTCATCCAGGATATCGTAACGAAATCCTGCAATATATACTTTCGGGTTTTCTTTTCAAGCAAAGTTATTTCATATTCATGTCGAACAGTTATAATTCGGCTAGTATATTATAATGCTCTCTATCGTTGGCCATTTTGTTTTATTCATATTATCATACATTCACCGGTTAATCGCCCCATTGAAACGATTAGTTGTAGATGTATTTCATAAAAATTGGTATATCTGTTTTGGAGTTACACGGGCACAAACAAACAAGCCACCATCCGAATATATTACCCTCCTGTAAAAAATTAAGTCGATGAACACGTGGTATACATGCGATTCATCCGACGCAAAATCCTATTCAAAGGGATACTTCGAGCGTATTAGTTTTATTTATATAATTACATTATTAAAGGTAAAAAAAGACAAACAGAACTGTAAATGAAATCAGTAAATGGCAATCGAGTTTTTTACTGACACGTCAAAATAAATAATACGCGTCAACCTGCCGACTTACTAACTTAAAACGACAATATAAAATAAAAAATAAACTTGTCGGAATCAAATATGACAGCGATGTGAACGAATAGAATAAACATAAAGAAACAGAGGTAACTCATACCAAATGTATCGATTTCACCGACGATTCGCAACCTTTTAGATTACTTCCAAAAATTATATAATACCCGTTGTGAATTCTTGCGTTACTATAAATATTATTTCAAATTTGTATGTGAAATTGAAAAAACCCGTAATAACAATTTTTTTTTTTAAATTGATTTTTTAACATGAAATAAATAGCGGCTCATTTTTTAATCAAACTCACAAGACTTTAATTAATCAAAACAGAAATTAATCGATTCATTAAAAGATTCAATTCAATGATTATTTGTTTATTTTTTTAAGGGAAATGCCTGTGGTTGCTCCGTAACAAATTTCTTTCAGATAATTCAAGCCGAATATTTTTTAAAGGTAAAATTAGATTGTACAAACAATTTTTCAAATCGAAAAATATTTTATTTTTTTTGGATTGTTCGGAAACGCCCGTTAAGATCCGGAAATAGGCTTCTTTTGCTAAATAAACCCCATCATTGGCTTTTTAAAAATCGTTTAGTATTTTTACCGCCGTCAGCTATTTTTTGAGAAAAATATCGTTTATCTTGAAAAATCGTGTTTTTTAATCCCAATAAGAAGAAAACGGAGAAGTACACCCGAGTGGGGTAGTTAATTTTTTCTAGATTTCTCCTGGCGATACGGAAAAGTCACTTGCTAAATTATATGGTGTGTAGAAATAGATTTTATATGGGATGATAACAGATTTCGTAGCGTGTCAAAAACTGTCCAAGTCCCGATTAGGCACGACAAAACTTTTCGCACGCTGCAAAATTTTGCCGTGCTTAATCGGGACTCAAATCCAGAACCTCCGGATGAAAGGGAGAGAGGCTTTACCACTTCGCCACAACGATCGGCAAAATAATAATTAAAGGACATAAAAAAACAGCACTGAAAAAATATTTTTTTTTTGCTTTTTTTCTATTTCTACTTTATCAAGGGGGAAATGGGGGGCTTTTTTGAAAATACAAAATATCGCTATAACCTTATAAGTAAAATATCGAATTCATTTAAAGTTAATAATTTTTTGGTTAAGGGCCTAAAACTTAAACAGGTAAAGTTCTTCATATCAGCAACCAATGGCCCAGGAGGTGGAAAAAATGGTGTTTTGAAGACAAAAAAAAATCATATCTCTCTTAATAGGCATAGTATCGAGTCGGTTTAAAGTGGACGTTAGTCCTCTAAACATTACCTAAAACTTATGTCTGAAACAATTTTTGATATGACTAACCCTTACGGCAGGGGATGACCTAAATGTTGCTGGAATTGTAAGAAGATGGAGCTTGTGTGCTAAACAAGTGAAACTTTTTTCACTTGCAACCGCTGCTGTATTGAGTAACTTCGATCTTAACTTTAAGGTGGAAATCTTTTTTATCCACTACTTAGCACCACCTTTTTTATCCACCTTCCGGCGTGCCGAAAGGAATTTAAATCTGAGTCAAATTTAAAAACTCGAAATTTAAAAAAAAAATTGGCTAGTACATCTTATTTATTTTGTTATTTTACATCAGTATTTTTACCGATTTTCGAAGAAAAGAAAACTTTATTACTTTCGATCGCACGGTGGAATTCAGGGGTGAAATTGAATTTTCTTTACGTTTGGTATGAGGAGAACGAAAATACCATTCACCTAAAATGGCGTTTCCTTATATATTTATAAATCCGAAAGTTTGTGGATCTGTTTACACCAGCAAACGCGAGAACCAACCGACCGACTGTTTTCATATTTTCAGGATATATTCGTGTTATCCCAGTAAAGATTTTAGGGCGTAGATCGAAACGCCTAGCCCCTTTGGAGGTAAAAATATTCAACATATTAATTAAAGAAACATAAATTAATCCTTTCTGCTTCATATTTCTGGTCACCATGACAACAGAAGAAGGGAGGTTTACGAGCATCAACTTATACGGCCATTACCTCGATGGAAATAAGGAAGCTTTTGCATAAGAAAGAAAGACAGATAAAATTACACAACAAAAATGTCAGATCCTTAAGGATATCGGATCCAAGAACAGCCGATCTGGAAACCGGGTTTTTATTTTTTAAAAACCTGCCGTTTTAGTCTAGCGGTTAAACTGTTCGAGGGGAAGAGGAAACAGGGTCACAGTTCGTTCGGTAGAATATTTTTTTTTACTTGTACGAAGCAAAGGAAGTATTGTGATGGCGAAAGATTTTGGTTTCCAGATTTCAACGGAAATATCCACTTTGTCTATCCCCGAATTCACTTTGACTAGTTTCGACATGACGTCTGAACGTACGTACGTATGTATCTCGCATAACTCAAAAAAACGATTAGTCGTAGGATGTGGAAATTTTGTATTTACAACCGTTGTAACATCTAGTTATGCATCTCCCCTTTTGATTGCAATCGACTGAACCAAAAGCGTCCAAAAATGCCCAAAATCCAAAAGAATTTGGATTTTAGACTTTAACTGCAGTAATAAGCCCTCACTTAGAGGTTTTCAACGATATATCATAAGTAGTACTCATTTTCATTGGTTCCAGAGTTGTAGCCAAATAAAATTTTAATTAATGAAATATTTGGATCTTAGGGGAAGGAACATCGGTTCAAATCAGACTTCATCTCCTTTTTTTAATTTTTTTTTTTGTAATTTAAATATTTTTATTAACAGTTATTAACCTCTCGTAGTAAAAGAAAATTTACGATGAATAATAAATTCAATAACAATAAAAAAAAAATGAAAAATATCAGAAGTTATTAATGAAATAATATTTTATGTACTTCTCATTTTAAAAAAATGTGTATATATATATATGTAATTTAATACGCGTACAAGGAAGTCATACGGTGCCCACATCATATTTTTTTTACGTAATGCTTGCTTTACTTGCGTGCTGACAGACACGTCAGCAAAATGTTTTACTCAACTTTTTCTCCTAATCGGTAGAGTCTGGTGATGGCGAAGCCTAAGCGGCCAGATATGAGTAACTTAATACTATTAACCGGCTTTCTTTATTTTATTACAATTATTTCCATTTCTACTCGTCTGAGTTTTATACGTTAATACACGAAGCAAAAGTTAAACATTAAAAATACAGATATTTATTAAAATATGAAATTATTATATATATACTTTTGTATTAAAAAAAAGAAGAAAATAAATGCTACATTTTAAATTAAAACTTTCTAGTTCAATAATACTATTTTGATATTGATACCTGTACGTCGATGTATTTTTTTGTTTATTAAGTTAATTTTTTTTAAAACGTACCAGTCCTAACAAGATATATTGATTATATATATAATTAAGTGAAACTTATAATGAATGCGATTAAAAAACCACAAACGTATAAGTTAATTTTGTTTAAAAGTGATCACTAATTTAATATTACTAATGTTAGTATAATTTTAAAACAAATCAATCACCCTTATTTATCTTATCGATAAACAACATTAAGTATACACATAACATACGAACGGGGAAATGCTCTGCACCGAAAAGTGTATTTTTATACGTTTTTTGAAAAGAATAATACTACGTTAAAATAAATAAAAAAGAAAGCAGATACGACCTGTAAAGAGTTTAATTAATTTCGCATCTCTACCATTCTTTTTTTTTATGCAATGTGTAATGTTTTACACCGAATAATACACCAATAAAGTATTACTTTTTTACGCATTAAACCACCTTAATGAATATTCCATGTGTACAAGCAGGGTCTAGTACAACATTATAGTAGAGCATGACACGTTCGCGCGCAAACTCGATTCGATTTTTGGTTAACTAAAATGTTCAACTCGTATACAATAGCATTTATACAGTAACATTTATAAATTTAGAACCTCTTCCCTAAACCGCTAGAATATAATATTGTATACTAAGAAAAGCATTTCAGTCATCGCATTGATCTACATGTTGACATTCACAATCTCCATTGCCAGGCCCACATTTTACAATTTTTATATATATATATATATATATATCGTACATACAAATCGCGTATCGTTGGCAACTAGACAGACTGATGTAGAATAATACAATACCGTCGCAACAATTAACTGAATCGCTATTAAGCTAATAATGAATATATATTATATAAGGTGTGTATATATATATAAGGTGGAAAGAAAACGCTCTATCGATTGTTGTTAATCATCAGAGTAAATAAAAGAATTAGTGAAGGTAAATTAAAAATAAAAAAAAATTAAAGAAACGGTGCCGACAAAAAATAAGCGAAACGCTGCAAAAAAATTTCAATTGTTTCTGAAGTTATAGTAACAAAACCAACGGTCGGTTAAAAACCTATATCAATTATTTATATTACTTTATTAATAATAATTACTTAACAATCAAAACGCGCATCAGTTTTAAATTCTTTCTTTTTTTTGTAACATTTTCTTTAGCGTGTTGTTCTGTTTAACAGAGCTCTTTAATCGTAATTAATATTTAAAGTACGAAGAAAAAATATATTTTAAACTAAACTTTCGTCACCGCGAACAACTTCTAAAACTTTTTACACGGAAAAGTCAAACGATGGTGTAACAGGCGCTTTATTTATGTGCTCTAAAATTAAACGAACGTGAAAATTTAACAGAAACCCCAATGATTATTGTTTTCAAAAAGTTGGCGACGTATGTTTCTCCCCTCATACAGTTCGAAATTTTTCCTTCGATAAGCTCGCTGGAGTACAACAAAACTCATCAGCGTCCGACTTATAGAAATGCAAAACGAAAAAGCATGGAGCATCAAAATTTCATGATAAAACTGACAAGAATCTATTTAGTTATACGATTTTTTAAATTCGGTTCGCCTCAGCAAAGTGAAGGTGTCACCTGTAGGCTGAATATTATTAGCATTTCGGTAGGCATGGAACGCTTATATTTATATTCAATAATTTTTTTGGCGCACAATGAAGATTCGTTATTAGCGCCCGAAAGAAATTATTTTACAATACATTAACTAAATAATAGAAAAGATTAATTAAAAAATAAAGTTAACAAACAAACCGCACAATACTCGGGAAAAACACAGAAAAATAGGAAATGTAAAATGTATTAGGTAATCGATTATAATCGTTATTCGTTCGGCTTTAAGAAAGAAAAAGATATTCGATAACATCCTCAGATTGTTTCCTAGAATATCTCGGATGGTTGCTCATAATTTAAATTTCCGACGCAATGGCGCATAACATACGCAAACCAAAAATAAATGGTGTACCGTTAGTTGTGGCAGTTGCTGCGAGCACAAACTGGTTCATCGGTCTGATTCATTAGGGGTGTTCATCTATAAGATTAATTACCTATTCGCAAACGACAAATAACCTCCTCTCGAGGGTTATTCCGGATTGAAGAGTTCCACGACAGCGTTTGGGTACATGCGTCTTTAGCAGCGGAATCCACAAGTTCATTACCCGGGATTTCCACATGTCTAGAGATCCAGCAGAAACTCACTGATGTGTTACGACGACCGAACTTATAAGTTCTATCAAAACCGCCATCGACGGTATCATTCTGTTTCGACCCATCTGTGTATACTATTACGTCTGGATTTGTTTATGATAGAAGTTGGTACAATATTTGCCGAAAGACAGTAGAAGGTGTTGATTTTTTATTATAATTGAAAGTGTATCAAAATTTAAAAGGTAGAGTAATCGCCGGGTACGAATTGGTGCTGTTTAACATGGATAGTTTTCATACCGTTGTAAATGAGGGTTTGCGAGGACCGTTTTAAAAAAGGGTGATTTCGTTGTCCTTTAAGACGGGTAGAGTAAGATGCTAGCAGCTGGTCCCGTCTATCCCAAATTGATAGCCCACCGTAATCAAGTACGCTTGCGACACGGGTTGTTTTAAAGGCATCTGTAGCGAGATGAAAAAAAGCGTGGTGTACAGCATTCAGTATCATAAGCCCAATATAATTGGCTCGGTGAGAAAGTAAAGGGAACCCGCTTAAAACTTTCCTGAGTAGACCGGGCATAGTTTTTTTTTCTCCGAGAATAGTTATGCCATTTTCGGAGGTACTGGTATTTTGTCAGATCACCTATATATACGTTTAAATACTCACAATTTGCTGTTGTTAAATTATTCCTTGATACCATTAATACTTTCGTGCGGATCACCGATTTCACACATTATATATAATAAATACGTAATGTAAAAAAAAGTTAGCATCCTTTTTCTTTTTAACTCCAGTGAAAGGTGTATCCAGACCGGTCAAACTTAATTATCCAATTACGCCGAATTTATAAGCATTATATATTAAGTGTTATTATAAATATCTTTGTAGCTTACATCTGTATATCTTTTACCGTAAAATCAATTAAGGCACATTTATCTGTATTACTGAAACGTTCATTATTCACGTATACCTTATGTTTAGTACCTAATTAATTAATAATTTTGTTCATTATTGATATTTACTCCAATTACACGGCTCTCATAGTAATATTATTAATATGCCTTCCGTTATTATATTCGATCACGAAGCCAATTCTGGAATAAAAACATTTTCTAGCCGTAAATGTATACGGTAATACACAATAAAAAAAAGATTTCTGTTCATTAAAAAATGAGAAAAAGCAATTTATATGACGGACAAGGTCATATTACCTGTTATTCCGCCGGAATGTCGTACCTCCTACCTTACCCACGGTATAACCGACGAACATTGAATACATATTCATAGAGATCAATTGAAATTCAACAAAAAAAAAATCCGGTAGAGTGTATAACTTTTACATATACTATGAGGGTTATAACCTTCACAAATATTGCATCTACAAATATTTAAAATTATTACCAAATTTAGTATAAGAAAATTTACGTTTAAACATGAAATATTTACATTTAACCGGTTCTGATACATATACACACATACTTATACTGTATATGAACTTGAAAATAAAACGGTAGACGATCAAAATATTAATTTCAAAACTGACAGCATTCATTCCAGTTTTTTTTTCGGGTTAAATTTTCAATTAACGACAACGTAAAGTTACATATCATTTAGTTTAGACTACTGCTTAGGAGAAAAAAATTAAGCGTACTATTAAAGTATATATAAATACGAGAGTAATGAACTACGTAAAACAAATACTGAATAAATGTTTGAGAAACGGGACCCATATCTCCCTCCCCCTTCGATCATAGAAGGTACCTGCCAAAACCGCGGAATACAAAATTTGACCCGTTTAGCATACTTTCCCTTATATAGCTATACAGTACAAATATATAACTAAGAAAGTAATAATAATGCGTACAGACTTAAATTCAAGAAGAAAAATCTATGTTTTCATTTAAGAACCGTTAAAAAAACTCCGTTCGGCTTACCAAGCAAAACTTTAGTAGACAGATTTATTAATCGTCTTTAATTAATCTATTTCATATATGAGTCATTAGTTTTAAATATCATCACACGATAAAATACACATTTTATATTCCGTGTAAATTTCTGCGTAAACTATAACAGAGATATACATATATAAAAGCCGATTCGCACAAAAATATCTCTGTCATGCCGTCGTCAACGAAACGGATACAGAAGAGGTCGAGGCTCCCGCAGTGCTGTGTGCTACTCTAAAATATCTAAATAGCTAAAGCGTATAGAAAAAAAAGAAAAAATGAAGCTAGGTTAGACAGCGCTATTTCAGGCATTCATCCGGCACCGAAATACACTACACACAAAGAACAAACGGCCCTCCTTGACCTGTAATGCACCGCTGTATATCGTAATAATACAATGCGATACACGACATAACATCTCGTATGTGTTGTGTGATTATCTCTGTCACCGTATTAGGACGATGAATAAGTAAAATACAATATATTGACGATACAAAAGAGCTTTATACCATCGGAAAATATGTATTATTCACCCGGGCGACACACGCGACGCGACTTAATAATAATAAAAATAATAATGCTAATTATAATTTAACATTACAGCATATAGATATTCTTTTCAGTATTATATTTGAAGTTTTGCTTCATTTTTTGTTCCACACCTTTTTTTACATAATTAAAACTGATTAATAAAGGTTACGGTAGCTTACTAAAAATAAAATACAGAGTAATGACGGATATTTTTACAGAAAATATAACCGGTTTCGACGAGCGATTTAAATGATTTCTTGGTTTTTGAAGAAATGCTACGCAAACTGTAATGAAATCTCTGCATCTCTACAAATAAAAACAAAAAACGATCGTACAAGTATTAACAATTCATTTTGTATTACAAATCGTAAAAAAACAAATATTCAACAATAAAATTAAAATAAAAATTTAATGCACGCATAATAAAACAATCATAAAAACCATAAAATGCACATTAAATAATCTTTAACAAACACGTAAAAACGATGTCGAGACAGTTTCACACGATTGTTACACAATATTATAGAAATACTAATGAAAAAATCGATCGATCGAATACGAAGTACTATCGATCGATTAGGAAAATTTGCTAATTCTACGAAGAACAGGATCTAACACGAATAGTTTAGATCCCAATAAACCTACCTATACCTATATAATATACCTATAGCACAAAACCTTATCGGCATCTTCAATTTCCGCAATTTTAATCCGATACGGCGGACAACTTTTTAACATTGAAATCCACAATTTTTATAACAATCTGATGCAACACAAGATACTGTGAATTTTTTTCTTGGACGATTTTCGCTAAGTGCAATCGTTCGGGAGCTACACACGACAATTCAGTTGCACCTACCGACAATACGTATCTTGTAAGTTGAACCTTAGTCTATAATGTTATAATTTGACTGTTTTCTTATAGCTTCAATACAGTTGTATTTTCGTTATTTCGTTATTTTGGTTAAATTTTAAACCTGAACAGTAAATCAGCGGTCAATTAGTGTAAAGATAAAGTTATTCTAGTAAATAAATGCAAAAACCATAACATTCACTTTATAGTTGTTATATTTCAATTTATGAAAATAAATTATTAATTTAATGAAATTAAGGAATTACTTAATTACAATTTACGAAACAAATATTATTTCTTTGAACGAACCAAAAAATTGGGAAACAATTTTTTATTGAGATTTAGAAAAAATAAGTAATAAAACAGGAATTGTGGTAACATAATTACGGTAAAGGAATTATAAGTAATTATATGAATTATGTAAATCTTCTGTAAGATATGTCCCTATCAATCGGTTTTCCTACACTAGATTCTTTAGATTAAATTTCAATTTTCACTAATTCTAATCCCGATCTCCTCAAAGCTCCATAATTCATATACCACCAGCACTCCATCCATTGTGTGTGTGTGTGTGTGTGCGAGAGTATGTAATAATAAAATTTAAACAAATAGGTCAAAATAAGTAACTTATTATTATTTGTATTTGTTTATTTATTTATTATAATATTTAAACTATTAACACTATTTTTACGCAAGTGTATGCAATTTTTTTATGGATATAAACAAGATAATAATAAATAAATTGTAGCAGGAGAAAACAAAGGTGGTCGGGCGAGTAAAACCGATGATGGGATTGAAATAAATAGGTTTTGCAGCGGAGAGTCAGTATTACTATAGAGTTGAGAAGTCGTACGAGTAAAACTGATACAAAGCGTATTCATTGTGTATATTGTTCGGTCGTCCAATTCATCGGATATTTAAACGAAATATGATTGTCTGCTTAAGTTAACATTTGAAAAAGTAGCGCAAAACAAACAATACATTATGTTAGTACATAAAATAACTGCTATATATAAAAATAAGTAACCGAAAATCGAATACAAAACGTAATCCTTTAACGCATTATTAACGGTTGTTTTAATTCCTGCATTCTTCAGCCACGAAAAAAATATATCGTAAAGATAGGTTCTGGTAACTCTTCGGCGAAGAATTTACCTTAAATTCGTCGGTTTTATTTTAATTCCAATACGATCGGCCCGGTCCGTTATTAGTGTTACGAAAATCTGAAATACGTTTCCAACGGTATATTAAACAATTTATACGCGAAAGTCCACTGATGAAATTTGTTCTCATCGGTCACAAACCGGAAATTCTATTTCGGTACGGAAAAGTAATACTAGAGATATACTAGACATGTTTGCCGAGTATTATTGAACTCTTAATAAAAAATATTCTTAAACCAAACTTCAGAAGAAAATTAATTTTACCAAGATTTTCAAATAGAATTGCTTAGAAACGATTCTATGAATTTAAAGAAGTAGCCAAAATCCTGACATCATAAGACAAATTCTACAAATATAAAATTTTTTTTCAGTGAAAAAACTTCATTCTTTTTCAACTTCGGGGGCAAACGATTTTTCGCAAAAGGTGTCATTCTCTAAACATCTCGCAAAGGTAAGATGTTAAAAGAATGATACCGGGCTTGATTTTCCTGGGAACTTTGTGTTTGCGGGAAAGCGGGAATACATAATTTATTTTTTCACTTCGGTTTAATAAAAAAAAATGAGGAAAACGATTTGGAGACCGCTACTGAACGTGAGTTACGTTCTTTGGAATGCGGGTTATTTTTTTATCATAAGATTTCCAATTAATTTTCTTCAATTTTCAAACGGAAATATTTAGGATGTCAGAGTAACATTAGTTATTTGTAAAAAAAACTTTCTACGAGGATGAATAAAAATTTTAAAAAATAACGATTAAATTGAGAAGAAACTTCTCATTTTATTAAATTATATATAAAAAAAAGTTTGAGGGGGTGCCGAGGAGGAAAAGTCGAATCGAAAATCGTACATGCGTTTTACTTCCCGATTACACCTGACACGTGCTAAGATTTTCTATCATCTATCAACAACAACTAAAATTCTCTTCACTTTTTTCCTGCAGTTATTAAAATGTGAAAAATTCCGACAGGTGGCGAGAAGCACGAAACGGTGGAAAAAAATAATTTCCGAGCCAAGTTTAATCGAATCGAATTAAGATACCGAGCGGATACAGGAAAAAGCAAGCGACCGTTGCCAAGTAAAGAATGTTAATTAAAATGCAAGTATGAAATAATAGAACAATAATCCACGACAACGAATACAATTCTAACGAGTTGCAATAACAGTAGGTTTCATTTACGTAATTTATAATACCAAGAACATCATATTGTATCCATTAAAATGCATACCGTACAACTGCTATATCCGCTATCCAGTGAACACAACTTGCTACATGAAGTAATAAAAATTTAGCCTACATCATTACAACGATTTAAATACACGATAAACAAAAGCGTCCTAACATCTTACGAAATAACTCGACTACATTTTATCATCGCATTCTCCATATAATCGAAATCAAACAAAAACCTAATTTTTACATTAAAAATCGATAAACGGTTACTCCGATTCAGCAATTTGCTCTACGACAAACAGAAATGAATCTCAAAATCGAAAATCCGATCGAGTAAAACTTTATCGATAATTGTCTGCTACGGAAAAGGGGGAGGGAAATAAATGTTCTATTCGGAGCACTCCACTAATTGTACGGAACCACACATCACAACAAAAAAGGAAAAAAACCAGATAGGCCAGCGTATACGCCGAAGGAGTTTGGAATTAGATATAATACGGTATAAGGAAGACAATATGAATGTAGAAGATAAGAATCAATAGATTAAACTGCTGTAATGATCTTCTCAAGAAACGTTAACACTACCGCAGAGGACCCGTTTATTCTTTTTCATAAAATAAAATTTACTTTGTAATGAAATAAAATTTACTTCCAATTTCTGCAAGAAATTGATACATTTTTCATACGCTACAAAATTTCTTATCGTAAAATAAAAGAGTCGGATTGAATATAATAAAAATAAAAATGGCTGCGCAGTAACATAAGACCGCTCTGCCTTTTTCCATTTAGGATGAGGCGAGTTATTAAGCTTCTAACTCATAAGCGAACACATAACGCGGCTAGTTCTAGATCTAGCTAGAGCGATGTGGGCAGGCAGATCTCTTTCTTAGCAATTAACGTAAAAAAACGATATCAAGATGGGGGCGCTTAATTGGGAGTTCAACAAGCCTTGTAAGGCAACTCTGGAAGAATATGAAGCAAACATAATTAAACAAAATTAATTCTAATTCAAAAGACAGACTTGATTAATTTAACGAGTACGCTAATTTCATTTTCACGAGTAGAAAAACAAAAAACGGTCTCAGTGCTTCATAACAGAGAGTTTATAAGATCTAGTATTATTCAGAGAATGTTTTTTTGTTTTTTTTTTAATAGTTATACATAAATATTACTACTTGTAAGAGTGAATCGATTTACTTAATCTTATTGACATTACGCCATCGTCCCTAAGTGAAAGCATCGATTCGGCAAACATCGATTGATTTCTAATACGTAAATTCCGTAAATATTACAGAAACAAACAGTGTATCAGCGAAAATAATTAATTTATTTGGACAAACAAAAATTTTTGGCAAAATTAATCGGCTTGAGGGATTCATTTTTCAGACGTCCGAAATTCATTTTAAATTTTATTCGCTGGATAGTAATTTCTACATTCGTTCAGAGGTATATAAACCAAAAAACGTTGACAACAAAGTTGTAATACTATCCTAGCATTGGTTATTTCTTATATACCGGAAAAATAATTATACATGAAACAGATTACCCAAGATCTCCTTTTTTTGTGGTGGGAGGTATTTTATTATGAAGTTTTATTGTAAAATTACCATTATATGTTTAAATAAACCAAAAAAGTTTTAACAATTTAAATAATTTGTATTGTTTGCCGCTACGATGCAGGAAAGTAAAAATGATATACTCGACACGTCGAATGAACTTAACATGTCACAAATAGAACTTAATTAGCCGGATAATTTATGCTAATACAGATACGTATTTATACTTACAAATTCGAATAAATTATTCTCTTCCGCGTAAAGGAGGTTGAAAAAAAAACGATTAAGATTAAAGTTTAAATCGGGACGGTATAAGCTAAAAGGAGCGCGTCAGAATGAGGGTGCACGCCATCGATCTGTGAAGGGGACAGAACGGATATACTCCCCACCTGCTACATTTAAATGACTGACCCTCACCTCAAATTTACGTAACTAATTTAAGAATTTGATATAACAACTCGCGCTAAGATCATTTTTTATTTCTACGCAAGAAAATAAGAAGAATTGTCATTAAAAACCGACACTTTTCTGTTTTCAAACGGTTTACGTAACAGTTTTAAAATGAAAACGGTACGAGGTCGATCGAAAGAAAAGAAATATACAGTTATTATTGTTATATGTTTTTTTCCACAAGTTTAAACAGAAGGCCGTCGTTCTGACACTCAATTTAATATCAACTTATCAGTTGTCAACGAAAGGAAAGACAAAAGATAACCTTTAATAAAATAAAAAAATATTACGACGATGATAAAATAATCGCATTAAATTATCGATTTATCGATTGACTTATTTACAACCTTAATTATACATCTACATCAAACAACACCTGTCAGCGGCTGATAAAATGAACAAAGATTAGGCGGATGACGTCATCCGAAACATAGTTCAACGTATTAACTCGCAGAGAATTTTCGAGCACCGGTCGTATGTTTTTTATTTTTTGTTCGTTTCATTTCACTTTTCGTTTTTCGTATTCATTTAAACTACTGTGTCCTGATAAAATTAAACGCTTACCTGAAACCTATAGTGTGTGTGAAAGCAAGTAGCTTTAGTTACTATTAAATTAATTCGGTTAATAGGAGTAAGGAAAGTTAAAAAAAATAATAGTTTATTAACAAAACAGAAGTGAGTTTTTCTATTCAGAAGGTTCCTAGCATTTATTAAGGTAGAATTCAAACCTTGGTAGGAAAGTGAAACCGAAATAAGGCTGAAATTATCAAAAATGTTACTTATTGAACCGAAGAAAAATACAATTCTTTACCGGATAATAATCTGTATCTCAAACGGGAAACAACTCCGAACGTATCCAGCCTGCTGGCCGAAACATAGTTCTCTTTCTGCTTGTAAGTTTTCCCTGACAAGGTTAAGCTTCATCGACCGTGTTAAAGGTACACCGATAACAGGATACACATCTGAAATTCATCGACCAATACTGGAACAAAAGAAACGGATCCTGCGAGGGTATTTGGATAGGATTTTCAATCGACACTCCCAATAACGGAAACAAAACAAATCCATTTATTCTCCCGCGGAAATATTTAAACGCAGTCCTCCCCGCAAATCCTCAACCATCGGATAGACTTAAAGAGGACAGCAGGCATGACCCTCAGGATTTCGAGGTCACTCCGACAATTACCACCATTTCAATTTTAATTGTAATTCTCATTTATCCGAGTAGGTAGGTCAAACAAAACCGAAAAAAGTTCATACAATCAGCTCACAACGAAAACATTTTCTGGCAAAAAAAGGGAAATACAAAGTGCGATTTATATTCCATTTCCTCATAAAGCAAACAAGTATACTTTATAGCGGTTCTTTATCCGTGTGATGCTTTGTTGAAGAAATCTAAGTAAGATAAATTCATGGAAAAGTAAAAAACGCACAAAAGTTTGTTTACACTTATTTTTTCATAAAAATAAGTTTACAAAATTGAAGAATAAAATGTCATTCAAGGACAGTCGATTTAAAACAGTGTGAATAACTTTTTTCAGAATAAACTTGTCATGTCATAAACCTGTTTAACAAACGCAACAAAAGCTGTGACAGAAAGAAACGTAACGCGCATTAAGAAAAGAGAATTTAATCTACTGAAGGTTGAAGAATTCGATATTTAAGAAGTAATAGATACTTCATACGATCTGGATACGTAACCTTTCAGCAATCTTTGTATTTATTCGACACGGGTACAATCGGGCCTGTGCAACAACCGGGTTTAATAACTTTTGGAAAGTTAGGAGTATGTAGGTGTCCAATCCGTATTTTTCTAAAAACCTACTTTGAACAGCAGGACTACGTTTAACTTGCCTTGCACCGCAATATGAAACAGCGGAAGGAGATAAAATGTTTTCGCTCGAGGTAGTAGAATAACGAAATGACGTTACGTATCCCGGTTATTACACAAACACGGATGAATCTTAATTATTTTACACGTACACGCGCGCGCACGACACAGACAGCGATGAGAAGGCCGCTTATTACGTACGCTCCATTTCTCCGTCACACGAACGCATCCGATGCATACTTATAACACGAATACCTACACGAGATAAGTAAAAGACAAAAATTTGAACGTATTATTTACATAACCGAGGAAGTAAATTGTAACAGGTCCGCCGGATTAAAAGACCGGAGCAGTAGAGAATGGAATGAAGTCGGTTCGTCATATCGGTCGAATGACTCGAAACGAAGAAAACCTACACGTTCAGATTATTTATCGGATACGATTTTTCTAACCGGTCAAATTTAAATAGTAAACGATTCGACAAACATCACCGAGGAACTTACAATCGATTTGGCCCGTTTTTTCTCAATAAATTAGATTTAATAATCTAAAATTAAAATATATAAAATTCAGTACATCACAAAATGAATTATCCCATCTATGTAAATATATTTTACCGTTAAAATTAAAATCTGAATAAACAGTAATGTAGTTTAGTAATTATATTCTTTAATATAAAAAAAAAATTAGAAAGAAAAGAACATTTGAATTTTAATAAGGCACACGTTATGCTAGCTCAAAGACAAAGAAAATGATATTTCTGTTAAAGCAGGAATAACTCTCGATACGGTGCATTACATTTTCACACAACATTAGTTACTTCTATTAGTGAAGTAATATCACTAGGTTATTTAAAAAATACATCTCTCTCGAGCTACTCCGGCACGTGACCGCTTTAAAAATTATTTTACATTACAATAATAAGCCGATTCCTATCGCAATAAGGAAAATTCCGTAGCTTTATACGACATCTCATTCAAACAAGAAAATTTAACAATTTTTTTTTTTTTAAGTATATAACTGGAACTATTTTAATAAAAAAATATCATTCGTCGATAACGTCTTTTAAGGAACCGGGACAGAAACTCGTCCTGGAAAGTCGAATATTCGGATTAACAAAGCGCAATCAATGTTTTTATAAGCCACCGATTACGCATACATTTTTCGCTGGAAGCGCGATTACGGAGATCGTCATCTGTCGTGGTCAATCCATTCATAAACTTTCGATCCCCGGATGTCTTATTAAATTTATACGGAAAAAGATTATATAATTATTATTTGTTTTTTGATATTTAATGCAAATACTTAATTTTTTTTAATGTTGTGGAATTTCAACGTCGACGGTTTTTTTAAAAATACATTCTATAATATAATTTAACTGACGGAAATATAATTAAACATTCAAAAGTTTTAAATACATATAACAGAAGTGTAATATTTTGGTGCTACTAAACGAAACGAGATTAAGAGTGAAGGCGTTTCTATAAGTACCAGAATACCTCCTTTTATTACCATCAATAACAACAACATAAAACGTATTCTAATACAAAAAAGAACAGCATTTAAAACTTAACTAAAACAAATTAGAATTGAATTTATTTTTAAAGCGAAGATTTTTTTTAAGAAAGGTGAACGCGCTTTATTCGTATATATAAAACATTGACTCGTTCCTTCGTTTGTGTAAAAGTCTACAACAAATTAAGCTAAATAAAAATAGTAAATTGTTAAATAAAGGCGTTTAATCCCCCTTAACTGATACTAACATCCAACAACAAACATGAAGTGTATATTACACTTCATGTTTGTTCATGTTTGGTCGATTGTAAAATCGACTAAACGTTGTATAAGCAGATACGACCACGAATACGATTACAGCTATAATCCATCGATTTTGCACAGAATATTACAAGCGTAGGTCCGCTTCCGCAAAGGGATAACACAATTCTATCATTTTGCTACGCGAATAAAAATTTATTTCGACTCGTACAAATAGTCCCTCAAATATTCCGCGTACGGGCATGTTTTACAAAATTGATATCGACGTTTCGAAAAATTGAACTCTCCGAGTCCAATTCGGTTTCGACCTGCACCGTAGGGAGAAGGGAATCAAACCCATAAAAACATTTTCCTCAGCCACGTCGATGGTAGAAAAGGACTTGGAAAAGTCAAGAGGAGTAGTAGTAGTAGGAAGAGAAAGAATGAAATCGAAGAAGTATGCTAATGATCAAGCTGCATAAGCAGAATCAGAGGGAGAGCTACAACAAGTAATTGTGCAAAGAATTGCAAGCACTGGTGAAGAATTTGAAATGTAAATAAAACTAAATTTATGAAAATTGTTAAGGCGGTAAAGTGAAATCAATATCGAACTGAGAAGTAATAGAACAGGTGAAGTCGTTTAGATACCTAGGCGGCTTAGTAAAACGAGATGGAAACTGTACACAAGAAATAAGAAGCAGAATTACGATGGAAAGCATTTGAGAAGGTAAAAGGATTAATAACCGCAAATAAAATACCAGTAAAATGAGAGATATTTGCCAAACGATATGTATGAAGCGTGGTGTTGTACGAATGTGATAACGTGGGCAAGAAAGAAGAAATATATTCCGAAAGTTTTAAGATGCGGCTATGGAGGAGAATACTGAAAATAAAATGGAGTGATAAAGTGAGAAATAAGAATCTACTAAGAAGAATAGGAAAGAAAAGGAAGATTTTGAGAACAATAAGAAAAAGGAAAGCATCATGGATAGGACATATTTTGAGAAGAGACTGTGTACAGCTTATTGAAGTGAAAACAGAAGGGAAACGAGGAAGGGGTAGAAGAAAGATAGGAATGACAACGGACATAAGAAAGGAAAGAAATTACTGGTAAACGAAAAGAGAATATGAGAATCGAAAAAAGTGGAAAAAACTGTCCGGTTGAAACCTGTCGCAAGACAGATCCACCAACAAGAAGAATATGTGGACGATTTTAAGGTGTTTTTAACGTCACTAGCACGAGATCCGCGCTATTTCTCCATTTATTTATTCCGGTAAATACTTAGCTAGCTTAGCTATACTTAATCTTTATCAAAATATGCGGCGCACATTCGGAGTCATAATTTGGACGAACGATCAATTATATTGCGCACAATAATTTCAAACAATAACTTAACCGAAACTTGTGTGTATAGGTGAACCCTTTCTAATAACGTTTAATTAAAATACTAAGCACGCTTTTCACAAAAGATCGGATGAATGACTTTGATCGGGTTTACGGAAAGTGGAATGCGATAAATCACAGAAAAAAAATAAGTGTTAAGACAGCTAGCAAGCTAATTTTAACATCAAAGTCAAAAAATAAGGTCGTGCATAAATTATGTAAGAATAAAATGATGGTTTTTTATTACATTCTGCTCCCTTTACATTAGATTCCACCAGATAAGACGTCTTACTCCCCCCCCCCCAGCATTTGAGAAATATTTAGTTCAATACAATAACAAAACAAAAACGTGTAAACCACAAAGAAATATTTTTTGCAAACAATATCATTTAAGATTTACTACTTTTTTCGTTTAGTGTTATGTAAATATTTTTCGTTTTTAATCGGTTAAATCTAATTATCAATTTTCTATGAACTAGTTTTTCTTATAAACCTTGAATGTAAATAATACAACTGAAAAAAGCTTGTAATTTTTCTTTCAATAAAACAGGAAAAGAAAGAACCACATGTACGTAAGAATATGTTGACATTTTTTTACATAAACAAATTATTTAACGATATTAATCAAGAGGTGAACAGTTTCCTATTAAGAAAGGTGTAAGGCAAGGGAATCCCTACCGCCGGTCGTTTTTATTATCTTATCGAGGACAGTTTTCCGAGGTTTAACTCAGAATGGAAAAGGCATATATATATATATATTGTGGGTGTGTATATATGTAAGTACGTATATACAAGTAATAAGGACAATGCATGCTGATAGCGATATAATTGGAATGATCTATAATCGAGATGTTTATGGAGTTATAAAGAGTTTATTAAAGGATAGGCCTAAATCTTAATACCTAAAAAACCAAAATTATTATCAACAGAAAGGTGGAACTGATAAGAATAAGGAAGAACAAAGCAGTTGTTATTCAAAATGTAGCAGAAGGGACAAAGTATATATTTTCAACATATACTGAAAGAAATTTTGGTCATCGAAGCAAATAAAAAGGCCAACATAGCGATCGAGCGGAAGACTGTATTATTATTAAACCTATTCTTCGGGTTTTAACATACGGCTTTCAAATTCGATCTACTACGAGAACTCGAGAAAAAAAATAGAACTCGGCAAAGAAGTGTCAAACGAAGTAGGTCGCTTTTTAAAGAAAAGGACAAACTTAGAATGTTTAAGTGAACATGTATATTATTAATGTACTTATTTACGTAGATAAATGCTATATTATTATTAATATATCAACATTTACGACCCTTAGTTTTACAGAAAATTATATACAAACGCACAAACACAGCGTTATTAAAGTGTGGGAACCCTTAAATAACCTTTTACCTGTTAACAGAGAAAAATGACATTTATTAAATGCTTCAACACGTAACAATCTACTATTTTGAAATGAGACCGATATATCCAGTAGACCCTATACGGGACAACTGAAAAAGTTTATTTGGAAAGGGTCGAATTATAAGACATTTTAAAGGACATGAAATAAAAACAATTTACGAACAAAATTTAGGTTAAGACATTCAACCAAAACGACGGTCATTTAATGTTTCTAACTTTAATGAAACTAACTTTAAAACGTGATCGACAATATTTCTTAAATGCTCGCCTGAAAATAATTTATTTTTCGGTACGAGAACATAACACTATAAGCCTTCATAGAGGAAAATTCAAACATTTTAAATGGTGGCCATTTCGGTTAGGGTTGCCGTGAAAACTGTTGTTTATTACGTGAAAATTTGTTAAAGAAGAAATGTTTATTTTAAAGCCGTTTAATATGATTTGTCACAACCTTACCGATTCCATTTAAAATCTGAGTCGTCTCATACGGAGATTTCATCCCATACCGAAAAATAGATTCCTTCGAGGTAGAAGCGTTTACCGAATTTCACATTTCTACGTTTAATTGATAAAAAGTTATTTACCAGTTACCGTACTAAATACCCTTTTTCAACGATATTATTATGACCGATTAATAGCGTTCGTTGAAGTTCCATATCAGGAAACCGTTAGGTCTATAACTTTTTTAGTCTCCGAGACCACCGTTAAGTATTGCTTCAGAGAATGAGATGAAATGGCATTTTTGTAGCGTGTGAAAATGCTATGCCTGACCGGGATTCAAATCCGGGGCCTCCAGGTGGAAAAATGGAAGCGTACGTAATTCGAGTACGAATAATGAAAACAAACGGGTCAAAAAACAGGAGATAAATAAACCGATTAAAAATAATTTAAGATCGCTGAAAATCTAAATATGTAGATCGAGATGTTTCATAAAGAATTATGTTTCCAAATCGTTTCGAGCGAATAAAAAAAATATTATGTAATAACAATAATACCGGTAACAGAATACAAAAAAATACATCTGTGCACTTGAATTCGAGGGTAAGCCTGGTGAAATGAAGACAGTAATCGATAGTGACCTTAAAAAATGACCTTCAATGGCCTAAAATGAAAATAACGATTCGATATTAATTTTAAACAAACAGGCGGCTGATACTTTTCCTTTGTTTTGTTTTGCTTTATGTTATTTAATTTTATATAAATGTAAACGATAAATAAAGGATGCACAAACCAAGGTAATCGTTAAAATTTATAAAAGCAAATATTAATACCTATCGTAATTTCTACATCGATAAAACAGTACTTGACTGACTAATTATTACACGTAAAGCGGTAAGATTACCAACCGATTAATCATTAATTTATAAGGAAGTTTTTTTTCAATGACACAGTTGTTCAAATAAAAGAACAAGAAGGAAGAACAAATGAGGAAGCTGCTTCACACGTAAGGTCTATGCGTGGTTCATTTGTCGGTAGCGCAAACAGCGTGATTCTATCCAACCCCATTTTATTTAAACGCAGCGATTTTCATAGACTGCAAACACGATCGGCATTTAATGGAAAACCAAACGGATAGTTTATAAGATTTAAAAATGTGTATATATTAATTTTGCCCGTTTCTTGTAACATCTTAGCAGATAACTTCAGTTACCGTTTTAATTAAAACATTTTACAAATTACGATTAAAAATAAGAATTTCACGCACGCTTATCATCAGTTAAATAAATAATTTTCTTTTAAAATTTTTCACGTACTGAGTACGTGTAAAGGTGTAACGGTTTACCTTCTGAATACGTGACCTAATTAAAAAAATAATAAAACTATATTGCAACACGGATTTCTACCAATTAAGAAGAAAGTAGGAAAATATAATAACGGGAGGAATCCACAAAGGGGCTAAAAAACCCTTTTTAATAAAGGTAATAAGGTCCGTTTAACAATCATCTTTTGTAATAATGCCAACTACACACCTAAACAGATGTTCTTCCGTGAGAAGAGTTAACGGACCCTGGTTAGGAATGCATGGGGACTAAAGGGCTCGGTCTACCGTTCTCACGCTCAACTGGGGTTGGTCCGGCAGGTAAAGAAGATAGAAGTATAAATACTCCGAGAAAGACCGGTTGAAATCGGTCTAAGCGAGACGTTATGGCGTCAATCTGCGAAATGTCAGTCTGCGAGATTTCAGTCTAAGCGAGACGTTATGATGCGAGTCTGCGAGACGTCAGTCAGCGAGTATGAATTAAATTCGACGCGATTAAGGTGACTTCACAAGTAATTGCAGTGTGGACAATACATAAAAACAAGAATTTGTTCGACGAGTTACTGATAAACTATAAATAAAAGTGATAATGTACTAAATCTCATTCATAAATTGTTAGAGTAGTTCTATTTACGAACGGCAAAGGTATTTGCCGTAAAAGAACTTTATACTTATCTTGTGCGTATGTTGAATAATAACGTAAACTAGTGATTGTAGATGATCAGATAAAAGTCGCCAAAAATTTACGAAAATTGCACGGCAATTTCCGAGGAAGGGTAGACAGTATCAAATTAATGACAATCATATAATATTTTTGAGGTTCATAGTGTGACATTTCCGGCGATCTTCTTGGATAATAATTTTTTTTGGAAATATCAAATCGAATTTGTCTAAAGGAAAAAAAACTCTGAAATTTAACCTTTGCAGTATTTATTATGTCTACGAATACTCCTGTTCGCAATGATATAACTCAGAGCTTCTTCAAAAATTGAGGAGTTTTTAAGACATAAAATCGCATCGTGGACAATCACATCATCGATTGGCGCCCATGAATTTTAATCCTATAGATCGACATTTAGTAAATTAAAAATTATAACTTAATCGTGAGTTTATATTTACGAACGTGACACCTTCGGTAAAAAAAATAGTAACTTTTTGAAAAAAAGTAAAGTAACAATATCCAACTTTTTCAAATCATATAACACAACTATAACTCACAATACTTTAACAAACGAAAAAGTCATATTATGCTTCCATTGCAGTTTTCAATAAATTGCCGAACCGTTTAAAAGATCTTCCTACATATTTATTAAAAATAGAATTAAAATATTTTCTTTTACGGGAACAATATCACTCTGTTCATGATTTAAAAAAATAATAGATATCTAAAAGAAATTCTGCATTTCGTGGTACAAATAATACGGGCTCACATAATTTTCATTAACCTCTTGTAAGTAACAATTTCCATAATATGTGAACCGCTTAACCAGGTCTATTTTTTAATTTGATAATAACTTGTGACTTCGTTCTGAATAAGATTTATCACAGTATCTTTCGATCCGTCAGGACAATGATGGTCGGAATAGTTTCTTGTTCTATATGTGGAATATCACACCTGGGGCCATTCCTGAAGCGATCTATAGATCGCTTCTACCGATCAGAAAAGAGTTCACCATCTAATAACATTCTGACAATTACAAGGCAAAATTAATAGTTAAACGGTTTTCGTCGTAAAACCGGGTATATCGGTACGCCAAGATCTCCTAAACGCACGCGATATTCCGCCCTACAACAAACATTTTTATTCTTCTTATCGCAGGAACTTGTGGTACGGTTAACATCGTTACTCTCAGAAAAAGCAACACGGTTTAATGAGACTTATATCTAGGATGTTCCACATAAGACCATAAGAAAGACTCGAGAACGATATAAAGAAATAATCAATCCTATATGTATATCGTATACAAGATACATATACCGTTTATATATTCACTCGACTCTTTTCAGATTTCCGGGCTCAAATCATCAAAAACGATTACCCAAGAAATATTAGAAAAATTGTTCGGCAACGGGATGAACATCAAGAATACAGAGTTTAATAAATCAAATTATTGCATAAATATTATTACATTTTAAAACGATTTATATTTTACGAACAAAATCGGTACGAAGCAATAATTTTTTTAATTTCAAGTCGATTACAATACATAAATTAACATACAAAGATAAGGATTTATGAATGCCATGATTTATAAAGATTAATTTATAAGACGTGTGAAACTGCAATAAATCGTGCATCGTTACGTAAGATAATGAAATTTCAGTCGCTCATAATATTACACAACATATATAACTAGAGACCGGATTATATGCATTTGCATATTACGCCCATTCTCACCGGTTATTGCATATTTTTCTTAAAATCTAGCGATGATTCATATTTTTGCTATATTCACAGTATTTTTCGGTAGGGTACCTTCTTAATAAATGAAATCTTACGTTGTAGCCGGCCAAACCTATTAGCTGCACGACTCTTAGAGCGCACTTAGCAGCAGTGGATTGTTTATGTTTACAAAAGTAACAAAATGTTAAATAATTGTAAATTATCGAATTTATTGATATGTTATTCAACTACTTACTAATTCTATGCTGATTTTGAAATAATAAAAAAAAACTAAAAATTACTATTTTTTTATTATTTAAAGTTGCATATTCTAAGCATTTTTCATGTATATTTCAAGTTTTTTATGTCGCATATAATCCGGTCTATCTACATAAATAACAAAAATTCAAGCAAATATTTATCTTCGGAACAACCTAACCCCACTTTAATTGCTAATAAGTTTCCAACGAGCTGAATCACTCATCTATAATCTAACCCGCGTCGAAATTCCAATACTTTTTATAAAAAAAAAGAAAAGGTTTTTCATTAAATTTATTCTTCACTTGTTAACGCACAACATATTTTACAAAAATACAGTTCCGACAAATAATTGTTCACTAAAGGAGGATTTTATCACGTTGCGGTCCACCGGTAAATACGTAACGTGTAACAGATTGCCCGGATTTTGGGAGTATAAATTAAAATATAAAGTAAATATAAGTTCATTCTATCGGTTCAGGTAAATCATGTTTTACCTTCAATGTGTTACCCTGTATTAATATAAAATTAACACAAATCGAGATTTTAAGCTAACACAAACGTTAACGGTAGCGATCGTTACGAAAACATTCATCGCTCGCCGACCAAAGAAATTCGTGAAATCTTTATAAAGATCTCTGTAAAAAAAAATTACCTCCAAATCTTATTCAGTCATCTAGGAGTGTTATATCGAGTAATTTTAATCAACAAAACATTTAAAAGTAAAATAATAGATAGCATCGGAATGAAATAAACGAAAAGATAAGAAAGAACAGAGGCTTTTGAAACGTGGAGTTACAGGACAGGAGAATGTTTAAAATTATATTGATCGATAAAATTCGAAATGAGGGGACTAAGATGTTCTATTCGTGTAATGTATATCAGGACACCCGGACTGAGTTAATTCAATTACAGAGGGCGAGTAGAAGATAAAAACGGTAGAAGAAAATAATGACTGGAATATATGAAACAATTAACTGAAGATGTAGTAAAAATGATGGAGAATAGCGTCAACAAAATAAGTCGAGAGATAAAAACGAAAGCATACTTCTAGTACGGTACAGCCTGCCGATATTTTATGCAGAGCTTTTATAAAATCACACGACGCAAAAGAAAAGAAAGAAAATATCGAAGACTGCATTTTTAACATCGATGCAGAAACTCTTATGGAATCATGAAGAAATAAATTGAGATCTGCGTCGACATTCAAGAGGATGCTATGAACTTGTGTAATTTTATGAATACCCTCTATTCGGTTGATTTCTTTGTCCTCGTCTATCTACAAAAAACCAATGAGTCAATAGAATTTTCGACTAAATCGTTGGTACTTGGAGATTAATTCACCTGATCTTGATAAATTAATGTCAAAATAAAATTCAGTCTATTTTCTAAATTTTATTTGTAGCCATATCAAAGAGATGGCATACTATCTTATTATCTTAATATACTAATATATTAACTGATAAGATAACAGATGTAGCCATCTCTTACAGAGAGAAAGAGAGTTTACCGATATAGAATAATATAGGTTAACAGAAAAATAATCGAGTATAGAAAAGATCACCTCGAATGTTTGCATTTATTATGAAGCGATTTATTACGTTCAACTCGTCGCGAAGTATTGCACACGTCATGCCACCGCCACGTATAAATATGTACAAAATAAAATACAAATTTAAAAAATGAAAAAATATTACTCGATGGTAAAAGTTTTCTAAAATAAGAAAATTCTAATGCGTTTTCCCATTTTTAGTTTATTTTTATATGTTCTTAAATCACCACTTCACGTTAACACGAAAACAAAAACTGATGACATAAAAAATATAAAAATTTGTGTAAACAAATAAAAAACCGGTAAGAAGGAATTTCGAAAACAATCTCGTAATAAAAACAATACGTTTCGCGTTTATTTAATTGAAATGTGAAAATTTGTCTCTTTTTAGTTCCCTTGTACGAAGTAAAGGAAGTATTGTGATCGCGAAAAATTTCGGTTTTCAGATTTCAAGGGAAATATCCATTTTGACCATTCTTGAATCCATTTTGACCAGTTTCAGCGTGACGTCTGTACGTACGTATGTATATATAAACGATTAGCCGTAGGATGTTGAAATTTTGGATTTAGTACTGTTGTAACATCTAGGTGTGCACCTCCCTTTTTGATCGCAATGGACTGAACCAGAAGTGTCTAAAAAAATACCAAAATCCAAAAAAAGTGGATTTTGGACTTTTCTAAACTGCAGTGATAAGCCTTCATTGACAGCTTTTCATCGATATATCATATCCAAATGAAATATTTGGATCTTAGAAGGGGAAGGCACATCGGTTCGAATCAGAAATCCTTTTTTTAACTTTTTTTTTTTTTTAATTTAAATATACTGATTTATTAATAATTATTAACCTCTGATTGTAAAAAGGTTTACGACAAATAATCATTCAATAATAATAAAAAAAAAATATGAAAAAATATCAAATTGTTAATGAAATCAAATTTTATGTACTCTCAATTTAAAAAAAATTAGTATGTGTAATTTTAATAGGCGTACAAGGAAGTGATGTGCCCACAGTAGATCTTTTTATTTCACTGCGCGCCTAAAGCACATCGATATGGATCTATAACGCAAAAATCGATCGGTTCATAAAGATTATGTTTTTTTAATTAACAGAAACATAAAGTTAAACTAAAAATAAACGACGCTTATATTAAATTTAATTCTTATACATAAATCGAGAGAGGGACGGTAGGAGAATGGTGAGGGGGAGGGAAATGAGAGAGAAAAGAGTTTCCGGTTAAGCTTATTAATTAAATAAATACTGCTCTGCAGCGACCGACGTAATAATAAAAACAGAAACGGATAGTCTTAAATAATTAAAAACCTACCGGTCATGAAAAAAAACAGAGTTTAACGACCTTCATTAATTCGTACAATTAAAAGTAATGTAACAAAATGATAATAATACCTCTATCTGCAGAGGTGCGACAACAAAGTCTTGCGCTGTTCCTTACACTGGTACATCCTGCCGTCCAAACCCTGCAACAACAAAAAAAAAAACCGCAACTATTAGCAATACTTACAGTTATTTATTTTTCTTTATGTGTATTTTACAATATTTTCGACTAGTGAACAATTCTTCCCCGCGATCCAACGAGATGAAGATGATTTGTATGACATGTAAATAAGAAATAGACTTGTACAGACTCAGGCCGATCGTTCCTGAGACGTACGGTTAGGTCGATTGAACACCGACCGTTCCGGTCAGGCATGGCATTTTCACACACGCTACAAAATCGTTCATATCATCTTCTGAAGCAATATCTAACGGTGGTTCCGGGGGTTAAACGAAAAAAAAAACACCGACCAACCACCAAAGTATCCAATGTTTAGTATACAAATCCGTATAAAAGTAACTAATTTTTACTAGAATTTAAACCTAAGAATTTCCGACATCGAAAATCAGTTGTTAAACTATTAATTTGCGACGAATTAACCGCTATACCGGCTCGGTGGGTTGCTTAACGAATTAATGAACTACTGATGGACTGGTTTTTATTTCTTTGCAGTCAGCCTCATAAAAGTTTTACACTTTAGTCCATTATTAAAATTATAAATATTTTATTAAAAAGCAGAAGCAAATTACTTACAATTAAATATTAAAGTATTAATACAACAGAAAAAAATATCGAAAAGAGTTACAAATGCCGATCGTACCGTTCTAATCGAGAGTTACGTTTCGATCGACGCGATCGCTGCGACTGCTACTTTCATTCGGTTTCAATCAATTTTCGCATCGTACAAAATTCGTAACTATAGATTTTCCGGTTCTTCATACGAAACTTCGTTTTATTTCCTGATTCGATTAGTCGTTGCGTACTACGGAAACACAATACAGATAGAATTGTAAAAGAGCAAAAATCATTCTATAAGATTGAATTTTTACGATATTCTAAATAAATACTGAATACGAAAAATCATTCACGATATCGAGAAAAAACTACATTACAAATTATTTGTACAATCGTAAAAAAAAAGGAGGAACACAACTAAGAATAATTATCCTACGAAAAATAAAGTTACATAAAAACAATCGTAGTGAAAAAAAAAAAAACAAAAACATAAAAGATAACGACATAATGGTATGATGACGAAGAAAATAAACCGCTGAATCTCAAAATAATATGACGGAGTAACTATGACGCCGCGATCGATGAAAAAAAAAATAAGCGATGAAGGAACTGCAGTCATCAACCCGTCTGCTGCTGTACATCGTACTACGAATGACCGACCAACATTTTCGCATTAGTTATCTCCGCGAATGAGTTTGGAGCTCTACGACTTAACTTATAGTAACCACAAAAATATGAGGTTGCTTTATTTTACATTCACTTTTCTCCAAACATTTCAAATTAATTTACATTAAAAAGAGAGTTTTCATAATTGCTCTTTTTTAATAGAAAATTGTAAACAGATAAAAGTAACTAACAAAAAATTTAATGTGGACACTACATGACTTCCTTTTACGCCTATTAAATTACATATACACATTTTTATATTATATAATAATGCATATTTTATTATTGTATATTGTATTATAATACATGTTATATATTATATAGTACATCTAGTATATATATTTTATTTCACTAATAACTTCTGAATTTTTTCATACTTTTTTTATTGTTATTATTGAGTTATTATTTACCGTAATTTATTTTTACCATCACAGTTAATAATTATTAATAAATAAATATATTTAAATTAAAAAAAAAAAAGGAGATGAAGGGCGATTCGAACCGATATGCTTTCCCCTTAAGATCCAAATATTTCATTAATTAAAATTTCATATGGCTATAATTTCATTTTGACCATCCCTAAATCCATTTTGACAAGCTTCGGCGTGACGTCTGTAAGTGCGTATGTATCTCGCATAGCTTAAAAACGTTTAATTGTAGGTTATTGAAATTTCGATTTAGGACTGTTGTAACATCTAGTTGTACGGACCTCCCCTCTTGATTGCAATTGACTTTATAAAAAATGAACAAAAAAGCCCAAAATCCAAACAAAAAATGGATTTTGAACTGTAGTAATAAGCCCTCAATGAGAGCTTTTCAACGATATATCATAAGTCGTAGTTATTTTCATTGGTTCCAGAGTTATAGCCAAATAAATTCTTAATTAATGAAATATTTTGATCTTACAAGGGTTCACACCGGTTCGAATTCGACTTCGACTTCATTTTCTTAACTTTTTTTTAATTTAAATATATTGATTTATTAATAATTATTAAGCTGCGATTGTAATTTTTTTACAATAAATCATTCAATAATAATAAAAAAAAGTCAGAAGTTATTAGTGAAATAAAATTTTATGTAATTTTGAAAATGTGTATATGTAATTTAATAGGCCTACAAGGAAGTTAGTGGTGTTCACATCAGACTTTTTAATAAAAATATAATTACCGATGTATGTTCATTAAATCATATTATATATGATTTTTTTTATTTTAAAGACTATATTCGTATTTTTTTCTCTTGTAAAGAAACATTTATGCCTCTAAATACATACATAACAATAAGATTTACAATTAGTAGACTGTTCCGAAAGCGTATTTTAAGTTTATCTTGTCATCATGGAATTAAGAAACGTAATACAGCAAAAATTATTCACCGGTGACAATTCAGTATAACTGACCCGTACAATGCGAAAACGTAAGAAACATTTAGACTCAATCCTCAAATTCCCCAAAACTAATGAAACACAGGAACAGGAATCTACATGAAAAAGAACACAAAATAGTCCCGAAAAATAAAAACAAGAAAGTTCCCGAAAAAAGGAGCGCAATATGCACTATCAGTTTAATCACTTAATCAAAAAAAAAGTAAAATCGCTGAAAAAGGGATAGGTTACAAATAATCATAATCCCTGAAATTTAATAATTAAAGTTTTAATAAGCTCTAATTCAAAGCACTGAAACTGTAAAACTGAAAAACTATGTAAGTTTCGGACAAAATTACAAATAATAACTGTTATTTATTTATTTACCCAGTAAAAAATACAATCGAAAAGTTTTTAAATTTGAGAAAAATAGGTTGAAAATATGCAAAAAAAAATTTAACAAGACATATCAAAGAACCTTTTCGACTATCACTAAAAAACGGGTTTAAACTGCATTACGCATTAATCTAAACGAAAGCAACCGAAATTCAAATACTAAAAATTACGACCGCGTAGACGAACCATCCCCTCCTGAACAGCTTCTTAACCCTCATAGCAATCTCCTACACGTCCGGTTTTATAAAAATAATTATACAGCGGCCAATAATATTAGATCCAGTATTTTTCAATTTTTTTTTTCATCTATTAATACACATCCTTGTTTCTTTACAATGATCTAACTTTGATCCCTTCAAATGTTTTTCCTTATTCATTAAATATTTCCGTTGTCATTTAACGTCGTACCAGTGTCGTGCGAGGATTCATCGATCAGCTTTCTTCGCATTCCGATTAAGTAAGAAGTAAAGTGGCCGATATAACTATACGCTCGACCTCCCAATTTATATGACCAAGAATCTTTGTGTTAGTTATAGTACCGTACTCGAAATATTCATTTATGATGGTGACCTGTCAATCCCTACCGATCTACAATAAAACAATAAAAATCCAGATATTATAGTACATCGGCCAGGATAGAGCGATTCAAAGTTTTCAACGACTACTGAAACCTTTAAATTATTACTATTTACGTTCTATTTTCATCAGTACTACGAGCGTAAGGCAATTATTATCCGCAATTTAGTTATATTTTTGTTTATGTTGGTAGTAATGTCGTGTTGCGTAGACGACGAATGCGTGGTTTAATTATTATGTCTGTTCTGGTTTGATGCTGCTAGGTTAGTTTCATTATCGCTGCCCTGCCGTTAACCATGGCTGCTCCGCTTTCTGTTTGCACCAAAGAGCAACGTTCAGCGATCCGTTCTTTGTGGTCGGAAGGTGTACACCAAGGGTCGAAATTCACCGAAGACGGTACAGTGCGGGAACAGTGTGTTGCCGCGACGGAGTGTCTACGAACGGATTCAAAAATTCAAAAACGGTCGCACAAGTGTTACGCACGACGAACGTTTGGCGGTAAACGACCGTTTACCGCCACAAATGAGGAAAACATTGAGCGAGCACGCGACATGGTTTTCTTAAACAGACGAGTAACTGTCGATGAAGTGACACGTCGTCTGCAAATTAGTCACGGTTCTGCCTACGAAATCATCTACAACAGACTTGGGTTTCATAAAATCTGTGCAAGACGGGTCCCAAAACAACTCGCACAGTCGCATAAACAAATGCGCCTGGACATCTGCCAAAAACATTTGGATCGCTACGGTAACGAACGGGACATCTTAGAAAGAATCATCACCTGTGACGAAACACAGATCCATCATTACGAGCCGGAGGGAAAACGGCAGAGTATGGAATGGAAACATCCAAATTCGCTCTGCAAAAAAAGTTCAAGACCCAACCGTCCGCAGGAAAACTGATGCTTACGGATTTTTGGGACTCACAACGCCCAATACTAGAACATTATGAGGAATCCGGCACGACAAATAAATTGAGGAATGCGCGTTACAGTGAGATACTTACTGCCAAGCTGAAGCCTGCAATTCGAAGCAAACGCCAAGGACTGCTGTCGAAAGGTGTTGTGTTGTTGCACAACAATGCCCGTCCACATACTGTTGCCCGCACTACTGAAACGCTTCAGAAACTCAACTTTGAAGTACCGGCTCATCGTCCGTATAGTCCTGATCTTGCCCCTTCTGACTACCGTTTGCTTGGTCAAGTCGATTTACCTCGGACGAAACAGTGAAAGAAGAGGTTCATTCATGGCTCGCAGCTCAACCAATAACCTTCTTTTATGAAGACATCAGGAAGCTTGTGCAACGATGGACCAAGTGCGTTGAAACGCAAGGGGACTATGTTGAAAAATGATGCATATGTAAGTTTCCTACTTGTACTGCGATAAAATTTATAACTACATTGCGGATAATAATTGACTTATCCTCGTAAAAGGTATAACTGGCAATCAATGATGGAATATCATACCTCGTGGAAGTCTGATCGGGTGGGGTCTGGTCTTATGGTGGTCTTTATTATCTCGAAGGAAAATGATTCACTGGACCGTGTAATTTAATGCCGACTGACGGAAAGTTGTTCGGCAATTTCTATTTCTAATTAAGGTTTCCGATTTTCTGTGGAATTTTGTACCGGATAGATGCCGATTTTTTGGATCGAGCCTTCAAACATACGATTCTATTATAAACGTACAATGTTTAAGCCGATTCAATAATAACTATGAACCGAGTTTAATTATCGCAGATACTTGATGTTCGCATTTCTTGCTTTAAAAGAATAAAATTACGAAGAAGTTTTGAAACACTTTAGAAATAATTTAATAACTACCTCGGCTCGATTTACAAATATATCGTATCTTGAGAAACTTCGTTTAATTACCTGTAGATGATTAAGTTTACGACGTAAACTTAATTCGTCTGTTCGTCTGTACTCGTACTATTAATAAAAAAGCAAAAAATCGCGATCTTCATTCACACATTTTTGCATTTTTAATTTGGAGTTAAATGAAGGAAACGACAGTAACAGTAAAAAAGGAAAGGAAAAAAATAACGACTTTGAATAAACAAAAATCACTATTTTTTATTCGTGCGCAGAGCACACAAATATTGTCGTTGCATGTTTTTCTTTTTTTTTTGTACCAAATTCTTCCCATTGGGAAAACAGGAGTAATACAGTAGAGATAGAGAGCGAGAGAGAGAAGGAAAAGAAGATAGTGTGTTGAAGAAAGTTAACGGTGGAGACAAACTGAACAAGATCAGACGGCAGCCGAAGCCCAAGTGGCTGGAGCCACTACTCCGATCAATAATCAACACACCATCGTAAACACACATCATGTATTAAGATTAGATTTTTATAACGTCTTCATCATATTCTACTTCAAAAGGTAGTATTAAAAAATGCGAGTGTTAAACTACCGGGTGTTTAAAAAACATTACACTTTAATAACCTTTCAAAACTTATATAACCTACAATTATTTTTCTCATATAGTGAATTCTTACACTAAGTTTTACTTATATGTATATAATAAAATATGTACTGTGAACGATGAAGAACTGTCACATTCTAGCCTAGACTCGAACTCGGGACATTCGGTATAAGAGAACTGCTTGGATGTGCTGTAGGCCACTTTTGAGAATAGTTGTTAAAAATATTAAATTACAGACATTTATGTTGGTTAGGTTCGTCAACCCCTGAATTTTATGCGAAAGAATTTTTATTTTTCAATGTCCTTTAAAATGATCTGTAACAATCCTACCTTTTCATTTAAAATTTGTCCTTTATTCCATCCTCACGGGGACGGCTACGGCTAGGTGCACGAGTATGGTGACATCATACCGAAAAATAGATAGTTTCGATGAAGAATATCATTTTTATATGTATAACGATTGAAAAGTTTGTAAAGGATTCCCGTAATTTTATAACGTATATAAATAAATATTTGCATTCAATACTAATAAAGTATTAATTTAGTGTTAAACTGTATTAATAGTAAGAGTACAAACGAACTTCAAACTTACGTCGTAAACCTATTTTACCGATAATTACATGAATTTCTAATAACTTCGTTTTTTTATAATTTCAACTTAATTTAGTATTTATGAAAAGAATTACTTCTATAGGTTCTAGGATCATTTTGGTTGTTAAAATACTCCATGTAGGAATATACGCAATAGTGAAGCCTAAGTAAAAACTTAAATAGAAAATGCATTCGTCCGATAAATGATTTTAATAGAATTTAATATATCTAAAAAAAAGAAAATTTTGGTAATAAACCCAATAAAAAAACAATAAAACTTTACAATACTTCATAATGACTGAAAAAAATGAACCGATTTAATTAAGGATAACAACGTTAATTAAGTAATTATACTTACAATTAATTACGGTCAACTAACATGAACACGCCAACATCAAAAAATACTTCTACACACTATACATCACATCACACGCGATAAAACCGATTAAAAATTTAACAAAATTGAATTTCTCTTTAATTTCCAATAAAGGGTTGTTGGTACTTACGTATTAACGCCACCGCAGCTACAGCTTTATTTAAAAACAAAGTAGTCAATCGGATTTCGATGGAAAATGGGCCGATATAGAGTTTAACAAAGATTCAAAACAGTCTATTTATTTATTTTGTAAATATAATTTAACCAAACTTAACCTACGCTCGCTTCACTCGCTAACCTTGACTAATTAACACCGTAATTTTTAGAGTATTTATTTAATAAATTCAGTAATTATTGTTATTTAAATAATAAATAATTGCAATAATTACTAAATTCAGTAATTATTGTTATTTAAATAATAAATAATTGCAATAATTACTGAATTAGTCAAGGTTAGCGAGCGAAGCGAGCGTAGGTTAAGTTTGGTTAAATTATATTTATAAAATAAATAAATATAAATAACCATTTCTTAAAATTAATAGACTCAATAAAATAAATGCTCAATTTTAAATAAAGCTGTAGCTGCGATGGCGTTAATACCTAAGTACCGGTTTGTTTCCTTTTTTTATACTAATATTTTTTTACGCAATTAATTATGAAAGAAATTCATTTTTATTTTTTTACTTTTAACAACGATTTTCTTTCAATTTACACAAAAAAATTTGAATAAAAGACAGGTAATAATACAAAATATATAATAAATATTATGTCGGATCGTTAGAGCCGTTATTTTGGAAGAAACCCAGCAAAGGATTGCAAAACTTTCCCGACGTTGTTCATTATGTTCAAAAAGATTTAATAATTGAAATAACACAGTAAAATAAAGTTAAGTCAAATTTATTTAATCTTAAATAAAAATTGTCAATATTATTCAGCTTTTACGAATGCCAAACTCAAACAACATTTAATGCCATGAAGTTAATATATTAAATAAAATAAATGAAAATAGAAATTGCAACATAATTATTAATAATAATGAAAACTGGTTCAGGTGACCGCGTACAGGAAGCAAATTTGACCTACAATTAGTAAAATAGGTTTTGGTTCGATTTCATCTCCTTGATCAAATTAAGTTTGTACATGAAAAATTGGGCAGTAGAAGAGTATGATTGAGGAAAAAACATTCTTAATAAAAAAAGATTTAATTTCAATTTCAAATCTTTGGTCGACAGATATTCCATATAACATTTTATACATAAAAATGCTACTCGAAATACTGATAATATTTCAGAAAAAATAAAAATTCAAAAAATTGTTTAAATACTAGGACCTTCAATCTTGAAAACTGAAGTTTAAAAAATTTATATTTTAAGTATAGCTTCTTTTGGGGGGGGGGCTTAGATTATAGTTAGTATAAAAAAAATCCGCAATGTTCCCTCGTCCGATGAAATCGGAACACAGATTAAAGCTGCGCTATATATAACCAAATTTGAATCAATTGGTTTTCTAGATACGATGCAAAATAGAAATAATGTTGAACCCGAACTAAATTCGTACGACTTAAAAGTTTGGAATTTTAAATAGCTTAATACTAAAGGTCAATTTTCTACGACCACTATAAAAAAAAAGTAAAAGATGAAAAATGGTAAAACTTCTCCCTTTCTTAATTTTCTCCTAAAAAATTTAATGCCATTAATAACCCGTATACAGACTTTTTTGGCATTTAATACAAATTGAGCCTGACCAAAGATAGTTATCAAAGTACAGGCTGTGTATTGGCCTGTATGTACATACATCTTCCAGAAATTTCTGTTACTTCTTTGTATTTTGGACTGACGGGGTTTGAATCATCGACATTTGCTAAATCCCTATACCCAACTTTTTTTTTTTTTATTGTCGTTACTTTTCCTTTACAGCTCTGCTGTTGCAACAGCAATAAAGCTATAAGCGGAAAAATATACCTGCAGAAGTAATATAAACTTACAAATTTATTATTTATAAATATAATAATTATAAATTAAATTAAACTTTTTGTTTTGTATTTGTTTGATTGTTTTTATTGTAAGTCGGTTTTATTGAATTTTTAAGTTATTTTTTGTCTATTTTTACAACAAAATCAATTTATTTTTCGTTCGATAGATAATTTGACATAAATGGCTTATAAAGCACTTTTTTTTTTATAAACGGTCTTTTATGAATACCGCAAAATTTTGTATACTACATTAAAATTTTCACTTTTTTGAATATAAATAAATAAATACGTGTATACATTCGAACGACCTCATAACGTGGAATAATTCTTACGTTACATTAAATCGATATCTGTAATACAAACACAATTAAATATAGAAACAACAAGAGCCCGTAAATTAAGTTACGCTAATTAATTATATAAAAACAATAAAAATTCTTTTTCAACCACGGAATAACAAAGGAGAATACGAAAAAATAAAACATTTCGTGAAATTCTTGAACGTAATGTAATCTTACAAAAAAAGACACTCGATCGACAAGTTCGCGATAAATACGTAGAGTACACATATACGTATATTAAGAGGGTTACTATGTAGTTTATTAAACTTTTTTTCTACTATAATAAACGTCTCATTAGGAAAAATAATCCATCGACCAATATTTTGTTTAAAATGAAATTACAACAATCAAAACTGCCTACAAATTTCAAAGATAAGTTTACTAAGACAACGAAATCTTCCGTTATTTAATTGTTCTTTTTATAATTTTATCAGTTTTGATGAGATAGACACGTACGGAAAAAAAAAGTAACCGAGAAAGTGCACTGACATAACGAAGAGCAACAAATAATATAATCAAATAATACAGTTAGTTATTTATATAAAATTAATAAAAATTCTGTGAAATGAAAATTATTACACAATGTATATACGGTCAAAATCTACATTAAAATTCGTAGAATTCATTAACAGTCCAGATTCTGGTGTTAGCAGTTAATTTTCTTTTTTGATCTTTTTTTTAATTGTTGGTTAAACTTCGAAGCTCATGTTGCACCGGGTCATTAATTCAGTTTTTCATGCGATATAACAATGTTTGTATGCTTTCGAACACTCAGAAAGAATAAAACACTCAAATAATAAAAAATATTTAAATTACAAATACAATAAACAGAATGATCGACAGAAAGTACAACATTGAACAAAAGCTAATAAATTACGATAAATATATTTATAAATATATATTCTGTGTCAGAAGGAGAGAGGGTTAGCGAGAGAGTGTGTGAGAGTGATAATGTAATAGTTTTAAAAAATTTACGTATAAATATAAATAACCCAATGTTTCAAGAAATATTATTAACTAAAGGTGCAAAGACATCGAAAACGGTTGACACTGTAAGTTAATTTCCAATTGCGGTGTAAAATTCATATAATTATAAACTTTGATGTATCTCTCCATAGTCTTTCCTCTTTAGGTTTCTAGTTTGTGTCACCCTTCACATGGGGACTCCAAATTTTTCGTGGATATCAGTACTCAGACGTTCAAACTTATAATTTAAAACAATATGAGGTGTCCGGATCGTTCGGTTCGTAACTACCTTTACATTTTTCCACTCAATATCTCCGGATTTGTCTTTGTGATCGCTTCTTTGCCCTTTTAAAAATTGTATCGTATTACAAACAGCTTCCTATCTTCGGCATGATTTTCAAGTTAAAATTTTTTCCCGACTCAAATTTATTCGGTTTTAGAAAATGTTTAACAAATATTCACGTAATAGCAAGGTACTTCTCCCGTAGAAGTTTCGTTTCCTTTTTTATTCAACGTTCCAGCAAGTTGTTTATTTCTACCGTTTATTCTGGACTCCGGTCGTTCCACAAATATTTCTTATGCATCTCAGATTTTAAACCTCACTCGAATACTTACCGTTTACTTCTTATCGGCCATCTTCAGCATCCTTTTGCTTCTCTAAAAAGATCCCGACGAGAGGGAAACCCTTCAAATTTACACGGTTTAATTTTACGTTCGACCAACCTAGGCTTCCGAGCTCTTTTATTACGAGAATGCTTAAAAATAAATATTACTTACCAGTAAGCCATTTTATTTTTCATTTGACAAAAAGCTTTAAATACGAGTACTTAATCCAAGTTTTAAATATATACGTTAATAAATATACAAATAAGCAATAAATATACAAATTAATAAGTATACATATATATATATATATATATAATCCAGGTTATAAATTCAGGCGCCTGAATCAATATACAATTTTTATACATTAAATTTACTAAATACATACGAAATTATTCAAATAAAGGAGGAAAAGTCCATAAATAAAAACGACACAGCATTTTAAATCTAATCTACAACCGTTGAATGAACGTTCAACGAAACACGCAAACTTAAAAGTTAATACACGAACGGAGATAAGAATAAAAATTATTAAAACTTTCAGAAGTAGTACGCAAACATAAAAAAAAATCATCGATAAAATAAATAAATAGAATTATTAATTAAATAGGTAACCAAACCGCTTTACTAAAATTAAGCAAATCATCTACTCTTAAAAAAATATCAGCAGATTTGCCTTCGTTATATTTCATTTATACGGTGGAATACAGCAATCAAAAAAATAAATATCTGCAAATACAAAAAGAGAAGGATGGGCCAAAATTTATGAGAATGATTTACACGTTTTAAAAATAAAATAGACCGAATCCAGGCCGGGTTATACCAACACACATTTCTGTACTGCATTTTAAGATAGCCTAAAAATAAAATTGTACAGAGTTAAACGAACTAGGCGGACAAAGGTACATCACTCGATCTACCATCGATGACGTGTGATATGCTGAACCCCCTTCCGCAGATTCATTTTTAATGTGCTAATTGGTTTAACCCGTATCTCCTTCTCTGTCCTTGGGTTGGTTATCTTCGAAATAGAGGAGTACATTCAGCAGACTTTTTTTGCGAAGAACGCTTTTTCGTAATTATCGCCCGGAGAAGAATCTAAAAAAAAATCTCTTGGTAAAAAAAAAGTGGCAATTATGAATCAAAACGTTATCGATAAACTGATGTAATTACTCGAATTACACTCGATCGATAAAATTAGAACGAACAACTTTTTAATTCTTTAACCTTTAGTGTTGTTCAATAAACGTCATGTTAATCGCATTAGTAACAAAAATAACAACCCTCGTTTAACATAAACATTTCATTTCTTACGACCCGAACAATGTTTACGAGAAGAATTCACGTTAATTTATTGCGGTAATAATTATGAGAACAACCTTGTTGAGACGTAAATAAATCCGTTACATCATTTACCTCAAACATTCCAAAGATCTTAATTGACCGGTAGCTATATTTATATAGGATCGCGAATTTAACCGCCAAAAATAACAACATCAAACAAAATGGAGGAGAGGTAAAAAAACAAACGTGTAAATAGTGTATACAAAAATAAACAGTCCAAGTAAATAATTTACATTACATTAAAATAATGGTACATGTTTTTAATTATTTATGTTTTATGTTTTTAATTTATTTACCCGTTAAAATTATTTCAAGTGTTTATATTTTAAATAATTAATGTGGATTTTAATTATATAACTTTTTTTATTTAAATAAATTGGGAATCTGATGATGCTGCTTATCAAGATCTAATTTTACCACGGTTCTTTTTCATCATAGATCCAGCCACGCAATACCGGGGTAGTTATTTTTTTTTTTTACTCCGTGGACCAACATACCTACCCACTCCTGATGTGATCTATATACTGTATTATTACATACCGACCAAAATAAAAAAAATATTTTATTAAAGGTAAATCACCCAAATTGCAAAATTAAAACAAAACAATAAATTTTAAAAAGAAAACGGCTCTAATCTAAGCATATATATATACATATTTGTCAATAATTTTGAAGTTTAGTAACTCCTTTCATAACAATGGTAAAAAAAATCTCGAGTGACGTATTCTATTCTACTTGTCAAAATATTGCTTTCTCCCAAAAAGCTTTTTCCGTTAACTTTGCAATTTTCATCTTTCATTACTACCTTTTTAACGTAACAAAAATATGCGTTAATGTGAAACGTGCAAAAAGTCCTAAAAATATGCTCTATATAAAAAAAAACTGCCTGATTAATAACCTTTCTCATTGTACTCGGGTCTTTGAATTAATTTTTTTCCAGTTATTGATTACTTTTCAATTAAAAAAATTTATACGTTCCCTTAGATAAGATTAATAAAGAAATGTATAAAATAATGGAAAAAATGACCGTATAAAATTGTACATTAACCGTTTTTTAAATAATAAAAATTTCGCGCTAAAACAAACAACACACATTAAATTTCGCAAGAAAATGATTAGCCGAAGAATTTTCTCATTAACGGTTGTCTAAAATACAGTCTACAAATACAAGTCTATGATACACAATCGTTACAACGCTTCTTTTCCTATCAAAATTCTTTTTCTATCCAAATTTCTTGTCCAAGAATTAACTATCACAATCATAACAGTTGTTGGTTATTTAATTAAAATAATTTTCTTACCGGATTTTTTTTAAACATACACATTTTCTTCTAATGGAAAATAACTAAAAAATTCCAAAAAAAATAATTATTAGGGAGCGCTTAGTAAGGTACGTTTCTACGACTTTTTTGTGCGACTTAAAAGCACAATTTTTATTTTTTGTAAAATTAAAAAGCATAAAGTAGGCAAAAAAAAAAAACGGCGTATTTACTGTATCTAATAAAAAATTACGTTAATAAAATGGAATTTCTAAAGTTAACAGAAAAGTGATTCGGAAATAAAATTAGAATGTCTCGATATTTTTCTTTTCTTTATTAAAAAACACGCCAATACGGCACGAATAATACATCTTTTCATTTTACACAACATAGTATTTTTGAAGTAGAATTGAAGATTCTGAAAGATATTGGACAGCCTGTTCATACATTTTACCTGTTATTTTATACTTTATATGATTATCATGCTCCAAACAATACTTATACTTCCTGTCTTTGCCCATCTCAAACCACACACGCGCTAATTGGACAAGAAATGACAGATACTGAATACAAAATACTCATACTGTATTTATTGCTATCATAAACTTAACGGTTACAAATTAGTATTTAATAACAGCGAAGTTTATAACTCAAGGGTGTTTTAATATAGCGGGCAGCGTACAGTTGTGCACATTGCGTGCGACAGAGATAGAGGACGGGTGGAACAGTTAGATAGTCATTCCTTTACGAAAACATCTCGTATAGCTCCGTATACTTACATAGTACGCAGTACACTATCAGAGATGTTCAGGATAGTTAATAGCGCGGTAAGCCAGCACTCAGCCTATGTGCACAGCAATATGCTGCCCACTATAGTAGAGTAAGTATTTTTTACAAAGGAAAAAATACAAAATTATGATTTTATTAACATAGGAAATTTAAGTATTTTTTACAAAGGAAAAATACAAAATTACGATTTTATTAACATAGGAAATTAAAAATACTGGTATAGGCCTAGCTTGCGTTTTTTATGTAAATTGTCAATTCATATATAGACTGTTTAGATACATGTATACATCTTCCAACGGTTATAGATAGAAAACGAAAAGGTATAGGAATTACAAAACCATATCGGCTAATAGTTCAAAACATCTGTTAAGTAAATTTCATAAGAAATATACCAATTGTAATGGGTATCATGATTCGACTTCCGGAAAATTTCGACATATCTTCGCGTTTCACATCACCCAGACACCGTTAATTCAAAAGTGTATATATAAACATATATATATTTATTTCACTTTCTTGTGGACACGATAACTGCCGTAATTCTGCGCCAATCACTTTCAAATTGATACATAAAATATAACCACCTAAAATCTCGGTCGAGTTTGTTAATGGGTAAAATCTAACCATGAGGGTGGAAATGGAGGAGGTGCTTTTTTGAGGAAAAAAATCGCTAAACCTTTCATATTAAGTAAAATATCGAATTTGTTTAAAGTTCTTACTATTCTTTGGATAAGGGCCTAAAACGTATCTAAGTAAAGTTTTTTTGATATCACCAATCACTGGCCCAGAGGGTGGAAAAAATGGGGTTTCGAAGATAAAAATATTATACCTCTCTTAATAGGCCCAGTATCGAATCGGTTTAAAGTGGTCGTTAGTCCGCTAAACATTACCTAAAACTTTTTTGAAACAATATTTTGTATGACCAACCCTTACGGTAAGGGATGACCAAAATATTGCTGGAATTGTAAGAAGATCGGGCTTGTCATATGGTAAACATGTGAAACTTTTTTCTCCATGCAACCATTGTCGTATTGAGTAAATTTGAAGTTTTTCTCAACTTTAAAGTGGAAATCTTTTTTATCCCCTAATTAACACCGGTGATATCTACCACCACCTTCCGGCGTGTCAAAAGGGATTTTTTTTTTCATTGATGTCACTCATCGGTAGATAGTTTGTTATTACTTCCGTAATAAGCCCGGCTGAAATTTAGTTGTCTTTTTACCGATGGCTTTTGAAGTGTTATCGGAATACTGAAAATGTTAAAGAGTTTCAAAGACGTTTACAATGGAATTTGAAACTCAACCGCCAACGAGAGTAACAATTGAAAGAATTCGTGACAAGTTTGAAACTAATAGAAAAATAGTAAATGCAAACAACGGGAATTAGAGTAAATAAAAATCTCTACGCGTAATGAAAATACCGCTTTAGTAATGCAAACCTTTACACGATCCCCAAAGAAATCTTTCAGGCAATGTTTTCGTGAGACCGGTGCAATAAAAAACTAAGAATTTTTCGAGTTAATAACTGGAGACCGTACATCTCAAGACAAATGTGAAACAAATGAAAGGCTTGAAGATTTAATTTACCGGTCGGATGAAAGGAATTTTAAGCTTAATAGAATAATTAATAGGCGTCAGTATTTATTGGGAGTAACGCAAATCCACACATAATTGAACAGAGACCCTTAATTAACCAGACCAAACAGTATAATGCGGGTTATCTTCTACAAAGAGTGACGGACGAACCGTTCTTCTTTGTGGGGACTGTTACCGACATCTCTACGAATGCTACAAAACAACATTATTCCTGCTCTACATAACCTTTTTTCGACAAAGTGTACTACTTTCAACAAGATGGGGTTTCAACTGCTATCATGGTGCCGCTATGGAATTCTCTGACAACACTTTTCCTGAGAGACGGATAGAATGAAAAGAAAATGCTTCAGAGTTCCCGGCTCGATTTCCCGAGTTAATACCCGTGGACGTCTACCTTTAGGGTGTTTTAAAAGAGATTATGTACGCTAAAAAACCAAGGACACTGCAGCGGCTGAGACAGCAAATCGAAAATACAGATAACACGATATCTTTGGCTACAATACACTTAGCAGTCGCTGCGTATCAAACCGTTGCTGTAAGTGTATTGATGTTGGATGATTATTTTGAACTTAAGTTAAAAATAACGTAAGCATTATGTACTGTTCTCTTTTCTTTAATAAAATATGTCGCATGTTCGCCGCTCGATCAGGATATTGAGAGATTGACAACTGTAAAACAAAACAATCAATCAATAATATCGACAATAGCAATAATAACAGTAAACGACAATCGTAAAACAAATAAAAAAAGTATAGTAATCACAACAATAATAATCAGAATAATAGTAATAATAATAATAAGAGAGAATAAAAAAATCTCACAATAATATTTAAAAAAATAACAATAATGGTAACAGTAAACAATAATAGTGTTAAATGTCAATAACAAACAAATAATCATAAATGTCAATATTAATTAATAATAATAAACAAAACAGAATTTAAAATACTCGTCAGGATTACTCACAGGTATTTAAATAGAATGAAAAAGCAGAATTCAGTTCCATTGACAAAAGACGTTAGACCGCTAATCTTTACAATTTCAACCACTTTTTTCTTGTATTAACAACAATAGATAAGACAAGTAAAAAATTGTTTCACGCAAATACCTTTGCTGTTTACAAATTAAAACTACACAAACAGTTTATGAATGAAATTTAGTACATTACCTCTTTCACTTGTCTTAGTAACTCACCGAACCTTTTCTTATTTTCGTGTAACGGGATTACTTATGACGTCACCTTAGTTGCATAAACCTGCACTCGAAATTCGCTCCTACACTGACCTCCTCGCAGACTGTAACCGCAGACTCTCCTCGCGGAATTGACTTTTAACAGGTCTTCCCCGGAATATTTATAATCCTAGCCTCTTTACCTGCCGGATCGGATCCGAACCAACTCGAAGCGTGAGAACGATCGACCCGAATTCCCATGCATTACTAACCTTGGTCCGGTACTGTTCTCACGGAACGAACATCTGTTTAATATGTCAGTGGACAAAAGACGATTGTTAAACGGACCTGTTACCTTTACTAAAAGGGTCTCTTTTAGCACCTTTCTGGATTCCTTCCACTATTATATTTACTACTTTCTTCTTAATTGGCAGGAATCCGTTACTCAGGTCCGTTATACCAATCTTGTTACAATATGTTCAAACTGTATATATAGTTCTGCAAGACACTTCGTATAACTAGTTTTTGTTAAATCGTAATTCGTAACCTTAAATGTAAATCGTAACCTTCTACTGGTGAAAAAATCCGATAGTTATATGACATATTTTTGAGTAATTTGGTCACCCTTAAAGAAAAAGTAGGAATATAGTTGCTCGAAACTGTATTTAAGGGTGACCAAATTACTCAAAAATATGTCATATAACTATCGGATTTTTTCACCAGTAGAAGGTGTATATTACGATTTAACAAAAACTAGTTATACGAAGTGTCTTGCAGAACTATATATACAGTTTGAACATATTGTAACAAGATTGGTATAACGGACCTGAGTAACGGATTCCTGCCAATTAAGAAGAAAGTAGTAAATATAATAAAAAAAGAAAAAGTAGGAAAAGAAAAAGTAAAAATATAAAGAAAAAGTAGGAATATAGTTGCTCGAAACTGTATTTAATTTAATCCCGCATCCCGCGGGATTAATTTAAATACAGTTACGGATTATAATTAAGTAAATTAAATTATTACGGGTTAAAAGGGGTCCAACCACAATTCTTACAGTCCGATTTTCATGAAAAATTAATTACATCAATGTCCCATACACATATATATGTCACGATACTAAATGTTACAGTATTTTTACATAGTATAGAACGCGCGTGCGTGTGTGCGCACGCACGCACACAATATAAACTGGGACATAGTTTAATTTTAATTTAGTTTTAGTTGAATTTTCAGAGAATCTCAAATCGTCACGAAATGTAAAAAAACAGGATACCGAAAGTATTTTGCTCCAGTACAATACTGCCATGATAGTTACAAATTTTATGTTATTTTGTTTTGTTTTTTTTTTTTTTTTTTTTTTTAATTGATGCACGAAAAATATTTCCTAAAATGAATTACAAAAAACGTTTTCGGTAAATAGTGGATGGAGCGGATTAGGGATCTGTTTAAAATTAATAACGATCTTTCAACCGATGTCAACGCTGCACCAGACGTACTAGAAAGGACGTACATTAGTCAGTAACGTAATTTGTGTTTCTCAACGTGTTCTAACAGGAATTCAACCCGCCTGAATTTAATGCTGTAAAAAAAGCTGACCTAAATTTTACCTCACCCTTCACTATGAAATATTTAAACGTTACAAAATTTTACATTATTGATATTAAGCCAAAAAGATTTGCTCTTACGTAAAGTTATAAACGCCTGGTTCGTCGTTTCTGTTCATTATTTATTTTAATTTTACTTCTATTTTCGATTTATTTCAATATTTTAACCTTCAACTAGAAATTACAAAGTTCAATGTTTTATTTTATTCAATTAAAATTAGGTTACATAATCCTATGTATTTGCTAAGTTTTAATAGGGGAAAATATTTTAATCGCATAAAAATATTATTAGAAATATCTTCATTTTTTCTGCAATAAATGCATCAACAAAAATAAACAAATTTTTTCAAGAGTAAAATAAGCTCATTACTAGAACAAATTAAACTGTAGTGTGATGTTCCGAATTTTCAATAAGCATTAAATCTTATATTTTATCTCGGTCAACCGTCCAATATTCAAAGTAGGAATTTTTCTACATCAGTCATTTTATTTCTCCCAGTTTCCTTAATGTAATTTTTTTTATTTCAACTACGATAGGGTTTTGCTATATTTTTCGCAAATTCTACGGTTTTCCGAGCTTTAGTCCAATCGGTCCGATCCCGGCCACCATATAATTAAGTGAAGTTGAACGCCAGGCTTCTTCGGTCCGATCTATGTAAATTTAAAATGTCAGAATATATTTTTTCTATATATAAATGTTCAGGTCCGTTCTTTTTAATTTTAAATCGATCAGTTTTTTATTTTTTTTATGAAAGGATAGGATCAGGAAATATCAAGATAAGTTCATCTCATTAAGCACCCAGAGGGCAACTCAAAAAGAAATCTTTGAACTAGACAATCTTTTAAATATGGCGGGCATTTGATGTTTCTCAGATTATTTCAGAAGTGGTCTACAACACAATAAATCATAAATAACTACTAAACAGTGAAACGCTAAAAAAAAAAATTTAACATACTCCTACAACAAAACCATTTACTTTTTGTTTTGAGACACTAACTGCCCATTAACCGCAATTTTGGGTAGTTGTAGCCCAAACGTTATTTTATATTCAACTTTTATTTTTCAGTTCCCTTTGGTCTAGCTGCGATAAATCTGTGTGAAATTTAAATAAACATGTTCATTTAATTATAAAATTAATCGAGTCTTAATCGATCCCAGAGGAGCGCCGAATGCATTAAAGTTTGTTAAGGGATAACACTTACGAACGACCATTCATATATGATGAAGTAAACACCTGTTGCTGTTTTTGTAACGTCTCCTGGGATAACGATGATAAACACCGAAGCTAATTTTGCATACAAGCCGCATAATAAAAATGTTATTTATTGTATTTATTAAATTATTTATTCTTTTTCGAAATATTTCTTTGTAATGAAAATTTTACATACTTGCAAGCAGATTGGATTATAGTCCTAAAACCACTAATTTATCAAAGAAAATAAGAGAAAATCTTATATTTATATACTATATATACTAATATACTTTATACTACATACAGGGTGTCCCATATAAAACGCAACCCAACCTTATATTGGTAGGTATTGAAATAATAAAAAGGCATGTGTAAATGTAAATGTAATTTTTATTATTACCATCCATTACCTTACATTTAGAGTAAATGTTGGAAGTAGCCGCCATCTTCTTGAATGCAAGCTTCAATTCTTTTTACAGCGTTTCTTGCAACTTTTTTCAAAGTTTGTGGCTGGATATTTGATACAGCTTGTTCAATATTGACTTTCAATTGTTCAAGTGTTCGTGGTTTGTTGCTGTAGACTTTTTCTTTGAGGTAACCCCGTAGAAAAAAATCCACCGCAGTCAAATCTGGAGATCTTGGTGGCCACAAGCCTCGACCGATAACACGATTATCAAAGAGTTCCTCGATGAAATCAGAAGTTGAACCTGCGTAGTGCGATGTCGCACCGTCATGTTGTAGCCAGCAGTGTCTGTCTTCCTCTTCCAAGAGTGCGATGAACTGAAATAAAATATCCTGATATCGTTCTGCATTAATGGTGTACTCGAAAAAAATACGACCGATTATTCTCTTCCGCGATATCGCGCACCACACGCTCGACTTCTGCGGGTGTAATTGTTTTTCGTGATAAACGTGGGGATTTTCAGCGCTCCAAATTCTACTGTTTTGGCTGTTTACGTAGCCATCCAAATGAAACCGTGCTTCATCTGTGAAAAATAACGAATCCATAACATTAATTCCCTCACGCAGAAATCGACGGAACCGTTGACAATATTGTAGTCGTTTTTCTTTGTCGGGCTCGAGAAGTTGATGAACCGTTTAAATGCGATAAGGTCGTAATTGTAATTGTTTGGTCGCCCGATGAACAGTTGATTTAGACAAATTAATTTCAGCAGACAAACGTCTGATCGATTTATTTGGCGAGGCGAGTAATCGGTCTTTGATTTCAGTGACTGTATCTGTATTCAACACTGACGCAGATCTTTTGTGTTCCTTGTTATTAACAGAACCGGTCTCTCTAAACTTTGCGACTAACCTTAATACTGATGTTTTGTTAGGAGCTGGTTTATCTGGGTTCTTATGGCGAAACAAATCTTGCACTGCAACCGCTGATTTCGTACTGAAGTACGACTCAACAATGAAAACACGTTCATCTAGCGAAAACACCATCTTGTCTGTAGCAATGCACTGAACGTTATGATTGCATTGTTGTTATTATCGGTAGTGTTCTACTGCGTCCCCGCGATGTTCAGATGTTGGACGAGTTCATTTCAGTAACGAGTAGGGGCGTAAGCTTGACTTTTGAAATTTCATGGATGAGTGATTGATGGGTTGCGTTTTATATGGGACACTCTGTATAAGTACATTTTTGGGGAGGCCGATTTCTACAGTCTCATATAAATTATTTAATTAAAAGATTTTTTTTTGTAATTAAAACTAGGAAATTACTATTAATACACGTGTACGTGGGCGTGAGTAAATATGTGAAAAAGACACAAACTGAGTAAAATAAGGAAATTAATATCTCTTTTAGGTTTTGCTTTCGATTAGGAGCTCTGTAAAATCCATTAAATATTCCACCGTATTCAAATACTTTTATGTTCTTTTTAACTGTAAAGGTGCACGTACGTGTTACTTATTGTTACTATGTTCTTATGCACCGAACATGGAGGTAAATTAATGATTTCTTTACAATTGTTATAGTTTATTTTAGCTTAAATTTACTTTTTAATTTTAAAAATTAATTATATTTTTACACTTTTTGGTAATTTTAGTTGTAACGATCTTTTTTTTTATTGCCGTTGTTTTTTAATTAATTCTATTAAAATTTTGGAAATAATTACTATCCCAGCCTTTTAGTCGGAAATTTAAACGATAAAAATGTAATTATAAATAAATAAATGCAATTTCAATAAATTCCTTTTCTATTTCGACTTTTTGAAGACGATAGTAAATTAAAAACGACTTTTTTACTTTTACCTTAGCACTAACTTCATACTGAAAATTTATTTATCTCGATATATTTCATTTATTGTAAAATTTTGGATTTTTTAGATTTTTTACTACAGAGAATTATGTATATTAATAACATATTTTCTTATAATCTGAATTGAGAATACAGTCAGCGCGCGCGCGCCACCTCAGGCAACTGCCCCATACTGAACCTCAACCACAAAAATTTGGTCCAGCTCAAACCCAAAAGGTGTACGTCACGGATAGACTAGCCAAACTATCTTTCCGTCGGGTTAGTAATTCCCGAGGCTAAACAGGAAAAAGAAAATTATAATTATGAAGAATATTTTTGTTCCGTTTAAAATATTTATGTTTTTCTGCCACATTTTGATCCGTTTTGTAAAGTCGAATTTTTGTAATTTGTATTTGCTGATTTTAGTTACGTAAAGTTTTTGGAATCAAATTTTCTACAAATCAGTTCAAAAAGTTTTATCTGTTTATCGGCAATTTTACTGATTTACATTACACCTAAGAAAACGTTTTTTTGGGCTCCAATTTTTTGGCTCACAATTTTCTCGGAAACAGTTGTGAGATCATTTATATAAAGTTTTTGACGTCAAAAATAGCTATAAAATCACCAAACTTACGTCCGAAAAATTTCGGTATGGCTTCATTTTACCCTCGAAGCAGAAACCGGAGCGAAATATTTCGCCAGCCATAACTTGAAAACAAACTGTTTCCGGACATATTTTATAGGAATTTTATTCTTATATTAATGTCTCGACTAATAATCAAATTTTACAGGATTAATTAATAATCTTATAAACGGCTGGGCGGTAGAAGGACAAATCGAACTCAACATGCAGGTTGTAGAGCGTACTTATTTAACAAACAAAACACTAATTTTAAAAATTTAATTCTTTGTGTGGTTTTGATATAGGTTTTATATTTATAAACAATGAAACTAAACGTAATTTTTTAAATTTAGGTTAATACAAATCTGTACAACTTAAAATTCGACTTTAAAATTCGTCCGATCAATCGGATTCACTTTCAATAAAAGATACGGTGACCGATTGAACATCATTTGATTGCCCATTAAATCGGTATTCGTCGACTGTTTTTTAACGATTAACGGCATCATCTCGGGGTAGACGGACAGGCATCGGAGAACACAGAATGTCGAATTGTAATTCTCATGAAACTGTTATTACTTCCTTCTGATTAAAAGCAAAAAAAGCGAGATTCAGCCGGACAATTAAATAGAATAAATCGAGAATACAAGTGCTGCCGACACAGAGCGAAAAGTTACAGTTATAGTTAAATATATAATTGAAACGAACGGCCGTTTTATTTAAAGCGATCATCTCGAGTCGTCTTTAATTCATACGAGGAGGCGTGTACAAGTAATACGAATGATGATTATATGCGGGTCGATGAACTCGAAAATTATTTCACGCATTAAATGCGCGTATGAGTGTTTGTACGATTATATACCGTATATGTTATATGTACGATTTAGCTGGCGGTCACTCGTTGCAGCGGATGATTTATTCCAGTCGACGGCAACACTAAAATGTTAAGTATTTAAACTGTACTTTAATTTATTAACACGAAATTCACTCGATAGATACATATAAAAGACATCGTTTCGATAACCCCGGGGATGACTTCCGACATAAAAAATAATGAACCGTCGCAAAGCTCGTTCAATATTTATCATTCCCTTACAGATTAGTTTTTCTATATCAAAAAGATGTACACTTCGGTTATCGAAGTAAGGCGGTTATAAGAAGAGAAGAGAGACAGGCTCAATGTATCGTACCCTCGTCAAAGAGTCGACTCTAATCCTATATCTTAATATTTTTGTTTTTAATAAAATGTAGTTTTTAATTATGGAAAGACGTAAGAGTAACTTTTCTCCAGTTGATTTGTACACCTCCTCCCTTTTAAAAGGATCTCTTCTAAGGAAGGTAAGAACCCAAAATCGCCACCGGGATCATCCCATAAGAGTCTCCACCTAAAATTTTGTCTTTTTCCGCATCGAACCGAAAGGTGATATGTCGGGGAGAAATGAGCAAAACTAGTATCTTTCCGGCTGAGCCGTTTATTTAAAAAAATAAGCAGCGTCGGTCTAACTGTTACATAAGTATAGACATAATCGTAACTTTTATATTAATATTTACAATCATCTTTTAGAAATTAAAGAGAAAAAATAATAACTCCTACAGTCTTTTAGAGTGGTCATTGAACTTTTTCAATAAACTCCAATTTTCCGGTTTTTTGTACCAGAAATAACGAGAATTATTCCATTTACGCAGACAAAAACTTTCTTATTTTATAATTGTCGAACAGTATGAAATTATCTAACGTATAAAATCCATAATATCTATAAAAAGTTTAATTACATCATTATTACATTACCGTCGAACAAAATTATTTTTCTAAATCCTCACACGTTATTCGATAAGGAATTTTAAATTTTTAATCGCAAACTACATCCGGATCCGGTTCATTTTATTTTTATTAAAAAAGTTAAGAAAACAAAATTTGTTTAACGGTAGATCGATAGAGTATGTTACATTGGCCTTGTCTTGAACCTGAACGATTAGATCGATTACGAAGTCAGCCTACTGAAAAATCCAATGACCCAACAACACTTAACAATTTTAAACTGATTATTTTAATTAAATATTGTATGTCGTGTTATGTTTCTTTTTTTATTTTTCTTGGCGATTTACGTTTCCTATTTACTAATGAAAAGCAACCGCAATAATTTAAACTATTTTTCAAAGGTACTTTTTTTAATAAATTTCTATATTACAAGATTCACAAACTTATCCGGGATAATTCTACTTATTTAAAAATTGACGAAAAGATCAATAAATTAAAAAAAAAAAATAGTTACAATAAATAAAACAAAGAAAAAAATGGATAATTTCTGTTAGTCACTTTGGGCTCCGTACTTTGTACTTCATATTTATTACGGGAGAAGAGAGAAGTGCCTATCGGTTATCCGATAGCCACTTCAGCCATTATGTTTATTGTGCAGCCGCCGTACAGGAAACGACAATCAAGAGTCGTTCCACAACCAGCCCCCCATCGCGACATGATAACAAGGGTATGTATATCGGCTCTATAGGTCCCGACATCTTGAATCTAACGGGATCAAACCCATATCCACAAAATTGATACAGAGAAAGAAGGGATCGAAGAGAAAGAAAGCAGGCGAGTGGTGAAAAAAAATTACGATTTATCATCGTTTGAACTGCGGTACGAGATAAATCCGCCTAGAAAACCTTAGGAGAAGGGGAATTTTTACCCAAAAATAAATAGCCGTCCGTTTAGCACTAACCGGCTAAAATTGCGACAACAATAACTTTTATAGGTAATAAAGAACCGTTCGAAAGCAGGTAAAAAAATAAAAATCCAAAAGAACACCTCAACCGACCCAGAATAGTTTTAGCAACTGTTCGAACCGTTTGGCCTTACTATTACCTGAGGTTTCGGGTCTGTAAGCATTATTTCCTGATTTCAGCCACATTTGTTTTAAGTAAAAAGCTGACTAAGTAACTTCCCTTACTTTACTCTTGACAATTTTTAACTCAAATGCTCCAAGGGTTTTTTAAAAATATTAATGACTTAATTACGTTTTAATTAAATACTTAGATTCAATTGGGAAAAAAATAAAATTGTTCAGTAAAACATTTTGGGTCCAAGTGAAGCTCTCTTGACCGAATTACGTAATTCGGTCAGTATATCTTGAGTTTATCAAAATTATACTGCATGTACAGTACAATTATTAAATAAAAAAAGTTAAAGCTTTTATTAAAAACATTTGGGTCCGTTTGACCCTTTGCTCGACATCTACCTCACCTAAGAATTTAATAACAGCGACAACTAAAAAAACAGACAAAAAATCACAAATTATAGAAAATTAAAATAAATAATTGTAATTCCTAAATCATCACATGGATCCTCTTCTTTTTTTTAAATATTCGCATGTTGTTGAAATTAATATTTGAAGTACTTTTGCCTCCTTGTTTCCAAGGGTTTACGCGTTTATTTATCGAAGTAATTATTTACTTCAATAATTCGGTCCGATTAGGTGGAATGTTATACAATAAGGCTACTATAAAATTAAAAAAAAAAAACACACACACACACACATGTGAATAACAAAAAATCAAACGAGGGATTGACAATTTAGAATGTTTATATAATTAGTTTACTGGTTTAAAATGTTCACAGTTACAACAAGACACCCCAGTGTTAATGACAATAGTGATAAATACAATAATGATAATAATAATAATAATAATAATTGACAATAATAAGCAATTAATGAACACAAATATTAATTACAACTACAATAATATCAGGATAATAATAATAATAATAGTAAATAATAATATTACATGTCAATAATAAAAAATCAACAATTAATAAATAATACATGATATAATACATAACATAATCATGATATAAAAACAAAGCATAATACAAAACGTAATTAACAAAGAATAATACAACAATCATAAATGTCAATAGTAAATAATAAATAGAAATTACGCACAAGACGGAGTTTAAAATAAATAATCATTCGGAATTTATTCCAAGTAGATAAATAGAAAACTAGAATTCAGAAGTCTTAACACTTTTTTAACCACCAGTCTTGCATTAACAAACAATCGTACAGAGTTCCTTGCAAATACATTTACTGTCCACAAATAAAACTACCTAAACAGTTTATGAATGAAATTTAGTACACTATTTCTTTCACTTATGGTTTTACTGTAACTTACCGTTAGTATTTCTTGTTTAATGGAATTCTCCGTGGCGTCACCTTAATCGTATGGAATTTAATTCACACTGGAAATTCCCTCTTTCCCTGTCCTCGCCGCTGAATGCTCTCACTGACTGACGTCTCGCAGACTCCCCTCGCTGGACTGGTTCGCAGAACTCCGCCGAACTCGCAGAACTGCCCTTGCGGGACTGACGTCGTAACGTCTCGCTACACTGATTAGCCCGTACTCATTTGCTCCAGGGCTATTTGTACTTCTAGCCTCTTTACCTGCCGGACCGGACCCATCTCGTAGCGTGAGAACGATAGCTTTCGTTCCCAAAAATTCCATAACCAGGACCGGTAGCTTTTGCCACGGTACAACAGGTGTTTGAAGTTTTTCAACGGGCAGTATAGCAAAAGACGATCGATTGTTAAACGGATTTGTACCTTACAAAAAGGGTTCTCCTTTTTCCCCCTTTCTGGATTTCTCCAATTATTATATTTTCTACTACTTTCGCAATAATTGGTAGGAATCCGTTACTCAGGCCCGCTATACCGGTCTTGTTACAATATGTACAAATATAGCCAAATTTCCAACTTTTTGGTCAACAGATTTTCGAGTTACGAGGCAAAAAAACTGTGTAAAAATAATGTTGAATATCCCCCATCCCTAACTGCGATCCACTTAAAATGTTTTAACAACTCCCTCCATCTTTATTAATTTTGTCCACTATTTAAAGTTATCAATGATCCATATACAAACATTTTTTGAACATTTTCGAAAAATTTATGTTAAGTTAGTGCTCAGAAATTAATCAAAATGATGATCAACAACACACGTACGTACGTTTTCGGGATATTTCTGCAATTTTTCTGTGTTTTGTAGATAAAGGGTCTGAAACACTGACACTTGCAAAAACTCCATACCCAAAATTTGACCCATTACTATACTTTCCTTTTATAGTTAAAAGTAATAAAGAATAACCGTAAAAGTAAAGACAACACTGAAAGAACCATCATCTAAAACATACCTTTTCACAACACCCTTTAAAATATTCAAATTTCGAACTCGGCCGAAAAATAGGAGAGCACAAGTTCGACGCGTCTTGAATAATTCTGTGTTTTTTTGGTACTTACGTATTAACGCCACCGCAACTACAGCTTTATTTAAAATTGAGTATTTATTTTATTGAGTCTCTTTACTAATTTTAAGAAATGGTTATTTATATTTATTTATTTTATAAATATAATTTAACCAAACTTAACCTACGCTCGCTAACTTTGACAAATTAACACCGTAATTTTTTGAGTATTTATTTAATAAATTCAGCAATTATTGTTATTTAAATAATAAATAATTGCAATAATTACTGAATTTATTAAATAAATACTTAAAAAATTACGGTGTTAATTAGTCAAGGTTAGCGAGCGAAGCGAACGTAGGTTAGGTTTGGTTAAATTATATTTATAAAATTTTAAATAAAGAGACTGTTTTGAATCTATGTTAAACTCTGCCCATTTTCCACCGAAATCCGATTGACTACTTTGTTTTTAAATAAAGCTGTAGCTGCGGTGGCGTTAATACGTAAGTACCGGTTTTTTTAAGTTATTCAAACAAAAACCTAAGTTCTGATTTTTCTCTATCTGCTATTGATGTATGCATTAATGACAGAGAATGCAAAACAGTAATAAGTTCAGCTTTTAATAGAATATCTTAATGATTTCTTTTCTATTTTCCAGTGGAATTTCCTGAAATCGGGACATTTCTTTAATGAAAAGCTACAGAAGACGAACTAATACTGTTTTTGTTATTTTTTTTAACCGTTGTTTAACACCGGTTAAACGATTTAACCGGTTTAACACCGGTTATTACAGCTAAGTAATAAGTAGCTGAATAATTCTGATATTCACACTATTTTCGCGGGAAAACTCAGAAAATTAGTGGAAAAATTTCAACTCCTGCATTCAACAGTCTAATCAAGGAATCATCAAGTCGGGTAACATATTTGAGCTTTCCTTCGTTTAGTTTAATTAATATGCAGGTTAATCGCAATGCGTTTCTTGCAAAAATTAACTCGTCGGAAAAATTATCTGTTCTATTTTTATACGAGAACCGATATAACACAAATTTTGTTTTTTTTTCTAGGCAACTTGAATTTTAAATAAAAATTATCTTTTACAAGATGAGAATTAAAATACATAATAAAAAGAAATTATAAAACCAATTATTAAAAAAATAACCCAAAAAATAAAAGATGATTTTTTAATAATTATTTTTAATTCAATGGTATTTTTATTTTTTTTAAATTAACATTTTTAAGGAATTTAAAGCGATGTTTTTTTTATATTTAATGCCTTAATGTCGATTTTTCTTTTCAAAAAAGTTTATTTATTTATACTACTTTAGTACTTTAATTAATTTATTCAAACAGCACCCTCGCCCCTAACAATTTCATCTTCAAATTTTTTTTAAACCAAGTGTTAATAAGACAGCAACAGTCTTCCACCTTTATTACAGGGGTAAATTTATCTACCCTAACAGCAGAAATTCTACTAATTCATTTACGATTAATTTTATTTAAAGATTTAATCGATCGAATTAAAACTTTTCTCTAAGAACAATTAAAAAAAAAAATAATAATAATATAGGAAGCTTCGTCGTTACTTAGTTTAAGGTTAATAATTTTATTTAGAAATATATTTTAAGGACGGGAATAGTTTTACAATCTTTAACGCATTGGTAGAACAGTAAATTAAAAAATATTTTTCAAATTAGTTTTTGTCCAAGTAGTCAAAAATATTATCATTTGAGATATTTTTACCCTATTAATGTGAAAACTTCGTATGTCTTACCAATTTAACGAATAAATTTAGTACACAAATGTTTAAGTATTACGCTTTATATAAGAAAACTAGTAAATAAAGCTAGTTAAGACAAGTAAAAGTACTTTTCACTTTTTTCTTTAGGGGAAAGGTTTAATTTTAAGTTAGAACAAATATTCATTAATAAAGTCGCTAACGAATAACTGAAAACCCTCGTATTAATACGACTTACATATATGAGTAACGTCGAGCACACAATACCGTTCATCGATATCAAGAACAACATCGTAGATCCACACACTATACGTACGGTCCAAATATTACAAGAGGTGATATGCGACACGGGTTATTTACCGCAGACCGCATACATTCCGATCTGTACAACTTATAAAGCCAGGTCATCACGTTTCACCCGATGGTATTGTACGTTTAGGTACGAACCGAGTTATGTTATTAACCGATAACCGGGCGCGAAAGACGCATCGCTATCAAACCTGTAACCCGAATAATAAATAACAGTTCTGTAAAACTCGGCCGAATATCTGAGCCGTAATAAAGTAAAAAATCTGTACACGTATTGTTTACGAACTCGGCACCGGTCGCAAATATTACAATCTTTACACACACACACACACACGTCGTGTTTTCCTGACATAAAACAGATTTATCGATATACAAAGAAAGAACCCTTCAACAATCGAGCACGGAACAGTAATCATTTCAGTAAGCATTTCGACTCACGAATTAGATTTTTCATTCAAAAAGAAAATTTATTTAAAACAGCTGACAAGTACAAAAAGAACCCCCGACTTCAGTACCTAACAAGGTACAAATCACGTTAAAAAATAAAGATTAATAGTACGTTATACTAAGATTGTGGAATTCAACGTAATTTTGATGTACTGTAGCATTATATTCAGTATAGAACGTACAACGAAGTCTATGCTTTGCATTTAAAGTGCTACAATTTTATGAAAGAGGAAAGGAAAAAGTAACGTACGAGACAAAAGCTAAAGGAAAACAATACATTTAATTTAGATTTAAAAATATATTCAACAACAATAAACAGACTTTTTATTTATTATCTGCCGCAGATTGTAATAGCAGCAAAGACGGTAAACGTATCGTTCCATATTTTAACTTTTTAACTGTATTTTTAATCTGATACTAATTTTTAATACGTTTTTGACGAAGCAGAGATCTCTGCGAAAGCGCTTAACATAATGAAAGAAGGACAGTATAATAATCTGACTCCCTCTCGTTACACATAATGGCAGATTTATTTTTATTATTAAAATCTGAACCGACAATTTAACATTTTTCCATTGATTAGATAGTCGGGAAACTTTCCTTTACCGATAACGATGCAGAAACTTTAACGTCAATGTTGTAACGTTAATATACCGGTATCTGGTAACCAATAAAACTTCAAATTTTTCAGGAATAATTTTTATCATAAGATCATTGAACTGTTATCTTCTCCCTTAAATTATTTTTAACGGGTGGGAATATCCGTTTGATGGTTTTAAGGTTCTTCACTATTTCTACGTATCTTTCACGAAAAAAACGTTTTATCGTAAACGATAACCGAACTTATATTTAAAGATGTGCATTAGGTCGAGGTGAGCAGTAATATTTAAGGTTTCGATAGATTTTAAAAATAATCTTACGTTCCCCCCGTTTGAGTTTATCTGAAACGACTAACGTAGTTTGTACTTTTGGTTTTTAATTTAGTAAATACAATTGTTTCATATCTTTACGTTAAGTGATGTTTATTAATATTTCTCCATACATCACTTACAATTACCTACTTTTTACGTACATTTCATTATCTGCTGATAGTAACTGTACAACAACAAAAATTTCCATCCGAATTTAGATTTCAAGTAAATTTTTTTTACGAACCGTTTCCTTCGTTGCGTTTCCTTCTTTTTCTTGTTACAAACATCATTAATGTAATAACAAAAAATCGTCTTACTTGGCGTACTAAAAAACGTAAACTTTTTTTCAGTAGTGAAAGCAAGATTCGCGGAAAATTGATATAAAACTAGCCATTAGTCGCACCGAAAATTATTCCTGATAATATAAAAATAATAAAACTGTATAAATCGAAAAGTTACTAGCGCGTTATAATAAAATATTACACACAGCCGCATTACATATGAAACAATTGTTACATTAATGGATCAAGTAACGATGAAAACAGTGAACAACGGCGTGTCGTTGACCTTCGTGCTTATATACACGACGTGTGACGTATATTTAAACACGTACGTCAGTCGCTAAACAAGGATTCTCGCTGTGCGATCGTTGCTCGTAACAATAACACTGTCAGCCCACGTTTATTTACCGATACCGAATCGATTGCAGGTCCGGTGAAAAGGCTACCGATAACTACGAGAAAAATTAACTTGACCAGAAATTATACATATCTTTATTAACGTCGGGCAGTTCGACCGACCGAGAGTTCTCATTTTGCCGAATGGGGAGCACGGATAGAAACAGATTAGGCCGTATTTTAATTTGCAACATAACGGAAATTATTTTATAAACTAAAAACGAACCCTCCTGCTCCATATAAAACGTATTCGTTAAATTGGCACATCTTAAAACAAATATATATGTAATTTTATATGTTTTCTTCGACAGTCCGGCATCTCACCGAACACAGGAAGATTTGGATAAGCCTAATGAACTTCATACACAGATGGTAGGTATGCGATACAAGATTCCTCTAGTGGTGAGCGGGAGGTGAACGGTTTTATACATATATTTCACTCGAATATTTCTACGAGGCAAAAAATTTCAAAGAACTGGTTGATGAAGCGAGTAACCTAATTTTTTACTAATAAGATGACATACGAAACGGTAAGTCTAAATGGTAACCGAATAATCTATTTCTTTATTAAATAACACACTCTGAAAAATTACGATAATGAATGTAATGGGTCGATCAACTATTACGCATATCAGTTTTTGGGGGTTTTGATACGTTTCTGGGACTTATTTTATTCGATTTTTTGCAATGAAAAACCATAAGAAATCACTAATTCTGCCCCTTAATTAACGTCCTAAATTTTCAGTACAACCTCATTTCACCGGGATAGCTGAATCCGAGCGAAATCTTTCACTGGCCGAAAATGCAAACGAAGCATTTTATGATATATGTTTATATGAACTTTTTCCATAATTTTCACGAGGAGAATAGGTTATGAAAGTCCCGGGATAACTTCGTGATACACTCTGTATAAGTGTAATAACTGTAGACTTGGAATACGGATACCGTAATATAATAATGGACCCGTAAAATAAGAGTTACATTATTTCCCGATATATATATATATACACACGTTTCTAAAATCGTAAACCTTTAGATCTTCTTATAAAACAAAATATAACGGTTATTATATAATTAAAGCGGCAAAAGAGAACGACCAACGGTTTAATAAAATGACCGATAGCTTTTAAAATCTTCGTAGGAACAGAACATGTTCACTAAAAAGAAACCGATCAGTGAATCGGGAAAAAATGGCAAACTTTTTTTTTACACATAAAAACGACTCTTTCATGTTATTCGAAAAACGGATTTTTTACACAGTTAAATTAATTTTAAAATATCTATAAATTGTGAGACTGTTAGGAACAAGTAGAGTTTTGAGAAAATTACAACGATGTACCTAATTTTAACGTATATGCATTTGTTTTTCCTTGAAAACCTAATTTTGGATTATTTATACCCCCACAAAAAATAACAAGAGTCTGGGATTTTGATAAAGACACATTCCAACTTCAGTCGACCTAACTTTAGAAACCAAGAAGAAGTAGAAACTCCAACGGTTTACGTTATAAGTATAATAACTGACGCCAAAAACGGGTAAAAACTTCTTTGTGCAATTCCTGAAAGGAATCCATAGATTCACGCAAAGTTGTATCTGTATTTTTGATATAAGAACGGATCGTTTCATCGATCTGTCTCTCATTCCATTAATGTACGGGGAATGACATGTGTAGACGATACGTCTCGTATCATGACAGCATTCATTATTAATATTTTTTTAGTTTAGAACTGTCATTTTTTTCACTACTAACGGATTATTTATTGCTGTGTAACCTTTACTGAGTAACGGCGTTATCGATTAATAAGGAGGGCAACTAATTTATATAATGCCGGCATTAAGGTCACGAAGGGTTCTTGAAACATATACTAGACGATAATATTACATTATAAAATGAATTTTGTAATTAAAAAGTAAAATGTAAGAAGATCCAGCCAGGTAATAGAGAAATCTCAAGATTCTGGTGAAATCTATATGGAGTATATAGACTACAAATACATTCAAGAGGATGGGAATAAGGTAAACAAATAATTTTTTTTAACAGTCATATGCAAGATGAACGAATTCTGTGATTTTCAGTTGTGTTAATGTAACGGCTTAAAGAATGCAATTTCGAATACCTTCACACCTCTAAAAATAAAGGAAATTAAGCGAAACAATTCTCTTTTCCTCTAGAATCTTGTTAAGCGCGTCTGGTGATTAATTCAGGTTTGCGTCCGGGGTATAGGCCCACTGATGATGTGCGCCATGTCTTATATGTCTGTCCCAGGAATGAAGCTGAACGTACCCCCTCGCCAGTTCTTTAACTGGCGAGGATTAATTCCGTATTGGATCAGCAAGTTAACTGGAAAATATAAAGGGAGTAGAATACATTTGCTGGCTTCCTGAGATTCTTGGCCCTGCGGAGGATGGCTAAGGGGATCTCTGATACTGTTACGGATGTATATACAAAATAGAAACCCGGTTGGCTAGGGACCCGCCTGGATGCTTACTTCGCCAAAAGTTTAGACGAGCCCCGGTGAGCTAAGATATTTGGTGTTAGGATGAGAACGGATGTATTGAGAACTCTGATGGAGCTGCGGTATAGGCATTGATCTCGCTCCCGAAAGCAGACCCCAGAGCAGAAAGAGATAAGATATGTTTTCAACAGATGTTTACTAAATCTGTTTCTTGATTTTTGAGTAAATCAAGAGAACTTTGAGTAAAATGTATTCTAAGACAAAATTGTCCTTGCTGCAGTCAACACTTGTTTTTCTGGAGTGTGAATAGTATTTCTGGTGTTAAAAAGATTCAATCAAATAATGATATGAGTGCATAGTCTATTTGAAGTTAAATATACGAAGAATTTCTCTGTGAAACCTTCGATATTAGAGAAAGGCGCGGGGATCGCGTTTCTTCGATCGGATAATTTGATAGTTGAGAGTTGTAAGTTATGGTAGGTGGTCGTGGTTGGAAGAAATCATACGAAGGCGATAGTAAGTTGTGTAAGTACACTGATGAAAATATCTGCCGAGGCATTTGCATCCGTGGCATCCTGACAGACCCAAACTAATAACTCTGATGTGTTTTATCAAGTTCAAAGGATCTAAATGGCGACCTTCGGTAAAGCCCATCACGGCTAGGAACGAAGGGAATGGTGTGGCGACCGGTATCGTCACAAGGCGGATATCTTCTCCTTCGGGAATCCGTATGCTTTACTCGAGTAAAGCATACAAGTTTTGCCATTTTTTTTAAAATTGAAGTTATAAAGTACTTTGTTTTAAAAGGTTTACCTCATCGACATACAAAAAGAGTTGATTTCGCTTTTCTTCCCTTCGTTTTCAATGGTAAATTAGGGACTGTTGAATTTTAAACGTGATCGTACATCCATTCAAGATGATGAACGATCGATACGCCCCTTATATCGTTACGACAGACGAAAATGTCACAAAAATCTACAATGCTGCGATAAAATAATAATCGAACTGATGATATGCGAGCTAGCTGACATCGCAAACATCGAGTGACCGTACATTTTATATGATGTTTTGAGTATGTAAAAAGCTTTCCGCTCGATGGGTAAACAATCGACCGAAAAGCAGTCGACTGAATACTTCTGGAGGGTATTTAAGATTATTTGAAGGTTATTCCTACCGGTTTAGACTTTTTATAACAGAAGACGAAACATGTATTTACCATTACACGCCAGAGATCAAACAGCAATCAAAACAGTTAGTGAGAGCAGGTGAAATTCCGCCAAAGAAAGTGAAAACTTTTCAATCAGCAGGAAAAGTCAAGGTTACAATTTTTTAGAGGATTCCCGTCGTTCGGGGCTCGTAGACTTTCTTTCTGTTTTCTTTTTTTGTTTAGCCTTTAGAACCACCGGAGGATATGTATGAATGTAAATGAAGTGTAATCATATATAGTCTCAGATCGACCATTCCCAAGATGTGTGGTAAATTAACCAACCACCAAAGAACACAGGTATCCACGATCTAGTATTCAAATCAAACGTATAAAAAGTAACTGCCTTTAATATCCTCGTAGACTATCTGGAACAAGGCAAGACCATCACTGGGGAGTAATACGCTTCACTACTAGACCGACTGAAGGGTGTTACTCATGCTAAACGTCTGCATCTAGCCAAAAATAGATGCACGCGATAATGCGCCTGCAAACAATTATCGGAATTTTGCCGCAAAATTCTATGACCTAAGCTTCGAAGTGCTTTCAAATCGCCGTATTTGGCTTCCCGCATTAACTCCCCCTTTCACAAATCTGAAGAATTGGCTAGCTGGACGAAGATTCACTTAAAAGATAAAATCAAAGCCGACACAACCTCCTATTTTGCAGATTTGGACAAATCGCATTAAAATGAGGGTATTAAAAAATTGCAAAGATCGTCGGTATCGAATTGCAAGGAGACTACAACGAAAAATATTTTTTTAAATTCTGAAAATTCTTCTGTTTACTTTTTCAGGCCTAGAACCTTCGTAAGAATCTCGTAGGCAATGATTTATAGACCGTATTATATTCATATTCGTTGTTACAAAAACGTTCACGCCTACAGTCCAAAGCTTTGATGAAAACAATTTCAAATAACCTGCAGCATTTAAAGAGAATTCACAAAACTCGTTCTAAAATTCCGATCTAAAATGTAATAACTATTATGACGCCGCAGATTATCTAAATAATAGTTTTGGAATCGATGTCGAGATCACTCGAAAAAAATTACACTTCCTCTTTTTTTTTTTAATTTATATTGTGTCAAAAATCGAGTTCAAAAAACGTATGGATTCTGTGTGCAATTATGGAGGGAGATTTCAATCAGGGATAACAGTATTAAAAACGAAATCAGTAAGAATACCTTTTAACGGAAAAAAAAGTTAACAGAGTGTAAGATGTACGCGCATGATTTAGCTATAAGCTGCACTAATTAATACGCTGGCGCACTTTATCGTTTTAATGATCTAAATTACATAAATAAAATAAAAAATACAACTAATGTTCATCGCAACGATCGTCCTGCTCATACCATTTTTATCGCCTATACTAAACACATACACGTGTTATCTTTACGACTTTGTCGACTATTTTATTATTTAATCATCTGTTAATTTAATGAAATTTTTCTTTTTAAATAGTATCACATTTTAGGCTATTTTTTAAACTTAAACATTTTACGCCCGCATAAAACACGCAAAAATTCTAAAAATATGCTCTATTAACTATTTAATATGTAATACATTTTTCTCGTCATCGCAAATATATTTACGAATATCGCCATTTTCTAAGTAATGATTTAGAAACGGTTGTTGTTAAAAAAAAAGGTTAAAAAAACCGGTAGTTCTTTTTTATAAGCTAAACAGGAAAATGTATTTAATAATTAAAAGTAACCGTTATTACGACGAAAAAAGTTTAATAACTGCTAAATTAATCATTACGGAGATCGAGGGCTGTAACAACCGCTTAATATCTACGATTATAACTGACTATAGTAAACCGCTGCTCAAAGAACAATGCGCTGGCTAATTACTACTGTACATCGCCTACATCCGATAGAAATATTTAATCGCATTTGTATTTACAAATATCATTTCATCGGTGAAAGAGATATTGTGGTTTTCCATCGTCTTTACTCAGCTTATCTAAATTTGGTTAGGAAAACGAGCAGTATTAGTAGGTAGTTAGTAGGGTATTTTTTGGCAGACTCACACGGGCGCACGATGATGTTAGATTAAAAAGGATAGTTTAGTTTTTACAATAAAATTTTTAATGATATATATATATAATAGAAAAGGTTAAAAAAATAGCGATCGGGAAATATTAAAATACGACCGTTCCTGTTTTTTTTTTCGTTTCTATAAGCCGAGGATTAAGTTTCTAACTCGCAGATAAAGACATTACACCTCTAATCACTCTTAATATTAGGCACGATATCGGAGGTCTCATCTTTAAAATTACGTAATACGTTGTAAAAAAAAAAAAATCAAGAACAAGCTATTTTCACATTTCATCAAAGGGTCGAAGAATAACCCTCTTCGAAAATACGTAGAGGGTAGATCGACAGTTCTCTAACATTATGAGAACCGAAACATAAACGACGAAACTTTTACAAAAGAATTAATAAAATAAGAAGCTGAAAAAACTTCACATGTAATACTGAAATATTCTTCAAATCGTGCGCATATCTATCAGGAGAAACCCTGACAGAAGCAGGTCGATCGGGCGGTCAACACCGAACTTATATTTCAATAGATCAAAATAAAAACCAGTATTTTTTCCGTTACCGTCAAACGTATGTACGATTCGGCTAAAATCTTTAAAGTAGTAAATTAATTCGTCTAACATAATAACTAATCAAAACATAAAAATAAAGAAAATGAAAAAATTACAAATAAAAAACCGTAAGTAAAACGATCGAAAAAAGGATGGAGATATCTCCGCACAATTACAAGGCGAGGTATAAATCAAAATACGGGTTTTTCTTTACACTGAATTTATTTTTAGTGTAAACAAACATGTGACATAATAAAAAATTTTGGACATAATAATCACAAAACTAAACGTAATGCGCAACACCGGCTCGTCCGACGAAAGCAACCCCCACCGTTTGTAATGGGGAGCGATATGTGTCTGAGATTACAGAATGAGAATTATTCATAATAAAATAAATAAATAAATATATCCTTTACTCTGTACATCGATCCCGTCAGGAATGGTAGACAAGCTACTATACAAACAAAAAGGATGGGCCGGTGGAAATCATAAAGCGGATGGGCCAGTGGTAAAAACTTATCAGAGCAGCAATACTATACAATCTGTACCTACAAAACATGTCCTGATTTGACTCATAATCAACGCCCAACAAAAACGAAGATAAATTGATGAAAATTTGTATACACGTTATTCTTAGGATGTAAGTTCACGCCAAGAAAGGATTTTTTTTAAATTTCAAGTTTGAAGGGTTAAGACGGGGTAAAATATTAGTATTTTTTTAACTTCTCTGTAACAAATGAAGATATAATCGGTGATCTTTGGTGTGTGTATCTTCATCTGAATATCTAAAAACCAATTTCTAGATTTTTGAAATTCTACCTTAAAAAAGGTCAAAAAAGGTAAAACAATATTTGAAAAATGATTGCAAATTTTCCCCATTTCCGACTATTTTAAAGGAGATATTTATTCGATCCGGGATTGCAAATATCGTTCGGATAACTAAAAACTATTTTCGGTGTTTTTTAAATTTCAAGTTTTTAAGGGATGCATCGGTGTTCGCTGGGTCAAACGACACAGCCATTGTTACGGTATGTGCGACGCGATTGGCTGAACCTGCCTCCGGTTCATCGAGTAAAAAAAATAAAAAAACGAACTACGGTGGTCACTCTCTGGTGCTGTTTGTAGGATAACGCTAAGAAACCGGGCAAAACACATTTTTACCCGTACAAAGGACGGGTAACCAGTTAAAACTAATATTTTTAAGATGAGGATCGATTGTTTTGAAAACTACATTCTTAGATCACTCAAAGTTTCTGGTCCTGAACCGACCAAACTGTCGCTCTGAATAAATTACAATACGCTGATACTTTTTATAAATTGAACAGACTTAATTTTTATTTATCACTTTTATTCTCACAAGCGTGATTTTAATGAACAACGATGGATGCAAGGAGCTCATCGATATTTTACATAATTAACTATCGAACATACAATTAACTAGTTAATAAAAAATAAAAGCGATTAAAGTCGGTATTAATTATTTAATATACAAACATTTGAAATAATATTAAGGTACGAGTAAATAAATATATGACGATACTAAATACAAAAAAATTAACAGTAAAATAAGTCACGATTCAGAAGGTTTTGTATAACCTACGTACGATTAACATTTATACGACCGTAAACATTCGGAAGGAGTGTTATACAGAACAAAATAATACTGTTGAAATTGAAAAGCATACTGATGAGTTACCCCACCGCAACAAAATACAACAGATGCATACTAAAGAGTGACATTTTTTCTCGAAGGTAACGACAAAACAAACGGACGGATGACAGTGAACACACACAACTAAAACCAAAAAATGATAAATTCACATTACAAGTAAGAAAATAAAACGAGCGAAAATCATCGTTAACTTTAAAACGAAATACGAAGTCAAAAAATAATCCGAACAGAAAATGGGGCGGCTGAAATCTCTAAATCTGATATCACAAAGGTTACTATGCAGACAGAATATAAATTCCGTAAAAAACAAACGAAGAAATCAAATATGCCGCATAAAGAAGAAAGCCAACCGATTTATGAAATATTTTAGAATGAACTGGTTGTATTTTAAAAACGCACAAGAAAAATGTAAACGCGTTAATTATTCGTGTAACTATTTAATAACCCAGCAGTCTCTATGTGTATATATTACTAATAATAAGAATAAGTTGAGACCTTGACTCTAGCAACTACTTATAATTACACTCAAGACGGGTTCGGTTACGGCCGACGACATTGCAAACATGTATACGTAATTTTATATGACCTAATGTACAATAATACTAGAAGCGATTGCGAAATACATTCAGAAAAATATAAATTAAATTAACAGAAACTGATATTTACAATACTGATTTTTAAAACAATAATAATAAACTATCACTTCCTCATTTCAATTGTTTTATCGCGTAAAAAGTCTTTAAAAATAAGCTTTATTCGGATCAGGAACGAGTACTAATATGCCGCAAAGAGAATTGGCATGGATTGTTGTAGACGAGATTCGGGGAAAAAGCCTTAGTGAGCATGCGGATGACAAACTACTACACGTTCTAAAAGTATTAGTCAAGTAAACGCAAAGCTAACCGCTTATCAGACAAATTCGGGTGCAGTATAGTGATCGTATTTCATTACTAGTATTTTATTTTGACTAATCGTATTTATTTGTATTTGTTTTGACTAATTATAATTATGGTTAATTTTAGAACGTACCGAGTTTTTTTTTTTAATTTTTGTTTTGTAATTACGCAAGTTTATAAGTTAGTTTTTATAATTATGATGGGAAAAGAATTTTCGAAAACGAGGTAAAACAATTCTTAGCTCTGAAAGAGAATTAATTGCTCAAGTCATATATTATTGCAAGAAAGAGAAAAAACTAGGCTGACTGAAGCGACCGAACGAGCAGCGAAATACTGTAAAGTGTCACGAAAAACTGTGACTGCTATAAAAAAAAAGTTCGTGCTAGTAACGATGAATCACTTACAATTCTGGGGGAAAAAAGGAACGTCCTTATTACCGTAGAGCAAGACATTGATAGTTTTGATCGGGACGTTATTAGAAATATAATAGAAGATTTCTATGTCCGACAAGAAGTTGTCCCGACAATTTCAAAACTTCTTCAGGTCTTAAAATAGTGAATCGGATTTAAATGGAAAAGAACCACTTTCCAGAAAATTTTAACCGAAATGGGCTTTAAATGGAAGACTTGTGCTCTGAAACATAAGGTGGAAAGACAAGATGTATATTTACAGAAAATTAGAGAAGTTAGAACGAAGCAAAGAAAAACTATATCTTTTAGACGAAACCTGGGCCGATACTAATTAGAATTTTCAAAAATGCTGGCAAAGCAAAAATGTCTTGGAAACGCTTAAAACTACTAGTGCGTCCAACAGACTTGTCATCGTTCACATCGGGTCTTCTAAGGGGTTTGTTAAAGGTGCAGAATTAATATTTCAAGCAGGTTATGTGCATCTGGTAATTACCACGGGCAAATGAATGCTGCAAATTCCGGGACGCGGATAAAAGCCCAAATTTAACAAATGCAAATTTATTTAACAAGGAAGTGTTATCATTATAGACAACGCGCCGTACCATGTAAGACAAGTAAATAAAGTGACCATTAAGTCATCTTTAAAAGAAGAGAGTGAGAGCCTGGTGATTGCGGCTCATAAAACCGAGGCGGTGGTCTTCGCGAGCAGGAATAACGCTTGAGTGTTTTTACTGTGAAGAAGAGGTGAACACGTAGTGCTCGAGTGCCCCAGGTGGAAGCCGAGTACGAGGTGCCTGGTCTCGGAGGTTGGCCTGATTACGCCAGATAACGTCATCCGTTTAATGACGAGCGGCGAACGGTCGTGGGGGCGTATCTCAGAATTTATTAGGAAGATCATCAAAGAAAAACTTAAGGAATATCTTTTTTGTAGTGGTTGTGACGTCGGTTTTTTTTTTTGCGGCGTCGAGTTATGGCTGTTTGATGTGTGAGTCGGAGTGTTGGTCAGGGTTGCTTGTCGCCTGTCCCCATCGTCCCCCCGTATTCGGGCCTCGAGTTGCATCCGCGCGGGGTGTGTTGCACGTTATGCGGCACGGTGCCGTATGCGATAACACGGCGCGGGCATGCGATGCTCGTGAGATGGGGCTGTGCGGCGGGTGTTCGGTGCACTCTCCGTGTGAGTTGGTGTGTTAGTTGTTTGTCGGGAGTTATTTTGTTGGGCGAGTTTGTTCTGTTATGTGTGGGTGCCTGCGCTCCCTGATTTTATTCCCAAAGGCAATTCCAGGGAGTTTTGACGAGGATGGGGTGGTTTAGTCGTAGGAATCCGACGACACGGGTCTCCGGATGTCTTATGCAAGATTCCACCTCCTCCTACGTAAATGACTGTATCGCTCCGCTCCGGCGGAGGGAAGGGGAAAAAATAAAAAAAGGAGTCAAGATCAATTACTTGAAGCAAAATGGGGTTCACTGTGATGAGAAACTGAGGAACGTTGACTTATTCCAATCAATACAACAATTGCCGCCAAAAGAGAAAGACTAAAAAAGGTTGATAATACTACTGGCCCCACCATGGTCATTTCGTAATTAGAACCCCCCTTACATGGGCGAATTAAATCCCATGGAGTTAGCTCGGGTAAAGATTAAAAAACGCATCAGATTTAATAAACACAACCTGTGACACGTCGTTAACCAGACTGCGAGAATTAGTGACAAAAGTTATTGATAAAGCACAATTTCTACTAAAATAGGTAACTTATTTAGGACACTTGTGATCGCTGATAGAGTTGATGTGCCAGACCTAAGGACTGGTCATCGTACTGCAAAGATGTCATCAAATTTGGAGATGAGTTTTGCAGTAAAGATGGAATTCGGGAAGATGCAGTCGACAAAATTATCATAAGTCGGAGAACAGTGATGAAGAATCAGTTGAAGGTGACTTGGAGGAACAGGAGGGGAGCGAAGTTGAAATTCTAGCGGTTTCGCTAAGTATGTAAGAAGTTCTGTAAATCTTCTTGACTTTATATCATCCACACTAATTCTTGCAATTATGGAATACTGTAGGCCTACTGATATTCTCATGTGACAAAATTGGTGCAGAAAGATTTAAACGTGCGTATTAGGACGTGATACATCTTATCTTTCATGCATTCAATAGATGTAAGCTAGCTTATGAATCCTAATTTGTGTGAAAAATGTGTTACGCAAAATTATGAAGAATTATTTTAAATACTGTATATCCTGGAAATCTACTTCTAATTTTGGCTATTATGAGTTACTCGCAAAATGTAAGTAGAAAAATAAATTCTAATATTAGAAATTATTAGTAGAAGATAAAAAAAGATTTGTTTTTATTTTAAAGAAATGATGAAATTATAATTCGGATATACAGTAAGAATGTGTGATTATATAAAATTAAAAACAATTTAGTCTGTTTAGAGAGAGACAGAATATCATCTCAATCGCTCTCACTCTAGTGTTACTTTTGCAACGGCATATCAGTAGAAATGCTATTCGAGTGATAAAGAAGAGGAACGGTATCGACATTTTTCCGGGCGGATTCTGAGGCATGTGGTAAAACTTTGATCCATGTAACGTTAAAAAAAATACTTCTTCTATCTTCATCTTCACATCTTCAGTTATAATAAATATACCGGATAACAGTAAAAATGTAGAAGACGTTAATAGAAATAATATAAACCGAAGATATGTTTAAATTTAAACATTTTACGATTAAAATAATAATGGATCTGAAAAAAGAAATGTTCTAATTTTATTTTAAATACATCGGAATGAAGATACCAGGTCGGAAATTTATTAGAAACGGCGAGGGAAGCAAAAAAAGGTCCTTCTTTTGCACAAAAAAAAATTATATTGCTCTGTTTGACAGATGACGAATAAACTCGACCGCAGATACTCATGATAGTGCGATATAAATCGAACGATCTCGGCACGCAATTACCTTTTTATTTAACGGCAAAACATGTATGAAAAAAAAATCAAATATCTTTTCATCAATTTCTGACCCTTGAAATGTTTGTAAATTGTAATTAAACTGGACTTTTACATCACCTAATCCGAATACAAGGATTTCTTTAACTTATGATACCCGTTTACTGCCGCCTATACTTAGTATAGAGGATTTTAGTAGCTTTGACTAGATTAAACCGGCTAACAGGCCGAGAGATATGTACTGAGAAGGCGAAGCAAAATACACAAACAAAAAAGTATTAAATCTGTATGCGGATCGAACCTGGGACTTGCCTTATGTCAGTAAGTGGCTATAACCAATTATAATTCAGGAAATCAATTTGTGTAGGGTAATTAATGAGTGCTCTACGTTCAAAATAGCCAAAAAATGTTGGTTTTCTGTAAATTTAGCATATTATTATTACTACTAGTAGTAGTACTACGCAAATACGTTGAATTGAAACATTTTCTGCATAGTTCGATATTTTTTTTATTAAAACTGCTTACAAAGCATTACATAACATCCAGACGTATTGCCGATTACTCTGCACAATCGCAGTGTATTTAGTTGAATAATATTACAGCCACTGGTTGGTGCATTTACTGTGGTAATTAAATATATTAGGACATACGATTAACATGATAGCAGATATTGAAACCTCACACGTCCGACTAGAACATATTTTAAAGCGATACTAAACATGAAAGAAAATAAATCTATCCAACAATACAACAAAATTATGTTATACTGATTAAAAGTAAACAAACTGTAAAGTAATATGAGACGATAAAGAGGGCTTATCGCTCAACAGAAAAAGATTAAACCGGTCGAATATACTATCTAAACACATACCCGCTAAGATAAAATATTATAAAAATTATACATTAGTAAGGGTAAAAATTATTCGCTGGATGGATTTAACCATCTAAATTTATATGCGAATATAACATTTCATTGTTCTTCTAAGGTGGACGTAACTTTGATATAATTCCCGTTAATTATAACGGTAGTATTTCTGTTCCCTATAAAACGAAGTTACTGGGCGTTTTATTAGAAGACGAATTCTCTTGGGATGATCAAAAATTATATCTTTAAAGCAAGATCAAACAAACCGTACTGATTTTCTTTGACGTGTCTGCGTCTTAATGGAAATATCCATTTTTTACATCCCTGAATCCATTTTGACTAGTTTCGACGTGACGTCTGTATCTCGCATAACTTAAAAACGATTAGCCGTAGGATGTTGAAATTTTGGATTTAGGACTGTTATAACATCTAGCTGTGCACCTCCCCTTTTGATTGCAATCGAAACAATTTGGATTTTGGACTGCAGTAATAAGCACTCATTGAGAGCTTTTCAACGATACATCATGTGTGGTACTTATTTTCATTGGTTCCAGAGTTATAGCCAAATTAAATTTTAATTAATGAAATATTTGGAACTCACAAGAGGCACATCGGTTCGAATCAGACTTCATCTCCTTTTTCTAACTTTTTTTTAACCTAAATATGTTGATTTATTAATAATTATTAAACTCTGATTGTAAAAACATTTTTATGATAATTCAATAATAGCAATAAATAAAAAAATCAGACGTTATTAATTAAATAAAATTTTATGTACTTTTTAAAAAATGTGTATATGTAATTTAAAAGGCGTACAAGGAAGTCATGTGGAGTCCAAATCAGATTTTTTTTACAGTAACTATAGCATACGAGTTCTTTTCGGACCATAGATATGAATTCCGTTGTTATGATTTTACCGGTTATGCAGTCCGTGAACATGTCTTCCATATTGTACTTTGTGGAATATTGGGTTGTATAGAAATTCTTCGCGTTCTCATTGTATGACTCAGCTGTACAACCTAACCCATGGGGTTGGTCTAGCGGTGTACGCGTCTTCTCAAATCAGCTGATTTCGTTGAACAGTTCCAACGTTCAAATCCTAGTAAAAGCAGTTACTTTTGTACGGATTTGAATACTAGATCGTGGATACCGGTGTTCTTTAGTGGTTGGGTTTCAATTAACCACACATCTCAGAAATGATCGACCTGAGACTGTACAAGACTATACCACTTCACTTACACTCGTACATTATCATCCTCATTCATCCTCTGAAGTAATTCCTGACTGTGATTACCGGAGGCTAAACAAGAAAGAAAAAACTTGAAAAAAATTTTCCCTTTCGTCACCATGTACTGGTTGACGATAAAACAAAGTGCTGGGAAGTAGTGTACCATTCTCAAGAAGATTATTATAAATTCTACAAATTACTTTACGGTTTGGTACTCTCTTTCTCTTTTTCTGATTAGTCTCCAGAACCACCGTAAGGTATCACTTCAGAGGATATGTATGAATGAAAAATGAAATGTAGTCTTGTACAGTCTCAGGTCGATCAATCCTGAGATGTGTGGTTAATTGAAACCCAACCGCTAAAAAACACCGGATCCACGATCTAGTATTGAAATCCCTATAAAAATAACTGCCTTTACTGGGATTTGTACAGTTTGGAACTACCAGTCCAGAATACCTAAGTCGATATTATTCCACCGCAGCTGGAGAAAATTCCATCGCAAAAGCCGTACACAAAAATCTTGTCACCATATCCTGGACGAGAAAGAGACGCAGCATTTTTCGAAACAACGAATTCAAAACAGAATTCCACTTTTTTAAATTCAGATTCAATTGGAAAAATGTCGATATAACTTTAGAATACAGCCAAACACAAAAACACCACATAACTTGATTCTCAGAAATAATTAAATACAATGAAAATTATTTCGCAAACAAATACACCGCCTAACGTTTATTATAACACGTAACCGCAATTTTATTACAACAGTAAGTAAGTATATAGATTAATTTCAAAGCATACCGAATAGTTAGTAGTAACAATAACAGTTAGTGTTCGCAACCTAATTTCTTAAAAGTCTAAATTTATTGTTCTAAAAACGCCTGCTTTTTTATTTTTACAAATTCAAAACATTTTTCTGTTCAGTATTTTTTTTTAATAATAAAAGTTGATTATTTTTTATACACTTTTTGCGTCAATTTTCTCAAAATTAAATTCTCTACAAGTCTGAAAATAAAATTTACGCATTTATTATTCATTTAACAAAGTTATTATTATACTTCAAACCTAAAATAACGTTCTTTTCGTCACCGAAATTTTCTGTTTTACATTACACTACATTTTTCAGGTCAATGGAAAAAAATACGAGACCACCAAGCTTACCCCTTTATATAACGCCTTAAAAATTTCAGTACAATTTCATTTCACAAGGAGAATTGAAATCCGGGCGAAATTTTTGGCTAACAAATCATTTTTGGACAATGTTGTACGAACTTTTTTCCTTATTTCAAGCTCAAGAATCAGTTCCCAAATTACTTTCCTTTCATTCTGAATCATTCTGTATAACTGAAAAATATATTTTTAACATAAAAATAATTACAAAGCATTAAATAATCTCATACAATCTGAAAGGTATGTTCATGAAGAAACATTAAACTATTACAACAGTTGGTAAAGGAAAATTGTACTTAAGGTAAGCCCCAAATAACTGGGGTTGTGTGTTTAGTTATTGTGCAGAACTACATGATACAAACACTAATATAACTTGAAATCAATCTACATCGACTATCTGAATTCAGATTTTTTATTTTTTTATTACTGAATCCAGTAATCTATTAAATTCTTGTATATATTTAAAACAGGACTTTCTTCATGTTTTGGATACAATATTTTTTTATGATACGCTTCATAATAATAAAAATTGGTTTTGAATTTTAAAAACTAAACAACTAAAGTTGAAAAAATATTGATGAACAGTAATGCAACTCTTTAAGACTTTCTTGGCACGAATCCCTGGGCTTTAAATTGATTATTTTTTGTTATAGTTTTCTTTTTTCTTCAATCAAATTACCTGTAAAAATTACACTGTAGTTTAGCAAAAAGTATAAGAAAGCACGATCATCATTGATACTTACCCGCAACCGACAATTAAATTACTTTTTTTTGTAATCTAAATTTTTTTTTGTAAGCATCAGAGCAATTTTTGTTTTAAATCTAACACATGTGTAACAGTAAGTATATTTATGTTTAACTGACTCAGGCATATAAATCAGACAAAACGTGTGAAAAGTCTATACATTATAGATGCAGATCAATTGTAGATTAATTTTTTTAAATATAAAAAATTATGTTTAAACGCATTTGATGTTAATTAAAGTTTACCAAGTTTACATAACAAGCAGATTATGAAATCATGTAAATTGGTTTACAGCATAAATTACTGTCTGTTACTTTCAATAGGTTACAATTTGTGCAAACAAAGATTTGCTTAACAATCCCCCATGAAAATATATTTTATTGAGTTAACTTTAAAAAATGTAATAACTGATTATCTAAATTGAGAAATCCATTACAATTTTTATACTGTTTAAAATAATGGAATTATTTTTATTAACTGTATATATTTTTAAGATATGATGAATGAATCACATATTGTTAATAACTTAGAGCATTTTCTATTGAAGTGAACAGTAAAACTTGCCAATAATATTAGGACTATTCAAAACCTGAATAAGAAACTTAAGAACTTAATTACTGACTGATAGATAAGTTCATAGAACATTGTGCAACTTCTGTATTGCATTAAAATGGCAATAATTCTTGCTTTAAAAAAATCAAGGCTTGTGTTATCAAACACTTAAAAAAACAATGTTATAGGAGCATATAACTAAAGTGGTCTGACTATAAAGTTCTTTATTCCACAAAAAGTGTTCCATTTTTAACAATGAGAAATACAAAGCAACACATTCACCAAACATCTCACAGCAACAGATTACAACCACTATAATTAATAAAATAAAAATATGTTCACTACATTAAGTCAAAACAATACAAAAACAAACTTCAATGATACATTAAATGAATAGCCACAGTTCAAATCGGCTACCCTTTATTATCACTTTATGTACTGAGTACTCCTCTTGAAAACCAGTGAAAACAAAACAAAGACAGTCATGTCATAAAAATCACCAGGACAGCTTAAAATTTTATGATTATAAATAAAAGGCTCTACAAAAATTAAAAACAGGTTATTAGTATTGAAAAGTAATATTTTTTAGAAATATACAAAAAATATAAATTAATACCTACAAAAGAGTTATCAGTAGTAAACTTTAAATACATGAATTATGTCAGGTTCAATGACTTTTATACAACATTCAATTAAGCAATTAAAAATGAGTAATTAACTAGTAACAAATTCATTAAAAAAACTAGATAAAATAAGAATTATAGCCCCTACCTCTAATGAAATAATAAACTTGTATTTTAAAACAAAGTAAAAATTGAAGAAAATATAACTTGGATACAAAAAAATATTACTTTTAAAAACTGGTTATCATAACTATATAATTATAATTATTCAAAATATCATTCAATGTAATACTAACAATTTGGTGAGACTTGTCATCCTCAATGTAAAAAACTGTCTAAAAAAATAATTCGCAGGCCAAAAGGATTTTACAATTCTAAGTTCAAATGCTTAAATATACATTTTTTAAATAACTAGTTAAATAACTTACTTAACATTACACAGAATAATTAGAATATTACTCGTAAATTACTTTTTCCATACGATGATCTCATTCAAGAGAATAATGTTTAAAAAGACAACGAAGTTTATTAATGAACAAACATTAAAAAAAAAAAAAACAACAAATGTCATAAACCATACATATTACAATTCATAAAGAATAAAGTAAAGTTAGTTCAAGGGAAACATTAAATTAATTCTGAATATTTTAAAACAGTTCAATTACCTCCTACAACGTTCAAGTAAGGACAGGCATTAACCAACGATACAGCGATGTCAATATGTGAACTGTCATAAATTAAATAATTCTTATCCTTAATACATTAAAACAACAATATAAAAAACTTACACATTCACAGAAGGATCGACAAGATCCTACTTTAGTTATAATCCACAAACATGAAAAATTAATAAACACACACACGGAACAAAATATTCTGATGGCCGACGTCACACAAACACTGATCCGGAGTTGGGAAGTAGTATATAATATAGGATGCAACATTCACTCGCAAATCATGCAGATAGCAGCACCGTCTGTCTTGAAACTTACAACCATCATTCTTGCCATCTATCGGTTTAATTTCAACTCATTCTAACGTCTACAATCTTTAAAATTGTCAAGAATGTTACATCCGTTACATCATTATAAAAAAGTAATACACACAGTTAATGTGTACCATAAGTGTCTTCAAAATAACTGTTTTAAACTATATTAAAAATGTCTATTTAAAGGTAATTATTATAATTTTTTAAATACTTTTCAATGTTTATTCATTTGTATGATATGTTTTTAAATGAAATTCTTTTCATGAAGATGCTTTTACAGATCAAACAGTATCACAGTAAGATACAACTCTGAAAATGAGTTTTTAAATGTACTATATTTTTTGTTTTGAAGAAGCCACTTTTTTATAGTTTAAAAAAAGTTGAAGTTTAAGTTATAAAAAATAGTTAGTTAAAAAAAATGTAAGTGTTAAGAATTCTTGAGAAAATTGTTGATTTTTTGATTAAGTTATTTTAATTTGGCATCTTAATGTGGATGAAATTATAAAGTGAATCTATGTAAGATCTTTTATTTTGACGTTCCTGATAAATTTGGTAATTACAGTCATTCAGTTACAGTGGTTCAATATATAAACATGTGAATCCTGTTGTCAGTGTAAAAAATATGTGAACTAATAAACAAAATAAATTGCATAAACAATAGCCAAGAGTGTCGTGTAACAGATAGATTCAGATTTGTTTCTGATAAGCTAGTCTACATTTCATACGTTTATAAGTATATCTTGTTATTTTATGTTTTTTTTTTTTGTTTGCAATCAGACCTTCAAAGGATTACCCATGCACAGTCCAGATTTCTTTCTTTTCCAAATGGTTTCATTTTTTTCCTAAACTTTTCTCTCCTTTCTTTAGTCCATTCACTGTCTTTCCTTTTCTGTTTCTCTGGAAATGAAGATTCATCCACTAGTTTTTTGAAAGATTATATCAAAAATTATTTCTTTGGAAATATTTAATAATTTGAGATGTTCAGTGTTTTTTGAACTAGCTTATTTGGTTTACCGTATATTAAAAAAGTGAAATATTTGTTTTATTAATTTAGTTTCATCCATTTCATTCAAGTGACCATAAAATTTGAGTTCTTTTTCTAATTGTATGACTTTTAAAAATTTTGGTAAATTTCTTCTGATTTGTTTAATTTATAAATATTTTCTTTGAGTTTTGGCCGTAGAGTTTTCTTTAAAAATTTAGGTAAAATAATTACACTGAATGGTTTGGAGAAAAAAAAGAAATAAAAGCCAGAAGTTACTTTCACCTTAAAGAGACATGAAATTAAAAACTCTTAAAAAGCTCATAATAAGATACTATAAAACCGTAGTTTTACCAGACATGTTGTATAGTTCGGATTAGTATATTGTTGTATAGTGTGAATAGTACAGAAGGCCTACAGAACTTCTTAGGAATAATCTAGTAATTGTCAAAAAAAATTATTTTGTACCACTTTCATTTTTGTGTTCTGGCTTTATTTCTTTTTTTCCTCTAAAACATTCAGGATATAATATTTAAACTTTTTGACCCTTTTGATTTATTGTTATTCTCACATTTTCATGGTTTGGATTCTACTTTTATTATTGGAATCTGTTATATAAAATTTGTAGCTTGATTTTGTTTTCACATTTTTCTAATTCTTGAATTTTTATTCTCTCTATGTAAAGTCTTACCAAAGTCACCAGATCATCAGCTAATGGTAAAACGTTTACATTTAAACATTTAGATGTTTTGCCCCCTTTTTTATTAAGTATTTGTATTTTCATATTCTGTTCTTCAATAATTTTTCTAGAGTGCAATTGAACAGTATTGTGAGACCATCCATTACCTTCTCTGCTGTAGTTTTTATTTGAAAGTGTTTGGGAATGCTACATTAAATTTAACTTTTGAGTATGTTTATCTTATAATGTTTTAGTGTTATTGACATAAATTTTTTCAATATTTTAACCAGAGATTCTCTATTGAATCATATGCCTTTAAGAATTTTAGAAAAAATAAATATTAATTCCAGATCTCTAATTTTTTGGTATGATATTATTATCTGACAATTAATTTTTATTTTGCAAATACAAAAGAAACTGTTTCAGATATTTATGTTATTTATTTTCAAACTATCTACAGTGGGAATATGTGAATGTGAATGTTTTAAAGCTCAGCTCTGTCTCTGAATATAATATAAAGAGGTTTTGTTCTATTTGTTTTTGTTTAACGTTAAGTTTTAATTTTTCAGAAAGAACTGTTGGACCAACAAAGATTAAAATAATGCCCAGGCATGTAAAGGATTTAAATAATTAATGTTGATGAAAAAAATCAGTGTCTGAATAAATATTCAAGGTAAGAACACTTATTAATTGCATAAGTGAAATTCGCTAAGTGATTCTTAGTTTTTTCAATAGAATTCTTTGATTTTATTGGTTCTCAGAGTCAAGGTGGGAGTTGGGCATAGAAGTTGAGGTTAGAAAGTTGGGTATTGTTTAGTTGATGTATGAAAAATTGTCTAATCAACTTGATATTTCAAAGAATCATAAAAAATTATTAAGTAATTGTGTAAACCATATGAATATCACCGAAAGAAAAAAACAACAGTTGTAAAAGGGAAAAGCAGAACATTATTCTTGCCGTGTCCACAATATTTGTTATACCTGTCACAAACTCATAGCATGTCTACTCCAATTGCCTGCGTAATGTAAAAATTAATTCTTTGATGTAAATCTACCTTTGGATTAGGTTTACAATATAAAATAAAATAAGTCTACTGCTTGCTAAGAAGTCAAGCATGCTTACTAATATAAGCTAATATTACAAATGTCTATCAACTTTATAACAATTCAGTTGCAGCAGCAAGTGTCACAAATATACTACAAAACTAGTTAAGTTAGTATTCACCACCATTATTATCAGTTGTCTTTGAACATCGATCAGATCACGATCACCATTATTCATTGATCACCGATCAGGTCATAAATCACCGTTCATTGTGCACTTGATCTCTGTCTAATGAGCACCGGTTAGATCAGGTCACCGTCAATGAGTACCGATTGGGTCACGATCAGTTCATTGTTCAGCGATCATCACCCATCATCATCTTCAACAATACAACCATTACCAAAATGAATTACAAAACTTGTTAATCCTACAATATTTAAGTTTAAAGAAAGGATTGCTGTAAGATTACATTTATTATTTGATGACAAAATTTGATTTGTGACTTCAAAAAGCTGCCAACACAGTTGTAGGACTTTCCCGCCATGCTGCTTTTTTCTGATACACAACTTACACACGCAACTTGATTTAAAATATTTTATCATTTTATTTAGATGTATTATATTTTTTGTTTATTTAATTCAATGATCCCAACTAAAGCGCGCGCACATGCTATATTAATGAGATTAATATTAATATTCATTAATAAGATTAATGAAGAATTTTGTCAAGGACATGGACAATACTCGTGGTTTCATGTACTTAAAACAGAAGTTTCCTAAAATTAGTGATGTAAAAATTAAAGGAGGAATATTTGTGGGTCCACAAATATGACCACTAATGCATGATGAAAAGTTTGAGGAAATATTGAATCCACCAGAGAAAACAGATTGGCAAACATTCAAAAATGTTACTCAAGAGTTTTTTGGGAAATCAAAAGGAGGAAAATTACCGTGATACTGTCAATGATCTTTTAAAAATTTGGGTTATAATATGTTCGTAAAGGCACACTTCCTGCACTTACACCTAGATTTCTTCCCAGAAAATCTTGGCACAGTGAGCAATGAGAATGAGGCACACTTTCATCAGATTTCAGCTGGAAAAGATGTATCAAGGAAAATGGAATCCTAATATGCTGGCCGATTATTGTTGGACCATCAAGAGGTATGCTGCACAAAATCAAAATAAAGCAGAAAATCATCATTTCTTACTTTCTAGATGAGTCAAATATTTGAATATTGTGTAATTAAGAATGCAAAAAGTATTAAAATGTTTGAAATTATAGATGCCTGTCTCTCAGAAACCTTGTGTAATGGGAAAAAACCGATATCAGATTTAAATTCAATAGAAAAAATACTATTAGAAATACATATTTTTCTTCCTAGGGACAAAAAAAAATTACTTTTTATTCCCCAATGTTATTACTTAAATATGAAGAGTTAGGAAATCTAAAATTTTTGACATGAGTTGAGTAAAAAGAGTAACAAAGGAGGGTAAGTGAGAATAACTAAAAAAAAAGAGATTCTAACATAATTTTTCATACGAATTTAGATTATAAAAGAGCTCAGTCACCACAGATTTATTTTTATTAGATAATCCGTTGAAAGAACAACAAATTTTTCATTGTTTTTCTTGAAGGAGATAAATTTTAAACAGTTGATAACTTTAAATATGGTAGTTCCAAACAAAACAATTTTAATGGCAAACCAAGACAAATTTACACTGAATGGACACTTTCATCATAACACTTTCAGAAACTCTTCTGACCTTCCAAGGACATCAAGAAGTTGACAAATATAATAAATTGATTTAGCACACATAACAAAATGAATTTATCAAATTATTGTAACAAATACACAGATCACTTCCTCATGTCCCTGTGCATGTGTAAATTGTATGGCCACAGCAAATAAAAATCACCTTGCACGCCTTATCTAACATAAGTAAAATATTCAAAAATAACAAACTTAAAACAACAGAAAATTTGACTTTTCTCTCCATGTAAAGAAAAGTGTTACTAAAACACAAAATTAATGGATGTTTTTTTTCTCTTTAAAAACACAATTATGTTCCTCTACAATGAATGACAGAATAAATATGATTTTATAAAAATTAGCAATAAAAACACTTCAGAAAGGAACTTATTCAACAATCACACAAATAAATCTTTGCAAATAAAAATTGTCATGTATACAAAGTTACATATTTTTATGGTTTCTCTTGAACCCTTATGATGACAGTAGAAATTTCAGAAACAATTTTTTACTCATTTAATGGTGGTTTTGAAAAGTTGTAATGACAACTTTGAATCTTTTCTATTAACAGGCAGCATTTTTAAAATTATATAAATAATGTAAGCATACCTTTTTACACACCTATGCTTCAATCAGAAATGTTTATTATGTACATCAGAATATGCAGTTAATTAAATAAATAATATTGTGAATATTACTCTAATTAAATGCATTATGTAAACAATAAAACAATAAAAATTAAAACCAAAAAGAGAAAGGCGATTGAAATAAATTTGAAATTTTTATTTAAAAAAAAAGAAGAGATAATGAAATTAAAAGTAAAGTAAAAACAGTAAACAATAATTCATGCTAACAAATGCATTCCTGAACTTGTACTAATATATTCTAAGAAATCCAACGAAAAGGTAATCTAACACTTACATTTACAGAAAATACTGCCAATTAATGGAAACGGTTCTCAAGTTTTTTTTAAATACCTAATTTCATTAATTTACTCTTTTTTATCTATTTCATTCTATTATTTAAATGTAGACAAACCTAACAATAGACTGGTTATATTATTCAGTTAACTTCACCCTTTTAGAAAACCTTGAACATTAACTAATTTTTATAACTGTTAAAAAATTCACTTAATATAGTAGAACCTTCTTCAAATGGTGTATAACAACCGATTCGGTATGTTCCATCAGCAAGTGAAGTAATATGGTTTTCTGTGAGAGACAGAGATGGATTGGTTATAGTACATGTCACTTTACAATCTTCTACTTTTCCAATTGCACCAGAATCCACCAGACACCTGTAACAGAAGAACTTAATAATGTATTATACATAAAAAATTAACTATTTTATTTATTTTATTTCATTTGATTATATTATTTTAGACTAGAACCTAAATGTACCTCCTACAGTAAAATAGTATTTTTTCTGTAACTGCAAATTCTGATAATAAAAATTATCAGAGATCCCTTCAGGTGTTTTTCACCTCTTGAAAAAAAATGTAGATTAAATTGGAATAATTATGACTTTCTCATAGTTTAACTCACTGATTATAATAATTAAATTTTATTACATTTATATATCCTCAGTTTAATTATTTCAGCAGTTTTTTGTCAATTATAGATTCCAGTAACATGCAGTGAAACTGTACTCAACATTGTTTAAGTCTGTGAACTACGGGAACTAGATTATTAAATGAGGCTTCAGCTATTGAAATTTTATTCTTATTTCACATCCTTCAATTTTCAGGATGCTACTCCTTGAGACAGTCCAGGATTTATACAACCATTAGTTGTAAAGGGATGTAATTTATTACCTTATCTAAAATCTTTTAATGTAATTTTCTGTAAGTTATTTCTGGGTTAAGAGTTACAACTGAGTTATTGATTGCTTCCCTTTTCATGTGATATTTGAAAGATCAAGACTAAACTGTACAAGCTATTTTAACACCATCAATTGCTTATTTCTATTACCTGCCTTGGTTAGTACTTCAATTCTAATTTACAAGACATCCTGGATCCTGGTATGAGCCATAAAATAGCTACTATACTATTACTATTCTTAATAAGTAAGGGATGCAGCTATCTACTTTCCCTGGTTAATAAAGCTGTACACCTAATATCCTCTTCAATTTTACGTTACTATACAAATAATGTACACATTCATATGCTCAGCACAGCATGGAAAAGCCAACCGCATTTCACATTAACAGTCTATTACAAGCAAATTGTAGCATTACAGTCTTACTGTATAATATTACAACTTTTTTCATTCTCTTTGGGAATTGTTCCACAGTTTAAGAAATGAGTTATGTGTGTTGTTGATTAGGTTGAAGATTGAATAAGTAGACGAATCCATATTGAGTTTATGTAGTATTTATTCATTTGTAGAATACATTTTTGAATTCTACAAATGAATAAATGCCTGCACAGCCATTTAATATGGCTGTGCAGGCATTAGGAAATTGATCGTTAATATCATTGGTGTTATTAAGAGAATCACCAAGTTTGATGTTATCTGATTTAAGAGAGGTAACATAACTAAAAATCTACCATCCTTGTTTCTAATTGTATTTTCTATGAAATTCCTTTCACATATTGAGTTATCATGAGAGGTTTGTTTGATTAAAATAGGTTCTTCTACTTCCCAGAATTTTTCTATCTGTGATGAAAGAAGTTTATTGTCATTACGAATGAAAAAAGAAGAAACGGAATTGTTGCGTGTAACATTTAAAGGAAGGTTTCCAGCTAATATATATCCTAGTCTTGTTTCTTGTATCAAGGGAAAATGCTGGTTACGTATAAATTTATTCGGCAGAATAAGGTTTAGGAAGTACTGTGCACCTAAAAGGACATCAATATTAGAAGAAATGTTAAAGTTTGGGTCCGCAAGAAATAAGTTTTCAGGTAAATTAAGATGAGATGAACAAAATGATTCAGCAGGAAGATTGTCACTTAGGTTCGGTAATACAGCATAAACAATGTCTAATGTGAAGTTTTCATAGCGAGAGTATAGTTTAACTGTGACACTGTAATTTGATTGACATAACGAGTTATTAATTACAGAAATTGGAAGATTATTTTTTGTTAAGGTTAGCCCAAGTTTATGAGCAAATTCCATTGCGCAAAAATTGGCTTGACTGCCTGAATCAAGCAACACTCTACATGTCTGATAATTTCCATGTTTGTTTACAGTATTGCACCACAGCAGTAGACAATAGAACATTTTTGTTTGTTTGTAATTTTAATGCACAATAAGTATTATTTTCAGGTTTAGAGCTAGATTTATTAATTTCCTCTGTATGGATTAAGGAATGATGCTTTTTGGAACATGTTTTACATACATGCTTATTCATACAATTATCAACATAGTGACCTGTTCGAAAACAATTAAAACAACACTTATTCTGGACTAAAAATTCCTTGCGTTTATCTACTGTTAAATGAAGAAATTTTTTACATGTATATAAATAATGATCGGATTTACACATAGTACATAAAATAATTTTTGAATTTGCATGGTAACTAACTAAATTTCTTCTGTAATTTTTATTTGTATTGTTATATTTCCTTTGATCTTTAAAGGGTTTGTTAAATATTTGTTTGTTAATAGAGTGGGTGTTATTTGATTGCAAATTATACTCAAGTTTAGCTGTAACATTTTCAAGTATTTGTCTTCTATTGTTAAGAAACTCAACGGATTTACAGGTAAATTCATTGCCTCCAATGAACTTATACAAGAATTAAGTTAATTAATAAAATGATCTAAATTATCTGCAGATTCTTTTTCAATGAAACCAATTTTTAAAATATTTTCAATAACATGAACAGAGATTATGTATTTATTATCAAATATTTTTTTAAGAAGATTTAAAGCGACTGAATAGTTTTCCCTTGTAATTGGTAAATTTTTGATAATATTAAGGGCCTCATCCCTCAAAGATGACTGTGAGTAATGTAATTTTTTAATATAAGAAAGGTCATTTCTAGAATGAATTAAGTCATTAAATGTATTAAAATAATGCTGCCATTCAAGTAAATTTCCACTAAAACATGGCAATTTAATTGGCTGTAAAAACTGCATTTGATTATTAATAATTGGTTTAATATCAGTAACGTCTGATTTATCAGGAGGTTTTATAGACATCTTATCTAATAAAGATTTTAATTTACATTCTATGTTGCATAGATTATTTTCAGTTTGTATTCTATCGTCAGTCCCATCATAAACAATAGTTTCCAACTGAGACTGAATGTCATCATATTTAACTTGTAATTCTAATAATTTTTTTAATTTTACTTGTAAAGAATATATTTCATTTTTTGCGGGATTGAAATTATCAACAAAAGTGTTTATTCGGGTGATTGATGACTTAATTATACTACGTTTTTTTAATAAGTTCCTGACTATTAGTCTTTCTTTTTCCTGTTTAGCCTCCGATAACTACCGTTTAGATAATACTTCAGGGGATGAATGAGGATGATATGTATGAGTGTGAATGAAGTGTAGTCTTGTACAGTCTCAGTTCGACTATACCTGAGATGTGTGGTTAATTGAAACCCAACCACCAAAGAACACCGGTATCGATGATCTAGTATTCAAGTCCGTGTAAAAATAGCTGACTTTACTAGGACTTGAACGCTGGAACTCTCGACTTCCAAATCAGCTGATTTGGGAAGACGCGTTCACCACTAGACCAACCCGGTGGGTTCCTGACTATTAGTCTGCAAATGCAAAGTCTTACTATTGACTGATTCCTCTTCAGTCATTTTGAATTCAATTATATTTACTTAAATTATATTAATGTAAACATTAATGATAATAAGAAATTAAACATAATAATAAGAAAGGTAAACAAATTAATTAATAAGATGAACAATGGGTTACGCATATGATGAATGTTGATACTCGTAGCTTGTAGATTGTCGTAATCATAGATAGTTGAACTTGGCCGTGATATATTTGTCTAGCCAAAGTGACGTAGTTGTACGTGCATGTAGGTTACACTCGGTGACATAAGATAATATATGAAAACCAATATCCAGTTCAATCTTGAAATTTCCGACACATCGATTCCAATAGAAAGTAACAAACAAAGAAAGAAACGTACAATTTGGAAATCACAGTTACATATCACTATTACTTACACTTTTATAGTTAAATTTCACTGCGTATAATGTTTGTACGCATTACAGTTTTTGGAGTAGCTTGTTTAACTATACGAATGAATGTCTATACAAATTAAGTCCATTTTGAAGCGTATAATTTAAAATTGAATATGTCGTATCGAATACGTTGCTGAAGTTCACTATCCGGTTTGGAGGACCAAAATATGTGTGTTGATTAGGTTTGAAGATTGAATAAGTAGACGAATCCATATTGAGTTTATGTAGTATTTATTCATTTGTAGAATACATTTTTGATTGAGTATATCTGGTAGTCTTGTTTGTTGTAGTTTGATTTCAGTTTAGTAATAACACATTGAATATTAATAATATAGAGTACTTGAAGTATATTGAATCTTAATGAACGTAAACGAATGATTGAATAACTAAATGCATTGTATGTTACCGACCCACTACACCATCTTGCAACGTGTCCACACTCCGAATGTGTAACAAAGAAGTGCACGTGTCTGGTCAGCCATAGCGGCATGAAATGTAACTATAACAACAAGCTACCATTACAATATTTGAATAAGAAAAATATTTAATATGATCATGAAGACAGACTTCTCTTACAAAAATCAGGAAAAACTTTATTTAATTGTAACATTTTTACAGTATATGTGGTTAACAGCCGTAGGTAATATATATTACTATAATATTTTTCCAGTGTACTTTCCTTTACTATGTCTGCAGTCTGGTAACTACCTCATATTATGAAACACAAGTTACAACAAGATTTTCTATGCATACATATAAGAATATTAATAAACAGTATTTAATAATGAATATTCATAACAGATTGCTATGCCTCAATACAATTAAAATATTCACATGTAAATAAAAAAACTTCAAAAATTATTTTTAAAAAACCACTCTATGCAATGTTCAGATAAACAACTGAAATGAATGATGTTTAAATATATCAGGATCTACAAATATTAATACTTACAACATTAAAAAGAATTACTTAATGAATAATAACAACAAAAACATGCATGACTGTTGCTGGTCAGCATAGTTATTACTAACCATTCAAATTAAATCGACTTACTATTTGGCAACCATATAAAAAATTGAATATTTCACACTTAAAAATTATACTTTTACTTTATAAACTACATGCAAACATTTTTTTCTTTATATTAAAACAGACAAGCAATTTCAATAAATGGACCTAATCAGTCAAGTTAAAAAAAAAAGTTAACTATAGTATTTTTCCAAGATGAAGAAATTTGAGATGAGAAATAAAATTAAGAGAAAGATATGATACTTAAAACAATCCGTTCATTCAATGATGAGATCTACTTCTACATCCTGAGACCAAAAGCAGAGGTTTCCCTATTTTACATAATTTTAATGACCTCAATAACGATTAAATCATATTTGCAAGTAATTTCACCAACTTACCTCTATATTTTAAGTTTTTAAATATGAAAATTAACCTTCATTTTTGCACCACTAAAAATGATTTGATTGCAATATTTTACTATAAATGTTCTTAAAATTTTGATAACATAATTTTGCAACATTTGTTGCCAGAAATAGAACAGTAAATTAAAAATAAATAATAGAACAAGAACAGTAACAATTCTCTGGAACAAAATTTGATTTTATTCTGATAATTGAAAAATAGATAATAGTTTGCAGCCATAGATAATAGATATCACTGCATATGTCTGTTAGCTATTAAACTACACAATTTTAAAACTTCTTTGCTTCTTCCGCAGAGAAAACACTATAATCTTAAAATACATTTTGAAATGTAGTTGTATATATTATAGAATGACCTTACTATTGTAATTTTAGTAAATCAGATTAATAAATCACTACAATTATAATTATTAATAACTATTTTAAAACCAAGGTCCTAATTTTTTTTTCAAATTAGTTCTTTATATTCATAAGAAATAATTATAGAAAAATTATATATAAAAAGAAAACTGAGGTAAAGTAAAAAAATAAATCTTGCTTATTAAGTAAAATATGTAATAAGCTTTATCACATAAGTAACATTTTCCAAGGATTTAAACTGCTTCAAAATCATTAAATTAAATACTTTTACAGTTTCAAGCACAGAAATCCAAGTAGAAGACTACTATTAGTTAATCTGACCGCTATTAATTTTTTTTATTTAAAAATTTATTCATCAGTCTTTTTTCAAAATTAGCTGGAAACTGCACTTCCATAAGATCTTTTCAGAGGTAACTGTACAGCTTCTTCAGTGAAGAAAACTAATTAAAAATTAGTAGTTGTTAATAGTTCTCTAGAATTGATTATAAAATGCATTTTATAAATAGTTGAATAATAAAAAAACCTTTCTAAAAGAAAAAAACTGTCAGAACTCTTTCTAAAATTCCTAACAAGTTCAATAAATAAATAAATAAACCAACAATCTTTTATTTTGATCAATATATAATAATACATTATACAGATCACTTCATTATAATATAGATAATAAATATAAAAACATACATTATAAATAAAAAATAAATATTATTAAAATACAGTTTATTACCTAAATATAAACTCATGAAATAATGTTAATGTAAATATATTAAACATGAAAAATTATTACAAAATAATTCACATTACAGAAGGGACTATTGAAAATAATTTTAAGGACATATTTACAATATATGCTCATTAACAGGATCCAGAGTTGTTTTTTTTTTTTTTTAATTAGTATTACAGTAGCACCCCCCATATCCGACCAACTTACACCTGAGACACTACAGTACTGCATGTATGTGCATGCAGTACACACATACTTGTCTGTGTTGAATCACCAAAACATATCATTGCATCATATTGGAAGATGTGCATACTGTACTACTGTACAGTCTTATGTACCTAAGGGAATAAAAATTCATTTTAATTTAAGCAGCACAGTATAACAGTGCGTGTTTATCCATTACTGCACAAGCATATTGATAGTGACGCTGTTATAGTGAATTTTGTGAGCAGGCTATTGAATCTATGTTAGATTTTATTGTGTGTTAACTAATGGCTGCTCAAAAACAAAAATGTGTAGTGTGTTCATTATAACAGAAGCTGCAAGTAATTGAACAACTTGATAAGAATGAGTCTGTGCAAAACTTTTCTTTAGAATTGGGAGTCGGCATAACCACAATTAATGATTGGAGGAAAAACTGAAAGGCCCTCGAAACACATACATTGACCGTTGAAGAAGACATTGCCGAAAAGGAGCTACTTTATCTGGACCCATTATTAAAAAAAAAGCAAAAATTCTGTACAAGAAACTGGAGGGAAAAGATGAAAAATTCACAGCAAGTGAGGGATGGCTTCACAGGTGGAAGAAGCACCATTGAATTTGACAAGTTTTTATTGCTGGAGAAAAATTGTCAGTTGATAATACCACTGCAAATGAATCTGTGGTAAAATTGAAAAAGCTAGTTGAAGATAACTATCTAAAACCCGACCAGCTGTACAATATTGATGAGACAGGGTTAAATTATAAAATGCTCCCGAAAATAACTCTTGCACAAAATTTTAAATCTTACCGATACCAAGTAGGCAAAGGATAAATTAAAACTGCTCTATGCAGCAACACCAGTGGAAGTCATAAGTTGCTGTTATTTGTTATTGGGAAGTCCAAAAGCCTAGAACATTTAAGAATCTAAACTTATCTTCATTGTCTGTTTATTATCATAACCAGGATTCCACCTGAATTGACTGCAATCTTTTTAAGAACTAGTTTTACAGTGAATTTGTACTGTTAGTTGAAAGAAGTTTAAAATCAAAAAATTCTCCACTAAAAGCTCTTCTTTTAGATGGCGCACCAAGTCACCCAAATGAAAATGATTACAAAAAGGAGTAATTAAAGCAATATTTCTACCAGCTCATGTCACATGGCTAAATAAAAAAGATACAATCGAAAATATATTGGATCCATTCTTGAAAAAACAGAGGAGAGTCATAACCTTTTTTTCAAGCAATGAAATAAATAAATACTAAAGATGCGACTTAAATGGTTACAGAAGCCTGGAAGGAAATGTCTGAAACAACATTAAAAAGTCATGGGTGAAACTGCGGCGAAGTATGGAACCAGAAAACACTATTTTCACAAAAAATGAAGCCAATGATGATGAAATGGTAGTCCAAGATCTACAAGATGATATAAAGCCTGATATTGAATGCTGCAACATAATAGAATGGCTTGCTGAATGTGCCGTTGATGAGGCTAGCACTAATGAAGTACTGAATGACAATCAGATAATTATTACAACTGTGCAACAAGATCCAAACGATGACAATGACAAAGCAAGACAATGACGATAAAGATACCTCTTTTACCAAGGTTTCTTACATAGACACCAAGCATGGATTTAAAATTGCTTTATGATATTTAGAATAGCACCGAATTCAGCGCCTACAGATATTCTATGAGTGAAGAAGTGGAAATACATAACAGTCAAGTCCAGGATGTCGGCTTTAAAATAAAAAATTAAACACTTTTTCTGTTTATAGTAAATCTGTTTTGATGTACAGTTATTTTTTCATTATGCTAATTGGCCATAACTGAGATAAAGAGTTTAATACCTAATGTTTTTTTTTTTTTAAATCATTGTACATTAATACACTACTGTACACAGTATATGTACTGTATTTTTAAATTTTATTATGAATTTTTTTATTTAAAAAAAGCTACATGTATTATTTTGTTGCAGCAGTGCGATATTATACTTTGTTGTTTATCTCTTCCATAGTAATCAAATATTTCCCTCATTATTAAAAATGACTACAGAAGCATAATTAATCCCCTTTAATCATAAGCCAAAATATTTTGTTGAATTATATAAAAACAGTTCCATAGTCTGGTTTGATTGGGGTGAATACTGTTATTTTTTAAGCGTAAGTGGCGATTCTTTTTAGCAAAAATTGGTAAAAGGATGCCATAATATTGGGTGATTTTATCATTATTTTCTAAATGATTTTAACCTTATGCGAGTTATTTCTACCCTTACATTTCTATCTCCTTGCCAACTAAAATCACAGATATCTCTGGCACCTACACTGACAATGTTTTACAAATTTACCTGGAGATAATAATAGAAATTTTTATACAGATTACAGTATTTCAATTGAAGAAGCATCTGAGATAAATATTTCTTTTATTTTTTTAAAAGAGTGATCAATAAAAGACTCAATTAGAGATTTAATAACAAAATGCTTTATTTGAAAACACTAAGCTTGTCATCATTATTAAATATTTATTATATCTATGTACTTCCCTACCTAAAAAATAATATCATCTCTTTAGGCTCCTTTAAGAAGCCAGAATGAGTTTTCACTATATAAAATTAGCTGTCAGATCACTGTTTAGCAGCAATCAATATGAGTTATGTACACCAACATTTAATAAATTAAAAATTCTCTCATCTATTAAAAAAAAAGAATAAGAATCATTTACTCCTAAAATTCACCAAAATATACCTCTGTTAAATCAGATAGCATAAATGTTTTTAAGGAAAACAATGAAATACCTCAGTGTATTAGGAAGGCCTTATTATGCTTCTATTGCCATTTTTAATAATTTACTGACCTGTTACTCACCTGTATTTTATTGATGAGTTTTATGCAATATTAACTAGAAAAGAAATCCTGAAAATTCTGAACCTTTGTTTAACAGGTATGAACAATATGCCCACAAATAATTTTCTTCTAATTTTTTTTACACTTTCTTTATTTTATAAGTATTATAAATATAAGTATTTTAAAGTATCATCAAAGATTTACTTTACTATCGTTTAAAATTTACAATTTTTATGTATTAGTACAGATTTTAATCACTTTAATATTAATATCATTTTTTAAATTATGTATTTTGTGATGTTGTTGTGATTAAGGTTTTGCAGCGGTTTTCCTTGATCCATCCAGGAAAAAGCTAAGCAGTTCATTTTTTTATCTGTGGAACAACACAGCTACCCATTCTTGAAATAATCTGTATTATTTATATGAACTATTCAAAATAAATAATTATTACTTATGATCTATGTTGTGTTTGTGTAATTCATTGTTTTATTAAATTTTGTAATACTAAATAAGTAAGCACAACACAGTCACACCTCATATTTTGCTGATGAACAAGATATTAACTAATGTGCCAGCAATTTATAATAAATATTACATTACACTCAAATTCATTAAAAAAAAAATCTTTCTTCATATACAAGTGCATATAAAGAAACATACATTCATTCATGTACACACACACGCACACACAATACACAGATGCTAATGCTTATACACGATTCATATAACATAGAAACACCACATAACACTAAATTTAAAATAGAATTCATAATATCAACATAACCTAACAACGAATTAAAATAAGCAAAACGTGGAAGATTTTATTTAGATTCATTATAGTTATCGAATTAAAATAATTAATCGCATTTATATTAGAAACAAAATCTGTACACTATAATTTATTATCAGCCCTTTATTTGAAGGGCTTTACAAAAGAAATGGTTGCATTCATTGTTATTTTTAATATATCCAAAATTAGTTCATGTAACAACTAATTTTTTTTTTTCTCGAACAGTAATTAGAATTCAGTAATTATAAATAATGATTACTTCACAAAAGTTGGGACATTTGTACTCAAACTTACATAGTTTATTTTTTTATTTTGCGATTCTCAAATATTATTTTGAAATAAGTTAACTTATCTCTACGTAATAAAGCAACTTTACAAAGAAGTTTCTTGAAACTGTTTTGTTGGTAGGAAAAAATTAAGCAATTTTAAGTACATTAAGTTACCAACATAATATAAATGAAAAATTGAGATAAAAATAATTAAAAAATCTAACAGAGAGATAAAAACTTAAAATATATGCTTACTGAAATAATAAATAAAATCAGTAATTATATAAAAAAATTTGCCATGAGTTTGCTGGAAAATGCAGTATTAACAAATAGAAACAAAGATTACAAAAGCTTTATTCTACAAAGATAAATTATGACTAAGACGTAAAAAAGCTGTAAAATGCTGAGCTACATGAGTTTTTATAAACAAATATTTTACACAAAGCACTATTCTGCAGCAATTAAAATTAAATTTTAGACATGAATGGTATCAAACAGAACTTTCAGTTTATATCTAACCATTAGAATGTACAAAAATTACATTATTTTGAAGAAGTATACTTGGTATTAAGGTTATAATACAAATTATCATTTTACTTAAAAAAAGAATACTAGAATTATAATAACAATAATAATAATTTATAGTATCAAAACTAATAACATAAACAAATGATTTCAATATCAATGTATCAAGAAAGAATGTATATTTTACTTGCAGTAGAGAAGTGGAAGAACTAGTAACCATGAGATATGCAAACATCCTTTTATGTTAATTTGTTCTTCTGATCATCATTATTCTATAATCCATATGATGTGGCCCAAGCGCACACACATTGTGATATATAAGAAATAAATGAATTCAGTTCAATGCAATTTTAAGTAAATACTGAACAAGGCATAGTTGATTACAAACTAATTCATCATCGGTTCTATCAGTTTGAAAATAAGAAAATATAAGTGCACAGAAATCTATATATAGATCAAAATTATCTGAAAACCATACTGGGAACATTATTAATAAAATTAGATGCCTTTTAACTTCAGATTAGATTAGAGATCAAACAAGAAGATATCACACAGAAATGTCATATTTGCATATTTGATGCTCAATAAATCAATGACAGGGAAAGTTGTTTCATGATGAATTTTTCCAGTAAATAAATTAAATTTCACGATAATAATTATTAATTTAAACTCATGAGGTGGATAATGTATGGAAAAGATAGTTTTTGCATTTGTGATGGTAATGTCATGCCATGATTGAGCAAACACGGCAGGCGACTGAATATCATTTCTACATTTGCAGATCTACATATGGAGCACATAAAGGTACAAATAAAATGTTACAATTCTGAATATTTCAACAACAGTACTAATTTAATACATTAAATTGTTCTAAAATAGCATTTTTTTAATTCAGGTATTTTTAACAGCGCTTTTGTTATTAATTAAATAGGCAAAAAATCAGAAAATTACCAAAAACTTTCAAAAATATACTTTTCTCTATCTTCAAGCAGTTATTTCAGGCACAGAACGCTCAATAGCATAACTAAATACATTTTTATAAATGTTTTATTTTATAAATAATATTAAACGAATATTCACATAAAATTAACAAAGAATTAACACAAGTGCAAAGTGACAACACAAAAAAACATGGAAAAACACACATACAAATGTAATTTACCATGAAGTTGTATTGTTGCCAGATGCTTTGATTCGTTTAACATTTGCCTCAGGATGGATGATAGCTTGAAATGGAGAACCAGGTATGTGCATATCATTAAAAGTAATGTTGATACTATAATCTCCCACTTCAGTCGGTAGATATGCAACTGAACAAGTACCATCTCCATTGTCTCTACAGTTTATAGCAGCTTCACACGGACCTTCAACAGTGACTCCCAAACCTCCTTGTCCGGCACTTCGGGTGTCAATCATAAACTCAGCAGGACGGCCAATCACACCTCTTTCCAGACCAGGACCACTCGCTCTCACTCTATTAGTATTACTTCCATGTAGACATGTCAGTCTATACGGTGTTGGTGATACGGGTTCCCCTCCGAATGATATACTTAGAAGATATTCTCCCGGTTCTGTTGGCGTGAAGTCGACAAGGAATCCTTCATTGGTAGGAATGACGTATGCCTTCACCTTATTACCAGATGGACTCATTATGGCAACAGCGAAGTCTGCTTTCCCAGCACCTGGGTGATAACGCGGAACTGTTGTAGACTGTTCACTGGGGCAGCTGCACCTGCCCACAATCATCAACCACCAAAAATAAATCGCATGTATCCAGGAATCAATGAAAACTGACAAGCAATCGATGTAAGCCTATAAGGAAATACTTGAAGCATGACTTATAATCATGTCACAAGTTACTCATAACAGTGAAAAAGACAATTTCAGTAATTAAAAAATCATTAGCACATCACTTGATTAATCTAAACGACTTTAGTATATTTTTTATTTACTGTAGACAGTACATTACAACTTACTGTATATATTTAATTCACCCTATGAATAATGAAATTATTAAAACATTTTATAGATATAAAATAATGAAAGATCTCTGGAGAATTATTTTAAATATTTTAGTTATATGTTTCAAGCAGATTAAACAAAATTAATAAATTACTGTTACAGATAGCTTGTTATTAAAAGTTCTTATAATCCGGATGATTAAATCTATAAAACAGGAAAAATAATTTTAAAACACGATGTCAATACTCACAATTTTTTTTCTGATAAATCTCTAAGTATGAAAATAATAAATAAGAAAATTATTGCATATTTAGAACCTAGTATTTCTTAAATATATTTTTGAAATTGATGAATTAATAATTCATCAACAGGGAGAATATGCTGCAGTATGATGGGCAAGAATATAAATAAATAACCATGTTTATATAATGTAATAAACATTTATGTATATAATAATTTATGTAAACTAATTTTGTTGGACAAGTTTTCTGTTTTTTATAATTAAAGGACAGGAAGCTTTTTGATATCCAAAAATAATTTCTTGGGTACGGTGTCAGTTATAATTCTATTTTATAAAAGATTTCAAAGCCATTTTTCCTGTAATATGAATCAAAAGATAAGAAGAATGGCATTTATAAGAAAGCAATATACTATTTGTCATATAAACTAATAAAAGCTCGTTATTACAGCATGTACCAGTTCTTTACTAATAAACATGTTTTAGTCTGGTGTTGAGCATTTTCATTGTTCATTGAAAAAGCTCAAAATTTTATATTAAAATAAGTTTTATAAAAAAAAAAAAACTTTTCTTTATTATATGAAAACTTAATAAAAATCTCACAATACTTCATGTTTTATGTATTTTATCACTGCTGATAACACATTGAACGCTTCCTTTGCTATTTGCTAATGATTTGTAACCCATAATCTCGTAGGAAAATATATTAAATAAAACCTACTTCATCTTATACAAGAAAACCTAATTTTCGTAAAATTCACTTCTTTTTTACGTTATTACTGAAGTCCATATGTCAAGAGTGGTGGTTACTTGTTTAAACTCTGGTTATTCACCACCTAATTCTCTTGGTACACTCAGTTCTATTGCACAGAAAATTAATGGATAGAAGTTATTACTTTTGCAAACTTTTCAAATGCTGCAATGGTTTTTTATTAACCCTTCTGCTGCTATAATGGAACTGATACATTTAAGTTTATAGTAATGTTCTCTGGAAGAGTATTATTGATGTAAACATATCTTTTGAGATTTATTCAATGTATATGCCTGTAAATTTTCAAACGGCCAATAATATTTATCATACTCTATTTACTATATGAGCTACTCAACATGTTAATTTTTCATAGTTAAAAATAACTTAGAATAATAATTCTGCAATAATCAGAGAAGTGTCGGAAAGTATCAAACAGTTAGATTGAACTGTTGTTTCACTTTGGTACAAAGTGTTTTTTTTCTGCACAACAGTAATACTATATAGCAAACACATTGAATCACTAAACAGAGCTGTCAGTTCATTCTAATGAATGTTAAGTTAACAACAACAGATAAAGTGAATAAACTGTTTGCTGATAACAGGTCATTTGCCCAATAAACTGTTGTTTTATCAATATTAAATACACTGTAAGCTAACTTCAAAGATCGAATAGTTTCAAAAACCACATAAATCTTATTCATGAAAATAGTGTAATATTAAAATGCAGAATAAAGGGCCATAAAACTGTCAAATCTTGCGATAAAATTGATACAAATGTTATTTGCTGGCATCAACTGAACATCCTGCTGCCTATGCCAATATGTTGAGAAAAATATTAAAATGAATCCTGTTGTTTTTAAACAAAAAAAACAAGCAATGTAATGAAAAAATGAGTCATGAACATTAACAGATTAATAATTCAACCTGTTTTTTCTTCCCAACACTTTGTACAAAAGGTTTTTTCTTCAATTTGTTTTCATGTGGCAGAAACAACAGAAACACCCACCTCTAGTAATAATGCATAAAAGTAAATGATGAGTCAATATGTTTGTAATGCTTTAATTTAATTTGTTTGTAAGCAATTTATTACAGTCATCATTAGTATACATTATACCAGATAATTAAAAATAATTTTTGATACAGCCTATGTTTTACTGCAGCAGTTTCTTTATAAGCAGGATGAGTCTAACATTGAAAATTGTAAAGAATTACTTTTTGTTTCACATAATATTTTGTAAAACAATTGTAAAATAAATTTGAAAAATACAAAAAATTAATTACATATAATTTTGTTCGATAAATTTTTCAAGGATTATAGCAGGGGTAAAATATCACTACTGGTTTATTAATATATATTTGTCTACATCGGTTGCCTGGTGTTTTTTCTATCTTATTTTGATGGTTATTTATCTATCGATTAGCTATTTTAACAAATTCATTGTGAATGCATTTTCATTTGCTTTATTAGCTTTTGGTGTAGCCTATCAATAAACTAATTTAGAGATATAGAGATGTTTCTTTTAAAAGTATTAGAATATTTTAGAAATAATCGGCATAAATCAAACCCATTTTTTTTTTATATGCAATAGCTTTAAAATTCTGAAATTTTTTTAAAATTTTTTACTAATACAGTACATCCCTGATTTATGATTGCTTGGATCTATGATCCTTGCTAAAAAAAACCCTTTACTTTACTAAGTATCACACAAAACTAAGTAATATTGACTATTCATGTGTCCTGAAAAGTACTAGTGCAATACCTTGTTTTTATTTCCTCTAATAAAAAATTCACACCCTTCCTTCTGACTGAATGCTCTTGCATTCCAATACTTTTTAAATACTACTCTTTCAGTATGTTTACATCCTTATCCACAACATAACATAATTGTATTTTTACAGTAGAGATTAAGATATTAAAATATCTATTTTCTTATGTTCCTCACCCCACTTAGTAAAAATTTCTCACACTATTTACCTCAGCATTTTATTCAAAGATTTCTGTTACCTTGTTTTTTTATATGTTATTAAAGTGCAGTTATTATTTTATACATTTAGATTATGAATTTTCATCAAATAAATGATATAATTAAAATAAGGGACATATCTTTATAGGCGAGAAAATTTTTATTAATATAAAAAAAAAAAAAAAATAAATCAAAAATCTCTTCAAAAAAAATCCAAGGAAGGTACTTAAAAAAAAACACAAAATTTTATAACTTAGATAATCACATATGGAACTGAAATAACCAAATGATATAAATGATCACATTTAACTGTAAGAATTCAAAAGAATTAAGTAGTGTTTCACACATGCTGTCATAGAAAATAAAAACTAAAAAAATCTGTTACTGGAAATAGAAAGAAATTTTAACTGAATAAATTAAATATTAAACACAATTATCAGTATACTTTTTGATAAGGCAAATTTTTTTCAAAGGCACTGTCATTATTTCCATCATTACGTAGCAAACAAAGTGCAACTGAAAAAGCGTTCTGCGTTATCAACGGGTGATTTGATAGATTTAGATGAGTTGGATTAAACAATATTAAAAGGCTAGATGAAGCTGCAAATGCTGATGTTTGATCTAATGAAGATTATCCTAATACGATGCTTAAAGGAAGAGAGAAAAGGAAATACTCAACTCATTTGTTGTTCTGTGCCAAAGAAACAGGCTTCAAATGGAAATTTATGTCATTCAGAATGTACTAATACTTTGCCCAGAAAAAAATATGCCTGTTATCAATTTTATAAAAAAAACCTGCATGCGACCAAGTTTTTACATAATACAAAATTTTATTAAATAATTATTTTTAAAAAGAAAAATTATTATTTTATTTTTATAGAAGATGGATCTATTAAAATTCTGTAATTTGATTTCATCTAAAAAAAATTCAAGGTAGGAGGATCTTCTTTTGGTAGTTGAATCTCTGTGCGATTGCATAAGAGTTCAACCTACAACAATCCAAATTACAACCTCTTTTCAAGAACCAGCTCGGTCATTAAATCAGGGTCTACAGTGGTACTGCTTAAACTGAACAAGGAAAGATGGTCATGAACTAAGGTAATTCTATTCTTAAGGTTTTTTTCATAGCGTAAATACAGTGGTAAAATTTTTCTTGATATCAGTGGTTCCATATAAAATACCTAATGTTTCATTATGTGGAGACCATTTCCAGTTTGAGTCGTTGTTAAAACAATCTTTTTTAATTTTACATTTAACGGTAGAAATTCAAGCTCAATGTTTGTGAAAACTGAATATTTTACATTCTTATAGTAAGAAATTAATTAAACCGATCGATGTAGTTTTGGAATTACATGTGTTGCTTAAACTGGAGTAACTTTTTCCAAAAGATAAGTCTGCACAGAAAATGTTAATAAGACCAAATATAACAAACAAGCGAAATAGAACTGAAAAGAGAATGTGACAAGAAAACAGCAGCGTGAGCCATTTAAAAATCACTGCTTGCATAAAAGCCAAAGGAAAAGTTGTTTGAACACAAACCAAAAAGAAAATTAGTTGATATATATATATATAAATATATATTATTGAAAATTGTAATTTAATTTAAAAAGATTCTGAACTCTAAAATATTAATGAATAAAAAAAAACAGTCAAAAAATAAAATTAAAAAAGTTTTTAATATTTTTACAAAAAAATCTATTTTTTAAAGATTTAATTGTGCCTAAAAACATTATTGCTGATGAGTTAATTCATTCAGAGGTAAATTGCAAAACAATCTTTCTGAAAGAGAGGATGGAGACAAAATTTGAAATGTTTTAAATGAAAGTAGTTTAAATTTTTTGTTTTAGATTTTAGTTATTGAAATTTTTTATTGAAGTTCATTCTTAGCAAGTAAATAATATAAAAAAATTACCAGAAATCCATGACTCCCATTCTCCAGTTCAAAATTAAGCAAAAAATAAACCAATATTATTAAAGCTGTTTAAAATTTTCTCTTATTATGTATTCAAAGGAAGAACAACAAAAAAGTTTCATTATATTCACTGAAATTTTAAAAGTTTTGAAGACAAATTTTCTCTGTTTATGAAGAAGTTAAACTACTCCGATCCAAAAATCAAGAACTGAAAACTATGATTAGTACACTTCATAGAAATGTTCCCCTGCGACGCACATATCTGAGTCTCCCAGCGCACCTTATCAAGAATTCAGAACGCGCAAGAGACATAAGAAAAATCGTCGACGTATTAAGATGACATCGAGTGACAGTCCTTCTATAAATGTTTGCACGGGCTACAGTATGGATGATGAGTCTTCAGGTTCCAGAGTCATGGTTCCATTACCTGTCACCAATAATGTTAGTAATGATGAAGCCTTGAAAAATCAAAAACAAAACATAACTGAAAATGACAAAACAGTTAATCATCCATGGATCAGTGTTGGAAAAAACAGGAAAATTTCTTCTCCAAGTAGTGCTGGTCACTCCAAGGCTGTCGATTGTACAGTTGTAAAAACAGTTGTAAAAAAAACCTACTGAAATCCGGTAGTTTAAAAAGCAAAATTAACTTGGTCTCCTCCCATTCTAAGAAGTAAAAAGCCCTATTCGTGACCAGATTCAATACTTCTGTTACCGTCGGCGAAGTGGAAACTCTTTGAAGTGATCTGAACCTCGTCTACATCAAATGCAGCAAATTGCAAACTCGGTTTTCTTCCTACAACTCTTTTCACATTGAGGTGTATAGCCGTGACTTTAATAAAATAAACGATGCTAGTATTTGGCCAGAAGGTATTTTAATTTCCACCTTTTTTGGGCTCTTGAAAAATAAGACAAATACCAATTCACCAGGAAAGGATGGTAATACTAATACTAATGGCTAAGTTGTCTATACTGTATCAAAATGTTCGCGGCCTACGTACTAAGTCTTCCGAGGTTTACGCAGCTTTTACAGATTCTGATTACGACTCCATTGCACTGACGGAAACTTGGCTATCGGACGTTCATAGTAATGTAAACTTCTTCCCGGAATCATATAAAGTGTTTCGTTCAGACAGAAACTATGAATCTTCCGTCGCTGACCGTGGCGGAGGCACTTTAATCGCTGTTAAAAACTATATTAAATGTGTTCGACGCAAGGATCTGGAGATGACTGCCAAATCGGTCTGGATCGAGGTACCAAGAACTGCGTCTAAAAACCTAATACTCGGTGTTCATTATTTTCCACAATCTGTGCACCCATCTGTTTTAGAACACTATTTTAATGATTTAATTTTACAAATAGATTCTGTAAAATACGACATAATAATAACTGGTGACTTCATTATCCCCGGGGTGTGGTCTGGAATGATCGCACTTTTCTTTCCGGTTGCAATTACTATTCTAAATGTCGATCTAACCACATCTTCAATCTAGTAGATTTTTTGAACCTAGGTTTTTATAACCATAACTTTGCACAAGGAACTAGCCTAGATCTTGTATTGACGAATGTAACTGTGTCGAACTTGTGTCTTACTCTTCAAGTCACTTGTTCAAAGCCAGCTTGAATATTCCACCTCAACCTGGAATTCTCGAAGAGACTATACATCGATTAACATTGAATCCATTCAGAACAACTTTCTATCTTGGCTGACTCACAAATTTAAACTTCACCAACTTGGAAAACAAAAGCTTCAATTACTACATAATTTACCATCTCTTGTATGTCGAAGAGAATACTTTGATTTACTGTTTTTTCATAAAGCATTACACGGGTTTAATCCTACGGAAAACAAAATACAGTTACGTACACCCGGACGCAATATTCGAAACTTTTGTCCTCTTGCATACTCTACACAACTTATCTCACCTACAGAGAGATGCGCTTTAACTGCTGTAAAAAAATATGATAAAATAGACATTTTTCAATCGAGGAAGAATTTTGTTTTTGAATTGAGTTTTACTCCGATATATTATAGATATTAAAAGTATAAAAACCCATAATACTGGATTACTACAGAACTTCACTAACCCTCTTCTGCTTGACCGTAGTTAAGTCATATAAATTAAAACAATTTTCTATTAATAAATAAATAAATATTTTAATAATTAAAATCAATTATATTGTATAACAATGAATGTATAACAAATTTCTTTTGTGTCTATTTTTCCTGCACATATATATATATATATATATGTGTGTGTGTGTGTGTGTGTGTGTGTGTGTGTGTGTGTGTGTGTGTATTTATGTATATGTGTATATATATATATATATATATATATTGACAGTGCTGTATAAGTAACTGAAATTCTAATTAAATGTAATTGGATGAAGGAGTTAAGATGTAAATTTTTGAATTTATAACTAATGTTATTATTGTTATTAAACTATATTATTTAACTTTGTTTCCTGAATTATGTGTATTTTTAATTATGTGTACATGTTTATCTGTAATCTTGTATTTATGCAAAGACACTAATAAGACTAATAAGACAAAGATAATAATATAATTGTGTAACATAATTAAAACACCAGTATTACTCTTATTTTTATGAACTAATAATTATATGAGCTATGATTATGAACCAATGGCTAATAATTATTATGAACTAATGATTAAATTTTGTATTTTTAATTTATATTGAAATTTTTAATTTATATTTAATGTATATTGATTTTTTTTTTTTTTAATGTACTATTGTGTAACACACAAAGACTATAGTTAGTTAGCTGTCCTACTACACAAAAAATACAAACAAACAAATAAATAAATTATTATTATTATTATTGCAAGAACTTTGGTGGGCACCACTTACTCAAATAATGGCAATACATTTTTTAAATAATAAAAGTTAACATTTATCAGTTAAAAACTATACACACCAAATATGATTTCTGTCACGATCAATTAAAATATTTTAATTTCATTGAATTGCACTAATTCACTTTAATTTATAATATGAAAACAATTTCATATTCACCAATAAAACATAAAAAAAGACTAGTATAGCAGTAGGGTAAGTGCTCAGAAATTATTTATTAAAATTAAAATATACTATGAATTCTTTAATGCAAACCTGAAACCAAATCATGGAATTGAATCCTGTTATAATCATTTTGCAACACCTATAACATCTGAAGGAGCAACATTTTCAAAATAAAAGTATGTGAACTAATTTAAACGAAAATGACTGAAGCCGTGCTTAATAAACCAGTTCCTGTTCAAACTGCTGTAACGACACACCGAATCAAATTCTATAACAAAAATTTTTTAAAAACTTATCATCACTGACTGTCCTAGGCAAGAATATAGCAAAGTTCCACTTCAATAATCTTAAAAAATGTAGTAATGTAAATTGCAGTTCTTTTTGATTGGGTAACTGTATACTATGATACTATTTTTTTTGGAATGTCTTTGTCGATATCTAAACAAAAAAAAAATCATAACTGTATTACCTGTACAGCATGTCTTCCTCCAGATTTTGGTGTGTAACTGCATGTATATGTACCATCTCTGTTGTCTCTCAATTTCATATCAACATTAGTGCTCTTAGCGTCCAAAACCTGTAATTTTAAATAAAACTAATGAATACATTAGAAGTGATACAATAAATATTTTTGTATTCAATTATTAACTTATGACAATTATAGACCAGTTACAAAATCTAAGTAAAATTTTACATGTTGGTGAAAATGAGAATTTTAATTATACATCAGGTTTCTTTCAGTTTAATTTAAGTTACCATGAAATAGCTAAATGTGCACCATAACTAAACAGTTACTAGTACCTGATATGAGGTAACTGACACAACCAGTCTCAAAGAAGTAATGAGTTTTCTGTACAAGACACAGTATAGAAATTTAGGAAGGATTTACCTTTGCTTTCCTCACTGATTATTATACTGTTTAACATCGAAATACTGGAATCCACTGAAATATGTGTGACATTCAATCATACAAGTGATACCTTTAATCTGTTTATCTCATTACATTACACTTTGAGAAAACTACACCGATGGTGATCTTATCTTCGTATTTCTGGAATATGCTATATTTCTGGTATTTTTGGAATACAAAACATAAAATAGGAGCAATATTTTTTGCACAACAATAAAATAGGACAGATATGAATATATTTAATACATTAAAAACTGTATAACTTAATTTTAACAGCTTCACTTAAATTATTTAAAGGGAGTTATATGAAATTAATGCAACCACTATATTCTCATGGATCTAAAATGAGGAAATATCTCGGGTGATATAATCTAGAAAATAAAACATGTAAAAAAGAAGTGAACTGTAAAAATGAATAAAATTCAAACAATCAAAGCTGCATTTATTAAACTGGTTTCCATGAACAAGATTTTAACACTGGGTATATAGTTTCTTTCTGTAAGTGTATAGTGCTGCCCTCTTAAAATCATTTTAAAAATTGAGGACAATGAACACACTGAATAAGCCACAACACGTGCAATATTATTATTTGCTGCAAAGTGTTTATATACCTCTCCACCTTCAGCATGAGATTTGAGCATAAAATACGCTGAAATCTCAAGATCGGCTAGATATGCTAGTAGATAACTATGACATCTACAAAATCATGGATGATCACGGTTTATACATACATATCAGAAATACAAAGTTGTTTCTACACTTTGGTTAGCTTTCATTAACACTGCCTTGTTTGAGTACTAAAATATAAAGTTAGCAGATATTGTAGGCATATAGACGTTAACAATCGTTGTCGGTTTAGGTTTTGATTTTATCCTTATTACAATGATTCTATCACTATGCGTTTTGAAATACTCTACTCTCTCAATTTCATTTGTAATATTTATAAAATACTCCGTTTAGAATCAATTTGGGTAATTTTTCGTAAAATGCCTGCCATCAAAAATATATTTTTTTTTTAATACACAAAATAATATACTACTATAGGTAATATTAAGCAGGAGAATTGATGGTAAAATGAAAAAGGTCAAGGTTAATGAGGCATTTGTCTGTTGATAATTATGTCTGTAATAAAATTATAAATTTGCAATAATTATAAATGTAATTAACCCAAACTTAACCTACACTCGCTAACCTTGACTAGCAAGCGAAGCGAGCGTAGGTTAAGTTTGTTAATTATATTTATAATTTTTTTAATTTAATTTCTTATTTCAATATATGGAAATAAATTATATCGCATTAAAAAGTATCTTTTACGTATTTATTTTGTAAGTACGCGTATTTATTCATTAATGTACGTATTTATTCATTAAAATGTACTTTACGCAAACAGGTGTACCGCACAGCGGTAGAAGTTTAACCTTGATCAAGAACTGGTGTGGCGGCGTTTGGAGAGGGTGACTCGCATATCACATCGCAAAGTAAAATGTAGACAGCGCGTCGGCAAGTTGTTCTGTTTATGATTGCAGGATGATTTATAACGTTATCCGACATGAATTAAACGAACATTTATAATCGGTTTTTTTTTTTAAGTTAATTTATTTTACTCGCAATGACAACATCCAGAGTACCCGCATATTTTTTTCTTTTCCACCGGACCAACCGTTATGTTTCGCTTCACAGAATGAGATGAAATAGCAATTTTATAGCGTGTGAAAATATCATGCCTGACCGGGATTCGAACTCGCGACCTCTGGATGAAAGGCCGAGACTCAATCACTTGCACCATGCGATTTAACCGCTCAATATCACACGCATTTTTTGAAATTGTTTTTTTTCGCGTTATGAATTTTGATAAAAATGTAAGATAATGTCAAGCATAACCCTAAATCGAACCCAGAACGTTTTATCCGACAGTACTATTTTCTCGAAATTATTTTCATACAGTTTACTATAATAAAATTAATATAACCCGTAATTTAACAATCTGTTTTATTTTATACATATATTGCAATAACTGAAGCTAAATGTATTATAAAAATGACATTAGAGGTTAAATACTAATGAAACGTGTAAATAGATTAGTTTTTTTTACCTGCGGATCCACAGTTAAGTTATCGCTTCAAAGAATGAGATGAAATATTTGTAGCGCGTGTGAAAATGCCATGCCTGACCGGGTTCGAACCTGGGACCTCCGGATGAAAGGCCGAGACTATACCACTCGCGCCGCGGAGGCCGACAAATAGATTAGGTTGCATAATATTAACCTAAAATGCAGAAACATCTTATATTACAGATCTAAATTACAAAATAACTACAAATAAATTAAAAAAAAGTAATAATTTAAATTTTTACTGAGGGCGGTAACATAAATAATGAAGGGTCGGAAAGAAAAATGATGTATTAATTTAGTAATTAATATTTCTGAAAATCAAACAAATTCATGATGATAAGTGTTTTTGATTAAAAAAAAAAAATTTTTTATCAGACGGTGTTATATTCAAAGGCTAAGCGTTTTTTATATAAAAGAAAACTTTGAAAAAAAATCTGGTTAGAGGACACGATGTAACGATGTTTTTTTAATATAGAAATGTACGATAATCAATTAAAAAAAAATAATTGAAGTAAGTGGAAAGAATCGTCGATTTCGGAACAGTTTCAACGAAAGACGTTTCTAAATACTATCGTATTGGAAACCACATACTGTATTCATTCCATAAAAGTGGATTAATTTTTAACCCCCTATAAATCTCTGATTCAGTAATTTTTTGGTTGCGTGTATCAACCCCGGACGATAAAATTAATTTTTCAGCAGTTTTTTTTAGCATTGTCACAAGTAGTTACACACTACTGAAGGAAAAATAATGTAACCTCACTACATTAAAACTAAAAAGATTATTTGTAATTTAATTAATTTTTGATATACTTAAGCTTAACTAATTAATTGAAAATAACACAATAAGAATTTAATACCATTACGAACATAGTTTTTCATATAAGTAAGTTTACCTATCTTGTGTAGGTTAGGTAGACAAAACGATTTAAGTAAATTAGAAATCGCGAAACATATGATTTGGTTATCACGAAACATATGAGGTTATCAGACTAAACCGATTACGGGATTTCTTCTAAAGATGTATATTTTAAAAATATTTTTATTTAATGTTGTTTGTTATTTATATTTGTAACTTTATTTATTAAATTTTCTATTGTAAAAAAAAAAATCATGTTACAAAATAATTATACACGTTAAGTAAAACCGATAAAAAAAACAACGGTCTCTCATTTTGCCAACTTAAATTTAAATAAAGAGATCTGTATTTAAAATAGTACCTAATTGTATAAATAAGTAAATAAGTAAAACTATTAACCGATTGTAATTAATACATTAATTAATATATATTATTTAGTTTTATTTACAAATATTATTTATTTAAAAGTTATAAACGTATTTTTAAAAAAATATTCTAGTAAACAAAAATAGATGACCACGGATGATTATTATCAGACTCAAATCTTTTGTAGAACCCACAAACCTGTCAAAAGTTGTTCAGATTCCGAACCGAAAACATCGTTCATCGTTTCGTATTAGCTTAAAAAGTTATTTTCCTGGATTTAAGGTAAAATTAGGGTAAACTTATTGAAAAGCAGCATAACACCGGTGTTCTTTGGTGGTTGGGTTTCAATTAACCACACATCTCAGGAATGGTCGAACTGAGAATATACAAGACTACACTTCATTTACACTCATACATATCATCCTCATTCATCCTCTGAAGAATTATCTAAACGGTAGTTTCCGGAGGCTTTTATCTAAACAGTTTCTTTTTTTATCTAAACAGGAAAAGAAAGAAAGAAGCATATTTATGCGAGGAATAATAGTTTTTAAGTATTTAAATTAATTATACAAATTAATATTCAATTTTGGCCGGTTACTGATTTATTATAAAGCCACGTGCTTTAGACTGTCTAATGTTAAAAAATTAGAAAATTCATTTTTATGAAATAGATAAATCATTTAAATTGTATTTAATATAATATTTATTGTTATGACATTTATATGTTAATATGATTTTCTCATTTTTTAAATTTGATATATTTTTTTAATAAAAAATTGTTTCAAGGCTGTAGTCTTTTGTCCATGCTTTCATGGCAACATTTTGGTTTTTATAAATTGCAAATTCTAATAATTTGTAGTTTGTTCAATATACTGCTATTTGCTCTATATATATATATATATATATATATATATATATATATATATATGATATTTTTAAAAATATAATGAATTCCTACAATTTAAAAAAAAAGATGATGCAATCAGTTGAAATTTGCTACAGACTAAATTAGGTGAAGATTATGCAATGTAGTTTATTTTAAAAATAGTTCTACAATCTATTAATTTATTGGTAAAATGTTTATCAATTTATTAATTAAATTATTTATAATAAAAAAGTGAACGCCAAAGATTGTTACATATACTACAAAAAAGGTGTATTCAGAAAGATTAATTATTGCTTAAATAATTAATAGAAAAGTGCATGCATTAGGGTTTATGGCATATACTGAAAAAAATGTGTATGCAGAAAGATTAATTATTGTTTAAATAATTAATAACAGAAAAATACATGATTTTTGCATATGCTGAAAAAAGGTGTACGCAAAAAAATTAATTATTGTTGAAATAATTTTTTTAAAAAGGGATTAGGATTATTGCATATACTGACTATTTCAGTTGAGGTAATGCACCAGATTACATAGACAGCTTTCATATCAAGGCTGTTGTGAATAAACTGCTGCTTGAAATTTTAATTTGCATCTATAGCTTAAGAAATTTTTGGGGTAATGACTAGTTCATTTCCTCAAAAAAAAAAAAATGTAATTATTCAATGTATTTAATCAAAAATGCATCGGTTTAAAATTAAAACCAGTTATAACTGGAATTTATTAAGTAACTTTAATTAAAATTTTTAAATTAGATAATGTTTATTAAAATTATGGAACGAGACCAGTATGATCCAGTATGAAGTAATAAAATCATTTATAACTGAAATTATGGCAACTTTACCTGGCAACTCTCCATTGGTCTTATTGCTCTGGTTTAGTACTTTTTTTTCATTTAAGTACCATTCTTCTTACGATAAAGAAATTAATTGTAAATTTTCAGAATAATTCTGATAAAATACTATGCGATGAAAATTTTAAACTAAATTCATATAAAAGTTATGAATGCAATCGTTTCCTAAAGTATATTTTATTTCAGCAGCCATAAAAATAAACAGATTCAAATGTTCAAGTATTTGTAATTTTCAAGTATAATCAAATTGAAGTATTTTTCAATATATTTTTGTGCCAGAAAATATTTTTGTATAATTATCAATATTTTCATTTACATTTATATGAAAATTCAATTTTAGTTCCTATAAAATAGTATAGTAGAGAAAAACAACTGCATTCTGTGCTTCATTTTTTTACTAAATAAAATCTATGTCTGAAAATAATTATTAAATAAAATTAAATGTTAGAATAGACCTTAATAAAATATAAAAATCATTCTACATATCAATAACTCTAACAATATATAACAGTTTAAGATTCCTGATAATAAGCTTTATAAAATTATCCGATTACATTTTCAACTCGTTTAAATTTAGTTAAAGTATTATTAGCTTAAAAAAAATATTACCAAATCTATGTTTCATATATATATATATAAGTAATAAAGTTATTACTTACTTTAAATAACGTCCTAAATTGTGTTCAACAGTTATTTTTCTAGAATATTCTATAAAAAAAGTTCATCATTATAAACCCACGTACATACACCAAAACATTAACGACGAAAGTGAAATTGAGATCGGTAGATGGCATCATAAATACTTTAAAAGAAATTATTCATAATTTTACATATAAGAAATTTAATAATAATTAAAAAAATTATATAGCTTGAAACACACACTTTTTGTTCAAAAAATATTTATGATAATTAATAAATAAACAGAATAAAATTGTTTCTAAATCTTATTAAGAGATTGAAAAATTTATATACATTTTTAATTATGATGCGTTTACACCAAATTATTCCTCGAATTAAGATTATTTTAAGTCAGCTAAAAATGTTTAATATCAAACAAAAACAAGATCGATAAGTAATAATGTATTAGTTGTCAAACTTGGTTTTGTTTTTCTAGGTTAAAAAATTTAATCACTATCTTCCGTACAACTTAATCTTGAATTCTTAATATTTAAAAATGCATTCACAAAATATACAAATTATTATAGTTAATTTTTCTTAAAGAGTGTGTGTGTGTGTGTGTGTGTGTGTGTTATGTTAAACTTTTAAAACTGAGTAATAAAAAGTCCTATTCTATATCGTAGCAGAATTGAAACTGTAAAACGGTTAAAAGTTAAACGTTCAACACGCAGCAATTCTTCCCTCTTCCCTCTCCATGTCTAACCGATGTATCCTTTTTCTCCTTTGCGTTCATTGCACGTATATCTTATATAACAAACTTTTTGCCCTTGAAAATTAACTAAGCATTTTTTCATTACCTCCACAATGTGGAAACCGGTAAAGAAAATACCTCCTGTTTAAATAATATACCTCAAAGCTATATTAATGTTTTTTTCTAAGAGTAAAACGTTCTGATATTTTATCCGAGGCTACTCTTCCATTTAAAACAAAAAAAACTACTTTAACACATTTAAATTAATCTATAAAATTTAAAATAAACTGTAACCGATCTTATATCATGCGGTCTAATTTTACGATTCAGCGATATGGTCTTCTTATAATGAAAAAAAGGAATTCTAATAAAATTGATTCAATCATCTAATTTATTTGTTTCAGACTAAATAAAAATAAGATAAAAATAGAAGCAGAAATGATATCGCTACAGATAGAAATAATTACGTGAGGCCAAGATTTGAAATTTTTGTCCGATTTATTAAAAAATATTTTTTTTAAAACTATTTTTAAAATAATACAGAACTGACCGAACTGTTTTGAATCAAGTTCGGACAAAATACAGACGGAAATTTAAACACGGTTGAAAAAATAAAGCACGATAATATTTTGAACAAACTGTTATTTTAGTAGAAGAAGTTTCTTTTATACGCATCGAATGTAAGGGCAACTAATGCTAAAACTGCTAGAAAATCTTTCTAAATGGAAATAATTGTTTCTCGATAAGGAAAACTAATCGAAGATAATTTCCCAATTTCGTATTACTGATAATAACCGAAACCTTATCGACCAGTGATTCCCAAACGGTATGCTGCGGCCTCTTCATAGGGGCGCTTCGAAATATTGTAAAACCTCCATTACAAAGATGCTTAACAAATATTAATGCGATTCGCCTATCCTGAGATAAATTTTTGATATAAGAATAACAAAACGGTGGACAGGAGCGAGAACGAAGGAGAAAGTGTCTCCTTCGTTCGAAGGAGCAAATTGAAATTAATTTTTATCGCAGAATTCTTCAATTCTACGAAGAATCGTATTCATTTAAAAAGGATAGTTTAATTTATCATAAAGAAATGAATTTGTTATTTTGATTATATTTTTTGAGTTGACAAATGGAAATCGTACTCATACTTCAGCAATATTTCCACTGTTCTGTCTTATACGAACGAGTTGAGTTACTAAATAGATTTGATAAGATAGGAAGTAGTGGGGCTACTGCTGTCCATAGATATTACCTCCTATCCATAGATAGATAGATAGATTCATGTATTTTGTAGAGGAAATTCCTCTGGTAATCCTGAAAAGTTTTTTTTATAACTTATGTGAACGGAAAATTATTTAGTCTAAATAAACGATTTGAAGGGTTGTAGAGTGATTTAATGTGATTCTTTTATTTAAAGGATTTTGCGCAAAACTCGTTTATTAATTTGTTTTACATATCATTTCTATTTCTTCTAATGACTGTATGCAAAATATCTACTACACTAATATTACTTATTAAGAGTAATATTAATGATGTTTAATAATTAGACAATCCATTTGGCGATCGTAATAAACATTTTGAATCGGTATATCGATATATAAAATATATATTCGACTTTTGTGAAGACAGGAAAATATTTCATTTCTCATTCTATAATTCCTAGTAAGCCTGAAAAAAGGATTTCTTATTGAATTTTTTTTTGTATTTGTTCGTACAAGAGTTATGTATATAAGATAATACGTACTGTAAAGTAAAACTCCTTATAATTACACTGCCGCTTGCTAAACAAAAAAGAAATTTCAGTTAAAACTGACAGTGTAGTCAAAAAAAAAAAATACAGACGCTATTATATGTAATGTTTTCAAGGTCAATAGCATATAAAAAAACTAATAATAAATTACTTGTACGTGACCACTGTTCATACTTATTTGATACTAGCAGAAGCGGCAATGCTTTTATATATATATATATATATAGAGAGAGAGAGAGAGAGAGAGATAGATATTGATAGAGAGAGAGTTTAAATGAACGCAATTGAAAATTTGATAAAAAAAATTAAAAAACTGAACTTCACAAATTTTACCTTTCACTTATTCTCCTTCCCCTTTTCCCTTTCCAACTTTTTCCTTTCACCGTTTTCCCTCACCCCTCTCCCAGTTTCCTTGTATAACGTTAAGTCAATGCCCCTCCCATTATTTGATGTCATACCTTATCGGACCTTCCTCTTCCTGTTTATTTGTTATTATTCACAGTATTTATCTTTTAATTTTATTATAATATAAAAATATATACCGTATTTATTCGAGTACCCCTCGCCACATAATAAGCCCCGCGCCACGATTTTCCGGACCGAAAATCTAAAAAAAATCGAGTACATACCGGTATTTTAAAGTGCAATAGATATGATAAAAAAATACGAAAATATTCAGAAAGTAAAGCGTTTAATTCGTTCATTTAAATTACAATATTAATATTACATTCATAATTAATTACCGTAAGTACTAGTTTAGTTCAGAATCAGTAGGCCAGTAAAACGAAAAGAAAGTACCACGATGAAAAAGATAATTCAATTCGCTTTTTAATATGGAGTTTTGTTTTTAATTAATCACCGTCACTGTCAATGGTTGTAGAAGAGTTACCGGTAGTCTCGACGCCGCTCTGCCAAAGATAAATCGTCTTTACTACCATCAAGTTCATTACAATCCGCATTTTTTACTAATTCCGTGGAAATACGTTATCCAAACACAAATCCGGTTAAAATCTGGGCTTTTGATTCCTCCTGTAGGCGTAAGAAAGAAATTTTCTTACGCTAAATCTTTTCTAAGATTTATCATGTATTTGTGAAAACGTAATATTTGTTGTTCATAAGCGTCTGGAAATCGTTGAGAAACGGTCGTCTTTCGTCTTATTGACATATCATTTCGTGAAAAAAAAAGTGTTCCATCCACGGCTCGCTTTAAAATCAACTTTATTCAACGATTTAGCGATTTCACGAGCATACGATCGACACAATTCTGTCGTGACAGCATAACCGCATTTCCCTTTTTCCATAAAGCCCTACAATTTTTTTCTACGTCTGTGTATTTTGGTTTTAAACCACGAAAAGCCCTTTTATTACCGGCTCCTTTCACCAGAAGTCGTTTCTTCGTACGCAAGTCTCGAATGCAGTTTTCATCTACGTCAAATTTTCTTCCTACCGCCCGATTTCCAATTTTTTCAGCCTCTTCTATAACGCGCAGTTTTTCATTTACCGTAAAAGATGGTAGACGCTGTCCTTTTGTACTCATTTAAATGCCGTAATTAAAATAAATCACCGTATTAAACTTTACAACATAAACTAAACAGATAAAACGCACATAACCACATATACAAACAGTACAACGACTATGGCGAATAGACAAGACGACGATGGGTAACCGATACTGTACTGTAGCGTCATTAGAACCGGATGCAGCCTATACAGAATGAATCGGTTTTATAAAAATACCGTAACTTCGTTCCTATCGATAATATGAACAGGATGTTAATAATTAAGGATGTATTCTGTATAAGCGGCGGGGGGTACTCGAATAAATACGGTATATACTTAGTAAAGAATTGTTTAAATGGACAAATTTCTTACTCGATAAAATTTAATCACCTCATTTACAGGTTTATTTATCGTTTGTTCTTTTAATTTCATTTCTTTTATTTCTATTTTTATTTGTTTTTCTGATCATTTCTTTTTGATACCCGTTATTTTTCTGCTTTATGAAAAAATATTGTTTAACTCTTTTTGACGTGAAACGTCTTTAAAATCACACCGAAACATACGGGTACCAGAACAGAAATTTGTAGCGTAACGAAAAGGACTATATCGTCCTGAGACTATAACTATTATATAAAAAATTATATATAAAAGGACTACTATTATAAAGGACTACTATTATATATAAAAGGACTATAACTATTAGTCTCAAGCGGTGTCATTTTATAACTTACACGGTCAGCTCGCCGATACAGCTTTGAGTTTGTATCACTGGCTAGTGGATTGGCGGGGAGGGGGCACAGCGCAGATCCGGTAAAACCGGCGCTTTTGCTCATTTTCATTCAGTGTAGGTCACGACTTAGACGTAATCGCGAGGTGTTTCGTGTATTTGCGTTTACAATCGGTGGAGATACATCGATTTAAGTAATAATAAGTGTATTTTAAACAATATTTACGCGTAAAAAATTAAATTAAACTCTAACAAAGTATGAAGATTCAATATGTCAGCCTCAGCCCGCGCAAAACTCAGCCGGAAATATAAATTACGCATATCGTTGGAAAAGGGGAGGTTATGGGCCACGTACAGGTACCCAGATGTCCGATCCCGAGCGAGCGAGACTGTTTCGGAAGCGTCGCAAAACTGCACGGCGCGCTCGGCGAATTACGCCGACGGCGCGAGAACCTGTACCATCGCTTATTATGCCTTATGTCTCTTATTTCTCATATCACAGACCGATGTTGAACAAAATTGACGTCGAATATTAGTCGAAATAAATATCGTGTACCATTTATTGTCAGTTTTACGTTAAAATTAAATTTAGTACGCGATCAACGTTTTGTTTTTATTTCGATCCGATACACTAAAAGTTACTTGCCGATGAACAGACCGACCAATTTATCTGTAAAGTCGGCCAAATGAAGGAACTAAAATTCTCCTTCGGAGACTTTCAGTTTTGTTAAAAAAAAATATGACTGCGGCTCTCCCATTTAACTCTAGCTCGAAGGAACTTCATTCAAGGTCTATAACGTTTCACGTTAACGTTATAGACGGCTGTGCGTCCCGATACAGTCTCACACGACTTTTTATATGCCGATTTCTTTAACGGTAATTTACGTAGTCCATCTATCGTGAATCTAAAAGCCGCTTATTTATTCTCCATCGGGTGATTCGAATCGTAAGCTACGATGTTATCTGTATAAGTTTCGTTTCTATAAATTTCAAATTCTAGATTATTAATATTTGTTTTATATTTTTAGATCTTATTATTTGTTTTATATTATACTAGTTATAAAAACGGCTATAAATACAAATAATATACTGAAAAAGATGTTTAATAGTAACACGGAAGAAAAATATATATATATATATAACAGTAATGGTATATACATAATAAAATGCAAATGCGATGCGACATATACTGGACAAACAGGAAAAAGATTGAAATTAAGATATGACGAGCACGTGAGATATTTTAAAAATCAAAAAACGATTCTAATTATACAACGCGTTTAATAGAAAAAGGACATAGAAGAATCGAAAAAACTAATTCTCAAAAGCGTTAAACCAAGAACATCGATCGTTTAAGAGAATTTAGAAATCTTTAAATTAAAAGTAACAACTAAACGAAAAGACGGATGTCCTTTTTAACAACCTTAATTTATTGAAAAGAGGAAATAGATAAATATAATTAAAACCGTTAATAACAAATAAACAAGAAGAAGGCCAGATGACGTCAAATAAAGGGAGGGACGTTGACTATACGCTATATAACGATTAACAGAATTTTAAAACTATTAGTGCAGTAAGTTTTGATAATGAAGTTATTCCAAAACGCGTCGACATATATTAAAGAAAGGTAAACGGTACTCAAAATAGTAATATAGTGATCTTAGCGGAAAATATAGCGCTAACTTTTATCTTAATAACAACAATAAAATAATTAATTAATAAAAATGCATAATTATTATTACACGTCGTGACAAGCACTAATAAAAAAAATTTAGGTTTAAAAAATGTTAATTAACCGCTAAACCAGCCCGGTGGGCTGAGCAAACGTAGATTATGTTTGGCTTAAATTTAATACTTCCTTGTACGAAGTAAAGTAAGTATGGCGAAAAATGTCGGTTTTCAGATATCAACGGAAATATCCATTTTTATCATCCTTGAATCTATTTTGACTAGTTTCGGCGTGACGTCTGTACGTACGTATAACTTAAAACCGATTAACCGTAAGATATTGAAATTTTGGATTTAGGACTGTTGTAGCATCTAGTTGTGCACCTCCCCTTTTGATTTCAATCGACTGGACCAAAAGCGTCCACAAAAACCAAAATCAAAGAATTTGGATTTGGACCGCAGTAATAAGTCCTCATTAAGAGATTTCAACGTTATATTATAAGCGGTACTTATTTTTATCGGTTCCGGAATTAGAGCCGAATAAAATTTTAATTAATGAAACATTTGGATCTTACAAAGGGAAGGCGCATCGGTTCGAATCCAACTTCATCTCCTTTTTAACTTTTTTTTTTTTATTTAAATATATTAATTTATTAATAATTATTAATCTGATTGTAAAAACTTATTATGATAAATAATAACAATAAAAAAAATATGGGGAAAAATCAGAAGTTACTAGGGAAATAAAATTTTACGTATTAATTTAAAAATGTGTATAAGTAATTGAATAGGCGTACAAGAAAGTCATGTGTTCACATCAGATTTTTTATGAGGGTTTCTCGTAATCTATTTATTTACCTAGAGATTTTTTTTTAATTTTTAGTATCCCACCGGAGATCCCACATCCCACCGGAGCTTATCTGTTTTTGTTGACGTATACCGGCTTAGGTCGAAATAAATAAATATTTTCGATTTTTCAACGATATATTGGTACGTGTTGACATTTCCCGGAGAACGTCCACAATTTGCCAGATATCGGTCTTTCACGGTGACGCATACGTTATATTTGACATAACCCCAAAAATAACCTAAAGGAGACAGATCTGTAGACCTGGTCCAAATTTTAACTGAAGACTTTAGGAATGAAGATATTTAAAAAAATTTTTAATTATATATAGCTCTCCACTTGTTTCTGTCTCCTAGTATCCCTCGATTTAAAACATGAACCGTTTTTATACTTAATTATCATCCTTTTTCTTTTTTCTGGTTAGCCTCCGGTAACTACCGTTTAGATAATTCTTCAGAGGATGAATGAGGATGATATGTATGAGTGTAAAGGAAGTGTCGTCCTTGTACATTCTCAGTTTGACCGTTCCTGAGATGTGCGGTTAATTGAAACCCAACCACCAAAGAACACCGGTATCCACGATCTAGTATTCAAGTCCGTGTAAAAATAGCTGGCTTTACTAGGACTTGAACGCTGGAACTCTCGACTTCCGAATCGGCTGATTTGCGAAGACGCGTTAACCACTAGACCGATCCGGTGGTTTAATTATCATCCTAAATAACGATACTATTTTTACACCTAACAATATAACTACACGGACATGTAAAAATTAAACTAGGAAATACGTAATAATGTACCTACATTTTGAAGTAAATTATTAAGTTTCAAACTAATCTGCAAAGATATAACATTGCTATTGTAATTATGTAATGTTAATGGCGTAAAATAATTAAATATAAAATGAAATCTATTAATTTTCATTACGCGTTTTCATTTGACGATGAAAAAATATAATTGACAACATTTTGTCGTCGATGTCTATCTTTTTACTAGTTGGAGGGTTTTAAATAACATGTAAATCAATACCGGATAGAAAAAGACAAATAAAAATGATTTGTTATTAAAATTTTAAACAATTTTTTTTTCAATAGGCTTTTCTGTTCCACACCTATGTTAAAATTGTACAATTTGAACATTCTTCAAATAGCACATTTTAATAGGTTAATATTAAACCGGTGGGTAATATTTAAGAAAAAGGGTAAGTTACGTCAGACTTCAAAAAGAGTGTTGTAGTCACGATATCAAAGAAAGGAAGAGCAGATAAATGTGAAGAACACAGAACAATTAGCTTAACTAGCCGCGCATCAAAAATCTTAACTAGAATTCTGTACAGAAGAATTCAGAAGAGAATGGAAGAAGTGTTAGGAGAAGATCAATTTGGTTTCAGAAAAAGTATAGGGACAAGGGAAGCGATTTTAGGCCTCAGATTAATAGTAGAAGGAAGATTAATGAAAAACAAACCGACATACTTGGAAAATATAGTTAAAAGAAAGGATAGACTTATAGGACACATTAAGGCTTGCTGGAATAGTCGTTTTAAAATTGGAGGGAAAGGTAGATGGGAAAAATTGTGCAGGCAGGCGACGTTTGGAATATGTAAAAGAAATTGTTACGACTGGCAATAAATAGAGAATCTTGGAGAGCTGCATCGAACCAGTCAAATGACTAAAGACAAAAAAAAAGATATTAAAAGTATTAAAATCGGTTTCATATATTAAATTGACGGATATTAGAGGGAATACAGAAGTGCGGATCTATATAAAATTTAAATTATACCACTCCTCCGGTCACATGTCGGAGTAATAGTGCGTCTCAGCCATTTATTCGGAGGTCCCGGGTTTGAATCCCGGCCAGATAGTCTACAAAATTTCCGTTTTATATTCCCACGCAGAAGTTTCTATCTTATATGGTGAATTAATCATAAAAAATCTGATGCGGACACTACATGACTTCCTTGTTCGCCTATTAAATTACATATACACAGGTTTTTAAATGAAAAGTACGTAAAATTTTATTTCATTAATAACTTTTGAAAGGTTTTCATTTTTTATTTTATTTTATTGTTATTACTGCATTATTATTTATCGTAATTTTTTTTTACAATCAGATGTTAATAATTATTAACAAATCAATTTTAAAAAAATTATAAAAAAAAGGAGACGAAGTCGGATTCGTACCGAATTTAATTATTTCATTAATTAAAGTTTAATTTTTCTATAACTCTGGAACCGATGAAAATAAGTACCACTTATCATATATCATTGAAAAGCTATCGATGAGGGCTTTTTACTGCAGTTAAGAAAAAGTCCAAAATCCAAATTTTATTGATCTTGCGTTTTTTGAACGCTTTTGGTCCAGTCGATTGCAATCAAAAGAGGAGGTAGACAACTAGACGTTACAACAGTCCTAAATCCAAAACTTCAACATCCTACAGCTAATCGTTTTTGAGTTATTCGAGATACATACGTACGTACAGACGTCACGCCGAAACTAGTCAAAATGAATATTTTCGTTGAAATATGAAAACCAAAATTCGTTCTGATCGTTATACTTCCTTTACTTCGTACAAGGAGTAAAAATTAAAAGGACACCTATGTGTCACGATAAAAAATGATTCTGATCAAACTACTTTAATTTTGCAACCGACAGGTCTAAAAAGGCGAATAAATAAAAAATTAAAGCTTGAATAATCTACTTCTTGACCGTATGCTTCAGATTTAAAAAATCATCAAATTAAAAAAAAGATCGGCGGGAAAAAACATTTTAAAAAATTTTAAAGTATTTCTCCGTGTTTGATCGAGCCCATAGGGGAAATAAAGTTTATCAGCGACTGCAATAACCCACCGGGTTGGTCTAGCGGTGAACGCGTCTTCCCAAATCAGCTGATTTGGAAATCGAGAGTTCTAGCGTTCAAATCCTACTAAAGTAAGTTATTTTTACACGGATTTGGATACCGGATCGTAGATACCGGTGTTCTTTGGTGGTCGGGTTTCAATTAACACATCTCAGGAACGGTCGAACTGAGACTGTAAAAGACTATATACACTTCATGTACACACTCATACATATCATCCTCATTCATCCTCTGAAGTATTATCTGAAAAGTAGTTACGGAGGCTAAACAGGAAAAAGAAAGAAGTGAACTGCAATAAAATAGTTTAAATCTTAAAATTTTACATTTTATTTCTTTTTTCCGATTTTGCTAAACGGAAATGTTCCATTTTAAAGGTAAAAGGCCACTTTTGTCTTTAACGCTGCATATCTCCCTATCTAAGCAACGTAGCGATAAAATAAATAAAAAAAAGGGTTTTCATCTAGACGATTAAGCTTTAATGATAAATTGTGAAGGCTTTAATGTAGCGTCACAGTTTTTGGCTTTTCTTCATTTTGTGCCGAGGCATTGAAATCTATTGAAAGACTGTGACCGGACCGAGTATCATCCGCTCTCAGCTTAACCTAAGATATGCAATGTTTAAAAATAATAATTGCAATTGCCGTTTAGAAAAAAAGCATCTTAAAAACAGTAATTGTAATTATTGTTTTTAACAGATGGTAAATTTAAAAATTTTAGGAGGCTCTCTAGTAACTCGGGAATGGCCAGCAAAGCGGTTCCTGACCGTCTTGTTATATTTTTTTATGTGCGATACACTTGCATCATAATTTTTCATCCTAGTAATATATTTATATAGCTTCGTTTCCTTCCCGTAAAGATTTTATTACAATCTATTTTTTTTTTTATTTTAATGGATTTATTTTTAATAAGTTAAATAAGAATCTTTTTTTTTAAATTACTTTACAAAACAGATAAACTTTATCGTAATATTTAAAAAAAAAAATTATAAATATTAAGGGAGATTAATTATTATTTTAAATAAAATGTAATAAATATAAAATAATCGACAAATCTTGATTTAATTTAATTATATCGAACGTCTATATAAGAAATGTCTTTATAAGAAAACGTCTATATTAACGTGTTACTCGCACAGCAATACTCACACGTACGCACACACACATGTACACATGTTTACGGTTGTATTTGAATTGTACAACGCTTGACCAGTACTGTCTGACGGTAGCCAATCAGAGCGAAGGAAGCCACCTGCGTTTGTTATACCCCGAAACTCACTTCGCATTAGTTAGACTGACAGATGTTTTTACTAGATGCGTCATCCCAAAAAAATTAAATAAAAAAAGATTTACCTCTAAAATTCCTCTTAGCAAAAGTCCTCTGTCAACGTATAAACTATACAATTTTATAAATTATGTTATGGTATTATTTTATCATTAACTCTTGAACTTTTTATTTTTCGTTTATTTATTTATTTTTATTTATTATTAAAGCATTTGTTACTATAAGAAATTTATTTTATTACATTTATTTATCATTAAAAATTTCGCTTTCAACTGATTTTTTTTAAAAATCTAGCACAAATGAAGTATTACAATAAATAAATATACCTTCAAAACTAGAATGATCTAATATACCGGTGATACAGATAGGGTTGATGAAGCTTTCTATTATTTAATCAAATCTAATGTTCAATCTTGTGTAATGTCTTTATCAGTAATGCAAGATTTCGCACGCACACACACACCGGGAGCAAATGAAATCTGTTACTCCATAATTACAATTTTTGCTTTTTAATTTTTATTAAGATACCAGTAGACCCGGCAATGCTTCGCTATTGCTATATATATATATGTGTATATATATATATATATATAGAGAGAGAGAGAGAGAGAGAGAGAGAGAGAGAGTTTGATAAATTTGATACACAATTGAAAATTTGATAAAAAAATTAAAAATCTGAACTTCACAAATTTTACCTTTCACTTATTCTCCTTCCCCTTTTCCCTTTCCAACTTCTCCCTTTCGCTCTTCTCCATCATCGCTCACCCAGTTTCCTTTTTAGCCTTTCCCGTTTTCCCCTTTTCTCTTTCCACCTTTTCCCCGTTTTCCCGCGCGTAAATCGGTCCATTAGTTTTTTTATCTTTAGCGGACACACATACGAACATGCGTTTTATATATATATATATAGAATAAAAAAGTCTATTTGAATATTTGTTTGTTTCGTAAATATGTCGACACCGGCCCCACCTAGCGGGTACAGTTTTTGCAAAAATATTTATTTTCACGTAACTAATATTCATATTCTGAATACGAACCAAATCGGTCCATAAATATAATTTTTGTAAATATCTCAACCCCGGCGCCAACTAGCGGGACCATTTTTTGCGGAGATAATTCTTTCCATTTAAGTAACACGTATTCTGAATACGAGGCAAATCGGACCATAAATACAATTTTTCAAAATATCTCGACCAAAGCGCTACCTAGCGGGTCCAAACTAATTCAGAAACCTTCCCTGGCATGCGTCCAACCGTTCCCTAAATTTTCATGCTATCGGATGAACGGTTTAGAAAGGCTTAAGAGACACACAGACAGACAAACATTCATTTATATATATATATAATTACTTACTTAATAAACTTCTTATCAAATGTTACAACCCTCAGTATCGATGAACTGAAGGCGAACGTTCGACAGAAATCAATGCCCTTGACAACAATGTGCAAAACGTTGCTGTCAAAGTTCTTGCGACACCTGACGCAAATTCAGGTGAGACAGTCACTATCATCGCTTGGAACATTTTTTACAAATATAAAAAATATATTACAAAAATATAGTATATATCCCCAACGCCAAATGTTTTCCAGCGATTCATGTCAAAGCTACCTCCAAAAATTTTAATAATAATTACCTCTAACAATTTTTTTCTCTATTTTCTTTTTATATGATCTCTTTTAATCATTATGTAATTATTTCAACGAATATTACGCTACTGGCTTTTTTCATCTATAATACTAACCGGTCACTACACCGAATACTTCCCGTCTAGCCCTACTGCGTTCATTATCCTTCTTGTGACAAATAACAATCAAAATCTCTTCAATTTTTAAAAATGTCACTTATTGTAATCTCTGCAGAGCCACAGTTTGGTCAGTACAGGATTCGAAACTTTTAATAATTTGAAGTATACGGGTTTCAAAAAAGTCGGTTTCCATCTTAAAAATAGTAGTTATAGTCGGTTACCTGTCCTCCGTACGGGTAAAGAAATATTTCCTACTATTTGAGATATTTCCATGCAAGAAACTTGCAAACTTATGGACGGAAGGGCAAGAAACGAAAAGGACCTAATCCGGTTGTTACCGTAAGTTAGTTAATTCCCCACAATTTTGAAACGGTGAAACATTCGTGATGACAGTAATCATATGGTCCTTCCAGGTTACGTAACATTTCAGAAAAGTTGGTTTAGTAGTTTTTTGCGTGAAAAACAGACTCTCAGAAACTACTAGATTTTTAAATACGGTATAATAGAATTTAAGTTAAACTCTACAAGTTTGTTTAACAGAGTTATTCTACTTCAAACCTAAAAAAAAGTGTTTTTCGTCACTGAACTTTTCTGTTCTACGCTGGATATCGTGAAAATAAGGGATGATAGTACTGGTTTTTTTTAATTCTATTTTACAGGTCAAAAAACATAAGAAACCATCAATTTTACCCCTTATATAACGCCTTAAAAATTTCAGTATGACTTATTTCACAGGGGAACTGAAATCCGAGCGAAAACTACGCTAGCCGTAACTTTACAAAGAAGCGTTTTCGGACATATGTTTGTACGTGAACATTTTCCTTTATTTCAAGATCTAGAATCGGTTCCCAAATTATTTCCCTTTCTTCCTAAATCACCCTGTATTTACGATAAATAAAATAGAACTGATAGTTACCGTTTATTTAATGTTCCATTTCGGACAAACCTCAAATCAGGTGACTTTTTATTAATACAAAAGTGCACGTTAAAACAATCGCACGCGCGCGAATAGAAATTTGATATCGCATATCACTAAATATTTAAAATTAAATAAGTAAAACGAATGAAAATTGCAACAACGGGAAAAGAACTTCTCCCCCTGTTACACTGAAAGTCGTTGGTTGAATTCTCGCCTAGTTATGGTAAATGTATAACAAAACAATCAAAATGTAATTAATAGCTGAACCGACTTAAAAGTGAAAAATAAAATTAATTACTCGATTTCCGTAGCTGAGCGGTAGCGTCTCGGCCTTTCGTTCAGAGTACCGGGTTCTAATCCCGGCCAGATACGGTATTTTTCATACGCTACAAATTTCCATTTTCACGTTCCCGCTTTAGAAGTTTCTTTGTAAGATTTTGCGGTGAATTATTTCATCGATCGAAAAAAAAAATAAATAAATGAAATATAAACATTTTATAGATAGATGGTAACAGTGGCGAATTGAGTCATCATGCACGGCTATCAGGAAGTTAAGTTGTTATTACGTCTAATGTTTGACATAGCAAAACTGCGGTTCAAATTCAGTAAGTTAAATTAGTAAACAATAGTGAACCGTCTCTTTGTAATAGCGAAACCAAACGATCTGCTACTATGTACCTCATATTAAAGCGCAAACAAATCATCCAAATTTTGAACCGGCGTCCGGGTTCAAAACCTTTTTCTTTTTCTTTTTTTTTGAAAAGCAACTATCAATGGAATAGTATGATTTTTTCATACGTTCGTAAGTACGAAATTTACTCCCCCCCCCCCCATCAAAACACTTTATCTTTTCTTTTTTGGGATTCCTCAGACGTAAAACTTCGAGAAATTAAAAAAAAGACCATACCCCTTTTTGACTGATTATCATACTTTTCCTTCTTGCAGTATACCTTTAGATCTATGCCAGGAAAATAGAATGAAAAATATTTTCGATCGGTTTATACATATATTCTGTGTATTTTTAAATTAAAAAAAATATAATAAAAAGTCATTTAATAAAAATTTCCGAAAAAACTTATAAGATGATCAGAGAGAATTTATCTTAAAAAATAAAAAAAAACGTAAAAAGTGATCCATTTTGTTAATAAATAAATAATTCAAAATGCATAAAAAAATAGTTTCTTAATACACGTTTTAATTTTAGTTCATTTTTACTTCCTTGTACGACGAAGTAAGAAAGTATTGTGATCGCGAAAAATTTCGATATTCAGATTTCAACTGAAATATCCATTTTTACCATCTGTGAATTCAATTTGACTACTTTCGGCGTGACGTCTGTACGTACGTATGTATGTACTTAAGTATTTGGCATAAGTCAAAAAAGATTAGCCGTAGGACGTTAAAATTTTGTGTTTAGGACTGTTATAACATCTCGTTGTGCACCTCCCCTTTTGATTGCAATCCACTGTACCAAAAGTGTCCAAAAAAGACCAAAATCTAGTTTCTAACTGCAGTAATAAGCCCACATTGAAAGGATTTCAACGATATATCGTAAATGGTATTTATTTTCATTTGTTCCAGTTATAGCCAAATAAAATTTTAATTAATGAAATATTTGAAAGGGGAAAGCACATCCGTTCAAATCCCCTTTTTCATCTACATTTTTTAATTTTTTTTTTAATTTAAATATATTGATTTATTAATAATTATTAACCTTTCATTATAAAAAAAAAATACGATGAATAATAATTCAATAACAAACAAAAAAAAAAAAAATATCTACAATTATTAATGAGATAAAATTTTACGTATTTACATTTAAATAAAGTGTAAGTGTAATTTAATAGGCGTACAAAAAATCATGTGTTGTCAACATCAGATTCTATGTAGTTAAAAATTAATAATATTTTTACATTAATCATAAATTTTTAATTATTTTTTTAATCATTTAATGGTATTAAATTGTAAATTTATTACAATTTTTATACTCATTCATTAAAACAAGTATCATATATATGATAAATATACATATATATTTATTGAAATATTTTTTGTATTTGTTCGTACAAGAGTTATGTATATCTATAAAGGAATTGATGACAACCATAAAACTTTAACATATATGTTATAGTCTAAAACTCTTTTTATAATTACACTGCCGCTTGTGCTAAAAAAAAAAAAGAATTCAGTTAAAAGCAGTTAAACCAAAAAGACAGACTCTATTATATGTAATGCTTTCAAGGACAAGTAATACTATAGAAAAAAACTATACAAATGGTTTGTACGTGACCGCTGTTCACGTCGATTAGAGGGTGAGGCTTGTAAAATATTAGTCATCGTAAAAGTTTTTTTTTTTCATCAGCCCGTAATGCTCTAAAGAGAGAGAACTAGAATTAAGACGTAGATTTTATATCGATTGATTAATTAAATATTTTAAAATGAACTATTAATTTATTACCTTAATCATTATTCCATTATATATGACAAAGCTAAAACTACCGCAAACATTAAACGATACAATATTAAGTTGACCGATCAACAAATATATCTGTTACAAAATATAAATAGAAGCCATTAAAAATACAATTAAATTAAATAGTAAAATAATGTTTGTGTCTAATTATCGACATCGCATAACACATTTGCTCGTAGACACACACTCTTTCTTCTACCGAATAGATTTAATGCGGTTATGTGAATTAAGTAACCGTACCTGATTAAGTAAGTTTTCATCCGTAAATGCAGCGTTCATAATTTTAGCGGATAATTGCAACGGAATTTTAAACCGATATATCATTTCCTGTTATTAAGTTAAATAATTTTTAAATTCAGGAACAAAATTTTAAACCGTAATATAATGTGTGCTTTTGTGAAAAAAATAATTAAAATATTAAATAGATTGTAGGTAATTTATATATTTCAAATGACATTTGAAATTGATAGAGGATATTATCGTATTATATTATCGTCTTTTCTGAAAGAACCCGAATTAATAATTATTATTGCGGTTAAGAATTTAGCAGCGGCGCATCAATTTCTTCTCTTTTTAATCGAAAAAGAATTAATATGTAATTCTGGCATTTTATTTAAACGATATCTTTTGTGTAATTAATAAAAGCGAAAGCGGAACGATAATAGTGTGGCGATCTGTTAATTCTTAGGATCTGGAATTTATAACGTAGAGATTACGGTAAGTACGAATTTAAACGTATTTTCCCCCAAATTATTAAGTAGGAGTGGCGATAGCAAAGCGAACGAAATACCGAGAAACGACTTAAGAAAATAAATACGTCTTGTTGCCGGAATAAATAATCGTGTTTTAAAATATTTACTCGAGCGAAAATGAAAATGTCAGGATGTCGGTTAAGAACACAGAATTAATGTTAACGTCCCGTTCTGAATTCATGGATAGAAAATCTTATCTGGTCGGTTATCGTATTTCAGTTAACGGAATTCGGGATCTTAGGAAAAAAAGCTGGCTGCGATACGATAGAAAGACACTTTCGGGAAACTAAATTTAAATAGTTTTTTCGATGAAGCCGCCTTTACATTTAACATATTACTTCATTTGCGCGTTAAAAATAAACATATTTTATAACTTTACAATTATACTACCTTAATCGCTCGCCTTTCCTTATCGTTAGTGTGAAAAGACCACCACTCCGATCCATATTTAAAAAATAAGTCGTTTCAAATTTTCATATCATATTTACTTTTTTTTATTCGACTAAAGAGAGAAGGAAATCTCGTTTGAAATAAAAAATGAAACTAGTTTCTTTAAGTTTTTAAACTACATTCTGAGCGGTAAACCGTAAAATAAAATCATTTTTGAATGGAGTCAAAATTTCGACATTTGTCGAAATTGTTGATCAGAAATATCGTAAACCGTTCGTTACCGTATCTGTAATTATATTCTGTGTACGTTTTGATCCTAGATATCTTTTAGTAAAATCCATCGTGCGCTTGTAATCCCCGGTCCGACGGAGATAAAATCTCCCGTAAAAATTATCAAAATGTTAACTACAAAAATTTTATCGAGTTTAAATTTGCCGTATTAACTATAATGAAAATAAGTCGTGAACAAGAAAATACTGAAAACATAGGAGCGCGCATGTGTAACTAACCTTTGCGTACGACTTACATATCGATCACGATTTTGCAGAAAATCATCCTATCGATTATTTTTTTTCAGCCAGTTACTTTTTATTTCTAATCGAACCAGATGTACAGATAAACTCGTAAATTCGTTTACGGTACGGATGTAACCTGTACGGATTTGCATACCGGTATTAAATAAATAAAAAATCAAATTTTTATCTCGCAAAGTGTCATACAGCTCTAAGATTTCGTTTAGTGATGTAATTGTAACACCGATAATATAGCGACCACCTCCGAAATGTTTTTCATATTCGAAACTGTAGCCGCAGTTTTATAGCTTATATATCTTATATATCGTCAGGACTTTTTTATTTAAGCGATGACAATTTTTTGACATCGCTCAGTGAAAAAAAATTAATTTTTAATTATTATAAATGTACACTAACGACACTTTCCAAACGATTTAGTTCGATAGCGGACCGATCAATAGCGAATTTTACTTCCTACTCGCGACTCAGGGAGAAACTACATCGATAATACAAATTACGTACATAAATCGGTTTTAATCCTACATTTAGAGCGGTTTTTAATAATAAAAAAAGTGGTATATGTTTTTATCCACCGGCTTGACGCAATATCTATAGGATGTTTTAATAATTTTTGTTGAAATATATAATTTTATATTATTACTGTCGTGATTTTTCGAAATTTCTATTAGAGGTTATAATTATATCGGCTTTAGAACACGTAATACTCTTTATTTAAAAAATTTTATTATATAGAAAAAAAAATTTATTCTATAAGTAAAATTGACGAGCGATTTTTGATTTTTGTTACAGAAAAAGCCATACGATGCCGAAAATTTAAAGGTAATTCAACAGCTAAGACCGTCATCCGTACGAGGAAACCTGGAAGGTGTTAAAATTGCACTTGAAGAAGATATTTCATATAAAACATTTATAATTATAAATAATAACCGTAATAATGCAGAAGATAATTTAGTGAATTTCAAAATAAGATCAAGAACGATCGATTCTATTTCTTTTACGATTAGAAGTCTAAAAGCGACGAATTTACGTTAATAATAACGGAAATAGTCGAGTAAGACTTAAATTTAATTTACATAAAGGGATTGTATCTGCTCCGGTTCCAGTGAGTTTTATGGACGGGCACCGACAGAGAACAGAAATATTATCCGTGGTCGATTGAAATGAAGGTAACACAGGATAGGCGGTCGGTAAACATAATACGTATACTGCAGAAAATAAGTACCGTAAATAAACGTCGAAGCACTCCTGTGTACTAGTATTAGGACTGTGTACTAGTACTCAGAGGACCCGTATGCTTAGGTGTACGGGTACCTGTGAGGGGACGGGGACTCCATGGGAAAGCCTTCGCGAGCGGTTAAGTTAAGACCGAGACCCGGCCGAGGGTGTTGGTTTTCTGGAGGTGCTTGCGCCCTTGGTGCTGGGACCTTTGGTTTCAGGCAAGGCATAATGACCGCGACCCGGTTCCTGGTGGGGGGCGGGGAACGGCATAGCCGGGCCCTGTTTCCCCCGCCGGGGATTAGAGGCAGGCACAAAAGAACCAGAACCGGGGGGTTGACCTGTCGTGCCGGATGTTAAGCCGGTGGATGGGGAGACCTCCTTAGAGTCGGAAGGACACGTCCCTGGGCCGAGTATACTTAATTGGATGTCCGGCCCAGGGATGTAGGGATTAAAAAAAAAAACCGCTGTGTACTAGCTCGATTCGGACTCGCTCAAGATCGACTTCAACCAGGAGGGGCACACACCGATAACTGATAGCAAGACTATCGTTATTAAGGCTGAGGGAAAGACTTATGCCGACCTGTTAAGAACAATGAAAAACAAAGTCACCCAGGAAGAGGCAGGCGAGGTCCTTTCCCTTCGGAAAGGACCTAATGAAGAATTAGAGGTGAGCATAAAAGGGGCACAGAAGGCAGAAGAACTCACCACTCTTCGGAGTGGTGAGTTCTTCTGCCGATCGGACAGCAGCAGCGGGGACTCCTGGGATTCGATAGGTGTGAATGAATGAAAATACCGAGACCCGGCCGGCGGTTTGGGTTCCCGGGTACACTTTGGCGGCTTCGGCTCCTGCGCCGTCGGTTTGAGGCTGGCAAAAGGAAAGACTGAGACCTGGTCTCCGAGGGGGGCTGGGAACGGCATAGCCGGACCTGGTTCTTCCGTTGGAGATTAGAAGCAGGCAATTAAAAGATCCGGAAAGGACACGTCCCCGAGTCGAGTAATACGTTCCGTTTCGCTTATTTTATTTTTAGCTCGTCGAACGTTTTGAATCTGAATAGAAAAAAGAATCCTTCGCGAGAACATCGTCTTCTCTTTATTTTATTTTCTATCTTTTTAAAAATAACAATTCGTTCTAATCAATCGATCGTCTAACTTGCCCCTCTCAAATATTTTCGCCCTTAAATTGAATGTAACTCAAGAACGACTCGACTGATTTTCATCAAATTTTCACACGCATAACTTCAGATACGCTACTAGGGCGTATCTAAATTTCAATAAAATTTATATAGTCGTTTTGAAGATTTTCGAGCCACAAAATTTTATACGTAGGCCTAAAAATATATATAAATAAAATAAATATATAAGGAAACCGCAATTTAAGGGAATGGTATTTTTTTACTCAAAACGTAAAGACAATTCACTTTCACCCCGACTCCCACCATGTGACCGAAAATAATACCTTATTTTTCTTCGAAAAGTCGGTAAATGTTTAAACTTTGATTTCGAACCTTGCATAGTTTACTTGATGTATTCGCGTTGTTGTTATTATAGTTAAACTCATACGATTATTTATTTCACACTCTCAGTTTTTTTCGTATTAGATCGTAAAGAGAAACCGATTCCGAACGAAAGCCGCCGAGTAAGCGAAAGTCTCGACCGGTAACAGAGATCCACTTGAATTATCGCCATAGACTTCATCGAGTGTAATAAGCGTTCTAAAAAAAAAAAATGTAATAGAGTTTGCAAGTCAAGATTCAACGCTCTGACAGTTTAAGTAAGTCATCATTCGTTTCGTTTTGCCGTTTTTCAAAAGCGATTAACGTAAGCGATGTATCGGCGTGACGTTTTGAAGAAAATTCGGAGAAAAAATTACAGAAATAATAAACCGTAAATTCTCATTTACAACTATAATTTTTTACGCCGTGCAGAGCGTTTGAATGGTTAATACGATTTAAAAACTGGATACGACCGGTTCGATAATGTTCTGCTCGCCGCTCTACAAAAGTGAAAGAACTTGCGCGCAATAATCGCTGTTTAAACGGGCGGGAAATAGCGAACGGGGATATAATTTTAATCGGGTCAAGCAGTGAAATTCTCACTGAATGATAAGGGGTGGGGGTGATTACGCGCAGAATTGCTACATAGTGCACGCCGCAGTCGATAACAAAATATAAAAACTTTTATTTATACTTTTATAAAAAAAATAATAAAACACTCATTTTATATATATATATATATATATATATAGAAGGTACTATATTTTTTCACTATATTTTTAAAAATTCAGATTACGTTTAAAACGATATGTTCAATGATAAATAAACGTAATAAAATATTTTTTTTATAGTAACAAATATTTTAATAAATATAAAAATTGTTCAATAGCCGATGATAAATATAATTTATAAAATTGTATCGGGGTCATACGCTGATGGAGGACTTTAGGAAAGAGGAATATTAGAGGTAGTTAGTTATTTTTTTTTTTACTGTTTACTCTCGTAAATATAAGTAATAACATTATCATTCTGGTAACGTTTAAATATTTTAAAATGCGAGATTTAATATTTTACAAGCGAATAAAATGAAATACAAAATACTGTAAGAATTAATTATGAAAACGTATACTTTACTTAAGAGACCACAATTATAAAAGTAAGAGTCCCTCTTGGAAAGTAAAAAAAATTATATTACTCACTGTGACAGGAGAGCAATCCCATCTAGATATTTTTAAACGTTCAAGTTCATCGACGCATTGAATTTATAAACTTTATTCAAACTTTTAGTTAAGAAAATATCTTCCCGTAAATGATGTTTTTAAAAACAATAAAAAATATAAACTATAGATTTTATATTTTAATTTATGTAATTATATATACATATACCTACACAAAATGATATAGGAAGAAAGTGAAAAAACTTGGGAACCGATTCCAGAGCTTGAAATTAAGAAGTTCTACAAACTTATGTCCGAAAACAATTTGTTATAGAGTTACGGCTGGCGAATTCGCTAAGGAGAATTAGGAAGAAGCAGTTTCACGTAACTACCCTTTTGAAAACGGAAATGAAGTTCAGTCGTACAAATGACAACTTTACTTCTTTCACCGCAGGGAAGGCTGTATATACCTGTACAACAATTCCAGCCGCGGAGTAATTCGTTGGTTGTGTATACATTAAATAACTGCCGGGTAACCAAGTATCTTACTTGAAATTTACATTGAATTAATCATTCATTATATTGTTGCAATAGTTTCATACTTTTAATTAAGTTCACATTTTTAATTGTATATTAAATATGCTGCCTAGCTAGAACAGACGTAGAACTTACTAATGTTATTTCTTCAACATTTTAAAGGAAATTAAAGATTCATACATTAATAATTTTAACAATAATTAAGTTCGTTCATTAACAATTAAGAAAAAAATGACAGATGTTTACATTTAAACAAGCGGACAAATGAATCTGAACAATATCGAGCATCATTACTATAAAAGAAAGTAATACTTATTAGTGCCACCTACACCGCAGACGGTTTACACTTATCACAATCATAAGAAAGAATGCGACAAATTAATGAGCTCTTTCTTCAAGAAACTATGTTGTAATACACACAAGCCTCCAGTCTGTGTGGAATGTAGAGTAGTAATTAAAGACTATCAGACAGTTACTCTACCAAAATAATTATTTATTTCTTAAAAAGTACTTTTACAAAATTAAAAACAAAAGTTATTGTAATCTTTTTTTCCTAATCAACAATTTTGCACAATACAAAAATCAAACTGGCGAGTTACAAATTCATGATTATACTACATTGTAAGTATGTAAAATGCGTACTATTATTTTTACGAGTATATCGAGCGTAAAGTTTTCTTTAGTTTGATAATGATTTAGGGCAAAAAGGGCAAAAAGAGGTTTGATATTTGCTCATACTTTGCTTAACCCACGAGTACAATACAATAATTTTATTTCCTTGGTTAATTATTTATCGGCCGATTAACCTAAAATGTATAACCAACCTATAAATTAATAAATGTTTCATTTCTGTTTATTTTTGGGATATTATTTCGCTGGTATTAAAAATAGAAAACAATGTTAGAAATGTTTGGATATAAGAGATAAATAGTAATAATTTATTTTGTAAAAATAAGAGTGCAAATTGTATTCTAAAATTCATTACGTGATAAGTATGGATAAAACAAAAAAAAATAATGACACTTATTTTAAGCTATATTACAATAATATTAATATAAAAAAGACTTACATCAATGAATAATGAGATCATCTAACTAAAATAAACAATGTTTAAGAAATAATAATGGTAAACAAGAATCACGACAGACAAGAATCCAAATTGAACTGCGTATCGCAGCGCCATATGTAATTTCTTTCTAATTAGCCCGAGACTGCAGGATATCATACGCTTCGTTCTCTCACACACTTAATTTTTTCTGTCGTTCCCCACCACTGCAACTAGCGTTGCGTTCAAATGACAAATCTATGCTACTACCACAGAAAAAAATGAAAATAAGCGCGCCCTGTAAAATGAATTTCCTATACTACACCGTTTCATCTCTCATAATAACAACCGACACCGATAACTGAATATTAATTTTTTTCAGATTTGAAAACTTTTATCTAAAATAATAATAGAAACCAAATTTTCGCTTAAACTTATGCACACGTTAACAAAGGAACGTAACCAATGATACCCGAACTGTAATGATATGATTTTAAATTATTTCGTTTTACCTAATATTCAATTTACGATATAATTTACACTGACGCATATTTTATAATTGCACTTGGACATAAAATAAAACACTACTGAGCGTCCGTTATGTCCGACTCTTCAAAATATTCTACAAGTTCTCAGTGGGATTTAAGTGTGGTGAATTTTCTGGCCAATCAAGCACATTAATTTGATTTTCCAGTACGGCATGAAAGTCTTCACTGATTTTGAATTATGACAGGGCCAAGTCATGTTGAAATATCCCATCAAACGGTTTGCGTGAATGGAACAATACTATGTCATAATATTTGTATGTACTCGATTGAATTCATCATACCTTAAAGTGGAACTAAGCTTCCAGTGCCATTTGTCGTGAAAGAACCCTGAAACTTCTGTTTCAGAGGGTGTTTCATAGTTTGTCAGACATGCTCAGTTCTCAAAGGTTCACTGTCGCCTCATCTTCTGATATTTGTTTTGTAACCTTGCACAAATAAATGAGTTTCATTACTAAATTTACCTTCTTCCAGTCTGCAGTTCTTGATTTATATTTTTGGGACCATGCTAAACATTTTAATCCGTGAAATTTGGAATTTCAAAAAACTCTAGAAATTGGTTTTTACATATTCACATGAAGATTACACATACAAAAAAATCAAGCTGATACCCTGATTTGTTACCGAGAAATTAAAAAAAGAAAAAGTAAATTTCATTGTTACTCTTTTTTACCAATTTAAACTTGGAATTTCATTAAACCCTTTCTTAGCGTGCAGTTACACCATAAGAAGAACACGTATACAAATTTTCATCAATTTATCTTTAGAAGTTTTTGCTGGGTGTTGATTATGAATCACTCACAGTGTGTTTTCTTCAATAAGACCTCTACTGAAAAATATCCTGGGAGCAGCTCACTATAAGAAAGAAACTTGAGAATTTAGTGGCTCACCACCTAGCGGCTCGAATAAGAAGTGCAACACCATAACAGATAATTTATTATTTACACGTTTTAATAAATAATTTTTCATTTGTAGATAAAATTTCCAAATAACCGTGATCTGTTAGATGAGTGTACCTGATGCATGCAAAAGTTAGCCTTCAACTTATTATCAAATACTCCGTTTGAATTTTTAAAATCAGATGATTGTTTGCAGAGATATTATAAGAGCACCCCATTGCACCTCCCAAAACAGCACCCCAGGGGCAACCCATTTGTTATCAGTTGATGGTGATGATTGATCTAGCCTTCCACAAGGTGATTGCAAAAAAATACCTTATTTTTTTTAATTTGGATTTGGTTTTTTTTTGTAATAAAATTGAATTATGTTTTTTATTTTTGTTAATTTATTTTTACTTTACATTTTTTTCAGTTTTAATTATTTTTTTTTTAATATTATATTTATTTATTTGGATTAATTAAAAAGTATTTTAATAAGCGCTTTATTGAAAATGTTCGGAAAATGGTAATACGTGGATGAATAAATGCCATCATTTTCAGACGTGTCCCTTGAGGGTTTATCAAATATTTTATTTCTCACAATGTGAACATTTATTAAAGGATTTAATTAATCTTCGATTAATAATAGGTTCCTTAATTCAATAAAAAAAGGATCAGGAAAGTGAACAAAATATTTTCTAAAATGAAAACAAGGTTATGCAATTACTAAAGTCACTTAACTGACTTTTGAGAATCGTTTAATTTATTTAGACTGTACATGATTTTGAAAATAGCTGAAGACGTATGACAGAATGAGTGGTTAATAATTATAAACAATAATTGGTTAATAATTATCAACAATAATTTGCCTAATACTTAAGCTTGTGGGTTGTCATGGACATTATTAATCTCCAGAAAGAATTTATCATTTTCATTTGGCATACAGTAGATTAATAAATGGATAACTTTTATAATCTGGTTATGTAGTCTGTTGTTCAATATAACCCTTGGAAACTATTGACCGATAGAATATCACATTCTCCTTGATTGTATACATTTTACAGTAGTGCATTGGAAATTCATATTAAAAAATAAAACTGGTTGTCTTTAGATCATAGTGAGGCTAAAATATATATATATATATATATATATAAAATGTATATTTTTTTAAATTGTGTATACATATATATATATATATATATATATATATATATATACAAATCACGCACGGGCGCGCGCCCGCACACACATACATCATGACAACCCAATTAGAATAGCTTGCCTCATAATCAGTTTACTAATACATGTAATATTTAATGCATCTACTCTTATCAGACTATTATCTCCCAGTACTTAGTTCCCTTCGCTATCCTAACCCACCATCATTCAGATTAATTAAATCCCATTGGTTGCTGCACCTATCTATTATACTTCGTTCGCATTATTAGTAAGCCCTAATAATCTATTCAAATACAGAGTCATTCAGGAGGAAACAGAAATAATTTGGTAACTAAATTTTAGGAATTTAAATAAAGAAAAAGATTCTTATAGGCATATATATCTGAAAACATAGTGGTTTGGCGTGCAAAAATTTTTTCCCGGATATCAGGTCTCCGTGAATTAAATAAAAATAGTTGTTTTTAATTTTTAAATAACATTTTTGTTATTTGATTTTAATAAAAAAAGTAAATTATTTTGGTTTTTCATAGAATTTATTTTTGACATCGGTTTTCCCACAATTACGTTTTCTGCAATTTTTTTAATAAAATTTACACAATTATTAGTCATTTAAGAAAATTATTGTACTTCAAACGTAAAAAAAATCTGATTTAGACACCATATGACTTCCTTGTAAGCCTATTAATTTACATTTCTGGTAGATTTCATAGGAAAGCTACCTATTTTAATGGGTACCATGATTCGACTTCCGAAAAATTTAAACATATCTTCGCGTTTTACATCACCCAGACCCGAAAACTATTGTCAGCTCAAAAGTTCATATATATATATAAACTACTTTCTTGTGGACACGATAACTACCGTAACTTTGCACCAATCACTTTCAGATTGATACATAAAAAAATCTCGTCCCAAAATTGCGTTCGAATTTGTTAACGGCCAAAATCGGACCATAGGTCCGATAATGGGGAGGCTTTTTCGAAAAAAAAATATCGCTATAACTTTCTTATTAAGCAAAATATCGAATTCATTTCAAGTTTTTGCTATTCTTTTAATAAGGGCCAAAAAATTTATCAAAGGAAACTTTTTTTATTTCGCAAAGACTGGTTCAGGGGGTTGAAAAAGTGGGGTCTCAAAAACAAACAAAAAATCATAGCTAACTTAATAAGCACAGTATGAAATCGGTTTAAAGTGGTCGTTATTCTCTAAACATTACCTAAAACTATGGTCTGAAACAATTTTTTTATATGACCAACACTTCTGGCAAGGGATGACCAAAATATTGCTGGTATTGTAAGATGAGGCTTGTCGTATGCTAAACAGTGGAACTTTTTTTCACTAACCGTTGTTGTATTGAATAAATTTGAAGTTTTTCTTAACTTTAAGGAGGAAATCTTTTTTATCCCCTACTTACCACCGGTAAAATTAACCTCCGCCTTCCGGAGAGCCAAAGCGGATTTTTTTTAAAAATCAAAAGTACATAAAATTTTATTAGAGAGAGAGAGAGAGAGAGTGAGAGAGAGAGAGAGAGAGAGAGATTGTTTAAATGAACACAATTGAAAATTTTATAAAAAAATTAAAAAACTGAACTTCACAAATTTTACCTTTCACTTATTCTCCTTCCCGTTTTCCCTTTTCCCCTTCCCAGTTTCCTTTTTATCCTTTCCTGTTTTCCCCTTTTCTCTTTTCCCCTTTACCCCGTTTACCTTTTTCCCCGTTTTGCCCGCGCGTAAATCGGTCCATTAGTTTTTTGGTCTTTAGCGGACACACATACAAACATGCCTTTTATATATATATATATATATATATAGAATAAAAAAGTCTCTTTGTATATTTATTTGTTTCGTAAATAACTCGGCACCGGCCTCACCTAGCGCGTATAGTTTTTGCAAAAATATTTCTTTTCACGTAACTAATTTTCATATTCTGAATATGAACCAAATCGGACCATAAATACAATTTTTCGAAATATCTCGACGCCAGCGCCATCTAACCGGGGTCCAAACTAATTCAGATACCTTCCCTGGCATGCGTCCAACCATTCCCTAAAGTTTTATCGCTATCGGATGAACTAGTTAGGAAGGCATAAGAGATATACAGCCAGACATTCATATATATATCAACTTTTGAACTGACGGTGGTTTTAGTGTCTGGGGAATGTGAAACGCGATGATATGTCTATATTTTCCTAAATTCGTATCGTGGTACCCGTTACAACAGAACGATACTTGACAAAAAACAATACTATATTATAATTTTAAATTAAAACAAGTATTTAAATGTTATGAAAGTATCTAAAAACAAAATTATCAATTATTAAAAATAAATTAATATATAGATAATTAAATATATGTTTCCTAAATTTCTATTAATTATTTTTTTTTCTTGCCTGGCATTATACATCTAGAGTTATGCTGCATGAGATATGGTAATCAATCGAAAATTTGGTATAATTTTCCTGCATTTCTCGACATTTTATCACCTAGAAACTAAAAACAAAAGAGCGGGGGTAATATTAGTGAGTACAAATACATACGTACGTACGTATTTACTTTTGTCGGCGTATTTGAAGCTAATAATTATTGACTGTGTAAACTGATTTTGATGAAATTTGACACACAGACACATGTATATGGAATAATTTGTCGGTAAAGGTTTGGGGTCAATATCTCCAGGTGGTGGGATAGATAGTTTCTTTGGGATCAATTTTCTCAAAAATTTGAAAACATACCCTCATTTTATATTAAATATGTATATATACTTATCTTAACATTTTTTTTTTATAAATCCTTTCCCAAACTTCTCCCATTCCTGCAAAATCGAGAAAATTTTATTTATTGTGTATTTTTAACCGATTTTTTTTTAATGTCTTCGTAGGAATAATAGTAGTGCAAATGACCCAAAACAAAAAATAATTGGTGGGGAATATTGGAGTTGAGAGAGCCAATAAAATTTTTAAAATATCGATTATTTGAATTTTTTAAACCTTTTTACTCCTTGTACGAATAAAGGAAGTATTGTGATCGCAAATGATTTCCGTTTACAGATTTCAACGGAAATATCTATTTTGAGTATCCCTGAATCCATTTTGACTAGTTTCGGCGTGACGTCTGTACGTACGTGTATATATCGCATTGCTCAAAAACGATTAGTGTGGGTTGTTGAAATTTTGGATTTACGACTGTTGTAACATCTAGTTGTGCACCTCCTCTTTTGATTGCAACCGATTGAACCAAAAGTGCCCAAAATCCCCAAAAAATTGGATTATGGGTTATTTTCATAACTGTAGTAATATGCCTTTATTCAGAGCCTTTCAACGATATATCATAAGTGGTATTTATTTTCATTTATAGCCAAATGAAATTTTAATTAATGAAATTTTTGGATCTTACAAGGTGAAGGCACACATCGGTACGAATCCGACTTCATTTCCTTTTTTTTAACAGTTTTTTTTTTTTTAATTTAAATATGTTGATTTATTAATAATTATTAACCACTGGTTGTAAATAAGTTTTACAATAAATAATAAAAATAAAAAGAAAATATGAAAAAATATAATTTATTAATGAAATAAAATTTTATGTACTTTTCATTTCAAAAAAAAAAAAAAAATGTTTATAAGTAATTTAATAGAAGTAAAAGGAAATCATTGGGTGTCCACATCAGATTTTTAAAATAAAATGTTATATATTTTTTTTTTTTCAGGAAGTAGAATGTATGATAAAAATTCACAAAGATATAGAATCGGCAATGATAGCACCACTTCCTCCCAGACGTCCTCGTAGTTGGGATTCACTACTGTGTTGGCCACCTACCACACCAGGTATAAGAGCCTCATTGCCATGTTTTAAAGAATTAAATGGAATTAAATACGACACTACACGTAAGTATTCTTTTTTTTAAATGAAATTTTCATTAATTTATCTGATAATAACATATTTTAATATTGTAAAAATATACGTTGTTCCATGCAAGGATCTACATAATAAATGTTTTTTTTTAATCTTTCAATAATGTTAGATTTATATATTTTATAATATGGGGTAAAGAGTGTGTTAAGAGGATTTATTTAGAATGGATAGTATACAGCTCCGTGATCGGTAGGCAACCATCGTTAGGTTAAATCGATTGCATTGTACACTCATACATTTAACCTCTGATTGAAAAATCTACAATACTACTCGTACATCTGCAATTTTTTCTTAAAAAAATAAAAACACTATATATACGAGGTCTGTAAATAAAGTAATGAGAGAGGTTTAAAAAAAAAAATTATTTACAATCCGATTATATATGGACTCTAACACCTTCAAAATAGTTCCTTGGGAAGCCACGCAGCGCTTCAAACGGTTTTCCCACTCTTTATAGGAGTATTGAAACTCGGAAACCGAACTAACCTCCAGGTAGTCGGTTACATTTTAAAAATATTTTCTACTGTTCCAGATTGTGTCCTTTGAGATGTTTTTTTAGCAGGGAACAGGAAAAATTTGCGGAGGTTCAAATCAGGTGAATAAGGAGGTTGAGAAACTACAGGATTATTCTTATTATTATTTTTTGCCAAAAACTCATTAATTGAGAGTGAAGTGTGACAAGATGCGTTGTCATGATACAGTAACCGGTTGTCTTTGATGGCCGGTCTCACGCGGGCAACTCTTTTTCATAATCTTTCAAGAATTTCCAGTCGACATATTGATTTACAGCCTATCCTGCAGACAAAAATGTACAATGCCATTACTATTGAAGAAAAAAATTAGCGTGGTTTTGATTTACTCATTTTTTTTTTTTTTTTTTTTTTGAGACTTGGTGAGTTTGAAATATGCCACTCCTTGCTCTGGCGTTTTTTTTTCTGGTTCGTACTCAAAAATCCAAGATTCATTACCAGGAATAACATTTTTTAACAAATCAGGATCGGTTTCAATTCGCCCTAAAAGATCGCGGCACACTTCCACCCTGTTGTTTTTCTGTTCAACAGTGAGGTTTTTTTGGAACCAATTTTGCACAAATTTTTGCACGTCCAATTCGTTTGTCAAAATTTGATGGACTGTGGTACGGTTCAATTTCAATTTTTCTACAATCATTCTGGAAGTTTATCGGCGGTCGTACCTTATCAAGTCTCTGATTTGCTCAACAGTTTCGTCAATATTTGACGTTAACGGTCTTCCAGAGCGTGGATCGTTCGCAACTGATTCCTGGCAATCTGAAAATGTTTTAAACCACCTTAAAACTTGGGCTCGTGACAGAGCGTCATCTCCATACGCTCTTTTCATTTTGAAAACGTTTTAGTAACATTGACCCCGAGTTTAAAACAAAACTTGATTGCACAACGTCGATCGTAATTAGTACCACAAATTTTTGTAACGCACAACGAAAAATCGTTTCACGAAAAGTTTGTTTACGTCTCACGCGGCAACAATATACTAAAAATATTAATAACTAATTTAAATCAGCTGTTCATATAACCATATATTTACTAGTAACTTTATAGTGTTGCTACTTTGGCTGAAACTAGTTTCATACTAACCAACCACATAACGTAACTGTTTTTATGTAATAACACAATATTTTTGTACACATAAATAGGCTTTTTTTATATTTCCATGAAATTTTAATAAATTATCAAACAGTTTTAAAAAATGTAATAAAAAAAATAGTATTAATATGACGGTGACTTAATATTTTATTAACAAATTTATTAGAAAAACAAATCTGACAACACAGTTGTAGAACTTTCCCATCACGCGGCTTGCTTCTGATGCACACGCGCGCGCGCGCGCGCGCACACACACACACACACACACACACACACACACACACACACACACACACCAGAGTGTGAGGTTACTCCAGAGTAACATGCAAGGTGTAAAGATAAAGATGCTACGATTTACTGATGATATACTAATTCTCGCTGAGAGTAAAAAGGATTTAGAAGAAGCAATGAATGCCATGGATGAAGTCCTACGCAAGAACTACCGCGTGAAAATAAACAGGAACAAAACGAAAGTAGTGAAATGTAGTAGAATTAACGAAGATGGACCACTGAATGTGAAAATAGAAGGAGAAAAGTTTATAGAGGTTGAAGAATTTTGTTATTTGGGAAGTAGAATTACTAAAGATGGACGAAGCAGGAGAGATATAAAATGCCGAATAGCACAGGCGAAACGAGCCTTCAGTCAGAATTGTTTACATCAAAAATTAATTTAAATGTCAGGAAAAGATTTTTGAAAGTATATGTTTGGAGCGTCGCTTTATATGGAAGTGAAACTTGGACGATCGGAGTATCTGAGAAGAAAAGATTAGAAGCTTTTGAAATGCGGTGCTATAAGAGAATGTTAAAAATCAGACGGGTGGATAAAGCGACAAATGAAGAGGTTTTGCGGCAAATAAATGAAGAAAGAAGCATTTGGAAAAATATAGTTAAAAGAAGAGACAGACTTATAGGCCACATATTAAGGCATCCTGGAATAGTCGCTTTAATATTGGAGGGACAGGTAGAAGGAAAAAACTGTGTAGGCAGGCCACGTTTGGAATATGTAGAACAAATTGTTAGGGTTGTAGGATGTAGGGGGTATACTGAAATGAAACGACTAGCACTAGATAGGGAATCTTGGAGAGCTGCATCAAACCAGTCAAATGACTAAAGACAAAAAAAAATATAATGTAATGTAAATCTAGAGAATTTGTGTATAGATAATTTATACACATATAATAAGACAATATAAGATAGCTTATACGAGTATATATATGTTACAGTAAAGTTTATTAATCCGATGATTACGCATAATTACCGTTGAATTTGATTAATCGCCTCTAATGTTGGAGAATAATATACAGCTGTGAACAGCTGTTCAAATTGAATAAAATAAGTTAATAATTATTCATTTAACCTACCGGGTTGGTCTAGTGGTTAAATCGCAAATCAGTTGGTTTCAAATTCGAGAAATCTAAGGTTCAAATCCTATTAAAGGCAGTTACTTTTATACGGATTTGAATACTTGATCATGAATACCTGTGTTTTTTGTTTTTCTTTTAACCTCCAGGTCCACTGTTAGGCATGCTTCAGAGGATGAGATGAACGATTTGTAGCGTGTGTGAAAATGCCATGGGTGATCGGGATTCGAACCCGGGACCTTCGGATAAAAGGCCGAGACGCTACCATTCGAGCTACGGAGGCCGGCTCTCTTTGGTGGTTTTTCCCCCCTACCTTCCGGAACCAAACCACCAATTAAGCATGAACACGGTTCCGGGAGGTACCTTTGCCCGAATAATGCCCTTTGTCGGTTTTGATGTTATTAAAAGTCGACATGTTTAAAATTTTATTTCTTTTTTGTTGACATTATTTACATCAATCTTCTTATAACTAAATTCTCTACAATTTATGTTTAAAAAATGTATGATTTATTGCCAATTTAACAACGTTATTGTACGTCAAACGTAAAATAATGTGTTTTTGTCCCTATTTTTGGCGTTTTACACGAGATATTTTAGAAAGTAAGAGAGATAGAGTTCTGGGACCTATTTTTTTCGTTTTCCCAGCTCAAAAACCATAAGAAAAATTTGAATTTTCCCCTTAATTGACCTTCACAGACTTTCAGAAAGCCTTAATTTATTCGGAGGAACTGAAACTCGGGCGAAATCTTTCACTCTGTATAACTCGCTAACGAAGCGTTTTCGGGCCTATGTTTATATTAACTTTTTTCTTATTTTTAGCCTTTAGAATGAGTTGTCAAAGTATTGCCTTATCCTCCTGAATCATTCTGTATATGAAAATTTAAAAACAATATTTAAAACGAAAGGAGCAGAGCAAAAGAATAGAAGGGGGGATGGTTGATTTCTCTCTCTCTCTCTCTCTCTCTCTCGGGATTGGTTGTTTCGAATTTAAAAAAAAATAGAAAATAATACGATCCATGCCCATTTATAGAAATATTTGGGTAAAATTTCAGGTTAATAGATTAAATCATTGCTGAGATATAAGGTGAAAAATAGTGAGTGCGACACACATACATACGTAAGTTTTTTAGTCTAGACCACAGTAGAACGCTAAAACATAAATATTTTTAAAAATATTAAAAATAATTATAAAATTTTAAATCACGATTTCCAAAAAAAAAAAAAATTAAAAAAAATTAATTGAACTAAAAGAAAAAAAAGGTATGGAAAAATAATAAGTGACCGATCAACTTTCAGTTTTAATCCCTTTAAATACCTCTGAATAGTAATTGTCTCTTTAAAAAGTAAATGTCCTGTATTAAGAGCTCTTTAAATTTTAAATAACCGCGTTTAAATGTTTTCTTATCGATGTAAGACAGGTGAGAACATTTAATTTTTAAATACCTGCTATTTATACAACGTAATAATACATTTAAAAATTACATCTCTCTCAAAGTTGATTTAATATTTAAATACCTCCTAACTATGTTTTCCTCTTTATTTAAATATCTTCTTTTCTTTTTTAATTTTATTTCATTTAAAAATTAAATATCTCTGGAAGTTGATTTAATATTTAAATACCGCCTAACTATGTTTTCTCTTTATTTAAATACTCTCTTTTCTTTCTTTATTTCTTTCTTTTTTTTTTTTTTAGTTGAATTCATTTAAAAAGATATTTTAATTTTTACAATTATTTTTATATATATGTAAAAATATAAAGCACATATATATATATATATCGTGGCTTGGGAAAAATTTAGTACTTTTTAACAGGATGCGAATTTTTGGAAGAAAATCGCAAATATCTCGAAAACGGTGGGTCGTAGCTCTGAAAAATTTTGTCAACCCCCCTCGACGCAACCCCATCCGCTCTCGGTGGTTCCCGTCAGATGATAATATTTTCAAGCGCCCCCGGGGCGCCGTTCGGAAATCGTGAAGGGGGTGCGATGGGGTGCCGCTGTAATATCTCGGCAACCGCTGGTCCGATTTTTATGATTCAAACGGCGTAAGTATCAGCAGGTCGAGCGCTAACCGTTTAACTCATCGGGTACACTCTTGGTCTACCGGATCTCGGTTATCCGGAAATTAATTTTTATTAATTATAGAATTTGCATCAAAACATATGTTTTGATGCAAAAAATATGTTATTATTTATACTTTCTTTTTCGTGTTTTAGCCTCCGGTAATTACCGTTCAGATAATACTTCAGAGGATGAATGAGGATTATATGTATATTTTTATTTATTTATTATAATAAATAAATCCTTTTCCAAATATCGGCTGATATTTGGAAAAGGAAACAAATCAGCTGGAAATACTTAATTAAGAAATCTGATGTGGACACTACATGTCTTCCTTGTACGCCTATTAAATTACATATACACATTTTTTTTAAATGAAAAGACATCAAATTTTATTTTATTATAAATTTTTTTTTTTGGAGACTGATTCGAACCTAGGTGCCTTCCCCTTGTAAGATCCAAGTATTTCATTAATTAATATTTTATTTGGCTATAACTCTGGAACCGATCAAAAATAAGTATTTTTGACTTTTTCTTAATCGCAGTAAGCCGTCGTTGAGAGCTTTACGATGATATATCATAAGCGGTACTTATTTTTATCGGTTCCAGAGTTATAGCTCAATAAAATTTTAATTAATGAAATATTTGGATCTTACAAGAGGAAGGCATATCGGTTCGAATCAGACGTCATCTCCTTTTACTTTCAATTTAAGTATATTGATTTATTAATAATTATTAATCTCTCATTGTAAAAAAAATAACAATAATTAATAAGTCAATAATAAAATTAAAAAAAAATCAATGAAAAAATATGAGAAGTTAATAATGAAACAAAATTTTATGTACTTTTAAAAATGTATATATGTAATTTAATAGGAAATCCCAGTGGGAAATTCCCTATACCCTTATTCCCAGCGGGATGTTTGAAATTCCGCAGGGGCGTCAATTTGGTTAATAATTTTCGTTTTAAATACTATTTATAATAATTAATTTAAAGGTTGGTACCGCTGTTTGTTTGAATTAAATAATGTGCAGTCTCAGGTCGACCGTTGCTTAGATGTGTGGTTAATTGAATCCCAACCACCAAAGAACACCGGTATCCGCTATCTAGTATTCAAATCCGTAAAAAGGTTATTCTTGCCTTTGCTAGGATTTGAACCTTAGAACTCTCGACTTCGATATCAGCTGATTTGCGATGACGAGTTAACCGTTAGCCCGACCCGGTGGGTTTACCGATTAAGCCTGTTACACATCAAGATCTGCGAAATCGAATTGTTACAGCAGTGAATTCAATAACCAGGGACTGTTTACCGATAAAAATAATTTGGGACCGATTAAAATAATTAATTGTTATTTATAAATCTGAATTTTTACATCCCGGTACGAAGTATTGTGATCGCGAAAAATTTCGGTTTTCAGATTTCAACGGAAATTTCCATTTGACCATCCCGGAATCCATTTTGACAATTTTTTGCCGTGACGTCTGTACTTACGTATGTATCTCGCATAACTAAAAACCGATTAGGCGTAGAATGCTGAAATTTTGTAGTATTTTGTCTAGAATGCTGTCCATTGTAGTATTTTGTGCTACCACTACAGTTTAATTTGCATAGTTCTGGGTTTATGACTTTTTTCAGTTTGTTATATGATATTAGAACAAAAAATTCTATCTTAAAAATGTTAGTCAATGTATATGAGCTGAAAAGTTGTACTGTTTTTTGTATTTTACATCACTTAGTGTATTTTTTGTTTTGTTATGTGTTTTGTGGTATGTCAGTTTATTAAGTTTGGATGGAACCATTAACTGTGTTGTATGTATTTTATTGTAATAAATTCTTCAAAGACTGGATGTACATTCAAGTAGAAGATGTGGGAACGTCCTCCTTACAGTCCTTATTAACTTGCATGTGTTCGATCTGTTGGAAGAGTGTTTTCAAAGCAGTGGTAGTATTTTGATCAATATGTCAAAAATTCAACGCATGAGTGCTTATTGAAGGCAATTTTTCTAAAGTACACAAAAACTGGTGCTGCTTTATCTTAGACACTTAAGTAAATTTGGAAATATTTTTGAATTCTTGTGGAAATGTAGCTGTTGGATTATACTTTCAAAGAAATTTAAAGTAAAAATTGCCCCGATTGTGTAATACTTTTTTTTCATAAGTATGCAAATATTTTTCATCTTTTATTTGTATTAGTCAGATATAATTGAAGGCATTGATTAATTTTTTTGTAAGAATTACAATAGTTGTATTTAGGTTTTGTAGAAACCTCATATACAATCTGAGCATTTATAATAATTGCTTTGATTGTGACTGCATTTTAAAGGGTGTTGAAAAATTTTTATTTTTACGTAGAAAACTTCAAGTTATCACTAACCAAAATGACAGACATTGAATATTTTTCACAGTTAGTTTCAAAAGTGATCTTCATTACCTCCTTAAATGGCTCAAAAAGTAAAAACTAAAAAAAAAAAAAAGCAATAAATAAAAGTTAGTAAATTCTCCAATCTCAAAACAGTCAATTTTTTTTGTTATGAGACCACTACTTGAGTGCATTGTAGACACCCCAAATAGTATTATGTCATCCTGAAGTTTTATTTGTAAAAATCATTGTTTTTCAGTGTATTAAAATTATTTCTCATCACTCTACCCTCTTCATTTAAAATTTTTGAGTTGTTAATGAGTTGCATGGAAGCTTGGAGGTGTAGCGGGTCTCATACCAAAAAATAGATCTTTTCAATGTAGGAGTGTTTGGTTAAATTCATTTTCAAGCATTTAATGTGGGGCATTTTATAAATTTTTATGTTAAACGGTTGAAAAATTATTAAAAGATACTAGTCCATTTTTTAAACTTGCGGTAAAAAATATTAAATGGCAGCCATTTTGACTAGGCCTGGTGTAACCTGATGCTTTTACATTAAAAATTTTCGTTTTTCAATGTCCTTCAAAATGATGGGTCAAACCCCTACCCATCCCATCATAAATGTTAAAATTGCTCCTCATGTGTACTTCAGAAGTGGGGGGTCATATACCAAAAAATAGATGTATTCAAAATAAGAACATTTACTGAATTTCATTATTCTATGTTTACTGTTGAAAGTCGTTGAAAGTCATTGAAATGTTCCCGTAACGTATTAACATCGCATTGATTTTACTTACTTATCAAACTAATGAGTTTTTTTAATAACAAATATATAGCTAGTTAGTGACAAAAACAGTTTATAGAATATTTTACTAAATTACAGAGTTCTTGTGACTGTCCCTGTAACAGTGCAGTTCAACAAATGATGAAAAACATTGTTTTCCGATTACTTTTAACAATTATTCTCATGATGACCAATCTTTAAATGCAGAATTTTTTAACTGAAACATTAGAAATATGAATTCTAATAAACTTGATGTAGCTCCCTGTCTCTTGGTCTGCTGTTCATCAAACTTTCTCCATCGTCCCTCATCCCAAGTATGATACTCAGCAAAGACCGCTACTCACAAATTCTGTTTCCTCTCGATATAACCATAATCAACATTTGCTGACTTCTGTCTCTTTTGATCGCGACTTCAGCATTATGATTGCGAAGATAGTACACGTAGTGTAGTCTGTAGGCTTCAAAGACTGCAACAGCTGTAAATGGTATGGTTACATGAATATGTGTTTCCTTAAAACATTGTATACTGTCACTATCGGGATCAGTAGTTTGCAGCCAGCATTCCTAACAGCCTTTTTAGGACTAGGTAGGATGGACTCCCTGACATGTCTCTTCCCTTTACACAGTCATCCAGTCGTTTCAAACTGATTATGCCATCAATAAATGTTATTGTCGTTTGGAGGATCACAATTAAACTTTCTATAGAACACATGTTGAACTGTAACTGTAGATTCACATCTAACAAAGCGTAAAATACAGAAGGCTTTTTATTCAGAGGTTACCGTGTTTGATAGTGGCACTGTCATGTGAAAAAAATAGGGAATTGATTTATGTCCATGCATGCAGTTAAAACTGTTCCTTTTGTTCTTTGATTCTAGCCTTAAATTAACAATGTACATCTAATCCCAGAGATATTGTATCAAATTAAAGTCCTGATATTCTTTATTGTACACCCAGTATGATTTGTTTCTGTGTGTCATTTTAAAGGTTTAATTACATAATTACCGATCATCATCGGCAAAAAGATAGCAGCAAATTTATTTGATTTAAAAATGATATATTTTCACAAGCAAAATAACTGTTGAAATGTATTTACTCAGGTTTAGATTATATTTATGGGCAAATAAAATGTTTAATTCTCAAGTAGTAATTAAATTTTTTTATACTATAAAAACTCAAAGTATCTTGCGTCATGTTTTATCCATCTACTTGTGAAGTAATATCAGTGGAGAATTCCATGTAAGATTCAGGACGTATATATTTTTAAAAGCCAAAGATTTCATTTTTCAGTCGTAGTAAAACATATATTAGTTAATATTACAAAAACAGTAAGAAAAAAAGCTGGGAAAGAGTTAAACATCTTTCCCAGATTCGCGAAGAAAGTTATGCAACTTGACTAACTACTACTTTGGAAGCAAATTAAGTGAAACAATAAAGTAAGTATGCAAGTAAAGTATTATATAAGAAAATTATTTTTTGAATAAAATTTTGAGCTGTAGAAATAATTCATGGTGACCGTATTTCCTAACCTCTTTCCATAAGCTATTGTAACAAATTTTATAAACATTGGTTAATCCAGTCTATAGATAAACATGTGACAAAATGATAACTTATAAAAATATCAAAAACAATATACCCTTTTCAGGGGATAAGGCTATTTTTTATCCCTGAATGAAATCACTCAAATACATAATCAATGTAACATATAATGTAATGGAATCTCTAATTAGTACAAAAATGTGACTTTGATTCTTAAAATGGCTAATGTTTTTTACCCCACCTTTTTATAATGGTTTGAATAGCCAACAGAAAGTGTCTTGACTACTTAAGGAGCATTAAATTGTGTAAAAAAATTTACCTACCCTTGAGTAAAATTTTGAGATGAGACCCATCTTCCATGCCACTTGACTGACCTGGAAAGATAATTGACGGCGAGCAGTGAGGGTCTCTTACAACCCTCATGTAGTTAAATCTGTCGCATAATGAAACCAGAGGTTTTATTGAATGGTTTATCTTATTTCTTAGCAGTCACCAACATCATTTCTTACATGTAATGTTGTAATTGTATTTCTATAAGCCATTTAGTTAATCGGTGTAATTTCCTTCTGAATTTTTTTCTTTGTAAGCTCCACCTTGTTTATTGCATTAACTGTTAATATTTTAATGACATCAGTATAGTTGACCGGTGTCATATTAGGTTTATACGGTAATTTTAAAATTCATCATCGTAGGGTAGTATACATTCTTAAATGTTTAATATTTAAAACCTTTCTTATATTTTTTTAATATTTATTTGTGAGCATTTTTAGAATCCAACTTGCACAATACCCTTAAATAAGTTAAATAATATTAACATGAATGTTCTGAAACTTCCAGAAAATTAATTTTAATTACAAAATTCTGTTGCTGTGATTCATTTGAATTTACTTAACGCGTGGATACTTTCATTTGTCTTGCTTGATGATGACTGATGAATTCACCTGCATGCATTTGTTTGCCCAGTCTATAATTCACTGGCTGCAGTACAGTTTGCATATGTCCTATATGAGCATTTACGGTAAGGCACCCTATTTTCCCCTCTAATTTCCCTTATGTGCAATGCAGGTAGTTTGTAAAATAAAGCTAAAATTTACCTTCACTTTGGTGCAATACAAGATATATATAATTGATGTGACTAGAATACAAACAAGATAGACATTTGTACAGCTCATAACATCGCTAAGTAATATAAACAGTTCTATCAATGACTGACAGTGTTAGAAGAGGCAAAAGCTTACAAGATATGGGTGTCCTGCAACACACAGCGGAAACATGAATTCCAGTCAGTAGGGGCTTTTAATACAAGAAAATTACATGCATTAAAAAAAATACCCCGTCCAACATGTTAAACATATTTCATCATTACACCTTTTTTTTTTGTGTACCGCCATCATAATCGAATTACACTCTAATCTCAGTAGCTTTCTGTGCCTATGAGATCTATTTTAAAGCACTCGATTCCTGCTAAAAAATTATTTTGATTATAATGCTACCACTTTTTTTAACTTTTTCATGAATTTTGTGTCTCAGTATAAATAACAGTGTTGTATAAATAACAATATAGTATAAATAACAATACTTTAACTGGTACTTTTTAAGAATATTTAGAAAAAAACACATCACAGCTCATGTTTGAATTTGCAGCTGAATAGAATATAGTTGCATTACAAACAGTTTTATCTCTGTAATTATTTCTACGAAATGTTTTTGTTAATTGTTTTTGCAGTTCAAGTATGGAGAGTGATGATGAAGACTTTGAAAGCAAATGTTCAGACTCACATCAGTCATCTCCTGCCAAAGATGTGTACACATCAGGAATTGTAACATTTCAGTCACTTTTTCCATCAATGAAACAGACATACGGTGTTGACATCAGTTCTCCCTCACGACCAGATTCTATGTTATATAAGAGGTATGTAATTAAATGAATTATTTTTAATAAATCTATTTAAACAATTAATTAGTTTTACATATTCTTCCGGTGATTATTTTATGTTTCTGTTCTATTCATAATTATTCTATATCGCTTAACTTTACCAGGAACAAGTAGCTTGTGCAAATTAATGTAATACTGGAGTGCAACTTAAAACCAAACCCAGCCAGCTTTAACTGCAGTTATTTGAGTCACCTTTAATGCACCTATTACTCATGACACTACCGATTATGTATGTTACTGCTGTTGTCTATTGTTGTCGGTTGTAAAATGTCCATACTGCAGTGCAGAATAGTTTCATTCTTTGTAGTTATTCAGTCTTATTCAGTTACGCCTTATTCACTTGAGGAAAGGGTTCCTACAGTGGAAACTTATTATCCAGATTCTTTAAAGAAATGCATCAAGTATTCCAGGCATAATTTACCAGTACCCGTAGCAAAGCGCAGCATACACAAATCAGTTAAAAAATGGTATACAACACAGTCTGTTTCAAACACAAAACGAAACAGAGAACTCACTATAGTCTAGTCGATATTCAAAGAAGAATTTCTACCGGTCTGAAAAAATCTATACATAAGTTATCATAAAATGTAATGTAAAATATACATCTTTCTATAAGATTATTTACGATTTAAATTTGAAAACTATGCAACAACTTAAGAGAACAGAAAAACTGAAACATCTTAATTATTGCAACCGTCTTCTCAAAAACATTGCCGATGGATGCTGTATTTTACGTCAGACAAGGCACGGGGTCATTTATTTGGGCTTGTTAATTCTCACACTAGGTATCATACGACTGAAAATCGTCACCAGATATTTGAGCATTCATTTAACATTAAAAGAATTTGTATATGGTGTGCTGTTTCTGGTAATTTTATAGCGGGATTGATATTTTTTGACCAGACTGTCAATTCAAAAGTACCAAATAATTTTCAAAACATTTTACACTCCATTAACAGATTGTGAAAGAGAGTATGTTTTTTCCAACAAGAGAGAGCAACACGTCACACATCAAATGACTAGCACGTATTCATGCAGCTTTCACAAAATAATGAATTGAAAGCGGATGGTGGTGGCCTCTCCATTTCACAGATTTGTTTAGTCGAATCAGTCGACTCTCAATATGATCATTTGAGACAAAAGTGCAGGCACTCACTTTGAACATCTTTTGTAAGTATATGGTAAACATATAAACTTTTGCTAATCTAAAAGCAGAATGTAATTTAATTTGTTTTCATTTCATTCATAAAATATTACATGACATAAAATGTTACATGCGTGTAGTCTGTAGCAGTTTTGATTTAAATTGTTCACCCAGTATATAAAAAATATAGCACAAAAAGATGCCAAGCTGTCTGCCGGGCATTTAGAGCAATCAGGCTTTTTCTATGCGTTGTAGAATTTAAAGTCAGACCTTTCCAGGTGAAAAACAGAGATGTTTCTACACCAGAATGAGATCGGTTGTAGAAATTTAAAACCTACAGAAAAAAATATAAAAAGTAATTTTTACTGTAGGTGAGATTAATTTTAATAATTAATATTGATTTATTTTATTTCTGTTGTCACAGAAAACCTTTGGTCCCAAAGGGCGGTAGGCACCATGTCATAAGTATATATAAGTATACACAAAATTTAAATGCAATACATAAAATAAAGTACCTACAATAAAAATCAAATAAACATAAACAACAAAATACAAAAAAAAAAAATATTTTAAAATACAATCATTTTACATGAAAAATCATGACACACCAAATGACTCATAGGTAGGTCACAAGATCACTGCTGGTCACACTTTCTACGTCAAAATGTAACTAGATATACTGTGTGTCCCACAAAGAGGTATTGCTTTTAATTTAGTATCACTCACCCATTCCTCCACCGATTCTATTGAAACTTTGCAGACCTTTTAACGAAGGTTCTAGAATTTATAGAAGCAAAATGGCACCTTCCAAATAAAAACATACATTTGAGATAAACTACATTTTTTATTCATTACAAAATAGCTGTTAAAAATGATTTAACACAGATGATAATTAGAACTAGAATAATTAAAAACAGTTTGATAATTAGTCATGGTTATGACTAACTATTAACTTGTTTTATTCATTTTGAACGGCCGTTTAACAATAAATCATCTGCTTTTAATCACTTTTACCAGCTGCTTGTAATGAATAAAAAATGTAGTTTATCTGAAATGTATGTTTTTATTTGGAAAGTGCCATTTTGCTTCTATAAATTCTAGAAGATTAAAATTTTCACACAACATTTTTAGAACCTTTGTTAAAAGGTCTGTAAATTTCAATAGAATCGGTGGAGAAATGGGCGAGTGAAATCAAATCAAAAGCGTAAACCTCTTCATGGGACACACAGTATATTAATATTAAGTATATAATTATATTATATAAAAAAATGTTAAAATATTTAAATATCTGAATCTGTACTTGCATAAATATTATGGATGAACATAATTAATGATACGAACAATTTTTTTATACTCTTGTCGGTCGATGAGCTCTCAAAAATTACTCCATAAGTCAGCAGTGAATATGTTTGTATAATATATTTATAAAACCAAAATATACCATTAATAAGGAATTAATACTCAATCAGATTGCAAAATAAACGTTATTCAGTCTCTCAAAGTCGATCTGTATGTTCCTTCCATGTCAGTCATTCACCTACGATACCGATGAAGAAAATCTGTGGTACCAAATCCAGATCTACAAGCAATCCAGTGAAATGATTTAAGTGACGACTGATGAGATCAATCTCATAGAAAACAATAACGATCTATTCAAGGCACTAACAGTGCAAGATTTTGATTCATTAATCTCTCCGGTGGTATTTCTATTTTTATGAAAACCAAATTGGCTATCTGATAATAGTTTATCGCCCTCAAAGTTTTCGACTGTTCCGATTGCTGCTCTTTCAAAACTTTTAGAAAATGATGATAAAATTGATGCAGAGTCATAATTGTTAAATTCGAAAAGAGAATCTTTATTTTTAAAACTGGAATAATTTTACCATATTTGAAATAATCTGGAAAAACTCCTGTTTTAAATGAATATTTATTAACAAGGTGATAGGACTTAAGCCTAATTTGTAATCCAATTTCTTTCTCGTCGTGTCAATTATCAATTTTTTTTGCATCTCTCTCTGGTATTCTACTTTTCTTACATTTGCAATCTTCTTTTTTGTTTAGATCCTACAAAGATAAAAAAATTTTATTGCAATACACTGATCTCTTCAATTTTCATTAACTACAGTGAAATTTTAGCATTAATGAAACTTTTTTCTACTAAATGTTTAAAAAAATTTATATATTTTTTTTTTTTTTAGTAAAAATATTTTATTGTATCTGAATCAAAAGAATAGTCTTTATACTGGTCTGTAAATTAAAAGAATAATTTTGGAGCTGAAACACAAGTTTTTACCATAGATTCCTTGATCCATCCAGGCAAACACTGAGCATTTCATTTTTTTATCTGTAGAGACATATATAATGTATAAAACCTACCGATCAGAATAAAAGGTTTATAAATTCAAGTCCATTATATACTCCAATTATAATTCTACGTACATTTCTCTCTAACTTTAAAAACTAATAGCAATAATGTAAACCGATGCAAGGATGAGAATAGGCATCCCAGTCTCTAAAGATTGATTGAAAGAACGGCTAAAATTGGTGTGAAATTGTTCAACTTGTGTTATTAATAAAATAATATGAATCGTATCAAAATGTTACAAAGTAATGACAATAGCAAAATTACTACATAGTTCTGGTTGTTGACTCCAGGAAGATATATCTTTAGATAATTAGAAATAATGGAAATGAAATTCATAAGAACCTTTAGTAATGTTATTCCATCTGATCGAATGAGAAGTTATCACATGTAACCAGATTTTCAAAGAACACATACACTTTACCAGCATCTCAGTGAAATTAAGATAAGCAATGTACTGCATATATTCCAAAGTGACTGCCACAAAACGCTATTAGATTAAATTATTAGGTAGAAGTAGTTTTAGAAGACAGAACCGGTCGACAGACCTTACATAACATGAAAATGTTGTAGCCTACTTTTTCCTTTTACTTTCCCATCTAGATAGCACTATAGCTCTAGAACGGAAAGTATTGTAATCGGTTTAATTTGGGCATGATTTTCACCAGATCTTGACATTTTGACACCTAAGGAACCTTAAAAACCGGATGAAGATTTTACAGATGTTAATGTATGTATGTATGTAAGTGCGCACGCGTGTATGTGTATATGTGTTCAGTATCGGTCTCTAAATCACCTTATATTATCAGAACTACCGGACTAATTTTGACCAAACTTGGTCAGATTACTTCTATATATGGGGCATTGATGCCGTTAAACTTTCAACTTAAAAGGCCAACAGGGTGAGACTGTTTTTTTAAATCTTTTCCTGAGCATAAAATGCTTCCATATTATCATCGCCCAGATAAATTTGTAGAGCAAAGTAACCCTCAGTACTTTGAGATTTTGGCTAAGTAAAGTCATATTTTTCTTAACCGCATTTTTTAACAATTAAAAAATAACAATTTTCACAAAACAAAAATTTTTGCAAAATCGCACCCCCACTCCAAAAAATGCTGTTGTAGTCGTCTGTTATGCTGTGACGTCACAGGCGAGTGGGAGAATTAAATAAATGAATAATATTTTAAGTGTAAAAAAGTAAGTCTTGTTGAGCTCAATCACCAGTGCGATCAAGTTGGTAGCTGGTGCGTTAAAACTTGTGGCTACACCAGCTGCCGACCGTACAATATACAAGCAAAATCTGTTGTACTTAAGTTGTGAAATTACATTACTTTATTTAATGCTGACTGTCGCCGTTAGTACCGCCACATTCACACGAATTAAATACGGTATGGGTGCACACTTTACTTGGAATCATTGAATTAAATATAAATGAATAAAATATTATGTTAAAATAAAATGATAAATATTTTTAATTAAATTGTGTGTGTAAGCCGTGCATCAGAAACAACCCACAGTTGTAGAACTTAAGTCCTACAATTGTATTGTAAGCTTTTTTTAAGTTCTAATTTTTTAACGTTTTTCTGTAAAGTAAATTATGAGAAACTATTACATTAAAAAATGTTTGAATTATGTAACAGAGCTGGGAGTTCTTTTTTTACTAGCTTTTCTTTAACTCGATGCTTTATTCATGTTTGTATCTTTAATTTAACATACTTCCTGACATGGCCTATTGATGAAATTTTGCACAGTTACTAAGTTCAGATGACAGTACAATATTTCATCATTACTTTAGCAAACATCCTCTGTACTGGGGTAAATTAAGGGTACGGGATGTAAAAAATTGCAAAACAGCTACGTAGGGTTTTTGGGGGGGGGGTTACAGATGACAAATCCAATAGCTGTTTGACATAAAAAAATGACAGAAAATTGGTATGGGAGTTTTTGTGGTTTTGAATTTAACATTTCATCATCACTCATGTGTGTTTGTATATGTGTATGTGTGTGTTCGCGCGCGCTTGCGCATATATATATAGATGATTTTTGGTGTGCAGTATGTTGAGATACAGATCCTGATGATTCATTAAGCTTTGCATGATTCACTTGGCTTCGTACCATTCACACAGCTCCTGGGGTTTACTCGGCTCCGTAGTTAATTAAACTACAAACCTACTAATTAAACTCATGCGATGTATGATAATAATTTGATTAAAGTATGACTAAAAAATATAAAGCAAGTTTTTTAAAAAATTTTTTAATATTATTTGTCATTTTTCAGAGTTTTATCAATTATTCAGAAATTTTATTTCTTCAGATTGACATGTATAGAATCACATATTGGTTTCTTATGCGTAGATCAAATTGATGTTGTAATGTCTTATTGGTTCAAAAGAGGATATTAAGAGAATATACATTAAAATTCTTATAAATTATTTACGTTTTACAAATATTTTACAAAATAAGTTAATTATATATCATAAACAAAAATTTTGATTTTATTATGAACTTATTAATTACTATGAAAATTAATTCAAAATTAGGAAATAATTATGATGGTGAGATTATAATTACAAAATCAATCATTATTGATTTAAATATCCTTATAATATAAATAAATAATTAAAAGAAATAATTCTTATATAAAATTGTTTTTCACCATCCAGTTTTCCAGCTACTGCTGGCCTCTCACTCTCTCTCTCTCTCTCTCTCTCTGTGTGTGTGTGTGTATGTATGTGTGTTTGTGTGTGTGCATGCGCATGCACGTGTGTATGCAACTGTAATTGCTGCTTCTGGCTTTCCAAGCTGCAGATGTAGTAAATGTATCGGTAAACATGTAGTCTGGAAAAAAGTCAGTTCGACCACTTCTGAGATGTGTGGTTAATTGAAACCCAACTACCAATGAACACAAGTATTCACAATCTAGCATTCAAATCCATATCAAAGGAACTTCCTTTACAAGGACTTGAACCTTAGAACTCTCAACTTTGAAAATCAGCTGATTTTGTGATGACAAGTTTAACAACTAGACTAACCAGGTTGGTTTGTATTAAGTTAATGAACTTCATTCCATTTACAAATGGAAACTAGCTTTTACTTTTAGAATTGGATAATAACCTTGTCTTATACTCACAATTAACTTAGAAAATAGATTATCGCACATAACCGCAGAACAAAACACTGTTACACTTAATGTCACATAATACAATGCCCAAGTTATACACTAGTCACACCACCTATTTATCTTTAGCAATATTTATATCCCCTGGCCTAAGGTTTGTCGTGATATAAAAACAGCCGAACTAGCTCCATGACCATTAAAGTATAATGGTTTCAAAACAACACTTATTATCTCGACTGTTATTTTATTTTCCAGAATTCTCTTAATTTTGAACTGTCTACTCTATTCTAAATATTATTTTTTATTGTTTATATTTTTCTCTTTTACACTACTTGGCTGTTTATATTCTTCCTTCATTCTCTCTCTCTTTTTCTTTATTTTTCTTAAACATTGTAATTCTAGAAACTTCTCTCCTTGTTAACAGTATTAAAATAAGTTAATAATTTATTTATATTATGATAAGTCTTTAAAGTTATGTATTTTCAATTCTTTATATTTATTAATTAAACACTGATGCTTATTGTATAAAGATTAATCTTTTTTATTGCCCTTTTTTATAATTTGCAGTTTGAGGGATAAAATTCAAGTACATAATTTTTAATTTTATGACAAGGGATTGTTATTTTATCATGGTTTGTTAATTGTGAGCGTTGTTTATATTATTCATTTTTTTTTGTTTTAGGTATGTGTTGACTGATAGGATTGTTAATCAGCCTTTTGGTTTAAAGTAACTAAAGTTGACCGTTTGAGTTCATTTTCAAATGACAGTTCATTTGAAGTTATTCCGCCAAAAGTGGATAATGAATCGTTAATTGAAATCCTCTATTTCATAAAATAGAATTTAACAGCATATTATACGACACCATTTATAAATTAATATTTATAAATATTAATTTATAAACAGAAGGGAAACGCACATATATTTGTATCCGTGAACGTATGCATGCGCGCGCGCGCATGCATACGTTCAAAACACACACACACACACACACAGCAGTACATACTTACTGTGTGAGTGTGGCCAATCCTCCATTCCTCCCACTGGTGTATACCAATCCATTCCCACCCTACGCATTGACTTGTGTGTTTACACTTTCTTAAATTTGAACACTTATATATATATTTTTTCTTTTCACATATTTTTTTTTTAACTGATGTTCAATTGCTACTCAACTTTGATCATTTTATATATGACTGATTTTGATAAATCTTTTTTCTGTAGAAGGAATTTTCAATGTAGAAGCATCTTCAATCTGTACCTGTATTATTATATGTCTGCATTTTTCGCCTACGCATGTGTTTTATATAAAAATTTGTATTATGAAGTCCTTTGGAAGGCCAAGAATAATTTAAATTAATTACTTTAGGTTAAAGTTCAATTTCTATTTGCTGATGATATCTTTAATAATGTTTATTTTATTTCCTAACTGCTGTCGGTTAACATGTTTGTTGCATGCTCTAATTCGGTATATTTGGGTGACTTATTTTTTTCACATTTTTTGAAGTTAATACATTTTTTTACCTGGGATACTTATTTTACATTTATTTTTAATATTATTCATTACTTCTTAAAATATACACTTTTTATTTGGTTGCTAAAAGTTATTGTTTTTATCACATTTTATATATGCATATTCTTTTTAAGTATAATTATTTATTTTACTTATTTTTCATTTCTAAGTATAGTACAGCCCAGCTCCGCTATAACTTAACTTAACTTGATATACCACGGATACAGATGTAACGCGGATTTTAACTTATCCCCCAAAAAATATCTGAAAAAATAAAATAGGATGAAGAACTAACTTGTTTCTATGTAAGTACACATTATACTGTATTAGCCTTTTCTATTAAACCGATATTGCTTGAATTTTTGCCTATTTTTTTTTAATTGTTTCTCTTTGTGATTTAAAATTTACTTCTCAAAATAACGTGGGTGTCACATAAGTCCCCCGATAACCATCTTATAGCGGGGTTACACTGTATTCATGCCAATTTTTATTAGAATCTTAAATTCATTCATTTAAGACACTTTCTTTTGAATATGTTATGTATTTATGTTTGAACGAATAGTTATTTATTAATAGACACCCACATAGAATCTAATATTAATTTGTTAGATCAGCTGGAGTTATTTGATTCAACTCCTGCTTGGGTTTGATATGTTCTATCCATCACACTTTCCATTGTTTTTATTTTCAAGAAAAAGTAAATAAAAAAAGCTTTGTAAAATATAATTACATAAAACTGCCATTTTTGTCAAATTTTTACTCATTTAACGATGATAGATGTTTATTGGTACCTGATTGGTATGTTTATTGTACCTGATTAAGATTATTGAGTTTTGTCAAATTTTTACTCATTTAACGATGATAGATGTTTATTGGTACCTGATTGGTATGTTTATTGTACCTGATTAAGATTATTGAGTTTAAGTCCTTGTTTATAGTAGTTAATAACTCAACAAAATCAAAGAATTTTTAGAGAAGTAGTGTTAGACTTAAGAGTTCTGAAATTAGTCAGTCAAAAGAATTTTCCTTTGAAAATGTAGGACTGGGAAAGATGATAAGATTTTACATTAATATTTTTCAAAAAAGTAGGACATGAGATAAGATGAAATTGATATATTAGATGAGCTTAGAAAGCCTGGATTTACCTATTAAGATTATTGTGCAACCATCAGATAGAATATGGATTCAGTCCACTACCAATCTCTCTACTAGATAGCACCAAGAAGCACCAGAAGGTTTTACAAGTTCCAACTTTCTCATTATGAACCTTACAGGGTCTGACCAAAAATACATCCACAAAACCAAAAATTGGGATTAGGAAAAGGCAATCTTTCCTCCTAGAAACTACAATGCAAGACTAACAGTTTTCCCCAGAAGTTAGTTGAAAGTGCACAGGTATCCATCTGATTATAATCCCTTAGATCAAAGCATTATTATTCACATTGGGAGTAATTTTTTATTTATCATAATTTTGTATTTATCAGTTTCAAAGTTAATTGTGAGAAAAGTTGACTTTTTTCCAGAAATGAAAGGTTACCTAAGAATAAATGAAGGATTTTTAAAATAACCTCACCCATCCTCTTAGTTGTCTAATGTGTAGATGCATTTAAATGAACTGTTCAACCAGATCCCTGCAAGAACATATTCATGATAGTAAAGACATGATAATCATGTTACAAGATCGTATTTTTAAATCTATTTAATTGTTTTTGTAAAAAATTTAATTTATATGCAATTGTCTTGAACAACTTATACAATCCTCACTTGAAAAGTATAATTGGAATATTTTGGTTAGATTATTTGTAAATATTTGCTGAAGTAGTACCTTCAGTATAATTATTTCCATCAAACTAAATGAAAAAAGCACTGCTATAAACTGCTATGAGACATCTCTGAATTAGAATTTATTTTTACTTCTATCTTGCACGTTAAAAATTTGCATATGGACTTGGCTTGAGGTCAAGTTTTTATGAAATTTTTTTAAATTTTTTTATGTTTATGCTAGAGGTTAATGTTAATATTGGTTAAATTTATCCAGCAATATTTATAGATTATTGCTCTCCTCTTTTAACCTTTGCAAAAAATTAGTGGAAAAATCTTAAGTCCCTTTTTTGTCTCTATAATGTCATGTAATTTTTTATTTTATTTAATACTGTATGTTTTCATGATGAATAACTGAATGACCCTACTATATTTTGTTACTGGAAGGAGGTTCTGGCTTATAAACGTATAAAAGTCTGATGATAATAATTGTACACTTTCGTTACTATTTATTTTTATAATAACATAAAAATATTGTAGAGAAGAAGGCTGGAGATTTGATTGAAAACTCATAACATAATTCAGATGTTTTACACAAATGGAAAAGCTATTTGTTGATAAATTATTAATGAAAACTTAAAACTTTTGGTAAAAGATTTGTTTCTTCAATGAAGAGTTATTATCATGTCAGTTAAGTTTTTTTTGCTTTTCATTATCCTAGAATTTCATTTAAATTGGTTTAATATTTTTTTGATGTGATGTTATTAAAATTGAGATCTGGAATGACTGTGTATATGGATGGTTTTAAAAGTAGATTTTTTTTCAACTTTAGTTTGTGAACAATCTAGTGTGTTTTTGTTAAATTTATAAAATATGAATTATTACACTTTTTGGAAAAGCATTCATAATTAATTTTTTTGAGCATATTACTGAACATTTATGTAAGTACAACTCATTTAAGTAAGAAATAGTAGCATGAATTATTTATGCAGTTATTTTTATGGTTATTGATTATTGTGTAGTGAGTGTTTTTAATATAGATAGTTTTTACTTTTATTTCTAATAATAATAATCTAAAATCTTGGTAGAAAGAAAAAGGAATTTAGTTTATGTAAGTAATGCAGTTTACTTTCCTTTAATATTTAATAAAGATAAAATTATTTTAATAAAAAAAAGTTATGTATTTATGCAATTCTTATTTATCTAAATTTGTTGAAATGTTTTTAAAATATTTTATCATTGATGCTAAATTATATATAATCTGTTTTTTTTTTTGTTTTATTTTGTAGGCTTGTCAATCAAACTCCACACAATATTATTAAATCATCTACTACTCCAAGCAGTTGGGGATCTTTTGGACGTTCTAGAAATCTTATGTCGCCAGCTACACCATCTGCTTTGGATGCTAGATGGGGCACCAGTCAACAATCTGTTATTGATGGTGAAAATGAAGCTAAACCGATTGTTCCTGAATTATGCCTTGATTATTTGTGGTCTGAAAACCAAACTCTCTCTTGGTTAGTTTGAAAAATATTACCTTTCTTTCACTCTCTCTCTCTTTATATATATATATATATATATAATTATTTTTTGTAAATAAACTGTATATGAAGAGAGTGAACATGCATGCACACACATACAGAGTTGTACATTGTAAGTGATATATTTTTATGACCAGATTTTTTTCAGCATTTCTTTGGTTATTATCATTTTTATCCTTATTTTACACCCTTCAATTTTCTATAATAGTATTCCCTGAGATGTAATGGAACTGTGAGGTCATTATGGATCCAGTTTACCATCTTAACCAGATCGAAAAGAACTTTGTTTTTACATGACTGCCCAAAAAGGAGTGTAATATATTGAGGGTGTATGTATGTATGTTCCACCATATTAGTTCAATGGCTGAACCGGTTTAGATATATGAATGTATGTTCCACCATATTAGTTCAATGGCTGAACCGGTTTAGATATATGACTGACTCCCTGTTGGAATCTTTACATTATTGGGAGTGTCATAGGTTATATTAAATATATATATAGTAGTTTCTGTTGGAGGGGGTGAAAAATGTTTTCACGTTATCGTCACCCAGATTTGTAATAGTGGAGATTTGTCTGTGAAGCACAAACTGAATGATTCAAATCAATCGAATGGATAATATTACAAAAATAATAGAATTAAATTTATGTTAAAATAAATTAATAAAAAAAATTCTGTTTAATAATAATGGGCTTCCTGTGGAAACTGCGCGTGAGGCTAAAGTGGTGAGATGATGTGAGCACCTTGTGATTAGAGGTAATGCTGTCGGCATTGGATTGAGGATAAAGCTCGCTATTGATGAATTTTATGTTTTACGGAGACAGGGCAAAGTGAAACAGCGAATGCAGTCACTAATATTGTGCTGGGCTCTGACTGTGCATGAACTATAAGGGACTGAACTAGATAGAACTGAATATTTGAGCACTCACATTTTTGCCAAGGGCAGGCCAAAGTAGCATTGTGTCGCGTGAGACAGTTGGAGAGTTTAGCTTGTTTGAATCCCTTGTATGATCCGAATGATAAAAAGTCACAAGAGACTTTTTATCATCAAATAAATAGATTGAAATGTTTACAGTTTCCTCATTTGGCTCCATACATTAATTACATTATATCCATAAATTTTTGAATTGTAAATTTTTCTCAATGATCACTAAAAAGTATTAAATAATAAAAATAATTATAAAAATTAAAATAACGGGAATGCCAAAAAATAAAAAATAATAAATTGAACAAAAATAATGGATGTTTAGTCCTTTATGTCCATACTAAGGTATGGACATAAAGATATAAAATTAATATCTTTACCCTGTAACAATTTGTTTTAAATATTCTAAAACTTGCCTACTTGAATAGTATGAATTCAATCATTTGACTGGTTTCATGCAGCTTTACAAAATTCTCTTTCTAGTCCCAGTTCTTTAATTTAATTAACCCATTTATATCTTTACCCTGTAACAATTTGTTTTAAATATTCTAAAACTTGCCTACTTGAATAATATGAATTCAATCATTTGACTGGTTTCATGCAGCTTTACAAGATTCTCTTTCTCTTGCCAGTTCTTTCATTTAATTAACCCATTTATATCTTTACCCAGTAACAATTTGTTTTAAATATTCTAAAACTTGCCTACTTGAATCGTATGAATTCAATCATTTGACTGGTTTCATGCAGCTTTACAAGATTCTCTTGCTCTTGCCAGTTCTTTCATTTAATTAACCCATTTATATCTTTACCCTGTAACAATTTGTTTTAAATATTCTAAAACTTGCCTACTTGAATAGTATGAATTCAATCATTTGACTGGTTTCATGCAGCTTTACAAAATTCTCTTTCTAGTCCCAGTTCTTTAATTTAATTAACCCATTTATATCTTTACCCTGTAACAATTTGTTTTAAATATTCTAAAACTTGCCTACTTGAATAATATGAATTCAATCATTTGACTGGTTTCATGCAGCTTTACAAGATTCTCTTTCTCTTGCCAGTTCTTTCATTTAATTAACCCATTTATATCTTTACCCAGTAACAATTTGTTTTAAATATTCTAAAACTTGCCTACTTGAATCGTATGAATTCAATCATTTGACTGGTTTCATGCAGCTTTACAAGATTCTCTTGCTCTTGCCAGTTCTTTCATTTAATTAACCCATTTATATCTTTACCCTGTAACAATTTGTTTTAAATATTCTAAAACTTGCCTACTTGAATAATATGAATTCAATCATTTGACTGGTTTCATGCAGCTTTACAAGATTCTCTTTCTAGTCCCAGTTCTTTCATTTAATTAACCCATTTATATCTTTACCCTGTAACAATTTGTTTTAAATATTCTAAAACTTGCCTACTTGAATAGTATGAATTCAATCATTTGACTGGTTTCATGCAGCTTTACAAGATTCTCTTTCTAGTCCCAGTTCTTTCATTTAATTAACCCATTTATATCTTTACCCTGTAACATTTTGTTTTAAATATTTTAAAACTTGCCTACTTGAATAGTATGAATTCAATCATTTGACTGGTTTCATGCAGCTTTACAAGATTCTCTTTCTAGTCCCAGTTCTTTCATTTAATTAACCGATTTATATCTTTACCCTGTAACAATTTGTTTTAAATATTCTAAAACCTGCCTACTTGAATAATATGAATTCAATCATTTGACTGGTTTCATGCAGCTTTACAAGATTCTCTTTCTAGTCCCAGTTCTTTCATTTAATTAACCCATTTATATCTTTACCCTGTAACAATTTGTTTTAAATATTCTAAAACTTGCCTACTTGAATAGTATGAATTCAATCATTTGACTGGTTTCATGCAGCTTTACAAGATTCTCTTTCTCTTGCCAGTTCTTTCATTTAATTAACCCATTTATATCATTACCCAGTACCAATTTGTTTTAAATATTCTAAAACTTGCCTACTTGAATAATATGAATTCAATCATTTGACTGGTTTCATGCAGCTTTACAAGATTCTCTTGCTGTTGCCAGTTCTTTCATTTAATTAACCCATTTATATCTTTACCCTGTAACAATTTGTTTTAAATATTCTAAAACTTGCCTACTTGAATAGTATGAATTCAATCATTTGACTGGTTTCATGCAGCTTTACAAGATTCTCTTTCTAGTCCCAGTTCTTTCATTTAATTAACCCATTTATATCTTTACCCTGTAACATTTTGTTTTAAATATTTTAAAACTTGCCTACTTGAATAGTATGAATTCAATCATTTGACTGGTTTCATGCAGCTTTACAAGATTCTCTTTCTAGTCCCAGTTCTTTCATTTAATTAACCTATTTATATGTTTACCCTGTAACAGTTTGTTTTAAACATTCTAAAACTTGCCTACTTGAATAATATGAATTCAATCATTTGACTGGTTTCATGCAGCTTTACAAGATTCTCTTTCTCTTGCCAGTTCTTTCATTTAATTAACCCATTTATACCTTTACTCTGTAACAATTTGTTTTAAATATTCTAAAACTTGCCTACTTGAATAATATGAATTCAATCATTTGACTGGTTTCATGCAGCTTTACAAGATTCTCTTTCTAGTCCCAGTTCTTTCATTTAATTAACCTATTTATATCTTTACCCTGTAACAGTTTGTTTTAAATATTCTAAAACTTGCCTACTTGAATAATATGAATTCAATCATTTGACTGGTAACATGCAGCTTTACAAGATTCTCTTTCTAGTCCCAGTTCTTTCATTTAATTAACCCATTTATATCTTTACCCTGTAACAATTTATTTTATATATTCTAAAACTTGCCTACTTGAATAATATGAATTCAATCATTTGACTGGTTTCATGCAGCTTTACAAGATTCTCTTTTTAGTCCCAGTTCTTTCATTTAATTAACCTATTTATATCTTTACCCTTTAACAGTTTGTTTTAAATATTCTAAAACTTGCCTACTTGAATAATATGAATTCAATCATTTAATGGTTTCATGCAGCTTTACAAGATTTTCTTTCTGGTCCCAGTTCTTTCATTTAATTAACCCATTTATATCTTTACCCTGTAACAATTTGTTTTAAATATTCTAAAACTTGCCTACTTGAATCGTATGAATTCAATCATTTGACTGGTTTCATGCAGCTTTACAAGATTCTCTTGCTCTTGCCAGTTGTTTCATTTAATTAACCCATTTATATCTTTACCCTGTAACAATTTGTTTTAAATTTTCTAAAACTTGCCTACTTGAATAATATGAATTCAATCATTTGACTGGTTTCATGCAGCTTTACAACATTCTCTTTCTAGTCCCAGTTCTTTCATTTAATTAACCCATTTATATCTTTACCCTGTAACATTTTGTTTTAAATATTCTAAAACTTGCCTACTTGAATAGTATGAATTCAATCATTTGACTGGTTTCATGCAGCTTTACAAGATTCTCTTTCTAGTCCCAGTTCTTTAATTTAATTAACCTATTTATATCTTTACCCTGTAACAGTTTGTTTTAAATATTCTAAAACTTGCCTACTTGAATAATATGAATTCAATCATTTGACTGGTTTCATGCAGCTTTACAAGATTCTCTTTCTAGTCCCAGTTCTTTCATTTAATTAACCTATTTATATCTTTACCCTGTAACAGTTTGTTTTAAATATTCTAAAACTTGCCTACTTGAATAATATGAATTCAATCATTTGACTGGTTTCATGCAGCTTTACAAGATTCTCTTTCTCTTGCCAGTTCTTTCATTTAATTAACCCATTTATATCTTTACCCAGTAACAATTTGTTTTAAATATTCTAAAACTTGCCTACTTGAATCGTATGAATTCAATCATTTGACTGGTTTCATGCAGCTTTACAAGATTCTCTTGCTCTTGCCAGTTCTTTCATTTAATTAACCCATTTATATCTTTACCCTGTAACAATTTGTTTTAAATATTCTAAAACTTGCCTACTTGAATAATATGAATTCAATCATTTGACTGGTTTCATGCAGCTTTACAAGATTCTCTTTCTAGTCCCAGTTCTTTCATTTAATTAACCCATTTATATCTTTACCCTGTAACATTTTGTTTTAAATATTTTAAAACTTGCCTACTTGAATAGTATGAATTCAATCATTTGACTGGTTTCATGCAGCTTTACAAGATTCTCTTTCTAGTCCCAGTTCTTTCATTTAATTAACCCATTTATATCTTTACCCTGTAACATTTTGTTTTAAATATTTTAAAACTTGCCTACTTGAATAGTATGAATTCAATCATTTGACTGGTTTCATGCAGCTTTACAAGATTCTCTTTCTAGTCCCAGTTCTTTCATTTAATTTACCCATTTATATCTTTACCCTGTAACAATTTGTTTTAAATATTCTAAACCTTGCCTACTTGAATAGTATGAATTCAATCATTTGACTGGTTTCATGCAGCTTTAGAAGATTCTCTTTCTAGTCCCTTGAACAGAAGATTCTCATCAAGGCTACCAGCTAGATATATATGCAGCGGGACATATTTAATTTGATTACCTGCCATCAATACACAAGATCATCGTATAACAGCTAGTCTGTACTTCAGCAGCGTCATTGTTGTTTTCTCTGGGCTAAATACCACTTTATGTTGTAAACTCCACAACTGGAGTACCTTGCAAGCCTGGGCTGCCTGGGCTGATCAAGTTATGATCTCATAACTTGAATCTCCTTTAACTGGGTAAAGTCCATCAACCGCATACATGATGACGCTACATCCACTGAGTACCCTCAACCACATCAAAGAATCTAATTCAACAACCCAGAGCAGGGGTCCTAAATCACTACTCTGCGGGCAATCTTTAGATAGCATTTTTGCTACTTCTGAGACGCCATCTTGAAGAATGATGTCTTGATTGCTGAAATTACTATATAACACATTCAACTCATTTTGTATACAATCATGCTTCTGCAGCTGAAATAGGCAGAGGGCCACCACAAATTATTAAAAGCCCCTGATATGTCCAAAAAGATACCTAAGACATACTCAGACTGACTAGAAAAAACAATCTTGATAACCTTAAGAATAGCATCTTTTGCCCCTGCCTAGGCAAATACCATACTGATCATCAATCAACAAATTTCTAGAATTCAATCTATTAGTCATATGAAGATACAAAACCTCAAAAAGCCTTTCCAATAACGGACAGAAGTCTTAAAGGTCTATAAGAGGAGCTCAGTGGGGTCCTTGCCACCACCTTTAAACAAAAATTTTAGAAAACCTTTTTTCCAGCAAACAGCATCTTATTAAAAAATCTAGTCAAAGTACCAACACAATTTTGAAAGAACGGTTAAGGAGCTCCACTGTGATTCTAACAAAACTTGGGGCTTTATTTCTACTAGAACTGCACATTAACTGATGCAACTCTGCCTCTATAATTTTCACAGATAAAACATCAGAACAAAAAGCAGCAACTTCCTCTTGGACTCGCAGATGATATGAGGTTTCATTAGTCATATCACTTGGCAATAAATCGTTCAATAAAATATTTAAAATCTCAGCTTTATTATAAACAAGACTATAAATATAACACCCCAAGGATCCTTATTTCCTTGCTCTCTAATAGAATGCCAAGAGTCCCTTTTTGATATCCTAACCAAATGAAAATATTCAGACATCTGCCTTCGATAGTCATCTACCAAACCTGCTCACTGTTCAGGATCACTCTCCTACTAAGCAGCAGTTCTTCTGAGAAGGTTCACAGACAGTTTCAACAAAGACATCTGTCTAGTCCACCAAGGGAATATTCTCTCTTGATCTAAACAGGGAATTGAATTCTCAGCAGCATTGATGAATGCTAGAGAAAATCTTTCTGCCAGGTCTTCCAACTGAATATCATCCAGACTTTGGTCTAAGTCACGAAGTCTAGCAGAGAAAATATTAACAAATTTAGGCCAGTCTGTCTAACTATGCAGGAAGTGCCCCTGATGAACAGGAACATTGGAACTATAAGCATCTCGCAACTCCCTAACCAACTCAAGATAATTAATCGATGATCACTAGAACAATCAACAACAGACTAAGCAACTCTACAAAAAATATTCCTATCAACAGTAATAATTTGTTCTAGCAAACAATTTCCTAACATCTACCATTCCAACATATATTAGTGATTCACCAAAAAACATTAAAGACCTGTAACCCAAAATGCACAAAGAGCCTTCTACTAATTCAGCACTAATACCTGTGACTCTACAATACCAAAGAAGCAACTCAGCAGTTACATCAGCACCTAGCACTATAAGACAGTTATCAACACGACCAAGAATCCTATGTCGTTTTTCTAAATGCTTCTCAGTGGGATCTCTAAACTGAAAATATGAGCTAACACAGAAATCAAGAAAATCAATAACAAGTTTAACAACATGATGAGTATCAGAAACCTACCTCAAAAAGACAGAATCAATGTCCTCCTACACAGAACTGCAGGCATACTTTACTATTACTTTCACTACAAAATTTTTGCCAAATATTATAGTATAATATATAAATATATAGTATAACCTTGCTGATTGCCCTGTACAACGTATGAATGATGCAGAAGAATTACATCAAGGGACCTCCTTTAACAATTTCACCCAACTCGATCTGAGCAATATAAGCACCTTGGAATTTATCTGTCCAAACTTAACCATGCAATGAATTAAAATGCATATAAACATCTCTCCAATAACAACCACAGTCCTTACTATTGACCCTGTTCTGTTTTAACTGTATAATTGCAGAAAGGTGCCTTGCAATCCTTGCACAACCTTCTACAATTTACACAAGTAGAAGCCTCAGACTTTTTAGGACTCTTCACTCTTGTAATACTTGTCACCACAATGTGTACAGAGTGAAGCATGTTGACAGCATTTTGCTCTATGACCAAATCTACAACACTTAGAACATCTCTAAACATCAATGTACTGTTTGACTCTACAACAGAAATCTACTAACAACCTACCCTTGGCAACAAACTTGTTAAACAGAGTAGGCCCAACTTCTAATACACAATGATACTTTTGGGCATCACATCTACCAGTTTAACATCTCCTCCTTTAACAGGCAATAATCTTTATCATAGACAATAATTTACAGCATTTTTTACATTTCTGATCCACCATGACCTCCAAGTTTTTACTAATGACATTTTCTGAAATAACTAACTGTCTCTTTGTCATCTGCATTTACAACCAGACCATTCCTAGTATCCGTTATTCCCAATTTTCAAATTTTACCTCTTAGCACAGTGTTTCCTCTCCATCCTAATAGACACAGGTGCTAGTACAGAGATGGAAACTGCTTCTAACTATAAACTCCTTGACTTTAGTTGGCTTAGAGGCAAGCACCTCAAATCCATTTGCCAAAGCAAAGAACATTGCCTTAAACTCATTAAGCCTTTGGGATCATTCATCTGCGAACCACTACTGAGGTGCTTTGAGGGTCCTCAAGAACCCCAACAACTGTTCACATTGTGCTATTAGAGGGACAGAACTACCAGCCCTGCCCTCAATCTTGACAAAATCACTCACTAATCAACTACTTTTTGATATCTGAATGGTTGTATCTGCCTGACTAGCTTGGCTTTTGTTATCAGAGGAGAAGATGGAAACATCTTTCACTCCCCCCTGACAACCTCTTCTTTTCTAACTTCTTGGATTTTTCGTTAAGACTCTCCAATTGCCATCTTCACCAGTAAATAAAATAAGCTAAGCTAATCTATCTACTTTCTCACTGACATCTACTACTTTGTCAGGGAAGCCCACAAATATGAGATCTGCTCACAGCAAGATAGACCTGATTGTCCTCCTGTCACTGTTTGCCGTTGCTGGATCATTTACGCAACTGTAAGTAATTATGAAATCTTCGATTACAGCCCCTGCTCTGAAAAGAGCGCAAGTATGTCTAGGGCAAGTCCTTGCTTGTTACAGGGTACTTACACCAGCAGTCATTGCCACTTCTTTACAAAGTGCCTTGTAAGGCTTTCCTAGGCCCTCTATGAGGAGGATGCATGTCTAATTCAAACATCAGATACCAAGAAGGATCCAGCAAAAACAGACAAATGAAAAGTGCTCTAAGCTTTTGATGCAGGTGCAATTAAAGGCTTAGTTTGTAAAAAATTTAATACCAGCAGAGGTATACACTGAACTACCGGTTTAAATAAACATCAAAGCAGACTAAAGTTGCAGCAACCTCTTTGGTCAGATGTATCAAAAGAACTACTAAAACTGTTGTTAGGATCTGTTTTGTCTGCTTTTTTGGGTAGCAGGTGGATGAGGGCTGTCCAACCAGTGTTCTGGTAGTTTTTATTTGATCCTAATGTTGACAACAAGCTGTTGGTCTTTGTTGATTTTTGTTGGTCTTCCTGCATGTTTCCAGATCTCTACTAAGGTCTGTGATCTTCTCCCACCGCTTTATAATTCTTCATTTCACGGAGTGCTTGGTAGTCTTCTTTTATTAAGAAAAGGTTGATACTTTCTGATGTGTTGTTATTGGGGTGCTGGTGTTGACATTCTCAAGTAACATTTTAAATATTCAGGATTATCTTCCTAACCCACTGGTTTGGTCAAGTGGTGAATGTCATACCAAATCAGCTAATTTGGAAGTTGAGAGTTCCAGTATTCAAGGCCCAGTAAAGACAGTTACTTTTATACAGATTTGATTACTAGATCATGAATACCGGTGTTCTTTGGTGGTTGGGTTTCACCACATCTCAGGAATGGTCGAACTGAGACTGTACAAGACTACACTTCATTTACACTATATCATATCATACATATCATCCTCTGAAATAATACCTGAAGGGTAATTCTCAGAGGCTAAACAGGAAAAAGAAAGGACTATCTTCCTGTAATTCTTTTAATAGGATAATATACATATAACTTTTTCTAACTTATTTAACCATTTCTTTTGATGTAAATGTTTATGACGTTCATCACCTGACTAAAAATAGCATACCAAATACTGTTTTCTTTTGACTGCTTGATAAGCTCATAGTATCATTTAACTTTATTTTTCACTACACAACAGGACCTACAGCAAGAAGTTAAAAAACAGAGCTAATAGGTGGAATATTCTGCATATATTACTTTAGCATGTCCATTTAAAACTACAATTATGGGTGACAAAGTAGTTAGAATGTCAGTATTCATTCCACGAGCAAGTAGATGGCATTCCAAGAACATGTTCCCAGTATCTGTATGTGTCCAGCTAATGTAAGTGAACACAGATCATGGGAAATACATTAAAAATACCTAACCTTACATACTTAAAACTGTGTAATTTTATTTCAGCGAATGTATTTTATACATATTATACACAAAAATCAATACTAATGATAATCATAATTATAATAATACAATAATAATTATAATAAAAGCAAAAGGCACAATATTTATTACAATATAATTAATACATACATACATGTATATATAAATATATAATAGATGAAAAATAAAACAAATTCAAAAACTTTTGAACAATTTTCCTTACTTGTTATTTCCATTATAAAATACAAAAAATATACATAAATATTTAAAATAAATAAATAATTTACAATGTTTTAATAATCATTATAATATTTACATAAATATAAACTGATAAACTGAAATATATACGTATAGGATTTAACAATAAAATATGATAAAACTAACCAATATACATTAGAAATCAAAATTAAAAACCTAAGGGTATTGGTGATCATTTTACAAGTGCATGTAAATATTTTTATTGCATTTAATGCGTTTCCTTTTTATAATTAAAATAACATTTCTTTTATCTATCCTTTATAATTTATCATAATCAAAAAACACATTAGCATTTATTGCACAAAATTAATTTAAAAAAAAAGAAGAAACTAATAAAGAAAAAATAAAGCCCGAACCATCCTTAAAACATAACTGATCACTCAATACGATACATGCATATTCCATATTTGGAATATGTATTTGTTTATTCATATTTAAAAATATTTAAATGTTAACATTTGTGATTTATAATAAAATAATAATATACAATTACAAAAACCTAACGACTAGAAAGTAGATATTTGCTTTGGACCTACAAATTTATAACTTATATTACATAAAATATAAAACAACCAAGTTCAACGGTTAAATATATACAAATTGATATAGTACATAACAGTTATACACACATATGTATATTATGTATAGATAAAATAATGCACAAATAGTCATTCTAAAATATTATATTATGTGTAACAAAATAATAATAATAAAATATGAAAACTGTAATAATAAGTTAATATGAATGGTATTCAAATTCTCTACTTAAACTACAAAAATGGAAGATTAATATTTAATTAGTTATACTTTAATGTAACAATAAATTTTACATAATATGTATTTTTTAATAATTAATTTAAGAAAGAAAAGGTGATCAAATGAAGTTAGACACACGATATGTGTATTTCAAAATGAAATATATAAAAAATTTATACAGATACATTAGTTTAATGTAAAAACATTTAAATACAGACATATATATTAAAGTTTACTTAGGATATGCCGGGTTTTAAAACAATAAATTACAGATAAAAAATTTCAAAAAATGTTTATATAAAATAAAAACTTGAAAAATGAAATTGGCACTCTTTACGACACCTATAATCTAGACATATTATTTGGAACCACATAATCCTGAAGCAAAATAGGCAGCAAGAACATAATGCTAGGCAAATCATTACACGAGTTGCCTGTGCATTAACTTTAAACATGATAAATCTGCAAACAAGATTAAAGTATCAAATTATATATGATATAACATTTTTGCTACCTTATGAAAAAGATTAAATAAATGTAAAAGAAGTAATAAATTACGATAAAGAAAACATAAGGGTTGATGACATATCATATGATAAAACTAGCACTAAAGAGATAAACTCACAGAATCATCAGGATAAAAGTAATGTCAAAGTATGCATTAAAGCCCGATAAAAATGTTCATTAAATTAAATAATTGATGTGCCTTAACCACGATCTGATTGATACAGTTTATGAGCAAAGAATACAAAGTATTCTTTTCTGATAAAATTTTTTTTTTTTAAAAACATACCGGTAAATACAGACTACAGTAAAAATGACTATGTTTTTTATTACTTACGGAATACTTTAAAATTTAATTAGTAACAGGTTTTCATTTGGCCTTTAAAAAAAGGAATTTAATTTAATTGTAATCAATGAACTCTGGTAAAACTAATGGTTTAACAGAAAATAAACACTAATTTAAGTAAATTTGTCAAAGCAGAAGAGTTACAAGAGTTACTGCATCATGTGATGTCATATTAAAAAAATTTTTAGAAAAACCAGTTAGATTTAAGGGGAATCATAATACTGATTTATTAATTAACATGTTATGTTATTTTAATGAAATTAAAATTACAATGATGTAATATTTTACAGAATATTCTTAAAGTAAATTCAATCATTATCACTGTGTTACAAATAACATTAAATCTCATTAATAAAACAGGTTTATTTCAAGGAAGTACATCATTTTCAGTTATACCTAATAAATAAAATGAATAAAGCAAGTTGAAAGGGTTTGGTACAATTTTATTTTTTTAAATAAAATTTTACATCAAGAGTTTTCACAAAAAAAAAAAATATATATATATAATAACTTATAAGTAACAATATCTTATTATTAAAAATTGGTTTTCTACTTCATAGTATCCAATGAAATATGTGTAATTTATTATTTATTAACAAAAATATACATAAAGCTTGAAAATATCTGATCTAAGTATATATGCATCAGCATGGATTGGAAAATTGATTATATTTATTACGTTTTTCGTCATCTAAGTTTAAACAATTTTATGAAATAAATTATCAGGGCCCATTAATGCCTTAAAAATTGGCAGTTTTAAAGTTGATTTTAATACTTTGTTTTAAAAAAAATATTTTCAACTATTTTTCATTCATTAAATTGTAGGCTGTAATTAATTTTAATAACTATTTAATTATCCATTTATTTTTTAAATCGGTTTTGAGAGTTATTTTCAAAATACTAGTTTCTATGTGCCTTCTGAATAGGGAAAAGAATCCCTAGACAGTTCCCACAGGCCAAGAAGCGACCATCTTACTGAGCCCTACTGAAGGATGGCTTGCCAGTATGATGCCCCTTAATATTGATTAGCATTAAACATTTTTCCATAAAAAGTTTTACTTCAATTTCAAATTTAGCTGATAATCTTATAGAAAAATTCCAGTCTTTATATATCTAACCATTAATTGGTCTACTGCAACAAGCTAATAAGTGCAAAATCATTGATCTGTGATATAATGCTCTACCCTATATAAAAATCCTCTAATATCTTTAAGTACTGTGGGTCAGATGGGTAACTATTATCCAAGAGGTTAAACAGTAGTATGGAAAATATCTGCAGGATGGGGTCTTTTTTCATACTCTGGGTCCTCAATGGGCAGTCTGTACATTCCTTATCCTTTCTCAACATTTTTCTTTTCTTTATTGATACTTTCTTTTCTGTTTTGGGTTCTGTGTTAGATCAGACTCATCAAATATATGCTTTGAATGCAAGGAACATTGTGTAATCTGTTGATCAGTTGCTTATATACTCATCTGTGTGCTGCAAAATAAATTTAAGTGCCTGTTTGGTAAAATGGGATCTCTTAGCTTTTCCTAAAATATAACATTTATCTTATTAAATGCACAAATTTTGACAATTTTCAAGAAAAACATTAATTTTGAAGTTTTCTAGATTTACTGTTGGGAAGAATGTTAGACAAATCACAAACCCATTGGGTAAATTGAGGATAAATAAATGCCACAAATAAAAAATGAGCAAGTACGTATGTATTAGTGAGAGATTATTTATGTAAATAACTCTCTTGATGGTGCTTAACCAAAGTGGCACTGGCATCCATAATAAATATACAATTCAAAATACACTTCAATCCATGCTACATGTCATTATTACTTAATAAAAATTATGTGAAAAAGAAATATTATATAATAATAAACTGACAATTTAATCAGCCAATAACAATAACTGATATGAGTTAATATCATATTTAAGTTAATAATCTGACAAAAATAAATTAATTAAATCTACCAGTGTAATTTGTTACTTTACAAAAAAAAGCAGGAATGGGCAAATGTAAAAACCGATATATTATCAGTTTGATATTTCATGAATCAAATATACTCATTATGATAGATTATGTGATAAAACATTTGGTGGAAGGCAAACTAAATGAAGTCCGATTTGATTTCTGAAAAGTACAGTTTAAGGTGAAAAAGCCATTTACACAACATTTGTAGATGAAGAGGAGGTATCCAATTAGATTGATGAAATCTGATCAGAAATGAATGATTAGATAAAATGTTAGAAATTGTGAGGAGAAACAGGTAGAAATAAAAAAAATGTAAAACCTATAAAGAGGTATACTATAATTCAGGAGTAAAAATTATTTTAAAAAAGTGATTTCTGCAGCAACTTCTAGGATAAAATACGTATAATTTCAATAAAATATGGATAATATAGTTTTTGAAGAGTGATTATAAGAGTTAAGTTAAAGGTTAAATATAGGTTGACAGAATACAAAATGAGGCAATAAGACAATAAGAGAAACATTTATGGCAGAATCTTAAAAGGAAAACTAGGTCAGTGGACCGTATGTTAACAAATCCAAATTTAACTAATCTGGTTGTAGAAGATGTGTAGAGGGCAGAAAATTCTAAATGAATAGTAATATTGATATATATATGTAAAACTGATAAATGAGGATGTAGACATGAAATAAATTCATTAAGGTTAAAAGAATAACTCAGAAAATAAAGATACAAAGAAAAACTCAAACTAATCAAATGGCTGATCCTCCTCTCAAGGAAAAGTCAACAATAATCAAATTTTTCGATCCTGTAAAAAAACATTTTATAAAGATAAAAAATGGCAGAAAGTTCTCCACTTTTTAAATTTTACAACTCCCAGATAAATTAAAATCTACAATTTAAAATTATTTCTGTTCAACAATATAATGACTGTAATATATGAGTAACAGAACTAAATAAAAGTGCAAGTATACAAATATCACTTGAAAAAGTTGCAGTTTGCTTTTCAAAAATATTTTGATCTTTTAAAGCTGTAAGCTTTAGTAAATATAATAAAACAAAACTAAATAATCTTCATCTATGTAATGTAAGTAAATTTTAAAATGCTCTAATAAAACTCTGCTAAAACAGAGATTAACAATATTTGTCATACTAGATTATCAATAATAATAATAATAATTAACTAATCATCTATTAATATGAGTACATTAATTTTTTTGCATTAATCTTAAAGCTGGCAACTGCCAATTTTGTAACAATACATTATGATATTGCATTTCCCAAACTTTTTGTCCACGAACATGTGTTACTTGCTTTTAAGACAATTTTTGTAGAGTATAAGTTACATTATGTACAATATTATGTATCTGTTTTTTCCTTGTATATAATTTGTGAAAACCAACAAACCGTGAGTGTAGATTGCTGATATGTTAGCTTGTTTACCTTTGTTCATAAATTATTTTTTTTTTAATTTTGAAGTAAATACTAATAATTTGTTTATAATGAATCTAGTTAAAGACTTCTGGTGACAGCTTCAACACTATGATTATTTATATAAATTAATACAGTAAAGTTTGATTTATTTTGCAAGCTTAAATATTAATGGCAAATTTTTAAAATTTAAAAAATCGTTAAGAAAAAACCATGGGTAGGCAATGAATGACTGCAGTTTATATGTTACGTTATTGAAAATGTCTCACAAAATCATCTTTACGCACATGAACTATATGAAATTTTACGTAACGATTCTGACTCTGAATTCAAAGTAAGCGATGATTTTGAAACCGATAAGGGACTTCAAGAAGATAATGAAGGTGAGTTTTGTATATTTTATTGGTTTTACTTTACTGGTTTTATTTTAGGAAAATTAGATTTTTCTTTCCAAGTAAAATGCTTAAATCTTTTTTATTAATTTTCTATTTATGGAAATATAAATAAGCTTTTTCTATACTAGATTTCCTTTTATGTTCTAAAAACTTTTTTCACAAAAAAATAACTTTTTAGTGGAAATGTTTACTTTTACTACTGATAAGTGAAGCAATTTGTGTCTTTTTCGTTTAAGAGAAAGACCCTGGTGCTCCAGAACCTTTTTCTCCAAAAATTAAGTCTCCAGTACAGCCAGTAATTCAGCCTCTAAGGTAAATCAACCACAGTTTCATTTCAGAAAATCCAGTTGTCTGACACGCCAGTTCAACATCCTCTCAACAGGCCTGTTTTTGAACGAATTTCTCATGTTGATGAAACCTCCTCTTGATGAAAATTCAACACCAATGGATTGCGCTTCTCTGTTCTTTTTTGATGATGATATAGTAAGGCACATAAAACATGAAACCAACAGGTATGCAAGCATAACAATTGCTAAACCAAAACACACCAATCAACTGAAACCCTACAGCATGTGGTTAAAATGGAGTACTGCACAATCAAATATTTGTACAGATTTTTTTCCATCATATTTCACATGTTTGTACTGCATAAGAGTGATATAAAAAAATAATGGAGTCAGAGGGCCTTCAATCATTCTAGTTTTTCATCTAAAATAATGACCAGAGACAGATTCTGTTCAATCTTAAAGATGCTTCATTTTAACAATAATCATAATTATATTCCTAGTAGGAAACTAAATCATAATCCACTCTTCTAAGTACAGCCTTATGTCAATTTTTAATTAGAAGTTTAAAAATTCCCTTATAGCCGGAAAAAATCTGGCAGTTGATGATCTGTCCTTTTAGAGGTAAGCTTAGGTTAAGGATATTTATGAAAAATAAGCCAGAAAAATATAGAATAAAAATGTATAAGTATCAGAGTCACACCACAGCAGTTATGTTTTGAACTTTGAAATCTACACTGATCATGAGGAAAATGTAAATAATACATATATTGGCATATTTGATAGAATTTTGCATAATTGTTATGAAAAAGGCCACTCAGATATGGATAGATTCTATTCAGTCCCAGTAGTAAAAAATTGTTTGTGGTCCAAAAGAAAGCCTGCTGTTGGGTCAGCACAGACTAACAGAAAAATATACCTAAGGATTTGAATAAAAAAAACAAAATGGCTATAGAAGAAATTAGCTTTCATACCTAGGTCTTTGTCATTGGAAGGATATCCGTTTTTATGCTGTCCATATAATATGGTGCTACCTGGTCTGACGTTTTTATAACATTTATGTTATAATCCAACACTAAATCTGGTTTTCTTTGAGCTGCCTTTTCCCCTTTGCTCTGACCAAAAAATGAGACAGCTGTTGACAGGAATGATCAGCTTGTAAGCTACTATCCTTTCAAGCGCAAATCCTTAAAATGGTGGAAAAAGTTCCATATCTTCATATGGTCAACTGTAAATGCCTATATTATTTATAGAAAACTAAATGAAGGTTAAGAGAAATATGCATTCATAAGAGTTCCTTTCTGAAATTGGCGAGGGCTTAGTGGCTGGGGAAGAGAATCCAATATAGTCAACAACTTCCATTGCAGATCTCAGGAAAACCTCTCTGACAGAAAAAACAATGTTCCTGTACATCGTGCAAAGCGTGCAGTGACCGGAGTGCGGGAAAGTGAGCCAGAAAAGAGACAACATTTTATGTGTGCCAGAGTGCTTTGAGCTTTTCCATACAAAGTAAATTATTTGTAAATGTATTTTTTTGGAAAAGTAATAATAGTTCTTTGTACTAGAATTAGGTATTAATTTATATTTCAATTTTGTGTTATAAAAATATTTTTTTTATTCCTTATGGAATAAAAATTATTTGTAGGTTTCTAAAAAGTGCAAGTATACAAATTTTTTTTTGGTGCTGGAAAACATACTTTTCAACTGAATATTGCTGTACAAGGTCAAAGGAAGTATCAAATTAAGGCATATAAATAGCGTATCATTTTAAAGATAAAAATTCAAAGACTTTTTAATGGTGAGTCTTCATGTAGGTCTTAAGATGTTTCAAAAATTATTAATTAATTCATATTAATAGTTAACAATGAAATATATTATTTTTACCAAAAATTATTTACTTACATTCTTTAAAATAATTTTAAATATTCTATTCCACGAAGATACAGATAGCAGAGTTCTTTACTTATTAAACTTATTTGGTTTGTATTAATGCATACCAAACTTTAATGACCTATCCCCTACCGTATCTTCATTTTTTTTTTAAGAGCATGTAACATACTTGTGTAAAACCTGTAACTGTGTAAAAAATTCCAGTTACAATTCTGCATACTTCACCTTTTTTAATCTCCAAGAATAAAATGTTGGATGGGAATATTAACTTAATGTAAAATAGTTTACAGCACATTACATAATGAAGAGGTTAAAAGAAATTATATAACAGAAAATGAGATTAAATTACCTGATATATAATCTCCTGATAGTATGATGTAATGTGAGGAGAGGTAGATGAGATGTAATGTTGAAGCCATGATTGTTTTAATTCAGTGCATATCCACTTGCCACCTACAATTATGTTAACAAGATACTAAAAAAAGCCTGAACTGATTCTTCCTTCTGGAAATCACTATTGTAGTTTGAAGAGACGATAGAAGAAATGTTAATATTTTATTTGTAATAAAAGATGAAAAATCCTAAGACAATTATAATTTGCTCAAAAACTCAAGATATAACATTAAAAAAAAGTGACTAGCAATCAAATCAACAACAAAATATTACAGGTATAGAATTCATATACAGTAATTTTAATATATTCTTTAAAAACAATTTTCCAGTTGAAAGGATTGACTGTTAGTGTTTTCTTATTATAAATTATCAAAATTTATTGTCTAAAAAAAAATTTTAAAAACCCTCTTCGACATTCAATAAAAAGATTTGAACTTCTTTTCAACAAAACATAGAACTAAAGAGCACACACAAATGCACTATCCATATTTTTATTTACTGTAAAAAAATTGAAAACTTCACCTTTATCGATTGCTATTTTGAAGGATAACTGAATTCTTGATAGACTATGGAAGGCTTCATTTTATTGGTGAGAGAATGATAAACAGGAAAAATATTTTTTCTGTTCATGTCAATTTTTCATGGAAAGTGAATGTGTTTTAATTTGATCCGTAAAAAATCTACAAAGAATTAAAAAATTATACCTTGAATAATATTGTTCACCTTAAAAACAAAATAAAATTAATAAGTGTTATTATTATAAACTTAAATAGTAGAAACCAATTTTTACTTTGAAAAATATTCTATGTAAATGTTCTATTCTATGTAAAATTTATATAACTAATTATTGTGCCTTTAAGTGAAAACTCCCATCAGCCACTGTTTTTTTTTTACTCATTAGTGAAATTTTAATGAAAATATACTTACTGCTGCAACATTTTATTTTCACTGTTTAATATTAAAGCAAGGGATGAAGGATGGTCATCTCCTTACTTTGAATGACTTCGTTTTACAACTTTTACCGTAAGTCAGTTTCATCTCTTCTTGTATACAAGAGGTAAATGGAATCATTTGTTGGTTCAACAGTACTATGATCCATATTAATTGATGATATGAACTTGTGGTGTATGACCGGACAGATAAAAGGAAAATAAATAAATTGATTCGGTTAATAGAATTATTTTGTAATTCTTTAACAGTCTACCCATTCTCGCTTCAAAAACAACTCTTATGATTATTTTTTAACTGATTTTTAAAGAGCAACAAAAGATGCTACAACTAAAAAAAAAAATGAACTCGTATAGCGTACCATTTTGAGATGATCCAATGATAATATATAATAATGAAAGAGTATCTGACGAATAATTTCACATAAACTGGTATTACAGTTTCTTATACAAATTAAGGCACAAACTGTATATATGTGTTCACAGATACACACACACACACACACACACACACACACACACACACACACACACACACACACACACACACACACTCATATATATATACACTAATTCTATTAATATACCTTATATAATCCGGTAAACATAAATGAATAAGATATAATTAAAATCATAAGATACAATTATGTTAATTTTTACACCACTGGATAAAAGACTTTCATGTTTACTTATTTGTCACAAGCGATAAACAAGTTGAAGGAGATAGATTAAATGTAATAAATTTAATTTAGGAGTAGAAATCAAATTCATGTTAATCTCTTTATATTAATACTCTTGTAGCTAAAACCACCCTATACAAGTATTATTTCATGTATTCATTATTAATTCTTTTTTCAACAATTCAAATTCAACATCAATTAATACATGATACAAATCAATAGTTATTTTATTCACAATTAACAATATATGAAAGAAACATATAACAATAATTACAAAAAAAAAAAAAATATATATATATATATATTTATATGTATAAAGAACTTAAGAATAAAAATATACTGAAGACAAAGAAAAGGATAAAATAATAATTAAAATTCATAATAACATTAATTAATAAATCAACAACAACAATAATAATAGATAATCATGGTAGTATTGTCTATATATTATATAATAATAATTACAATATTATAATATGTATTATAATAACAATAGCAGTGGTGTGGGGGTTGTAATAATAGTAATAAAAATAATATATAGCAACAACATTAATGTCATCACCTTGGTCGTGTCACTTGGATAATTTACTGATCACCCTGATCAATGCCCCATTTTCGTCTTTTAACTTCTGATTGTCATTACGCAACTGTTCCAATTGCTGTAAAGAAAAAGAAAAACAAAAAAATAATCAGTTAACATATATATATAAATATGTATACATTTTATTTAAATTAAACTTTTTGTAGTCCATATCTCCTCTACACGTAAAATATTATATTATATGATTAGCTAAAATACATATATACATATTCAGGTAATATATTGAAAAGTTTTTCCCAAATCTAACTGATATCTTATGAGTTATTGCAATTAGCTTCACTTCTAGTTCTTATGAAAAATAACAACTAGCAAAAGTCACTCAGCCAATTGATGCACTCTTCAGTTAGTTTTTAGCATCGTAAGTAATCATTAATGCTCAATTTAATTTCTTCAAGCCAGTTCTCTAAATTTGCCAACTACTACAAATCGCTGTAAATGTATCATTTATATATTCATTAATTAAACTTTCTTCTAATTCAAGCCAGATAGAATAGAAATATTTCCTTACATTTTACGTTCTTTCAGTATTTTACACTGTAAATCATTTTTAAGGAGCAATATGAAAAAAATTCGCTTAACGATTGGAATAAAAAGTACACCAAATGATAAAAAAAGATAAAAATATTAAGGTTTCTTTTTTATATTAATTAAAATCCATCAAATGCTTTAGCAAATACAGAAACAATGTAAAACTGTAATCAAAATAACTACAAGTTCAAATATTTCAAACTCATCTTGACAATCTATAAAATATACTATAAAAAAGGTATTACAGTCTACTCCAGAAATAATTTCACCCTATCAAGAATGAAAACAAGTCAAGCAAAATTTTAAATTATAACCTTTTAACATAAAAAATGTTTCACATCTAACAGATTCAAAGGAAAACAGTTTCACTTTAAGCTATATTTTGAACATTTAATCTGCATTACAGACCTGGCTTGAATAATTGAAATATCACCTTGTATACAGAATTTTACAAGAAACATTCTATTGGGGATTCAATAAATTTTGATCTCTGTGGCACTTTATAACCGAAATATCTAATATATTTTGAAAACGATTTCTTCATATTATGAAGTTGGTAAATGTCTTGTAATGTAAATAGTTTTCTATGATAATTTTTTTCATCTTCTGGCATAAATATAAAAAGAACATTTTATAATAATTTTATGAAACTAAAAAAAAATTCTGATGAATATTGTCAAAATTTTAACAAGAAACTGAAATCAATTAAGAATACAAAGCTACAGTTTTTGACTAAACAGTAAGTGTATTGAGAATATCAATTAAGGGTTCTTCGCTATTGTATACAAAAATTATTGCGATGTACAACTTACTTAATATCACAGAAAACAATTGTGTTCTTGATGACATTTGAATGGTGAATTATTAATTTGTTTTCACACACATAAATTAGTAAGAAACTGCACAAGAAATGAATATGGTACAAATTTAATTCCCAGAATGCCTGTGTATTGTCATCCATATGGTGATTTGGTTGGAATTATGTGTTTAAGTGAGTCTATGCTATTTTATAACTGATGCATGTGCAAATCTTAACTTGATAAGAGCCAACCGTCAGTCAGTTATTGTGAAAACCATTAAGATTTGTATCAAATTTTTGTGAGAAAATTGGCAACAAAAAATGCTACTGAATTATTGGATTTATTGAAAGCAGATTATAGGAGGAACATAAAAAAGTAAATTGAAGTTTAAAGTAACTGAGAGATTCAAAGGTGAGTGAAAAGGTGCGATGACCACTGGAATGGGCGCTTAAAAACATAACAGATGAAAATGTGAACTGAACATTAGAATGTATTATCTGACAACAAAAATAAATGTGCAATTATTGGTTGATGAAAAGATCACAAGAGTCTGTTGGAGGAGAAGATATGAATTGTGACTTGACAACTAGATCATCCACCATGACAATAAGCCAAGTCATGGTGTACCCTTACAAGAGTTTCTGGCCAAAAGATTGATTACTGAATTAGGCCATCATGAGTATTCAACTGATTTAGCCCTCCTGATTTCTGGTTGTTCATGAAGTTAAAGACTGCTGTAAAAGGAAGAAGATTTTCAAATATCACCGATATCCAGCATAATATTATAAATCAACTCAAGAATTGCAGAGTTCCACGCCTATTTTGAAATAAGAATATCGTCTAAACCAGTATAGATGCACAAGGGGAAGCAAACACAAGTGTACAGATACTTCAAAGGCAATAACAGTTATTAACATACACTTCTGAACATATTTTACAAGTGCATCATGGGAACTCAATTATCATTATATATATAATAATTATTTCTTATTATTTTGGTTATTTAACTACAAGGGCTCATGGAATTATTGGAAATGGATTTTAAATTTCTAAAATTGGTTTTATTACATATATATAGTCTGTAACTTCTGAGATCCCATATATAAATAAAGGGAAATTGAAAAGACTGTATTTAAAAGTAAATTTTTTCGCAAAGCAAGTCACATCAGATTAAAATAATAAATTAAACAAATCCTTGTACAATACACTAACAAACTGGTAACACAGAAGAATAATGTGCAGTCATAAAGTTTCAGGGATGATCTGACAAGACAATTAAATGTGCAATTATTGGCTGATGAAAATATTACAAGACTTTGTTGAAAGACATAATCTAGGTTTTTTAAAAATTAATAACTAATTTGAAATTTGATAAATAATAATCAGCAACAATATATGATTTAAGCCCAAACATTATTTAAACATGATTTAAGCCCAATATGATTATAGCCCAACCCAACAAACTGAGCAAAAAAAATCTCTTAATAATCAAGTGATGCTGAAAATGTAAAACATATAATTTATGCATTTTGAATCTATAAATTAAGCGATAAACTTTAAAAAATGAACATGTAACAACAAAAACACTGCATGCTGTTAAAATATGTCAAAAATAGTCGCCACAAAAAAACATATTTTGAATTAACAGACAGACTGAATAACTGATCCATATGTTAGGCTGCTATGGTATTATCAACAAGCATAATAAAAATGTATAACAATCTCTATGAATAGATGAATAAAATAAATAACTATTCTGTAAATAAAAATTAACAAAAATTACAGAATAACGTGTACAATCTTTTCTTAACAATTTTAAAAAGCAGCATTATAGAAGGTCAACATGGTAACAATGAGAGTGCTTTTTCACTTTTGTTTGCTGTAATTATTAGAAATTCTGAGCTTCTATTTTTTGGAAGTTTTACTAGATGTAATACTTGACATTATTATATGAAAATTATCTTGAAAGTAAAGACTATTTGATTAAAAAGATTTTAAAACAAAGATATTACAATACTTCTCTATATAATAACAGTTAACATAAGACATCTGTCATATACATACATAATCTTAAAAATACCATATTGTACACTTTTAATTAGTACTTATATACTTAGTACTAATATAATTAGTACTAAGCTAATTAGTACTTGAGCTTCTTTCGATTCATCTTCACTTACAAATCACACGGCACAAACAAATTTCTTTAACTCAATGAATCAATCACTTGGAAGTCACTTGGAGAAACCCTACATGGGTGCCTGAAAAAGTGTATCATGGACAACAGAATGTAGACATGCATTATTGTGCAATAATGTAACTTCCATTGTCGATTACCCATACTGCCGATTACAGACAATGAAGCACAACTTCACAAAAGATTGGCCAGCAATCACTTTGTTACTTATTCCATGAAGTTGATAACAAGGCATCGCTCAAATCCCAAAAGTTTGTGACCATTATACTTGCTTCCAGACAGATTCTGCTTATGCTTTAATGATATTTGGCGACCAAAGGCGAAAACAAAACACCATTCAAATAACTAGTGTTTGTTTTCAGAAAGCTGGTGAAAACATGGATATTATATGTGTTTCAATTGCTGAATGATCAAACTGAGAAATTTATTTTCCCATCCATAGTTAATTTTATATATTGGGACTTGTAAAGATGAAGGTATTAGGAAAGATAAATTCTCTAGCTGATGGAGAATTTCTGGACATGATGACTTATAGACTATACTAATTATCTCTTTCTATGCAGGCAGTCTAAGCACACATTGTCATTTATAGCCTACTTCTCTTTTTTACATTACTCTGCTCTTATTGTCTGTAATGAATTCATCACCAGTCCAAAAATTATTTAAAAAAAAAACAATCATGTATTTATGCACCTTTTGAAAAAGTAAACACAATTTCAAAGCTGTATTCTAATTTTTGTAGCTTTCAATGGTTTTTCTTTTCTTTTTAACGAAATAATCAATTTATATTGTAAAATATCATGCACAACACGGTATTAATAAAGTATGGGGCCACTAAATAATTTTTCAATCGATAGACATATAAAATTAAATTAACCAAATTCTCCTATGAACTAAACATTAAATGTAACAATTTTGGTTAGGATTGTCAGTGAAAATTTTTAAGTTTAATTTTTTTTCAATGTACTTTCAATTGAAGTGTCATAATCCTACCTTTTCCATTTAAAACTTTTGAGTTGCTCTCCATGCGAACCCTCTGATGCATGGGGTGTAGAAATCTCAAATTGAAAAAAATATATAATTTTTTTTTCTAAGTTTAACGATTGAGAAATTATTAAAAGTTCCTATACTTTATGAACCTCAAGTGTGTGCATAAAAATGTTTAAAGAATTTCCAATTAAAAAAAAAAAATACATTTTGAACATTTTAAGTATTTTGAAATTTGTAGCATGTATTGTAATATTCCTATTTACTGCTTGCTTCCAGCAAGATTCAACATTTTTAATATTAATATTACATTTGAGCTCATGTTTCTACACTACTTATAATGTTGAAAGAGAACAGAATAAAACTATTAAATAAAAAAATTAAGCAAAAGTACAGAACACACTATAACATGAATCAGTAGATATGTTGTCACCATAGAATTTATACAAATAAACATTACATTTGAAAATCATTCATTAATTTTATTGCAGTAAGCAAAGCAAATATTAATACTGTTACTACAAAAATATTAGCTTTTCTTTTATAATTGATTACACGTAGAACAACCTTGCTTTATAAATGAGTTGGAACCATTCACAATATTCAAAATGTTCAATATACATCTTCTGCGATAAAAATATAAGTTTCCAAAGACCAAGGATGTTTTATGTAATAAAAAGGATGTTGATAGATGTTTATAGCTAAAGAGTTATAGACAAAGAGTTTATGGTGAAGTTATATAATTAACGAAGATTACAAAGGTGTTTTGGACTATCTAATTTCTCATAATCAATGTATTTATGTTCATGATGTTTTACTCCTCCGTGATAATTCCCTAACTCATTTGGCAAGAAGAGTTAGTTTATGGGTCAAAAAACATGTCTTGACACGGCACCACCATTCTATCCATACTCATTGAATTTGTTCCTTCTTGTTCACAAAACTGAATTCAGAGGTGAAAGGAACTTCACTTCACAAAACTGACGTCCAAAGTGCTGTGACTGGGTGTTTTTTGATAGGAGTCTTTCACAGGACTAGTCCACCACAATGCAGAAATTGGAAATCTATGCTAAACAATGCAATGAGCAAGATGGATCATATGTTGGATAAAATAATATATTCCAAGGTGTGTACTTTTACTACTTTAGTTAAAACACTTATATTTTTATGTGTGCCTAAAAATGTGTATGGTCTGTAAATATACTCAAGTTTTTTATTATATTTCAGTTCATATGTACTTAGGTTACTGTGTTTTTCCTGCCAGGAAATCTTGTGTATTTTACATATAAATAAAAGAAACCTTTCTGAAAACTTTAACAAATTTTTAGTGTAGCGGTCAACGTATATGAGTGTTAAATATTTTTTGCAAGAAGATGTGATGTTTATTCGGTCCAATATTAACTTCAATTTAGCACTGAATCAATAATTTCTGTTACTGTAGACTCACATCCATTAGCAAGCATTTAATAACTATTTCTTTTTGTGAATCACCATACAAAAAGGAAGGATCAATATTATTTACAATTGACAGATCTTATATAGCATATGAAAGCATGAATGCAATAAAAATGAAATGTAATAGAAATTTTGAAAATGAAGAGACTGAAGATCTGTTTCAATTTTAAAAATTTCCACAGTAAAATGTTTCTCTAGAAATACAGCTCAGAAATTAATGTTGCAAATGGAATGCGCAAATGCAATGTAAAAGGTTAACTGACTATCTACATAAAAAAAAACATTCATCATGTTCAATTCATGTTACTTCTAAAATATTTTGCCGGTATGCAGAAAATGGCATAATATAAACATTAGTAATATTTAGAATGCATTTCATGCCATAACAATAATGGATTTAAAAATTATGAGACCTCTTTAATGTAAAAAATAACATTTTGTATTATTCATCATGATGATACTGACAATCAAATATGCGTTACCAAAAACTAATTATAATTAATTCATGCAAGAATCAAATAAAGTTTCTTAAGGAATAAAGTAATTTATAAAGAAGTGCAGTAATTTAAAAAAATACATAAATAATTGGAAAAATGAGATGTGCTAAATTGTATTGAATGTTATACTACAGTGCCATAAAAAGAGGGAAAAACTAGAAATTTTTTATGCTACATAAGTTTTCATGCTTATATTCATTGCATGTAAAATACTAGATGGATTTGGGTATATATATATATATATTAAATTTTTTATTATTCACACTTTCTTTCTTAAAATAAGTTTAATTTACAAAATAGGCATGCATTCATCCTAGCTGCTGTACACAACTGCTTGGATACCTCAAAATATCCCTTTTACTAGTGCTATTTTAACAGATGGTACTTAAATGTATGTAAATAAATGACCAGTTTTAAGAGTTTATTATTTTTTTATGATGTAATCACTACCGATTGTTAAAAACAAATTTTTAGCTGCTAAGAAATAAAATAATTATTTTTTTATAAATATAAAAAAATGAGAAAAAATTTGAATTTTTTTTTTTTTAAATTTAATAAATTAAATGTTACACACTTGTTAATCAACCTTTGTAATTTATTAAGAATTCTTGGCATACAATACACAATTAACACCATAAATAAAAACCCCCTTGATCTAGAAGTGAGAATCTTATCCTGATCTCATAGCTGATGTTTGCACGTATGTGTTTGTAGTACATACACACAGGCAATAATTATTTATTATTACTGAGTTGTGATCAGTACAACTCCCATTTTACTGACCAAAGAACGGACAAACATTAGGGGAAAAATTGTAGTAAAGGAAGGACATGATTAAACCAGAAGGGCTTCTGATTAAGATAGTTTATCTAATGCTCAGGGCCATTGCAAGTGATATAGCTTTTAACATGACCACATTGTTAACAATTCAACAGTGAACATTTCTCTTCTTCCATACGTTAAACAATCTCTTTTACGATTTCCTTTTCTTAATCGACATCACTCTATTGACACTGTTCTGACCAAAGAAAAAACCAATACCAATGAAGTTCCCAACTCCTCATCTTCTTCAAAACTCTGAACTTAATCAGATTAAGATGGAATTCTCACTACTTTCTATTATACATAGCGGGTTTTTTATTTTGGTTTGAAAATTATTATCAGGTAACAACTAGGAAAAGGACATTACTTTGTAATTAAATAAATATTTTCAAATTGTTTTGGTGCATATTTCTAAATTTTTTATGTAAATGTGTAAGGAGAAATTTAACACTATTTGGAGTCTGTGTAAGTAACAATTTTTTGTTTTCTCATACTTAAATGTTATTACTCTATGTTTATTATTCAATAAGATTGATCCTTCATTTATTTTCATCTTACACTTTAGTCAAAATTATTAAAACATGACATCAACTTGGATATTTAAAATATAAATTCTATCAACTGGATAGTTCATGTTGGACATTACAAGTCATGGTGCCTTATGGATTTATTGTAGAAATTATTTTTGATATAATCAAGAGTTATTTCTTCGCCTACTGCCTCTTGATTTGCTATAATGGTTCAAACTGTGAGTAAAAGGCTTAAAACAAGAAAAACTGAGCCATTCAAATATTATCAAAAGTCAATTGATAGCCATCTACTATTTTATATAAATATATATAAAAATAAATCTAAACCCTACCTAGAATTTAAGAAATGTATTACAGATAAAATGAAGAGCAAAATAAAGAAAAAATAAAATAATCACAAATGCAAAAATGTTTGCACATTAAAATAGCATAAAGTAAAAACAAAGTATAAAACATATTGGTTCACAAAAAAAATCAGAAATATTTTGTGTGTACAAGCTCTGCTAACTAGATATTTTTTTGTTTTTTTAAATTTTCACCAAAATGATACATTTAACTGATTTTTTACACCATTAACTACTGATCATAATCATAATTTATGAATAAACTAACACTCATTTAGTTATTAGTATTTCTTCCTTTAGCCTCCTCTAAATAATCTGGATTTTGTTCCAAGGAACTCATAATTTAAAATTATTAGTGATTAATTATTTATAACAAAATTAAAACTACAGTAAAATTGAGGCGATTAAGAATATAAATATTTGGGGATAGATTCAGCATAATATAATAGGTCCTAGCCATCTAGCAAGTTACTGCCGTCTTTATATCCTAAAACCTCCCTCACATCTATTCTGGCCAATACTAATTTATTGATCAAGAGTTGTTGACCGAATGCATTCACTTTCTGTCTCTAAATAGAAACCTGCAGGTTTACTATTATAAAATAAGCTATAAGTGCCTTCCTCAGAATGATGGCAGCTTAAAATAAAAATCATTTGATTCAATTTTCAATTCCTTTTCAGATATTTTAGTAATGATTTTACCATCAAAAATGTATGATGTCCTAGAGGCAGAGAAAAGATTTGTTTATAAGATAAGAATATGGTCTTACACCATGTTTTTGCCATCTAAATATAGAATTATGGCATCTATCAGAGTTGGCATCTAAACATAATTAAATATAACTGTTAAAAAGAAAATGTAATTAAGAAAAAAAAAAACTAAAACAATATCAGGTGCATTGAATATGAGAAAAATTCATCAAATATAAAGAAACCAGAGGCGAATTACCATTTTCAACACATAAAAGGTCAACTGAAATTTAATTACGCTTATGTGAAGATGGTCCACGGTTATAAAAAATTGAACTAAAGAAATATTTGAATGCATTCTAAAAACTAAGTTGTTGAAGAATAACCAAACTCTTTTATAACAACAATTTTAAAGAAAACAGATGAAATAAAAAAAAACTTCCTTTCATTACCTTTACTGTTTATTACAAATATATTTATTTTGTGCAGCAAAATTTTTTATATCTTTCACTCTTTCCTTTCACACTTCATCATTCCTAATCATTTCATTTCCTTTGGATGCAGAAAACTGATCGATTCATAAATTTTCCAGGGTGTTAAGAAAATGTTAGAGTAATTTTCGTTTTCAACTATTTTAAAAAGTTTTGTAAGCCCCAGTACATTTAATTTCATACTTGGTTACATCTCTATTGAAAAATAAACCTCTATTACTTTGTTTTCTACATCAAACTTTCAAGTTCAGAATAATTTTTTTCCACAGTCATCAAATTATTCAATGAAATACAAGGCATGTTTTTAAAGTAAGTACTGTTCTGAAATTCCACCACTGCTACGTTGCAGTCAACATTCCACACATGCGCACTGTGTACTTGCATCTGCTGGCAAGCCAAACGCCATTTCGGAAATATTCGACTGTGTTTATGTTTGTTTGTGAGTATTTAAAATGCCTCTGCTGATCGAGAATCCTGCCGATTGTGAAATACGTGGTGTGATTTGTTTTCTTAATGCTAAAGGCATGAAAGTGGCTGAAATTCATCGCCAGATAAGCAGAGTATGGAGAAAACATTATAAGTGATGGAATGGTACGAAAATCGGTTAGAGCTTTTAAAAATGACTGCCAGAATGTTCATGATGAGGAACGGAATGGATGACCTGTCAGTACTGAAAATTTGGTGCAGAAAGTTGACGAAAAAGTGAGACTGAACAAACGCTTTGCAATTTCTTCGCTATCTGAAGAGTTTCAAGAAGTATTGTCTATGAATGATGGTGTTCAAAAGCTGATAGCACGATATGACAAGTGCCTTAATATTGGTGGCAATATATTACTTTTGTACATATTATGTAGAAAAGTAGATTAAATTACAGGTTTTCAAGTAAAAATAAAATTGTTAAGAACAGTGTACTTGTTTTTTTTTTAATTTCAAAATGGTACTTACTTTAAAAACATCTTCGTATCTTTTCAAAAAGTAATTTAAAAATACTTACAAAAGTTTTCCTTAATGGAATGATATGGTATGGATTTAAAGCAATTTTTTTAATAATCATATTTCCAAAGTTATAATATTTTTTCATAAAAGGATCACAGAAAGAAGAGGGAAAATGTAAAAGAAAAATAATCTCACCAATTAAGAATAAGACTGACTGAACAGAAGCCACATACATATATATATCCAACTCTATCGTTCATTTTTTTTTTAATAAAAGAAAATGTCTAATTATGTTGTGATTTTATGAATATCATTAATAAAATAATTATTCTTTATATATATATATATATATACTGCTGAACCCGCCATGGTTCGCTGTAGCACACTGTGGTTGCATGGATGAGAAATGAGAACAAAACAAAGCATATGTTTCATAGAAGTTTAATTTTGCAATACTTGTGGATATACAATATTTTTTTGTTTTTCCACTGTCTGTGTAGATATAAAGGCTATCTGGTTTGCCGACTCGGGAACATGCACATACAGTTGTCCATGTGAGAAGCAATCCGCATCTAAATCTAAACCACACAATTCTAAAGATTGACCTTGAGCTTTATTGATTGTGATTGCAAATGCCAATCGAATTGGGAATTGCAATTGAAATTTTAAATTGAAATGGTGTATCGGTCGGGATCATGGGTATTCGAGGAATGAGGACATCTTCACCTTTGAAAGACCCTGTTCTTGCTTCCACTACGTTATTCATCAATTTCTTAACTGCAAGTCGCGTGCCGTTGCAGAGTTTTGGCTGATTAATATTCCGCAACAGGATAATTGGCACACCTATTTTAAATTTTAATATGTGTGGTGGCATCCCTGGCAGATCAAGTGAGTTTAAAAATTCCGTTGGATAATTAACTACTTCATCTGCTTCCACAACAGTGTCTATCGACTTATATGTAATTTCCTCACTTTGAATGCTGGATTGAATAACATTATTAAGTTGATAGACATCTTTATTCTTTGCAGCAAGTATAGCTCGTTTACTGAGCCAATCGTGATTCCTATGATTAATTTGAATATCGTGATTCCTATGATTAATTTGAATATCAGGAAATACTTTTTCGATCAGTTCTTCTTTCAATGTTACGAAATTACAAAAATTATCAGGAAATGATATTCGTCTAGATGTCTCATCGACTGGCAGCTGTTCGTTTCCAATGTCCAGTAACTTTCGTGAGAATACCTCAGCTGATGGATCATTCTGCAACTGAACACGCATATTCGTAGTCAACTGCAATGTACGTTCGTGTCACCACAGTGTTGAATATTTCAGGCAAGCATTTATTTCATCTGCTGGTGTCAATCAAGAAATTACAGGCAATGTTTGCCTAAAATCTCCTGCGAGCAATATCAAAGCATTCCCGAATGGTTGAACGTTTCCACGCAAACCTAGTAACGATCGATCAAGAGCTTTAAGTGATTTTTTATGTGGCATCGTGCATTCATCCCAAACAATGAGTTTACATTTTTGTAATACTTTTCCCATACAGGATGCTTTGGAAATATTGCACGTGGGAGTCTCGATGATTTGCATGTTTAATGGTAACTTCAGAGCTGAATGCGCAGTCCTTCCACCTGGTAACAATGTCGCAGCTATTCCAGACGAAGCAAGAGCTAAGACTATGTCATTTTTTGATCGAACCGTTGCTAGAATCAATCTAATGAGGAATGTTTTCCCAGTTCCTCCTGGCGCATCCAAGAAGAAGGTCCCCCCAACTCATTTATCATTTGCATTATGCGATCATAAATGCCTTTCTGTTCACACGTTAATTTGGGATTGTTTGATTGGACATATGACTGAAGATCACCAATGTTGTAACTCTGTTCACGGCGTAAATCCACCACAAATGAAGCAATCGCAGCTCAGGTGGGTGCTGGCATTCCCAATTGACTAAGAACTTTATTTGCATTAGCTAAGCACTTGTCTTCAATATTTATCAATGCTTCGTTGTAAATGCCTTCTGTAAATTCAGACAAAAGTGAATATTTAACCTAACAAAGGATTTTTTGGTCATTATGTAGGGATATTATTTTCTGTGTATTTGGTTATTTCGACTTTTTTTGTTTGCATAGTCTTAAGTCTATCTGGGCTATAAGAAAGTTGGGTGTTATAATTTATTTACTGTAAGTCATCCTTCTTGGTGGCTTTTCTTTTTGTTTTGGTGTTTTTTTTTGGTTTTTTAATAAAATACATATGTTTTAGCTGTTAAATATAATTCAAAGAAATTTGTTACTTAATCAGTTGTGATTTTGTTTACATTGCCAACGGCCATACAGGCTCTTTGTGATTGGTCTTGTGTTTGACAGCGGCCATCTTGCATTGATCTGATTGGTTTTCCTTTGTTTACATTTCCATCTGATTAATTATCCTCTTATTTATTAAAAAACTGCGCAAATTAAAAATAGATAGATAGATTTATTAAAAATAGATGAAAGCAATCTTTGATGCGGGTTATATATCGTGCTAAAATTTTTTATTATTAATAAAGTACAGATGTTTTAGCTGTTAAATATAATTCAAAGAAATTTGGTCGTTGTGTTTGACATCGGCCATCTTGCATTGATCTGATTGGTTTTCCTTTGTTTACATTTCCAAATTAAAAATCTACAAATTAAAAATCGATAGATAGATTTATTAAAAATAGATGAAAACAATCTTTGATGCGGGTTATATATCGTGCTAAAATTTGAGCTCAATCGGTGCAGAACATTTTGAGTTTTTGAAGCGTACACAAACGAACTTAACAGTTTTATATATATATATATATATATATATATATAAGCGAACAGATTGTTCATCAGCAATGTGCATATGAAAGAATAATTATTTTATTGATAAGCATAAAATTACAACATAATTAGACAAATTCTTTTAATTAAAAAAAAAAAATGAACGATACAGTAGGTTATACATTTATAAAACAATACATTGTATGGCTAAGAGCCATAAAATAATATTACAAATGTCAATAATATACTCTTACTATTAACTACAGAAGAAAATTCTAATTCTGGACATACATGTATATATATATCTTAATATGAAGCATATATTATTTCATGATTTTGACTCTAAATTTAAAGGTATGCGTACACAGATTCATAGAAAATCAAAAGCAAATAACAACATTCTTAATAAGAAAAAAAAACATGAAAAGTAACGGTAAAGTTGTATGCTATACACATTTACTTGCTGCTGTGGTAGTACCATCTTCTCCATTGTTAAGCTTCACTATTTTAACACTACCGTCTACCACTTCCATTTTAGGCCTAGATTTGACTGAAGTTCAAGGCTATTTAACATTTTTATAATTCCACTAAAAACTGAGCAGTTAGTGGAAGCTGATGTTAAAATTACTACCCAAAAGGTAAAAAAAAAAAAACATGAGTTTATTTTCATATTTCAACATGACATACCAAAAAGCCAAACCCATGAACTTATTTGACTGTTTAAGTATTTACTATACTATTTATTCTTTTATTTATTTACTATATCACTTTAGTTATTACAGCTTTACCATAGATTACTCAGGTCATCAATAACTAGGATACAAAGTGGTGAAATAAAATTTCACTATCGAACACTTTATTATAATAAAAATAGGTTTAATTATGTGAGATTCCAAATTATACAATCAAATTAGAGCAGCAAATTTGTAACACTATACTTTGAAAAATGAAAAAGTTGAATTATTTTACCTTTGCAAAATACATCTACCAGATACAAAAAACATCGGTCGATGTAATGAAACATGAAATAGTTGAAAGTGAATACATCTGTTTATTTTTTTGTGAAAATATAGGATAATACATTAGTGCCATATTATTTAGCAATAAATTAATGCCAGGCTCAGGACATGGACTACATGGTTTTAAGTGGTCAAATTTAAAGAACAGTCTATTACAGGAAATGTATTGACCATGAAACCAGGTGTATTATTCATTATATGAAATAAATCTATTTAGTTCTACACCATTATTTTTAGTTTTACCCTACAACATACTTTTGATGTTTTAATATAAAAAAAGGTTCAATGAAATACGAAACACGAATAAAATTCAGGTAATAAAATATTTTGGAAAACATATTTAACTTCATATGTAGAAATAAATTAATTTAAAAAAACTCTGCATGTATTACAACAAAAAAAAATCCTGTAATACTAAATTAAATTCCAATAAACAGATTTATAGGATTATTCAGCAATAGTACATAAAATAAAGTAAATAGCAATAAATAAATTATAAAATAAAATAAAAAATAAAGTTCATATTTACTGTATGATCCATGAACATTGTTTTTGTAAATGGTACTATTAAATTAAATTTTAATCACTTAAATGACCAAATTTAAAAATTATTACTTATCTTAAATATGGAAAATATGTTTTGCTTGTTATAAAGCTGGGTGCAATTACTTTAAAGCATACGCCCTAATACTTGGATATCTTCTTTTGTTTTAAATTTATTATGCTTGTGTGTCAGGATATATATATATATATATATATACATACACGCACTATATAAAAGAGTTAGATTTATGTAATGCTTTCTATCAATCTGAGTACAGTTTTTTTAATTTATTAATAGTAAACTCTTTATTTTTTTTGTTTATAGAGGTTATTTTATTTTGAGAGGTTATTCAAAAAAATATAAAGGAAGAAGTTAACATAACATGTGGGGGTTTCTCTGTTTAACTCATTCTACATTTACCAATACAGAAAAGTTAAAAAAAATCTACTCAGTTATAAATCAGGTATTTAAATAAAATAGATTTTACATAATATTATATCTGTATTCTTATGGAGTAATTATTTTATTTTATTGATTTAAACATTTCTAGATTTCATATTTACACATTACATTAATAAGTTCTACTTTAATACTGGAACTAGTCTGACAATAGATATGTAAATGTCACTGTCTTTACATTATACTGAAACAGATTATAATTTATTATTTGATATATTGCAATGTCAATATTTTTTGGAACAAATAAAAACCATCTTTTTTAAAATACATCACTCACATGAAAAAACTGTTATTTTCCTTAAATGTTAATAAATAAAAATTATAAATCTTATATACAAATCCAAAAGTTTGTGTGTTCATTCGTTCTTGCATCACGTGAGATATCAGGAGGCATAGTAGTTTACAATAAATTTAATTCTCTGTATTTCTTGAAAGGCTTATAATTAAAAAAACATTTTTAAATATTTACTCTCAAGGGATGGACTATTTACCAACAGTATATTGAATTTGCATGTTCAATGGTACTATATTGGGTTGGCAAAGGAAACTACTGATCAGGTCATTAAAAGGTTAAATGTTAACTGTACACAAACTGCATTGAAATAAAAACCTTAAAAATCAAGCAAAAACATAATAGCAAAAAAAAAATATATAAATAAAATAAAATAAGATATACAAGAGAAATTACAGAATTATTTTAAAACAACAAAATTTAATAAAACCAAAATCACAACTTGAACACGAATAAAATTTATTTTGCATGCAAGAGCACGCTGGCTTTAGCAGAAATCACACATATTTACATCACTTAGAACTACTATACCTATTTAGTGGCATTCACCGATGCAGTAAGTTTTGATACAACTCGTGTCAGCGCACGATTTTCAGTACGTAATCTTTCATTTTCGGCTTTGAGTTTTTGCAATTGCTGTAAATGACACATATAAACATTTTTATATACTCCTCAAGTGGGAAAATATAAAAAAAAAAAAACAAAAACAATCTACTTTCATCAGATATAGTCTACTTTACCACAGAGTAATGTTTATTAACTGAATAAATTCAGGCTGATATGTACATCAGCTTCTGTGATATACATATAAAAATATCACAATAACAGAACACATACAAAATACTTCTTGAACTTTCTTTATTTTATCTAAACACAAACGGCTAGTTTATTTATAAATAATTTAAGTATGGTTTCATATAACTTTAATAATTTTAATTAAAAATATTATTGCCGAATAATCAATATTTCTCACCTCAATCGACAAAATACATTTTAAAATAGAATGATAAGTCGAGTTCTATCCTTGACAAAGACAGTATTTGTCGAAAACAATAGAATTTTAAGTTGATCATATGAGCACGTAATACAAAGAGTAAACACTACAATAAAATCAGATAGCTAATCTTATTTGTGGGTTATGACAATGCAAACTCGCACCCGACTGAACTAACAGCAGTTCCCAATCCTTTATCAGACTACAAAATGAGAAATAAAAAATTTAAACAAATAATTTATACATAAAGAAGCAAACTTTTTTAACAGGATATAGGTAAATAAAAAAAAAGACTGAAATAATAAAATAAGTTTAGCAGCAAAATATGAACAAATTACACAGGAAAAACCTAAAACAAATAAACTAAATGGCACACCATTCACAACAAAAAGATTTTGGAAAAATTAAGAGAGCATTTAAACAATTTAATAAGAAATTCAACAGAATTTTTATAATGATTAAAGCAAATGAAAAGGTGCAGATTACCTTCAGTTCTTCTTCCATTTCAGACAGTTTTCGTTCCATTGCTCGCCTTTCTCTCTTTTCTATTTCTGACAGAGATACCTTGGAGCCCTAAAAAAAAGTTCTTATAACTATACTAAGAATATCAATAAGTTTGATACACATAATATTTTATACATTCATTACAGAAACTTATACAAGAATTTTACAATCATAGAAGTCAATTTTAAGAAAAGTAATATGCAAGAGATGAAATTAAATTTTGGAAGTTTTAAAATAATTTCCAATAATTAAGATATAAAGAACTTGAATTAACTATTATGCCTGAAAGTAATCAAAACGAAAAGGATATGTGAAATCAGAATGGTAAAGGAAAAAGGTAAATGAGACTGCCACATCATGGTAAAATTAAAAAACAAATTTTTATAAATCCTGAACCACAGGACCAAGGAACATAATCATGCTACTTAATGGAGACTAACCTTATATCATAATTTCAAAAGGTTTTTTAACTTTCTGCTTCAAAGATTCATTTATTTAATCTATCCAGTATTAAAGGTTGATGTCCAATTACAACAACTATACCTCTATTTTTTTACAAAGTCAAAAGCTTGATTTTCATTTCTTTAAGCAATAAATAATGTAATTAAAAGAGTAAAACATCTTTTTATTTTCTATTTTGTAGCATATGAAAAATTCCACGCCTGATTGAGATTTGAGCTAAGTACCTTCCATACAAAAGAAGAGACAATACCACTTTCAAGAAAATTAGCAATGATAGAGATGCCATTTATACCTTCTGCAGCCAGATGGATAAAAATTATATTTACTTAAATAATAGCAGGTTGCACAAAGCTAACAGATTCCCAAAATACAAATCAGATTGTTTCACTTTTCATAATACTAATCCAGAAATTATATATTCTGTGTTAGTTTGCAAATCAGACCAAACAATTAATTATTTTTCAGCTGTGGAGATCTGAAGATTTTTTCTAAGTAAATTTAATAAGAGATTTTTGTGACTAATTAAACTGGAAAAACTAGATTTTGATTAAATCACATCATATTGTTTAAAGATGTTCAAAATTTTATTTAAAATAATTGCATTAAAAGTTAAGTATTCTGCTGCATTGTGGTAAACATTTTTACTGATTAACAAAAATATATTTCTTTAATTATTAGTTAGTACCAATTTTGATTTTATTATCATTAAAATGAATTGACCAATCAGTTCACTGAATTGGACCTAGATTCATGAAAGATTCAAAACAGAAAAGTATCAGTACAGGTATAATCCTGGTTATCTGAAATAATGGGGGCGGGCTGAATTCAGATAAGCTGAGTTTGCTAAATAAAGAGAAAAGGATTATTTTATTGAAAATACAACATTATTTTGCCTGAAAAACTTTTATTTAAGTGATTTGATTAAAAGATGTTTACAGCAGCCTTTTAATTATTTTTTTCAGAGTTTAATTTTCTACCAGTTTTCTTGCGCAATGGCAGACCAATGTAATAAAATTACATCACTGGGTGTCTACTCATTGCTTTGTTTGACAAACCATAACAATAGTGCAAAATCAACCGACGATGTCATTTAAAAACTGCAAAAATACTTTGGTCCATTGGTTGCAATAGGCTTGCAACATTGGATGGAAAAACTTTTATCGAAATATCACTAGCTAAATTTGGAGTGCACTGCAGCATTGCCGACAAATAAAAATCACTTTTCAAGGTAAATTTTTATAACCTAATAACCTTTCAACGCTGGGTACAAATATTCATTAAACCATTTTTCAACGTACATCAAATGACAGCCATTCATTTTTTTATTTATTTCTGTAATGCAATGGAAATATTTTTTATTGCTTGAGGATTTTTGAATTTATTGATAGACATTTAAGGGGAAACAAAAATTTTCCGAAGTGTTACTACACGCTAACACTATTATTATTATTCTGTCCTTGCTCATTTTGTGACCTGGAACTAATGCTTCATCTCTCAGTGGAAGCGATTCTTGGGTAATAAGTTACAATTTAGTCCTGATTCATCAGGATTAAATAGTTGGTCTTTTGTATAACTGCCTGTTATTTTTTTAAATTCAGTTTTGAAAAGTTCAGCTGCATTTTATCAGCCGATAACAGCCCACCACAAATATTTAATTGACAAATTCCACATCTGGTTTTCTACCTGTCCAACCATCCATCCTGAACTTCCCATAAAGTTCACATATTCATCACCGAGCATTTCTGCTAACATTCTCAAGCCTTTTCTTCTATGATAATACCAGATATTGGAAGTCTTTTTTTCCTATTCTGTGTGAACCACAAAAAGACAGATTCATTTAGTTTTTTATATTCTGACAGTTTAATTGTTTTCCTATTGTATGTTATAACATTATGCTGTTCGAGTTAGTCTTTGCATTTCATTCAGTCTGAAACTGGAAATACAGACACCAAAATCTCCCCCTTTTAACAGCTTCCAATTTTTTTTTTTCAATAGTTATAACTATGTGTTTATGTTTACAAGACATTATGTTAAATTTTAATTTTATTTTACAAAAAAAAATTACCACATACAATATGAAACAAAAATCACATAAAAGTAAATAAGTATAGACAGTGAAACTGTACACATTCAACCACAATATAGGACTCGAACTCCTTGCAACAGACATAATGTAATACTGTAGTAAGAAAATGATTTGCGCAGTTATTACAATAACATCCTGCCTAAAGTAATGTTTATGCTTCTGATTAGAGAAATAGCTTTTGTTTACAGGCGGCCTACTTTATTGCATTTTGGTATGAATTTGTTTCTTTCTGTGGGTTTTAATAAATTATTTAATTATCTCTTTTTAAACACAAAATACAGTAAAAATATTTAAATATATTCGGATAAAAAGGTTTCAGTAAGCCCGAGTTTGTATAATCAGTTATTTACTATATATAATTAACACTTTATACAATAATGAATTTTAGAAAATGGTTGTTTATTAAATGATAGGAATGTAGGCTTTTTCATAATTCCTTATATGATTTTTTATTTTTCAATGCACTTTTGAATTATTATAATTTACAATCCCACATATTACTAATATGATCAATAATCATCAATACTCAACAGCGCTTTAATTTTATTAAAAAAATAATTAAATATGTAAAATTTTTTTTTTTTTAATAAGTGAAGACCAAACAAAATAGACAAAAAGAGTAATTTAAATTTTCTCTGTATTATTTTATTGATTGATGAAAGTTTCTATCAAAATTCATTTTTTCAAAATTTTTTTAATTTATTTTAAAAATAAGCAAAAATGGATTAATGTTAACTAATAATTAATGTAGCTTCTCAAAAATGACACTTAAGAATATTAATTTTTTTCTTACATTACATGTAAGAAAAGGAGTTATAAGCTGAATACCTTTCCTCTTTAGTTATATAAAACACCTTTAAAAACTGTACATAATTTTATAATTCTTTTATTGTTAAAATAGAATTCATCTCATTCACACTAACTTATTAAAATAAAAAATGGTGTAAAAAAAATAAATAACAGCTTTTTAATATTACATGTATAAAAAAGATGATTTGCTATTTTGATCCTAAACAATTTTTTTTGTCTGTTAGTGATTACACTGAGACAAAAAAAATTTTTAACGTTCTCTAAGTGTGATAGTATTACTTGAATTGCTTTTTTCATACATTGCAGATCTGTAAATAAAATATTTCTATTACCCTTAATTTTAAATAAATTACGCTTAAAAAAATTAACGGAAAATATAGTTAAAATCTGTAAAATTTATAATTTTGCATGGTCATACCTGTGTCAGAATAATTTGCTGATGGTTTTCTTTTATAAATAGCCTCAGGCACAACACGAATTAATGTCTAACAGTAATCAGCTAGCATGTTAGTATTTTATTTCCCTTTATAGCTTTCTATCACCAAAATGTCTTGGTGGAAACGTTCAGTGTTTGTCACTTACATCTCCGAGGTTGTTCGGGAAAAATTCCCGACATGAGTGGAGAATGTATTTTCAAAAACATATTACATCCCATAGCTCTGTATGAAGTAAAAAGTTGATTAACAATATCATAATTGTCAAAATTTTTGCAAACATCTAAATGAACCCCAAGCTGAACTTTCTACATTATTTAACAATGAGTTAATACATCATATTTGACCAACTCTCTTATTTGAGGACCAACAAATATTCCTTCTTTAATTTTTCCTTCACTTACATTCGGAAATTTCTGCCTGATGTACAAAAATCCGGGACAATCCTTAGTCATTGTTTTTACAAAATTTTTTATTAGTCCTAGCTTGATATTGAGAAGAGGTAAAAATATTTTTTTGGGCTCATGAATAATATTTTTCCAATTTGGAGTTAAGTTGTCTTGTTTCTTTCACTTGGTAACATAATGTTTATCCCTATCTCTGTTCCATGTTTACCCCTGTCCCATTCGCAAAGCAAACACATGCACTTAGTATAGCCTAATTGCATGCCTAACAAAATAGCTATAATTTTCAAATCACCACATGTTCCAGCTATGTTTTTTATAATTTATTTTTCAAGAAAGTCTTTCATCACATCGTATGTCTCTTTCAAATTAATATCATAAGCGATTGATATCAAAGGATATTTGTTATCGTGTACTAGAACCACTTTCAAACTATACTTGGACAAATCTATGAAAAGGCACCAGTCCTCAGGTTTATGAACTTGTTCTAAGTGCAACATAAACTCATCAATACTTGTGCAATAAACTAGATTAATTTCATCAATAAAGTACTGAGAAAGTTCTTTCTGTCGGCTTTGAAAGCCCAAAATTTTTGTATTTTTTGAAGTAAATTCCAACCTTGCAGTCTTGATCCTAACAGTTCAGTTTGATTTTTTGATAAATTTAAATCCCTAACCAAGTCACTTAATTCACCTAGTGATATAAGATGTGGCTTATTGGAAGAAAATTCAAAATCAAATTCATTGTTGTCTTCTTCAGTACTGTCTGATTCTTCATCGCTGCCTTTGAAACATACATTCACAGGTGGCTCAGGATCTGGAATAATTTCACTATGAGGTACAGGCCTGATTGCAGATTGCAATGAAGGATATTTTAAGTATGTTTAAATTTTTTAGAAATTTCATGCACACTTGTTAAACAAAAGTAACAAACGGTTACAGGATACTTTGGTTCATGCCAAACCATAGGTAAACAAATGGTAAAGCCTTCCGTGTACCTTTCAACCATCCTCTTAAATATAAAGAACAATAAGTGCTTACTATATGAGGAGCCCATGTCTTATCCTGATCACCAATTTTACACAGAAAATACAAATGAAAGGTGCTTTTTTAATTAAAGGTGTAATGTTTTTTCTATTTGATTTTACAGTAAACTCACCACATACATTACAAATGGCATTCATATCATTTACAAAATTTCCAGGCATTATGACACTGCACTGTTAAACTTAAGACAGCAATAAGACTGAACAAAATTAATTCATTCCTAATCCAGTGCTTAATACAAACACAGCTGTGTTTTCAGCTACATGTTTTGACCTGCACAGACATGATTAATCTTGTCTATGAAGGCTCACTCTTCAGTATTAGATATAATGTCCTAATATGTGACTATAATATGATTTAATTCTGTCTAGTATTGTTTATTTATAGCTTATAAATTATGTTAATGAAGTTAAACAATAAAAAATGAGCTAACAAAATACAATATAGGAGCTTAAAATGCTAACTATATGTTGAAAAACTCCTTTAATTAAAATTAAAAATTTTTCAAAAATGGTGGGTGATAGAATGATATTCTGAGTTCATATTCGTTTTCAGCATCAAAAAAAAGATTAAATTCATGAATTGATGTTAGGAAACAAAAATTACGTTTATCAGTGTTATCAATAAAGATTTATGAAATTTATCTCAAATAAATAATGTGAAGTGAAAAAACAAAAAACATTCAAAGCCAGAAAAAGGGAAAATTTTCCCTTTAAATTATCACTCTTCCCAGAAATTATTCTCTTACATAAATCATTAAAATACAAAAAAAAAAATAAATTCAAGTAAACTGTGTAATTAATATTTAGAATCATGATACTTACATTATTTGTTGATTTCTCTGCAAGTGTTTTAACTTCCTGCAGATCTTGTTCAGTCTTGCGTAATTTTTCTCTCAGAATTTCATTTTCCAGTTGTGATTCTTCATATAACTGTAAACAACCATAAATCAGACTTAAGAGAACAAAAAAGCACACATAAAAGACATGAATTATAATTCAACACAAGATGATTCTCATTTTTAATTTAATAAGAGAGACTTGTTTAACACAAACAAAAAGCTATATTAAATGGTTAACGAAATAAATCCATAAGAAAGAATGTTTAAAAATATGTAATACAAAAATATGATGGTAACTGTAAACAAATGGTTATATTTGACTGATTACTGGGTTTGTGCATTTTTGGAGGAAAGTATATTTTTGGCTTGACCAAATCATTGGCCTGCATTTTCCTCAGAACTCAAAAAATTATTGTAACTGCTAAACATATTAAATTTCTGGATAAAAGAAGGCAGTGGGTTCTTATCAATTTTCAAAAAATAGTTCTGTCTCAATTATTTTGTGGATATTATAATCAAATTTATTCAAAATTACATATTCTTACTGATTTTTAATTTTAGAAAAAATGATTCATTTTCAAATTTATTGGTCATTTTAATTCTGTTTTCCTTTCTTTTGCAGTCTGGTTAAGGATGTAAATTTATTTTACAAACGTCATGTTTGTTAACCTCTAACAATACAAGGGTTCTCTGTTCATCAGAATTGCATTCAACACCACCATAAGCTCCTTATGAGTTACTTAAGCTCAAGTCATTAATAGCAAACCTTAGATAGAAAATCCATCTCATCATTATTGAACTGTACATTGGACAGCCATTTTTTGACCACAATTAAAAACACCTCCCTTACAGAGATTTATTTACTGTAAATGATTTAATTTCCTTATCATATAACTATTGACCTCAGTGTTGTTTTACTACATTTTTTTGGGTTGCACCTGCATGTAATGAATCCAAGGATTCAACATCAGTTTTCATGATCTTAAGAAAGTTGCGATCATAATTTGCATGCTCCAATAACAATCCTGTATGATGTCAAAACAAAACTCTAAATTCAAGTTAAAGCTTTCAAAAACTTTTATGGCCAGTTTGAGCAAACCAAACCAAATCATCCATTAAAAGTGTGCCCAAGAAACCACTGCTAAACCCCAATGTCATTTGCAGTTTCTCTGGATGGTCAGCTAGAGATTTTTTCATTACCAAACTGTACATATCATTAATGACATTTGGATTTCAGCTTGTTGATGCCTTACTGTCTGTCATTGTCATCTGAACTCACACCATTCTGAAATTGTTATATGCCTATAATTAATTTTTATTAAAATCCCCGTAGCTTCACTCCCAAAAGCCTGTTATAATCTTCTGAATTATTTACTTTGGCTGTCATCAAGCTACCATCAAAACACAACTTGGTACATCGCTCAAGCATTCTGTTATTATGTATAAAATTAAACATGCAACAAGCACTTGTTACACTAATATACACAATGATGCCGGACAACAATTAATGTGCCCTTACATTAAGTTCTTTTTAAGAAAAAAATAGGGCGAGATACTTTTTGGACAGACCTCGTATATAAAATAAACAATGGTCGGTTGTAAAAAGAATATAAGACTTAATCATTCACTTATTAAATTAATTAATTATCTGGTCTTTCAACTTCATTTTATTTATGTTTTTTGACTGAAAGCCAAAATAAATAATATTGTGGTTTTGAAATATGACTCAAAAACTTGAATGAAAATCTAAATTATTCAGACATTATAAGGAAATAAATAAACATTGAATAAAACATACTTTACAACTCTTTTTTCTAGAGTTTAAAATATGCTTTAAAAGATTACTATTTTTTATCATATCAATTTTGTATGATGTTTATGAAAGTCATAATTTCACAGATGTTTTTGTCATTATAAATTTTGATAGCATGGTTTCTATATTCTGTATTTATGATTTCCAGATGCAGTATTGCAAACTCTGACCTTGATTCTGTTTTTGCTCCTTTGTATGGATATAACACCTCAATAACTGATAATATTTGTAATAAAAAAAATGAAATCTAATAATACAACAACGTTGAAACTTAATAAACACGACAATATTTATATAAAATATTACTATACTAATAATATTATTAAAATATTGATTAATGTTTATAATGATGAAAAATATAAACCAGCATATAAACTATACAATAATATAATAAAACATTTGAAGTTTCATAATGATTCCAATGATTTGTGTGGTGTCTATTAAATAACATGCAAAGATTGTAATAAAATTTATTTTGGGAAAACAAATAGATCAATTAGGGCAAGATTTGCAGAACACTTTAGGTTTTATAAAAACAATAAGTAAGTTAGGTTTCTCTAATCTTGCTGATCATTTAATACTTAATAAACATTTCATCACTGATTTAGACACAAATTTAAAAATAATTGAAATTATAAAAGAATGTGATAATAACAATAAAAAATTACACATTTTAGAAAAGTATTTATACATACAAATATAGACAAAAGTTCAACTTTCTTAATATGCAGACAGAATTTGACAATGATTTTCTTATCAACACTGCGATAGATAACAGTACATTTGTATAAATTATTAAGTAAAATTCATATAAAATTAGTACAGTACTGTATATGTGGCTGGCCACAGGCAATATTGTATTTTAATTTTTGACTACATACTACAATGTATGTGACAGTTTTTAATGTTTAAATTTTAATGTGTAATTTAAAAAAAAAAATTGATTTACTGTTAATGAAGGAAACCCTTGCGCTTTTAATGTAAAAATTAGAGAAGCAATAAGATAAGGTAAGAAATATTGTTAGATTCTGTACTGTTGGTGGAAAGCTAAGTTTTACAAAGATACATCAAATATAAACAGGATTTTATTTTAAAAAAAAATTATTTATTTAAAAATAAAAGGCAAATATAATTTATTTTTCTACAGTTTCCTGCTTTAGAAATACATTTTTCCAGCGAGAAGGAAGGTTTTTTATCGCAGCATTGTAGAATGAAGCTGGTTGCGTCAGGAGCCAATTGCGCACGAATCCCTCCACGTCCTCGTCATATTCAAATTGTTGCCCTCCAAGAGCTTCTTTAAGCAGCCCAAACAAATGGAAATTGCAGGGCGATAGGTCCAGGCTGTAGGGAGGATGATCTAGTTGAGTCCAGTGCATTTCTTCTAGTTTTGAGACTGTTAAAGATCTAGTATGGAGACTGGTGTTGTCGTGGAGGAGGATGGACTCTCGAATCGGTTGGTCTCGTCTTTTGCAACAATATGCAGACCTCACCTCGTTCAACAGTTTGAAATAGTAAGCAGCACTGATTGTGTGTTGGTCATGCAAAAGATCAATGAGCAAAATGCCTCGCCAGTCAAAAAAAAACAGTTGAAAAAACCTTGCCAGCTGACAGTCGAATCTTGGTTTTCACTGGGGCTCCCTTCCCTTTCTTCCGCCACTCTATACTGGCTTGTTTCGACTGGAGAGTGTAGTAGTGGATCCATGTTTTTTCGAAGGTGATAATCCGACTCAAAAATGTATCAACTTCTTTTGCAAACCTTGCTGTAAGCCTCTGACAGATATCTCCAAAGGTCTCAACTTCTGATCTGTGGTCAAAAGAAAATGGCCCCATCTGGCACACACTTTACTGAACTGTAGGTCATTTGTGATGATCGCTTGACAGCTCCCATAAGTTATTCTGTTCTGCAACTTCAGATACTCTCACCCGTCGACTGTCTTCAAGAATGTCTTGAACCATGCAAATGTTTTAGTTTGTAATACTGGTCCACAGACAGCGATCATGTACCTAATTTTCCACTTGTTCTCGTCCTTCCTTGAACTCTTTATGCCAGGCAAACACACGAATCCTTGATAATGTTTGGTCCCCGAACTGTGCAGTTAATCTCTGGAATATTTCTGTCACTTGAACTCCTTCACGAGCAAGAAATTTTATAATTATGTGTTGCGCAGTGAAAGGGTGCACCAGTTGCTTCAACATCATGAGCATTACTGATGAACTGGTTGGGAATATGGAATGGCTGGCTCTCCCCACTCTTAATGACCCCACCCAAGCATACTAGAAGCGCAGACCCAGTCCTACCAACCATAGACGCTCAGGAACAAAAATCCCATTTGTATTTGATTTACCCTCATACTTTTGTCTTTGATATAATTAGTACAGAGGAAGATATGGACAAATACAATAAAAGGAGAATTAATTTTACTAATATATATATATATATATTAGTAAAGATAAAGAATTATATATAATTATATATTGAATGAAGATTATATATATAATCTGATTCCATATCAAAAAAGTTGGCTGACAGTGTCTTCTATAAAGAAAAACAGCCTTCAGTTTATAAAGAGTAAGGGGAAATCTTTTTTTTGTATCAGTGAAAAAATAATTCTTAAAACTATATATCACAGCAAACGTTATATGATTTTATTAGTAATAATTCAAATAAATAATAAAACTATAGATAAGAATCAAAACATATGGAAAATGTAATTTTGCACAATTATCTAGTTCAGATGATTCTGCATTTGATGGAAAAGTTGTATGAATTCATATGGTAGAGGTATGTAAATTAGCCTACAATACAATAAATTTAATTAGATGATTAAATCATACATTTAAGAATGTATGAAAATTAAATATTCTTCATTTCACTCCAATTAAGTCAAGATATGGACAGATCATGTGGGACTAATTTTACTTTAGTTATTACTCATCAAAGTTAAGAAAGGTTAAACACATAAATGTGCACGAATTCTAGCTGGGGTTCTGAAGTAATGTTGGCATTAGTGCAGTGCAGAGAACAGAGTACCATAAGAGGCTATCAAATTTAACTAGAATCTTTTCACCGGCCCAGTAATTCCATCTGCATATATCTACTTTAACCAAGTAACACTTAAGTATTGTTCACAACACAAAAAAATAAAAAAAATATTAGGATCTTTAAATAATTGGAATATATAATTTTTTTATTATACATTATAATACTCTTAGTATATTTAATAAAGATATTTTAGAAAAGAGGAGGATTTTATGGTGTTCTACTTTTATAAAATACAGAAAACTTTATGATAAAATAACCACTTTCAAGCATCAGTTATTATAATGATGGTCACATACAGGTGCATAAAAGGGAAATATTTAATTAGTATTTGAAACAACTAGACTGCATTACACCCCTCTAATAAAAACATTAAAATGGAAGAAGTGTTATTAACTGTTCAGATATAGCTTCGGGTTTGGTCCTAGTAATTGTGATTTTCATGAAAAAATCTCTTTTCCGTATAAATTAAAAAAAATAATATCTATTAATATTAAATGAATCCATTACCGTAAAATTGAAGGATCTCTGCTCTCTAATTTAAAAGTATAAATAAATGAACCAAACAAATGCTTTTAACACTTTATTTACTGTCTCAGTTCAAAACAGTAATGTTTAGAATAAATTAAAATGGAGCGTACTTTTTGTATTTTTAACCACGTAATTGAAAACACTTTTCCAATTATGTTCTTTAAATAACTTTTAAAATTTGAACCAATCATATTTTAAATAGTTGTAACTAACTACTGGCCTGATTTTTATTGAAATGAGAACACACTGATGAAAGACAATAAAAAGTATAAAATAGAACTGCTAATTACAACAGTAGTAAATGGAAAGAGCAAACAAAGTTCCAGCATTTTTTTTATACATACTAAAGGTTGTTTAAATAACAAAACCTAAATAACTGCCAAGAAACCATTTAACTGAAGAAAGAGAATAACAACCGTCATTACTAATACAAAAACAAATAATCAAAATAAAATAAATCGCAGTCAAGTATGTTACACTGTTCCACTAATATTAATCAACTAAAATACTATTGTAAAACTTATCTGGCACAAAGAAACACAATACCTGTGAGACTACTTTAAAAATGATATAAACTGTTTAAAAAACAATTAACATAAACAGATTGAAATAATGCAAGCAGAATTAAAATTCAATATACACCGATCAATTTTAAGCAAAGAATACAATGATTATGACCTCATTACATCTATTGTGCAAATATGATTGGTGATTGTTTATTATAAATTAAAACAGTGTAACTTAGTATTTTTCTTACACTTTAGAATTCGGATTTTATATTCCCATTCTGAACACAAAGTTTATGATGTGGAAAAAAAATTTAGTTTACTCTTCAAACATATTATATATATATATTTATTAGTTTCTTTGTTTGAGGTAACAGGCATCAACTGCTTTGGCCAATTTTCCCTATGAAAATGGAAATTTGTAGCAAATGAAAAATGCATTGTCTGACTGGGATTCAAACCGTGACCTCCGGATGAAAGGTTGAGATGCTACCACTCAACCACAGAGATAGGCAAAACACATTATCTTTGTTTAAATATTTAATTGTACACATATTAGAAAGTTATATATTGTAATAACAGGTCGACTTAATAAAATATTTTGTATAATAAGACCTGTTCAGAATATTGTCAGAATGTTCCATTCTGGATTATGAAAGGTTCTTCTAGTGATATTCAGTACAAGTCTTATTCAAGACATTGGATAATTGTTGTACTTCAAGTTCTCTTAAAATGATATCTAAGTCTTTGATATGTTAAACAATTTGAAGGTGGTTATAAACAAGAGCACAAATGCATTCCTCAACATTCTGAATTCAAAACAAACATTTCATAAAAATTAAAAATATCTGAACATCCTACATAAATTTCTGAACTAATTAAATAAAATTCAATAATGCTTTTACAATAATTCTTTAATTAATACTACCTTAAAATGATTTAAAAATAATTAACATGTAAATATCCAACCAATCCTGACATGATCTATTAATGTATTATTGTACGCAAATCAAAGTAAATATTTATTATGCTATTGTGTAGGTAAAGTAAAAAATAAAAGTTAATATTTTGAGAACTTAAGAGATTTTCAAACAAATTAAGGGCTATAACAATTAAAATAAGGTTAAAATTGTCCTTACATTTTTCAAAAAGGCTTATAAATATACAAAATATTTTAATATTTTTTTTTTATTGGCAATAGCCAAATATAGATAGAATAAAGTAATATTTAAAAATAGAATATGTTGTGATGATGTGGTGTGAGCTGAACAAAAATATTTAAACTAACTAATATTAAAAAAAATTAAACAATCTAAATTAAAAATTAAAGTCATTATACCTTCTTATAATCCAATTCACCATTTTCAGTCGTCGGGGGATTCGATGATACTGAACTCCTGTTGTCACCATCCCCAGAAATTGAACTGAGTCTTGATGTTCTTTCACTACCGGTCTGAAAGAGAAGAAATAAAAATTAAACCAAATTTTGTAAAATATTGTGGTTATACTAATGAAAATTGATAAAATATTTTAAGATACACTCTAGCCAAGAACCCAGCAGAGCAATGATTTGTTTACTTAAAGGTAGAAGTAATATAAGATTCTAGTATACATACTTACCTAGCTTACAAATCAACCATCAGTAAAAATTTGTGAATTTCAGTTTAATTCATCTCTCTACTATTTCAACGGCTTTGTACAGCAGAAGATAGTCATGTCATGTATTTTAAAGGCTTATCTTTAGATATTGAGCATATCTAATTAATTCATACTAAAGTTTGGTGTATAACATACTGCTCTGACATCTTTTAAAAGGAGTTTGGCAAAGCCATAAGGGAGGTAATGTTTTTTTTGCTTTTGGTATGTAAGTACTGATATATTGATTAGCTCCACTCTAGAGCCTAAATGGCTAGACCGATTTTGATAAATGAGTATCAGTGGATTCATCTTGACACTTCAAGTGACATAGGATGAGTTTCAACAGATGAGTTTAAAATTTTAAGGCCTCCAACTCTTGTCTTAGTATGAATAAGATAAAAACTATTACTGATATATTAATATTAAAATATACATAAAACTGTGTGCATGAAAGTAGTTACATTAAATACAGTACTACTTATAACAGTTTTTACGTGAGTGTGAAATTTTCTTATGATAATTAACATTTATTCTTATTCTAATCATGATATAAAAATTAATATTATTTTTAATGGTTAAAAAAAAAGGGGAAGTTTTCATTTCAACCAACCCATATGTTTTTATCATCATCATTACATAGGTTCAAGACTTGCTCTTTACCAAATGAACTGATCTTGATTTTTGTCTGTTTATATATATAAACAGACAAAAATCTCTCTGTCTCTATATATATATATATATACACAGAATGTCCCATATAAAACGCAACCCAACCTTATATTGGTAGGTATTGAAATAATAAAAAGGCATGTGTAAATGTAAATGTAATTTTTATTATTACCATCCATTACCTTACATTTAGAGTAAATGTTGGAAGTAGCCGCCATCTTCTTGAATACAAGCTTCAATTCTTTTTACAGCGTTTCTTGCAACTTTTTTCAAAGTTTGTGGCTGGATATTTAATACAGCTTATTCAATATTGACTTTCAATCGTTCAAGTGTTCGTGGTTTGTTGCTGTAGGCTTTTTCTTTGAGGTAACCCAGTAGAAAACAATCCGCCACAGTCAAATCTGGATATCTTGGTGGTCACAAGCCTCGACCGATAACACAATTACCAAAGAATTCCTCAACAAAATCAGAAGTTGAACCCGCGTAGTGTGATGTCGCACCGTCATGTTGTAGCCAGCAGTATCTGTCTTCCTCTTCCAAGAGTGCAATGAACTGAAATAAAATATCCTGGTATCGTTCTTCATTAATGGTGTACTCGAAAAAAATAGGACCAATTATTTTCGCGCACCACACGCCCAACTTCTGCGGGTGTAATTGTTTTTCGTGATAAACGTGGGGATTTTCAGCACTCAAAATTCTACTGTTTTGGCTGTTTACGTAGCCATCCAAACGAAACCGTGCTTCATCTGTGAAAAATAACGAATCCATAACATTAATTCCCTCACGCAGAAATCAACGGAACCGTTGACAATATTGTAGCCGTTTTTCTTTGTCGGGCTCAAGAAGTCGATGAACCGTTTGAATGCGATAAGGTTACTACCTTATCGCAACAATCACAATTACTATTGTGATTGTTTGGTCGCCCGATGAACAGTTGATTAAGACAAATTAATTTCAGCAGACAAACGTCTGATCGATTTATTTGGCGAGGCGAGTAATCGGTCTTTGATTTCAGTGACTGTATCTGTATTCAACACTGACGCAGATCTTTTGTGTTCTTTGTTATTAACAGAACCGGTCTCTTTAAATTTTGCAACTAACCTTAATACTGATTTGTTAGGAGCTGGTTTATCTGGGTACTAATGGTGAAACAAATCTTGCACTGCAACCACTGATTTCGTACTGAGGTACAACTCAACAATGAAAACACGTTCATCTAGCGAAAACACCATCTTGTCTCTAGCAATACACTGAACGTTATGATTGCATTGTTGTTACTATCGGTAGTGTTCTACTGCTTCGCCGCGATGTTCAGATGTTGGGACGAGTCCATTTCAGTAACGAATAGGGGAGTAAACTTGACTTTTGAAATTTCATGGATGAGTGACTGATGGGTTGCGTTTTATATGGGACGCTCTGTAGTATAAAGGGAGTTCCTTTATAGTTTCCTGTTGTTAAGTTTTCCAGATAAATTACAAGAAACATTTTTTAAATAAAAAATCACACTATTTACTAATTGGTATTTAAAATTTTTATAGCATAAATAATATGTAGCCTAATACCATTTTGAAAGTATACTCACTATACAGTATATTCACGAAAAACTTTTAAGAAAATTAGTAAAAAATATAACACACATTCCAGCCAACCTTGGCTTACACTCGCTCATTTGTCTGCATTCTATTTATTATTTTTAATAAGACACAGTAAAAAATTAATAAATATTTCCACATTTCAGTAAACCTTAGCTCACATATTGTAGCAATCTTTTTTACGTGGTTTTTCTGCATTCCTTTCATTTTTAAAAAACAAGTTCCTTACTGTTACATTTCTTAGAAACATCTGTATTTTTTCTATGTCTATCCATCCATATTTTAAATAAGAATAATATTAAAATATGAAGTGGTTGGTTAGTAAGCTGGTAGTAGTTTATAATTTTTAATGTTTTATTTTTAAGGCCACAAATGTTAAAAATATAAATCTTAAGAATTGAAATAGTACAAATTTAAATAATAAAAATGTTAAAATTGAAAAAGTAGTAATCTAATTTTTTAGACCTTTAATATGTGACATTTATTAAACTTGACAAATTTTTATATATTTTGAACATTAAAAAAAATATAGTTATAGTGTAAAAACAAAATTAATAAAATAAAATTAATCTACAAAGTTGAAATTAAAATTACTATTCATAGATATTCAGTTTCTACAAAAACCATCAACAATTTACCAATTCTTAATTTATTTTGCAGTTTTTTGCAGACTTGAAAAGTAGAAATTTAAGTAAGAATACAATATATTATTTTTCACTTTTTTGTGTCTTTTTTGAAGTTCATTCTATTTTACTTTTAAAAACTTGATTTAAATTTTGTCGTTTAGTTTAGAGTACTGGTAAGATGAGAAAAAAAATCAATTCCCATATTAAAAAAAAAAAACTAGTTAGCACAACAAATAACAAAAACCAACATATCTTGATAAAAATAAGTAAAGGAATGCAAAGAAATAACATTATGTTAATTACTACAAAACAGGGAGCTAAGGCTATGTGGAAAGCAGGAAATATATGTATTAATTTTAAACATATATTTTATATTTATCTGAAAATAATTTAAATATAAGAATGACATCAGGCAATATGCATTATGTGATAGTAATCTGTCTGGTAATAAACTCTCTTTTTTTTATGAACAGGTGATTATCTTTCTTTAATGTACAAGTAATTCAGGGAAATGGGAAATTTTGAAAATTAAATATTCTTATGACAATAATTACTATGTAATCATGATCACAAACAAAGAAAAAATTTCTTTAAATTGTTTATGTGATTTAGTAATTTTTTAATTATAAAATCTCTTAAATTATTTGGAAGAAAATCTTACTACAGGATGCAACAGATAAAATTAAAAAAAAAAAAAATGTTTGTACAAAAATGCACTGTACTCCAAAACATACTTCCAAAAGCATATTTTAGATGCTTTTAACAACTTATAATTTGATTAAAATATATACTTAAGTCCAAGTTATTATTATACAAAATAAGTAAAACATCTGTTAATTATGACTAAGTAACACACTTTAAAATGAAGACTTTACACAGATGTATCTTTATTCTGGACGATCTGGTTAGGTTAATGTCAATTAAACAACTACTTAAAAACATTAAGAACAAAGGAATCATTAAACTACCTGATCTAAAAATAACTCCTTTTTTAAAATAATAAAAATAAAAATAATACAATAAATCTTACAGCGTAACCTTCAGAATCATTGCTTTTTATACTAGTAGCGAGTGAAGCGACAGAACTCGATCTAGAACCTAAATTAGAAGATAATAATGGAGAATGACTGTGACGATTAAAACTACTGGAACGTGAAGGAAGATTGGATGATGTTCTTGAAGATGATGGCGACTGATAACCAGATGATGTTGAAGCATAAGCGGGTGAACCGGGACGTGAACCTAAACCCGATGAATTTAATATACTGTTATAATATGAAGTGGGTGAAGAAGATAAACCGTGATGGGAGGATAATGAAGAAGATGAAGGATAATTCGACAATGAAGATGATCCTGGTAAGATAAGACCACCATAACCGGAAGATGTACCTCCGTAAGTTGAATAAGATGAAGTCGGATTACAGTTAAGATACGGTGATGACTGAGAACTAGTGTTATAATATGAAGAAGAACCTAATAATGTTGGAGAACTGGCAACAGAGTTATACAAACTTCTTGGACGATTACTTGATGTTACTGCTGACGGACGAAGAACACTTGAAGCAGTTCGACGTTGTATGCCACCATTAGAAAAATGTGAATGATAAGAAGCCATAACACATAACAATAACGATACTTATATATTTTTTAAGTTACACACTCAATTCCTATGTTGCTGGTGAGAAAGTTTAATTCGTACGTAAAAAAATAAATACTGGCAACTATTGTATATGAACCGCAACAGGGGAAGATCCCCGAACAAATGACACTGTGAGTTCAGAGCTACTCTGTCTGTTACATTACTCCACCACTGCGTGCTCTCTGCTTCATGAGAAACAGTGATGATGTAACTCTAAAAATAGACATCCCACCTGCCTCTACTACACAACAAGACAAATGACCGACCGACCGACAAGCAAAGGCCACAGCCAATTACGGTAATAACAACAAAACAAACATGTGATAGATCAGGTATAATTAACAATAAGCCACAATAAATTAATAATAATTTCAGCTATTATATTAAAATATTAAAAATAGCTGTAAATAATTATCATAACCAGTGAAATGAATCCGTTAAACAAATTAATAGTAACTTCGTGAAATTACACAATTGAAACACAATAATATTAATGATGTTGTGTAAGAGATTCACTTCATTAATAACATATAAGTTTACAACTATCACAACAACATAAGAGAGGAAACAGCTAGGGCCAAACTGTTTCTAGAATTAAACAAAAAATTATAGATAAATTTAAGTGAAATTATTTATTTATTTCTAAATATGCAGGAGAAATTCCACTGATACAATTAAATTATAACAATAAAATAAATAGTGTTAGGTAACAATACAAAATAAATCATTCATACTGCAAAAGATCTTTTGAAAGCAAATCAATAGAGTATAAAATTATACGAATCAAACCAGTGTTGATTAAAAATGTATGATAAGGCGACTAAAAGCTGATTACCAAATAATACCTCCAGACAAGTTAAAGTAATTGATTATTACCTCTTACTAAATGATCAGTTATGTAAAAATTGAACAATTATACCAATTCAGGACAATTTTAACATTTATACGTAAATTGTATGGGTAAAAAAAATTAACTCTTTCCATAGCAGTTTCATTTCTAGGTATCCTTAATAAATTAGAGATGATTGTAAAATCATGTTCAGAATAAGCCATTATAGAACCCAATTCTAAATGCTGAATAACATAAAAAAGAATGAGAAGTATTTCCAAGTAGTTGTTTTTGAACCACAGTGAATGGATGCCATATAAGAGAACAATAAGTAAGAATGGGATAAACAAAAGAAAAATAAAGTGTCCTGAATGTGTCAATCTTTTAAAATGTTTAGAGAATCTTTTGATAGTTAATTTTTTTAGTAGGTTTTGATGCAGTAAATTGCATTCAATGTGTATTTGAAAAGGCAATTTGCTATCAAAAGTAACACCTAAATCCTTGATATTCAAAACATGTGAAACAATATTACAATCTAAATTATAATTAAAATGTGAAGTATCTCTATCAAAAGATGTATGAAAGCATTTGTTCAATTATTAAAAAAATAAACAAAAAACTTTTAATCAGCCATTATAAGCCATTGACTATAGATAAAAGCTGATGTAACTTATATACTAATGAAAGAATTTGAATTTAGATATATAAAATAATGCTTAAAACATCCTCAGAGAGAGAATGAAGCATTAAAATTTTCACAAGCTGTGATCACTGACCTAGTTAAGAATTAAAACATTTTTAATAATAACCACTAGACTGTTCCATTTTGCTAAAATATTGATGGTAGGTAATTGAAAATGAGATTTACAAATAATTAATTTAAAAAAAAAGGAGAAAGAAAGGAGAATATCAATTTCCAAGGTATTTATCACCAAACTCAATTTAATTGAGTAGTAACTTAAAAACAATTCCAACGTTGCAAGACAGATTTCTCTGGTCTTTGTACTGCTCGGTGAATCCAAGTGCTTCTTTATTATAATTACATTTTTTTTTTTTAGTTTATCCAAAAAGAAAAGTAAAACTAATACAAGAGAGAGAATTGTCTTTGATATTAAACTAACTAGCCTTATACTTCTTAAAATCCAATGATTCTCCATCTGACTCAGAAAGCAGTATATTGAACAATTAAAATGTGTGAAGTAAGGATAAAAATATGAATTAAGAAGGCTACAGCATTATTTAATAAATTGTTACGTAGATTAAACAGCATTGATTATTCCGTGCATGCTTTAGTGGTTAATGGTGACATAAGTAGATTCACACAATTTAAATTACATTTCTTCAAAAATGAATAATCTTCAGTAATATAGATTAAAAAAAAATTTTCCTGCATACAACTTTAGCAGTGATGTAATGACAGATGCTGTAAGCTAATTGTATATTTAAAAAAATGTTTATCATTCAATAAATTTTCAATTTTGACTTTTTAACTAGACATCTTCAATTTAGTGTCTAATTTAAAAGTTTTAAAAATTGTTTAAATATATTGAAAGAATATTATTTTTTACTTTTTAAGGTAACTGTATTTCATTTTAAAAAAATATATAAATCTTTAATCTTATTTCTATTTAAAATATGAAAAGACCTACAGAAAATGCTGCCCTAATAAAAATAAAAAGCTATCCCCAAGAGATCTGTGTACTGACAAAAAAAAAGAAGAGAAATACTATGAAACTGATATAAAGAGACTGAGGTTTTGACTGATTACATAGATTAGAAAAATACTGTGAAAATTAGAATGACGCTACAACTCAAATCACATATAACTAACTAATAATCCACTACTGAGCAATGATGAAAATGAAAAAATAAAATTATCTTTAAAAAAAAATCCTTTCAAGTTATCAAAAAAGATTTTGCAATGGGACCACCAAAAGCAACTTCAAAAAAAACAACAAAAAACAGAATCATCAAAAATGAATCTGTATGAAAAGGGAGAGAAGAGTGGTAAGGAGGGAGGATACATAAATATTCTGCCTTAACAACTGGTAAAAAAAAAGTAAAAATATAAAACACATCCTTTCTGCTAGTACAGCAAAAATTGCTGGTAGCTATTTCTCAATTAAAAGTGGTTTCATTCATAACCTAAGGAGCAAGATTCAGCCATAATTGCTTAATAATATTAAAAGTACATTCAACTGTAGAAAATATACCTCCATGTGAAATACTTTTAAAACTTAATTTATCACATTAACATTTAATAGTTGTAATAAAAAAACGAACCAATTTAAACAGGAAAAACCACCAAAAAAACTGTCCAAACAAGTTTTTAATCTATGATAAATTTAATTAAATAAGTGGCAGATAAATCTGTAAAACGCAAAATCCAAGTATGAGAGTAGAATTCATGTAGAGAATTCTACTTTATAACACATTAAACTTTAACAGTTTAGTTTAACTGTGACATGGTAGACAGAATATTCTATTGCCTTAACTATAACCCCCTACACCTACAAAACTATAAATAGAAACACACACACACACACAGACGTACAGCCTATATAAATACAGATTTAACTAAGCCTATGATGCAAAATATATGAGGTCAATTATAACAAACAGATTTTGTAGTGTATAATGAAATGATAGATTACTTCAACTGATGTCCCTTCCTTTAATACTAGACTGAAACTGGGCCTATTATAACATAATGATGACTACAATAGTAAAAAAAAAAAAAAAAATACAAACAAAAATGGGACACCTGACATTTATATGTGGGTCAGGTTTATTTCTGTAGTAATAATAATAATATAAACATAAAACAAGAAATAAATGACACAATTAAAAATTGTGCCACTACAGTTTTTTTATTACTATTAATTTTTAATTATACATTTGAACTAGCACATTTTCAGCGAGTGCTTCGTTATCACTTTTTAATATACAATAAATTTTTCTTCAAAACCAAAAATATAAAATTGAGGAAAGGATTTATTTTTATTATATAAAATTCTGTATGGTTTAACTTTATATAAATATAAAAAAGAATATACTTTTATAAATTTAAGAAAGAATATACCTTAATGAAATACAGGTATGAATAAAAATGTTACAAGAAAAGTGATAGATTGATACTTTTAAAAAATTAATGGAATTTTTTAAAATTGTGTTGATTTCAAAACAAATTATATGAATTGGAAAGATGGAGAGCGAAGAGAGAAGGCCGACTGAATTTTATGTATTAAAACTGTCCAATACACCGACTGTAAAGATGACTGCTACTATTTTTATGTTTATCTACAGACTTAACCCAGAGTCCAGTAGAGTTACAAAAATTTGTAGGATCACAGCAAATTGATGTTCTTAACATTACAACATTGACCTCAAACTTAGGCTGTAAGGAGGGACCTGGAGAGTCAATTGTGTGTTGTAATTCATCAAGATGACATGTCTTAATAAACTTCTATCATCAGGTCTGTTATCTTTTGCAGCATAGGTTAATTATCTATATTGTATTGTTTTTGGTGACACATCTTTTTTATCATTTATAGATGCTGTTTAGCAGAACACCCTACAAGACACTTTTTGAGTCATTTAAATGTTAAAAGGTACATTAAGATTCAGTAGGACAAACTTTGATTGACTTTTGATCAATCAAAAGATTTAGAAATTTTATTTTGAAAGATTGAAAATTTTTAACCTGTTAATCATGAAAAATTTGGCATTACAATAATAAAGCTGACTAACAAAATTGGAGTATTTTTATTTTCCTGATGTTTGAGAATTATCTTTATTCAGCCAGTCCACTCATCCTGTATTATACTTGCTGGTTACAGCAAGTATAATACAGGATGATTGGGTAGGTAATTTTATTACTTAACCAATGGTTAAATAATACAAAAAAAAAATGACTTACTATTGGCCAGGCGTCTTAAAGAGACCTATTTGGTATATTAGCATGGATTGTGAACCTTGAATTTATCTGACAGGCACTTAAAACATTAGGCTTACTATGTAGTCACTGGACAGGAGTAAAGTAAAGTATCTTCAGCATGGACCTAGCAGGGTTATAATACATCTTTACAATTGAAAATGGGGAAAGGATGATCTACCATGGGACAAACTGTAAGTACAAGACCAAAAAACCTCATCAAAAGGAAAGCAGTTAAAAAATAGAAATGGAAACAATTAAATAATTATTTTGAGTAGATTTTAAATAATGTACAGTAACAAATTTATTGAATATTTATAAAAAAAACAATTTCTGCAATATTTTTAATTTAAAAAACCTAACCAAATATTTCTTAAAAAACCACTATACAATAATAACAAAAAAAACCACTAATAATAACTGATTTTAAGATTGAAACAAATTATAATAGAATCAAGTTTATTTGCAAATAATCTTCTACACAAAAGCTTATATGGAAGTAAGGTCACAAATGCTTTCTTGTAATAATATATGGTGAAAAACTTTACAACTTTTTAAGCTTATTATACAACATATATAATTTTGACTTGTAATATACATAATATATAATAATAAAATTTTAACTAACAGCATGAAACTTCCAAATTTTACGCACGTATTAGAACTACCACTTTGTTCTTATGAGAAACATAACTGATTTTCATAGATTCATGTCATATAATTCACTTAAAAGAAATAAAATTTGTTTAAAGGTTATTTCGCAAAATGTAACATAAAGAATCACCTAGTAGGACAATTCAGTCGTATAACAATTTTAGTGACACTAGAATTATAAAAATGTTTTACACTGATGTGTAAAAGATAACCTGAGGTAAGGTATTTCACAATACAGGGTTTACAGGAAATTTTTATTGAAACCAGATATAATCAGTGCCAGTTTTTGATCAAGCTTTAACATTTCTTGCATGACCAGAGTGAAGATGAATCAAGGAGACATTTTTTTCAACAGAAAAGATGAATCAGAATTTTACAGACATCTGTAATTTTGACATATCAACACCCGATTTCCAGGTTGATTGTACAAATATAAAAAAAACCCACTCTTTAATCTTACACCTTGAAGTTTTCCTTTAAGGATTCTGATATACTTTTAATGTAATTAACGAACGACCTATACCAATTGAATCGCTGACCTTTGATCTCAAGCAATCTTACAGTTGCAGAAGTAATGCCAGAAATCTATTTGACAAGAAAATAACTGCATGTGGAATATCAAACTAGCATTTTAACCCACTATTAACCATCAGAAATGAAAATCAAAGTATTTTTCTACATTACGACTCTAAAATGTCTTGTATACCTTCTGAACATTAGATTTCTAGGTCATGAAGTTTTTGAAAATAATATTAAAAAAAAATATCATAAATTGCATGTAACATGTACATAAATTATACACAATATCACACAGTTAGTCCAGATTTTGCAAACAGAGAAACTAAATTACAACGAATAAAATATTGGACTCGATCCAATGAGACAAACATTTGCTCTTTTTTAATATATTATACTCGATGTTGTTTAGGATTACGGTTCACTTCATTTATCACATACATCTAAAATATGCATGTGTGTTATAATTAACTACATATACATACATACATACATACATACATAAGAGTTAATTGATAATTGATGAAAATAGAAAACAAAAATTTAGACAGAATAAACAGAAGTGATAAATGTGTATACAACAAAGGTCAAAGCTATTTAAAATCTTAAGGAGAAAAACTCCTACGTTATGTTTCTATTATTATCATCATCATTTTTAATATGAGGCGTTAATTACATTAATATTATTTTACTTTTAGTTTCATTATATTATACCTAATATTACATGAATAACCGGTCTAGTTGTAAAACTTGTTATAAAGCAGCTGATTTTAAAGTCAAGAGTTCTCAGGGTCGAATCCAAATGAAGGTAATTGCTTTTATTTAAATTTGCATATTAAATTGTAGATAATGGAGTTATTTGGTGGTTGGGTTTCAATTAACCACATGTTTCAAGTGCGGTCAGCCTTATTCTACACAACACTTAATCTCATTCACACGTCAAAAACAAAGGATGTGGCTACCTACAGACCTCGAATCTAGAAAGTTGCATGGGATATCTGAAGACTTCTAAAATATTTTTTAAGAAATAAATAAATTATATGAATAGGAATAACAATATTATAATTTTGCTCCAGGACTCTACAATTATACCACAAAATTTAATTTAACAGTAAAATATGTCATTTTAACAATAAAAACACAAACAATAATTATTAAGAATAAATAATCTTTATAAGATATCATAATTCAATTAAATTATAGCTGATTTTATAGTTACTTTTTATTTATTTTCCTACCTTCATGGAACTCTCTGTTTGTATTGTGTAAGAAAATAGATTAATGATCATCATTTTTATATGAAAAACTACACATTACTATTACATGTCGCAACTACACTGTTCAGGGTACATGTTACAGTTACAAATTGAAATATTTTGCTATTTTTCATGTGGTATAAATTCCTCTATAGTATAGAATGCTGTAAACACTTTTAATCAGCTTTTTTAAATTAATTTATGTTTTTCTGACACCGTGTTTATTTGTTCAGGGGACTGGGTGATAATTTTAAGACCAACTCAGCTTGGATTCTTTTCCTACACTGTTGATTAATGTCGCATAAGGTTATGCAAATCAGTTATGCCTCTGCTAATTAACAACTAACATTTTTTTTCTCACAAGATTAAGTATGTATATAGATAAAGATGGAGATGAAAATTCTATTTTTTGATAAAATTTTCCTTATAAGATTCCAGTTTTTGAATAATAAATGTATCGAACAATTATTAAATAAATAAATAAATACTGTTCAATACATTTATAACACTTTCTGGAATTTAAATATTCATTAGATTTAGTCAGCTTTCTGACAATATAGGATACACAAATACAATAAAAAGTCTATATAATAAGCTATACGTTATGTTTTGTAAATTTAAAAAGTAGTTTTTGTTATATGTAATTCATATGTTGATTTGATAGTAAGTTTACTACTTTAACTACTCCTAAAAACTTAGCGGTTGATAGATACACACTCTTTCATCAGCTGATCATTCACTGTTAACTCTGGCAAACAGTGCTTTTTTTTTATTAACAAATTTTTTAGAATTCTAATTATATATTGATTAAAATGAGTGATAATTAATTTAATCTATCATCCATTTTTTCAATGATTCCACAAAATTAATATAATTAATTTATAGCATACTTGTAGATACGAGTTTGCACTTATACCCTCTATATACAATAGATTACGATTTAAAATAAAATTTTCCCAGAATCAAGTACGTATTTCATTAAAACATTCTCCGATTAAAATGTTGCAAAGATTTATCCTACCTTTTAAAAAAGCCTATTATCCTTTTCAAATATCGTTTCAATATTTAAAATAGTTTTAAATTTATTTTTCTCGTAGTCACTTATTTATTTCTCCCTTTCCCTTATTAAATTTGTTATAAAGTTGATAGACCATATTCACAAAATATTAATTTCATTTACCATTTCACCAGCATCACAAACATAATTTGTAAAACCCTTTAAAATTTAAAAAGACATTGAGTAATTACCTAAATACAATACATTTCAGAATCAAGCCATTTTATGTATAGCATCTTGTCTTCTCTTAGACAAATTCTAATTTTTTTTTTTAAATTCACATTATGCTATTTTCTGTCATAACTATCTTCAAAAGAATATTTTGTTTTAATTAGCGTATTTATTCGAGTACTCCCTGCCCCCGAATAAGCCCCACACCTCGATTTTCCGGACCGGAACACTAAAAAAAAAATCGACTATATACCGGTATTTTAAAGTGCAACAGATATGATAAAAAAATACGTAAATACGAAAATATTCAGAAAGTAAAGAATTGAATTCGTTCATTTAAATTATAATATTAATATTACATTAATAATTAATTACCGTAAGTACTAGTTTAGTTCAGAATCAGTAAGCCAGTAAAATGAAAAGAACCCACCGGGTTGGTCTAGTGGTGAACGCGTCTTCCCAAATCAGCTGATTTGGAAGTCGAGAGTTCGAGCGTTCAAGTCTTAGTAAAGCCAGTTATTTTTACACGGATTTGAATACTAGATCGTGGACACCGGTGTTCTTTGATGGTTGGGTTTCAATTAACCACACATCTCAGAAATGGTTGAACCGAGACTGTACAAGACTACACTTCATTTACACTCATACATATCATCCTCATTCATCCTATGAAGTATTATCTAAACGGTAGTTACCGGAGGCTAAACTCGAAAAAAAAAAGAAAAATAAAACGAAAAGAAAGTATCATGTTGAAAAGGATCATTTCAATACACTTTTTAATACGGGATTTTATTTTTAATTAATCACTATCACTGTCAATGTCTGTAGAAGAGTTACTGGTAGTCTCCATGTCGCTCTGCCAAAGATCGTCTTCACTTCCATCAAGTTCATTAGAAATTCCGCATTTTTTAAAATCTTTCCTTACTAATTCCGTGGAAATACCTTCCCAAGCATCTTTTATCCATACACAAATCTGGTTAAAATCTGAACGTTTGATTCTTCCTGTAGGCATGAGAAAGAAATTTTCATCAGCCATTCATTTACTGTAGAGTTGTTTTAATGTAGATTTGAACGGTTTATTAATTCCGACATCTAGTGGTTGCAATAGAGATGTCAATGCGCCTGGAATTATTACTTAGTCTGTCATATCCTTTTTATAAATGTCTTTCACTTTGTCAGTCGTATGCCCCCGATAACTATCCATTACTAGCATACCGGTATTTTTTTTATTAAGTAAATCTCCTGATCGCTTTTGCCATACACACCTGATCTAATCTAAAATTAAGGTTTTGTCCATCCAACCTGATTCCTGTGCTCTGATAACTCCATTTACCTGTACGGTAGGAAGAGTTTTTCTTTTAAAAACAATGTACGGAGGTAATTTTGATCCATCAGAAGTAATGCAAAGCATAACACTACACCTTTGTTTTTCATTACCACCAGTGCGAATAGTAACACATTTTTCATCTTTTTTGTTTACGGTTTTGTCAAATGGCATTTCAAAATATACGGGGGTTTGAGCAGCGTTTCCTATTTGGGAAGGCAAATAGCGTTTATCTTTTATAAGATTTATTATGTATTTGTGAAAATGTAATATTTTTTGTTCATAACCATCTGGAAGTCGTTGAGAAATGGTCGTCTCTTCTTGACAAATCATTTCGTGTAAAATCAACTTTATTCAATGATTTAGCAATTTCACGAGCATATGATTAACACATTTCTGTTGTGACAGCATAACCACATTTCCTTTTTTCCATAACAGTCATACAATTCTTTTTCTATGTCTGTGTATTTTGGTTTTAAGCCACGAAAAGCTCTTTTATTACCAGTGCCTTTCACCAGAAGTTGTTTCTTCTTATGCCAGTTTTGAATGCAGCCTTCATCTACACCAAATTTCTTCCTGCCGCCCGATTTCCAATTTTTTCAGCCTCTCCTATAATGTGCAGTTATTCATTTACTGTAAAAGATCGTAGGCGTTGTCCTTTTGCACTCATTTTAATGCCGTAATTAAAATAAATCACTGTATTAAACTTTTAACAGATAAAATGCACATAACCGTCCACATATACAAACAGTACAATGACTATGGCGAATAGACAAGACGATGATGGGTAACTGATACAGTAACTGTAGTGTCATTAGAACTGGGTGCAGCCTATACAGAATGAATCAGTTTTATAATAATACTGTAACTTCGTTCCTATTGATAATATGAACAGGATGTTAATAATTAAGGATGTATTCTGTATAGGTGGCATCGTTTACTTTACATAAATCATCCTGGCTAAAGGCTATGTTTCAAATAAGCCCCGCACCCTTAGTTTTTCTCTCCAATTCCAAGAAAAAATATGCAGGGGTACTCGAAATTACGGTATTTTATCAAAGGACCAAATCTCGTGATCAGCACTAGCAGTCAAATCCCTGCAGCATTCCGATTCAACATCGGTAATTATTTTATCTATGAATGATATCTGAAAAAATACTAGCAATCCTAATTGCTTATCAAACAATAGTCAATCAAAAGCTAAACATTACAACATGGTGATTTTAAAATATCAATATTAAAATTTTCTGTAACAGTAAATTTCTTTTCTTTTATATCTATTTATTACAAAAGAAAAAGTATTTTAATGGCTAAAATTTTGGGCACCCAGTTTTTTTTTATACTTCTTGATGATTTTAGATCCAAGAACAAAATCTAAAAAATAAACGTATCACACAATTCTGTATGGAGAGATTGTGTGTAGATATATATTTTGCTTATTATCTCTGAAACAAGGTTAACATTCAAATCGATCTGAAAGTTTGTACAACTCATGTCTTGAAGCAACAAATTTATTAATTTTTATTAAAAATTACATAAGGAATTCTGATAGTTTCTTTTTAACTCACAGTGTAGTACAGCCAGGAAAACTTAAAAATAAATTTCCTATTTTTTGTGAACTAGTTGTTAAACTATGATTATATATTTCAATGGATCATTCAAAAAATGTATTCATACATATACATATCTACTTTCTGAAATATACATAAATATATACAAAAATCCTTACTGTTCCCCATAGTTTTTTTTACCATCTATTCAAGCCACTGAATAATTTTATTTACATTAAATAGTTTAACCTTTACACCAGGAGCTATAATTTTTGTATGATGTTCATTGTCCAAGTAGCAGCATTAAAATCAGATTTGTTACCTCACATATGATAGTTTTTATCAACATTTTTGTTTTTTAAAAGTTTAATAAATGCTAAACAATTTTTAACTGGGGGTATCATTTGAAAATTTATATATATATATATAAAAACAATATTTTCAATTGTATTTAGATGGCATTAATTACAAAAAGGAAAGTATTATAATATTACATTTTCTTAGTTTACTAAGTTTTCTGGTTATTTTAGGAAATTGTATCACGATTTAAATATGCCTCACTGGTGAAGGAAGTTACACTTACGGGCTTGATCTTATTTGCTGGATAAAGCTTGTTAACTTTCATATTAAGACAGATTTAAGCTTGCATTCAAAATCCCTCTCTTTCATAGACTCCTACTACTGTTTGTTAAAATTTCATATCCTTCAAATGAAGGATGTTCTACTTAATATTCCTTTATAATCTGTGTTTCGTATGAAATAAAACAAAAACTATTTTAAAAATATATATTTTTGTTAACGCATGGAGGTCAAACAAAAAGTAGTAACAAAATTAAGAAAAAGTTAACAGACAAATTAAAAATCGATAATAAGATAAACAAAAATAAAATTCTTAATTAAATGAATATAATTTGTAATGAAATAGCAAAATATCTTGTTATTGACATAATCACTATATACTTAACCGGCATTTCAAAACTGTCTATTTTTAGATCTTTATTCTAAACACGACATCAGTCAGACTTGGAAGCAGTAATGATGTTTTAAGAAAAATGAGTAATCAAGAATTGGCATATTTCCATCGATCTGAATGTTTTATAACCACAATATTATGTCAGAAGTCTAGCAGTTTTGTTTTCATTGCAGTGAAACATATTTCTTCCGACATCAACCATACCACCATTCATATTGGTAACAAATCAGCTGCTATATATAAAAACAAAACATTACCTGGTTGAGAAAATAATTTATTGAAAAAAGAAAAAAAGGAGTTGTAAAATTAAAACCATAATTAGAGTAGACTTTAAAGAATGGTGTTTGCAAGTGTTTGTGAGTATGAGTGTACTCACAAATGCAGGCTTTTACGAATAATAATGTTACACAAGAGATCGAATGTCAAAGAAAGTCTTAAACCTACACATTTGGGATGCTACTTCATGAAACCCACAAGAGCACCTGGGATTTTGAATTTGGCAAAACATAATGCAACTAATACTAAATAAAACTTATGTAGCATAATTCTATTAATATAATACAATTGTTTTTTTTTTTGAAAATAAGAGAATATCACAAAAAAAAATATTTAATGATTATGTCTGCTTGTGTTTATAAAAACACAAGTGGACGTTTCCTTTTTAATAATTGCTTGAAAATTACTTGTAAACGTAAAAACATACGTTTGAAATAATATAGTGTAATGAACCGGGCAATACAAGATTTCCATAACGTAAAAAGCTTTCAAATCATACACATGGATGTACATGAACACACACCTGCGCACAGAATAGGTTCTTATGAATTACATTTTTACGAGTATTACAACTTTCATAAAACAAAATTGTGTAGACAGACAAGAACAAACAAACCTTAAAAAATATATATACCATTATACTTTTTTTAACTTCACACTTATTCTAATAATGCTGAATTTGTTCAAAATTAAATATTAACACCTAATTAAAAATTCTGAGAATATAGTTTTTTGAATACAATCATAAAAAACTATACATAAAAAAATCTTAAAAATAAATTTATAATAATCAAATTTTAATTTTGAATTTTTAGAAGTCAGCAGTGAATTAAAAAATTCAAAATTTTTGAATAACTAGCTATAAATTATCTTAAAATGTATTTTAATGTGTTTCTAGTTTAGTTATTGAGTACAGTAAATTTTATTTTAGTTTACTGCTGCTTACGAGACTACTAATCACACAAGGAAATACATATTTTTTACCCAAAGTTTTCAAAGTGATTTTCTTAAATTTTTGCATGGGAATTCTTAAATATCAGACTATTGTTTATTACAACAAAATATTCTTTAAAATATCTATACAGACAATAGAGGATTTTGTTTAAAATGTTTTCCACTATGGAAATTATGGGGGAAAAATTTAGTAATTAACATACAACAGAGGGTAACAGAGAGTAATTAACATATTATCCCTGCAAAATAACACAAAATTACTGAATTCAAATTTTTATCAAGAGAGGAGAAAGAAAATAAATAGCAAGCCAAATTGTCTTGTTTTTTAATTTGATTTTTGTAAAAAGTATCTCATTTGTAACATGAATAAAAAAAAATTTAATTAAAAAATACAAGATATCTCTGCATACGGAAGATTATAACCAAATATTTTGAATCTTAATTAAAAAAAAAAATTGCTTTTACACTTTTAGTATTACCTTTCCTACTTCTTGTACAAATAACTGTTATAGTATAAATACAACAGGTATTAGTGAATATATTAAATAGGTTGCTAGTCATTACAATCATTAATAAGCTGAACAATGCATCAAACAGCGAATCATAACTAAACTTTTGTTGTATAACGTTAAAAAGAATATACTGATAAAAATTAATGTTGAAAAAACAGCAAAAAGTATACACAGTGGGCGCATTAATTTATTCAAAAGATTATTGGATAAATAATCATACATAACAAACAGATAAATATTTTCATAGTAAACCTCTTTTATAAATCATTGTCATTCCTTCCTACATTTCATTACTACATCTAACATAAAAAAAAATTAACATGTTCATGCCACATCATATGTACAATGTGTTATGCCTGTACTTGCCTGCTGGCCAGTTCATGTAGATCACATGCTCTTCGTTCTAATGATGAGGTCCAGTATGTTGCTGGATTTATGTTTACTGGTCTAGATTCTAACTAAAACTTCAGCTGTATTGTAATAAATTAATTTAGATTATCTTTCAAAAACAGAGTATTCCCCAGCTCCCTAAAGTCTTTCGTTGTTGATTTCCTGTTTAAGAAATTTTTAAGCACTTGCATTTAATTTAAAAATTGTAGACCATTTTGTTCTTTTCCAAAAAAGATCTAAAGTATTTGACAAGATTATGAAAAATAATCTTTTAACATTCCCTGAGAAGTATAACATATTGACAAACTTTCAGCATGATTAGGGAAATATTGTCTACCAATACAGTCATTTCCTAGTTTTTTGGAAATATTTTACATTGCAAGAATAACAAAAGTTTCAATTTTAAAGTTTCTAATATTTCAATAAACAATTCAACTTAGTTTCTCATTTTGTACTGATGAAATAATTTAGTAGATATGATATCAGAATTGGTCTTGCAACTGCTCATACCTTACCGAAAAAAAAAAACCATCTAGTTGAAATTTCATCTTTTGATAATAATGGACATAAAAATATAGGTGTGTGTGTGTGTGTGTGTGTATATATATATATATATATATATGTCTGAAGATATATTATTTAAAAATTCTATATTAGCAATTAAAAAAATTATTCACTGAATATATTGTAATAATCTGAAATTTAAATGCAGATAAAACCATTACAACGTGCTTCTCAGGTAAATGTAATATGGCTCAATGCGTAGATAGAATTTCCATCAATTATAACGATACTATTTCTGTTGCCCATAAAGCAAAACTTCTGTGCTTTACTAGGTTAATAATTTTCTTGGATGATCAAATTGTTTTCATTTGGAACAAATCAAATCTTACTCTTCTGCTTTGAAATGTCTCAATAAAATGCTAAGCTTGTGATCATTATTGAATATTTAAAAAAATAAGCTTATGTATATTTCCAAACAAAGTACATTATCATCTCTTGGAGCTCCTTCAGAAAGTCAGAATGACTTTCCAAGACACAAAAATGGGCTAAGAAATCATTGTTTGGCACCTATTAGTATGAATCATGTAGAATGATATTTAAAAGATTAAACATTTTAAATTATTCATGTATTAATACTTATGAATGTACAACCATTGACAAAAGGGTAGTCACGTATCCTTAAAAAATAACAATATCCATCTCTACCAAACCAAATAAAAACATTTTCACATAACTCAACACAATATTTCGTTGAAGAAATATTGGCTTATAAGAAAGGATCTTATTCTGCTTCCACTGCCATTTTTAACATATAACTGAGCCATTTATTACACAACTGCAAAGGAGTTTAATGTTTTAGGGTGCATGTATGTATGTTCTAGTGTAGCAGCTCAACGACCAAACCGATTTAGATGATGACGTCGCATTGGAATCCTTTTGTTACGAGGAGTGGCATTGGCTATTTAAATATATATATATATTAACTGTAACTATAAGGCCAAAAAAAAAATCATATAAATGATTCTAAATGGATAATCGATAGTATTTTATCGATTTATTTGTATTGAAAATAGTTGTTTTAAGATCTGCTACGATATTGAATGAATGAATTACAGTAGTAAAAATTGATTAGTTTATTTTATAATTATTATTATTATTGTTATTTATTGTTTATAAAAATTTAAGAAAAAATCCTATGCTTTTTTTTTAATGGGCAGTATGTTCGATCATGTAAGCATGTTCTTCTTGCACTTATTTGTTGGTGTTGTTTCTTCTTGCTTATTTATAAACATTTAAGAAAAAAAAAGTATGATTTTTTTTTTAACAGGCAGTATGTTCAATCATGTAAGCATGTTCTTTATTGCTAAATATTAACTACTAATTCCTTTCTTTTATTGCACAATTCACATCTTAGATATGAGATATAAGTTTCCCAAATCGTTCAGAATGAAGTGTTGAGATGTGAACTATTCAAAAACGACTCGTTCATCACATAGATTTTTTCACATCTATCAATTGATCAATTTTATTCATGTATCAAGTGTTTTTATACTACTGCCCAAAAAGGAGTGTAATTGTTATTGTTTATATACGTATGTATGTACGTTTGTTTCACCGTAGAAGCTCAATGGCTGAACTGATTTAGATGTTTGACCACGTGTTGGAATCCTTACATTACCAGGAGTGTCATAGACCTTATAAATATATACATATGTTTAAACAGATGTAAAAATTTTGAAAAAATATATAAACAAAATTGTCACCCGCATGCTCTTCAATTATCCTACATTAAAGAGCAGACAGTTTTTTCGACAGTCATGGTTTTTTAATTTTTAATATTTATCTTGTATATAAAATTTTCCCACCAACTTATTTAAAATGTAATTAAAAGATTCTCTTTAACTGAAACAGTATTACTTTGTTGATGAATTTTAAAATAATATTAGTTGCAGCTTAACAGACTTATACAATACCTACTAATCCCATCATTAAATGGGATTCATTTCTGATACATTATATGATATTAAGTTACTATTTATAAACAACTTCTGGTTCTTTACATTTTATTTGAGCCTTATACAAATTCTCAAAAATTAAAAAATATTTTTAGGTTTTTTGTATCTGTATTCAACCTGTCAAAAAACAAGTGCTCAAAAGCTTTCGTTAATGATTTTTTTAATTATTATTTATTTTATAATTATTTATGATTTCATTTGTTTATATTTTATAACTACTTATGCTTTTTGTGATACTGCTCTGATCAAAGGTTTTACTAGGTTCCCCCTTTATCCATTCGAGCAAATGCTGAGGCAGTTCCTTCTTTTGTAGATTAGCATATCTATCTGTTTCTGACATACATTACTGTATTATTATGTACTGATCAGAATAAAAAATTTATTTATTTCAGTTGATGGTTAAATAAATATAAATGTATTCATACAGATTAAGGAATAAAATTAAAAAGAATTTGATTAAAAAGGAAAAGCTTACTACCATTCAACCAATCTCCTATCTACAAGCAATCTGCCTTCATGCAGAAGGTTCTGGGCTCAAATCCTGGTTAGACTAGGGATTTGCTATACACAAGCCATAAAGATTTTTGTGGCAAATGATTTATTAAAGAAAAAACAGATCTTTTTAACAATACCAATTTTACTTCTTCCTTGTCTTATAAATGATAAAAATGTAACTGCTCACTTATAGTCATGTTTAATATTGATACAAAATAAGAAAACTGTATTAATAATAGATAAAACTTAATAAATAAATTAATAACTATTATTTATAATTTCTTAATAAAAGTTTCAGTTACTAACAGAACAATAACAATTTACAATAATTCTTTTTCTAAGACAATAATTATTAATAACAATGCGCAAAAAAAACACAAATGGTTACAAAGAAGAAGATTTATGCAGACCTAACAGTATGACAAAAAATTCCTATCATGCAAATATTTTTAAACTAAATAACGTAGCCTGTAGGAATGCTAAAGCGAAATAAAGAAAAATACAAACAAGAGAACAAAGAGAATAATAAACATTCACTACTGCACAGGATAAATGATGACATGCCAGGTGTTGTGTTGTTTCAACTAAGAGAGATCTAAACCTAAGCGAGCAATCTGTTACTAGATTATAATGTACTGACATAGGTTAATAATCTATTATTACTAACACTAAACACAAACAGGGCCAAGACTTACAGCAGATTTAACAACATAAATGTTCGGCCTATTAACTTAGTGAATCTGAAATAAAACCTTTAAAATCTAACTTTTCTTTTGTATTTAATGTCATTATCTGTAAGAAAAATCAGTACTTACATATTAGCACATTGACCATAACCATAATGATCCTGTAACTTTGAAAATACTTCATTGTTACGGGATCATTAACATATTTTACATATTAATAAGTATTATTGCTTATAATTAAAGATATAAATTAACCAAACTTAACCTTCATTCGCTAACCTCAACTAATTACCAGTAATGCTTTGATTATTTAAATAATAAATAATTGCAATTACTGAATTTATTATTTAAATAGTCAAAACATTACTGTGTTAATTAGTTAAGGTTAGCAAGTGAAGCGAGAATAGGTTAAGTTTGGTTAAATTATATTTATAAAATATTTAGAATCAAAACTATTTGCAAGGCATCACAGCTTTTTAACAATATTCTGCAACTTTTTTAACCATCAGGACCCCCATTAGGTATTGCTTCAGAGGATGAAATGAATGATTTGTAACTTGGGTGAAAATGCCATGACTGACCAGGGTTCAAACCCGGGGCCTCCAGATGAAAAGCCAATACGCTACCACTCGTGCCATGGAGGCCGGGCTGTGACATTTACAAATTTTCTTAGTTGTTAAATTTAAATATTTTGTAAAAATCAATATTTCTAATACTATGCTATTTTTTTATTTTCAAGATAAGATACATTTTTCTCAAATACAACAAATAAAAATTTCAGTTGCAATAAGATCTTTTACTGGGACACAAAAAAAATTCTACTTTACCTTTAGATTCTAGCATCAGATTAGAAAATATTCTACCTTATAAAAAACTATAACTCATTTTAAGAATTTTGTATTACTAGAAAAAAGTGGTTCACAGTTTTCAAATTGAGTACAGTAAGAAAGGGAAAAAATTATTTCCTAAATATATCATAAATTTCTTTTATTCAGACTATTATTATAATTCTACAGTAAAATATTGATCTTGATTTCTGTTTTATAAAGGTAACTGTTCTAAGAGAAAATTGAAAATGTTTTCCAGTTATGCATTAGGAAAGATTCAGATTTATTGAGGTCCTTATTCACTGTGAAAAGATATGAATGGCATATTTTACTGTATTTAAAAATAAAGAAAAGAAATCAAATGATAATCATATTTATTTTAATTAATTGGCTTCAAGAAGTAAGATTTCTTAATGATATGTGTGTTCAATCCTTACTGTTCATCATACAATGAATTGATTTCAAAGATTTAATTTTTTTTCTACGAGAAAGATGAAGGTATTAACTGGTATTTAAAAAGGCTCGGAGAGTGGAATGTAACAAAAAATTTATAGTGTTATAATGCAAACACTCGCTTAATCAAAATATCATTAAAAACTTATGGGGAAAATACACAATTTCTTCTACTTAAGTTTATTTTAATGTTAAAGATATTATATCATGAAAATATGAAATATATTTTTGATTAATTTAATCGAATTAAAAGACTCTAGAGGAAGTGGGAAAAAACTGCCAAATTATTGCTAGAATCAGCTAGAAAAGCAGAAGATGTAAAAAAAGATTATACAGAAGAGAGCTCAACACAATTTAAATTAAAGTTCATTGATCTTAAAACTGTAGCTATAATTAAATTTGCAAAGTATACTTATTAAGAAATACTACCTAAAGATGAAAACAGAAATGAACAAATTATATTACTATTTTAAAAATTTTGATCATTAGAAGTAGTTGTTTGTAAAAAAAAATCTACAGTGAGAATGAAATGAACCTGAATGAATGCCAAAAAAATGTCAGAGAATTTAATTTTGTTGTCTTTAAATTTAGATATAAATAAATTCAAATTCACACGCAGTAATAATGCATATAGAATTTTTGTTTTTAATAAACATAAAACAATACAATGAATGGCAACATCAAACATAACTGAATGATACTGTTGCAATATAACTGCAATATTAACCTTTTTACTATAATTTGATAGATTTTGTTGTATTTAATTTCTTTTTAAAGATTGCATTAATATTTTAAGTTGACACAAAAATTCTCTTTTTAAATCTAACCCCCTCAACAGTTCTTTCTAAAAACATTTTTCTTTTACTTTTACTTTTTTCTTGTCACTAAAATTTTCTACATTTTTTTTATATAGTATTTTGAAACTTCAGTTTTTTTTAAAGCTTTCTTGACTGTTTTTATTATTCATATTTTGCTAAAATACTACAACACATAATAATATTATGAAGGATATCTGGCTAAATTCAAAAATAAATAGCACAATAATCAGTCAAATTATTTTGCTTATTCATCCTTTGTAAAGAATTCTTCAACTAAATAACAAAACTCTGTAAAATTTTGATGTATAAAACATCTCTAATCTTTATATTTAATTCCCCATTATTACTTTCCCATCTAGATAGCGCTATAGTTCTATAAGGGAAAGTATTGTAATTGGTCCAATTTGGGCATATGCGGTTTACACCAGATCTTTACGTTTTGACACCTAAGGAACCAAAAACCCAGTTGGAAATTTTCCAGATGTTAATGTTCGTGTATGTGTGTGTGTGTGTGTGTTCGGTGTTGGCCTCTAAATCACCTTATACCTTATATATTGACTACAGAACTGATACAACGTAGATTTGACCTTGGATGGGTCACTATTCAAATCTGTTTTGACATTTGGATCTTGTGTTTTCCTGATCCTTGGCATATCTACTATGGCATCTTAAAAATTTAAGTTGATCGACTAATTGCTTAAAATTACCAAAACTGCCCATGATAAAGTTCTTGCTACTTTAAAATAACAATAACTTTTTAGGGCATCTTTTATATTTTTTGTCTTTTTCTTGAATGAACGTTGTTTTTATGACTATTTCATTACATATGCTTGAAGCTTTTATGTAGAAATATGTAATCAAAATTTTGTATTTGGTAAAAAATTATATATCTGGTGAGGATTCAACTCCTAGTTTTATTAGCTTCAATATAAATATTTTCAGAACAATAAAAAGACCAAAAATAATCCAAAAGATAACTACTACTCCAATAAGGAATCACTCTACAAGGAAGCAAATGGCACCAGTTACTTCATCTCTGGTGAAAGTATTGAAATCTTTAACAAAGATACTAAGTGACCGGTTAAAGGACACACTGTATTACTACTCATGATTTTTTTTTTCAATTCAGTTTATTTACGTACTCAAATCAACATGATACACCTCTCTACGTACAAGGGTGGATCAATAAGTACCCATGTTTGAAGACAGGTGGCAATGCTGAGGAAAGATGGCATTACTACAGTATATTACCATCTATCAAACGACACCACACAAAATTTTAGATTGATTCATGTGTTAGTTTTTATTTGACAGCCATTTATATTAAATGTATCTGGTGTTTTTTGATACAATGGAAAAAGAATAATATCGATCAGTAATTCCCTTTTTTTTATTTTTGGATGAAAAAATGTGCAAACAAATAAAAGCTAAGTTGATTCTGTCTACTGGGACTCTTCACCATCTATAGCAACTGTGATATTTTGGTTTAACGAATTTAAACACGGACATACTTTTGTTTTTAATGAGGAGCACCCAGGTCGTCCAGCAGATTTGGTTACCAAGGAAATCATTGAAAAGGTCCATGATGTGATTCTTACAGATTGCAGAACGAAAGGTACGTGAAGTAGTAGAGGCCGTGGGTGAGTCATACAGAACGGCAACAAACATTTTACATGATAAGATAAGAATGAGAAAGCTGTTGGCCCAATGGATGCCGCAACTGCTCACTTCAGACTACAAGCAGATATAGCTGGACCTCTTTAAGCGAAATCAGCAGGAGTTTTTACAGAAAGCTGTCACCATTGATAAACCTAGATCCATTATTATACGCTAGAGGCCAAACAACAATCAAAACAATGAGTTTTTCCAGGCAATCTGCTCCAAAGAAAGCCAAAACGGTCCATCAGTCGGAAAGGTCATTTCATTGCTATGATTTTTTTGGGATACGAAGAACTTTCTGGAAAAAAGGAGTACATTCACTAGGCAGTACTACAGTGAATTATTGGACCGATTCAACAAAAAATTGAAACAGACACAGCCCCACTTGGCAAAGAAAAAATTGCTATTTCATAACACACCAGCTCACTATCCAGAATCGTCGCAGCCAAATTGCATGAATTGCTACCATATTCACTGTATTCACTCGACTTGGTTCCCTGCAACTTCTTTCTGTTCCCCAACATGAAAGGGTGGCTCGCAGGAAAAAATTCAGCTCAAACAAACAGCTCATCATCAAGACAGAAGCCTATTTTGAAGAGTTTGACATATCGTATTTTTTAGAGGATTTAAAAAATTGGCAGGGACTCTGTGAAAAGTGTAGCCTCCAAAAAAGATTATGTTGAAAAATAAAAAAAGTTTTCTGAAAAATTTGCATTTTCATTCCTAACACAGGTAGGTACTTAATGATTCATCCTCGTAGAGTGAATAAGTTCTGCTGAGGGTTAGACCCTTTGCGCAGACTTGGATATAAAAATTACAAAAATTTAAAAAAACAATATACCATATTTTAGTTTATAACAGTAGTTCTGAATCTTTCCTTCCTATTTAAGAATCTATTCCTATAAATAATGGTCCTATTTAAGAATCTTTTGTTGCTGTAGAATTGTAACTTAAATGATACCAGCTACTTATGATTTTGCAAATTTAATATTTTATAAATTAAAACTTCTTAAAATTACAAATAAGATTAAAAGTTACATAGATATATTCATTTACCCTTGAGAAATATTCTTTTATTCATTTATTTTAATAGTAAATAACAAGTCAAAATGTAATGACAGGTGGAGCATCAATTGAGCAATTGCTACCGTGAAGAAGAAAACAATATGCGTACTATGGTTTCATGAAAGCAATCTCCTATACTGTTGGTAGATGTTTTCGTTTAGAGTACAGCCATCATACTCTTAATACTCTATTAAATGTCAGTATCAGCAGTTAGAAGATATGGGTAGTACAGTACACAAAAAAGGTACTGGCAGACCTCCCTTCTCCAAGAAAGTTGTGCATCGAATAAGAGAAACTTTTCAGAGAATGCTGGGTAAATCGATTCAATATGTGAATTTAGAATTGGGAATACTGCAATCAGCAAGCATGAAGTTTCTAAAACTTTATTGCATACAAAATTTAGCCATGCAATTAAAATGGCGATAAACCACACCATAACAATTTTGCTGTGAACATTCTTGATAAAATGAATGAAAATAATTAGTTTTTAAAACTGTAACCTTTTCTTATGAAGTTACCTTCCATGTTTTGGGTCACATTAAGCATCATAACTGTACGATTTTGGGTAGCGAGAACCCTCATGTCATTTGAAAACACAGCATGACACCCCCAAAAATTAATAACTGGTGTTGACTGCTTATGAAGTGATTGGAGTATTCTTCTTTACCAAGCCAAAAGTTACTAGCACTAATTATCTAGATATGTTACAGGAATATGCAGTACCACAAATTGAACATCGGCAATTCAATGTTTACTTTCAACAAGATGGCATAGCACTGCGATTTACAAGTTACATATGCACTACCTACATGAACAACCTACCCAACATTAGATTCTCGCCATCTAGATTCATTGATGTTACACTACTTGATTTCTTTTTTTGATGGTTTGTCAAAGAAAGGGTGTATGCAATAAAGGTTGCCAACATCAATGAACTAAAAAGAATCAAAGATGTAATAATTCTTTATATTCTTCGTAATGTGTAGTGTGATATTGAAATCATGCAGACATTTTACACACAACAAAAAGTGCTCATGTGAACCTTGTTTGAAGTTAATGTGAAGTAAACAAAACTGTTAGAAATGCTCTTTCAACAATAAAACATGCATGAATTTATACTGCTTTGTTATTTTTTTATTAACACCTAAATTGAGTTGAATAATTTACGATCACCTTGTAAATTTATATACTGGATGGGCGGGAATTAACTCCCTATTGAAAATTGTTTATAATGTTTTTAATACTTAACCGATTTTCAGAAAACAAAAGGGATTTTGTTCCTTGCAATGGTAGAATTTATTACATGATATCTCATTTATGTCATTGCAGGTATCAGTAGTGGAACATGCCGCAACATCTAACCTTGCATGAGCAGGCTCAGCTAGCATCCTGGTACAAAGTATGGTGGTCTGTGTTACACGTACAGAGATGGTGGCGAAGTGTGAAAGGACCTCGTGCCTCGAACGATGCATAGACCATAAGGAATTGCCACTCAAAGCTAATGGACACAGGTTCTGTATCAGATGTTAGGAGACGTAGTCGCCCCTCATCATTCAGGACGGAGTAAAATGTGCAAGTGGCTCAGGAAATTGAACTTGAAGTCCTCAGAAATCACAAAGACAGGCATCTTGTGAAAACGGTTTAACTCGACACACAATCCGAACTGTTCTGAAGAGAGTTGAATTTTTGTCCATGGAAACCACATTACTGCCAGAAGACTGTGATCATCAGTTGGAATATGGTGAGATGATGCTTGCTTGGTATGAAGATGGTCCGATAATTTCAGTATATCCTGTGGACAGATGAAGCTCATAATTGGGGGGGGGGGGGGGTTTGTTAACCAGCACAATTATTGGGCAATATAGGATCCGAGGGTGGTTGTTGAAAAAAGCCAACATTGTTCAAAGGTCACAGTGTGGTGTGGCATAACATCCACACATGTTGTGGGTTTATATCACAATGAATGCTCAATGATACCTTGGTATGTTTGAAGATTACGTTCACAGTATTGTATCCATCCACATGTGACAACTACAACAACCTGATCTTTATGCAAGATGGGGCCCTGCCTCAGTTCACAAGTCGTGTCTGTGTATGGCTCAACACCCATTTTCCAGGACACTGGTTGGGACGTCGTGGCCCTCTTGAATGGCCAGCAAGGAGTCCTGACCTAATACCCTGTGACTTCTTCCTCTAGGAGTGGGTGAAAAAGGGAGTTTATCGCACAAAACCAAAAACTCTTGATAAATTGTAGTAGCAAATTCAATAAGTTTTTGGAAATGTACCGCTGGATTATCTACAGAAGTCTGTCATAAACATCCCCGTTTGTTTACAGAACAAACGGGGATCTACTTGGGAACACCTTTGGTGTTTAATGATGTGCTTATGTGGAATTTTAGCAATTCATAACAATTTTCAATAGAGAGTTAATTCCTGCCCACTCTGTATAATTGATTAACTGTTTCATTTGTTTCCATTATAGTAAATCTAATTTGACTATTGACTTGAATCTACAAATATACAACGTATATTTTAGTTAATACATCTACATATCTGTAATTACACAAATGTTATTTACCCATACAAACAAATCTGTATTTTGTATTTGATGAAAATTAGCAATTTTGATACACTTGCTTGGGAGAGTCAATTCAAGTCCTTCAATAAGTCAATACTTATTAGTCAATACTTTAGGATTAATTAAGGATATTTTATCCAGGGATCCTAATAAAGAATTTTCAAATGTTAGAATGCAAAATAGATTGATAAATGTACATGTTTATCTTAATACACATAATTGTAGTTCTTTAATTATTATTGCAAAAGAGCACTCTTGAGGGTTTTCATAGTGCAACATGACACTGCCATTCTAAAGCAATTTACTAGTTCATGTGACAGCAGCTAAGTGATTAATATAAAACTACTACCCGCCTACTATGAGTTCAAACATTGCCTTACGACAATTGCAATACCAACTGTTACTCTGATATTTTTTGTTCCTACATTTTGCCTTAGGCAGCTGAATAACCCTGTAAACCCATATGGACTACCTGTGGGATGAGATCCTACATCTGGTCTGATGGTGGAATGCAGTAGATAACATATTTAAACAATCCAGAGAAAAAAGTAATATTACTGTGTAGAATAAACCTACTTGGGTTATAAACTACTGCTTCCCTCAGCCTAAAGTTCAATCAGCTACATGTTGGACAATGATGTTATTATCCGGCCACTAAAGGGTACATATCCGCAACTTGTGCTTGCAACATTTTACACACAACTTCCAGTCATATAACCAATCTGCACACTCAAAATTTAGGCTCCTGTGAATCTGACGTACATCAGCCATCACCTCTGTTAAGTCACAGACTATCATTCTGTAGCAAGTCCACGACTTGTATATAGATAATTAACAAAATTGTATTTGGTGAAAATTAGCAATTTTTATACGCTTGGGAGAGTCATAAATCAATACTTAAGGATGTGAGTAGTTCACTCACAGACATCTTGCCTGTAACTCAAAAGTCCAGCATGTATTCCACAAGCCCAACTGAAGAATGCAGAAATCAACCTTCTCAACATTCAGTGGAGCTTTAATAATCTTTATTAAAGGTGCTTCACTGTAGGGTTTGGACAAGGCTAACTATACCATATAATACAAACATCTGGCTCCAGCCTACTCCATACAAAGTACAGCTGTTCTGCTAAGGAGAGAAACTGTCAACATGGATCTACACAAGGCTATGACCACCTGGTTTTATGGTGTAGGAATTGAAGTCAGTGAGTAGACAAGTTGAAACCCAACAAGTAGTGTACAACAGATTAATTTTAATACTTACTCTTTTTAATTTAATATGTAATTTTAATTAATAAATGAGAAAAAGACCAAAGTAAAAGTTTAGATACTCTAAGTAACTTCTTATTCACTTCATGAACTCCTGTATTTATTTTTAAGATAAAGAGAAATAGGAAAATTGTTTTCTTATAAGTATACCATTGCAAACAAGACTCGATGATGCCCTCTTTGATAGCTAAGCAAAGATCCTTTACAGAACGATAAACCAAGAATGGGAAAGCATGCGTGATTTCATTTACTAAATACAGGAATGCAGCTGCCATTTCAATGTTATGCTGTTTTAACAAATCATTTTTTCTGTAATTATGGGATATCATTCTTATTTTATTTTGTTAGTCCCATCAAAACTGGTCTAAAGTGGCTGGATTTAATTTAGTAGTGTGGTTTTATTTAATTCCTCATACAGGACACTACACCCGTACAAGAATATAAAGTTTTTCAAAAAACAACATAAAAGGTACTTACACATAATATATAAAAAATCGACCAGTTTGTATTTACATTTTTATACAATGTCAATGCAAGGTAGAACAGAATATGCCAATGGCTATGTGACAAATGAGTAGCTTCATATATTCATCAGTTTCTATTAATCTGGTTGAATTTGGGAATTTATCCAAAGTTATCAAATATCATAACAGTTTAACATAATGTACAATACTGGAACAGTATTATAGCTGAATCTGCTAGATCCAATGCCTATTTGATGAGTAAATTAACCAATAATTTTGTTAGTTACAACAAACAACTATATTATAATTAAGCAGAAATTTCAAACCTAATTTTGGACCGTAAAACTGTCACACGCAAATGTATCAAACTGACCACAATTTTATAATGATGAAGAGTAGGTTGAAGTTTGACACAAAAAAAAGAGAAAAAAAAGGACAGGATACAGAAACTGTGGGTCTAGTCTTCCAAATTGCACAGTAACCTCCATTACAATTTGCAATTAGTTTTATATTCTCAGGTCAAATAAGTTTACTGGAAAATCTAGGTATGAGCTGTTCCTCAAAGTCTAGATAAAATGTTTATTCAACGAGTTAATTACATAACAATTTCACTAGGATAAATCAACAAAAAACAAACATGTTTTATTTATAAAAAAATCAACATAAATCTGTATAATTTAAATAAATCTTTATTTTAATACAACTAAAAAAAACTACATTTTACAACTTATAACCACATGTCGGTTAAAAATTTATTCCATTTCAAAAAAAAAGATAATATAACCAATGAGTTATCATCATACGAGGACAGTGTTTCTGATGTCAAAAATCAAAACCTCTGAAACACATAACCAACACTGATTCAGAAAAATTTAAATGAATATGTAACTGTTAGTTAATATTTGAACTCAAACTGCAAGTGCCAAAAAAAAGAAGCTGTTATGTGCATTCTAATTTAACCCTTTACATGCTGTAGGTCTGGCAGAAGCATTCCCTGGTTCATAGCTACAATTTAGCTACTTTGAAAGTTCATTGTTCTAAACATTCAGTATATAATCACTCATCAAAAAAATTGTGCAACTATACCGTAAGTATTAACATATAGACTTTACAAGGCTAATTTTTCTACCTGTTAAAAACATTAAAAAAATTTCATATGGTGGGGTTTTTGGGAATTTTGCTTATGTAAATATTACATGAAATTTCACTAAAAAATTTAGTGTTCCATTTACATTTATTATCACATACTCATATTTCAGTTTTTATCACTATAATTTGTTTTTATATGAAAATAATAAAAACTTTAGAGTACACATTTTAGAATTTAAAAACTTTAAGAAATAATTTTAAAAATGTTCTACTCACAACAGTTAATAAAATTCTGTTGCATGTGGTAAACCCAAAAACAATCAGGAAGACTTGGCTATAGGTATATCACATGTTAACACTTAACTATATTCTGTTTTCATTTTTTAAATGAAAAAAATATATATATATGGATAACTGTAAATCAAAACTTTTGATATGAAAAATGTGCTTATTTTTACTAATATATGAATATAGTGAGCCAAATTAAGGTAGCCAATAGTAATTATCAATTAAATAACATTAAAAATTCATACTTGGCAATTAAAAATTAAAAATATAATTTATAAGGGCAATATCTCTATACAGTAAGCAGCAAACATATAGATGTAACAATAAATATAATTATTTATACGTGATAAAAAATAAAAACAATTCCAATTCTAATATAAAGTGAATACATAAAATTTTGGAATATAAAACTACAGCAATTTTTTATCATTATTTTTTAATTTATGGAGAAAGAGTAATGCCAGAAAAAAATTGGGATATAAAACTTTGGTAATTTTTATTACTATGACTATTTTTTTAATCTACACAGAAAGTGTAATGCAGAAAAAAATATACAGAAAGTGTAAAAACAAAAAAAAATTTGGGATATAAAACTTTTTAGCAATTATTTATTATTATTTTTTAATAATAATAATTTTATGGAGAGTGTAATGCCACAAAAAACTTCTAAGATACAATAAGATAAAGAATAAAAACATTATAAACTCATTAAAAAGTTTTTAATTTGTGCAAACATGTTGTGCTGCTGCATGTACATAAAGAATGAAGTAATATCAATAGAATACCTGTGCCAGTCGCATGAAAAAGGTTAATCAACAAATATTAAACTATTGCCAGCAATATTTACAATTTTGTTTATTAATATATAAAATCAGTATTCACTGTCAATCAGTGTGCGCAGCTTTTATCTTTATCGAAAATAGATTACACATTAATACAAGTTATGTTAGGCAAGAAAATATGTACAGCAAGTATTAAACTGCACTTTCTTTTTATTACAGATTCCTACAACAAATAATATTTTTCCTACTTATATACAACAAAAATGACTCAGAATAATTCATCTTAAAACACAATAAAAAATAAATATTTCATTTACTTTTTCCAAATAAACATGATGATGTAAAAAACCATAATATGAACAAAAGACAATATTTATATGTAAAAACTGAAAAATGGGAGACAATAACTAGTACGATTTTAATACTACAACTCTACGTGAAAAATAAATTATGGATATCAATTCAAAGATTTAAAGCATCAGTAAACATATATGTGGAAGAAATACTTCTGTATTAAATAACATCTCTGTAACCATTCTCACATTATACAAATTATAAAATTAGAAAATGTAACAGCCAACAATAACACAACGAGAAAACAACACAAAACAAAAAAAAAATTGTAAATATAAACACATTTCTTTCTTTCAATTCTTTCATTTTTCATCTCACAGCGGTCTTTGATCCTTTCTTGCTTAATATTATCAAATAGGATTCATTTCTGATGAACTAATTCAATATGAATAACTAAGATTACAAATGTCTCTAAATGAAAATTAATGAAGTAAACTATAAAAAAGTAGTGTAGGAATTAAGGAAGATAAGTATGATGATTTGATCGGCAAAAGTGTTATAGGGAATCATTTTAACTACAATTTGGAATTAAATAGAAGTGTAATTAAGAATTAAGTGGAACAATATAGTTTTAGTCCAAGTATTTGGTTAATGAATTTTTTTAGAAGTTTCTCGATTCTGAAAAATCTTCTAACTTGGTGAATACTCTAATTGGAAAACCCTAGTAATAATTATAGTGAGTCCAAGAAATACACAGAATCTTGCTATATCATATGTAGATAACAAGAAGGGAACAAGGATTGGCTTGAAATGAAAAAAAAAATTGAAAGAAAGAAATTTGTCAACCCTAACACATTTAATATAGTAATGGAAAATATTACTAAGAAAATGAAATCACTACAATATGAATTTAACAAGATATTTACAACTGTTATGATTTAGAATGACAAATCTTATTCAGTACAAGAATAACTGGAGGAATAAAAAAGTTAATTGAAGAAGTGTGACTAGATTACTAGGGCAGAAAAAGTGAAAAATTAATGGTCTGAAGAGGAGGATGGAATTCCACTGAAAACTGTGCAGAACTCCATGTACCTGAGGGAAAGTTAATGATAGAAACATGAAAAAAAAGAAAATTAGATTACAAACAGCAATAAACTTCCACCAAAGCCATTAAATATTAATGGCTTTGAGGTAAAGAATTACACGCAAAACATTACAAGGCAGGAATGTTATATATATAAATTATCTGTCTTCCATGGATGAATGGAAAAATGGACATTGGTGAAAGAGAATGGATCACAATTCAGGTAGGAAAAATAAATTCCCTAGAAAGCAGAACAAGTAAGTAAAGAGGGACACAATAAGAAACACAGACATATCAGAACAGAATTGACAACAAATAGTTGAAGAAAGAAAAATTAATTAAGTCTATAGCCACAGGATTTACGAGTTCTACACGACCCATCCAAAAGAAGAGGTATAATGTATGAGGATCAACAAAAAAAAACACAATCAAAAGCAAATTATATTTCATGAATTTTTGTTACTTTAAATAATCTTTTTTAATAGGATTATTCGATTCATAATGTATTGGTTTTCCATATAAGATTATTTTTTTAAAAACTGAATGGCCAAACCATTTGTAAATGGAACCTTTAAAAAAGATTTTTGATTGCAATGACAGTTCATAAATAAATTTTTACATTTGTCTATTTAAGTATGTATAGCTTAGTTTGCTATGAAATATTAAAAAAAAATCCTTTTTAAATAAAATGCAACGCAGGTCCAATGGAAAAAATTAATAAATGATTTTAAGAAACCTTCAACATAACATATTTATAGTATACATATGTTATGTTTTAAGTATTATATTATACATATAATACTTAAAAAAGCTTAATATAAAGTATTGCTTAAGAACAATGAGAAGACCTTACATATCTTGTTACTTTTTTGTGTTCTTTTTTGATACCTATTTCTATGGAATAGAAAATATTATGAAGTGTATTAGATTAACCACAGAACATATGCTAAAAAATAAATGTTTTTTCTGCAGTTATAAATGCAGAAAAAGTAGGTTTAAAAAACATTATATATATTTTTATTAAATAGGGTTACACTTGCGCAAAATTCATTTTGCAAATATTTTCTCTGTTCAGTTTTGTTTTAATAATAAAGTTGACTTTTTTGTTTTTCACACTCTATTACATCAGTTTTCTCAGATTTAAATTCTCTATAAGTTTTGATAAAATTTATGCATTTATTAGTAATTTAACACAGTTATTGTACTTCAAAACTAAAAAAACGTGCTTGTTGTCATTGAATTTTTCTGTTTTACATTGAATATCAAGAAAATTGCGAGAGGTATAGTTCTGGGACCTGTTTTATACAATTTTTCCGGTCAAAAAACATACATTTACCCCTTGTACATATTGCCTTAAAATTTCAATATGACCTATTTCATCGGGGAAACTGAATCCAAAAGAGATTTTTTGCTACCTGTAACCTGATAAAGTATTTTTGGATGTTTATGAATTTTTTTCCTTATTTCAAGCTCTAGAATAGTTCCCAAACCAGAGAAGGATCTACTGGAAAACCATACAAGATTATACATCAGACTCTTAAAGAACATATTTTTATGCCTTTTTAAGTAATTAAATAAACCTCCTTTATTTTATCTCAATGAAACAAAACATTTTATATGATACTGTTTATGTAATTGATATTTTTGTATAAACTGTTAATTAAAAAGCCAGTAACTTTACAAATAAGTCTTATCCATCATGACGGTTATAAAATTTAAATACACTTTATAACACAAATATTAAAAATACAAGGAAATCGGTTAAAATTACCTGTTATACAATCTGAAGAAAAAGTCTTGCAAAAAAGAGGTTTTCCATAATTTTTTGGTTATCAAAAATGCATATTTAATATGACCGTAAAAATAAGTACAATGAACAATAATTTTATTAAACAACTGTAATTTGGTATACTATGTTGAATTTTTTTATGAATATGTAAGTAAAACACAACTAAGTTAAAAATGAATCATTTTTTCCTTTGCAATTTGATAATAATATTTAAGTTTAATTGACTTCATACATAATAAACAAATGTCTCCTTCCTTAGTGCTTTCTTGACATTTGCTCGCTTTTCTTCTATAGATCATCTATGCAAAAAATGTTTTTATTTTTATCATTCTAAAAACACATTTTTGCATTTAGTACTTGGCCAATTTGAGATAGCAATGCCCTAAAAGTCAATTACATGGAATCGGCAGGTTGAATACCCTTTATTGCAGTATACTGTCAAGGAGACTATGTGGCAGCTAGTGGTTTTCATCTGCATGCAAGCTTTAATTTAGATTATTAACTTTCTGTGGTTTTCAATCCTGTCCTGCTATGCTACCCAGCCAACTCATGTCTTCTCTTGAGGAAGAAAATGTTCAGCAGATAAAAACACCAAGATGATAATGATCATAAGATGTTATGCAGGCTGCTTTAAAAAAAAATTGCTTATGAGTATATCTACCTTATTTAAGTGACTAAAATCATTAGTCCCAATTATAATTACTGATAATGAATTTTAAATAATTAAATGAATTTTTTAAAGTGAAAAACACAAAGCCTGCCCTGAGTTTAAGAAAGTGTTCAATATAACAAAAACAACCATAGATACAATAAAACCAACCTTCAACCTAATAAATCAATTCCTGTATATCAATTAAGTTAATAAATGCTAAATAAAGTTTACCAGTACACTGTTGAAATTTACTTGAAGATAATAATAATAGTAGTTAAACAAAGACAGAAACTGTAAAAACATTGCAAAAAGTTCTATCTGTTGAACTTTCATTTCCTAAAAATCAGACAACATTCAATTACAGTTTTAAAAAGCCAGGTTCCAGATTTGTAACTAGTATTATTATTCAGAACACAATAAACGATAACATTAAAATACAACCAATTAAACTATGCTATGATCTGTTGACCTTACGGTTGGAAAGAAAAGCTAATTTCTTCAAAAAAATAAATAAATATATAAATGAAAATACTGTACTCTATGGTTTACCAACAGAGAGAAAACTTACAGTTTAAATTTTCAGTATTAGATTAAAAAAAATTACTGAAATAACCTCATAACAACTTAAGTCAATCCAGCACTGCAATAATAAATTCATTTTACATTTTCATATGTTAAATTTTTTTATTCTGTTTAGCTGTAATTCTGCACCAACTATGCTTTAATGGTCATTTGAAAAAGTAAATACATTACCGATATATGCATAGATACACATAGTGTATCCTTCAATCCTTATTTTTTTTTTAAATATGACATAACTGACCAATATTGTATATTAAGTTTAATAAAGTTAGATTTATAAAGTTTAATATTATATTTTAATTTAGAGAACAAAATTGTTTATATTCATGTTATTTAATTATTACATAAATCAGAATATTTTTTGATTTAGGTTAATATTTCTTAAAATCTTTTTACTGATGTAAGTCTACACCAAGTACAGAATTCTTATAAATATTCTCCTTCTCCTACTATCAGTATTAAGCGTAGTATCTTTTTATTCATAGACTTTAAATTTAAGTTAGTTTTAAACCATAATTTCTGGAATGCCCAATCTTCTGTCACTTGTTTAATGGTTTCCATTACTACTAAGAATCGTAAGACATTTATTCAAAAATTAAATTGACCTCACTCAAACCAAACAACAGAACTACTTTTTATTAACAATGGAAAATACTTTGGTGAAGAAAAAAGTTGCCTTATGCTTCTGTCATTTTAATTTCCTACCTTTGTTTAATGTGCACAAATAATATATATTCAAGTACATTGTATTTATGTCTTCAAAACAGATACTCTTTTTTTTAACAATTTAGTTAATTTATTTATTATCTTCACATACACATTTTACTATTATTTTCAAGAATTAATATGGGACTTCAATTAAATATCTACAGATCGATACATTTTCTAAATTTCTATTCGAAGTATAATTAACATACACGTACAACTGACTTTTAATATTACTAACACTGTGTCATTTATATAATCTAACTGTTTTAATTTCAGTAACACTCTTTAATTTTAATTTTGTATATTATCTAAACCTATAAAGTGTGTTCAGTTTTTTGTTTGTGTTGTAATAATTGGCTCATGCAATTTAATAATTGCTATTTTCAGTGGCTATCCGGTTATTGCTGTACAAAGTTTCCAATTTCTTATGAATCATAATTTGGATGCTGAAAATAATGAAGAGAGTTAAAATTAAAGCCTGTTTTGTTCGAATGAAGATGATAATTGAAGTTAAGAAGTTCAATAAAAAGGGGGAGGGTGTTTGGTCACTTTTTAAATATCTCCATAAAGGGTAAATGACCTTTAAAATATTTAGGAGTTGATAAATTATTTTGCGATATATAAATGATAAAAAGGGCAAAATAAATATTTCTTAACATAGATAAAAACTGAACTAAAAATATACATAATAAAACAATGATAAAAACTTTGGATGTAGACTTAGTTCTGACAAACTGTTTTATAAACATTAATTCTATATTTTGGGATTATGCTTTGTTCAAGGTTTCTATCTATCCAGGCAAATGTTGGGGGCAGTTCCTTTCTTTATACATTTAATGACACACCTACCGATCCCTGACATGCCTGCATAATGTAAGACCAAGTAATATCTGCATAAAATATTAATGTATTAAATCCTGAATAGTGAGATTTATCTAAGAAAAAAAAAATTTAGTAGTGGAAGAATATTTAATGGTAAAGTGAATCCTGTAATGAAATATTCAGTAATGAGTATTGCAGTGAACTCTAATATTTGGTTTGTACCAGTTGCACCACTCTGGAAATAACAACAGCTAAGTAATTGTATAATGTAAAAATATATTTAAAAGCATGGAAATACTGATCTGGTGAGCTTCTGATCAAAATAAAATGCTACTACTAACCACAATTTGACCTACAAATCTTTGCAATGTTAGCAATGCTTATGCGTAAGTAAGAAATCAAATTGTTATTGATCATCTATCTTCACATGTATGATTAAGTGTGGCTGAAGATTTTGCAATATCAATAATTAAAATTGACTCTCTCAAAAAATGTAAAACAAAATCTTTACTTAACCAACTGAAATGTTAATGAATGTGTACAGTTTTTAAAAGACTTAATAAAGAATAGACGGAAATGGGTGAAGTAAATCGTAACATAAATGGAACACCATATTAACAATAGCTGAATAAATAAACAAACAAACAAACAAGCTGAAACCACTTAACAATTTAACCGATGCAAATAAACATTTCACAAGATCCATTAAGATATACAAATACCAAAATTTAAACAATATAAAACCATTAAATCAACACCTTTTAACATCATACGAGTAAACAACCGTTTTAAACAACACTTAACTAACAGAATAGTATACACATGAAAGAGTAGCCATGTTTTTTCTTTCAAAATACAAAAAGAAGCTAAAACAAACAAAGAAGAAAAACCCATGAACAACAAAACTAGCCTAAGAAATAGAAGAATAACTCAATTCATTACTGCATTAAAAGTATTAGATATATTAACAACCTACAACTAACTTTAATTTGCTAACTGTAAAATAAGCACTGTAATAAAAATGCTGACTAGCTTTGTTAATTAAAAACTAAATTAATTAATAAAAAAAATACGCTAAACTAATTCATCAGTAAAGAAAAAAAAATAGTATTATATAATATTACAAAACAATTATAATAAATGTTATAACAAAAAAAAATAAAGAAAATAATTTGAATAAAAAAGCAATTTGCAATTATTTTCTATAAATGTAAACACATCATCATATTTTCATACCTTGCTTTTAATCGGAATCGTGTATGTGTACTGACAGCAGCTAAAAACCCATGACTGAAAACACGGTATAATAATGTTTAAAAATATATTTTTAAAAATTTAATGAAATAAATAAACGATAACCAGAAGAGATATAAAATGAATAGTATGATCCAATGTTCACTAATTATCGAGCTGATTAATGAAGAAGAAAAGATTAAGTAAATTCATGGAAACAAAAATAAAGAGTGCATGTTTGTGTAAATGAGAGAGAGTGAATGTGTGTATGAGAGAGAAGAGAGAAATAGACATAGATAATCTTAAAATAGAAATAGAAATTTAAAAAAATATATTTATATATAAACAAAAACATAATCCAAAACAAAAACACTGACTTAAACAACCTTAAAATTAATTCTGAATTTCTAAAATTCTTAATTATTTCAGTTAAAAGGTAAATTTCCCTTCGTTTATTTTAAATAAACTAAAATACAAAAATTAAACTACTATTTAAAAAAAAAGGTATTATACAAAAAAAATACATCACTACAACCTGAAGGTTTGGCAAGAGATGGTAATCAAATAACTTACAATTTTGAATACACATAAATACTTTACTTCATCGTGCATAATATTTGATTGGAAAGTAAGTTAACTGCTTTGTGAATATTTCTAATTAAAGTAAAGGCTTGAAAATAGCCTTTTTAATCTTAAAATGTTAATGTTGAAAGACTTTTAAACTTTACAAACACTTCAGATTAATCATAGTAGATACCTGACTGGACAACCACTTGATCTGGCTGCTCACTATAATGAACCCTTAACAGACTAAAAATAGGTGATTGATGATTGCACAAAGAAAGAGATATTTATTTATTCCTACCTAATTTATACATCTTAGCATTAGTATTTAACACATTTTCACTCTCCCTTCTCAACTAAAACTCACACCTTCTTTCAACTAAAATAACTAATACTTTAACCATTTTATGTTTACCAAATTTTCTGCCTATACACAGTATTCTAGTCAATGTAAATGTAATTTTAAAGTGAGGATTTAAAATACTAAAAAAATATTTTTTCTGTATCATTCAACTTGCTCAAAAAATCTTTTTCTATGTAAACATATAATCAAAGATTTCCATCATTATAATTTTGGTTATGTAGCGTGGTGTTAATAATTAAATAATTACATAAAAATATTCTGACTGAAGTTGTTACACAGCGATGTGTGATGATGATGTTACTTTATATGTATTGTATATGTTACAATTCAAATAAGTAATGCATCTTTAAAAGCACACAGGTTTAATAATAACATGACAAAATAAAAAAATAAAATCAACTTCTTAAAAAATCCATAGAAGTGGTTATAACAAAAAAATATGAAATATTGTTACTAAAAATATCATGTATGAAATTATTCGAACAAAAAATGTAAATTATAAATTTAAATAACAACATTCATTTTTAAGCTCTACTATAATAAAAAACAAGGTAAATTATTTGGAAGAATAGAAGCTATGTTGATAACATGAAAGAAAATAAAAACTCATAAAATTCTCGTACCAGAACCAAATAAAAGTTTAACTGAACAAATCAACTTCCAAATACAATAAGCTTTGATGTCTCTTAACTGGGCTATTATTGCCATGGCATTGTTAATACTTAAGGATTAAAGATACAGTGAGGTGAAACATTTTGTGTCAACATTTTAATTATTATTTATCGTAATGGATTTATCTAAGCAATAATTAAACAAAGGAAAATAAACGAGATATGTTATTTGATTTTTACAAAATTATTTAAAAAATCACAACAGCTGTTTCAGTACAGTACCTTCTTCAGGTGATACAAACAGAAAATAAAAGTATAAAACTAAAAGTAAATACAATGAAAAAAAGAAATACAAAAACCAGAAGAGGTAAATGCACAAATATATAAAGAGTAACAATAGGGAGTAGTGTAACGGTAATATATAAATTTAACAGTACATAATATACTTTCTTATTACCCTGAAAACTAATCAATTACAAAAATTGAGGTAGTTGAGGCATTGAATGATTGTTTTAATCAAAATTATTTTGAGTATAACAATAATATTTACATTCTGAAGGAGGGTTTAATTATAGGTAATCCACTTAGCCTGTTAGCTGCTGAAATTTTTATGAATGATTTAGAAAAAAAAAATTGTGCTCATCCTTTTTTAAATATTTCAAATTTTTATACAGATACATAAATGATATTTTTGGTTGTTTTACAAGTAGCTTGAGACGATTAGGAATATTCTTGAATTATTAACACATTACACAAAAGTATAGTTTTTATTTTGGAAGTTGCATAAAATAATTCTATTATCTTTTGAGATTTGAATATTACTAAAATCAATAACAAAGTGAATTTTAGCATACATCACAAACCATCACGTACCAATGGTGTTATTCATAGTATATCACTACATCCATTTGCACATAAATTGGTGGGTTTTTATAGTTACATTCATAGATTGTTAAATATTCCAATGTCAGGGAAAGAAATTTTGGGAAAGAATTTAATATTACAAGACAAAAAGCAGTGTAATAGCTACAAAACAAGTATAAGTGATCAACTGTTTCAGAATAAATTATACAATATTGCAGTTAGCAAAGTTTTTCTTTCATCAAGTAAATCATTCAAGCACTATACCACTGTATACGGTGGCCACTACATTATGTATTAATTATATCTGTATATATATTTATTTAAATTAAATTTTTTGTAGTACATATCTCCTCAGTACGTAAAATCTAGCTATTTATATAAAAAAATACTTTGAATTAAGTACAGAATTAAAAATCCTGTACTTTGTGGAGTGGCTGAATACGTTTTATATTATATTTGGCTATATAATATAATAATATTAGCTTAAATTAAAATATATTAAAAAAAACCTCAGTAACTTTTTAATAATTTATAAAAATAAAAACTACTGTATAACCAAATTAACATTGCATTTGGACTTGATAGACACAGCACTGTGACTCCAATCAAGAGCGTTAGGTTAAACAATTTAACTTCACATTCAGGAAAAATGTAAACAGCTTTATAATATTTTTTGCATTTGTTTGATTTTGTTTGCATAAGGATTTCTTACTGAATCCAAGATAAATTATATCAAGTTCACCTCACAATGATATCAGAAAATTTTGTACTTCAGTTTTTCTAATACCTTTCAACAGTAGTTTGTTGATTTAAACTGATTAGTATAACGCATTATCCACAACAATACAATTTTACAAAATGCTAAACAAAAGTTTTTCTCAAATCTATTTGGAGTTTTCAAAATTCTTATCATCATGGTAATCTGATTTTTTAGATTTAAAATTAAATATAACTTGAGCATTTGGAACAAATTCACCCTCAATGCCACTGTGAATAACTGCCAACTATCATCGTCGGTTCTTGTTGTTTAAACATTGGTTTCAGTAGAATCTTGCCTGCAGCAACTTACCGTGTACCTAGCATGAATTTATGTTTCATCTAAGTAAATAATCAGGTGCTTCAATAAAGGCAGATCATTGCTCCTTATCGATCATAAATATTTTTCTCTCCATGCTAGAATGTTTTTTCATGAGAATTTTCTTTTTTCTTTACATTTCTTAAATTTGAAACCAGTTTTAAGTAAAAGTGTTCTTAGACTTTACCTATCATCTTTTTCAATCAAACTAATAACTTTTTTATAGACCAAATTTCTTCCTTCGTCCTATAAAAACTGTTCTTCTGATTACACCCTAAACAAAATCAACAATAATTTTTTGACTACTTCGTTTTCTATTTTTTCCAGGACTTAAAATAATATACTTTCACTATTAACATTCTTTGGTTCTATTCTGATGTTGCAGATAGTCCATACTGATTTTCCAATAGCTGCAGTCATCTTCTCTTTGAACATTCACTAAAAGGAAGAAATTATCTGTTTTTTTCTCTTCATAAAAGTATTTAATAACATTTCTATATTTGCTATGAATATATAGTTTTTTTCATATTTACAGACTGTCTTTGTTTTTTCTTTTGTTAGCTATAAAAGATGCTTGTAACCGATCTGTTCTTGTAACCATATGACTGTTGATTTAACCAGTGGTTTTAACATCTTTAATCACTTTTTTTCTGCATACAATGTTAACTTGGTTGTACTATACTTTACTTTCAAAGTTGAAGAATAAAGGTTACACAAAAATTTCATTTGGAGCACACTTAAATCCAGGGTTTATACTGCAAAAATAATTATAGAATATTTATATTTATAAACATTATTTATATTAGATATACTACATTTATTAAATGTTTATAAGTGTATACATTCCCTTTAATCATAATCTGTAACTGAGAAAACCAGATTAACATAAAAATGAGCAGTTGCAAATCTGATTATAACATTCATATTCACAACATGAGATCACAATCAACAAATACATGTATGGACAAAGCACCCTAGAATTCTGGAACGAGTAAAACAACAAATTTCCTTTAAATATAAACTTTTGAGAAAATTAAACTTTTCTATAGGGTTAAATGTTTGAAAGAAACAATTTTTTAAAATATTTTCTTAACAAATAAGTTTTGTTAAAGGGAGTTTGTTTACATGGGAATTATAGATTCTGCAGTTTAATCTTAACATAATGGTATATTTAGAAATATTTAATTTCCTCATTCAGCATGAATGGTATTATATAAAGTAATAAATTACAGCATTCACTACAAGTATATTTCAGAAAACAGTATAACAGTCCATGTTTTTGAGTAAATTAGCATTTAATACCCCAATTTTATTTTCATATAAAAAATTGATTGAAATTTTATATTTGCTGTAAATATTACAGTAAAAAAATTTTTTGCTACATTTAAATAAAGTATAGTTTCTATACAAAGTACGATTTGAATATTGGTCTGTACCGATACTATCCTAAATCTTTGATTTGATCGAAATGATTTTATAAAACTAACTTAAGATTTTAGGTATAAACTTATAAAAACAAATTTGCTAATGAAATCCATAAAGAAAGACTATACTAAAGTGAGCGATTTGTAAGATATTCCAAAAGTCTCCAGCTATGTAATCTAGGTAGGCACATCCCTCATTTACAGACTCATGCAATGAGTGTACTTGTAACTAAATATCCATCATGTTACATACAGTATATTCAGTTAATGTTATATTAATGTTCAGTTCTGTAAATTAAATATGCTCATGTTTGCTGACATCCAGGTCATGAAGTTAATTAGAAACCAACAACGAAACAGTAGTGTAAAGGGGAGTCATTAGCATTAAAATACAATTGGATAGGCTGGACATCAAACTATCAATCTCCCTCGCAGATAAGCTAGCACAAACCATTTGCACCATTCATGTATAACTGAAGAGGATTGATTACACAAACAATTCGGTTAATAAATTTCATACAATCACTTTAACTCAAAGAGAGGTTCCATTAGCCATTGAAGCATAATTAAAAAATAAAATATGACACTAGCATTTTCTACATTTCTCTTAAGTTTTATTTCAATTAAACATAATAACAGCAATATTTATTGTCAGTTGCACTTCTATGAATGGCATTCCTAAGTTACAAGCATTTTATTATTTAACCACCATATATAAACGTGACAAATTATTTTCATAATATTTTAACAGGCTAAGTCTTAATGTAACCCAAAATTAGTCAGTGAAATTATAACATATAATGAGTTAATATAAAACTAATAAATCTGAAGACTGAAGAAATTACTGACATGAGACACAAGTCACTCATGTCTTGATGGCCACAACTGTTCTCAGGAATAATAAACATCTGTGCCAGACTTTATAGATAGTGGTTTCCGTTACCTTTTTTATTAAATAAACTGATTGAAAAGTAACATCCGAAGCCTATGTAACTGCAGTTTATATTCTGTCCTACAAATGACACCTTCATTCTATTTACTGTAGACGTATAGTGAATATCATTACTCTAAGGGAAAGCAACTGTTAAGGTCCAACCTGTTAAGGTCAGAACTTAAACCAAAACAACTGTACATTAAGTGTATTAGGTGTACATAAGATACCACATACAGCCTTAAAAGTGTAAAGCAGTTGATCCTATTTGTCACAAATTGTATAATGGACATTTATATTGCCTCTAGTCACGTACGGATACAACAACAAAAACAAGTAATCCTAGGAGAAAATTTGTTAAAAAATTTATTTTAATGAAAATTATATTTTCAACACTTTCTGGCACTACTCAAAGAGAAGTACTTGTATATTTACAAGTCTTTGGCGTTAGAAGATCACAGACACCAAAATTATGTTATGAAAATAAAAATAAACAATCATTACTCATATTCTATTACAATGGTAAAAATTGTTTTTTTCATATTCAGGCTCTTTTTTTTTAAGTTCAAAGCATGTGTTGTGTCAATAGAGATGATTAATAGAATACTTAAATTAGGAGCATGTATCCAGAAAAAGGAGAGATGAGAGATGTAGAGAAAAACATGTTTTTACACATAATCATTAGCTGAGCAGAACAGCATTACCAAAACAAAAGAGAATTACATTTAACTCATTAAAGCTATCTACTTTGATTGATTAGTTAAACTATGCTGGATTCAGAACAAACTGCATTAACCTTTGCTCTTTATAATGCTTGAAGATTTAACAAATTCTTTGATCATTTAAACTTTCTAAAGAAAATTAAAAAAAAAAACATGCAGCAGAGTGAATATAAAAAAATATTGATGATATATTATGTGAATAACTGAACAGAAAAAGCTCTTTTACAGATTACAATCATGCTCTTGTATATAGTAGTGTATGTTTGTATTAATACAAATATACAAGTTTACTACATTTAAAAGGCACTAAAACATATTTGTTTACTTGTATCATAATGATATTTTTATAGTCTTAATGTTTAAACTTCAAAATATATTTCTAAATGGGTTATTACATTTTTTTGCCTATTTACAGTATACTATCTGTATACTTCTGCAAAAAATAAATCACTAATTTCCTGTGAACTCATTCTTAAGATTATTCGGTCAATAGATTTAAAAGTATTATAATAAATATTTATTATCATGATTCAATCAGTTATGCTGTTATAAATTACAAATAGTCTTTTTGTGTTTGACTACTTACATAATGTATTATTTACTCATTTATGGAACTATGGTTTCAGATAAAGCTGGAGAAAATTTCATTCAAGTTGCTCTACACTTTCACTTTGCTGTGTAATTTTTAAAAATGTATTCAGACATTTTAAATTACAGAAAAACCATTAAATTTGTAAGCGCACTAAGAAGAAAAGGAAAGGTTTTAATTAAATCCTGAGTAAGCAAGTTATTGCTATACTTAATGAATGTTAATGAATGTTTATATTAGCAAATTTCTTCATCTTTCCCTCTTAGTGAACGGTCTGCATGCACATGTGCATGTGTGTGTGTATTTAATCTTATTATTGACAATTTTTTTAATAATAAAATTTGAAAACTGAAAGTATTTTAACTTATAACAACTACTGACTAAAATTTATTAATAAATGCAAAAAGAAATATAAAAAGCATGTTCATTTATTATTTAAATAGAAATAACTAGAAAAAAAAATCCAAATTTATGACAGTAAAAATAATAAATCTCAGAAAGATAAGAGTATTTAAACATTTATAAATCCAATATAATTTCCACACAATCCTAAGAAATTTTACTTATTACAAGATCATTTACCAATAAACTACTCCATTGACCTTCACAAGTTTTAAATTACCATGAGTTAAGAATATATACTTTCACTTTATAGTTATGTACCTTATACATAAAAATTTTTTTGCACGTTTTCTATACAGAGCTGTTGTTCTGATTTTATTTCAATTATACTGTGTATAATACACAGCCTTAGGATGTAATATATTTTCATACTAGATAAAAATTAAAAACAGATTAAACCTAAACACCTCAGTTCACTAACAAAACTAAACAGAAGAGATGCGATTACAAAGAATGAAATATTTGAAAATTACAAGCATTGTGTTGCACCTAGTTTTAGAGAAGAGAACTAAATTTACCAAAGAACAATTCCTGAGAAATTATGGATCTAAGAAGTATTAAAAATAATGTACATGAATTTAAAACAAAATCTGATATATAATTAAACACAAATGAGCAATTAACACATAAAGCGTATAATATTATTACGCATCACATATCAACACAAAAGCAAATACATATTACATACATACAATAGCAAGAGAATTTTACTTCAATTCAGAGAAAGCAAACATCTATCTCTGTAATTTTTAATTAATTCACAAATTCATTCCAGAAGCAGAGATCTCTACAAAACTGCTTGATGTAGATTACAAAAATGGGAAAGCAGTTAAGTGAGAAAAATTTTTAATTAAAAATACAAAATAAGCTACGACTGGAAAAATTAAATAAGCATCATAGTGACATTCTAATGTGATAATAGGAGAATTATTCACAATAAGAAACAACCAGTAATTTTAATGCAATAAAATTATATGTACTAATTTAATTAATATTTGTATATAGGAGGAATCTATATATTTTTTTCTAGAGTTCAATTAACAATACTTTTATAGAAACTTCTCATCCAAATTAAAGAATAGTAACATGATCCTTAATAACACAATTCGCTAAGTGAGGCTCTCTATACTTGACTGCACGAATGAAATCTCCAGTCTTGGTTTCTATTACATAAATGTAATTTTGAATATACTCTAATAAAGTAATTTTAAATTTAAACTAAAATTTTTACTAATATGTTAAGGAAGGGTTCTGAAATCTATCGTTTATTTTATCTAAATAAAATTTTATCTACAAATAAATAAACTCTTCTTCTTCATTATTACAGAAAACAAACACGTTTATTCCATTATAGTGATAACAAGAAAAAAAGCTTGTCTTAATAAGATAAAAGATTTTATCAAAAAATATTCAAAAAAAACAATGTGATGTCAAATGACAAAATTGCAGTGATCATGACAAGAAATTCAGATTAGTATAACACAATATCTGAAAATAAAAGAATATGATATTCAACAAACTAGTACTAATAAAAAATTTTACAACAGGAAAAAATAGATAACAAACCTTATATTTACATATATAAACATAGTTAATGTTTAATTTTTGGAAAATTACATTAGTAAATTATAAATATAATTTTTCTTTCAGATTATATTGTTATACATATGCAATTTCAATATTCCATTACTTTGTTAAGAGTTTATACAAAAATAAAAAATCTGATGTGGACACCACATGACTTCCTTATATGCCTATTAAATTACATACACACATTTGTTTTTAAATTAAAAGTGCATAAAATTTTATTTCATTAATAACTTCCGATATTCTTTTCATATATCTTTTTTTTATTGTTATTTTTGAATTTATTATTTATAGTAAACATTTTTTTTACAATCTGAGGTTAATAATTATTAATAAATCAATATATTTAAATAAATAAAAAAAGTTAAAAAAAAAAAAAATGGAGATGAAGTCTGATTCGAACCGATGTGCCTTACCTTTGTAAAATCCAAATATTTCATTAATTAAAATTTTATTTGGCTATAACTCTGGAACCAATTAAAGTAAGTACCACTTATATGTCGTTGAAAAGCTCTCATTGAGGGCTTATTATTGCAGTTAAGAAAAAGTCCAAAATCCAATTTATTTTTAATCTTGGACTTTTTGGATACTTTTGGTACAGTAGATTGCAATCAAAAGGGGAGGTGCACAACTAGATGTTACAACAGTCCTAAATCCAAAATTTCAACATCCTACGGCTAATCATTTTTGAATTATGCAAGAAACATACATACAAACAGACATCACGCTGAAACTAGTCAAAATGGATTCAGGGATTGTCAAAATGGATATTTCCACTGAAATCTGAAAACCGAAATCTTTTGCGATCACAATACTTCCGTTACTTCTTACAAGGAAGTAAAAATTACAATATATTTAACAAGAGAACTTTATTTGTTATTCATGTGTTAATATATTTTACTTTATTGATGATTGGTTTAATAAAGTAACTTTTTTCAAGCTACTTGAGCTCTTGATAAAGATAGGACCTTTACTGGTAGCAAATATATTACTTTTTTTTAAAAGAATGCCATATTAAAACCAATAATCAGAAAAATGAAACGAAATGATTAAACTGGAATTGTAACAAAGTTCTTAGACATATTTACACAATCTATTAATCTCTTAATAAAATTATGGAATATGTAATTTGAATATTGAGAGAATGGGTAAAATTCATAAAGTTTCCGACGGCTTTCTTCTTATAGATTGTAACTCAAAATGAACAAGGTGTATGAAATATAGCTCATTTTTTAAAACTGGTTTGTAAGTTATAATTCTTCTAAGGCAGCTTTTTTGTGATTCATACTGTAACAGCCAAGATACCAAGAGGGCACACAAAAACCAGGTGCTTCTTTAAATATAATCTATCAAAATTCCTGCAGGGCTACTAAGTGGTCAAATAAACCGAAATTCTGAAGGATAATGCAGAAAATAAAATTTAATAAAGTAAAAAACTCAATTTTAAACACATATAAAACACATACACGTATTAAAAAAAGTTTATTGTGGTAAACACAATAAAATACATGGAAAAAAACAATGAAATCTTATAAAGGGTAAATGTAAAATATTACACAAAAAATATTAACAATAATCATTATTGTTATGAATATATTCAGAATAAATATTCTGAATTTTATTTAATTATTTTAAAATATTATAATTAAGTATTTTTTTAAATATATTTTAAAATTTATTTTATTATATTCATAATAAATGAATAATATTCAGAAAATTTATGGTTAAGATAGTAAATATGAATAAATAATATATCACAAATACATTCACATGAATTACATTACACATCACTAAATAGAATAAATAATATAATATTTTTGACTCACCTCATTACTATTATGAAGGTTTTCATCATCCCCACCACCACCACCCCCACTTTCTTGTCGATCAGGGTCAATTTCCTGCAATTATTTATAGATAATTAATATTATTTTTTGATACAACTACAAAAAACAGGAGGATAATTTAGGAGGTAGTTTTATGAATTACAATGAGGTAAAAGCGAAGCGAGAGAAAAGAAATTGTGAATCTTGTGCACCTCACAGTAAATGTGTACACAGCATTTACTTTTTGTGTAAAGTAATATTCTACTTAGGTTTATTAACGAGTTCAGCCTAGAGATCAACAACCTATGCCTAAATGGTATTTTTACAAGAGAAGTTGCATGACACATTAGCATCATCTGCCCACGCAAATGATATTTTTTCTTAACTTGATTGAACCTTGGATAATTACTAAAAGAAAGAGAAAGGTGAAAAAAAATGTCAGTTTGGGCCACGATATAGCTCAAGAAAATGGACTGTAAGCAAATAAATCATTCAAATGAATCAGATGCATTAAAATTTCAAGATTGGATAAACAGTAAAATTTTACAAACTTTACAAGATTGCATTTATGTCATGACAAAATGCTATGGCTGAACAAAGAAATCAAAAAAAAAAAAAAATTTAGCTGGTCAATAAAATGTGTAATAAAGCAATCGCGATGGAAAGCAAAATGACCATTATGACAGATATCAATTTCATGTGTTATGAAAAGCTCCTGTTTTATATATATGTAGTAAAATGCCATTAAATAGCCTTTGGTATACCCAACTCGGTAACTATTTCATTCAATAATTCAAGAAATTATTTGGAACATCATTAACTTTATATAAATAATTTTCAATCATTACCAATATACAGTTCAAAAGTAAAGGCCAAGTTATAAATACCCATTGGCAACACTAACTGGTTTGTGCATGCGCAGTACCTTTAAGTGGTCAGTTGGGCATGTAACTGCCACACTGCCATCAGTTTGCTGTTGTTTGCCGTTGAGAGACAGTGTGTTAAAATGAGTGCAGTAATAACAAATCCTGCCAGTTATTAAGTTCGATCAGTAATTAGATTTCTGAACACAAGAGGGCATATTATTGCTGAAATTCATCATCAACTGTGAGAAACATGCAGACCTAGAGCAATGAGTGAAGCAAAAATGAGGCAATGGTATCGTGAGTTTAAGGAAGGCCATTCAAATATTCACAATGAACAGAGAAGTGACAGGCCTGGCCTACTGTCCCGGACTGACCATCCAGTTGGAACATGTGAATGCAAAATTGAGAGAAAATCATCAATTTAAGATTAGCAATTTTTTTCTAGAATTTCCAGAGGTTTCAAAGACAACATTATTGAGAACTGTAACTGATACATTATGCTATTGTAAACATGTGCGCACAATGGATTCTGAAAATTTTGACAAATGCTCATAATGACATCTGCATGTGCTTTTCTCAACTGCTTTAACCACAAGGAAGATAGACCTTTTTCCCACATCATCACTGGTGATGAAACATGGATTTTGTACATCAATGCTGAGATGAAACAACAATCCATGCAGTGGTGTCATTCCAGTTTACCTGAACTGAAAAAATGCAAACAAGCCCAGTCTTGAAGGAAAATCATGGCAACTGTATTCTGGGACTAAACAGTGAGTTTTAATTGATTTCACAGAATCTGGAACATCCATCACATCACAAGTCTATTGTGAAATACTTTCAAAACTGTGTTGTGGCATTTAAAACCAATACGGAGGAATGCTGAGATTAGGAATTGTTCTTCTTCACGATAATGGATCCACTACATAGCTACATGCACAACAGAGACAATTCAAAAATTCAAATGGGAGATGTTTAATATCCCCTTACAGTCCTGATCTTGCCCTCAGTGATTACCATCTATCTATTCCTAAACCTCAAAAGTTGGCTTACATCTCCATGACTTGAGGAAAGATAAAGAGTTGAAAATCTGTCGTACAATCTCAGGAAGTGGAATTGTATGCAGTGGGCATGAATATGCTTGTTTCACAATATCAAAAGTGTTTAGAATGAAGTGGTGGTTATGTAAAAAAGTAAAGTAAATATGTAAGTATTTGAAATCATTAATAAATTTTTAATTTTTTCAACTGTTCTCATTTTGTGAACAACCGATTGGCCGTTACTTTTGAAACCACTCCTCACATATTATATGAATTCAAATATACAAATATTTATCTTTTAAAATTATTTATATTATTTTTTAAACCTTGTTAATTTTAACTAAAATCAGTGATAATTCAAGGGTTATCCTTACATTATTCTTAATAACAGGATGCTTATTACAGCCTGAATGAAAAAAAAACCGATTAAACCAGAGGTTCCAAAAAAAAAGTAAATAAACAAAAATAAATTTATTAATTATGGATAAAACAAAAAAAAATGCACAACACTTCTTGTAAACAATAAAATAACATATAATATAAATTTCATGTAATCTGTAAAAGGTTTCCTTAACAAATCCAATGTAAACAAATTTTTTAGATTAACTGTTCAGAATAACTGATTTTTTTGAAATTAAAAATATAACTACACAACAGTATGCAAGAAACTAGTTTATAAATGAAATAATAATTAGAAACTGTAGTGTACTCACATCCATATCGACATGTACTACTCCAGTAGATCTTCTCTTTGGTCTTCTTCTGCGTTGAATCACAGCCTGTGTTGCTTGTGCATTACGTACATCATTCTCCTTATCTTGCTCTACATTAACAGCAACAAAAACAATTATATTTAATTTCAAGAAAGAAAATAAAATGTTTTTACAATAAATTTTCTTTACATTTAAGTGGTATTTCTAATAGATATAAGCACAGTATGAAGATATATGGAGAGCACATTTATAAGAGAAATATTTTAATGTTTGTATATAAAAATCAAAATATCTACATGTTTGTTTATACTGACAGTAACATAATACTCAGTAACTACTTAACTGATCAAAATTCTATTTCTTTTTACCTATATTATTTAATCACCATGTACATTTAAAGTCTGTACATGGAAATGATACAAAAATGTTCAAACATGAGAAAAATTCAAAGCTTGATTGGTACTTAAACCTGAAACCTGCTGGATGAAAAGCAAAGACATTACCAGTCCTCCAAAGAGGTTGACATTCTTTTACTAATATGTTCATTAAACTATAAGGTAGATTTTAGTTAAGAATTTATCCACAAACATTCAATAACGGATGATCAGCAATTCTTAGACTCTTTTCTTTTTCCTGTTTAGCCTCCGGTAACTACCGTTTAGATAATTCTTCAGAGGATGAATGAGGAAGATATGTATGAGTGTAGTCTTGTACATTCTCAGTTCGACCCATTCCTGAGATGTGTGGTTAATTGAAAACCCAACCACCAAAGAACACTGGTATCCACGATCTAGTATTCAAATCCATGTAAAAATAACTGCTTTACTAGGATTTGAACACTGGAACTCTCGACTTCCATATCAGCTGATTTGGGAAGATGCGTTCACCACTAGACCAACCCGGTGGGTAGCAAGTCTTAGACTAAGACAGAATTATCTTAGAATAGACAGAATTTTATTAATGAAAACGGGTGAAATTGTTTACCAGATCTTTTAATATTTAACAGCAAATTTCATATTTTTTGCAGTACGAGAAAAGAGTTCTAAAGTAATGAATTCACATTTATCTAAAAATAAACTCTTAACTAATTATAAGATGTATATTTTAACAAGATCAGAGGTCACTCTTTTAAAATGTTATGTAAATAAAAACCATTTTTAGATAACTTTCAGAAAACTATAATACATTTTTTAAGTAAACTTCATAGTTGGTTCAATAGCATATCTTTAGAGTGATATCTAAAAGACTGTTTGAATTAGCATTTGGTCTTTCAATTATAAAATGTTACCAATCAAATCAACAGGTAATTAAAAATTTAATAGAACATTTATTTATCTTTCTCAGATGTGTTTTACCAATAAATTATTGGATCCAAGAATTAAACGAAAATTTGAAAGTTTTCAAAGTAATTTTTTAGAATTTTTATACAATATTTTCTGAATAAGAGGTAAGAACCTAAACTTAGAAAACGCTGGGTAATTCATTAATTTAGCTTGTGCTTAAAATGAAATATAAGAGGGGTCTTTTTAAAGTAAGGTTCATTTTGGAATAAAAAAAAAAATATGAACAAACTTTATTACCTACATATTACAACTACATTTATTTACTATTTTTCTACATAGTTGCCTTCAACTTTAACACATATTTCACAGCATTTCAATCAGTAGCTTCTTCATTCCCTCTTCAAGAAACCTGCAACCAATGGCTTAAATCACACAATAACACCATTTTTTAATTTGTCGACACTGTCAAACCTTTTTGATGTAAGCCACTATTTCAGGCGAAGAAAAAGAAAATATTCATTAAATGTTAAGTCACAGCTAAAGGGTGGATGATTAAAAATGTTCATTTGCCTCACTTTACGGCCGGGTATCATAATACAAAAACAAAATCTTATGGGATAATATACCACGCTGTTTGTTTTTATAGCTCTTCTAAGATCTTTTAACATTTCACAACAGATAACAGCATTCACAGTAGTTTGTGGTCACTACATTCAGTAAGCAAGACATCATTTACTCCAAAAAAAACAATAGCCATAAATTTCTTTACTGAACATTCTCTTTTGAAGATCTTCGGTGTAGGAGATGATTGAATGCCGCCATCACATCAATTTCTTCTTTGTTTTCACATTTAAATAAGAAATCAAGATTTATTTCTGGAAACAATGTGATCAAACAATTCATCACCTTAATTATTGTAATGTTGCAAAATTCATGCATAAAAGCAGGACATTTTTTTCATTGTGCTTTTCGATTAACATCATCTTTGGGAACCATCTGGCACACAATTTTTTATAGCCCAATTTTTCAGTCAAAACTTCATAAATCAAAGATCATGAAACATTAAAGAAAATTGTTACATGGTGAAGTGCTGGTTTTCTCAAATTTCTTTGTCATTTTTTCAATCAAATCATCAATTATGATCGATAGCCAGCTGCTACATTCTTTATCATGAATATAATTTGACCTTTCCAAAATGAACAGCACTACCACCTCACTTTAGCGTTACTCAAATATTCGAATAGTAATCATTACAAATTTGCCTGTGAGTTTCAGCCGCAAATCGTATTCTGTCATAAAAATCAGGTTATTCCTAGTACTTCTCACTCAGTGGGATAGCACTCCATGGAAATGGATGAAACAACTAAATTATTGTTGCTAACAGCTGATTGATTGAAATAATTGAGCTACGCAAGCACCATCTGTACATAGTGTATATAGGCAGTAAACTAACAAACCTTACTTTAAAAACACACCTCGCATATTGTGTAATTTATGTAAATGTTTATAGAACTGAGGAAAGAATAACATAATTAGTTTAAGAAATTCTGAGAATGACCTATTCTATAAATAAATGCATGTAAATTAAAATACAAATAAAATAAAAGAGGTAAGAGAAAACTGAAGTAAAAAAGAGCGATTGCATTTTTTATGGTGGATATATAAAGTTTATGTACACAGTTTATTGAGAAATAAATTTACAGCAACCGGGTTAAAGTAAAAGAATATGAGAACTCTGAAAGTCAATACCAGGTAAGCCTGTACTCACATTTTATTACTATTTATTTGAATTAATGTATTAATGTAAAATAATACGTTTTTAATAACTACTTATATAATTTTTAAACTGAAAATTAACTCTCATTATGAGAAAGTCACATAATACTGAAAGTCAACAAAAAGACTGTTTTGCCACAGCAACTGAAGATGGTGCATTTTAATGAAGGTGAATTTAACTTTACAAAATATTAAGAAGAAAATTTACTATATTGAATAATCATTAACTGTTAAAGGGTTAAAACATAAAATACAATAGTTCTTATTAACCTAGATTCTGGTTGATTAGAATATAGATAAATATGTTTCTATTGGAAAAAAATTACCTTTATCATCAGGTAATTTACTAGGTCGCCTTAAAGGTAAAGTAACAGTTGTCTCTGCTGTATCTATACCAGTTGGAGACGAAGGTATTAAATTATTGCTAGTAACTGTATTAGGTGAACTCGGATTTATTGTATTTATACTGTTATTGTTATTATTTGTGGAGGTGGCATTATTATTGGTTGTAGTGGATGGTGCAGATAAAGGTCTAGGTACATTAGATCCTCTTCGTAATGTCACTTCTGGTACAACAGGATCACTCTGTACTCTAGCATCTTCAAGCATAAACTGCAAAAACAAAAATAATAAGATTTTACAAGACAGAATTTTAATGAAAAACAAAAAACTAAACTTTACATTCTATACTGTACTTTTCTTTCTGAAGTCATTAAAAAAAAAATTAAATTTGTTTTTTAGGTAAACTGAACTACATTGAAAAAACCAACAATCAATCAGTGTCACTATGTAGGTAAGAAATATTTTTAATGAATAATACACATTTGATACTGAACAGCATTCACAGACATTAAAATTACATTAGTACTGCCTAACTATTTGTTATAATACAGATTATATGGTTTTTTTGCACACAAATAACTATTACTGAAACTTAATTTATGTATACAAATTACCAATATTATTTATTCAGGTTGACAAGTTATGTTTCCCTCTCTGAATCATAAGTCTGTATGACAATAATTTTTTTTTTAAATAATAGATTGTATTAGTGGTGCTATTTTGTTTGTTTGTGGACTTTGTCTTAGTGCCCAAGAACACCAATAGAATTTAAAACAAAAAAAAAAAATTTCAGTCCAATAGATGATGTTCCAGGGGAAGGAACAAAACAAATTAAAATAAGAGAATTCATATAAATTAAGTTAATAAAGTTCTTTGTTTCACCTGAACTCTTATTGAAAAAATTTATATTAAAAGCATTTTAAATATCAAAACTTTAGAGATGTATGTTGGCTGTCTCTTGATCACTGAAATAAAATGAACTACTCTGCTGCTATTAAAATCTGAGTCCAATTAAATTTCAGTTGATAATTACATATAACATTAAATCAATGAACTCACCTCACCAATAAAGTACTACGAAGATATTTATCTTATAAATTATTCTCTGTTTTTCAATAAACAAAACCTTTTTAAAGTTTATGACATCAATTCTTTCCTTAAATAATAATGAATTTCAAAAAATCACTTGTCATGTACATTAAAATTATGCATATAAAAATTACTTTGCTGTAACAGTTTTCTACATAAATGAATAATATTTTTCAGAATTTGTTATAGGCTGAAAACAATATTAGTGAGGACAATGTGATAAGGTTTTATTACCTTTACTAATTTAAGTATTATACTCTCTCTACTTTCTTGTTAATTTATTAATTGGTATTTATTTTTAAATGTATAAATATAATATTTTTTAAATTATTTTACTTTTTTAATATTATTAATACTTTAGAATTTTCATATTTTTCTTTGATTTCGGTGGTTATACAGTTTTTTATAAACTAGCAGAAATACTAAATTACATGTTTATACCCTAAAATGAACTATAAATCTGAAGTTCTAAATCAGCTGTAGGTTTTTCTTCAGTAAATCTATTCATATCAATCACATTTTATTTAACAAATACCATTTTTTTTCTTTCACCACTGATTTGATACTATATTCTACAGAATATAATCCTTTGTTCTATGTAAACTTCAACATTTTTATTATATCCTATATCCTCAATTATTTGTTTCATATATTCCAATCTTTGTCTTCTTCTATACTTTCATCCACAACCAAATTAACTAAACCAGGACTTCTTAATACCTGGTCCAACCACTCGGTTCATCCCTTTACAAGATTCTACCACTAATGTCCTCCCTCTTCTTTGTTTTACATTTTATTGTACCCACTTAATTACAATGAACGAGCAAAAAGGGAAAAGAATAGAGGTCTTTGAAATGAAGTGGTCTTAAAATAACCAGGAAAAGATAAATATGTAAATAGATGAACTAAATTGATCAATCGTATATCAAGACGCCCAAGTTTAGTTAATTCAATGACAGTGACAAGAGGGTGAAGAGAGTTAAAATTACACAGAAATGCTACGCCTAACACAAATAAAATAGATAACTGAGATTATAGCATGTAATAAGTATACTGGGGTTTAAAAAATTAAAACAGTAGAGGAAAAGGAATTGAGATGAGCTTCAAACTAGTCAACGGATGGCTCAAAAATGTAAAAAAAAAATCATTTTATTATTTTGGAGGCATGTGTATGCTTTGTTAGTCGTCGTTACTTATTGGGTTCCTGTGTACAATGGCCAATATCATTTGACTGATAAATAGTACTTTATATCGAGGAAGTAAATAATTCCATTACTTTGTCACTGCAAGTACCTCATTTATTTGCACTTGTGTTATACAGAGTGATTGTATTATTCCGAATGTTTTTATGTATATAAACCACAACAGAATACTGTGTGTGTGCACATACACATACACATGTTCTACGCTGTGTATTATTTCTCTTCACTTCATTTCAGTGATTATTCAGAAATTAGATATTTAAGTTGTAAATAATTTTTTTTTTTTTATAATAGAGATAATTCTATAACAAATATTTCTGTTAATTAAAATTATATTATTAGTACAGACTATATCAATTGTGCTAATCAACAATTGCTCCTTTATTTTACCCTTTCTGCAACTTTAGTAATAATATATAAATAAATAATAGAATCTAATAATGGGTCGTTCATCATATCTAGGGCAAAATCTATGGAACCTAATTCTTCAGATTTAAGAGGATTATCATAAAATTTATGGAGATACCTTTTAAACCATATAAATATATATAATTTATTAATAAATTATATATATTTTTTGAAAATTCAAATAATTCATAAACATATTGACCTCTGTGCTAATAAAATTTAATATTAAATGAAATTTAAACCATCAAAGCACATTAAATAGATAAGTTAAATTATATATTAATATATCTATTAATTCCATATAATATATGGAATTTTATAATTATATATTAATTCCAAGAATCAACTTTTGTGGTTCCTGCGTCTTCAGTTGGTATTTAATTCTATGATTAAATTAAAATAAATTGTTTTAATAATTTGTGAATTTTGAATTTTTTGAAATTGTTACCATTCCTATAAATTTTGAAATTTATTATGGATGAATATGCAGCAAATTCTGCTGTCCAGTACTGTAATGATGTAAAAGTTGTATTTTCCTATGTTCTAATGCCATTACTGCCAATCATTAGATTGTATTTTATTTAACGTAATTATAGAATTAAATACCAACTGAAGATGCAGGATCCTGAGAAAATCAATTTTTGTAATTCATGTACTAAATTCAACTTACTATTTACTTGTTTTGGTGGTTTAAATTTCATTTAATATATATATATCACCCAAGAAGCTAAGAAGCTTTTAAACAAAGTAAAAATGACAGAAACATTTTCTTTATAGCTTTTAAATTCACTTTGTATTCCCTGTTTAGAGAAACAGTTCTTTTACAATTTAATTACAAAGATTCATTTTATTAAAAGCTTTCATTAAAAAAAAATCTCAAGGAATAAAATTTTAAACCAAGCTTTTAGAAAATCCTTTTCTAATTTTGACCAACAGATTCCCTAGTGATAGAGAGAGATTATTTAAAAATGTATTTTGTATCTATTTTGTCTAATAAATCTGTTTATAGAAATCTATTTCCACATCCATCAACACCAACACTATTGACAATATGAAACAATAACATGAATGAAACTGGGTTATTTTTGCAAGTATCTAATTTGAAAATTTATTATTTATGTAATAGTTATGGCTTAAAATTCTAACCCGATTTTTATATTAATTTCTAAGAAACAACTAAACAAGATTAGGAAAATATTTAAATAAAGTGTGAAATTTATCTAGTGCAGACTCACCTGCTTCTGATACAGTGATATTAATTCAACTGGAACGAAAATAGTGTTCAGTTTAAATAAATCTATGAAAAATCATTGATATATATATTCCAAAATTGAATAAAAGAACATTTAACACAACATAAATTAATACATCATCTTACCTCATACTGCAAAACCATTTTTGTAATAAATAACTTCAATTTGTTATTACATAACACTTATACTTCTTTTCTTTTTTTTATTTAAAAAAAAATATATAAATCATATGGCACTCATATAAAATTTAATAAAAGCAAAACAAACATTATACGGGAATTATGTTGATTGTAAAGTATGTAAAATACTGAAACAAACCTATAAACGAGTCTACAGATTAAGCTATATGGCTGTGAAACGTTAATTGTAAATAAAAGGACAATAAACATACACACAAACGTGCATATGTGTAAGCAATGACACACACAAACAAGCAAACAATAACTAAACTAAAAAATATTTTGCATGTTGAACATAAAATAAAATTTATGCAATAATAATAACAATGGCAATAAATAACAGAAGGAAGAGAATGTACATACATTTTAAATGAAAATAATTGTGGATTAAACAGGGAATAAAAATGTAAAAATATTAACAAAGGAAAACGATAATAAACACTCTACTTATTTTATTTACAAAAAAAAAAATCGTTTTTATTTAATGTTAACAAACTATCAACAACAATATCATTAAAGAGTCATCAATTTACTGATGATTAATAAAAACAATTAGTCACACTATACTCACACGCAAATAAAATTTAACATTTCCTGTTAAATAAAAACACAACATACCTTCAATAAGGTATTGTGAATACATTTTTCCAGAGAATGTGATTATAAACAGAAAAACTAATTTTAATAGAAATTAATGCTTAAAAAATACTTAAACGTAAAACTAAAGACTTTAATTACCATATATTTTAAAATTGGCTGTTTATTATTATTATTAATTTCAAATTGTTAATTATTAATATTAAATTGGCTGTATTTACATTAATTTTCTCAGAATTAAATTCTCTATAAGTTTTGTTATTAAATCTTCTGCACTTATTAGTCATTCAACAAAGTTATTATTACAAATCTACAAAAAAAAACTTGTTTTTTGACAACTTTGTGTTTTATATGGGATATCTTAAAAACTATTGGAGTTACAGTTCACGGACCTGTTTTATCCTATTTCCCAGCTCAAATTACAAAAGAAACCACCAACTTTACTCCTTAATTTGGGTCCCAAAAATTACATCAGGGCTTCTTTTTATTAGAAGAGCTGAATTTGGGTGAGATGTTTTACTAGTCGTAATTCAAAAACAAAGCATTTCCAGCATTCCATTATGCTTATATGAACTTTTTTCATTATTTTCACCAGTGAATATGTCCTGAAAGTTTCTCTGTTTCTTCGTGGCACACCTTTATATACACAGAGTGTATCATGAAATTCTCTCAGACTTTCATAACCTATTCTACTTGTGAAAATAGTGGAAAAAGTTTAGATTGACATATATCCTAAAATGCTTCATTTACGAGTTATGGCTAGTTGTAGATTTCACTTGGATTTCAACTACCCCATTTAAATGAAGTCATAATGAAATTTTTAAGATGTTAATGGTAATTAAGAGGCAGAATTAATGATTTATGATTTTTGACCTGAAAAACTGAATAAAATAGGCCCCAGAACCATATATGCAGTAGTTTTTGAAAAATCAGGGATGAATTGGGGTAAAAACTGCTGTTTTTTATGTTTGACGTACAATAACTTTGTTAAATGGGTAATAAACACAAAAACCTAAGAACAAAATTTGTAGAGTATTTAATGCTGAGAACAAAATGGTGTAAGATAAGTTGAATAAAACAAACAAAATTTTTGAAATATTTAAATTTTATTTAGAAACAGTACATTCCTACGTTTTCAGAAGTAAAAAAAAAAAAAAATTTTTTGTTTTGTGAAAATTAGTAAAAACAAGATTTACGGTTAAAAAAAGGATATTACAAAATTGTAAAATAAAAATTAGTTAGATAACAATTTTTTTATTAATAACAAAAATACAATAAATTATTTGAAAAGTTATTATTTCAAAGTTGGCAATAAAATAATAACAGCTAACCAACAATGCGGAATACTGTATTAGTGTTTAAATCATTCTGTAAGGTACATTAAATATATCAGATTGTGTGAACTGTGCTGTCGTAAGTGTTCTGTAAATTTTAGTTTGAACGTGATCGTTTTACGTACTTATTTACACAGTAGAGCAATACGCTGATATGGTATTCGTTTTGGGTGTTTATAATTGGTAATGCTGCAGTAGAATGTAAAGTATGTTTTCCGAATGATGGTATTTCAGCTCTCAAAACAATTAGTGAGACTTTTGCAATCTTTAGGAAACAGGTTCACTACCTAGTATTCATACGAGCTACGAATGGTCAGTCCAACATGATACTGTTACTGATGAAATTATTATCGATACGAGAGGTATGCCAGGAAAGCCAATTATAAACTGGTACATATAATATGTACTTTGGTTTAGTATAATGTTTTTAAATAAAATTTGAAATTTTCTAACTTTTCTTTATTTTATTCAATTCATCTTATAAATTTTGTTTAGAATTAAATTCTGTACAAGTTTTTTTTAAAGTTTTATGTTACCCATTTAACAAATTTATTGTATGACAAAAATAAAAAAACAATGTTTTTTATGCCAATTTATTGGTTTTCACCCCAGATTTCTCACAAACTGCAACTGTTTTTCTAAAATGTCTTATTTGATCAAGAAAAGGGTCGCTGTAGTGAAAGCATACGTGCGTTTTGGATCCTTTTGAAAAAAATATTCACGGAAAAACTTCTGAATGCCAACATCTCAGCAAAGAGTAACATACACAATTTTGTCAAAAAATAGCTCACAATAGGGGTCAGTTTAAAACCTAAATGAAATGGACAACTTTCTGTTAGGACTCCAAAAGCCATAACTAATATTTAAAGAATTTCACCAGTGAGAAAAAATTTATACTCAAGTTATCAAAACAAAGAGGGATAGAATACACTTCTTGCAACAAAATTCTTCATGATTTAAATTTGAAACCATATTGTCTGTTATTCTCTTCACAATGAGACAAACAGTGTAAGGTGTACTGTTTCTGGTAATCATATAGCAGGGAGAATGCTTTTTGACTGTATACTAACAATACAGAAGTGTACTGTACAACTTTCAAAGAACTCTATGCTCCATTAACCGATCAAGAAAAAGAGTACAGCTTCTTTCAACAAGACAGAGTCACATTAAACTAGGTAACATGTCACACATCAAACACATTCATAAGGCTTTTACAGAAGAATGAACAGTCAAGACAATAGTGGAGGCTTCTGAGTTTTCTAGATTTGTCTTAGTTGTGATTTTTCCCTTTAGGGCAATTTGAAGAATAAAGTTTATGAACCGAATCCCTACACTACTGATAAACTGAAGGTAAACTTCAGCAGGAAATCAATGGCATTGATAACATTTTCCATCAGGTGACTCTCAATATGGATCACTCCAGCATACATGTTCATCATTGTGAAGGGTGCTTATGGTAAATATTTAAACAATTTGCCAATGAAATACAATTTAATTTGATTGATGTTTTTATTCTTTCACTTCACTCATAAAATGTTACATGTGGCAACTGTGTTTAGTCTGTAGCAGTTTTAAGTTGCTCACCCTATATATATATATATATATATATATATATAAATAGGGTAAAATATATAGGTATAAAATGTATACATACATAATTTTACTAAAATTAATCTTTTTAATATGCATATTCCTATGTACTGTAAATTATGTTTACATTTTATTAAAATAAACCATCTATCAAACAATATTCTGTACTAGTTGGTTTATTTTAATAGAAATTAAATACATTTTGTATGTGTGCATGAGAAAAAAAAATTATTTTTTGTGTGTCATTAGCACAAATCTTGAAAAAATTGTAATCTATTATACATGTCCGTAGAGTAAAATAATAAAATATTTAATCTTATTACCAGATCAGTACACATGAACAATATTTTGAAAAATCAAGAACAAAAAAATTACTTATACTGAAGAATTATAATTACAATTGTTTAATTATCACACCATGCATGATCGGTAATAAAATTTAATTAGCATCTAATAGAATGAAAGTTCTGCTTCAATTCTTATGAACATGATCTGAACAAGATTTTATATTTATTTATACAAATAACAATTACATATTTGCAAAATATATAAAATTACGATCTTTTTACAGCTACAAGAAAAATTATAAGCTTCAAATAAATTAAAAAACTAAATTTTTATATATACCATTTTTTTTTTTAATGATAAGTAAAAGCTTGGTGTAGATTATTTCTTTTAACGAAAATATAAACTATAAATGCATTGCTTAATAATAACTGTTAGCACTCTTTTCATAACAAAAACACGAAAGTCTTTATCCCTTTATATACACTAAAGCATGAATAATCCTCAGTGTTAATAAAAAAAAGAACAAAAGAAAAAAAAATTGAACATGCATCATAAAATTCAAAATGCAAATTACACAAAAACACTCCTTAAAGCAAACTAGCAAAAAAACAATGAATAAGCAACTAAGAATCTATTGTGCATTAATTTGCACAAAGTAAAACTAAACAGATTCAAAATCATAATTTCAAAATGAAAAAAAAAAATTCATACATCTTCAACATCTTTGGTATTCAGTCCTACATATAAGTTTTTTGCCTCAAGATAAAAAAAAGAAATGAAAAAATTTCATTAAATAGCATAATTTTCAATATAATTAATGCATTTTTATTTTTGACAACTTTTCTGTTATAATTAATGCAATAATTTCAAACTAATGGTAATAATTGAACTAATAATTACCCCAAAAGAAAAACCTAGAGACTAACTTTTATTAATATGTTAATGAAAATTCAATTTTACAAAAAAGAAGGAAAGAAGGCCTCCCATCTACCAATTGCTCTTGCAGTAATTATAAACAATAGAAAAGTGTGTATAACATTATGAATACAACAGAAGTTTCAACAGATGAAGCAGTAGTAACATAGGCTCTCAAAAAAAATTAAACAGACGCTGAAGAAAATAAAATTTTCAAAATTTAATGAAAATTCTTGTATTTTTAAACACATCGAGATTAAAATAGATGGTAATTAATATAAAGAAATAGAAACACACATTAATCCACTAAAACTATACAGCTTTTATTAAAAAATAAAGTAGACACTGTAAAAAAAGTCACTATAAACCAGTAACAGTGCTGAATTCCTTAGTAACAAATGTATACAGAACACTGGTTTACACTGGCTTTACACTGGTCAACTACTTTATCTTTTGATGAGAAATAGAATTTCAACCCCTTCTTGGAGGGTGGCCTAGGGGTTGTAATTCAAATATTTTAAATCGTAACACCCTTTGCATGATACATCATTCTAAAGAGCCTTTTAAGACAAGAAAAATGGTACACATAAAACGTTGGTACGATGCTTGTACCCAAAATGGTAGTAAAATAAAGTCTGGATTTTGAAAATTACTAAATTTAATAAGTTCAAATAATAAAATTAAATAAAAAGAAATTAAATTTTAATTTTAAAAACTTAAAAAAATTTATTTTTTTAAACCAAAAATTGTTTTTGTTCCAATTTAATGAGTAAATGAATAGAAACATTATCACCTAACCATGCTCATCAGCTGATCGATGATCTCTTACCGTTGTTGCAAAAATGAAGCTTACTTCATTGTTGTGTAATATTTCATTTAGAGTGTTTCATTACTATACTGTTAGTTTCTTATGAGAATTTATTGTGATCAGTTGGCTAAATGATTTTGTCTACCTTAACCACATTTGTAAGCCACTTTTGTAATTTACATTTTTGATTTACTTTTTTTGTATTGTTTTTTACAGAGTTAATTTTTTCTGTGGTACCTACTAATGTTGCTATCAATATGTCAGTAAACAGGAAAGGCACTTTCAATGATGGGGGGCTTTAGTGATAGAGTTGGTTCATATAATGAAATTTGTGATTTATTCAATGCAACATTTAATAATTGTAATCCTATTTCAAAAGGTACATTATCAAAAACCATCAAATGATTTGAAGAAATCGGGAGCATTATAATAGGGGAAAACCAGGGAGCCTAAATCTGAAAGAAATCATTAGAGATTATGCAATAATTTATTGACTATCATCATTCCTCGACGCAAACAGCAGCATGAGAACATAACATTAGTCAAAGTTCAGTGATTCCCCATTAAAAAGTGAAAACTTCAAACCTGCCAAAATTCATCTGTGCAAGAACTTAGTGAAGATGACTACGACTGAAGTTATTATGATTAACAATTATAATTAATTATGACTAACAATATTTGTGCAGATCCTATTTATTAAACAACATAGTTTTTAGTGATGAGGGTACATTTTTTTAAAATGGTAATGTAAATCACCATAATTGTCGATACTGGACTGATACTAATCCACACTGATATCATGAGACGCAAACAAATATCCAGTCAAAGTAAATGTATGGGCAGATATTGTTGGTGGATGACTGATAGCGCCTATTTTATTAAAGAAAATTTAAACAGTGAAATAAGAGGCTTTGCTTCTTGACCATTATAATTCCGAACATTCAAACCATTATTGGCCCCTATTTCCAAAACATATGGTTTCAAAAAGATGGTGTCCCACCCCAATTTGGTCTTCAGGTACATGAAATTTTAAATGCATTTTGGTCGAAGGGGTCAAAAGAGATCACCCGACTTGTCACCATAATTTCTATCGGGAGGAGGGGAACTTAAAAAGTATTGTTAATCATAATAAACCCCAAGGTATCGATGATTTACAAAATAGAATTAGAGTCAACACAAAATATCACTAGGGAAACACTGAATAATGCAGTATCATCCTTTTACAACTGACTGGCACACTGTCAAAACAACAGAAGGAGGACATTTTGAACATTTATTAAAATGAAATGCTTAATAAAAAATTTTTTTTTTAAATAAAATTATTCGATAATATCCATTTAATCAAATTTAAAAAAAAATTTTTACCTGCAATTACAGTTCCTTAAATTATTAATGTAATTTTTTTCAAAATCAAACTTTATCCTGCTGCCATTTTGGGTAGACAAACATCGTACCAACTTTTTATTAATATAATTTTTCTTCTCTTAAGGAGATCTTTAAATGATGTATACAAAGGGTGTTACCATTTAAAATATTTGAGTTACACCCCCTGGGCCACCCCAAGGGGTTAATTCGTCTATATCTCATCAAAAGGTAAAGTAGTTGATCGATACTTTATCCTGAATATTACAGTTTTCTATCTGGAACAGTTTTATTTGTTTATATAAAAACAACAGAATGTTTTGAGAGGAAATGGCAAAAATTCTAGAGTCCTATATGACAAGTACTGTTTCCTGTTCTTAAAAATAACTTCTTTTAAAAATATTTATTTACTGACAAAATCATTTTTTAAAAAGAACTAATGCATATAATTTAAGAAATAAACACAAATAATACATTACAAAATCCACATGAATTAATCAAAGTTTCATAACTGGTTTTATTTAAACTAATGAAGTATAACCAGCTAACAATATTCTAATTCCTTTACAGAAAGTATACATGCAGATTTTATGAATTTATCATTACTACAGAAGACATAATTCTAGAAAAAAGTAATAATGAAAAAACAATACTTTTTCACAAGTTGTAAAATTGTTGCTGTAGTGATTAATAAGATTGTGCTGCTACTTAGCTTTACTGAAATGTTAACAATCAATATAATACTGAAAGTGAATAAGAAATAATTTAAAAAACCACACCAGTGTGACATCAAAGTTTAGCAGTTCCTTTTTTAAAAAATTACTGACAATAGGCTAGGTCCATTAACAATGTCGTATCATTTCACAAATAACAAACATGCATATATTTATCTTATTTATGATTAAAATAATGATAAATAAACTGTGGAGAAATACCATTTGTGGGTTCTTAACTGTAGGATGCAGGTGTTTATAAAATACTCATTGACTAGCAGAGGAAAGTATTATTTACAGAAATCCTGAACAGAATAGAAATGATTACGTACAGGTTTGGTCATTGACACCCAAATCTATCTACTACTATTACTCAAAGATTATCTACAGGTTTGAAAATTTGACATGTTAGTTAGTATATGGCAAATATTACAGAATAAAGATCTGCAATCATATTATCCAAAAGCTGTGTGATATCTTGAAGAAGGTGATTATAACTGTGACTGAATCAATATGTAACAAAAAAATATTCTGTTACCCTTGCAAACTACAAATAAAGCAACGTTTTCACGCATCAGTTTTAAGGATACTAAAAGGAACATTAATTTTTTTGAAAAATAACAATCATATAATCATTGAAACTGATTTCAAAAATTACTTAAAAATAAATTTGTTTTTAGGCAATATTCTTATAAGACTTGCATCTTTTCTTTGGTAGACTTACGATTGGATAACAGTAACATAAAGTATCTTCAAAATCAGCTACCGTATCCTGTAGAGGACATCCAACAAAGAGTCACCAGCTCATTTTTATTTTCCAGCTGCTCATGACCTAAATAGAATATTTATAAACTACTGAATTGGCTTAGATTTACCACATACATGGTCGGTCAAATAGCAATGAATCCTCTTAAAGGATATATGAAAATGTTAGTGGGTACCAAAAAATCCAAGAACCAACTATTAAAAATCATGACTGCTGTAGCAGCAATAAAAAAAAAATCCAAGAATGCATACATCTGTAACTTGCAGAGCTGGTAATATGCGATTAGGGTATTGGCAAAAATGTTAAACAGTTTATACAAAAATCTAATTAGGTAACGTAATTAATTTATGAAATAACAATCTCAAAATATCTTTAAACAGATATTAATAGCTGATTTGGTGGAAATTGAGAGCAATTGATTTAGAGTAATTTTTCAGAAGCACTGTTTTTACTGAATTAAATCATACATAATTCAAAATGTAATTTCAATTAATATGTAATTCATATATAATTCAAGATTATACTTTTAATCTTATGGAACATAAGTTTGATTTTCTTATGGAACATAAGTTTGATTTTCTTATACACATTTTTCAGCATTAAATACTTTATAAGAGGTGAAACAAATCTTTTTTTTCTTTTTTTTTATAAAAATGTGAGAAAGTTGCATTTGTTGGTTACTTTTTATAAGGATTTTTTAACAAGTATCTGATGCATGGTGGCATAGACACAAATTTCTTTGAATACTTTACTTAAAATCACAAATAAAATCATAAATTTTGACTTACAAATTGTATTCAGATTATGTGCACTTCTACCTTTTACACCAAAAATGGGACAAATGCTTACAAATCCAACTTTTTCATTGCTTTAATCTGAGGAATATGCCTGTAAATTTTAGTAGGAACTATGTAACACCCTGTGTATGTTATAATTTTATTGTATGTTTCTTTACTCTATATTTTACACTTTTTCTTATATCTGTTTGTCATGTACCATTAATTTGATCTTTCTCTCGGATTCAACAATCTACACTTTTGTGGACTCAGTACATAGATGTGCAACTGAATATCCCAGTCGATGGAGGAGGTAAAAAGAAACTGATTCACTCTTCACTTTCCTTATTAAACTTACCGAGTACAGGTTACCGGTTGTTATTGAGATCGGCTCTGTTCTTTTCATGAACAACAATTATGTCAGGTGACCTAAACCTTTACAGTTATGGCACCTAGCAAAATAAAAACTATCTGTCCAGACACATTCCTATAATTGGTCATCAGACATAGTATAATAAATAAAACTTTTTTTTTGTAGTTTGAACAACCATCAATATTTTTGACCTGCTATACTAACAAACAAAAAAAAAAACGACAACCTACTAACAATAATAAAAATTAACAGCAAAATATGAAAAGAATAAGAAGGTCTGAAAATTATTTCCACCTAATCTAACCTGAATTTAATAACAATAATTTCAAGTCTATATTTGGAGCAATTAATTATGATTCAAAAGTTTGATAAGTTTAGAATTCCTGTTGTTTTCCGGTTGTCTAAAGTTCTTCATTTAATTCATTTACTAAAAATAAGACAACAGTGTAAGAAAAAATTAATTTAAACTAATTTACTTAAATTAAATTAATGAAACTAACTCTAAATTACTTTTTTTAATAATTTTTAATTTCTGAGAAAATACTTTTTCATGACATATTTCTTTAAAAAGAAATTATAAAATACCATCAGAAGAAAGAAAATTTTCTAACAGATTACACTTTACTTTATACTTCTGATGAAGAATAAAAATGAAATTAAAAATTACTTTCTACTTAAATTGTTCATTTGTGATTTAATATCATTTTAGATTAGTCTAAAAGCAGTAAATCGAACGCAAAACATTTGTTGATATACGACTACATATATTTTTTTATTTTATTGATCTGTATGTATTCCTGACATATGATCATTTATTCTTAAGACAAATTATATATTTTATAACAATATAAAAACAAGTGCTTCGTGCAAAAAACAAAAAAGAAGCTGAAAAATTAATACAAAAGAAAAAACAAACCAAGGAAACTATCCTACAGATAATTAAAAAAAATAGATAATAATAATAAAATTTTATATAAATGTGTGAAACATATAACAACAAAACTGCAGCGTGCAAAAAAATAAAATTTTAAAGAAAAATGTAAAAGCTGAACAAAAAATTAAAAAAAAAGAGAGAAGAAAAAAGCGTATCAAATATAAACAATGTGTGCTTGTTATGAACATCAACAACAACCTTGCTGCCATTATCGACTCTCAGTCGCCATGATGGCCTTCGTTCACCTTCTCTGGTACCCGTTACAACGCCGGTGGTCGGTTCACCTGTCGTAATAGTTGCTGTCACGTACGGCAAACTAACAGTAACCTCATCTGGCTGTGTGCAAACCATTGTAACCATTTTATGTGGATATAATGTAAGATTAATAATAGATGATAATGATGATGATAATAATAATGATTATTACAATCTCAATAAAAGATTTCAGATTCATATAATTTAAATTAAAAAAAGATCCATTATAAATAAATATATATTTCTTTTTCGTTTGTAATGAATTACATTACTGTAATTTTAATCTATGAACAGGACCAAAGTTAAACTAGTAAGTGTACTTAATAATATATTTAATAACACAATCTATTACTAATTTTAAGATTCCTGCAATATACTGTCCACTAACTATAATAGTAGTTTTTAATATTGCAGCGCATTGGATTATCAGAAAGTGTATACGGTTTGAAGATTTTTAATTTAATACTTTTCTTATTACATAATTTTCCATTGTGTAATGTAAGGAATAAAATCAAGATCAAACCTAAAGAGTGTACCTCACAAACAAATTGTATTTTTACAAGTCTACCATAAAATAATTCCTAAAAACTTCTACATTAAAATATTTTATGTATCGTTAAAATTATATACAATAACATAACAATCAAAATATTTTTCAGTCTCAAAAGTAGCTTAAAATTATTCCAAAGAGTACCTCAGAGTAAAACAATAACATTCTATAATTTGAGGATTTCTCCTTATAAAGACAATTGCCATATATATATATATATATATATCTCAGCATTTATCATAGATGTGATCTTCATAAAGCACTATTTTGGCCTGTTTTATTGCCACGTGCTTCACTGAATGAACCGCATTTAGACAGACATCACAAAAATATAATTTAATTTGGTAACATCAATAAAATTTGGATACAGAAGAAGCCAAGTTAATGCAAACAACTGATTGAGGCTCGGAGCGATCAGACTTAGTAATTAAAAATAAAAAAGCAAAAATTTTTAAATAAGATAAAAATACTTCAGTAAAAAATTCATTAGCAAAAAAAGAAGAAAAATAATCAATCTTATTACAGAACAAAATATATTAGTTATAAAAAATATATATACATCCGTTAGAAATGTGCAATTACAAAAGCTGCAACACTGCACATAAGATAATGCAACAGTCACAAATTACATGTTAATATCACATATATTAGTAGTTCTCTTTAAATAACCACAATTATCAGCCAAAGTATTTTTCATTTTCAATCAGTATAATCATTTTTAAATAAATAAAATAATTAAGATTAAGGTTAATGCTAACTTTCTCAGCTCTGTAATGGCAGGATCCATACATTTAATTTAAAAAAATACATCTTGTTTATAATATACCTTTTTAAGGAGCCTTGGAAGCTCAAACTGATGAGCAGTAGGAATCGGTCCATTAAATTTGGTATAACATCAATTTATCTATGCTCCACAGCCTTTATTTTCCAGGATTCTGTACTCCAAGACATCGTAAAATTATCAGGTCACAACAGAAGTATGTGACGTAACATCTTACCCAGAATCTACTTATAATATCATTTAATTCCAATATTCACTGCTTTTTATTTCAAACACTTACTTTGAATTGTAGTAAATCTACACATAGGAGTATTGTGTGTGTATAATACTGTTACAGTGTTGACTATTTTGATAGCACAATGATTTGCATCGTTTTAACTGCTAGAACAATTTTTTTTTTCAATTTACACATGTAGTACCATGCCTGACCATGCACAGATTGTACCTTCTTTAACCACTTCTGAAAATATTTATCCAATGTCCAGTACAATTGCACATGGTAATATCCAAAGTTAACTGCTGTAGATCAATACAGATTAGTTTAAACTGGTCTACAGCATTTTTACATATATGTTCATGGCCTCAGGGAAGGAAGCACTTAGGACCAAGAGCATTTTCTGATATACAAGCTCTTGGTAGCAAATAATTGAATATCTTTCAATCATAATTGTTTATGAACAGGATCTTGGAAGCAACTAAATAAGTACTATTTATACTTGAAAGCTTCATCCCAATTATAACAAAAGGTGATTGATCTAAAATACATGAAATTGGCCATGACAAAGGTAGATAGAGCATTTCTCTTTCTAGATGCTAAATCAATTAAACATCTAAACGAAATGTATCTTCACACTAATTATATAAAACCATTGATGTTGACAATAAATTTATAATGTACTTACTAAAATAAGTTGATAGAAAATCATTTAACCTTTTTTTTTTTTTTTTTTTTTATTGAGAGATAATGCTTTGTTGAGGCTACTTTCATTTGTGTCCCTCTAATTTTCATAATTTGTAGCAGTTTAGAGCTGTGACCTCAAATGTATATCAACTTGTACAGATAAGGAAGGTAATAGCTACAAAAATCTGGTGCTTATCTGTTCATATATTAGGATCATATTTTTTTATTTGAAAAATTTGAAATTTATTTTTATTTATTTTCACTTTGTTCTGTTGAAATAGACAAAAATATGTTTTCAGTCCTGATTATTATTTATCATTATCTAATAAGAAAAATGAATATTTTTTATCTTATCTGTTTATAATACAATATTTTAGTTTTTGCATAATGAAATTTTCAATTTAATAATTTTTTATAAATTTTGTTAAACATTTTATCAATTTAATATCACTAAAAGATAAGTAAAGTTTAATTTAATATGCTTATGCTTTGACTTCAACACAGATTAGGATAAATTTCAATGTTCGACTTAGTTATTTAATGCAATTATTTTTCTTCTCGTTACCCAATCTCCTGCTTTCTGCTTTTTTTTTTTCAGGGGCTTTCAGTCTGCTCATGCCATGATGGCCCTCTTGACATTCCTATATAACTTCCTTTTTCCAGTATATAATAGTAATTATGTTAATTAATCATTTTCGGCAAAATTATAATAATAACAACTAGAATAATTGTAAAGAGGAATAATACTTTTCATGAAAGTGGTTAAAACTGGGAGTCAAAATAGTGAGAGATGTTTTCTATTGTATGCTTTAATAATGAATCCATTCTTGGGGCAGTCGCAGACTTGGCCTCTGGATTACATTTAGAACTAGCCCAGCTTATAAATATGCATGGTGCAGATGATTATAAAATAATTATACCTCTAATTAGTAAAAATTTAAATTCTTTTAATGGTAGTATTTTAAACTGAAATGAAAAAGTTTAAATAGGGAAAATATTGCAAAATTAGATGTGCTTTCTCATAAATTAATAGTGGAGAAACATTTGAGATTAGATGGTGAGGGGAAGCATTTAGAGTTAGAGGACCAAATATTTGAGCTAAGCAAGAGGGTGAAGAATTTAACAGCTGAAATTTAAGTATTGAAAAGAAAAATAATTAGCTTGAAGAATGGGTGTTTGGACAATCTGTTGAAAATTAGTGAAGATCAAGAAAAATTTGATGTTATAGAAACAAACAGTCAGCGTGAATTTCTGATGTTAGCGGATTTGAATGGTCATAATGATTATAACGAGAACTGTTTTTTTGATTCTTTTTATAATTCTGAATTAGGCAATAGTGTTTGTTTTTGTGCTGAATTTTCCCAGAATAAAATTCAAGATCCAGAAGGGATGGATCCCTTCTGAATCGTCTGAAGATTCCAGAAGGGGTACTAGCTCCTGCTGTCGGTTGAGTTAAGTAAATGGTGACTGTTCTATTATGATCAAGGTTCAACTGGTGTTTGATGTTATTGACTTTGGGATTTATGCACTGATAAAGATTTTGAAATCTGTGGGATTTATCTTTTGTGTGAAAATATCACTGTAATCTCAATTTATTGTTTGCCTTCTGGAGGAGCTCTTGATGTTTTTCATATTCAGCTATTGTTGTGTTTGGCTGATCTTATGATAAATAGACCTAATGCTGATTGTCTAATGTACGGAAATCAGTATCTTAATACTGATTTCAATAAATCTACCAGGGATACTAGACTTAGTGCAACTTCCTCAGATCCTTTAACTTATATTATACTAGCCTTGCTCCCACTAGAGGGAAGTCTTGCCTTGATTACATTATTACTACTTTCTCTAAATCTGGTTACAGTGTTCATGTTAATCAGTTGTTTTTTCTGATTATGATTCCAGATTTTTGAATCTATCACAAATTGTAGATAAAGAATGTTTTGAGCTATCTTCACCTAGTCATTTATCTGGTGGGTCAGCATTTTATTATTTATATTCAGAAAGTAAGTGTTGCTCATTCTTGCGGACTATGAGCGTGATAAATTGGACTTTTTTTTTACCACAAGATGCAGAAAAGGTTTGTCTTGTTTTTTCTCAATTTTTTCTGGAGCAGAGACTCTTTTTTCTAAAAAAAAAAAATGAAGTTTTGGCTAATAAAAGATGGTATAATGACAGATTAAGGGCAATCAAAGATAAAATGATGTTGTATTTCAATCTGTATAAAAATACACAATCTGTTTTAAAATAATTATTTGCAATTGAAAAACTTATGAAGTAAAACAAAAAATATCCAAATGGCATATGAAACTTACATCTGTGATGCTAACAAATCTAAGGCTGCATGACAGGTAATAAATAATGAATGGTGATGATTTCAACTGCTAATGCGTTGGTCACATAAACATGATTGCTTCCGAGTGTGAAAGTTGGTTATGTTAATGATAATGACACCATTATCATTGTCAATACATAATAATCATAATCATTGTATATTACCAATATACCATTCAAAAGTTTGGCTATTCAAGGGTTCAGGCTAGATAAAGGGGTAATTTGTGAGTTTGAATGGAAGCTTGTAAGTGAAACTGATATACACCAAGTGGTTATGAGGTTTACAAACTCCAGGTCCTCTTGATTAACTTGAATAACCACTTCATTAAGACAATAATTGTTTTCTGTTATTGGTAATTAACTTATGGTTTACTTCAGGTGTTTTCTCAAGTTCATTAAAATGAAGTAAAGATATACCTATATACACGCGCACACACATTTATATGTAAAAGGATGGAATTAGGACTGAACCAGGCAGCTACTGCCCTATTAGTCTTGTTTCTTTCTTTTCTCAGGTCATTGAAAGCTTGATGTATGAACAGCTGCTTAGGTACTTTAATTAATATGAGCTTTTATTAATTAATCAGTTTGGATTCTGTCTTAACAAGTCTACAACACAGGCTCTGAAATATATCATAGAATTATTAGACACATCTGAAAATAAAATATGGTATTCCTTGCACTTCGTGATTTATCAAAAGTCTGAGTTTTGTTTGTTCTAAGGAAGTTGAGATTTTGTATTTTGAGAGATGTTTTGCGTATGGTGTATTTTAGCCTTTTTCAGAGGCACTTAACATTCGTTTTCCTTGTATGGGGTCAGTCAAGTCATGTTTCTCATATCTTAATATATCAGAAGGGATTGAAAATTATGAATAAACCACCTAATGGACACTAAAGTCATTGTTTGTGGAAATAATAATTCTAACTGTTTACAATCTTTATATTTATTATAGTTGTATGAGGCTAAATATAATTTGAGCAATTCTGATCAGAGATTAAATGTTTATGGGTATAACACAAGAAATAAACATATTAATGTTTCTTATAGCTGAACTTGAAGAAAAGCTGGTCTATAAGAGGTATTAAATTTTTTAATATGCTTCCTAAGTATGCGAAGGAAGTGCCTTTGAAAAGATTTAAAATAAAGAAAGTTATTTGACTAGCTCTTTATGAACCCTTTTTATTCTTATAATGAGTGCCTTGAGCGTGGATTTGACAGTGATTTAGGTTGATGTGATTTATTGGCTTCTTATTGTTTCTTTTTTAATGATGTTTTCAATTCTTATTGAATGATTGGTCAATGAATGAATAAATTATTACTATTATTATTCATAATAAAATTATAAATTAATACAACTCTTCATTCTATAATACAAAAAAATAATTATTTTCTAACAAATATATTTATATTATACTCTAATAGATTTCTTTGTAATGAAAACAAATGTTTAATTCATCAAATAATAATCCACACTAAATTTTCATTATAACCAGGATAATATTTCAAACAAAACACAAAATGAAAATACGGCACACAATAAAAATGTATTTTTACATAAATATATACATAAAAGATTGTTATTAAAAAATAACTATAACACAATAAAAAAAAAAATAATAAAAATTTACGCACCAAACTTTAAATAATACAACTCAGTTAGTTCATAAACTACCAGAGGGGACATAAAACATTAACAAAAATAATTACACATAAAATAACACATGCGTCGATAAAATAAAATTTCAAAATAAATTACTAACCATTGATTGATATTTAACTTAAAACTCTGTTTAAAATCTTTTTACACTTTAAGTCCCAAAACTTCTGTTAGAAGACTGCTTGTACTTAGAAGAGATTAAAGTTGCTGTGTATATCAAAGCAAACTAAGAGACGACATAAAAACGCCACCTAATGGTGATGCTTTTAAATGTTTCAGCAAAAAATACATACTCTAGTTCCCAGTTTTTTGTATATATGTAATCGATTATATTTATATTGCTCTTAGCTGTATGTTCCTAAGTGACAAATGATTCCACTAAGCAATCTTAATATGACCTTCTAAGCACCTAAATATTTTAGTAAGTATTTTATAGATGCCATTAAAATACTTTTTCTATTTAAGCATAAACATATTGACTATTTTATTTTAATGTCATGCTCTGTCTAACTGAATGCAATTTAATAATATTGCTCACTTTTCAAACAATATTAACAAACCTATCTGGGAAAAAATTATATGCCAATACGAACCATTTCAATACGTTTCTAGACAGTGTACAATTAATTATTTGAATGGAGTTGATAATGTTTTCTGAGAAAATGGTACCGATCATATGAGTACTGTAATAAATTTAAATGAGAGGTTAACATTAATCTAAATTTATGGTGGTAGATATAAAACAATTTGAAGTGACTGGATGAACAATTACCAGTAATGGATGAAATATTAAAGCAAATCAAGGAAAATATTAAAAAATAAGACGCGAGACTGTAGTTGTTTGCTAACGACAGCAAGGGATCTAAACAGAATAACAGAGGAACTGGAGACCTCACACTCATAGCAAGTTAAGCACAGCAAATGTTAAGCAATCTCAAGCGGTTAGAATACAAAATTGACTGCGGATGGAATGCTTAGGTATGAAATAGAAGAGGAAACTGTCAGAAGGTTTCTATCATCATGAAAGGAATTGTACAAAAAAAGAAAGTATCATTTGAATGTGAAGAGATCTGGTTTGACATATTTTACATAAATTCTGATATATCCCTCAGGCTTGTGAGAATGAGATACAGAGTAGCTAAAGTACACACCTACATACATATCAAAGTACACGCCTATAAAAAAAGAAGGTAGAAATAGAATAGAAGGTAGTAAAAAATAGGTAGAACTGGAAATTAGAAATGAAATTTGAATTTAGATAGTATGGTCATATGTGAAAAATGGCAGAAGAGACTTTACTGAAAGTAACATTTCAGATTAGGATGAAAGGAAAAGGATCAAGAGCAGACTTGTGATGACACATCTGGGTTAAATAAAGGAAGGTATAGTAGGAAGGATAGAAAACACTGAAGTAGTGTTTCAGAAGATAGAGGTCACTGTTTTTTCATATCTCAACCTTAAGTTGAGTTTGCAAAAAATGGAAATATGTATCTTCTTCATGCAGGTTCTCCGATGCAGCTCCACATCTACAAAGCAAAACTGATGAACATGGATATCTGTTAACTGAATTATTTCAAAGTGATTTTACAGACTCTTCAGATGATTATTATGGCTTTTTCATGAATTTTAAGTGACCGATTGACATTTGTCTTAAATCAGTTTTTCTAGGGAAAGGTTTTCATGGATGGGCATAAATTCAGGCCTTATAACTGTTTTAACTAATATGTTTTACTTTTAAATTCCTTAAGATCACTTTAAAGTACTCTGATAGAAAGTAGTACTGCTGCACCTTTATGGTCCAAAATTCTAATATAAATCTAATCATTAAAAAGTTGATAAAAAATTTATAAATATATCTAATTTTATTAAAAGTCTCGATAACTTTTTGTTTTAATCATGGTTATTATTAAACTGGTTATCAGAAAAAGAGAATTTATTAATAAGAATTCTTACTTTCAAAATTAAAATTACAGATAGATTTTTTATATTCTAATAAATATTTAAACTGATATCACAAAGTCATCAAGCATAGCCTATCGGCCATAAGTAATTTCTATAAACTAGATGCGGATAAAGTAAGACAAATCTATTTTATGTGAAAGAAGATTTCAAATATGGTGATTCATATTTGGAATGTTAGGTTATTAAAAGGGATGGTGAAAAATTTGTACTGCATAAGACAGCCGATACTGGATGGCATTATCTTATACCAGATTCTTTAATAAGATTTTTAATTAACTCTACTTCAGAATGTAATTTTTGATGTTTAATTTACTTTTTTGTTTGGAGAATATGAAAGCATAAATTACTGATGGCCTCCTTGAACAGTGATAGGGGACACTGAGTGAAAAGAGAGGGTAAAAAAGAGAGAGTAAAGCGTTTTACAATTTTTTGTTTATATAACAAAATTATAAAAAAGAATGTTTTTTATACAAAAATTATTAATAACTTATTAGCTAATGAATATTTTTACTTGTTATGTATTATTTCATAAATTTTTGTGTTAATTATTCATAACCACAAAATAAACCTAAATTTATTAATACAGATAATTACATTAATGCTGAATTATGGATTGTTTTGACTAAATCTATACAAGGTGTTATATAATTACTAATCACAATTGTTAAATGTATTGAAACATTACTTTATGAGAATTTTAGCAGATGGTTTTTAATTTTCACAGTGCCTTTTCAAAACTGTAAATTGTGCCAGTATTTTCTTCATTTAAAAATACTTTCATGGTCTTAATTACAGCAATTTTGATTTAATAAATGATTAAGCAGTAACCAATAGTGTTGTTGTAGAAATATAGTTTAAAGGTTTTCATTATAAAAACTAGTTAAGAGTATGATTAATTAAGTAATGTTTTCAAAGGAATTATGACTAATCATCTACATAGCAAAGTAAGAAATATTACAGACGGTGTGATAAAAAAGAATAGTCAACAAGTGTACAGCTTTAGAAAATCGTTAGTCGTAACTGTTACCCTAGGTAAATGACTGAAACAGCAATTATTTATTGTAGTATTTATAAGTACAACAATTCAGAAAATGAGATTTTGTGAGCATCAGAGTACTGAACATCTTACCGTACCAGATAAAAGACAACCTCTTCTGAAAATGGTTCCGCAGTACCCTTTTACTTACGACTAAAAAATATCAATATACATAAGAGAAATAATATTAAGTGTGTTTTTAAGCTTGTTTTAGAAATGTAACATTCATGTATTTTGTTTTTATCAGTAAATAAAGTAAAATAGGAGACCATTATTGGTACATTGTAGTTTTCTTTATTATTATTTAGTTCACCTTATGTGTTCTGTTGTTCATGTTGTTTACTAACTTATTAAAAAAAACACACTGAAGTTTATGTGAAAAATATTTAATCTGAGAAACTACAAACACAAATTTCTTGAAGTCATTTGTTATATCTCATTAGTACAGACTCAGAGCATATATAATGGTGTTAAATAATGTATTACAAATAACTAATTCTCTATTTCTTCTCACATTAGCATCTGAAATGCCTTAAAGAACCAGTTTATTTTGAGAATACTATGTACTTTGCTATGTCTTGCTATGTACTTATTATCAAAAACAGTACAAATTTTCTAACATGAACATTTGTTACATTGTCTTTTATGAACGGATTACCATTATAATTGTCATCCATTAGCAGAAAAAGGCCAGCAGCAGATGTTTGGAAAGAAGTGAAGGCCATCTGTGGGCATACAAACCTAGCCTTACCCCTATATATTGCCTTCAATCTATCAAATGAAATTGTTGAATTACTATCTAATCGATTCAGAGGAACCAGAAAAATGGCTAATTATAATAGTTTCAGAACTTGAAAAAACAGACTTTGAGGGTTACTTAAATTCTGAAACAAAAATGAATCTTTCATATAATGTGCCTTTTAAAATAGAAGAACTTATGAAAGCATTGGAGAAAATAGGCAATACAGCACTTGATCAAACCAAAATAAATTATGTCATGGTCAGACAGCTAAATACCGCTGCAAAACTTAGATTACTAGAATTGAATTATTAGAGTGGAACGAACTCGTGGCATTGGAAGAAAGTGTAAGAGGTGTGTTCAAAAAGTAACAAGAATTTTGAGATTTCACAGATTGTATTAGTCCGATTCTCGGGATTTTTTCATTTTTGTATTGGTAATCATGTCTGAAAAGTATCTGTACATTTTTAGCCATATTGGATGTTTAGTCTGTTGTCAGCTGTCAAAAGGATAACAAGTACGATTGGCGATTTATATTTATATTTCAGTACGATCGGCGATTTTTTATTTGCATAAATAATGAATCAGAGAATTTGTATTAAATTTTTATATAAAAATGTAATAAAGTATAACAATGTTTTAAAAATGTTAAACATTGCTTTTTGTTTTCTGCTAAGTGTAAGACAAGGGTTTACAAGTGGTATAAGCATTTCCAAGAAGGTCGTAAAGATGTTGAAGATAATGAGTGCCCCAGACGCCCCAGCCCATCAACTGATGAAAACGTGGAAAAAGTGAAAGAAATTATTATGAATGATCGCCGAATTACAATCAGAGAAGTCGCTGATGATGTTGGGATATCAATTGGCTTATGCCATGAAATTTTTTCAGATATTTTGGGTATGAAATGTGTGACAGCAAAATTTGTTCCAAAATTGTTGAATTTCGAACAAAAACAGCGGCAAATGGAAGTTGCTCAGGAGTCGCTAAATGAAGTCAACAGCGATTCAGGACTACTGACACGTGTTATAACAGGTGATGAAACATGGGCTTATGGATATGATGTCAAAACTAAGGCTCAATTGTGCCAGTGGAGGCATTCTGGATCATCAGGATTGAAAAAAGCTCGAAAGTACACAGTTGAATGTGAACATTATGCTCACCTTGTTCTTCGATTTTAACGGCACAGTGAATCATGAGTTCTTGTCACAGTCAAACAATAAATAAGGAGTATTATCTACAAGTTCAGCGCCTTTTGCTTGAAGCAATCTGAAAAAATACGCCTGAGTTTGTGGCAAAACGATTCATGCCTTTTGCACCACGATTCATGCCTGCCCACACTTCATTGCTTGTTTGTCAATTTTTGGCCAAAAACAACACTGTAATCATACCCCAGTTGCCATATTTGCCACACATGGCCCCGTGTGACTTTTTCTATTCCCAAAAATAAAGAGAACCTTAAAGGACCGTCATTTTACAAGCATAGATGAGATTAAAAGCGAATAGCAGAAAGAGCTAAACACTATTCCAAAGATCAAGTTCCAGAAGTGTTTCGAGGATTGGAAAAAGCGCTGGCATAAGTGTATAATATCTAATGGGGACTACTTTAAAGGGATAGATAACATTAATGTAGATGAATAAATAAAATTCTTTCCCAAAAACAAAAATTCTCGTTACTTCTTGAACACACCTCATATACTGTTCCAATACTAAAAATGGACAAAAATTTGACAGATCGTAATAGTTACCGTCCTATTTTCTTTGATGTGTGCTATTGGAAAATCTTTGAGAAAATGCTAAATAATTAATTCGTGTGGATTTTAGAAAGAGAAGGTCTTTTATCCTCGCACCAAACAGGATTTCAACAATACCACTTAACAACTGATCAAATGATCAATTTAAATAATGTAATATATAACATTTTCATCATGAAGAAACACTATAGGGCCCCCTTACGAACCCTTACATCTGACAATCCTATTGGTGATTTTATTCTATTTTTAATCAAATAAGACAATGGATTGCGATGACCTTAGAAGTCAATGCCTATACAACTCAAAAAATAACATAAAAAAATAATTTTAGAATTTTTCTTTCTTAGTATTTAATTTAGACCTAATGAGACAATATGAAATTATTTTATATAAGGCTGTAAATTTAAAAACATACATAAATAATGTGTAGTATGCAGCATCAATTCAGACAAAATAGAGGGAATGTAAATTTGTGGACACTTTATTAAATCATGATTTTAAAAAATCACCCAAATTTTATATACTACTACCTATTAGAGGATATTTGATACAACTGTCATATGAAAATTAAGATGAAGTTCAGGTTTATCAAGACATGATCAATAATAAATAAACAAGGGAAATCGAGAATGTTTAAAAAGTAGAAAAAACTGTCATAATCTACTAATCTACATGGGACAAATTATGCACCTGCTGTAACTATAGGTACTTTTCCAATATTAATGGAACAATTTAGAAAACTATAAATTAAAACACATGAAATATAAAATGGTGAAGTAACCGATAATTTGTGAGAGTGTACTGATAAGCTTTTAGCCCAACATACTTTCCAAAATGTGAGTGAACTTTGTACTAACTGAAGAAGCAATGAATGATTCTCCTTTTGAGTGCTAACTGTCAATTTTCAGAATCATACTTTTGACTTTTATTCTTCTTTAGAACTTTGAATGAAAAAATATGTCAACTAAAATGTGCAGTTTTTAATTGTTGAATTCTAAGCTGTCATGTCATTTCTATTCCTAAACAAGAAAATTAAATATGATATCCAAAAATGAATACAAAAACATTTAGTAAAACCTAGTTCACAATCGATAATCATCGTTCAGAAAAGTGATGTCGAAAGATTTGGCATGGAGATTTTGATATTTAATTATTTGCACATTATAAATAGCGACTAGAATTTCTATTTTACAGCAGTATTAGAATATAGACCCCTTAACACTATCTGACTCTTTAAATGAAATCTACAATTAATTTGATTTACCTAGGTAAATCACTAAAGTTGTAATTCAAAATTTCATTTTTATAAAATACTATGCATGGTATTTTGGCTTTGTCTATTCCTGACTGGATAAATATCTATTCCTGATTACAGTCATTTTTATAACTGTAAATAAAATTTCATAAATATTTCAAATTTTTGTGTCCTCTGATCAAGTTTCCAAAATTAATACTAATAATTAATTTTCATAATAATAACAACAGTAAATAATTATTAAGTAATTTCCTTATTTATAATAATAAAACTGAAAGATAATTAATAAAAATCAGTAATTTGCAGAAATTTCACATCTAAAAAGTTGATGTTTTTACCGAAATCCAAATTATGTAATTGTGTCTCAATTAAAAAAATATGCATTAATGAGTTGTGAAATCCAGAGAGTTATAGATAAACTCATAATTTTTCATTGAAAATAGGTAAAACATTAATATTATGCCCACATTACCTAATGAAGGCATTTGTTTACTTTATTTAAACACTTTAAAATAAAAATAAAAAATAGAAATACTATAAATATTAGAATCAAATTAAGTACAATATCCATCATTTTAAATTCAAAAGGATACATTTAAAAAACAAATATGTTACTTTCTGTTAGAGAATTATTCCAATGGCACTCATAAATGAATGAGTAGCCATTATAAATACAGTAATTAACGTTAAAGGTCTAGATTCACAAAACTAAGAAATTCATCATTAGAATTGGAAAAATGTCCAATCACACTGATAATGTAACTCAAGCCTATAATTGCTACTTACTAATACAACATAACCAGGAACCACTATATATATTTTAACTGCAATCACATATATTTTGTGAAGAATTCATTAAATTCTTCATTCTTCAAATGAAAAAAAAAAGATTTTTGCTGCAGGAAATTTAATTGAAGTCATTATAAGATTTCCCAATGCTTTTAACTTTTGGTTTTCGTTGCATCAAACTTTATCAGGTGGTTTCCAACATACAAATGGTAAATGATGTCTTAAAATGTAAACATATAAAATGTGATATGACAAAAAATTTCCAAAACAAGCATGTAAAATATTACAAAGTATACACTCTCACATTAACAAAAAAAACGTACATGCTAGGGCTAGCGTCTAAGACAAAATGAATATTTTTTTTACCTTTTTATTTATTTACTTTTTTTTAATTCACTGATATGCTGTAATCATTATTCATTAATGTATGCAAATGGTATACAGTAAAAATATAAATGAGAATGTCATTTTAACCTTACTTCAGTCTTCAGTTTTTAGGATGCTCCACCCCAAGACAGTTCAGATATTACAGAATCAAAATATAAAGGATGCAGTTTAAAAAGTCTTATTCAGGACACAAAAAACCCATTAACTACAGGAATAATAATAACAAATATCATGATTACATACATATTTTTCTCACTGAACACTTATCAGTAAGAAGATTTTGTAAAGTCATGTAATAAAAAAACTTTTTTTTAAACCACAGCTTAACATACCTGTTCATTGGTGTTTAATTGCTGTGTTGCCTGCTGTAGCTGCTGTTGTTGTTTCTTTTTAACGAGTTGTTCGGCTGACTTGATCTCTTCAAGCGTCACACCTTGTGTCGATCGCCTCGTCTCACGTACACGTTTTGCATGAGCTTTCCTCTGAGTTTCTGATTCTTCATCACGTACTGGAGGCACAAATGACCTATATAAAACAAAAAACAAATAAGAAAACATAAAAATACTTTTTTTACCTTTTAAAGAATAATAAGAAACAAATCAAAGTGTAATAATTAAATTCAAAAGTTACCTTCAACTATTACAGATCAATTACATAAAACAATATTCATTTTTATTCTGTTCAGTATATATTTATTTAATATCAAAAATTCAATTTTTTAATGGAATTTCAAATGCTATTTTATAAATTCTACAATGTAGTCCATATGCAATAATTACCTATAAAACAGATGAATAGTTATAATGAAACAAATGTGTCGCATATACAATCAACTAACTGATACTGAAATACAGGTGAATGAAGATGACGAAAGAAGAAAATGTTACACAATGCAACAAGTACTATCTCGTAACTTCATTTCTCTACTATTAACATTCTAAAACTCATTGACCCATATCCTCTCATTTTTTGTCAGTCACCATTCTTATGGAGTCTGTAAGTAGATAAGCAGTATAAGTTTGTGTTTCAGAAAATTTAAAGCAAATATTGTAGATGAACTTTATAGCAGTTGACCGGTTTCTTTGAGTGATAAGAAACACCAAAAAAAGGTGGATGAATCGATTCAAACTGACAGTCATCACATAACAACACATTGGTGTTCAGATAGGCATATTGAAAAAAATCTGGTGGGTGTTACAGAAACTCATAGAAAAGAACAATGAATGTAATAATGTAAACAGCTTCTGAAATGTTATTGAAACAAGGAGACTTCCTTTACAATATTGTACAAAAGAGGAAAGTCAGATGCATCGTTACGAACCCTGAAAACAGCAAAGCATGGAATATTAACATTATGATTCGCCATAGTAAAAAAAAAAAATTCAAAGTACAACTTTATGAAAAAAATTCTCCTGACAGTGTTCTGGAATTTCAAACACATGTATGCTACTGACTAGCCAGAAACAGTCTACCATAAATTCTGTGAAATACATAGGGCCATTAAAAACACCTACTGAGAAGTGTATTGTGTTCGACAATCCACGGTGCAATAATTCTGCAAAACAATAATGCCTGGCTACATATGTTGTATGTAACCGCCGAGACTCAAAGTTAAAATTTTAACCTATTCCACCACCCTCCAAATTCACTAGATTTGGCACCCTGCAATTTTCACTTCTTCCTGCAATTAAAGAGGGATATTGAGTATTCATTTCATCATAGACGACTGAAGGAAATTAAGGTTATAGAACAAGAAAAAACCAACAGAAGTTTTTAGTGACAGAATGAGAACTGGTCCACCATTGGGAGAGAAATACGGTGACTAAATAAGAAATAAATTAACATTTTTTTGCAAATAAAATGTGATTTTATGCCCTATTTGTTTCATTTGTGAATTATGAACAAATCTGCACTATATTTCAGCCACCCCTCATAGTTATAGTATAAATTTACAGTAAAATTATCATCCAGTAAGGGTTTGGCAGAATGGTTAATGATTTAGATGAATACTATCCAACATTACAATACGGTGGTATATTTTAACATGGTAATCATTAAAAAAAACGAAACTGCTATTCTAGTTTCTAGGAAATATAGAATCTTTTTATACTAAACTATGTGTTGTAGCAACAACATTATAATACGTACATAGTTTCATTACTTCAATGAATGAATGTTGTAGTGAAAATAGGATTGTGTACTAGAAAAGAATAAACCGATTGGGAATCATTGTCATCTCATTGGAAATGAACAGTTGCATCACAGTTTTGAGGAAAAGACACTTAGCTAAAAAATTTAATTTGTACTGTATTCAATGCTCATTTTTAAACAACTGGTTCCCAATCACTTTAACAGAAATTTTTCTTTCTTACTATAAAATTTTTGATACATCTGTTAATTGAAGTTATGAAAGTGTAAAGAGAAAAAAAAATAATAATGGTGTCATTAAAACATAAAGCTCAATAGAAAAAGTTTTCCTTCCTTGTAAACTGAAATACAAATTCTTATATTTTCTAACGGCCATCAAATTGAAACAAACTAGCAGAAAAAACTTCAACAGATCAAACTGTTTTTTAAACATATTTTTGGACTAGTTTTTAATATAATCTGTTAACTAAAGTAATGGAATATTTATAAGTAATGGGAAAGCAGGTAACATTTTATTACATTTTTTTAATCTCTAAAAGTTTTCTTTAAATCATTTCCCATTCATAATAGCAACATGGAGACAAAGGTTTACTAAACGTTTTTCATTTCATTGTTTAAAGGGAAAAACACTGAAGGATTTTTTTTTCATATAAGGGTTAATTTTTCATAATAGATGTTAACTTGTACTGTACTAATAATTAAGGAAGTGAAATGTTCATTCAAACAGTCTCATTTTTTACAGACCAATCGAGTAGTTAATGCAAGTCATCAGCATATCCAAAACTCATTCGGTCAGTCAAGGATTTATTTATGTGATTAGCATCACAACTATAACTGTACTACTAAAAACAAATCTTCCATAACTTTTTCTAATGTTCTGTCTAATTATGATGCTCAGGATTTGAATTTTTATCAAACTTGTTTACAATGGCTAATAAAATACACTCATATTTTAAAAACATTATTTAAAGTTTCTCTGCCAATATTATTTATAGGCATCTAATTATACATTATACACACTAAACAATTCGACTCATTAAAAGAGAAGAAGAATCTGAACCTTATGTAATGACAAAGAGTAGATAAAAACAAAGTTACATAATTTAGTAAGAAATCATTTTTATGTAACACCCTTTTCATAAAACATATTAATGTTAAACAAATACTTGAGAAAATGCATGCAATAAACAGAAAGCATAAGTAAACCAAACTGTTATTGTTTATTTTAAACAATATAATACTAAATTAATTTTGCTTCTTAACAGGTAAAAGTAAATTAAAATGAAAGAAATCATTAACATATGGCATAAATAAATAAGTCTGCATAATCAGAACAACAGCAATAAAAATTTATTTTTCAAGCCTTAAATAAATAAGTATTCATAACTACAAATCAGAGGATGTTAACCAGTTTTGAAATCAATTCCCTGCAAGGTCTGGTGTTTATTCTCATTTAACTGATTAAAATAAAGTTGTATATGAGATTCTGCAGTCATAATAGCATAAATAAATTAAATAATGACATTAGGCAACACAATTAAGTTTTTTGAAGCTCAATACTATAAAAAACTCTAAAAAAAAATTCACACATCTCCAATCAGAACTTAATAAAAGATATAATATTAGAGATTGTAACAGCAGGTCTAAAATTTTTCGTATAAACACTTTTTATTACACTTCTTTGGTTCAATAAAAAATCACTATTGAAAAAACTCCCTGGCATAAGTTAACAAAATAAATTTATGCCATCTGGATACAGATTTTCATACAGCTAAACCATTTAAATTCATAAAATGAAATAGGTGGTCAATGGGTATGATAATTTAAGAATGACAAATGTTATATTTATTGTTTTTCAAGACAACAATTATAGAGAAATGAACTGATTTCTAGCATATCTACGCATTCCACATTGGGTCAAGTCGCCTATACACATCTAAATATGTTGGGTAAATCCACCTTACCAGATGAATTTAACTACTTAATGTAACAGTTAAATCGTTATTTAATGTAAACCTAATATAACAGTTAAATCATTACATAATGTAATTAATGAGATGAACCATTTTGATTTATTTTTTAAAGAAAATATCACGCAAAAAAGATGAATAATATAATAATAAATATTTTGTTAAATATAAGTGCACAAGTCACAAAAAAAACATTTTTTTTCCAACCAAATACATAATAAAATATATAAATATTAACCTAAGACACTTTATCTCCTGTTAAAATTAGGCCAAAATGTTATTATTTCTTTTGATATTCAATACAGAGACTTTTCCTATACTCATCTGGTAAAAATCAAAATTTTATTCTCTGAAGATGAATAAAACCAAATAAAAAGCACTTTTAAAATCAAAACATCAATGTGAAATCACTATAAAAATAAGAGAAATGCAATACATGACACGACTTGCTTGTATTTATTTTAAATACTCAACATATTATGCTTAATTACTATTTCACTTAGTCAAAAAGCCTAGAACTCTAGTCCATATTACACTAATTACCATGTTGCTTTATACTGAAAACTATATTTGTCAATAAAATGAAGAAGGTAATCAATTTTTTTTTAAATCTGAGAAAATCATTAAATAAACTAGCTGTTGATAAAACATTTTGTATTAAAACAATAAATACATAAGCAAGGTGATTGATTATACATACACAAATAATAAGAAATAAAAAAAACATCATGCTACTACATTTGAACAAATACTAACAATAAACCAAAGAAAGACATGCTAATAACTAAACGAAAAGGCTAGAACAAAAAGCCATAAATGTGGATGATATATGAGATAATATATGTGTACTATGTGAATTCAATCAATCAAGCAATATTATACAACAAAAAGAATATATATATTTTTTATTCATATACAAACAATAAAGCAAGCTAAAAAAAACACTGATACATCACTTTAACACACTTTTGTAATAAAAAAAACTAAAAAAAAAAAAAACAGAAAAAATAAGCCATGAGCAACAAAAATGCAATACGGAGCCATAATTCTTTATATACATGCGGTATAGTTAAAACATAACTGATAACTGAAAATAAAATCATATTAATAAATACACAAACAGACATAAAAAGAGCAGTGAGTAAAAACATAAAAATAAAATAAAATCGTTTTTAGAGATTTTAGCTGTGGTAAAGAGAGAGACATTGTGAGAGAGATTACGCACTTGAAGAAATTTTTAAAGATGTTTCCAGGACTTAATTTACTGCCACCCGGAGTTGTGGGTGTGGAAGCAGTACTAGTCGGGCTACTACTGCTTCCCCCACTACCTGTACTAGGCTTCACACTAACACCACTGAAATTACAATAATTAAAATAAAAAATAATCAAACAATACAACAGTATTAATAAAGATGAGACAGAATGGTAGATAAACAATAATAATAATAATAATGATGACTGATGACTGAAATTGGAATACATAAACAGAATACGGTTTGAACAACTCATGCAAATGTATTACTATTATATTAGTAGCTAGCTATAGATCCTTAGGTCATTGATATGTTCAGTAAAAGTTTTAAATGAATTGATGAATAATTTCAAACGCTGAACTTGCTGTTTGAGAAATATTTAAAAATGGTAAGAAACAAAACGACAGAGATAGAAAACTAAAAAGGGGGAAGGAATTTAATACTACTTTATTCAACATGCTTCTTAATTCTAAATTACTTTGCCAGTTCAAATTCCAGCAACAGTGACGTTTTTTCACCTATCATTTTAATCTCCCACATTAAAATGGGAGTATAAAACCTACAAAGTTGCAATAAATAAAACAAAAAATAATTAAGTTGCACTTTGCTTTTAAAAGAAATAAATTTTTAAATGATAATTGTATTATATTTTATTACAAAAATATAGTAAACTTCAAACAGCGTGGCAAAGCTTACAAAGAAGATATGAGGCTAAGGTATAAATTTAAGTATAAGGAATTAATTTAATCTTGAAACAACTCTGAATACTCTACTCTAACATCAACTTAATTATAATGATAAATGCAGTTATGATTAACAATTACTAAAATTACAAGTTCTTTGACCTACCATTATTTTTAAAAGACTATCACTGTAAATACAACTTTAATATGATTGTGATTAGGAAAAGCAATGGGTGTAGAAAGAATAATAAACTTATCAGGTTAGATCATTTGTTTACTTCTATTGAATCCAATTCATCATCAACATTTGACAAAATTACCTATAGCACTGTCTATATTACCTTTATAAAAGGATTTTCCTACCTATTTTACATGTTTACAAATTCCTTTTGGATCCAAAGAATTATACAGCTTAAAATTTATTCATTTTTCATTGGGAATTTTTTTTATTTTAATAATTACAATCTGTTAGTTTCACTTGATACAATGAATAAATCCATTTAGACATAATAAATCTGATAACACTTTTTGATTTTCTGGTAAAATAGCATATAGTATATGTCTTTATTAAAATACACTCATGTCTATTTTATACACCTTTATATGTACCAGTAAAGAGTATAAAAATTAATAAAATAATATCGAACAAAAATTTGATGAGGCATTAACAATGCCACGCTACCTGAATATTACTGAGTTCAAAAAATTATCTAAAAAATAAAAATAAATAATGTTATATATTAAATGAACAATTTTAAAGCACTGATTGAAATACTGCCTGATATGATGTTTTTATCACATTTACAATGTCTCTGTGAAACAAGCGTCAAATCATATTCACCATACAAATGAAATGTAGAGTGGAGACTGGTTGTTAGGTCAAATTAAAAATTACATAGTTTCACTTGGATATCACTTCAAGTCAATGGAATTTAGAAGTGGTCACGCACAATGACCGCATAGTAACAGAGATTAAATTTACTGTAACTTAATATTTAAAAAATATCATTACAAAAAGATTAGAATAAAGTTAAGAAAGTTTATACGTGATAAGTATCAGTACTAACAAGTAGATGAGAATGGATAATTGAAATATTCATTTTTTTTTTACAATGACCATAGGAATCACGTTGATAATAAAATTGTAAATTAATTGACATAACTACAACAACAAAACATGTGCTTTATTCTTTTATTCATTCATACTCTGTGCTGAAACATAAAACCACTAAAAGTGCAACTGACCGACTCTTCTAAATTGTGATATAAAACAACAAATACGTCTCGCAATTAATAAAAAAAACTTCAATTGAATTCACTGGGTTAATATGAAAATGATTTTGAATAAAATTACTTAAAATCATCCAAACGTCTTAAGTAAAACATTTTAACGATACAAAGATAAAAATTTATAAAAATATATTAAAAACGCACATTAAATTTTTGACATGTTAAATTAAAAAGAGAGAATTATTAAATAAATAAAGTAACAAAACCCGCAACTTTTTTTTAAGTTGTTAAAGCAATAATAATAATTTTGAAATAATTAAAATTTTAAAGAAAGATAAGTGGATTAGAAAAATCATTTAATTACTTATTTAACATAGAGAAAGACGCTTAATCTAAATTTAGATATAGATTATACTAACAGAATAAGCAAATAACTAGAAAATCAGTTTTAATCAAAACACATGAAATGTTCATTTAAATTTCTCTCCAGTAAACTAATTTCATTGAACATTAAAAGTCATGTGAGGAAGAAAGGGCTGATTCAATAGTAAAAAAAAAAATAAGCTAAATACAGAAATTTAAATAAATTAAGTGTATTGTGCTGCTAGGTTGCATTTTATATAACATTCATCAGTGATGTTAATGAAGACAGAAATCGAAATTTTCATTTCATAAGAAATTACTATTTCAAGAATATTTATTTTTATTTAACATATAAAATAAATAAATTACCATAAAATGTGATATATATCAATTGAATCACAGTCCTTTTTAGGACAAATCAGTGTCATATTTCGTAATCCGATTTATAAATTAATAAAAAAAGAAATTTTTTTACTTCAAATTGATTTTTTTTTTTAAATACAATTTTGGTTAACAGTAAAAAAACTTAAAGAAACTATGTTTATTAAGAATTATAACATTAAGGAATCATTAACTTTTATTAAATTATAAACAAACTAAAACCTAATTTTATAAGAAATTTATATGGTTCTACTCTATTCAACACTGGATTCTGAAATTTAATGTTAATAACCGATAAGGGGTTTTATAATGACAATAAATGGAAAAACAGTTAAATTTTGTTAACTGCTATAAAATAAAAGAGTTAATAATAGATAATGCGGGTGAATCACAAGTTTGATTTTGTCATAAAACTCAATAAGCCGTAGTTTTCATTTAGTCAAAAAACATTTTTTTAAAAATTCAATAAGACAATGATTTTACAATATTGTATACACTATTCAGCGATGAACAACTATACACAGATTATTTATCAATTAACAAGGATTTTCATGCACATACTGCATAATTTTATAAGAGAACTAACATTTTTATAAATAAATATTGAAATAATTCCAAGTTCTCATTTATAAACTCTACTTTTTTCTATTATTTCTTTACACAGATTTTTTTTGTGGGTAGTTAAGCAGGATGGTTTTGAAAGTATTTTTACCGGAGAACACCCTTCTTAAATTACCTGTGCTAAAATCTACTAAAAGGAATGTAACACATGAAAAATCTCATATCTCATTAGAATTTGAATCTATGACCTCTAAATGAAAAATGAAGGTACATGACATGTCTTCATTACACAAAGATCAGCAGACAAACAATTATATATATATATATATATTAATTGTAATTATACAGACAAATTCATACTTTCAAAATAATAAATAAATATAATATTATTCACCCTGGTCAGAAAAGTCATTTCTTAATTTCTCAACTCATAAAATTTTCTTAGAAAAATACACATCCACTAATGCAACATCAAAAAGGTTTTAAAGTAATTTTACAGATACATATTCTTTTACATAGTTACTTTAAATGAATGTAAATATACCTTAACATAGTGATATGATCAATAAGTACAAGAAACACTTAACTGATGACTTTATAAAAATAGTATTCTTTTATTAGTCGGCACATCTTGAAATATAGGTGACCTGTTACTACACAGAAATCTAAACTTGTACAATACACTAGTTTATTTGTTTTTGAGAGTGCATATATAAATGTGATATGAAGTAGAAATTAGTTTTATTATTTAGTCATAAAATGTAACAAATTAATATTCAATCTGTTTGATGAAAACATAACTTAGATCGTACTCATAAATTTCAAATCTTTTAAATCGTTAACAGCCAGGTCACTATAGTTTAAATTATTCCTACATCGCATGAGTTACCTCAATTGATTTCTTTACTTCCCTACTGACTTCTGTTCTTATCTGTTGAAAAACCCACTATCTTTTTAGTTTACTGATACATACATAAACATCTGATAAGATTATTAATAACAAAAAAAAAAGATACTAATATTAACAATTATAACTATAGAGAACTAAATAATAACTATGGAATTTATAATGATCTGCAAATGGGAAATCAAAGAAATAAATCATCCTCTTTAATGATTCTTTTAAAATTTAATTTCCCTTTTACCTGCTTAAAATAAAAGAAACCAAAAGATTATCTTTTTTATAAATTTGAACTTACAACTTGTATAATAATTAAAATATGAGGTGATACTACAAAAAATAAATAAAAGGAAATTTAAGCTTTTGAAAAATAGCGTTGCAAAAATATATGAAACTCTAAATTAATCTATATTTTAAACAGAAAATCTTTAAAGAAAACCACACTGGAGTTAATATACATAAACAAAAATATTCTGTAATTACAATTCATTAATCAGCATGTAAATGAGTATAGTTATTATCCCGATATTAAAAAAATTCAAATAAAGTAAAACAACTTTAAAAAATATAGCCTAAAAAAAAATATAAAAACTTTTCCAATTATTCGTGTGTTTATATTTTTGAGTGTACAATCTTTGCTAAAAAAGAATAGTTGATTATTTTTAGGCAGTAGTAACATTAACCTCTACTGAATCAGAGAACAACTGTTTTCTTATAACTAGACATAATTAATCCGCAGATAAGAAAGTGCCTTATATGCTTCTACTGTCATTTTCAATAAATTGCCAAACCATTTAAAATATATGTCAACCGATTTATTTAAGATACAATTAAAAATATCTTCTTTTACAGAAAAATATCATAACATGTATATATATATGCTTGAAATTTTCATTGATTCCTTTTGAATTGCGATTTCTTTTGTAATTATTTTTTGTTTATTAACCTCATATATTATCTTAATATTATATCACGTGTTTAATAATAGATTCCCTATTAATAATTAATATGAATTTTAATCTGAGCTGTTTTTTATTTTATAATTAATCATGTATTTGTGATGCTGCTCTGATCAAGACTTTACCACACTTTCTCTTGATCCATTCCGGCAAATGCTGGAGCAGTCTATTTTTTTTTATTTGTAGAGTTGTATTCATATGAACTTCTGATGTGATTTATATAATATATTGTTAGATGCTTATCAGAATAAAAGATTTACTTAATTCCTTGTTAAATTTTAATTTAGTAGCAAATTAAAATTAGTGATAACCTCTTTTCATGCAGACTTCAAAAAAAAAAAAACATTTTTAACAAATTATGGCATTTTAATTTTCATTTGACAAATGAAATATTAATGTTTTATCATTAAAGAAGTTGAATGTTTCTGATGTTGCTTTAAAATTAAAAAAAGAGGAAATTTATTTGCAATTGTTAATTTTATTTAAAATATGGCTAATCTACAAAAAAAAAAATGCCTTTTTATAAAAAAAAAAAAAAAAAAAAAAACACTAAGACCAGAAACCTATGTTTTGACAAAAATAATAAAATGAATGTGAGAACAATGTACAGAGACCACTACTGCATATGAGCTAAAGTCGAATAGAATTCATAATATATCCTATTTCTTTACCCTGTTTTCCAATTATTTTTCTTGAATTTTTGCAGGAAAATTCTTTAAATGCAAGAATGTCATCAGGCTCTATGCTAATAATGAGGGCAAAAAAATCTTCAAACTTGTACAAACGTTTTCTATTTCAGTTCTTTGGAAAAACCTGCAATGGGAAAACTAGAGAAACTTCCATTACAAAACAACAAAAAATCTTCTAAACGGACACATTTATATATCACTGTTTCTTATCTACAAACTGTACAAAACATTAAATTGAAAACTGAGGCATATACTGGATAAAGCCATTCCTCCTCACTTTTCATAAAATCTAATGTGATGACAGCCGACACCAAATAGCAACAAATTAAAGACTATCCGCAGGGTTAATCCAAAAATTTTCATACACTGTCATGTGCTACCTCCAACAATGTCTCAAAGTATCAACAAAGCTGAGATTTTATGATGTGTTACTAAGGATCAATTGAAAATTATATCATCAAAGTTAAGTAAAAAGAATTTTTTACTAATTTAACTGAGTAATAAATGTTTATACAATCATATCAATTATACTCATTTCTTAATTTTTAGCATTAAATAAACGAGGAAAAAATTTGGTATGAATATTTTTCCTTTCAAAATTAGTTTCAGTTCAACATTTTACCATTCCATAACAGAAATGTAGTTCATAAGCAATAAAAAAAAAAACTACTAGGATCACAATTCAAAAATGGTTGAAATGAGTAAGTGGAAAACTTATTAAGTAATTGAAAAGTTGAAGGATAATTTCATTAAATTCAGCCAATCCGCAAAGTTTTCAGACTTATATACATATATTTACTCTTAATAAATAGTAATATACTTTTTCATGAAAATTTAGAGAAAAATAATTTACATAAAAATAATGAAATTAAAAATAGTAGCACTAAAAATGATAAGATTCTAAAAATGTGATATCAAACAATAAAGAATAAATTCAAAATGAACAAAGCAAAAATTCAAACACAGTAAAAATAATAAACAATAATAATTATAAGAGATAAAGAAAATTATGCCAAAATATAAAAAATGAAAATAACAACAAAAATAAAGTAATTAAAACTTCTGCTCCATAAAAATACATCTAACAAAACTAAAAAAAAGGTGATAATTTTATGGCCTAAAAAATAAATAACTATAATCTACTAAACCTTAGTAATCTACTAATAAAAGAAATCCGACGTGCTGATTATCAATGCAATTTATTCATTTTTTTATTTATTCACATTCTACTAAAGATAGATTTTTACTACTAAAATATAAATAAGTATATAAATTTTATTATATACTATACCATAATAAATTGTTAGTGTAATACTCCAGTGTGTTTCTAAAAGAAACAAAAAGAAAAATGAATTTTGTATGTATAAAAACAAAAAAATAACAGTGTATATATTAAAGAAAATGTTTTAATAACTCAACCAAAATAACAGTAGTTTTCTTAACATGGTAACTGAGGATCATACACCAATGAATTATGTTCGTCAGATGACAATCTACAAATTTTGTGTATATTCAATCCCATGAGTTAAAGGAAATATATGATCTGGACTCAGTAAAGTTAAACAATTTTATCAATAGACAAAAGAAATATATGATCCGGACTCAATAAAGTCAAACAATTTTATCAATTGACTGAACTACAATAATTATACACACTCAATGTCCATTTTGTTTTTTCTGTTGCACAATTTAGGAAAATATTATATGGTTAAATACACACAACAAAAACCAATAAAGACTAATCAAAATAAACATCTGATAAACAGAAATACATGTATGTGACAAAAGAATCTACAAACCCTTTTTGATGCATATAAACAGAAAGGAAGGTAGTGCTCTAATATTAAGGCAAGAATTGTTATTATTGCTGCTTTAATTACATACAATTTTATATTCTTTTTCTGTAAGTAGCATACTCTTCCAAGTAAGATAATGTTACAAATTATGCTTTTTTACTGTACAAACTAATTTAACAAATAATTTTGTTTTGTGAACAGGAGACAATAATACACTTATTATTTTATGTAATAATAAATTTACAATCAGGTCATAAGTAATGAATCTTTTACAAACTTCACGATACATTATCAGCCCAAGAATTAAATTTCAATATAAAATGCATAAAGCAATTTTTTTTTTTAATATCAGAAACAAAGTCTCCATACTTAATACATTTATCTTTTGAAGATCATGTTTTTAATGGATTTTCCCACATCATTCGTCATCTAATAATTTTGATTTAGGGCTTAGAATTGTTAGAATCATAATGAGATAGCATTAGTAAAATTGTAAATGAACTTTAAAATCAAAACATCTTCAGAATTATTTTAACAAAATAATAAAAATGTTAAAAAATCAATTTTTTTCAGTTATCAAGTGGGGTTTATTAAGTATTAAATAAGCTAACATTTTTACATTTTACTCTTTAAATGAAAAAATGCTTTGAATTTCTTTATAAGTTAGTAAGAAGTGAAATATTTTATACATTAACAATTTAGTCCAGTAAAGCTAAAAACAAGTGTAAAAATGAAAAAAATCAAGATAAGCTGCAACAAAATAATTAAATACAGGTGAACTCTGTGTCTCTGCAATCCCAAATTTTATATTTTATAAACAAGATTACTTTTTTGAGAATAGAATGCAGACAATTTGTAAGATTTCAGGAAATCAACTTACATTCCTGCAACATTTTTTTTATTCTATACATTTAGCAGCTAAGTTGCATTATTTCAGCTTTGTACATGCAAGAATGTATATATTTTTGTACATTAATGATGCTTATTAATATTATTACATTCATGTTAGAATGTTTCTGAGAAAAAACTCCTGATAAGGGCTGAGAAGAGCATGGCTGATATGAGTGTCACCTTGTCGTACACCTTTTTGTACATTTATCTCTACTTCATGTCTGTTGACACAGATAGTAGATTTTGCACCTTCATATATTGACTGTAGCAAGTTTATGTCGACTGTGTTTACATCCTGTTGTGTGCATGTGTGTGTGCGTGCATGCGTGTGTGTGTGTGTGTGTGTGTGTGTGTATAAATGAAAAACAATTGTTATCGCATACATGAATGAACTGAAATTTAAAAACAATTTGTTTCAGTGTTGCTTCAATGTACAGTAGATCTACTGTGTACTCAAGTCGATGTACAATAACTTGTAAAAATATGATTACCCGGCACACTGTCTCGTAAACAGTAAAATAGCAGCTTGTAAATGTTATTACATTAAATCAAAGTATGAAGATAGAATCAAAATTCTGTGATGGATTTTAATTTAAAAGGATCAAAATATCAGATCAAAATTATAAAATAAGAATAACTAGTAACTTGACCCAGATAACATTAGTCCCTTTAAACAACCAGATAAATCTGACTGAACAACAGAAATGTATATATTTCCCCCCACTAATGTGTAAGGTGTATGAAAAAATTCAACTGAATGAATTACACGACTTATTATTGTTAAAGATCCTGCAGTATTTTTCCGAAAAAGAAAAAATTATAAAAAAAATTTAAACTTTTTTTTGTAACTTTGTAAAATAATAATTTGTCAATTCTGTAAATTTATCACACTACAAATGTAAATAAGATAAATCTGAATTCGTTATTAAGGTTCATGAAATTTACTATAAACAAAAATTTGGAAGACATCATACATACAAAAAATCTTTGAGATAAAATTAAAAACAATCATAAAAATGATCTCGCACAACGTATTAGGCAAATAGAAATTAGATGAAAAAAAAGCCACATACACGTCATAGTATTATAAATAGAAATACTTTTCATTATGATTAATATTTCACTTAAAAACAAATGCCTTTTCAGTCAATGGATTACAATTCACGATAGTTATAAAAATTTAGAACTTCTATTAACCCAATTGTTATCTACCTACTGGTGAAAAATAAAAACTAGAAGTATTACAGAAGTTCTCAGTATACATAACAAGGGCATGTCATTCACACTTCAGCATAATCATGTAATACACAATATTTGGACCGAATCTTTCATACAACAAATCAAATTTTTAACAATAAAGAAAGCATTTTTACTCTTTTTAAATATGTTTCATTTCTGTTCAAAACAGATTAAACAAAACAAACAGGAAAAAAAGTGAACCAGATAAACAAAAATACATATATATAGAAAGAACAACCACCGAATTACAAAAGGGAGTAGGTAACAAAAATGTTAATCATTGTAAAGACTATCTTTATCCACAATTTTTTTTGTTTTCTTAAATTCAATACTTTTTGAAGTAAAAGTGTAGTACAAATAATAGTCACGCAAATCCCTAAACAAAAAAAATCTGCAGAAGTAGTCTTTAACAGTATATTTATAACTATCTTTCTTAGAACTTAACCACATTTCTTAACTTAACAATTAAGATACAAGAACTTAAATATTACTATTTTTCCAAAAGCGATTTGTAAAAACTGCTCGATATCAATAAGAAATAAGAATAAAAGAGAAAAAACTGATAAAAACAATAATAATAGAAAACAAGATGACTATGGATTAAAGAATAAAGAAAATTTTAATTCAGTACATTTATGTAAACTGTAAAGAAAACAACAGATAGGAATACAAACATATATAAACCAATCCGAATATTTAAAGAAAAAAATGAAAAAGAAAGTATGTCGTATAACTAAATAAAATGATGGAAAATAAAAACATAAGTAGTAAATTCACTATTATAATTTATCTTAATTATTCAAGATTTGAATTACAATCATATGTGACAAGTAACATAATTCTTAATTTGCTTTTCAGTGATTACATTTACAACAAATTTATTATATTAAATATTAAACAGAAATCAATAAGATGACATGACACAATAGTTTAAAAACCATCACAATAACTGTTATTTATATATCGAGCAAATACAATAATTTTATAATAACTGAATGTATAAACATTATTTAATATAATAAAATATTTTGATACAGCATTACCATTTTGAAGAAAAATGTTAAAAGTATCAACAATTTAATAAAACAAGTGTGCAGTTTGATAAATTTTATTTATAATTATGATTTTTTTTAATGTATTTGATCATCTGAATTCAGTTTACTGGTTCATTTAAACGGAATTTAATAATGCTTATTTATTAGAAATACATAACAGACATCAAATGTGTTTTAAACTGACAAATTATTCAGCATAAGTTTTATACATTCAGTTAAAATAACTACAATTTACATAAAGTATAAAGTAACTTTTTCATTCAACAACTTTTAACATGACTATACATTTAAATGATGAAAGTATGATAAAAGAAAGGTTAATTACTGTGAAAATATTTCTGTGAATATACATACATAAATATATAAAGCTAATGTATGTTTTACACCTAAAAATGAATGAATATCAAATTTTTTTTCTAAGTAACATTCAATCATAATAGTAATTTTATACCTTCTAACTTGAGTAGTGTTATGCGGTGTGGTCGTAGTTACTGTAGTGGCGACCGTACCGGTTGTTACAGGAGAAGATACGGTCGTTACGGTAGTAGTTGTAGTTGTGGTAGCAACACAACTGCCCGGTGGCAGGGGCGGGTTACCTGATGTTGGGCTCACTAACCTTGCTTCATCACGTGATGATGCCAAACCTCGCCTTCAACAAACAAAAAACAACACCAATTTAAAAATAATCTCTTACATGAACTGTATTATAAATGAAAATTCAGAGAATTACTTCTTTTCAGAAAGTCAAGTGCAAAAGGAACAAAACATAGATTACCTCCACCGATAATGAATGCGTAGTTATTACAGTAGATAGGATTTCATTAATCCATAATCTTTTTAAGTACTACAAAAATTTTGTGCTTTTTGAATAAAAAAGAAATAAAAAATCAACACACACACACATCCTACCTAATGCTACATGCTCCATCTTCAAACACTCATGCACTACAGTGATATTCTGTTTATGATCAAGTACACTAAATAATGGCCTGCATGAAGATCAGTGTCATAACACCAATTATCTGCCCTCATAGTCAGTTCAAATTTTTAAAAACAAACAATAGTTTTTATATCGATATAGCTGTTGTCTAAATATAAATTTTATGCTGATGACTATCTTTTTTTTTGGCAACGAGGAGTAGCTACAGTCCAACATTTTGATAAATGTAGGAGAAAACCAAATAAATATTTCATGCAAAACAAAAACAATAACAAATTAACTAGTGTACAGTTTCCTGGTTTAGATATTTAAAAAACCAATACTTGTTGACAAAGAAGTAAGTGTAATCGGTTAAGTATTTACCATTAAGGCAAAACTTTAAGAAAGATTGTAAAAAGAGACACAAATAAAATACACAGTATATAGTCAAAATTCTAAATAATAGTAAAAATCTAGATGAGTTGAAGTAGCAGAGATCTTTTTTTACATTCATGGAAGGGCATACAATTAGAACTACATTTCTAAGAATTAGAATTTAGCATATTTAATCATACTTTACTGGCAACATTATTATCATTCTGCAAGGAGGGCCAACATAATATTCTACTTCACTCTGCTGAACACTTTGTCTGAAGTCTCACAATAACCCCTAAAAAAATTAATTTTTACTAAAACGATTCCTTAAATCCACAATTCTGTGATGCGCATGTGCACATACACACCTAAGATGCTGAATTTATCATTTAATCACTTTGAAATCTATAGTCCTACATTCAATTTGTTAAATATAAAAATGAAAACTTTTCAGACTTATTTTAATAATTGTATGATACTGGCACATATATTTATTAAAATATCCTATTTTAGATTATCTGAATGAAAAATAAAAACCTAAGTATCATTTGAAACTTATCGTAGTGAAATCATGAAAAACTTCTACTATTTTTTTCATTGAATGAACTTAAATAATTATATATATATATATACACTTAAATATAAAATATTAATTTGCACATTAAGCTTACCTTTTTGGATTGATATTATGAAAAATTAATCAAGTTAAACGCCTTAATATATAAATTAGATATTTCTATAAATAAATCGAAACTCTTAAAAAAAGATTTTACAGAAAAAAATTGTTGATAAGAGTTATTTAAACACTTTACAATTGTCACCCTTATTTATATTCTAATCTGATATTATTTTTGAATACTTTTTATACATTAAATTTACGTATGAAATCAATGAATTCATTGAATAACAGAAATAACTCGGATTATAGAAGGTTATTGTTAGCCCTTTCAATATTTTTTTAATACTTAACATACTTGTTTGTCATTCCACTTCAAATTAAATAAATCTAAATATCAAATTTAATGAAATACATGCAGTTCCAATTGACTGGTGTAAAAAAAAAAATTAATTTTACATATACAAGTAAAATATATCTACTTTATTTTTCTTATCACTGATAGACATTCAGACACTTCATTGTAACACAATACCGGCTTTGAGAGGCCCTTGGTAAAAAAATCTCTCCTGCCAGGTTACCTAGCCGGATGTTAGTACTGTCCATTAGGCTTTCATCGGTTTAAAAGCATCACGTAGGCACTAGATTATCCAAGTGAAAATACTGATGACAACTTGTCACACAGTCTACGCTGTAGGGGATTTATCATAGATGTGGCTGTAGGAATTACCACTTGAACTGCTTTCCTTGATGCTCTTAACGAGTTATCAATGATAAAAACACACATTTATATACAAAACAACCTTAGTGAGTATCCTACGCCAATTATTTTTTATTGACCTTCTCAATGTTTTCCAACAAACTTCTGATACTATTATAAAGTGAGAATTCGTGAACTCTGTCAATACACCTTGTAACTTTTATTATGATCCTGATAAGTGTAACCACCATTTTCCAATCTGATGAGCTTGCTTGGATCTTATTGTATCTTCAGGTAAAAACCTCTAAAACTACTTTTGGACCATTCATTAATCCCAGCATTCATATATCTGACCCAAGTTCATCCTCATTTTCTGAGAGTCATTCATCCACATTTTCATTTTAGATTTCCACAAATTCAATAATTTTTCTTTCATTCTGGTACTGAACTTGCATAAAGCTAATGAAAATCCACCTGGTCTGATATGATTCTGAAAACAGCATCCTCAAATTTTGAGAAACCTTTTTTACAAGAGCCAGAAATAATTAAGGTTTGAGATAAATCACTATGTCATGTACAATTTGTTCCAACTTTCAGACCTGGTTTACCGGTCACAATTTAGAATTACTATCTGTCCTCCATGATGTATGTCTACCAATTTCTCACAGAATTGTCACAAATAATATCATCACCATAACAAAAACCATAATTATCAATTGTTCTTCATGATTCTGCATCCTAACTGTAAAACAACTAATTACATCGCATCTCATATTGATGGAAATGCAATGACATGCTACACGATTGATCAACTACTATATTACAACCACTGCGCACAATAGTCAGCAGACGGATGTGTCCAATAAAATTATAGATTACCAATGGGTGCTGCGTAGGTACTTTGCTGATACAGCAACTAGTTAGTTTTATTTCAGCCAATAATATATTAATATAATTTTAATACATTTCAGATAACAGCTAACTGAAAGTCAATTTTGGAATACCCTTCATAGAATAGTGTCTTAAATAAAATAAGTTAACAAAAAATACAGAAAATATACACATTTAAATTTAAAGTTTTGTTAAAATTTTATATAAATATATACTTTAAATGCATAATTATATGGCATATAAGTTTTAAAATAAAATTTCAAATTGTATACAATCAACAATCAAGAAACCAATACTCATCATATAGAATAATATCGTTCAATTTTAACAATACTGATTGATGATGATGTTAACCAATTTTTTAATATATCATTTAAACACTCAGTGACAAGAGTAATTAAAACAAAAACAAAAAAGATTGTTAAAGACTACACACGTGCGCGTGCACACACAACATTTCGTCACAAGACGAAATCAAATATAAACAGGATTTTTTTTTTTTAAATTTATTTACTGAAAAATAAAAGGCAAATATAATTTCCTACATAGTTTCCTGCTTTAGAAATAAATTTTTCCCAGCAAGAAGGAAGGTTTTCTATCATAGAATCATAGAATGAAGCTGATTGTGTTAGGAGCATATTGCGCTTGAATCCCTCCATGCCCTCGTCATCTTCAAATCATTGCCCTCATAGAGCTTCTTTAAACGGCCCAAACAAATGAAAATTACAAGACGATAGGTCCGGGCTGTAGGAAGGATGATCAAGTTGAGTCAGTGCATTTCTTCTAGTTTTGAGGCCATTAGAGCTGCAGTATGGGGCCTGGCATTGTTATGGAGGATGATTGCCGCTCGAACTGGTCTCATCTTTTGCGGCAATATAAGCCCTCACCTCATTCAGCAGCTCGCAGTAGTAAGCAGCATTGATTGTGCATCACTCGTGCAAAAAATCAGTGAGAAAAATGCCTCACTGGTCAAAAAAACGGTTGGAAGAACCTTGCCAGCTGACAGTCGAGTCTTGGCTTTCACTGGACCTCCCATCCCTTTCCACCACCACTCCATACTGGCTTGTTTCGACTGGGGAGTGTAGTGGTGGACCCATGTTTCGTTGTAGGTGACGATCTGACTCAAAAATGCATTACCTTCTTTCGCAAACCTTGCCCTAAGCCTCTGACAGACCTCCAAATGTCTCAACTTATGATCTGCAGTCAAAAGGTGAGGGACCCATCTGGCACACACTGTACAGAACTGTAGGTCGTTTGTGATGATCGCTTGACAGCTCCCATAACTTATTCCAACCTATTCTACAATTTCAGATACTCATACCCGTCGATCATCTTCAAGAATGTCTTGAACTGTGCGAATGTTTTCGTCTGTAATGCTGGTCCGAGAACGGTGATCGTGTTATTGATTTTCCACTTGTTCTTGTCCTTCCTTGAACTTTTTATGCCAAGCAAACACACAAGTCCTTGAGAATATTTTGTCCCCGAACTCTGCAGTCAATCACCAGAAAATTTCCGTTGCTTGAACTACTGCACAAGCAAGAAATTTTATAATTATGCGTTGTGCAGTGAAGGCACCTGTTGCTCCAACAACTTAAGCATTACTGATTAATTGGATAGGAGTGTGGAATGGCTAGCTCTCCCCACTCATAATGACCCCCACCCCAAGCATACTAGAAGCGCAAGCCCAGTCCTACCATCCATTGATGCTCAGGAACAAAAATCCCATTTATATTTCATTTACCGCTATATACACACACATACACATTTATTTAACCTCAACTTTTCTCCTCGCATTTTCAAAATTGTAACATTCCGTTTAAGAGTAATGGAGATAACTGTTTGGAAAAAAGGAAAGGGAGAAATATATTAAAAAAATTATATTTATAAAAGAATTGTAAAATTATTTCTGCCTTGTCTGATTTTCGTTAAAATTTAATTGGATCATTTTACTTTATACAAAAATTACCGTACCAAAACTCTGATTATGCATTCACCAATAGCAGACATATCAAGCAAAACAGATAAAAATACACATAGATACATTAATAGTTTGTCCTAGATTTTTGGAATCAAAGAACTGAAATATTACAATGAAAAAACTGGGTATCCAACATTTTAATCTGTTGCAATACTTTTCCCTATTAGGATGAGTATTCTATAACACAACAGTCTTGGAAATAAAAAAATAAAAAACAACTGTTATAAAAAGTATCCAGAAAAAATATCAGCACTTTACACAGAAGGTTTTAAAAAAAGAATTTGTTAGCAAAAATAAAAATTATAGCCTATCAGAAAAATACTACTCCGCTATATACAAAAATTGAAAAGAAAAAATTTATCAAAGTACCTTGACTAAAATTTAACAACAGATTTACTTTAAAATATGTTGAATTAATCCACACACTTCAAATTCACTGGAAGTTTTTAACACCACAAATTACACTTCAGAGAAAAAACACAAATTTACACACAAAAAGAACAATTGTAAAACACCTCATGCACAAAAGTATTTAAACAAAAACGGCTTATTAAAATTTCAGTCACAATAAAGAAATCTTCAGTTAACTATCTTAGAAAACTTAAAATACTTGAAATTTTTTTTAAATGTATGACAACTAGGTCATGCATCTCAGGAGATGGCAAGTAAGATACAAAACTCTACATAAGAGCAAATGTAGTTTTAAATTTACTAATATAACTGAGGCATGGCAACATTTTTAAACCATAAGTATAGTATTATTACAAACTTTTATCATCAGACACCTGTATAGTGACATAAAAAAAGATGTCATTAATTTCTACTTAAAATAAAAAATTTCAATAATTTATACATAGTGTAATTGAAAAATCCCATAAAAGTTTGGAAACCAATATTAATAAATAAATACTAAGAGTTTTTTTAAATACATAAAAGTAAGAATGTTTTGCCACTTTTTTTATCACTACTGAACTTCTTTACTTAGTGCTATTCTACATGGCTTAGAATGCTTTTGGAATAATAATATATCATTTCACACAATTACCTTGAACACTGGTCTTCCCAATCAAACATTAATAATTCCAAGGGATAAATATTCTTCTTCCCTTTTTACTTAGACACAAAAAAATATGTATACATGTTTAAATATAAATATATTTTTTATTATCAATAAAAAAATTGTAGCACTTACTAATTTTATTATTTTGATTTTTATATGAGTGCTTTTGTCGTGATCACTTCATTAGACATTTAAAATAAAAAAAATTTTATGTTAAAATTAAAGTAGAATACAAGTATGTTTCACGTTCTAGGTAATAAGAAAATGGTAATTTTAAATTACGAAACATGAAAAATTGATAATTTTATACTGTTATTACTATTAGATAATTTTTATACTAAATAAATTTAATAATTTGTTTAAACCATTCATTTCATTATCTTTAAAATTTAATTATTCATTTATATTATCACTTTTCATTAAATTGATATTTCCAAGATTCATTTTAAGTTTATTAGTACTTATTCCTAATATTTTCATGTCTTGTAAAATAATGAATTTATGCTTATTATTTTTTATATGGTCTGCATAATTAGATTTTTGGGTATTAATGTAGTAGGTGATCTAACTCTATAGTTAGTTCTTAGAAGGTGCCACTGATACGCTATATTGAAATAATTATATAAATATAATCTAACCAAACTTAACCTACACTCACTTCGCTCGCTAACCTCGTCTAGTGAGCATAGGTTAAGTTTACAAAGGGTACAAAAGTTTTGTTATTATAATTTGCAAGAGTAGAATTTGTTTTATTGTTAAATTTACACAATAATCTGTTTATCAAATAGTTTTTATGTTACATACATGATCAACATCTATAGATTTAATTAAATTAATTTGTTTTTTAATATTGTATTATCATTTAGATATTTTAATGCTCTGATAATCATGCTATATAGTAAAAACAGCAATTTTTTGATGGAATGGATGTAATGTTGTTAATAGTTGTTACAGATAATGCCGGTTTTCGAAAAATTCCTAACTTTAATTTTATACCATTTTCTATTTTTTTTATATTTATATCAAGGAAGTTTATAAATTTACTTTGTTCAATTTCAACTGCATGAGATATATCTTCATGAAAATCATTAAGTTTATTAAGTATTATTAAATGTTCTAAATTTATTTGTTTATTAAAAAAGACCAAAATGACACCTGTATATCTGATTTAATTTTTGTTCAAATTAAATATACAAAATTATTAAAAAGATAACTTGCATAAAAAATTAACTAAAAAATATGGTATTTCTGCTTCAGCTTAAAAGAGCCAAATAATTGTTATAGCTAAGCACCAAATTCCACTGAAGGAATATATGATTATTAAATCTAGATTTCATTATTCATTTCTTATCAGGTCAATCAGCTTTACAGTCGATTGATCAGGCTCATGAAAACTGAAACGTTTTTAAAAACTAACTTAAAATAAGATTATGTCATACTTAAAGTTACTTTTATACCATACCAGCCGGGTTACCACGTCAAATTATCTGAGCAATCAAAAAATAATTACACATTTCATTCAACATTTACATTTCTAATATTTTCTTTTACAACAGATTTTGGTCAAAATGAATAGATTATAAAACACAGCTGTGGCTACAAGCTAGTAAATAAAAGCAGAACAAAATAATTATGGTAAGTAAAGATGATTCTTAGAAATTCAAAATGGAAAATGAAATGAAATAAGTAACTAGAAGTATATAATAACTTGAAATGTGATGAATATGAATGCTAAAAAATTAGAGGGGAAATCATGACCATAAAATATACTACTCCATCCTAAATAAGTATGACTAATTAAACAATAAAAATTAATACTACTCACACGATATAACAGACTAATAAGTATACCTTGTATGATGTTTTTCTTTGAGCGATGCAGATCGAGTAGGTAGTTGAGATGCAGAATGTAGAGCGGGACATGAATTTCCCGCATTAATCTTGGCACGTAACTCAAGGTACCTCCTATAGAACCTGTGGTGTTATCAATTAATATATAATAGCATGCTATACACACAAGCCATAAATAAATTAACGCATAATGCATATGCGATGATCTATGAAAGAAGCAAACATACGTACAATTAATAAGTACACATATAACCAGGTCACACATATCATGCCATGCCATTAAAAAATAAAAACAACAAATAAACAAATAAATTCAGTAATGACACATTTAATCGCTTCAAAAAAATGTTTAAATGTTAAAAATAAATGAGTTGAAATGCAACTATTATATAACTGAAGTACGGAAAACTAAAGTTCTTAAATAGCAATACAGGTAGGTGACCCATGAAAAAAAACAGAGAAACTTTCAGACATGTTCTACAGGTAAAAATAATGAAAAAAGTACATATAAACAAAGGTCTGGAAACGTTTTGTTTTTGAGTTACGACTAGCAAAATATTTTGCCCAAATTTCAACTCTTCTAATAAAAAGAAGCCCTATTGTAATTTTTGGGACCAAAATTAAGGAGTAAAATTGGTGGTTTCTTATGTAATTTGAGCTGTGAAATGGGATAAAAAGGTTCCAGAACTGTAACTCTGGTATTTTTTAAGGTATCTCACGTAAAACATAAAATTTGGTGTCAAAAAGATGTTTTTTTTTTTTTAGGTTTGTAGTACAACAGCTTTGTTAAATAACTAATAAATGTGAACATTTAGTAACAAAACTTGTAGACAATTTAATTCTGAGAAAATTTATGTAAATACAGCCAATAAAGAGTAAATAAGAACTTTTTATATCAGTTTTTTATTGAAGCAAAACAGACAAAAAATAGAGAGAAAATCCTATTATTCTTTCTGTACCTAATAAACATTCTTTTTAAAAACAAAAACTCTAATTACTGAAAATAATTTAAAAGAAATATAAAATTTATAAAACAATATTTTAGCTGTGTATATTCAATAATATACACAGGTAAAATGAAATAATCATGTTAAAAACTAAATTGAATGTATGTTACTTTAAAAATATTTAAAAAATTTCTATTGTATAGAATGGCAATTCTAAGAACTGGTTGATTTTTGAACCAATATAATTTTTGTTTATAGATTTAATAATGGAAATTTTGAGGCTGCTCTTCATGAATATCAGGAGAGATTTCCTAGAAGGTGGATTCCAAATACGAAACCTTTTTCTTCAGTATATCAAGATTTATAAACGAAAGGGTCATTTCCAACGTGTTTATTTTCTGTTGAACACCAAGTAAATCATCGTGTTAATGATGAACATTGCGTGATTCAGCATATTCAGTGTAGCCCAGGCACTACTACAAAGCGAATTTCATGTTGCACTGGTTTGTCAAAAAACAAAGTGTAGTGTATCCTACAGAAAGAAAATCTTTATCCTTTCTGCCGGCACATATTTTCCAGCACAATAATGGAACACTGCATTTTTCTTTAGAAATCACTTGAATGCTAATTTTTAAAAAATTAATACTAAAGAAGAGTTACTCATTAAAATATGAAACGCTACTGAATTTATACGAAACGATCCTGAGATGATACAGAAAGCCACCGGAAATATTTTGTTGAACATAGTGCTATGCACATTGTGCAGGAGGAAATTTTGAACAATTACTATAACTGAGGTTTGTTATTCTGTTACCATTTATCATTTCATGTATTTTTTTTTTTTTGTTTTGCTATATTAAGAATAATGTAGAAAGAATTATACAATTTTATGTTAATTTTGCTTCAATAAAAAACAGATTTTTAAATGTTTTTATTTACTTTTTATTGGCTGTATTTATATTATTTTCTTCTTAGAATTAAATCCTCTACAGGTTTTGTTACCAAATCTTCCACATTTTTTAGTCATTTAACAAAGCTGTTGTACTACAAACCTAAAAAAAAATAATTGTTTTTCATCAGATATCTTAAAAAGTATTGGAATTACAATTCTGGGATCTTTTTTATTCCATTTCCCAGCTCAAATTATATAAGAAACCACCAACTTTACCCCTTACTTTGAGTCCCAAAAATTACAATACAGCTTCTTTTTATTAGAACTGAAATCGGGACAAAATCTTTTCCTAGCCATAACTCGAAAACAAAGGATTGCCAGACCTACATTTACACAATTTTTTTTCATATTTTCACCAGTAGAACACATCCTGAAAGTTTCTCCATAGGACACATAAATGACAACAATACCTCATTATACAAGCAAAAAATACCAGCTATAAACTTGGTAGCTAACCATCATTAAAAATGATAACGAATTACATGTTTTCATTTTTCAAGCTCTTTTTAAATCAAGTCGTACAGATAATACAGAATTCAATCATTAACTAGGTGAATTAATGTAAAGTTAAATACCAACTGAAAAGAAATGAATATCAATATTTACCTTTTATTATAATACTGTCACGCATTAACCAGAGAAAACATATTAACCCCTACTTAACTAAAAGTAATAAATAACAACGGTATGAATGAGAAACAAATGAGTTATAATAGACTTTTGAGTTTTTCTAATTAAATTATAAAAAGTATTTACAAAATAATATTTTTATCAGGGAAATTTGTCTGCATCAAAAATTAAAAAATAATAAACCCTGTCACTTCTGACTACACCTCACACTACACCAGTGTCAATGAAACATTTACATTTGCAAACACATTTAAAGCATTTACCCAGGTAAAATTACATTTGCAACTTTAACTAAAGCTATAATGAAGCATTACAATGGTTTTAATTCATTCTGAATACAGCTACATAATGGTTTTACTGTTTCTTCAAAAAATACCACTTTTCAAGGCATATTTTGTCAATGAATTGGCAGGGACAAAGAACAGATTATATATCAGCAGTCAAACTTACTTTACTATGCTACAAAATACTTTTTTAAAAATTAAAATTATGAGAAAATTTTCCAAAGAAATTGTATATGGAAAACTATATGAACATACAATGTTATTATCATCATCATCACAAAATAACAAACAATTAACTTGAACAATTCAATGAAAATGTTTCAGATTAATAATTTAGGACACAATGACTACCTTTTAAAGTATAACAGGTCAAATATAAAGAGAAAATATCAAGGAAAATAAATGGGCTAAGTAAATATTAAAATTAAATATCAAAAAAGGATATAATGCAAGAATAATAAACAGAATATATTAAAATGAAAACTAAAACTTCTAAAGCCATCAGAAACTGAATTCTAAAATACTAATGAATATTTATAATCTCAATTTTTTGCTCACATAAGCTAGCTCCCCTCTTTCTCTCTCACTCTCGCTCTCTGTCTCTTTATATATATATATATATTCCTTGGCAAATTCTTTAATGTTAAAATACTTTTTGATGTATACATGCTTCATAGTCAACTCCAAATAAAGACACGTTTAAAAAAAGAAAAGAAAAAAAGACAAACAATGAAATGGAACAAACACAAAGATCTTCTTTTTTTTCATATAATGCTGGCCACAATACACATATACATACTGAATCATCAGAGTTAAAAAACTCCTCATAGGCCAGTGAAAGCATTACCATTTTGTAAGCATTCATCATTAGATAAGCATTAATCATTTTTTAATTTATATATATATATGTATTTTTTTTTAATACAATGATATCTTAAGAGATACTTTGATTAGTTAACTTTATGCAATGAAGCACATATTTCAAGATGCATTTTACCATTAAATAATATTAAGGAATAAATATAGCCTACTTAAGGGAATAAAAATTTTAATTTATAAATACTTCAAATTCTGTACCTAGGTGTAAAGAGGTTAAATGACATTTAAAAAATTAATTACACTGAAATACACAGTAACTGAAAGGAGAAATTAGTCAAGCGCATGTCATTAATAAACACTAATACAAACATAAAGTAACTAATAAAAACTTTACATAATGTACAAAAAGAATGCAAAATGTTAAAATTACTACATACATACATACATAAAATAGAAAAATTTAATGAAACTTACAGTGCTTTTTTTTAATTACAAAATACACCATGACTAGAGATTAAAAATTCTGATCAAACTATAACTATAAAAGTATTATATATTTAAAACTTTGGATGCTATATGATTCTACTATAAGAAGATAACCAAAATTTGGATTTTCCATGAATTTACTACAAACAACCAAGAAAGATATTATTATTGAATCTGTATGCTGTTTATTTTTCAATTATTTAAAAAAAAACATAAATACTTATTTATTACAATACACTAATTATCTGAAATTAAAACTTCTATCTTTTTTTACACAAAATTTGTAATAGATTTATTAAAGAATGGCAGGTTCAAAATATTTAATAGTTATTCATCAATACATAACCTACACATCATGAGGCAGATATTTCATAAAGCTTATGAAGCAGAAAATTGACTTTGTAGTCCTATCTGTAGGATTTTAATGTTGTTATATTTATATTTTACTTTATGTAAGTGAACTTCCATAGTAAATATTAATCCATACTCATCAGAGATAATAATTTATAACACACTACCAAAAATAAGATAAGTAAATTGTTGCAAATTAAATATACTAGTAATTATTAAATAAATCAATATTGCACATATGAGGCAATATTGCATATATGAGGTTCAGTTCAAAAGTAAGGATCAATGAGTTATAAATAATGATTGGCAACAACGATTGGTTAGCACATGCACAGTAGCTTTAAGAGGTCTGTTGGGCAAGTAACTGCCACATTGCCATCAGTTGTTTGTTTGTTTGTCTTTACAAGATAATGTATTAAAAGTGTAATAACAACAAATCCCACCAGTTGTGAAGTTTGATCAGCAATTAGATTTCTAAATGCAAGAAGATATAATGCTGCTGAAATTCACCATCAATTGTATGAAACATAAGAAAAGTGAGGCAATAGTGTCATGAGTTTAAGGTAGGCCATTCAAATCTTCACAAAGAAGTTTTAAAGACAACATTGTTAAGAACTGTGACTGACACTCTGGGCTATCGTAAAATGTGTGCACGATGAGTGCCAAAAATATTGACAAGTGCTCACAAAGACATCACAGAATGACATCTGCACATGCTTTTCTCAACCGCTTTAACCAAGCGAAAGATTAATTTTTACAGGAAAGTTAAGGAAAATTTTGGGGTACATAAATTAAAATCTAATAATGTGTTAAACAAAGATGGTACACCAATATATAGTACGAAAGGTAAAGTCGATAGATGGGTGGAATATATTGAAGTTATACGGAGGAAATGAATTAGAAAATGGTGTTATAGAGGAAGAAGAGGAAGTTGAGGAGGATGAAATGGGAGAAACAATACTGAGATCTGAATTTAAGAGAGCATTAAAAGATTTAAATGGCAGAAAGGCTCCTGGAATAGACGGAATACCTGTAGAATTACTGCGCAGTGCAGGTGAAGAAGCGATTGATAGATTATACAAACTGGTGTGTAATATTTATGAAAAAGGGGAATTTCCATCAGACTTCAAAAAAAGTGTTACAGTAATGATACCAAAGAAAGCAGGGGCAGATAAATGTGAAGAATACATAACAATTAGTTTAACTAGTCATGCATCAAAAATCTTAACTACAATTCTATACAGAAGAATTGAGAGGAGAGTGGAGGAAGTGTTAGGAGAAGAGCAATTTGGTTTCAGGAAAAGTATAGGGACAAGGGAAGCAATTTTAGGCCTCAGATTAATAGTAGAAGGAAGATTAAAGAAAAACAAACCAACATACTTGGCGTTTATAGACCTAGAAAAGGCATTCGATAACGTAGACTGGAATAAAATGTTCAGAATTTTAAAAAAATTAGGGTTCAAATACAGAGATAGAAGAACAATTGCTAACATGTACAGGAACCAAACAGCAACAGTAACAATTGAAGATCATAAGAAAGAAGCCGTAATAAGAAAGGGAGTCTGACAAGGATGTTCCCTATCTCCGTTACTTTTTAATCTTTACATGGAATTAGCAGTTAATGATGTTAAAGAACAATTTAGATTCGGAGTAACAGTACAAGGTGAAAAGATAAAGATGCTACGATTTGCTGATGATATAGTAATTCTAGCCGAAAGTAAAAAGGATTTAGAAGAAACAATGAACGGCATAGATGAAGTCCTACGCAAGAACTATCGCATGAAAATAAACAAGAACAAAACAAAAGTAATGAAATGTAGTAGAAATAACAAAGATGGACCACTGAATGTGAAAATAGGAGGAGAAAAGATTATGGAGGTAGAAGAATTTTGTTATTTGGGAAGTAGAATTACTAAAGATGGACGAAGCAGGAGCGATATAAAATGCCGAATAGCACAAGCGAAACGAGCCTTCAGTAAGAAATATAATTTGTTTACATCAAAAATTAATTTAAATGTCAGGAAAAGATTTTTGAAAGTGTATGTTTGGAGTGTCGCTTTATATGGAAGTGAAACTTGGACGATCGGAGTATCTGAGAAGAAAAGAATAGAAGCTTTTGAAATGTGGTGCTGTAGGAGAATATTAAAAATCAGATGGGTGGATGATAAATGAAAAGGTGCTGCGGAAAATAGATGAAGAAAGAAGCATTTGGAAAAATATAGCTAAAAGAAGAGACAGACTTATAGGCCACATACTAAGGCATCCTGGAATAGTCGCTTTAATATTAGAAGGACAGGTAGAAGGGAAAAATTGTGTAGGCAGGCCACGTTTGGAATATGTAAAACAAATTGTTAGGGATGTAGGATGTAGAGGGTATACTGAAATGAAACGACTAGCACTAGATAGGGAATCTTGGAGAGCTGCATCAAACCAGTCAAATGACTGAAGACAAAAAAAAAAAAAGAAGCAATGAAGCAGATAACAAGAAAGAGTTTTACTCCTTACTTGTCTAGTAAACCTGGCATGGAACATGTAATTTTTGGGAATGATTAAATTTTTGGGAACAAATGTGACTCATGTCAAATTGCCTACAACTAGTACAGAAATTGCACTTTACATAACACAAACATTCCATCAATACCTAAATTTTTGATTCTATGAAAAAAAGAATAAATATCAAAATAAATTATAACTATTAATGAAAATTGTTTATTTTACTTAATAAACATTAAAAAAAATAATAAACAATAAAAATTTGAAAGTGGAAAAAATATAATGTAATATAAACTACATAATGTAAAACTGCTGAACTACAAACATAAAATACCAGTTACCAAATGACTGGGAGTAGTAAAGGAACTTCTTAGGATTATGCCCGATACAAAACAAATAACAAATGTCATCTGCTATTTAAAAATAGGCTTCAAGTGCTACTATAACACTGATGCCAAACTAGGTATGAGAGCGGCATCTTAAGTGTTACTATATATTAGCAAAGGAAAAAAGAGCTTATTTAAAATGCTAAACAAATAAAGCAAAATAATAACGCTAAGTACTTTTCCATAGATTTATTTATTTAAGTATGATAATATGCTTAAATTTGAATTAAAAGGTTTCAATATTTTCAACAAATATTTTTTTATGGTATATCTGTTTACTTTATACAAGAAGATAAAAATTATATCACAGACCCCGATTATCTGAACAATACTTATCAAACATCCCATTTTTGTTATATATGCAAGCGACCGAAGACATCACTTTTTCATGAATCATATTTGTGAACAACATCATATTTGTGGGTCCACTAATATGATCACTAATGCATGATGAAAATTTTGAGGAACTATTGAATCTACTGGAGAAAGCAGCTTGGCAAGCATTCAAAAATGTTACTCTCACCTAGATTTCTTGTCACTCGTACCTAAATTTCTTCCTGGAAAATCTTGGCGCAGTGAACGATGCGCACAGGGAACACTTTCATCAGGAGATTTCAGCTATGGAAAAGAGGTATCAAGGCAAATGGAATCCTAATATGCTGGCCGATTATTATTAGATCAAGAGGGATGCTCCACAGGCGAAATATAGCACAAAATCATCATTTCTTACTTTCTAGGCGAGTCAAATGTTTGAATACTGTGTAGTTAAGGATGCATAAAGTATTAAAACGTTTGAAATTATTAATGCCTGTCTCTCAGAAACCTTGCATGATGGGGAAAAACCGATATCATATTTGAATTCAGGAGAAAAAATACTAACAGAGTCACATATTTTTCTTCCAGACAAAAAAAATTCTTTTTTGTTCCCCAGTGTAATTAAACATTTACAGTCAAAAAAAAAAAAACTTTGCAAGATATTCTTAAACATACCCAAACTTATCCAGAAACATCATAATATTCACACACACATATATATCACAAGAGCATCAGCATGATCCAGCTTCTAAGCAGCGAAATAAAAAATTGTTAACATTACACTTCCATTTCAAGTAATGATCACATGAAAACAATCTAAGAAAGATTTGTATTAATTTTCTAAACTCAATAAAGATATTAAAAGAAATAAAAGCCTTTCCTATGATTTAATTACAGGAGACTTACACTGAGGTTGGAGATCTGTATGGCATCATTTTCTTTGATAAGCATGAATTCACAAACTGTTAATCACATCATAATGTACAATAAAAATACTATCTATACTGCTGGCCAATTCTAACATCGACTAAGCCAGCAAAAGCAAATCCATTTACAGTCTTACAAACAACAAAGCTACTTCACATCCATAGAATGTGAGGACACATAAGCTGTACAAGTAGAACAGGAATTTGTAAATGAAAACCATTTTTTTTTTTCAGATGAAAAAACCAAATACTGTGGATATAAAATAATGTTAAAACTAGGAAGTAGCCTACAGTTGATGCAGCATGAGTTAGGTCGGAACTGTTTAGATTGCCCATATTAAAACCCATCGGGTTGGTCTAGTGGTTAACGCGTCTTCCCAAATCAGCTGATTTGGAAAGTCGAGAGTTACAGCGTTCAAGTCCTAGTAAAGCCAGTTATTTTTACACGGATTTGAATACTAGATCGTGGATACCGGTGTTCTTTGGTGGTTGGGTTTCAATTAACCATACATCTCACGAATGGTCGAACTGAGAATGTACAAGACTACACTTCATTTACACTCATACATATCATCGTCATTCATCCTCTGAAGAATTATCTAAACGGTACTTACCGGAGGCTAAACAGGAAAAAAAGAGAAATTGCCCATATTAAAAGGGTAGATAAGTGATTTAATTACCAAATACAGTAATTACACATACTTACAGATTCAGAGATGGCATAATTTTTAATCAATATTTTTTTGTTAAAAAAAATAATAATAACCAATCATTCCTCCGTGAAGACACACTTTCATATTCAGATAAAATTGTTTCTAATTTCTAAATATAAACTATATTGTTATTTTTCATTGATAGAAACAAATTTTAATTAAAAATCAAGTTATCTTCATGTAATCAAGTGTTGTTTATTAATCTGTAAGTTCTTTCATTAATTCAAATCAGTTCATTCAATAATACAAGAATATTTTATTATGATACCATTATTAGGTTTTGGAGGCAACTTTATCATCAATTTTTTATAAAAGTTATTACAATCTTAAGGTTCCATGATTCAATATATAACCATTTTACTTAGTAAATTTTTTAAGACCATTTAATGTAGTTATTCAAGCACTTCATAAAAGAAAACCTAATACATTATGATTATTTATTTATGAAAAATAGAAAGGAATATCAAAATTTTAGAAGCAAGCAATAATACTATTGAATCATAACAATATAATGGTTATAAATTTAAAAATAAACATTCTTTAATGAATTCACAAATAGAGAAGGAAAATATACTTATAATGCTAGCTGCACTGTTCATAAAAAATGCTAATAATTCAATTTAATTTTAAACTTTTATGTACAAACTACTGCAACTTTAAAATTTTTAATTTTTTATAAAAGAAGTGAGGAAGAATATATCTCAGAAAACACATTCTGCAATTTAAAATAAGAATGTATGATTAAGGTTTTACGCATAGCTAAATTCATTAATTTTTATACTACATTATATTTTATATATAAAAAGTGAAACCGCCAAGACAGAGAATAAACATGGTTTATTTATCAAATAACAGACCATTTTTTTTTAACCAACCACAGGTTACATTTCTTAACACAAATGAATTTAAATTTATATTTTAGCAGCATAAGACCCTTGCTAGTTCCTAATTTTGAGTAGAGTCAGGATTTCCATACTACTCGGATGTGTTTGTAGTGCTCTCCAAAGTGGCAGCGTTTAAGTGGTATAAAGGTGGTTAAATGTATTAAATATGTGTTTAAGTGATAGTGCGCATCAAGACGTTTAATTTAAGGCATAATACAAAAAATCGGTTTATTGGTTCTGGAATTATTAAAGTTTAAAGATTTTATACTCGGACCATGTGGCAGCATAGGTTAAGGTGACTATAATTAAATAGTTTATACAGTCTATTAGACTGGTGTTAATAGTGTTTAAGTGAATACATTAAGTATTATAAGAAAATCTAAAGCACATGGTTAACCTAAAATTGCCACGTGCTTTTAAAACGGGAAGTTACGGAACAATAGTTCAATAGTTACTCACGTGCTGGACATGTGTGTAGCTGCTGCTCAATACACACACGCTGCTCATAGTATAGTTTGAATCTCACTTGAATCCAGTGGGCAATTCAAACAATGTCTCTAGGATTTGGAAAATTTCCTAAGTCCTACGATTTATACAGGGAAACAACAGTTTCCCTATATCCCAGCCCCAGGGCCCCCAGACCCAAAACTCTCAGAGTTCCAGGCCAGAACAAAAGTACACCTCACCACCTAATTTTTTGCAGGTGACATTTACCACTCCCCCAATTTTTCGCAGGCAACTCCCCCACCCCACCATGAAAATTTAATTTTTGCTCGACATCCCCTGACCACCCACTACCGACAAAAATATTTTTTGTTATATTACACCCTCACACAATCAAAAATGTTTTGAAAATGTTAGAGAAGGCATATGAGCGACATGGAGAGGTCGTGACTCCTACAGCAACGACCAACACTAGTGCGATGAAAATGGCACACAGCCTGATGGGCAGCCCCCAAGGAATAGCACTGGAAGTAAAACAAAGACGGAAAGGCCCATAATGATGCACACAACCACTGAAGGAAAGGTTGCAATGACGGAGATAAAAGAAATAATTGCAAAACTAGAGCGGCTGGCTACAGCACTTTAAAAGAGTGTAGATAAAAAAGTGAAATGCACCATAAAGGAAATCGATGAGGAATTACTACCAACAGTAAGTAGCTAAGGAGGATGATTGATGGAAACACACCTAAAATAAAGAAGAGGAGCACATCAGATGTGGCAACACAAACCGTGGTTGTCACAGGCTGCCCTATTCAGGATGGACTCGAAAATGGAATTACCAATGAGAAAATGACAGAATTCATCACAAGAGAATAGCCAAAAGATGCATATCGCAATACCAACATAGACCTCCATGACAAAAGAGATGGAGTATTGATACTACTGCGATCATAGATATGAAAGAGATGGTGGAGGAAAGCACCTCGAGAGACTTGCATAAGGCACCCACAAGTAGGATGGCTGCTCAACACCTGTGGGATAAAGGATGGAAATGTTTTAAAAGCCTCCTTAGAAGCCAGACTCATTGGAGAGGGGAACAGAGGCCCCAGTCAAGAGCAAATTCCACATGACATACATGGATTCTGAGGAAAGAAAAGATTTTGCACAAGCATTAGTAAATAACTTTAACAAGATCATAAAGATTAAAGGAGGAAACCTAGAAAATATACAGACCAGAGGTATATGAGAATGTGACAGCCATCTATACCAGGAAGATACTAGCATGTAAGGGAAGGAAACTGGGACAAAATACCATATAGTCACCCCAGGAGGTAGACTTCCTTTTGCTCAGAAGGAAGAAACACAGGCCACACCTATACGAAAAACAAAAACGATTGTGCTGAAATCTAACAATTCTTACACGAATCTGTTAAAGATAAGGGCTGAGGTTGCAATCCCTCCAGTAACAGAAATACTCTTCATAAGACAAAAAGGGGCCCATATGGAGATGAAGGTGAGAGAGGAAAAGAAGAAGGCAGGAGAGTTCAAAAAGGCAATCACCTGCAAGATAAAGCAGGGAATGGTGACAGCTAAATCCAGAACTATCGCAATGAGAATCAGAGATCTCGAGAGCGACATCCAAGGAGAGGACATAACAAAGGGACTTCGTGACATTGCTGGATGAAAGCTGCGGATGACATGCAGTATTCAATGAGGACTGGCTATGGCAACACTAGTATAGCCAATGCAGAATACCGGCAAACTTGACTACGCTAATAGTAGAGAAAGGCTGTGGAAGGAGGGTGGAGGTTTAGTCAGTAGTGCGCAGGTATACATATGCTGTTCTTAAAACCTAGTGGGACCTGTTAGTGACCCTGACACTGCTTTGGCATCTGTAAAATAGATTCCCCACTTCTACAACAAAAAAAGAAGCTAGTTTCCGATTCTAATAGGTGCCATTAGTTTGACGTTACTTTTCCATTAGTTTGACTTTTTATACGATCCCCAGACAGAAAACCGAACCCATGGATAGTTCAAGGTAGTCACTACCTAGTACAACATAATAATGTAGCAGCTCTATTATAGTGTAGACCTGTAGATCTGTTAAGACTGAAATAGCAACCAAGACATTTTTATTACACCTATCCACAGGTAACCGTGATGATGGTTGCATCATAAGAAAAGTAGAAGATAAAAAGGAAGTGCAAGTTACAAGAAAATCTGACTAGTTCAAACTGCCCGTACATGTGCATGTAGTAAGATTACAATTTATAATTTGTCAAAAAAAATACCACTGATATTTTTCAGTACCAGGCTAAATAACTTAGGAAGAACCAGAGAAAAAGGTAAGGAGACATAAAGGGGATGAATTTGATTAGTAATACAAATTGTCTTTCCCAGGACCAACAACAGATCTAACTCTGAAACATCATCAGGCAACTGCCCTAGCTACAGACAATCTGTGTAATGAATTTATCGCAAAATTAGCTTCACGTTTGTTATTCACATCCCGGACATTAACATCCTCCTACTTATTGTTCATAATGAAATTTCACATTACCTTTATTTGTTAACGCTATACTACTCTTGACATTCAAGGTGTTACACCCGACTGGACAATTTAATATTCTGAAATCCTTCATTTTGTGTACAACAGACACAAATTGTACAACAGTTAATTAACTGTAAGCAATAAACTTTCTCTAAACAGTAAATTATAATCTTCTACTACAATTAACACTTAAAACATAAACAAACCTGTGATTAATAATATTCAGTTATTAATTACTAAACTATTGTTGTAATGATCTAAATACAGAAAAAATGTTTTACTTTTTTTCACATTCAGTAACAGACTGACACCCAATAACAGTTACTATTTTATGATGGATTTTTATAGCACGTGAAAAGCACCATGTCTGACTGAGATTTTAACCTGGAACTTTTGGTTGAAAGACAGAAACACTGCCAGTGGCCATGGAGTGGTATATAAACATTATTTCAACTGCTTGCATTTTATTTTTGCATTTGGAAGAAAATAATTCAAACCATGAATAGTAAGTGTGAAAATAACAAGGGATTTACTGTATCAAGGCTTGGTGGTGTTTTATATGTAAATAAGTATTTAATATTATACTACGGTTAAAATAAAGTGAAGTGAGAAAAGAATTTTGAAATGAGTGAAGGTTTGCTAAAAGAAAAAAGGATCATAATATAACTGAAGAAGAGATCTGTCAATGCTCTGTGTGAAGTAAATTATCTGAATCACAAATGACCAGCAAAAAGGAAGAGAAGTTTGCTGCTAGTTTCAAAATACAAATAAACAAAATAAACAGAGTGAAACGGACAATAAAATAAAAAATTAAGGAAGCATTGTGAAGGTTAAAAGAACAGAATTTGATGAAGATTATAAGAAAAAAGAGAACTAAGTCAAGGTATAGCTTACAAAGAAATTCTTTTCAGCAAATGAACATAACAACTGTGGAAGAAAAAAGAATGATTATCACGTTTACAGAAAACAAAAGTGACAAAGAAATATAGGAAGGTGTTCAGATTCAACAAAATGGAAAACATTCACATGAAACCTATCGAATGGCAGACTAGCCAAAGAAAAATAAATAATAGATTTATTAGGGAACACTTTCCTCCCATCTGTTCTAAGTAGAACATACAGTTAAACTGACTTTTTAAGATAAATTTTGTCAGAAATAAAATTATTTTCAAAAGAAAAAATTAATATTTGTCTTTTTGATAATTATAATAATTATATCATGTCATTAATCTTTTTTAATCACATGATGATATAAGTATTTTTACAAAGAAAAATAAATTGTTTAACCAGCACTGGGAGACTTAACGTAACAGCTTTAGTATGAGCTTTTGAATATTCATACTTAATAAAATATTTCACACAATTTTCCACCATTTAATCAATCAGTTCACAAAATTGCTTCGAAAACATAACCAATGTCATTTTGAACACGATAAATATATTTCACTAATTTATCAATAAAATGGAAGTTTTATTGAATAAAACCATTAAGTGTATAAGAAGGATAATTGCAATGAATACGTCAGCAGATGAAATAAGACTCAAATAATTTCAACATAATAAAAATTATTGTTAAATACAGATCAAATAAACAGGCAGATATAGTGTATTTTTTATTTTTTATCTGTTTCTTAAGGAATTATAGAAAAAAATATATATTACAGATATAAAAGACATTATAAAGATCAAAATCTAGGCTTTAAAAAAATTGGGATTCCACATCCTGATAATCTTGGTAAATAACTAAAAAGATATCGCATAAGTAGATAAAAATAAGATAAAAATAGTTTTCCCAATCTAAAATAATAAGTTTATAAAATTAGATATTAGATATTGACACCACTAATAAATTATATTAACGATTGGAGATATTTGATTTAAAAAAATATATATATAAAAAAAGATAATATTAATGAGATTAATAATTAATGATTAAAAAAAACTCATGCATAAATGAATTATGGAGAAATATATTACAAGAATACTAATTTAAAATAAAACCGATGATGAATGACAACACACAATCAATGATAATGAAAAAAAAATACCACGATGCTAGCCATTTTCATAATACATACCTTCTTAAAATTTGTGAACTGTAGCGATACGTGCAATTAAAATCAGACTAATATGTGCAAAAACAATTTAATGCATAATAAATATACTTAATACATTACAAAAGTATTTATATTGAGTAAAAATTAATAAATACCGATGGAGTTATGTTTACAGACCAAAATTAACTGAATGTTAAATTCGCATACATACTTTTCATCTGCTTCAAAGCTTTGCGTTCTACGTAGACTGACTTCACTAGTAGTGTCTGTGATATTCCTAGGTGGGGGCCCAGTAGGAGATGTCACTTTATTAAGAACTTCTTTTTCTCCTATCCCTGAACATAAAAAAAAAAAAAATAGAACACATATCTAAATAATTTTTACATGACAAAATACATCTTAATACAATGTCATAGTCAAACTGACAAGCATCAGAAACTCACTATACATATGACATAAAAACAGAAATAGTGTAATTGCACTAAGATTATAGCACTCCATCAGTTCTTTAATTATCTCGTCCTGCTTTAGACATTACTTATTTAATATAAAATAAGAATAATCTACAGCAATTATCTGTAATCAGTTAGGGATCTTTCTACCACTGACAGTAGTTACATTAATTTCCCACAAGGAATTCTATCTCACCTATCCGTTCTGCTACTATCATTCAAAATTATCGTTTACAACAGTTACTCAAACCATTTCTAAGTGATTAACACAGAAATTTGTACATCAGATGTAATCAAATACCTCAGTAAGTCAGGATTTTGAAATCAAAACAATTAACAAATTTGTTTTAAATGCAAGTATGTGTTTATCATAGCTTCTTTAGGATGTTCAGTAATTTAATTGGTTTTTAAATGCAATAATAAAAACGACAAATCACAGGGAAGAAAAACTGATGACAAATAGCATGCAGAATAGTACTGATTATCAAGACATAACAATGAAATTCCGGAATATTAAACTCCAAGCTGTCATCGATCCATTTCATGAAAATTAGAAATTTAATTTTTTCATCTTCACAAATATTTGATATTAATTATTATAAATTACACATGTCCTTGACAGTCAATGCATATTGATCAATCTTTAGACAGGTTGCCAACTAAGAAACAGAAAAAACTTTACAATTACAAATTGTAAAGCCCTAGATAATTGTAAATTGTAGCCCAAGATAGTCTCTTCCACATTGTGATAAACAAGTACTGCAGTCAATTACAAGGCTTCATTAATTTTAATAAGTAATAAAAGAAAATTTAATAAATATTAATTCCATATGCTTTGCTTGTCACAGAGAAACTTAAATTTTGTACATTCTTAAATTTATTCATGTAAGCTACACTAACCTTTTATTTACAGGCAAAATAAACTACAAAAAAAAGCATATATGACATAACTGTATTTGTGATACGGGATTTTTCTATCCTAATTTTTTAAAATTAACCTTCAGTAATATTAGTTTATAATAAAGCATTTTAAACTCTGCTTAAACTTTCTTTTAATTTTGCTGAAACTCTGCTATAGAGATTTAATCTTTCCACAGAGCACTCTGCCTGGCCCTTTTGGTACATTTTATTATAGGGTTGAATTTAATGGTTAACTCTATAAAAACTATTTCAGTATGTTGAAAAAGGTGAAAGCACTGAAAAACAATTAACTAATTACCTTTTTACTTTTTAAATTTATTTAAATCAAGCCGATAATGAATCATCAATCAGACCATCTTGAGACAGCCAATAATATTCTCTTGACTATTTCTAAAAGGATTAAATGAAAGTGTATCAGGTTGGTTTCTTACTGTTTTAAAAATATAAATTCACACCTAACTAAAGGTAATCAACAGACAACATATCAATACTCAAAACAATTACAATCACCCGATGTGTGAATTGATATAATCAATTACTGTAATACTGTAAGCAGTTTGTTAACACAATCCAGGCTCAATCGGTATTTGTTAATACATACAAATACGAATATCAGAGGGCAATACAAATATGAATGAAACATAGGAATATCAATTAGGAATTACAAACTATTAGGAATTAAAAACTTACAATTTACAGACCTTAATTTTTATTATCATGATGACCGTGAATGTATAAATACCTGCATGTATAAATAGTATGCTTCAAATAAAAAACTACCACAAATGAATATCTGAATAAAGGAGCCAAAATGTATATACAATGATGGTACTGTTACTTTAGTCTAGGTACATTTAGCAATAATTTTTAAAACAATCTTTTATATATATAAGCACCACAATCACGAACTGTTTATTAAAAAATTTGAAAAAGACCGGCCAACATGTTTTTTCAAATATGCTAGTCATTCAATTATTTATATGAGTATAACTTAATGAATAACATAATTAAGATAATGATTTTTTAATCTAATGCATTTTATGAGGCAATATTGCTAGCTCTGAAAATATATTTTACTGTTCTAAGCAATGTTCCTATGATAATTGTTATTAACTATAATGATATCCCAGGTCAAAATATTATCTATTATTAAAAAAAAATCCACACAAAGAATAATATACAACAATATTAGATGAAAATTTTGCCCACACCGGTGGAACAAAGAATATGCAATACAATTTTAAAAATAAGCAGCTAATAAATTATAAAGGAATACACTTACTTAACGAGAGATTCTTATTTGGCATACTTTCCCCTCCTCTATTTCTAAATGAGCTGGGCCGTCTCCATGCAGGTACGGTCGAATCATCATTGACAGCTAAAGGTATTACAGTCTGTTTAGGAGGTAACGAGGGTGCCTAAAAAGAAATATATATAAGAATGATTAATAAAAATAAATACTTCTTATAAAACTAGATATTTTTTATTACACTTTTTCTATAAAAAAAATGTTACTAAAAATACTCTAAATTAGTCAAATTTTGTCACGAATAAGAATCACAAACTAATTTATTTCTTACTATAAGCAATGGTAATTAACAGAAATGTTTAAACACTAACCATATACAAAACTATTAAGGTTAAAATCACATAAAGGTTAAAAATCATAATATGTAAAGAAAGTTATAAAAGAAAATTTTTAAATTATAAAAGGAGATACACTCATCAAATTGATACATTTTGTAATCTAAATACCAGCTATTAATAATATTATTATTAACTTTCAATAATATTCTATAAAACTAGACAATGTCAAGAAAAGGTTAATACAAACAAGTTTGTAACTTTTAAGTCAGAATCAAGCCAGAATATGGGCACACACGACAATGTTTTATTCCTCAATTAACATTGAATTGGATGTAGCAAAGAAGAGTTAAAAATTTCTTCAGAAAGGAAAAATTATTTTTTTTTTAACAGATTTCATTTTAGACCTACAACATGAGTTATTTTTTCTGGATTTCATCTCCTATAATGATGAAGTTATAACATATTAGGTTTAAATATTGTAAAATTATACTGTAACTATAAACATTTAAATTAATTTTAGTACCTCAACATTTTGCTATTAACAAAAAGATTTATTTTTCTTGTTAAGTAAATAAGTGTTATAACATATTTTCTCTTCAGTGCACCTAACTGCAATAACCATTTACATTCCTACAATGATCATTCAATAGGCATCTCTACATAAAGCACAATATTCCTGGTAAAAATCCATTTCCCAGTGTAAATTAGGTTGGATTTGCAACAACTACAGACAGACACACAAGTAAATCTCAAAATGAAGTAATTCTACATTTTTAACAAAGCAAGTGCAAAAAAACGAAATTGACCTAGCAATAAATCAATTTCTAATCAAATATTTAGAATGAGTAATTTAATTTTTTCACACCATTAAATACTACACAAATATATTTAAAATTAAAATTATTTAGAAAAATATAGCCATAAAAATTAACAAATTATAATACCTGAAGCCTTTTACAGCCTTCAGTTACGGCTTGTAGTAAACCAGAAAGCCAAATGTAGTTAAGCATATATGATAATTTTAAACAGAGCACTACTGATTATTCTTACAGAACAGAATTACATGGATAAATAGATATACACTCGATCTGTGAACCGCTACATATAATTTCTATCTTTATGACGACCTCCTAAATTTACTAAAAACAGGTGACTGATAAGTCACACATGGAAAATGGATATTTACTGCTATTTACGGGTTACAATAATAAATTACAATTAATTTACCTTTTTACCTTGCAATAATAACGGATTACTGCCTCTGACTATTAACTGAATGAATACCATTACATTCAACAACGCTTTAAATTTTTAAGTATTTTTTTAAAATGCCAATGACTGCTACAATCATTAGCTAATACAGATTCCAACAATATCCATCAATGGAAACCAATCAATTAAGTGTACCTTTGGCTATTAGAATTTTGACTTATTCTACCCCTTTCAATTTTCAGCATGCTACTTTCTGATGTATTCCATATTACTGTAATGCAGTTTGTCATCATACACAGAAATCAAAATTTTACTATACGTCATCATTTTTTAAACATGAAGGTAATTTGATTGTGGAAACTTAAGATTAAATTTTTTTTAGATATTAATTCACTACATACACTTAAAAGATTGTGCATGAGAATATAGAATGAAAATTATGAAGTGAAATGAAAACTAAAAACATGATCAGGATTCAAACATAGGACTAACTGGATGAGAGGCTAACATGCTACCACTATGCTGTAGAGGTTATCTTACGTTATCTGACCTACTTACTGGATCTTTTTTTCTTTTGTAATATTTATCCTAACACATTAGCAAAATATTTCTGTTTGTTGTGAGCTTCCATTAAGTTGTGTAGTATGGTTATTATTTCAAAATCTAAATTACTTTATAATTGTAAACATTCATCCAATAAATTACTGCAATCACTAGGGTAGTACTATAATAAGCTTTTCAGTGTTATAACAGAAGAAAAAGTAAAGCAAAAAGTTCTTCAAAAGACAAAATCAAGTAACTTTAGAGAAAAATAGTAATTTTTTTTTTTCAATTGAAAGAATCACGCATGAACATAAATGAAACATCTTTGAAATATAAGCTATCACAAGCCGCAATGCATAACATCATTAAAAGATGTTAAAGTAGGAAAGGATTCTAACAAAAATTCAGAATAATTTGCTGGGGGTAATTCACAATTACTGATCTCATTACGTTAAAAATTTACTATCATATGTTTGGTCATAAGGAGCCTAGACTGTCACCTTACACTGTTAATACAACATTATATTAGTTTGATATACTGATGATATATACTTACAGTAGGATTATTAGGAACTGGTTTTATACTTTCCTTTACAGATGTAGGTATCCTTAATGGTTCATCCCTGTTGGCTTTGTTCTTCTTCTCTATAAAAAAAAAAAAATAAATAAATTGCCATTTTCATAATACATACAGAGAATTACATTCCTTATCACTAACTAAAACAAGTTAATATTGAATATCAGGAAAAGAGAAACAAATATTTTAGTGTAGACATAGAACATGCATCACAACTAAGCAGTAAAGTGGAAAAACAATGCATACGCACAGAGGGAGAGATTTGGCTACACTTGTGAGCGTATATGAAGCCCAAATAAGAACTTCCAAATCTGAAGGAATTTTCAGTCAGTAGAAATAATATGTTTTTGTTTTGACACCGATTTTATAACTTACACTCATACTTTCTTAAATGTTTGATTTTCAAAATTGCTAGCCATAGTGTACATGTATGTAACACTATGAGCATTTTTTGTGAAACAACAGTTATATTTAATTAAGTACATTCATTATGTTAAAGTAAGACTTATCAGTTAATCGCATAATGGACTAACAGGAAGAGTAAAAGATTAAATACTATGGGATGACGATAGCAAGAGCAAGAATTTATAGTGATCAGTTAACTTTTTCAGAAAAATTAAGATAATGTATACAGTACTAAATTTGTTAATATGTTAAAACATATTCCTGCACGTAAAAAAGAATATGTCAGAGAAGATGCCACTTATAATACAAACATTTCTCTATAATTTATTTTTATAAGTTTTACGTAAATGTCTACAAGAAAAGAATTTTGACAAAAGATTTGATGTGATTATAACAATGACTGTTTAACAGCCAAGTTGCAGGAAATTGAATTCTTGAAAAAAATAAATAAATTTAAAACAGACTCATTTTTTGCTTTAAATGTGTTTATATTTAGAATTGTATCTTATTATTAAATACTAGTATCATAATTATTAAAAAATAAACATAACAAATGTATTTAAAAGATCTACAAACTTTAAAAAAATTTATAAACATTAAATTTTGAAGGTATTTTGGTTGCTTAAAACAAATTTTTTTCAATAAAAAATTACCATTTCATTTACAAGCACATAAACAAAATATATGTGTCAGAAAGCAATATTTCAATCCACGATAATTCAGGCAAAGTATTATACTGATGGTAGTTATTAGATAATATTTCCATTAGTACAGATATACCAATATCTGTACTAATGGAAATATTACATGTCTTGAACGATTGCCTTTTCTCTACAACCTACAGTAACTTATAACATTCTATTTCAGATTAGATTCTACTTCTATTAAATCAGCAATATCGGTTGAAGAATATAAATAAAAAATAAACAAAATCATTACCAATTACATTAAGGAAACTACAGTATCAAAGCTACATAAAATAAAAGTAATGAAATAAAAGTAAATGAGATTAAAAGTAATGAAATAAAAGTAAATTAATTTTGAAAAATGAATGATTTTTTTAAAAATATTAGTGATGCCAACCAAAGAGTTAAATGATATACTTATTTGAAATCTACAACTAGTACACATGAAACAGAAAATACATCATCATGGTGACTCACCGTCATCATCGATATTAAGATTGTCAATGTTATCAAGATCATCTACATCATCATCAATGTAATTAATATCGTATGAATCACCAGAACTATCTTCAGATGATGACGATGATGCAGATGATTCATCGTCATCATTATCGGTACAAGGAAGACTATTATTATTATCATTATCATTATCCATACACGCTGCATGCACACAAAAAACAACAACACAACAACTACAGAAAGAAAAAATTAGGAATTATATACTGTTTATTGTGTGTACTGCTCACTGATAATTTAATACTTACCCGATCCATAGGTTTCATCATTTAAAAATATAAGCATATGAGAAAGAACAGTTTTAAACATTTCATAGAAAACAATGTGTTAAAGTATTAACCAACACATTTCCACGGCAAGTCACTCGTACAAAACATAGAAATTAAATTAAAAATATGAAAATAATGAAGAATATTGTATGACCTAGACAACAATAAAGAAACTCCTTCAGAGACTGATCCATCAAAATATTAAAAAGAAAAAAATTCTTTCTATTATGAAATAAGTTGTAGCATCATCCCTAAACGCATGAACACACACACTTCATGTTCCACGTGTTCGTAAAATCTTACAGTTCATTGAAAATGTTAGAAAAATCTTTTCAAATTAAAAAAAAGAATCAATTGCTATTGAAATTAGATGTGTTCAAAGATGAAACTATGGATTTACAGAATCATATTATTTAATAACAATAGAATCATCATCAGTGAGCAGGCAGATGTTTCAGAGCATATAATAAAATGTTTAACAATATTGTGATCACCACAAAAACACTTTCATAACGTTTTATTTTCTTCGTACATATACTCTGTATAACTTAATGTAACCAAGAATTACTAAAGAGGGATATACAGTTAAATTCTATGCAAAACATCACATCTTTCTATCATATAAAAAATCTAAATCGGTTCAGATCTAATGAAAAATAAAATAATAAAGGCGTTCTGGCAAAAAACCGTTCACACCGGCAATAAATATTTAAGAGCTGTTGAACAACATATTATAAATGCAGGATGAAATAATTAAAAAGATTACATCAATTTTTATTTCAAAACACTTTATGATTTTAAAAAAAGGATCAGAACACAATCCTAACCTGACATTTTAAAACATAATTACCATTTCATAAGAATCAATTTCAAGAAGAGAAGACCAGGTTCTGCAATACATAAGGAAGTAAAGGTACACTTGCATTCTGTACCGTTCAAATCAAATATTAAGATAGGTAGTACTTTAACATTCTGCATTAACACTTTTAAGATTTTACTGATGATCTTTTAGATAGAAAAAACTAAGTAACTTTGCAACTACTTAAATTTTTTAACTCTCTTCATTTATAGTCATATCTCGGAAGAGATCAATTAAATGTAGTCCACATTTTTTAATCCAATTAATGTACAAATTAATAGTGTCAGTAGTGTATGCTTATAAAATGCACAGGAACCTGTTATTATTACCTTTGTTCCTGAAGATGACCTCCAACAACACAATTTTTTCACTAACACTAAATTAAAAAATCATGATCACAATAAATTGTTAACTTTTTTTTTGCATAAAGCGGGTATAAACATCACATATACAAAGAGAGACAGATTTGTAGAAGAGAATAATAAGAAATGTGTACCATTATGCAAAATAGAAAATAGTGCTCACAAAAATGCAGTAGATTGCAGAAAAAAAGAAAAAACAAGATGTACAATCACTAAATTAATATACAATGAAATCATTAGATTCCAATTTAAAACAAATTATATAGGTACAGTGAAGAACTGCATACAGTAAAACCTCATTAATCTGGGGCATATTTGACTTTTCCTAGAACGTGTAACTAAAAATAAATCTATATATATATTTACAATGATATTAAGGATCTACAAAATAAAAATTACTTTAGCTTTTCCAAATTTTCTATTCAGACAAGATCATCTGATGAAAACCTGAACCAGCTTCATCTACTACTACCACCACCGTTTTCAACATTAACAAACATTATTTTTATAAATAAATAACTTTCTATATTATTAAACAATTCTGTACTAAAATGTATTAATGTTACTAAAGAATCACAAATCACACTTGAACAATTTTAACTATAACTAGTTCGTTTTAAATAACAAACTTTTCTTAAATATATTGTAATTCAAACTCGTATTTATTATGTTCATAAACTTTTCCTTTCAACAAAAAACTCATGAATGACTTTATTACCTAACAAATAATATACAGTTTTACTTGTGTAAATGTTTTTTTAATAAAATGAAGAAAAATATCATCATTAGCGTGTAAATAAAATAAGAGAAATATAAAGATTAGGAGTTTCTAGGCTTCATACATAATAAAATCTAATCTTTACACTTTCCTAACAATCTAGATGACAGAATATGAAAATAAATAATCCCAAAATTTCTGTTACCTCCCAGAATGCAGGGAATTTATAAATCTTTAACTGATATCTGCAGTTATTTTTATTTTATTACAAATTCTTATTTATTATAGTAAGCTATAAGTCTGACATTACAAAATGTAGATTTTTTCAGCAAACCACCAAAATTAATTTTCATCAATTTTATAAGGAGTAATTGGAAAGTTTTAACATTGGGCTTGTAATTTCAAAATGCCGGACAGTACTTATAGGCTATTGTGATGGATCTCCTTCAAAGTAGTCCCCTTCTGACTGAACACACTACTCCTCCAATGGTGTGTTCACTTTTAGAAGCATCCCTGGAAATTTTCTTTTTTAAGGGTGTTAACAACTCCCTCTTCATATTTGCTTAGATGCCTTCAATAGTCAAACTGGTTCCCTTTCAAACGAGTAGAGGTCAGCAGGGGCTAATCAGTGGGATAGACGGTCGCATAAGCAAAGGAATTTGGCCAAAAATTCCATGATCAAGAAAGCACAATGAGCTGGTGCATTATGGACACAATTCTGATCTTGCCAGAGTGCAAACTTTTTCTTTCACACATTTTTGCGCTAAAGCTGAAGGACACTTTTAGAGTATTTCTGGTTGACTGTCTGCCCCCCTACGGACAAATTGGTGATGCATGATACCTTAGAATCGAAAAAACCATCAACATTCGATAGCCTTTGTCATACTTTATTTGGTTGGGGCAAACTTGGACCCTTCCACTGCAATGATTGTGCCTTTGTTTCTGGGTCATATCCCTGAACCCACGGTTCGTAATTCATAATTACCCTATTTAACAAATCTAGATTAGTTCTGGCTCAATAAATTGACTAAACCACATAGAAACTTAAATTCAGGTCAACAGCTACCTCCATAATTGTAAGTCTATGGTCAGATCGCACTAAATTGCGAACTTTCACAATGTTTTCATTGGTTTTTGAAGTGGAAGGCCGACTGGACTAAGGGTGGTCATCTTTGACTGATTTGTGGCCAGCTTTGAATCTGTTAACCACATAAAAATGTTTGATTGGCTCAGACATTTATCCCTGAAAACTATTTATAGTGTTGCTGTTTATCCTCGAAAGAGTTCATAAGTCTCCTATGCTGATTTACCGGTTTTCAAACAAAATTCGACACAAACTCATTCCATTTTTTTTTATCAATTTTGCAAAATCAATAATCAGTTGAGAACTGAAAACACCTCTTCAGTCACTAGTATACTAGTATACAACTCTCTACTGAACAAAGATATCACAGTGATCTTTTCAGAACATTTTAAGAACAAATCAAGCTTCCCCTTTCACACTCGTGAGCAAACCTACCTCCTCCTATTGAGCAGTGGTGGCGCCTATCATAAAACTTTTCAATCAGACCTCATACAGAATTATTTTCATTCAAGAGAAAAAGTAACTTATTTTATTTGCTACTACATACAGATAGAGCTGTTCTAATGAAGGTTTTGATTAGATACATATCGATCTCACTAGAACATACTACTTTTAGAAGTGAAGATCAATAAATTAATTTTGGAAGTTCAACTGAATAATCTGCATCTCAATGTTACGTATGGAAGTAATTAATCCACACATAGCAGTTGCTATGATCGTTTCAAATTTACCTTACTGTTATTTCCCAAAATAAGAAATAAACCTTTCTGAAAACAACTTTCAAAAAAATTCTTCACATTGTTCTGGGTTTCCAAACATTTATACATGCCAGGAAGCTGGGTCAGTCAAAATAAAATTCTGTTCAATACATAGACATTAAAACAAATTAAGAGATGAGTATGTCATGTTTGAAAATCCACGATGCTAATAATTCTGTAACATGATAATGCTCGGCCACATATATTGTGTGCAACTGCCAAGGCTCTAGTGAAACTAAAATTTTAACATTCTCCAGACTTATATGTTTGGCTTGTGATTATATATTTATTTATATTGTGATATATATTATTTGCGATTTTTATTTCTTTCTATAATTAACGAGGTTTGTTAAGGGTATTCATTTCACCATGGATGATGAACTGAAAGACACATAAGGTCGTTGATTCAAGAAAAGATTGCAACCATTCTTCATTGATAGAATAAGAAAACTGGTTCACCAGTTGGAGAAACATGTAGTTATAAATGATAACTATGTGGAAAAATAAATGTTAAGTTTACGTAGCAAATAAAATGTACTTAACGCCATTTGTTTCATTTGATTATCATCTCTTTTCATCTGCAAATTTTAAGCAGCTGTGCATTACATTTCAAATATAACAAAACATTGTTTTCCCCTATTGCTCTAATATTATTTTAAATCTAAACACAGTAGGCTTAAGGAAACCTGTTGCATCACGATTTAAATACGATTCTGTACTAGTGGTATGTGTAGATATGAGAAACAAAATTAATAATTTACAAAATTTGGCATAAAAGTGTTTTAAAATTAATTAAAGAAACAATACATCAAATATCTGTTTTAAATTTTTTCATCTGAGTTTGGTTGTCTCATATACATTCCCATTCCAGACAATATTTTTTTATTTATTTTTTTGATGATTAATTCACCATTAAGCTTCGAAGCTTGTGCATGAAAATAAGAAATGGAAATTTTTTAGCGTACGAAAAATGTCATGACTGTCTGGGATTTGAACTCAGGACCTCCAGATGAAAGGCTGAGATGCTATCACTCCTTCACAGATAAGCGATGACTTATTATTTAAAAAATAAATTAAAAGTTCCATATTTTTTACTATCTTATCATGCCCATGGTTAATTTACCTCTTGACCATTAATGAAATATCCAATTACAAATTCATATTTCCCTACCGAAATGAAACTTACACCTCTGATTTATAAAATGACAAGTAATCACTGAATGAGATCAATAGATACTGATTTGACAAATCTATAATAATTAGAAAATAGATTAATAAATCAAAACTTACCAACTGTGTCATCAGTAAGCGGCACATTAGGTTGCTGTGGTTGTATCTCCACCTTAACTTTAAGCATAGGATCATTCTGTGTTGAAGGATCTTCAACTTCTTTATTACTTATTCGCAATGGTTTTTCCAATACGACATCTCTGAAAGGGAAAGGAAAATATTAACACAGATAAATCACATCACACACTCTACATATAACTAACAATATAATTGATTTATTAATGTTTTGCATAACTGTAAATTGCAAAAATATTAAAGACAAAAGTTTAGATAATACCAAACACCTAAAACTGTAAATATGTAGTACATTAACAAATCTTATCACTTAGAAATATATTGTATTAAAAATTTGCATCATACCTTTAAAAAAAGAAGAAAAAATGTAAACATCAATCTTATTTAGATGTGTTGTATGATATTGAATTAGTCAAGCACACAAGGTGTGTCTATTAAATAACAAGGCCAATACAATAACTCACCTTTATATGTATTATAATTCTAATCCTTGTCTCCTTCAATATAGTCTCCCTTTGGATTTACACATCACTGCAGTTCTCTTTTCCACTGGTCGAAGGTGTGGAACAATCAGTTAGATGTTTTAACATCTGCCACTTTCTTTATTGCATCAACTGACTTAAAAAGTATTTCCTTTAAGCAACGATTTCACTCTAAGGGGAAAAAAGATCACATAGTGCCAACTCTGGTGAATATGTGAGGATGTTTTATTGTGTTTTATGTGTTTGTCGGCAAAAAACTACTTCACAGAAGTGCTGTATGAGCAAGCACTTTGTACTGATGAAGGAGACCATTTTTTAAGTTTCTGGTTGTTTATTCCTAATTCTTTCCCTCAGCTTTGTCAAAATTTCCTTATAATAATGCCAATTTACAATCAGCTTACTGAAACCCAGTCTTCCAAAATTACAGCCTTGACATTAAAAAACCACAATAAGCACAGCATAGGACTTCCTTTAATGAGTTTTTTCAATCTTGGTGATGAAAGTGTTTTCCACGGATTGACTAGCATTTTGTCTTTTTAGGATCACACTGGAAGATCCAGGTTTCATCAAATGTGATGATTTTTTTAAAAAAGATTGAGTTTTTATATCAGATTGTTGCAGAATATTAGCGCAAATTTCCTTGTGGCAACCTTTTTGCTCTGGTGTGAGAATCCTAGGGGCCATTTTTCATACAGATCTCTTTCATGGAGAGATACTAAAGTAAATGTTTTCATCCAATGTCTTTATCAATGTTCACATGCCTTCAGCTACCATTTGGACACTTAGTCAACAGTCTTCTCAAACAATTTGGTATTTTTTTTTTTTATTTTTTTAGTTCTTGGAACAAAGGGTCATCCAGGATGTTCATCGTCTTCTACATTTTGGAGTTCTTCATAAAATCTTTTGTGTTGCAGAAACAGTTAAGCATGAGACATGCACTCTTTCCCACTCAGTAAGCATTTGAAAACATTCTATGACTGTTTTATTCAGTTTTAATAAGTATTTAAATTGGCCCTTTCAACAACTTTTAAACTTAGCATTACTCTGGCACACAGCAGAAAATACAACTGTTCCAAAAAAATGATTAACAATTAAATGAATGGATGAGAAAGTTGATGTTTTTCATGTGGATTAATACGCACCCAAGGTTTTTGTCAAAGATCTCACAATCTCATTGCTTTCTAATTAATTTTTGATTAATTTGTAATTATTTTTTATCTAACTTCAGAACATAATACATATACATAAATAAATTTCTATAAGATTAGCTAATTTAACTACACTCTCCATATAAAAACAAAAAATATTAATAAATGACAAAACTAAATTAATTACCTTCTTTTGTTTGGTAAATTGTTACTCTTTTTATTAATTAGTGAATTAATGTCATCACGATCTCTCTGTTGAGCGTTCTGTTTCTTACGAAGCTCATCAAGAACTCTAACCATATCGCTATCGGCTACATCAAATGGTGTCTGACCCTGTACAAAAATAAATACATATACACTTTCGCAAAAAAAGAAGGCAAGATTAAAGATAAAAATCCTTCATAAAAGAGATGAATTGAGCTATTCAAAAATCATGTTCTAATGAATTTTACAAGAAAGACATAAGAGTTATATCTAACTTACAGTTATGTATAACTTAAGCAAAAGTAAATTTTATCCCACCATTTATTTATCTGTAAGGTTACATATATGTAACAGATCATGACTATGCGCTAAGATCATTTAGAATTCCGTTCTTTGTTTAGGTAAGATATTGTTTACCAAGAATAAGGATGTGCTCATAGTAGAGAATTATCTAGCAAATAAATATCTAAATCATGTGAAAGAGGAATTTCAATTTAAATTTCCTCAGGCTACAATATCACACATTATATTATAAATTTCAGTTATATTTCCTAAAAAAAAAGTCTTATTCTTAAAAAATAACAATATCCTCCTAAACCAAACCGTCAACAGAACTGCTTTCAGGTAACTCTGTATAATGCTTCAAATTATGAATAAGAACTTATTACACTTCCATAACTATGCTTAATAAATTACCAAACCGTTTAAAAATCTTCTCACCAATTTATTGAAAACACTGTAAAAGATTTTCTTTTAAAAAAACAATCTATCCATGAATTTTTATATAACTGTCAAAATAATTTTTTTTTAATTATGAATTTTTTGCATCCTATTCAACATGCGCTTAAACTGAATCATGTGTATTTTGAAAAGGGAACATCTCCACGTTTTTACAATGTTTACTTTTTTGTACCTTTCCACTCACTTTTTATAAAGGAAGAATATTTAGCGTGAAAAGGCAACAAATGTATTTGTTTTAATGGTAGAATCATAAGAATGCTGTTTCTGTGTAGTTTGAAATGGAAACATCTTCGGTACATGTTCCCTTTTCAGAAAATATATAATGCTGTCTAGTATGGAACAACTATTAACCAATCTCAGAAGTAAATCAACTGGCAGGATTTCCCTCCTATTGCTAACAGAGAGAATTTTTTTATCCCTCATGATAAATCAGTAGGATCACGAAGTAATGCAATTCCTGGAGAAATATCCTTAATAATATAAAATTTTATTAAATCATTTCCAATAGAAAAAATATACTATTCTAATAAAATTGTGAAAAAATACATGTCCTCAACTCTTAATATGACAATATTATATGAAATTTTCATTTCAAAATTCCTGAATTACTAGTTTATATCATTTTTTTAATCAATATTTCAAGAAAAATTTCAATATTTCCTTTGGAAGAACACAACAAATTGATGTACGCTCGATATGTGAAGAATTAGTCATCAAAATTCATGATCCTCATCTCAATGACAATCGAAACATGTAACTGCTGCTGAACATTTGGTAGCTAAGAGGAGAGCTAAGGAATTTTATTCCAAAATAAGAGGTGAAAGATATTTATACTGATAAAAACTCAGAAGATGTTGCGGCTTTGTGTGTAAACTACATGCAAAATCTGCCCCGCCCCACCTACCCATACAAGAGATCTTTTATTCTGGGACAGTATGGGTAAATGAGTTCTGTGTTCACAACCTAAAAACTGACAGAGCAACATTTTATTCTTATCATGAAGGAGAAGCCTGCAAAGGACCTAATGAGGTGTGCACTTTTATTAATCACTACATTGAGCACAATCTTTCTCAGCAGATAACAGAACAGTAGCATGTACTTTCTGATGGCTGTCCTAGACAGAATCACAATCATACACTGGTGCGATTTTTTCAATGGTTTAAAAAAAATATATATTATTGGCCACTACGTGGACACTCCTTTAATGAATGTGACAGGGATCTCACTACAGTTAAAAGAAAAATTAGATAAAGTGATACGAATACACTCATGATGAATATGTTGAACTAATAAAACAAATTATCAAAGTTTAACAAATTTGATGTTCACCAGGTGTCTACCACTGAGATAATAGATTTTAAGAAATGGTGGCAATTTCATTATAAAAGAATAGTCCTATCAAAAAACCGTTGTAGTAAGAAAGTTTCCAAAGATCAAAAAGTATCTTTTTCTGTTAGCAAATATATTATCAGTTAACATTTCCTTCAGAACGTAAAGGGGTACTGGAGGCGTCACAGTTTATAGGTGACCTAAAATAGAATGTTTTCCACTTTAAAAAACTGCTGATGCAGTGGCCCCTTTACCTACCAAGAACTACCAAGGACACAATCATAAACTTCCAATTGATATAAAGAAGATGAATGATCTTATAAAATTAGAGGAATATTTAATGCTGGAGAAAAATCATTTTTTCGCTAAAATTCTTTCTTGCTCGGTTACCAACAAAGAATCAGTCAAGAAGATTTGCCCTATGAGTCTGATGATGCCAATTAATTTTATTCTATTTATTTATTTTTTAATTTCATTTTGGTAGTAATGTATTTTTCTAATATTGTAGTTTTCATCATTGATTTTTATTTATAGTTATGCATTTTGATACTTTAACATGGAATTTTCAATCATTTTATGACTGTAGACTACTAAAAAAACTTGTGTTATTGTAATATTTTTTTTAAATAAAATTTTTACTTTCATTTAAATAAGTGTTTTATTAGTAACTGCTCCTTAAACATACCTTAAGTTAACAAATATTAATTTCTTCTGACTCTATAAACTTTCCTAAAGATACTAAAAGTCTAATTTTACCAAAACTTTCTTATGAATTTTGAAAATGAAACATCTCCAAAATTTCAAACCCCATTTTGAATATTGTAAAGCAAATAAAAAATCTGTTAGCACACTAATAATAAACCTTGTTGCTAGTAATTTAACCCATATTAACCTCATTTTCTTCCAAACTCTTAGTTTTCATTGAAACGTTTTATGTTTCTATTGAAAAATTTTACTTTTTGGACATATTCCCTTTTCAAAATTCAGAATTCAATTATGTACTCAAATAATTTTTAATGCCTTCTGAATTACTTATTTTGTGGTTAGGATTTACCTTAACATTAAATCACATATTTCTATTTTAAATAATTAATATGGACTTCAAACATATCTATTTTTTATTTCATAATTATGTATTTTATTATGGTCTTCTGGTCAAGGTGTTATAATGGTTTACCTTGATCAATTCAGGCAAATGCTGGCTTTCTTTTTCTGTTTAGCCTCCAGTAATTACCGTTCAGATAATACTTCAGAGGATGTATGAGGATGATATGTATGAGTGTATATGAAGTGTAGTCTTGTACAGTCTCATTTCGACCATTCCTGAGATGTGTGGTTAATTGAAACCCAACCATTAAAGAACACCAGTATCCACGATCTAGTATTCAAATCCGTGTAAAAATAACTGATTTTACTAGGACTTGAACGCTGGAACTCTTGACTTCCAAATCAGCTGATTTGGGAAGACGCGTTCACCACTAGACACCAACTCTGTGGGTTTGACAAATGCTGGCTGGGATAGTTCCTTTTTTTATCCACTGAGTAATTAGTACATCTATCCGTTCATGACATATATCAATCAGAATAAAAGATTGATTTATTCATTTATTATACTGTTCAGTACACAAATCTAAGTAATAGATCCTTAGATTTTATACATGACTACAGATGTTAAATTTTACCATGACTTAATACAACATTTTACAACTGTTAAAGGAAACAATAAGAATGATGGTTGCTTTGAAGATGGCATTACCTGCAGTACAATTAATGAACATCTAAGAATGTCCAATAACTCTGATGTCATACTGAATTGCAAACCATTAAATCAATAATTCAGGATTAAACTTGTGATCTGATTCTGTTAGTGTCTATACCATACTTATACTGTATTATTACCATATTATCAAGTAAAGATAATGATAACCTTTAAATTTTTCACCCTAAAAGTATTATCTAGTTTTCATACTTTAATCTATTTTCTCATCACTTATTTAAAATGCAATTTATCATTTACCACAAAATAATATGTTGAAAATAACATTGTAGTCACTCATGTACAATAACCATTTATGTGTAACAAATAGTGTCTCATATAATTTTTACACTACCAATGTTTATCACATCATCATTACAACTGTTAAATATGAGAACAACATAAATAAAAATTACCCTTTTCATATAAGTATTTGTAATTAATGCAAAAAATAGCAAGTTTCATAAAACAATTATAATAAAAATATCTGACAACTACTTGTAGACTACATTATAAAATCAACAAAGCTAGGTTTATCTGATAGGTTGAATAATAACACAATGAAACAAACTATTTAATAAAAATTAAATATAAAAAAAAAATTGTTTAATATAATAATACATGCAAATTACAGAAAAGGCAAATGGACGATTTTATCTGCCATGAGATAATTTTAAAACAAGCATCACTGACTCAGTCATGCTTACACAAACTACTCTTCCCACCATGAGGCCTTTTCTCATCGGCCAGATGCCAATATAAATTGACTAATAAAAGCTATACACAATTACACATATTTAATAATTTATCACTTTAATAACAATCAATTTGATTAGACAAAAAAACTGTTCATAAAAAAAATTTTCTGTGTGCTGCACACTGAGGACACCAGTTCAAAAAACAGAATCCACAAAATTTAATAAATGATAAATTTAAAAGATAAAATTCTTATCGGTAGAAAAAACTTTTCAATTCCCTCAGAGCAGAGATATGAAATTTTACTAATTATATATCAGAAAAATACTTTAAATTAAAAGAGGAAAGAGGATTTGATTCAAATTTATAGCAACATTTCAATGAAGATCACTTTATCTCCTAACAAATTCTAGCCTTCCTACTATGAGAATTATGGGACTACTTGGCTTTTGACAAATCATCATAAGAAGAAATGAATACTGAAAATTATAGAAATCTTGCAGAACAAATTTTATTCCCAGTCCAGCACATGATGTATTGCCAAAAACATACACAAGGAAACCATCAACACTTACACCAATGCCAATAGAACTGTATTGCTGAAACCATATGGTGTACGTTTAATGAATAAATGTTTAGTCTATTACCGAGAAGCATTTTAATTATTTTATTGTACCCAATTCTGATACTTCAGTAACTTCATACCAATTCTCATTCCTGAAAAAAATATGACATAATTACTTCTGATAATACTACACATCGGGGGAATATAACATCTTCATCACGTAAGTTGTTATAAAAGGTGAAAATTCATAGCAGCCCAGTAGCAGATATTCTATTTGCTAACAAGATCATTTAAATGAAAGCAAATTTTTTGGAAATTTTTGATTTCATGAAATTTTTCTAAAAATTCATCAGCAGAAATAACTAACTCCCAATAGAATTACACGTTCAATTCCAGGACCATCTGAACATTATAAGTATGACAGTTGAAATCTAGGGTTAAAATTTTTAGTTAGCGACAGTTTGATATATTTATAGAGCCTACAGGCTTACGCAATTAAACCTACAGCTTCAAAATTTTCCACCCACATCTTTACAGCACTGGTTGATAAAACTGTAATGCTGCTGAAGTTGAAACAGAGAATAAAATCCTTTATTGTGCAGCTCCATAACTATCAACATATTTTTATAAAATGCTTTTTATTAATAAAATAAATCATGCACGCCTTCATCAATGCCCTGTTGTAACTAGATGAATTAACTAAGGAACAAAATTACACCATAACATATCTGCCAATTCAAACGGTGGCTTTGCAATCAATGAATGATTCAAAATCTTCCATTTCTACACACCACCAAAAAGATTCAATTTACGTGAGAAAACTAACAGAATCTAACCCTTATATACTTTATAACCCCCAGGATTCCAAATAAAGAAACAATGGATACTTTAAAAGATTGCTTGATTGCCCAATCAAATTTTTTATATAACTGAGGAACTAGAAGTTTACCAGATTTATTTATCAAAGTGGAAAAACACTTTCCAATTCAATAATAGTTAATAAAAGCAAAACTGATGAAACAAAATTAGGTAAGCCCTTCTCTGGATTCTTAGTTGATCTTTATAAATATAACCTAGAATGAACTAAAAATGTATAAACTCCAGTATTTCTCGTGAGGTTGGAATTTCTTTTTGGTTGAAGTACATAGATGAAGTGTTTACCATTTTTAATGCTTCAATTTAGCCACAAAATAAAACCAAATTAAACTTTTAACTCCATAAAACCTAAAAAAATAAAACTACTTTTGATTTTAACATAAAAAGCAAACACATCAATAGATATACCATCAAAGATTCTTTCCACTTAATGTAATGACAACTTACAATGTAATTTCAAGGCAATCCAGGTTTCAAACCAAACTCTCAAATTATCTGAAACGTTGTCACAAATTACTTTTGTTAAAAAATAAAGCAGAGTTCAATTGTTATACTAAAAAACCACTAATAGTAAACTGAAAAGAACTGACAAAAAAATTTGTTAAAAACTGTTAATAATTTAAATTAGTAATTTTTAAAATAATTACTGTGAAATCCTACTTCAGAATAACCGACAAGTACCAAATGAAACATGGGAAACAACGTCACACTGGTTTCCTAACAGCTGCAATAAAAATAACATTTAAAAACAACATAAAACATTAATGTTACTGAAATACTGAAGATAAAAGTAAACTCATCCAGACAAACGGCATCTATCAATTAATTTATGAAGTCAAAAAGATAAGTACGGTGAACAAGAAAACTTTTAAAATTATTAAACATTCAACAAGTGGATTTTTATTTTATAAGTGATTCATTCAATTTTTAGGGTCAATATTTTGCCATGTTGTTGTGTAAACAAAAAGTATTGAAACAAGAATAAAGAAGTGTTCAGTAGAAACATTTAAGAACAAAGGTTTAGAGTAATAGTTGTAGCTACACACTGCTTGGAAACTAGTCATGAATCAAGGTTTAAGAGAAAACCCTATTACTGTATGTATAGTCCAATGGACTTATCATAATAAGTATATTGGAAAACCTAAAATTTTTATCAAATTTCCTAAACACGATTTAGGTAGTCAGAAAATTTATTTACATGCAGTGATGGAGCAAAATTCTTTGAAGATTAATGATGGAGCACTAATAACTCCTAACAACCATTTTAGAATTTTAGATTTAGAACATTTTTATACACTTTCTAAAAAAATGAACATTAAACATTTATTTTGTCTAAATTTGACTTACCATAAAAGATATTTCTATGACAGGCGAATGTTCATAGTGACTGTCTTTCTTTAGATAATACTTTTATTTAATATCTGTGTTTTTAGGAACAGGGTGATACCCAATTTACAGTTGCTTTCTTTTAATTTTGTGTGTGATGAGAATGAATTTTGTATTATATGAAAAATACCAAGCCTGACCAGGATTCAAACCCAGAATGTACTATTATAAATGGAAATGGAAGAGCCGTAGTCGCAAAACCCAGTGGGAAGTTTAAATGGTTTAGACTGCACTTTCGTAAACTTTTCACTTTGAACTAGGGTTGGATTGAAATCCAACCCTGTGAAATACCACATTCATCAGAGGCAGTGGGGCCACACGAAGTTTTGAAGGTAAGATTCCCATACCAATTTAGTAAGAGATAAATGGACATCTTATGCATCAAACTTTTCTATTAGAAAAAGATTCAATGGAAACTGTTTACTTGAAACAAACTCTGCTTAATTACAAACAAACTCAACACTTATAATAATCACAATTAAAGTATTACCACATAATTTTTCATATCCATATCACAGAAATGTTCAACAAGCGATTCACATGCTTCCCTTTGACCCCAATGAGCAGCAGCATGAAGCGGTGTCCAACCATCAAAGTCTTGTACATTTACATCCAGACCACCCTGTAGCAGTACACTGTAACAATCAACAAATAATATGAATGTAAATTGCAGATTAACACAGTAGAATAAACTTATTTCAATTTCAATTATTTTTAGAGTTAAAAGAACCAAATTCAATTAAAAAAAAGAATTAAAAGCTATCGGAGGTTTTTACTTTGATAGCTACCACAATGAAAGTAATATTATATCTGCAACAAATTAAAAGTAGCTCTTTTTAAATAATTATACTTAATTTATTGGGCTTTAATGAGATCTACTGTTAACTGATCAACTGGATGGCACAAGTAAACTGATGCTGAGACAAAGAAAGTTAATTTTAGTATGAACTACAAACATATGCAAAGGCTGCATGAAATCTCATCCAGCAAGTCAATCAGAAAACATTCAGAGGATTACCACATAAGTTTAGAAATTTAGTGAACTGGGTCTAATGGGACTTGACAAATGAGACAAATGGGCTGAAATAATTTTTTTTATAATCTATTAATTTTTTTAACACATTACTTTCAGATCAATCAACTCCAGCAGGTATGTTGCTGTGATGAGTTATTTAAAGTCCAATAATAGCATCATAAGACCAAAATCTAACTCATAGTAAGATATACATCAATGTAATCTAGTACATAATTTAATAAATAAAATAGAAAGAATTATTCTGCTTATTGGAATTAATCTCCTTTTTCCAAACATTTAACAATTTTAAAAAACTTAATTTATAGGTAATTCAATCCTTTTTTAAAATGCTTTAATAAACGCCAATTCCTTTCTTTGTGGCTTAACCACAGAAATAAGTGAAAACTAAATATGAATATAACGATAATGTTAATTTTTTAAAAATATTATTTATAGTAAACTTAATGGGGGACTGAAAAAAATACCTGCAAAAAATCAGATTATGATTTTTCCCTTGTTAATAGTGTAATAACTTGTTATAGTAATAATATAAAATAATATCAACAATTCTTGATTTGTAATATTAATAAGTTATATAATAATATAATTGTAAATGAATGTATTATACAATGAAGTCAATGAATAAATAATATAATGTACACTACTGCATAGATTATGCTGTATTACAGAACAAACTTTAAATAGCACACCTGTTAAGTATAATAATATAATTAGATTGTTAAATCTAAACTTAAAATTGTATTCATACACACTTCACAAATAGTACAATAATGATTATATAATTATATAATGCATAATAGTCATAAAGGTATCAAGTGTATCTTTAGTTGGTTTACCAATCATATTTCCTTTGTATATTTATAAGTGAATTTATGACTTGATCAATCAATGATCTGAATATTTTCAATAAGTTTGTACCTACAATTGAATAGATTGATGAGATAACTCATACCACTGACTGAATTAAGTGTACATTAATTGCACCTATAATAATATAGATTCAGGATTTCTTCTAACATGTTGTTCGTGGGTCCATTGGAGCAAAGGTTTATCCAGCAGCCAGCATGTAACTCATCCCATTGAATGATTAAGTGTACAAAATGTTAATCAATATATTATACTGAATAATAATCTATAATGTCGTATCACATCTTGAATATATGAGTAAATACTCTAGTGTTGTACTGCACCTTGAATACATGAGTAAATACTATAGTGTCATATCTTGGGACATTCCACATACATACATCAGTAAGTCCGTATATATCTGCAATGAATAGTACTTATAATGTTTATGTATACAATTTTGTATAAATGTATATGTTGTATGCATGTACATAGTAGCGTATCTGTGTACGTATGCAGTATAGTAACTAGCCTGTAGAGTGTCTAGGAATGTATGAGCAATATGAACATGATATTACAATTAGTTAATATGAATATGCAGCTTAAGTCATAAACAATAGTACAAAATTTATGGAACATATCAATAATCATATTTTTAAAAGAACAAATCAATGAAATTACAATAGCCGTACAATATGTAAATATTGAATCAATTAAATATCATTTTAAAATTTTATCATTTTAAAAGTATATTATTACTATTCACAATTAAATCTATCATATGATGAGATACAAATTAAATGATATTGTAATAACAATAAAGTATGCAAATAATAAACTCAATCAATAGAGATTGATAATAAACAATTTATGCACGGGTCTTCTAGATTGACCATTAGCTGTATTTAAATCAACAACCCTACCAGGTTATCAGAACCTGAATAATGTGTTACTTGCACAATGTGAGTAACTTGAAATAGAATAATTAGGACAACTGTAGGTGTGGATAATTGGCACAATGTGGATGTGTGTGTTGCTTCCAGTGCATGGTGAAGTATTCTCGCTGGTGGTCAATACTACTAAATTTCCAACAGAAAGGTTACATGAAGGAATGGCATTGATGCAAATAGATTGCATAAATTTTTAAGTAGTTGCCAATGGCCTAAGCAGTTAATTATAATTTTTTTTAACTGGATTCAAGCAAAGACATGAATGGACATCTAATGAAACAGGGTTCCAGTGATAGTGATGCTTAATTTAAAAGTTGGTACAAATTATGAATTATATTTTTGGTGCAATGGAAATTGAAACTGTTGTGAGAAAAACTTGAGTAGGTATACCCCTAATGGTTATGAATTTTCGCTAAATCCTTTCTTGTATTGATAATAAACCGAAGTATTGAATTTTTAAGAGTATAAAGTATTTTTAATTGTAGAACTTTGAATATCCGCGATTGGAGGACCAAAAAAATGTTTAAAAATATATTTTAATATGTTTCACATTTAATTTAATTGTATGTTACATTGTTGAAGTATATATGTAAGTTACTGAATGTACATGTTAATAGAATGAAGTGTAAATTTAGAGCAATGCTCTAAATGTCAGCTGGTGAGTTAGGCCAACTGAATTATAATAACTTTATATAGTTTTACATGAATAAGAAAAAAGACAATTAGTTTTTTATTTACAATTAATGAGGAGGAAACAATACATTGTTCAATGGGAAAGAACCAAATATTAATTATTATTAGTATTACTGCCAAATCTGTCTTGCAATACTATTTTGGTATGAATCTGTCTGTTTATTAGGTGATCCGTTAATTTTTATGCGATAATTTTTTATGAATATTAGGATATATAGCACAAATCCTATGTTATATTTGACACAGCTACCACTTCAGTCAGCTTTGTAGTAATAATGAAGGTTATGCACCAATTGTAAAAATAGGTACATCTCAATTATAAAATAAAAAATAAATAATAAGATAAAAATACAAGAATGGATAAATTCATCAATATTATATACAAAATTTATATAAGTATACTTCTAAAGAATAATTATCAATATTACTTCTATGAAATGAATAGAAAAAACTGACAACTGGTGTAGGACTTTCCCATCACTTATTTAATTCAGTGACTCTAAACTAGTATGCACGCATACTGTACTTAATTCGCATGGGTATGGTGTAATAGTGGTGACAGTTGGCACTAACTAAATTAATATAATTTCACAACTTACATAGAACAAATTTCACTTGTACAGTCAGCAGACTGGTGTAACCACACTGCGACTGGGCAATCAAGTTCAAAATCCAACCAGACCAAGTTGCATTGTACACGTTCAATATTATTCATTTATTTCATTCTACTGCTCATCTGTGACAACACAACATGGCAAATGACTACAACAGCATTTTTTGGGGTGGGAGGTGCCATTTTGCAAATATAGCTTTTAATCATTAACCAATGTGCCTAAGAAAAATTAGCCTTAATTAGGCGAAATCTAAAGATACTGAGGGTGACCTTGTTCTACAGCCTCATTACCCTCTTCACCTTTTGTTGAAAATTTAATGGCATTAATGCCCCATACAAATAAGTAATCTGACCAATTGGACTAATTACAATACTTCCCCTTCTACAGCTATCTAAACAGGAAAGTAAAAACATGAATAATATAGCAGGTACATCATTTTTCAAATACCACTTTTTTTCATGTCAAATTATATGACAATTTTTTTTTTATGCAGTCTTGATTTAACTCAAAATGCAAGTTTATCATTTTCTACATGCTTGTCATTATTGCTTACATTTACTGAAAAATGAACAATATTTAACTGAAATGAATAATCAAATCTCTTAATTTTTACAATACTCATTAAAAATATTGGACACAATATAAAATAAATTATTCAATGAATAAATGAATAACTGCCCTACTCTTTTACAAACCAGACATACTGATAACAGTATATACTTTCAGGATATTGTGATGTGTGTGTATGTTTTGTACATTTGTATTAATGAGTTTGGTTTGCTTCACTTCTAAAAATGTTAAGTATATTTATTAGAATAACTGTCAAAATCATTTTAATTTAAATTATACAACTGGATCTATTTAATCTTCCAAAATGTATCTCTAAATGAAATAAAATTTATTTATTCTAATGAATATTCCAGAAATCTCAAGATTCCCATGCAACTTTCTGGATTCGGGCCCCTAGACAGCCACATCCCTTGTTCAGTAGTTATATTTTGTTGGTATTTTTGTTATGTATTTTTTTTAAAGATATTTTGAAATATTTAAATTATTTGTTATTAATTTCTAATATTTACATGTTTTCTGTAGTTGAAAATATATAATTGTTATCCTTCTGTTTATTTATAACATAAATCTTGCCATATAAACTAGAGATTTATGGTCTTATTTTTATCAATATAAGTTAATTCTTTTTTAATAATAAGTCAACTAACAGAGTCACTGCTTTCGGACACATGAAACCTCAGGAAAAGAGATCTTAACTCTAACCATGCTTTTATATAAGCACAAACTTTTTCACAATAACATCATACAATACTTAAGATTAAAGTATAAGAACGACCTTATTTTGGATTAAATTTTACAAAGCTTTTTTGCTTCATCAGAACTTTACTAGAAATTTAATTATAATTAACATATAGTTAAAATATGAACTTTATACAGGATTTGATTCCATCTCCTTGACTGGCATAAAATTAAGTATTCTGCTGCTGTTACAATCATATGTACTTTTACACCTAAATTTCAATAATTTAAATAATATATATATTATTTTTTAACAAACTGATCATTATGTTTAAATTTTACCTGTTCATTAATTAATTTTTGTTGGCACTTTTTGTTATATGTACTTTCTCAAGAAATTTAAATTATTTATTTATTTCTAATATTAACATGTTTTCTGTACTCAAAAATATACATTTATTATCCAATATAATTAGTGTAATTATGATTCTGTTTATATTATACTTATATGCTTGTAAATCAGCATTTCTCAACCTTTCAGTATTTGTAACCCAATTTTCAATCATAATTTTCATCACACTCCCTTCCATACAATAAAAATGTATACAATAATGATTTATGTAATACAATAATATTTTGATGCAAAAGCTACATTACAACCTTAATTACAAACCTTGCAAATTACCAAGAATAAATAAATTTATTGAAATTTGGCAACACCGACCCACTGCATTGACAAAACCAGAATTGATGCCTCTCTATTGCTCTCTGTCTTATGTCTTCCATATCAGACAGTCTCGTGGCTTTGCAAAATGTTGCAATTTGTCTCAAACATTCTGGAATGTCTGTGCAAACATGTAAAATGCTGACACGTGTTCAATTCCAGCCAGTTTCTGTTGAGTACATCCTTCTATCGCTATCGAATCTAACATGAATGTGTATGTTGTAATTTGCGTGTTAATTGCAATTCACAGTATTAAATATTCATGGCAGTAGATTTATACAGAATCATGGATAAATTTTTAAGAGGGTGTAAGCGAGCATCAACAAAAGCACAGACAAGCGTGGTTTCAAAAATAAAATCAAGAATACTTAAATTTTGGATTTACCAGTACAGAAGTAAATAAAGAAGAAAGGCCTCTGTGTGTCATTTGCTCAAATATTTTGGCAGCACACAGCATGAAACATAATAAACTTAAATGACATTTGAAAACACTTCATAGTGAGTACGTTAACAAACCCCAAGAATTCTTTGAATTAAAATTAAAATCATATGAAAGGCAAACATCATTTTTAAACAAAGCTTTTGTCTTTGAATGAAAAAGCTTTACTTGCCTCTTACAAAGTTTCATATAAAATAGCCAGATGTAAAAAGCCTCATACCATGGGTATGAGGCTATACCCATATATTATAAGCTTATTTTGCCAACTGATATTGAGATTGTAGAAATTATGGAGATAACTTTGCCAAACAATTGCAGTCCATACCTCTATCAAATGATACTGTTGCCCGTCGAATTGATGAAGATGTATAGCATCAGCTTTTCGGGAAGTTGCATGACAAATTGTTTTCAATTCAGCTCAATGAGGCAACAGTTCGCAATAAAGTTGCTCACTTGCCTATGTTTGATTCTGTGATGATATGTCAGCAGTAAAACTACTTTTCTGCAAATCAATAGAACTCAAAGCAACAGCACTTGCATTATTTGCTATCTTAAATGATTTATAAATGAGGCAAACACAGAGTGGAAAAATTGCATCGGAATATGCACCAATGATGCTTGCTTAATGTCTGGAAGATTCTAAAGTATAAACAAAAATTCCAATTGTAAAATAAAAATTTCCACACTGTGTATGGCCACATTGCATAATACGCACAGAAGCTCTGGCTTCCAAAGAAATAAGTCCTTGGCTGAATATTGTGCTAATGACGGTTGTAACCATAATAAATTATATAAAAATGAGACCCCTAAAATCAAGAATCCCTTCTGCACATTATAGACATGGGTGCAGTACATTCAGCATTACTATTTTATTGAAAGGCAAGATGGTTATCACGCAGGAAATTTTTGCAACATGTTTACAAATTAAGAGATGAAACCACCATTTTTCCAGAAGAGGAAAATCGACTAGAAGCCGAGAAGGTTCGAGATGGTTTGTGATGGAACTAAACTACTTGGTCAACATATTCAAGAAATTAAATACCTTGAATTTTCAACTCAAAGAAGCAAATACACATATGTTGGATATGAGTGATAAAGTTAATGCCTTTTGTAGAAAATTGGAAATGTGGAGCAATTTAAAGCAAAAAACCTAGAAATGATTCCAAATGTAAATGAATGTGTTATAACTTACAAGGCTGAACAACAACATGTGAAAGTTGTTTTTGTAACCATTGAAAATCATTTAGCCTTGCTGGCAAAGAATTTTAAAAAGGATTTTCTTGCTGACAACAACTTGGTAGCAAGTTACGTATGGGTTAGGGATCCATTTCAAAATACCCCGACGGGCTCTAAACTGCTGAAGAAGAAATCTTTTAGATTTGACAGCAAGTGGTGAAATTAAAAGACAATTTAGTAATAAATAACTATTGGATTATAGGCAGGGGTGGATGATGAGTTTTCTGCATTGAAAACAACAGAATTTCATATCCTATTACCATTTTTAACACCCTACATTTGTGAAACCAGATTTTCTACAGTGATTGCTTTAAAGACAAAATATAGATCTCAATTAAATATAAAAAAAAGAACTCAGTGTGTCTATTTCTATTAAACCCTCCTTCGAAAATCTTTGCTCTGCAAGACAGACCCAAGGAGTCGCTAATAATTATTAAACTTGTTTTTAATTTAGTACTGATAAGTTAATTATTAAATACATCATGCAGTACTGATACAATCCTATTTATAAGTGTATTATATCAGTATAAATACATATTTTATTATTTATTATGTTAGAATGTATTTTGTTTTGTTTTCCTTTCAGTAAATTAATAAATTTTTTTAATATTTTCTTTTCGATATCCTCGCATCCCCCATAGTATATATATATATATATATATATAAATCAGAAATCAGATAATTTCATCATTAAGTTTTTTAACACTAACTTATTTTTATTCTTTAATATCATTTTATGTCAATAGGATCCCACCCTTCCTTCTTTAATTATCATTATTACATATACTGTGGGAGTTGCAATTAATGTTTATTTATTTAAAAACCATATTTTATCAAAATACTTCCTATTTAAATATGTTTCATTTCAATACTCTACAGTAAAGCACATACATAATTTGTAAAAAGTGACTTTGTTTTGACTACAGCAGGCCTACTGCTGGTGATTCATATCCAATCTTCATAATCAATACTTAAACTGAAATCTAATACAATTTTTTTTTTTTTTATATTAAACTGATAAGCCACAACGAGCTAATGTAGAAAGAAATCAGGGCTACTCTGTTCTCATCGCAATCATGAGGGACCTCAATTAAGAGAAATAATCAAAATACTCTGTCAATAACCAAAAGCTAATTTTCACTTTAGTATTTAGATATGCATAAACATGAAAAAGCAACTTCTTTCATTTATGAACCATGTAAATTTGTTTACTGCATTCAAAACAATGAATTACTATTGCAGAATTTACAACATAATTAGCCCAGTATGCCAACCAACTATGAATATATAGAAAAAAAACTCGCAAGAACATATAAGATAGGCGCCTTTTATTCTCTCTTCTATTTTTTCCTGTTTACCCTCTGAAAACATCGAAAGGTATTACTTCAGAGGATGAGTGAGGATGATATGTATGAATTTAAATTTAAATGTAATCTTGTTCAGTGTCAGGTCAACCACTCCTGATGTATGGTTAATTGGAACCCAACCACCAAAGAACACTGGTATCCGTGATCTAGAATTCAAATCTGAATAAATGTAACTGCCTTTACTACGATTTGAACCTTAGAACTCTCGACTTTAAAATCAGCTGATTTACGATGAGTACACCACTAGACCAACCTGGTGGGTTAGGTGCCTTTTACTAGAACCAGTTATCACCACTGCAATGGAAATACTTTAATTGATGATATTTATAAGTAATGACTACGTACAAAATAGATAATAAATCTATTTGTATCATAAAAATGTCCTACCTGAAAGCATTTCGTGTAAAAAAAAAAGTAAGTCTACATGGTTAATTTCAACAAAACTACTTTTCATTGGTGGTAATATGTAGAAAATAAAATATTAAATTTATTATTATAATTATATACTTACTCTAATACTTTAATATAACCCTTGGCAGCAGCTACATGAAGAGCAGTTGCACCAGTCTTAGGATGTGGAGTATCATTTGGTTCACCATTGCTTAACCACTCCTTTGCATCACTCAACATCATCCTCTCTTCTTCATTACGTGCCTCTTCGCAGTTAATACCTGATAAAAAGAAAAAGGAACCCCAATATAATCAGACCGATTCTATGTTCAAATACTAGATGAAAAATTAGATCTATGACAACAGTTACACAAAGTAACAAAAATAAAAATTTAATGCATTTCATTTTATCTAGATATAAGACGATAAGATAACATCATGCTATGATAAATGTACATAGGATCAATGGCTAATTTATGCTAATTTCTAATGGTTACAAGAACAAAAAAAACTGTAACCATTACTGAATGATATATCTTTTGTTAATGTGAAAAAAATTTGTAAACCTCATATTACGATTAAACAGTCAAAATGAATGTATTTTTTATTTAATTAATGAGAACCACAAAAACTTAATTCAAACAATATAAATACAGTAAGTAAAACCAATATATTAATAAGAAGTAAAGTCCCAGACAAGAAAACCATTAAGAAATTAGCACGACAGGAATTACATCAGTATACAGACCTGTAAGCATGAATGCTAATTCTGAAGACAATGTGCTAAGAAAGGTGATCCTTTTAACACCAGTACACTAAGAATAACAGAAAGGTGAGGGGAAGTAAAAAATAAAGGTGACAGGGCAAACAGAGAGGGGGTTAAAGAAAACAATATACGTAATGTAATGTAATGATATTGACAAAAGTAACATAATAATACATAAATAAGACAGTCAGAGCAAAAAATAATGTCACCATATTTGGTGCAACAGTGACAAACAAGAAAGAAACCGATCAATTTATTCTGTATATTTGTTCTATTTTAAATCGACTCTGTGGAATAAATTAGACAATCAATTATATTATGCACTGTTTAAATATCAAGCAAAATATATGACACTTAAACACACACGTACATTATATATATAAAACAAAGAAAGGAAAAAAGCAACATAAGTTTAATTTAACTTAATATAGAGATAACATTGGACAAGTTTCCTTATGAAATGACAATACATCTATTTACAAATCAATTATAATTATGTACGATAATTAGTCACACACTGGAAGAAAGTGCATGTACACATGCATATACATACAGGTATGTATATGCACCAACAGGTGCATAGACACACAGGTGTAACAAAAACAAATACCTGGATATCCATTTTTCCACTCTACATATCAACAAAAAATGTTCTATAAAAAAAAAGGTTTTTCCTTTGGTCCACCATTTGGTGTTGTTTAAAGAAAGATTTAAATCTCAAGATAGCACTGAGGAGCCGTTATAACATTTGGTTCACATGTTTGCACCAACTTTAACTAACAAATGAAATATTATGATATTAATGTTCATAGATTTCAAATGTATCAACAACCGTGAATAGATTTTTAATTTTTTATATCTAAATAAATTAAAAATTATATCTAAATTATTTGTATAAAAATATATATTATTAGTTGAAATTTTAAGCCTTTCATTATCAACAAAATTCCACCTTATTTTTTAAAACTGTTTGATAAACGATCTAGTTATTGCAGAAGATTGATGATAATTTTCAACCAGAATTGCAGAATACAGCTGCCTTTAAGCCCCTAATCAAGAGAGGTGGAGAGCACTCTTCACAGTGCTGACTTACCAGAGTTTATTTAATGCTACGTTTTGTTTACAGTTTAAATCATTATTTAGAATGTGTAATACTTTTTCATTCAATTTTGTTTACATCATGAATGATAAAAAGAGATCATATCAAACCAGATAAGGGTGATGAAACAACTGGCAAGTGATTTAGACACAGAAGAAACTATAATTGGGAAATGCAGAAGAAATCAACAATGAAATTGAAAAAATTTAGTATTCACACAAACAAATTGTAATATTAAAAATACAAATGATAGAACAGATTAAAGACTGAAAACCTTTTCCAGAATCCTTTTTCTGGTTTTTACAGTTGAGAGGAAAATGTAGCAATCATTTTTGCAATCGAGGCCTTTTTGCCATGCGGCCTTGTTACAAGCAAAAGCCAATCAAATTTAAAAACTGTGAACAAGTGTTTAGTCTGAGGTTCAGGTAATATTGACTGAAAATGCAGAATGAAATTAAGCTACTGAATATTAACTGAAAGAAATTATTAATAAACAATGAAGTAGCCATTAAATTAAAAAATTTAGACCAAATTCATGATTAAACAGTTAAATTTTAAGAACAATACTTTTTAAAACCAAAGCGGCCGAATTTATTCAGAATAAGAAAAATAAAAAAGAGTATGAAGAATACTCAAATTTTCCAGGAAATTTAAAACTAGAACCGATGCTCTTAGACAAAACCAAAAAATTGCACATTTCTAAAACTGTTATAAATGATCAGAATGGCGCATTAAAAAAAAGTTCTTGTATTGATGTTGTTTTCAACTCTGTTCCACGATGAATTTTTAACTATCAAACAGTTTATAAGAAAATTTAACCTTCTTGTTAAATAATATAACAAATAAATAATTCCCCAATTTATTGTCATTTTGCCTTAGCCAGTATGATATAAAGACAATTTTTCTGCTTTAGAAGAAATAAAGCTTTCAGATATCACTGTAACATTTAGATGGAAACAAATTTAAAATTTAAAAAAAAAAAGGCAGGTAATACTTATAAAAGTGCTTACGGGAGATGACAAATTTGTTGATAATTATTTGACTGTAAAGGTTGGTGACAATTAAAGATGTTATTTACAGTATAACTGGAATATAAGATTACTTTAATACCAACACATTTTTAAAAAAATCAAGTAAAGATTCATAAACAGCAATTGAAGTAAAAAAAGGAATATAAAAAGAAAAATTAAGCGAGACTCACAGAGTAGTTTGAATGTTTCCTGCTGTTAAGAAACAGATATAATTTGACTGGATGAATGGTGGTAATAAGAAAATACTGTTGCAAATGAATTAATGATAAAATTTTGTTGATAAATCTCAGCAGCCAAGCAAAAGGACAAAATTAAATTTAAAAATAAACTGACATTTAAAAAATAAATATTGTTGCACAGAGATAAAAAGCTTTCTTCTCTTGAAATTGTAGTGAAAAAAAAAAATTAGAATTTATATTAACAATCTTAATTACACTTGATATTTTATATCCAAAAATCCTAATCCTAGTATCTGTAATTATTCTGTTTCATCTGAATTTTTAAACCCAGAAAATTCAATCAACATTATTTCTAATTATCAAGAATATACCATACTCAATCAAAATTACCTTACAACAACTTTGAAGCAGTCAGTCAGCATTTTCCAAAAATTAGTGAACAAAACCAAATCATACTACAACAACTGAATACAACTTCTTTGTTTCTTTGTTATATGAACTATCTTTCATTAGTCACAAAAATCATATAAAACGACATATATTTTTCTAATATAACAGAAAATCCTAGATAAAAATGTTTAATTACATTTTTCATTAGAAAAATTTAATCAACAGTACTGATCATATTTTCTTAAACACATAATTAATTAGTTTGTACACAATTTAAATCACACAAATGTTAAAATCAAAAAGTATATTAAAATAATTGCATAACACCTATCCTGTGTACTACACTGACGGTTAGTATCGACCAGTCCCTTTCTAGTTTCTGAATTTACGATACAGATTAATGACGTATCAGAAAAAACATATATAATAAAATTAGGCTTTTTTTAAAAGAATTACATGACAATGTAATTAACATTTATTACTAAATTAGTCACACTGGTTGAAAATAATTGGTGTAATTTATACAAAATTTCACATAATTAGAACAGATCATTATTTTTGTTTTCAAGGAACTTGATTAACATAAATAATTTAGTGAAAAAAAAAACACTGAAATTATTACAATTAAAAATAAATAATAAATAATAGATTATTTCATTCATACAGTATAATATTCACATTTAAATGCAATTAAAACACCACAAAATAAACATTACAATCTCTTACATACATTTTAGCATTTTATGAAATAAAATGCTAAAATGTAAATTTTTTAATTTTAGCATTCATAAAATGCTAAAATGTAAATATCAGGATTGAATTTCACATTAACCTTTCTAGATATATGAATCTAGCAGCTCACACTAAAAAAATAAATACTGTATTGGGAAACATGTATTATTAAACACAGGCATTCCCCGAACCACTCAATAACTCTCTCTCTCTCTCTTTCTCTTTCTCTCTATTTATCTATGTCTCATTTTCGGGGGCGCGCGCATGACTCTCTCTCTCTCTCTTTCTCTTTCTCTCTATTTATCTATGTCTCATTTTCGGGGGCGCGCGCACACACACACAAAGGAAGAAGGGGAATAATTATTTAACATGAATTTATCAATAATACTGCTTATTTTATTTTCACTTAACTTATAAAATCATGATTAGTCAATGAATACAAGCAAATGTTTTAAATACAGATTACAAGATAATACAGATAGTATACATAAAATAATATAACAAATACGAAATGTAATTATAATTCATACATAAGTTCACAATTAAAACTCAGAAAGAAGAAAGTAATTAACACATAAAAGGAAAATAAAAAAAATAATTAAACTAAACAAACTGGATATCAATGTTGATATACCAATACAAAGTGCAATTGAATATATAAATACATAAAGAAATATATTTCCAAGAGTTCCACAATAATCAACTGTTATCAAAAAGGCAATCTGTGCAATTCAGGTTGCAATGATGATGATGATGACGACAGAAGTAAAGGTGATGGCAGATCATGGTATACATGTTTATATTGTAGTGGGGCTAAGAGAATAAAAAGGACATAAGGAGGGAGTGAAGGAGAGAAAGATGAAAGAGAGGAGCTGACCTACATTAATACAAGACAATCACATGAGTCATCATCTCATGCATGCATATATTCATTCAAATATCATGTTTTATACACCAAATACACAGCTGACCACATCACACAAAAATATATAATATCTACAAACCCATCTCTCTCTCTCTTATTCTCACTTGCATACCACATAACAATCTGCAATGCTAACACATTTGTCCAGCTTTTGCTATCAGCTTAAACACATGTGTTTTCGTATTAGCACTACAAATACTATTAATGCATTAATTACAGAGGACTAGACTCTCCATTAGACAAGATTTCAGATAGCACACAAGTATAAACAGCAACAAAACAGGTTTATTATGTCCCCCCCCTGATACTTTATAAACCCCACTTGTGCTTACAAACCTCTCTCACTCCTTCGCACCACTTCTTTATTCTTGATTTATGTTTTTGTCACATGTTTAAATCATAAACAGCCACCTTTATATATTGCCAAAAATCTATTCTGTGTAATGTAACAGGTGTGTATGTGAAACAAAACTGTACGCAAATGTTCAAAATTTCCTAACCATTAAAAACTATTTTTTATCACATAAGACTTTAAACTTTAACCAAAAACAGCAGTATATAATGGAATTTCATTACTTACAACAGTAAACTCTTTTTTCTGTTCAAGCACTACATACATTCATTCAATTAATTTTACAGATCTACAAACAATTTCACTGATTAAACTGAGAAAAAAACATTCTGTTAATTTTTTAATTAAGGGAAACTGTCAATTTGTTTTGTAAATTAGTTAAAATAATAATAATTAAGAAATTATTACCTTTAAAATGTTTACTAAATGGTTCTGACTTATAAACTTTTTTTAATGCAGTCAAATTATAATATTTCTTTAAGTAATAGGAGAAAACTTTTTTTCAACTGAAGATCAAGGGCAAACAATGATGAAAATACAGCTAGATGAGCGATAATTTTTTTTAAATTCTCAACAGTTATTAAATAAATAGTATATTTTTGTTTTCTTTGAATGGAATGAGAAAAGGAAAGAAACAAACTTAAGAAAGAAAGTTTATGATCAGAAAAGAACATCAATCACTGTAAAAAATGGTACAATAATAGATTTATCTGTACAAAGGATCAACGTGATTATAGACAAAATGATGATTCTTATTTTGACACCACAAACAAATAAGAACATGGATATAAAATTTTGTTAAGAGGATTGCAGTGGCTGAAAACATCAAACGTAATCTTTATGAACAAAATGCATTCAGAGAGAAATTACTGAAGAATTTTTTGGGAAAACAATTAAATCGTTAAACAGATAATGGAGTTACACATCAGTGCAAAACTCACCATATTCAAGAAAATAATTGCTACAACCATACAACAGCTATTATCTCATAAAGTAAAATATTTTTAAAAATGTTTTCCTAATAAATAATAGATTCAAAAATGTTGAATACCATTTAACTCCTTTTCTTTTAGATATTAAAAAAGTGAATAACGTTTCCCCCTCGACGATAGGAAATTAACTGACTAGGTGACCACCATAACACAAAAAAATTATATATCGATTACAAGAAATATTACATTTTATCTTTATTCTTGAAATCCTAGACAGAATCCTTTTCTTAGCCATTAAACAAGTAGTACAAAAAGTTTAAATAAATAGGCAATAAAATTAAAGAAATTGAGTAAGGAAAATTTTCCATAACTTCCACAGATATAGGTTTATGTAACAGATCATAGTAGATATTGAAATAAATAATATAGATAAATGAAGAATATAAATAACAGATAATATAAATAACATATTATAAATAATTTACAAGAATATAGATAACAGATATATAATTACAAAGATTAAAAAGAAACCCCCAACCACATAAAAAATGATTGTCAAGAAAATAAAGGAGAGGTGATAAATATAATACATCAGAGCCCATATATAAACAGAGAATATACACCAGGATTATCTGTAAACATTACTAAACTATTAGCCACTACCATAAAAAATGTTACACTCAACATCTCCCCTCTTTTTCTGGTTTTTATGTAAATAAATTCAATACAATTTAAACGTAAGTTCAAACCAAATGCAGAAACTGTTGAAATTCATCAATAAAGTATAAGTTCATCTGTCTACATCCCAATTGTGATTTTTATATGCTTCTTTATTGAGTGACATAGCATTTCCAAATCGACAAAGACTGTAATAAAGTCAACTTTCCTTCTACGCTGTCACTGAAGTTAAATGAAATGTGCAACTGCTTAGCAACGTAGCGTGCTTTACTGCTATGTAGGTGGGATTTACAGGATGAACCAATAAACTACTCAAGTTAAGTTTATTGCATTTAATAAACTCAATTTATTAAAAAAAAATTTTTTTCACTGAAATATTTCTTTGAATTTGGTTTGCTTTTCAATTAAACATATTCAGTTATATAACGTTTTTACTTGTTTTCACTTAAAATCAAGTCTTGAATTTTCAGAATTGTTGTTTATACTAGTGTGTTATTTGAAGTCTTGTGTAATGGAGAACCTGATCCTCTGTAATGCAATAATAGTAATTGTATGTTAATCCTGAAACACATGTGTCTAAGCTGTTAACAAAAGCAGAACGAATGTGGTAGCACTGCAGATGATTCAGTGGTATATAAGTGAGAATAAGAGAAAGAAAGTACGAGAGTATGTGTTTGCGGTTACTACATATTTATGTGTGATGCAGTCAGATGTGTATTTGGTCGGTGTATAAAACATGATGGTCAAATGAATACAAGCATGAATGAGACGATGACTCACACCCACCGGGTTAGCCAAATGGTGAACTCGTCATCGCAAATAAGTTGTTTTGAAGTTAAGAGTTCTACGGTTCAAATCCTAGTAAAGGCAGTTACTTTTATACAGATTTGAATAATAGATTGTGGGCACCGGTGTTCTTTGGTGGTTGGATTTCAATTAACCATACATTTCAGAAGAGGTTGACCTGTGACTGAACAAGACAACACTTCAACTTAAATTCATACATATCATCCTCATTCATCCTCTGAAGTAATACCTTAGGGTGGTTCCAACTCACGTGATTGTCTTGTATTAATATAAAAAAATTAGAAAATTTGTGTGAATGTAGAATTAAGTCTCGAGTTTCCAAACACAGTCTTCTATTCTTGGTTCAGGAAGCAATTATCATGTAGTACTATATACATAAACCCTGATCAGAGGCAATCCCTTTGTCGACGGCTTGTTTCCCTTTCTCGTTTCTCCCATTTCATTACTTACTGTTTTTTTTTCTTGAGCAAGTGCCATTGGACACAGATCAGCCGTCGTTGTTCCATTTGTGAACTTTCTGTGGCTGCTGGTTTCCTATGCTGTGGCTGTATAAAAAAAAGCCAAACTGGTGGCTAAGTCTGTCTACTGGGTAAAAATAAGTGTCCTACTCTTCCAATTGATGAATCAAGCAATTACTTTAGAATTTATTTTTATTTCAAATATAAGCATTTTTAAGTTATACATTTAATCCACAGGAAATTGTAGAAATTTATTCTTCAAATCTTCAAAATTCAAAAAGGAAATACAACAAAGAAGTTACATATTCAATAATTATGGCAAGAACATAATATGGATTAGAAAAACCATTAGTTATCTCCATTACAACAAAGATTAATAATTGACAACAACTTCTGATACTGTTATTGAGATCATAATTTATTATGTACTTTTTTTTAATTATCAAAAGTATGTTTTTTTATATCTGTAAATCTACAGAAAATATGAATAATATTAGTTTCTTCAACAATAGAAAATACAAGTAAAAAAAATTAAAAAACAGAAATAATCTAGTACCAGTCATTTGTACTTTTGATGAAAACATAACTAGTCAATCAGTTGGTGTATTGGCTTCTAGTCCAGCTGGTCTCAGTATACACAAGTTCTAAATAATAAATAAATGTAGAAACAATAAACAAAAAAAATGGAAATCAGGTATGCTTTTCTGTACATAAAACAACTACAGATTCTTATATTTAACAAAAAAGAAGTTATCATTATTATCTCTATATCTATTTTTCAAACAAATAATAAGTATTTGTGAGAAATGTAACTGTTAAATTTCAACTTCTGCAATAACAGGTACAATGTTTAGTATAAACAGAGAATAAACTAGAAACTAGCAACCACACATAACAGTAACAAAATAAATAGATAAAATAACAGAGTTCCAAATTGCTGTACGTAATAAAAAGAAACAACTGTAAAAAAAATTCTACTAGCTTTTAGGTAATTTTTTATAAATTCTGTCACTTTTCTTTTAATATAACATCAAAGGAATAAAAACTAAACAAGCTAATGGGATTATCATAACCATGCTGAAAGAAAATGTTTCTTCTAGGGTTTAAGTAATTCCAGGAAAATCTTTCTCTTTAAAATCTGACATAAAATTTAACTCAAGATTTTTAATCCTTCTGATCAAGTGGAGAGAAAAAAAGTTTTAATTCTTTGTAAACTTTTTTCCAAAATCAATTATGAATACATGTCCAGTATAGAAAAACCTAAATTAACTGAAATCAGTTGGACTCGCTTTACTCCATCCGGTCATGTAGACCTTAAAGGGCAAAAGATCAAAATAAGCACAAGTACATAGAATAATATTTTCCCAAATATAATAAAATTAAATGTAACACTGAAATATTACATTCCTTTTTAAATTATACATTATCTAAGAAGAGAACATTTAACAATAATTCAAAACTACTACGACTAAATTCAAAAAGAATCTATGAATTCAATTAAATGATCAGCTACCTACATGATCATTTGGCAAACAAAAATAAATAAGTGAAATGCTTAAAAACTATTCTTAAACTTCTGGCACCAACAAATAATTCATTTAAATGAGCCAGGAAACTTTTCAAAGTGATGCCACTCTACACTAAAAGAGCACGCTTATTGAAAAAGTAAATTCAGAAACAAATGTAATAATAAACAACACAGTAGAGATTAAATTAACATTTATATATGAATATGAAACCAGAATAACTTAAAAAATAAATTAATATCAAACACTGAGTTAGTTAATAATAGTTAAAATATAAATAAATTTTAAAATTATCATAAGATACTAAATGATACAATTATTATACTAACAAATAAATCGTACAGTCAGTGCAGTTTGTAGCCAAAAATCTAACTTTTTCACATACTAAAATTACATTACCTATTGTTTTAAACCTAAAATATAAGGGTGGTTTGAAAAGTACATGCAAAGTCCAAGAGTTGGCACCACCAGTGCATACAGAGGGGTTTTTCAATTAGTAACTTCTTTTGGAAATATGCACACCAACTTTTGACCTGATCAATTAACATCTTTTGACATCTGTTTGGATTGAGAATATCAAGTGATTTCTAAAAAATGGAAGAAACAGTCTAACGTGTTAATTGACATTACTTTATGTAATGTAATACATATCACCTCGGGAAACTAAAGAAAAACTTGATAAATATTACGGTAAATCTATATCTTCAATTAGAACAGTTTATAAGTGGTTTCAAAATTTTCAAAGTAACCATATGAGCACAAGTAATGCCAGACATTCTGGATCCCTGGATGAGGTCACCACTCCAAAAATGACTAATGAAATTCAAGATAAGGTGTTGGATGACACAATAGAGAAGGTGTATGAAAATATATACTAGTACTGTGGGCATCTCAACGGAACGGGTACATAATATTTTGCATCAACACTTGAACATGAAAAAGTTATCTGCAAGATGAATGTTGCAACTGCTCACATTTGATCAAAAACAAAATTGCTGTGAGGTATTCTATGAGCAGTTTGCAGCTGTTTCAGAGAAATCCATAGGATTTTAAGCATCATTTCATCACTGTAGATGAAACATGGATATCCTAATACATGCTGACCAAGGAACCAGACAATGGGTTGTCAGTGGGGAATTAGCACTAAAGAAGGAAAAGGCTGTTCCTTTGTCTGGGAAGATTATGGAAACTGTCTTCTGGGTTTCACAAGGGATAACCCTCCAACTATTTAGAAAAAGGTTCAACGATTACAGGCAAATACTATGACCCACCGGGTTGGTCTAGTGGTGAACGCGTCTTCCCAAATCAGCAGATTTTGAAGTCGAGAGTTCCAGCGTTCAAGTCCTAGTAAAGCCAGCTATTTTTACACGGACTTGAATACTGGATCGTGGATACCGGTGTTCTTTGGTGGTTGGGTTTCAATTAACCACACATCTCAGGTATGGTCGAACTGAGAATGTACAAGACTACACTTCATTCACACTCATACATAACATCCTCATTCATCCTCTGAAGTATTATCTAAACGGTAGTTACCAGAGGCTAAACAGGAAAAAGAAAGGCAAATACTATGCATTATTAGACAATTTGAAAATCGAGCTCCATGATTGGGCTACAAAAAAGTCCTTTTCCATCACGATTGTACATCTGCTCACTTCTCTGCAGTTGTGGCTGCAAAACTGATAAGAGTGAGGATTTAAACTTGTTTCAGATGGCCCCTATTCTTCAGATTTGTCTCCTTTGGACTGACTACTAGTTCCCCAATATGAAACATTGACAGAAACAGGAAGGAGCTTATATTCAAACAAGGTGATAGCAGGAAGAAATGCCTACTATGCCTGTTATTAGTTGGAAGAATCCTATTATTTAGACAGGATCAACAAACTGAACAGTATTGTATGCAATATATATGCTTAAAATGCGGCCGTTGAAAAATAAAAAAGATTTACCTTTAAAAATTACGTGATTTTATTTTTCCATGGTTTTTATTATTTTCATTTTTTCAAACCAACCTTGTGCAATAAATAACAACACACACAACTGTCAAATGCAATTTTGAATTTAGAAAAAATATTAATTCCTTTACTATAAAACATACAAACTGATAGAAAATAAAAAATTGGTAAGAACATTAAAAAAATACACCAACAATTTTTGTTATAAAATTAAGTTTTTAAATAACAAAATTAGCCGCAAAAGAACCAGAAATTAAAAAATATACTATTACGCACTTCAAGTTAGCACCAGATTAAAAAAAACCTCTTACCAACAGATAATCCTTAGTTTGAAACAAATTTGACAGTATTAACAAGTTTTGAATTAATTTTAGTTTTATAAAAATTTATTTATTTTTTATTTGTATTTAAATTGGATAAGCACAAAAATGGATTCAATATGAAAAGGAACAGCTCACAAAAAGCACTCAAAACTTGAAAAAACACTCAAAAAGTGAGAAAGCTTACTCTTGATACAAATAAGAAAATTAATACAAAAATTGATGTTCAGTAACTTGATGTTACTGAGCAAGTAAGGCAAGGTTGTCAAAACTATGGAAAAATACACATTATATTTTTAATTATATTTTCCAATTAATTTTCTTAAAATTTCAAATAAAAATAAAAATAAAATCAGTGTGACAACAGGCTGTTATCATTATTCCAGAACAATCCAATACTAAAGAATGATGGTGACAAAAACAAAATTATATATATATATATATATATATATATATATTCAATTCAGCTACATGACTGCATCTTTCTTTGTTAAAAAATATCTTCTACGACATTATCCACAAGAAGCTTCTTACCAGAGCACCAAGAGGAACTTCGTCTAAATATAAAAAATAATCAACCATAATCAAATGCACCTAGTTCTCTCAGTAAGACTTAAAAATGATAGAATGTCTAAATACATTGAACTGAGAAACTGAAATTTTTTTCAAGTCTCTTAAAAAGTCATTTGGTCGACAGAACTGAATTTTAATACAAAAATCATATTTAGAAGTAGTTCTACTATTAAAAACCTGTTCTTTTGATATTTGGAAGAATGAAAGAAACAAAAACATAACAAACAAGTATCAAGACTGACTGATACTGTTTAAGGTCAGTACCATAATAAAATAACAAATTTTGGTAATTTTATTATATGAAATAAAACAGAAGGAAATAAAATGCCAAATTAAAAAAAGGGTCTAAATAAGGACTGATTTTTTTTTTAATATTCCTATAAAGGGATAATGTATTTAAATGATATTTTCTTTTTTTTCTTTGAAATTCATCTAATTAGAAATACTAGAAATGATGATTAGGAGAAAATAAAATCAACACAGCAGACACCACTTTACTTTTAGGAAATCTAATAGCGCAGTTTTAGACAATGATAAATTTAGAAATTATAACACAATTAGCTTTCCTTACACAGAAGTAACTAACTATTGAAAGTAGTTTTTACTTTTTTGGCTTTCATAATGTGGAATGGCAGTATCATAGAACATAGTGAAGAACGAATGGCAAAAGTTTTAGTACCCAGTTTTTTTTTAGATTTCTTGACACCTTGAGGACTCAGATTACAAGAATTACTAGGACACAATTCTGTATTTATGATTTTACATGATGGGCAATCATTTATCACTTCCTCTCAAAAAGGTTAATGTACAGCTGAAAAATTTGATTCAATCTCAAATGTATAAAGAGAATATTATATTTTTATAAAATTGGACCAGAGATTTGGGTAGTCGTTTCTAATCCATAGTGGATTATTGATAACCAACAAAGTTTTGCAATAGCAACTTTTTCAAATATTATTTGTTTTTTTAGAACCATTTGTTTTTGTAGGTAATAATCAATAATTATATAACTTAATAACCAACAAGCTCAATCAGCTAAAATTGATTTCTAATAGCTAACTGATAAAGGCTAGGGTAAGAACAACAATCATAAAATAAATTGCACATTTAGTTTTAACTAATGTTTATGAAGACATTTCACATGATTTAGTTATTCCTAGAACCTCCTCTCAATTTATGCAAGAACTATCTTCCTGATAAAAGTTTAATGGTTAGTTTGGAGCTAATCAATTTTTCTGTAAAGAAATTAAAAACAAATAAACATCAAATTGATAATCTTTGTTCCCTTAAATAGTTATGTCAAAAATCATAACATCTTTCAATAACTAAGCTACAGAGGTTTTTAATGAATTTTCTTTAGATGCACCTCAGATTTACCAACTGGGTAAAACAACCAATTTTTAACAAGGAAAAGGATTTAATTTATTTTTTTAACAAAACTGTTTAATAATTAATAACAGACAAATTACCACATTTATTCTCATAAGCTCTCAACATTTTTCATGAATTTCCTATTTAATAAAATGTTGAGGTAAAGGTCTTAATCCTATCATTGTAATGATTGAATGATTACTGCAAGAAAGATGTATAATATTTGATTACTATTTTACATGTCAGTGTCATACATGACAGCAACTATTAAAGGTTTAACACAAACAGGTACAGCATGTAAACAAAGATGAATTTTATTATAATATCCACATCTGCCACTACAGGAAGAGTACAAGGGTTAATACTGTTATGTCTCAATTATTAGTTCTTTATTCTGTAACAAAATAAATAGAATGAAACAAGTACATTCCAGTTTTTGGTTTTATTCATTCCAAGTGAATTTTCTTCACATTTTTCATTTACCTTTCAGTACACAATTGATTTCAAACTTGTAAATGTGTCACATCTCAGTCACATTCTTCTTCTTTTTTAAAAAAATTATTTTTGATTAAAAGTTACGGTTTCAAATAAAAAGAAAAAAAACCTTGTTCAATTACATTACCAAAGAATTAAAAGTTGCGTCCTATTCAAACTGTTGATCATGATAAACAAAGGTATGCTGCTAAACTTCCCATTTTAGCAACTGGACCAAAACTTTCACATTTTGCTATTTTCAAGCAAAAGACTTTGCCCAAAGAAAATTTCCCAAAGGAGAATTATTTAATGTAATGAATATGGATGACGGTATACATTTAATGGATGAATGATAGAAATTAATGTGATTTCCTAAACTCAAAAGCTTGAGAAAAGTAAAATCTATATCCACCCCTGGATATATATATTTTTTAACTAAAAATATGAAAAATTCATTATCGAAGAATAATTCTGAATTAGTCATTTTTATTCCAGGATTAATTTTTCTCTTTCAATCTTTAGATGTACGTATTAATAATACAACTTTTAAAGTTAAATTAAAAGAATTTTTTTCTTCTTGGATGGCAAACAAGATCATTCATTTACACTCACTGAACGACGAATTACAAGACCAACTCTCTCCGTGGTGTGAATGTATATTGATTGCATGGGAAAATATATCTTCAGAGCTAATGATTAAAAGCTTTAAAAATTGTTAAATTTTAAATAATACGAATGGGGCGGAAGATGATATCCTCAGTGAAAATGAAGAGGATGAAGGCTGATTCTGAATCTGGATGTGAAAGTGAAGGTGACTAACTAAAGCTTAGCAATTGTAAATCATTAATAACAATCCATTCATAATAATACCAAAAAATAAATCTGTGAAACTGAATGTTTTTTATTTTTTAATAATACCAAATCTTCCATCTATTTAAGTTTTTACGTGTAAATGAGTATATATTCAAAAGTTTTTGTTTTTTCTCATTAACCTTAATAGTAGCCAGTGGGTCTTATGTGAATAAATACGGAATTATTTTTCAGAGGAAAAAATAGTTTTTAATTTACATTCAAAACAATATCATAATATCACCCAAAAACAGAAAAACTTCATTAATTTTTAATGTAAAGAAATAAACACGGTACCAAAACATAATGATTTTTACCTCTTTCATCAAGATGTTGTTGTAATAAATCCTCCATTTCATCCGACTCGGCAATATCCAGCGGTAAGTCACCATCATTATTAACTGCAGCTACATCACCACCATTCTCTATCAAATATCTGATAAAAAAAAAGGCAAAAACTATAAAACCCAAAAAAAAACACATAAGATCACTCCAAATTTATATCTTACAGAAAGTGTACTAAGATGAAGCCAACAAGAAAAAATAAAATTATCTGATCAAGAAGATACAAAAGAATTTAAAAAGTAAAAATGAAAAAAATATATATAAGAAATTAACAAATAAATGTCTGACCTTAAATCATTAAAGTACAGACCCCTACAGTTTTTCATATGCTAATTATTAAAATACAAAAAAGAAAGTAAAACATCTTAACATATTAAACACCTGCAATCAAAAATGTGCTCCATGTAAGCGGGTATCGTGTTCTATTATCAAAAAGGCAGTTGTAATAAATGAACTTTAATAGAATACATCAAATATGTTACAGATTTAACAGCATATCATGTAAAAAATGAAAGTGACATTTTCAAAATTAGAAGACATGAAAGGTCACAATAAGGAATCATTTTTAATAAGCAAGTCTCAGCAAAAGATCTCTGATCTGAACAGTCTTTGACAAGTAGCTGAATAATTTTTTATTAATGAAAATGACCATAAAGTTTGACACCACAAAAAAAATATAAACCTAAAAAATTCTGTGATGACAATATTATAATCAAAACACTTTCATGTATGTTAAAACAAATTTGTAATTATGGCTTTCATTATAATTTGCCATTCTTGACAATAATTACAAAATACCACACCATGCAAATTTAAAGTAAACAAAATTCTGCGTTGCTTCCCTAAACACAGCATACAGGAGTAAATATGATCCATCCACAGATACGAAACTTAGTTACCAAAAACGGAACTAGCAACACCAAGACCCTTTATCTATCACATTCATATTGTAAGAATAAATAAATAAAACATTTGCTATAATAACTTCACTTTTGTATTCAAATTATAATACAAAGTAGATAATATATCAAGATGTCCCACATCTTTATTAATTGTAGTTGCAAAGGTATCAAAAAAACGATACAAAAAATACAAAATGTATAAATCATAACATAAACTTTAACCACAACATCACTTAATTAATTAACAAATAAGAATTATTAGGTGCAACTACATAACTTCATTTAAAACAGTATTCATGAACAATGATCCAAAATTTGAAACGATCAGGGAATAGTTTGTGAATTAGAATCAGTCAAAGGCCTTCCAAATCATGCTCAAACAAGACCTTTTTCAGATTGGCCTAAAAAAAATGTCAAATAAAAACCGTTTAAAAAATACTTAAAAGCACATAAAAATATACGGGCTAAATTTTTCTATACACTAAACAAAAATCTGACAGCACCTTTATGAATTGTTTATACAGAAAATTGCTATATAATCAGTACATAATAAATATTGATTTGAATTTTTAAGATTTCAGAGGACAAGATTTCTAAAATAGTAATGATAATTTGTCAACTAAACTTAAGATTTTTCTCTTTCCTCTGAATGAGATGGCATGAAAATGTTATTTACAAATTAATGATTTGAATACTATTAACACAGGACATAAAAACAACTATTTCCCGTATCTTATGCTGTAAATTAAACTTGAAAGTAATTAAAATAAAAATTTGGTCTTCATAAGGTTTATCCTTCATTAGAGAAACATTCTGTCTGTTACCATTTAAAGATAGATTTTTAAAGATTATTTAACCATAATTTAAAATCAAAAATACCCTTTTTACAATGAAAAAAAATTAAAATTAAAAAAAAATAATGGAAAATTTATTTTGATCAAAAACAGGTGAAAAATTAAGCATAAAACAGTCAGCAGATGGTAAATGTAATTGGTACAACTGGAAGGATGTTTTTCCCCCCCAAAAAAATTAAAATTAATTTTTGTATATTTTTTAAAAATCATTCAATGTCAGACAAAGTTGATCAGACTACAAATTATATGAGAAAAGTATTGTTCCTCTAATTTTAGGTCCAACAACTTTACAAGTGAATTCCTCTCACATTTCAATCCAATATACATTTTAATCTTTAATTTCCTATCAATTTTAGGAGCGACTAAAACAGATTATTTCCAAACAGAATGACTAAAATTTACATTTTCCATGTATACAATTGTAATTTTTTCTTTATTTGCCAAACATGTTCAATTTTTCTAGGGAAAATTCAAAACTATCAAAACAAAACATATTCCAGCAAAGATTAGATATTACTGATTTCCAGTCAAATATTTTCAATTTAACAAAGAAAACTAAACTCAGATGTGCTTAAAAACAAAACAAAAATTAAATAACACGGAAAAGAAAAGTAAGGAGTTCAAGATAAATAAACAACATTGATACTTACTTAGCTATACTGATAAAACCACAAGAAGCTGTAGCATGTAACGGTGTCCAACCTTCATTATCACCTCTATTTACATCGGCACCTCTGCTAACAAGGAATTCCACCATGTCCAAATTGTCATCTATACACGCCTAACAAACAAAGGAAAAGAACAATGAAATCAAGATAAAATTATTAAACAATAATATCAATGTATATTAACTAAAGATAGGCAACAGAAACTGATCATTTTTTCAGTCTGTATTATACATGGCACATTCCAGAATGACTGAGTGAAAGCAGAGACATGGGGACAATCACTAATAAAGATTAATTTAAATTACATGCAAACCAATATTTCATATATTCATAAAACTGCAATGGATGTAAAATGTTTTAGGTACTTACATATTAGCATCACCGCGGCTACAGCTTTAGGTTATGTTGACTTCGTGTACTGACAAAATAACTATATACGTACTTCGTACGTATATCAAAATAACCTAACTAAATTTAACCTACGCTCGCTTCGCTCACTAACCTCGGTACTTACGTATTAACGCCACCGCAGCTACAGCTTTATTTAAAAACAAAGAAGTCAATCGGATTTCGGTGGATTAACATTAACTGGATTTTGGTGCTATAACCTGTATTGTATTTCGGTGCTATAAGTTGTATATATTATGCATATTTAATGGTTATTATAAGAGGTTAGCAAGCGAAGCGAGTGTAGGTTATATTTAGTTAGGTTATTTTGATATACATACGATTTGTCAGTACACAAAGTCAACATAACCTAAAGCTGTAGCTGCGGTGGCATTAATACACAAGAACCATTTTTGAATTCAATCCTAAAAAAGCAGTTTTAGTGGCATACCTGTAAAATAATCCCAATCAATGGTATACCTGCTCACACACTGATTTTGTCTCTTCATTATTAAGAATTACTGGATAAATGGACACGGTTTCAACAGAATAAACTGGCTGAAGAACATGAACAGGGTTGTAAATAGTAAATAAATTGTATTAACAGAAATTCCAATGATACTTGTGTTAATCAAGGAGTAGAATTTTGTAAATGTAAACATTTAAATCATGTAACACCACTTAAATAAAAAAATTGTTCATTGTTAATCAGTCCTTTTGCATTAATTCTGATATTGATCATTCAACATCAAGAAAAATAAAAAAAAATTGTAAATCTTGTTTTCTACCAAGTTTATGATTGCAGGAGACATTCAAAGGATCACAGAACTCAAAAACAAGTTATACATCTGCTTACCTGGATATGAAAAATATTATTTATGTATAATCCACTGCGGATTTTAATAACTTAATAACCATTAAATTCATAAGAAATGAGCACAGAAATGAAAACAGTCAATTGCGTAAACCCCTTCCTCCAAGTCAAACAGATCTACAGTTTTTCCAAAAGTTCATAATCAGAGAAAACTGACCTGTACAACAAGCAAACAATATCCATCACTAGTGGATCGACTTAAAAAACAAATGAACCAACGAGCAAAAGGGACCCTGCAGATATTAAGAAACAAATAAACACAGTTTTACACAAAATGCGTAAGAATTTTTCTTTTAATATTTATGTATATACAAGTGCCATTCAGAAAGTTCTAAGCCTGACAAAGGAATAACAAGATTTTTTTCAGAAATTTTTATTTTTCAATGAAGTCATTTTCAATGTGAAATTTGATATGTTTAGACTAATGACTTTCCCACTTTCATTAATTCAATCAATAAAATGCAATCTGTCCATTTTAAATGGCAGTGAAAAATAAGCGATTGTCGGTATTTACCAAATCGTTTGAAGTGAATCTTCTTCCACCGAGCCGTTTCTTCAAGTTTGGGCGAGGAAGTAATCGTTGGATGCCAAACCCGACTAATAAGTACAGCTGAAGCACTTTAAAGTAAGTTCATGGATTTTGTCAGCAACAAACCAAGACTTGTGGGCAGAAGCATTATGGGGTGAATGAGCATTTCTTTTTTTGCCAGATGTGGACATTTACCCTGAACAGCACCCTTGTTGAAGATTTTTGTGATGATTTCACCGATTATAGCAGTTTTGGGGCATCCTGAATGTTCATCATCTTGAATAGATGTACAACCATGTTTATATTCAGGACCCAACTTTAAAATGGAAATTATTTATTTTTGTAAAAAGGTACTTTATTAACAGCTTAAACTTCAATTTGATCTATTTTTCAGGAAATATTAAAACTTGTTTGCTTTATTCTATTGCAACAAACAAACATTTTTGTGTAAAAACAATTCATCCAATGATAACCCTAACCAAAACGGCTGTCATTTTATGTTGTCATGAGGAGTTTAAAAAATTACCCTACAGAACACTCCAAATATTAGTTTCATACCTGAAAAATAGATCGTTATGAGGTATCAACATTGAGTAAAATTTCATTTTTCTATTTAACAGCTGAAAAGTTAAGATAATTTATTAATAATTGTTTATATTTATTAATGCTGTTTTATATATATTAAATATATATATATATATATATATATATATATATATATATATATATATATATGAGTGTATGTGTGTGCAAAGTAGTGTGCAGATTAATCCGAAAACACAGTTGTTATTCAATAAAAAATAACTTCATACCTGTACAATTAACAAATATCTAGTAATTAATATGTTCTCCTTTATTCTAAATTATTTCATGTACAATTTGGCATCGATTCAACAAGCATACTACACACTTTTCTGATTTTTTCATCATGAAACCATACCAATATTATTGCTTCAATGAGGTCAATTTTTGTGGTACAATTATTTTTGAGATTCGTTTTTTTTACTATTGCCCAAAGATTTTCAACTGGGTTTAAGTCTGAGAAATTGCCTGGCACGGGAGCACTTTGTTTTGTTTTTTTAAAAAAAATTTCACTTTTTTGTCAGTATGGTATGGCCACAAATCTTGTTGGAACACTCCATTGCCTTGCGGGAATTTTTTTGATCACATCCCTTTCCTTCAAAATCTTGATATACCCATCACTTTTCAACATACCATCTACTGGAAGTAATGAACAAGCACCTTCAAATGTGTAACAACCTCAAAACATTATTTTCTGTAGATGTTTAACTGACTGTTGGATATGGTGATGTATTTTCATCTGCTGTTTTTCTAACATATGGAACCTTTGCTCCTGAACAAAAAAATGTGACTCCTAGAACAACATACCATTTTTCCAGTCTTCTTTGATCCAGTTAGCTTTGGCCCAAAAGAGCCTCTTTTTCCATATTGCTGGTGTTATAGTTGGCTACTCTTTAGCTAGTCAACAAGCTTTCTGTTAAACTGCAAGAAATCGGTGTCTAATAGTTGTGACATGTATATCTGTTCCATTGGCTGCTAATTCTCGATTTAGGTCCATAGCAGATAATTCTGGATCAAGTTAATTTTTTTCTCACTAACAACCAATCGTGTAATGCAATCATTTTTATTTTAAGGTATAATTTCCTTTCCTTTGAGGTGAAAAGAAACTAGTCTCTTTAAATTATTTTAAATTATCATTCACTGTCCCTAGTCTACACCTCACTCAGAAGCTATTTGCCACTGTGTCATACTGGTATGCTCAAAAAATGAAACAATTTTTGAACTCTTTCTTGGAGTTATGTCCATTATTATACATTCAAGACGCAGAAAGAAAAAAAAGAAAATATGATTCTGCAATAAAAAATGAAATAAACTTTCACAAAACGCTATTTATAACATGAAAATTGCTAAATAACCTCACATTACAGAGACAACTTAAAGAATGGGTGTGGTCAAGAAATATAGCCACAATATAGAAACAAACAAAAAATTCCGTATTCGGTTTAATTAGCACGCTACTGTAGATAAATATACGTATTTATTATATCTGTAGAATATATACAACTCCACATGATTTAAATGAAATTAAACAAGAGACAGGCAAGACCTTTCTCACCCACTGAAACGGGTGGAAGTAAAAAGTAAAAAAGGATAGCGTCCTTTAAATATTTAATGTAGGAAAATTAACTTAAAAAACTATAATAATAATAATTACTTTGAAAACACACTCAAAATTAAAAAATAATGTCTTTTCAATGATTATTTTAACTTCGCAGTAAACCAAAAACCAATTTCTTAACTTGACGCCGAATTTAAAATGTCGAAATTTAAGGAATTAAAAAATTATATTATTTTACTGTCCATTATTTTATAATGTTTGGCATTAATGTTTATGTTAATAAAAACAAGCCAACAAATATGATACCAGTTGGAAAAATAATTGCAAGAAACTACGTAAAAGAGTGCTGTAAGAGTACAAGAGTGCTTATGCTATCGAGCGTAAGCTAGCTGAAATGAAGGTTTTAAGTATCACTTTTTATTGTAAGTTTTCCAACGACGTGTGTTTAAATTTTCTTTGAAAATCCTGTGAATGTTTACACAACATCGACTGTTAAAAATTACGTTATAATGATCCAATAACAAGCAATGACGACGACAAAAATGAAATCATCAAATCGCCTAAATAAACAACAATACAATTTGTATTAAAAAAAAAGTCGTAAGTCACCCGAAAAAATTTACAACAAAGGACCTTTCTCTACAAATGGTAAACAAAACTGTCGAAAAAGTAAAACTGAACATATACACACATAAGGAAAATAAAATTACACGCGGGTTTAATCGAGAACCGCCTCCTCTTTTTCAAGTGTTGAAAATGACATAAGCGCGTAATAATGTACGTAGCATATATATGACTCATTCATTAATGAACACATAGTATTAGAAAAAAAATACTGTATTTCGACGACAGCGTCACATGCACGTGAACAAACGCATAAACATAAAATACAACTAGTAAAACCGATGAATTAAAATAGTTGAACGCTGTCAATATTGGAACGAATCCAGTGGAAACAGATCCGATCCGATTATTATCGTTTATTCACAATAATAACGGAAAGAACATAAAGGCGACAGAGCTCCTTTCCAATCATCTGTTCCATTAATAAGATGTTAAAAAAAGTTACGTCGCAATAACAAATCGTAAATATAGCCGCCCTACAACAAGAATACATACATTCCACCAAAACGATTTACTCAAGGTCTTATACCGAATTAATCACAAGAAGAAAAAACTTTAAAAAATGTTAGTAATGAAATGCGAATAAAATTAATTTAAAACAAAAACAACGAAAGCAAATATGTTAAAACTAAATCTAATATAACTCTTACATTAAACAAACCAAATTATAATTATTACATTTACTTTCTGATTGTTACAGAATGCAATATAGAGAAATAGCTCGCGCAATGTTTCGTTTAATATCTCCAAAAAACGGGTATGCGAAGAAACTTTGGAAGTTTGATGAATGATTTTTATACATGGGACATCGATTCAATAAAATATTTGAAAAATACGATGACGGTGAGGAAATAATGTAAAATGTATAGGATCTCCAGAAAAATTTTCAGAGTAAATTTTTTTTCTTCGCTTTTTATTACTAACATTTATAAAAACAATTTTTTTATTTTTTGTTTTAAACAAGCTGTTTCGTACAATATTTAACTTAAACTAATTTCAATAAGGGTAGATTTTCACTAATTCTATTGTAATCTAATAGTTCATTATCATAATATAAATATCTTATTATAAATAAAGTAAATTATCTAATAGTTAAATATTATAGTTAAAAGTCTGATTTATGGTGTTGAAGTTATAATTTGATGAATATCTCAAAAGAAACTGAGAAGGTAACGAATATCATTAGCTGCTTTTACCTCCGAAGATCACAAATATGAAAACTTGACATTTGGTTAACAACGAAAGATCCAATAACACTACTATATACATACATTAACAGAATTGGACTTTTACCTCCGCTTATTTATTTATTTATTAAAAAAATTAATTTTTTAGCGGGTGACAAAAAGCAAAGCCTATCGGAGATACAACCCAGAACTTTCCGGATGAAAGGCAGAGCGCTATTACTTGACTAAGGAGATCGCCAACAATTAATTAAAATAAACATTAAATTTAAAATTAAAAATTCAAAATAGAATCAAGAAAGGCTACTTTTACGTAATCAGAATAATAAATATTATAATCTAATAAATCAATCCAATTCATAGGTAATTTTTTTTTAATTCCGGGACCACCGTTAGGTATTGCTTCAGAGGATGAGATGAATGATTTGTAATGTGTGAAAATGCCATGCCTGACCGGGATTCGAACCAGGGACCTCCGGATGGAAGGCCGAGACGCTACCACTCGCACCACGGAGGCCGGCGAAATTGTTAGGGTAGAAAAATTGTAACCTACGCACAGGACTTACACATTTGGATGTGAACATACGCTTTTACAAATCGTTTGATCGGTTTCTGTACCCGAAAGATGAACTCCCCTATTTAAATCTTCAAAACAATTTATTCTTAAACTCCCAACGGAAAAATATTATTAATCTCGGACAAGTTTCTGCAGAAATAAATACCGGATAGTTTATACTTTTTGTCTAATGAATAACATCTTTAATTTGAGCTTTAGTATTTTAAATTTAATTATTATTTGTCAAAGGTTGTTTGTGCAACCGTAGACTCCTATTTCTGTAATACAAGATAATTTTCCCTATCTCTTTTTTGGATTTTTTTTTGTAATTCGACGGGTAAAATATAATAGGAGCTTTGCAGACAGGTATATAATTTAATCGAATAATTAAATAAACAATTATGTAATTAAAAAGTTTCAGCAAAAATAGAAAAACGGGATATGTATTAACTGTTGTTTTTCAACAATAATTGTAACAGCGATCATAAAAACACACATAGATTTAAATAAAGAATGCTGCCGGAAAACGTATAAGACCGTAAATTATTTTTTTTAGTTTAATTCTATCAAATCAATATGTACGAGGTCTGTAAATAAAATGAAACTAATTGTTTTTGGCAGCCAAAGTGGCCACACTGTAAAGTTACTAGTAAATATATGGTTATAAGAACAGCTGATTTATATTAGGTATTAATATTTTTAGTCTATTGTTGCCACGTGAGACGTAACCAATCTTTTCGTGAAACGAGTTTTTGTTGTGCGTCACAAAAACGAGTGATACTAATTATGAGCAACGTTGTGCAATCAAATTTTGTGTTAAACTTGGTGAGAATGCTACTGAAACTTTTCAAAATTGAAAAGGGCGTATGGAGATGACGCTCGGTCACGAGCCTAAGTCTTCAGGCGGTTTAAATCATTTTCAGATGGCCGGGAATCAGTTGCGGACGATCCACCCTCTGGAATACCGTTAAAGTCAAAAAGTGACGACAATGTTGAGCGAATCAGAGACTTGAACCGTACGACCGACGATTAACTACGAGAATAACTGCAGAACAATTGAATTTGAACCGTACCACAGTCCATCAAATTTTGACAAACGAATTGGAAATGAACAAATTTTGTGCAAAATTATTCCCAAAAAACCTCACTGCTGAATTGAAAAACAACAGGGTGGAAGTGTGCCGCGATCTTGTAGAACGAATTGAAACTGATCTTGATTTTCTAAAAAATGTTATTACTGGTGATGAATCTTGGATATTTGAGTACGACCCAGAAACAAAACGCCAGATCAATGAGTGGAACACTTTAACTCATCACGTCCCAAAAAAAAGCAAAAATGAGCAAATCAAAACTACGCTAATTTGTTTCTTCGATAATAATGGCACTGTCCAAAAGGAGTTTTTGCCTAAAGGACAGACTGTAAATCAATATTTTTATCGAGAAATTCTTGGAAGATTGCAGAAAGAGTTGCTTGCGTGAGACCACCATCAAAGCCAAGAGGATGCTGTATCATGACAATGCACCTTGTCACACTGTACTCTCAATTAATGAGTTTTTGGCAAACAAAAACATTCCTATAGTTCCTCAACCACCTTATTCACCTGACTTGTGTCCCTGCGACGTTTTCCTGTTCCTGATTTTGAAAATCATCTCAAAGAACACAATTTTGGAACAGTAGAAAACATAAAAAAATGTAACCGACCATCTGAAGAATATTCCGGTTTCTGAGTTTCAACACTGCTATGAAGAGTGGGAAACCCGTTTGAAGCGTCGCGTGGCTTCCCAAGGGAACTATTTCGAATGTGATAAAGAGTCCATATGTAAACTGGACTGTAAATAAAAGATTTTTCTGAACCAGTCTCATTACTTCATTTACAGATCTCGTATACCAACATTATTAAAACATAAATGTTTGGGGAGTACCATAAAGATTAAAGTTGTAAGCGATGCCGATCTCGAAAAACAGCAAACCACTCTCGATTATAATACCCGCACTAAGTTTACTAGGATAAGCGAAACATTCCCGTTGCCATTCTTACCGGACGCAATATACTGTTGCACAAAAGCATAACAACATCTCCCCCCCCCCCGAAATACACTCTTATTAATACAACTATCTACACTCTGTGTATACCGAAACATCATTACTCGAAATTTAAGCAAATGCGACCTCATAAATCCTCAGGAATCTGAAAATCATAAATAATGATATACATAAACAAAGCGACAATCGGTGTAGCCCTCTCTATAAATACGATCGAAAAGAGAAACGACACTGGGTCTTTGAATCAATAATCTACCGGTAATATTTATAACCAAGCGTTTTTATTCATTTGATCAAACACAAGAACTTCAAACGCTCAGATCATTGGCCGACTTATTAAAAACATTTCAATAAAATAGATGATTTCAAAAAATGTTACTATTTTTAAAACCGCAAGATTAATTTTAAAAAGAAGAATCTGTCTGGTGACAGACAAAGAGAAATTAAAATTATTTCGAAATCTTTTCCCACTCCAAAAGTAAACTTTGAGTTTTGACCCAAAACTGTCCAAATACAATTTTAAAAGTAACGCATAACATCGTGAACGCTCGTAAAATAGATAACTTGCGAAAAGACCTGACCTCTCAAAATTCCCATAAATAACATATATAAACACTTAAAAAGTCTACCGATGATAAGAAAACATTTATTTCTGTGTTTAATTCGAAATCGAACACGATCACTCCATTAAGCGACAGGAAGTACGAGTACAAGATAACCCGTTCAAAAATAATAAAAATTTAAAAGCGATATTAAATAAGGACTATTATTAGTCCTACTACCTACTAGTTAAATCCAATAAGGACTTAACTATTAGACCTACATATCGCTTATAAAATTTAAGGGAATCACAGGACAAATGTTACTGGCAAAAATTACATCGATCGCACATCGCAACCGAATCTGTGTAAGAATGCAGTATTATGGAAGTAGACTATACAAACCAATACCGGAAAACAACGAGAGCGATGAAGGGGGACAAAGTTATTACACAAATACACGCAAAACAATGTAAAACCAAGACTAAAGTCTTATCTTTATAATATGCTAATCGTTTTCTATGTCGCATATCCTATTCTTCGGAGAATTTATAATAAATTCTGATAAATTAGTTTCTATATACGTTACAGTTTTAAATAGTACATACAGAAGGAAAAATTTTAATCCACAGTTTTCTAAAATAAGACTTGCACTACATTTTCCCAAAAAAAAATTATCCTATAGAATATTACGGAGTAAAACACATACGCGTTTTCAGTTCACTATTATATAGCTTTTCTTTTTTTCAATTATTTTAATATTTAAACACTTTAAAGATAAAATTAGTTTTATAATCCTTCTGCGACAACTTTTATTCAAGAGGAAACCTTTTTAATCGGAATACGTAAGAAGTCCTGTTACCGGTTGTTATATTATCGGATCGCTTTCCCGACCGGAAAATCCCAAAAAATATGGTTAAATGCACCTCAAAAAAATCCTTTGTTAGATTAAAAAAATTCTGGTAATCTTTTGTTTTTTTTTTTTTATAAGCGTGATATTCTTCAATTTTTCCCGTTTGAAATGTTTTTAATAAAACTTAGCTTTACGGTGTAAATCATATGAAAACGTTTTCTCGCTTAAAAGAGATATCTCCATTTATTATTTCAAAATATCTTCCTACAAAAGTTTTATCTATTTGTATTGTTTAAAAAACGTAAAACAAAATTTTTGTATACGTTTAGAATCCTACTTTCTACTAAATGACGTAGATAATTCGGTAATTACGCCTACTCACGATCGTTCTATGTCGCGTGAATGCTAAAAATGTATGAAATTAACGTCAACACTTTTCCGTAATCGGTCGTGTAATCGTATTATGACAATATAATTAATTTATCCTTCAGTTAAATTTTTAATTTATAAAAAAAGATTTAAATTTAAATTCTTAATTTACCCTAATTAAGCATTAAAATAAACCGGAAAGCAACATAACGCTTAAATCTAAAACTAGAGTGATAATATAAATTTTAAAAAATAAATAACTAAAATAAGAAAAAATAAATAAAAAATCCTAACAAACACTATAATTATTTTTCATTTATAAAAAAAAAATACAAATAAATTTTGTTATTTTAGAATATCCCAATCGATTTTTTTTTTAATTTAAAATGGGGATCGAACATTTTTCGGCAATCTCTAAATAAGCATCCTAAGTCGAACGAGATTTTTTTCATTTCTGCAGATATTCTTTCTTCGAGTAAATACAGGAAGAAAGTTCTCCCGGATTAATTCGACTATAATTTTTTAATTCTCGACTGAAACGTTCGTGTGAAATTCCTATTTCAAAACATTCCATACAACTCTAGATATGATCGTTCAAAAGATGTCGCTTTTATGAATAAAACGCAAATCGTCAATCGACCGGCATAGGTTTTCTAGAAGATCGTTATGTACCCAATGGCACATGCGGGAACGTTTATCATCAAATATTACGATACTACTGCTACTACTATACTAAGCAAAATTATAAAACCGCACCGCGCTAACACTGACCTTATCCCGTGTAGTCGGATTATTAAAAGAAAATCGAGGTTTTACCTTATAACACGGTTGAAGGAAACCAAGAAGAAACCGTTCGATTTACACAATCCTACAGTTACAATGCTAAGTAAGATTACTTATTTTTTTTAACTTGCCATTAAAATTAAAATGCTTTCAAGATACAACAAAGGAATAACTACCAAATATTTTAACAGATTCAAATAAATAAACTTACTTATTTATAGATATGAGAAAATTAATTTGCACTGTCTTTAAGGAAATTCGATACACACAAAATTATAAAGAGATATGCACGACATACTATGCGATTGCGCGATCGAATTTAATGAACGAGAATGTTGCACGGAAAAGATCGCTGAAGGCTACTGTCGAGCTTTTATGCGTGCCTCGGAAGAAAAATTAAAGCAACATTGTATTAAAGATGTCTTCGTTAACTCTACCGACTCTTTTAACGTAATGAAATTTTTCCGTGCCGGGAAAATTTTCATGAAAATACTTTTAATATAAAGGAAAAGGTAATGAATTATCAGTTTCGATCGAGTAGCCTCATGATATAGTTAACTCTGCGATCATTTTACAATATAAATTTTTATTTTTGTTCTTATATATATATGTAAATATGACTTATTTTTTATTATCGTAATTATTTTAAAGAACGATCGTAAAAAAAGGTTTGTCTTTTTGTGTATAAAAAAAAAAAAGGTTAATGGCGTTTCACGCTCTCGCACTGTCTTAGATATGCGGGCATATTTACTTTACGTAATCGCAAAATGAAATAAATAAATTTATGTCACGAAATCCCCATTAAGGCGCTCCTCACATTTCGAAGTCGGTTTTTCGTAATAAAATATAATTACGTATTTAATCCGTAATTAAGTAACGATAAAGGTAAATAAAAATAAAAACGATACCGGCCGTAAAACGGAGGCAATTTATCGGTACACTATTTTAAACGACAGGAACAGACGTTATACTGAATTTAAGTGATATTAATTAAAGGTGGGTGTACGTAATGTGGGCGGCGATCATTTTTCTAGCGGAGTCTGTCGTACGGAATCGTACTTTAAAATGTGTACTGCATTCTCCCGACCGTCGCCCGCCCCATCGCTTAAATAGTATAATCTATACTCGGTTTATCATCTTCCGCATCGTAACATCATCGTCCTACGCAAGCGTAAGATTAATATTCCTATCGGATACATATACAACAGATATTTTACACCGTACTTCGCACCGATACAACTGCGTACAAACGATTTCGGATATTCGCTACCTATTATCAAGCTTAGCAAAGGGCTGACACAATGACCACAAGCACTTGTCACCGGCTTGGACGATTAGAAGACCTCATTAGAAAACACGGTGCTGCAAGGAAGCAAGAAATCTTGAAACTCGTCTCGGTAGCGACCAGAAATACAAGGAAACACACCGCTAAATTATTACCGGGTGGCTCATCGGAGCGGTGGGCGACATAGTTTTGCCGTTAAAGCCTTGTAACAAAAACGATGACTTGTAGTCGCCTTGTAGATCCCTGTGATTCGTCAGCGCATTCGATCGACGCATTCGTACTTTTCAGAGTCGACCGAGTAGGCTCTGAAAAAATAAACATTTAGGCGTAGTGCGAACCGTTCGTACGCCAGACGATATCGAGAATTTTCGAGCCGCTGTCAAGAGACGCCGCATCGTTCGATTTGTCATCGAGTTATCTGTTATCGTTCTTGCGTTCGTTACAGAACTTTTATTACGGTCAGTGTTAGTCGTAGATCTTCCTTCAACTCGAACGAGATAATTCTGCGAACGAATGCTCGCTAGGATAATAAAATCATTAAGAATCTCCGAATAATTTGTAAAAAAAACAAACCTTCAGCCTACGACAAACCAAATCGAAATAGAGGTTATTTATACAGTTTCAAAAATGGCCGCAGCAAACACCCAGGCAGTGACCTTAAGGTAAATAATTGTAATAGCGGTTACATTTCATCGCAAAAACAAATTTTTTAAGACGGCTCATAAAAATCAAAGATAATTTTTTACTCCTTGAAAATTGGACGAAGAGATTAAAAAAACTTTTTAGGAGATTTTTTTTACAATCTTTCATACGTTCCACACCAGAGTAAAATCGATACCGGTTAGAATGTAGTCAAAAAGGCTATTACTCTGTTTTTTATTTTATTAATCGACCGATTTAATTTTAAAATCATGTTCACAACTTATGATTTTCTAATCTCTTTTTTATTCATTTCATACGTCAGCTGATTCTTCCAAAACATATTTAGCTAAGAACAATTTTCATATAATTGGAGTCGTGAATTAGACCTTCTTAATTTTCTTTTTTTTAAGGCAGAATGCTCTTGATCGTTCAAAATTCTTATTTTCGAAAAATACAAATTACTATGTCGCGAAAATATTTATTTTTAAAAATATAATCCACGCGGGACATAATTCGCATTCTCCCTCGGAGAAAGACTGTAGCGAATATCGTTATAAAAACGCCGTCTTCCTGTTACGAGAATTGACTTCTGCAAGGCCGAATTCGGATAAATCAGAAATCCAGATTAAAAAATTAAAAGATTTATCCTACGCAATGGAGATATCATTTTAATTTTTAATGGATATCAAGCTTAATAAAAAGACAGAAACGTAAAAAATAAATTAATCTCAGAAAGATTTAAAAACATGCTTCTTCAGCTTCATTCTGTACGAATTGATCCCAGAAAATCGGCGCCCCACTGTACATCACTAATCAATAAGTCGCTAAACAACGAATCCTAATACAAAGTTATACAAACAATTCTACGGCAACGCTAGTAGAAAAGGCCTAGCGTACAACAATATATTATGACTACAAGAGTAAGTGTAAAAATACTACGGCCAGACTCGTGTATTATTCCTTTAGAATATATAAAGATACGTATAACTTTCAAATCTCGTTTTTATTTATTACAATTGTCGCTCGATTCTTCAAAAATAAATTAATATAAGAACAATTTCCATACAATGTGGAAACCAGTCGCCGTTTAGATATGCAAAGCACTTCACGAATTCACTTCGGGATAACACTCTTATCGGTACAGCTTTTTTGTTATTTATAAAATATAGCTTTCGAGCTATCGAAAACTAATTAACTTACAACCGATATAATATGATGAACATAATGGCAAAAGCGAATATTTTCAGTCATTCGTATGAATGTCTTCATTTTTTTCGAAACACAAGAGAATACAGCATTAATAGTATTACACCTTCCGAATATGACGAATTCAACCAAAAGTTTACATATCGCACCGTTCATTCATTCTCTCACACACACTCACACACACACACACACACACACACGCACACACAAACAACCTCCCTTTCATATAGGCGCGCGCGCACGTACACACACACACACACAAGTACTTTCTGGTCGTTCTCCGTCTCGGTATTAGATGTTAACGGGCACAAAGGTAGCAACGAGTAGGTAGCTAGCTTCGTGTCACATGTACGTGTGAATACGGTAACGCAACCCTTACCTTGTAACATGATCGTATGCGCGTAATAAAGCCTTCATTTCAGGTATGAAGAAATCAACACGTTGCAAGTAATAAGTATGTAGAGGAACGGGTACGCAGTGATGTGAACCGAAACGAATCATTGTCGCAAAGTAGCGATGTATATCAGTAGGTTACAGTGCATTTTACATTTCGTTTTGATAACGCATTCGTGAAATTAAAATAAGATGAAACCGTAATTTTATACGTTTAACGCGCGCACCATTATCTGTAAGTACTTGGTCATTAGTACATCGACTGATTTTACCTACCAATTTTAGCTACCAACCGCCAGTGGCGGCTGGTAGCTGGCGGTTGGTAGCTAAAATTAGCGGGGTTGTTGCTCCAGAAAATCTTTTTCTGGGCTTTTTCAAGGCCACGGCTAAAGTTCTCTGTAAAATAAAACAATCGAATAAATGAGTCGAATAGAATAGCTGGAAGCAGGATAATAATCTAATTCTACACTTTATCACGTTCAAAAATATAGTACATGATTTTTTAGGCGCACTGTGCTTAAAAACCGTATTCCGTTTAACCGTATAAATAATAAAATGTCAATATAGATTTTTTTTATTGTTATTATTATTAGAAAATAACTTAATAAAATGTCCGCTTAAAAAACACTACAGTCCAACGGTGCTTAATTTATATTTCTACATATAGAGAAACAAATACGTAATTAATTTTTACTAATTACCTTCTCTTTCGCCCTTCCAGCATGTTTTGGACAGATTTAGCGATCAAAGAGCCCTTGCTTTCCGCCATCTTCTGATCACTAATAAAAAAACAACTAAACCGTTTTCATATTCCTTCCACCGACTAAACTAGAAAAGGGAACGAACAAGGAACGTTCCGTACACACGCGGAGTAAAAAAAACTACCTTCCACCAACACGCCAAGGTCGGCACTACGAGAACGACAGTGCTCTCTCCCTCGCAGCCTCGCTTGCAGCTTCCTATGTACGCATGCGCACAACAGCCAAACACAATACCGCTGGAACTGTAAAGCGTTCCATACAAAGACTTTTGTATGTTTTTCATAAACTGGGGGATGTCTGCTGAGATTAAGCTTAGGATTATATATTGTACAAGTATAAAGAAAGAATTAAAGAACATTATGTTAAATGTTATCGATAATATCAAGTGGGAATAGGGGGTGCTTCACCGATCTATAGTTATTAATTTTATCAGATTACCGGGTTTCTTTTTTATATTATCTGAAGCTTCTGGTTAAATTATTTTATTTCAGTTAAAGCTGCCTGTAAGTCGCTCCTGTCCAAATTTAGATCGGCTAGGTTTCAAAAAAACGTTAACTAAATATCGAAGAGTTAACTTCAATTGTATTATGGTATCTAAAATCCGACAAAAAATCTAATCGTCAGTACTAAATCGAATCAAGGACCTGAAGTATAAAATTACGGCTCTAAATAAAAATCGACAAGCGGCTACACGACCGTTAACTTACATTTTTTCTTACGCGTAGAAGAAAATAAAAATGTAAAAATTATCCATAGGTCTGTCTATGTTCATATATTATAATCCGAGACATTTACGTAAAAAAAGAAAACCGTTCGTCGACACTTCATTCTCTCTTGCACAATAAAATCCGAACCTACACGAAGAAACCTGCTGCTCATATTAACGCTTCAATTTCAGACGGATCGGTTCAAAATTAAATTTAAGCTATATCAACTGACCCGACGTTTCTCTTCATAAGCAAATTATGATACCGACCTCAAGTAATACGATCTTTTATGTTATATTTCAGCGATAAAACGGTGAAAACAAAATAAAAATCATCGATTTCTTGACTAATTCGATTTTATACGAATCTCCAAATAAATCTTCAACGATTGCATTCAAGAAACAATTTTACTAGACGAAAAAAAAAAGAAATACTCGTATTATTATCTACAGATTCGTGCACTTTAAAATAATTTTAGGCTAATTTAAAGCGGGAAGTGAATCAAGTAAAGTCAGTAAACTAATTAATTTCTAATTTTTCTTTCCTTAAGCAAAAGTACAAACGCTAGCGAACAGGGTGTCGTGATTCCTAACACTAGACTAGTATGATATACGTCGTACAAAAGAGCAACCAAATTATAACTGTCGATTTATTGGAATCTTTAAGATAGGTAAAGAAGGCAGGGAATTGAATCGAAAGGTTGAAGCACTGTCGGAAACACCATATGGAGAGATGCTGTGGACCAATAATCTACCTTCGACAACCAACATCGCGATAAGAAACAACGCCCGATCAGGTTAATCATAGAAACAGCTCTCGGTAAAACCACCGTCAACAAATTCAAAAAAAGATTATCGTTTGATTATTAAATAATAATTCTCTCATTATTGACCGATGATAACTGAAAAAGAATCCAAATTTAGCGCTTCCTTGTTTTCAATTTAAAAAATTAAAATTTCAAAAGGTCTGTCTTTTTTCATTTTCTGTCAGCCCGATATTTTGATCATCGGATTTACTTAATAATAAACATGTTAAAACCAATCGAAAATTTCAGTTTAAAACAAATAAACGGCTCAAAATCTGCAGTTACAGTATTGTCAGAATATAATACACATCTTTTATATTCTTAATAATAATTTATAAAAACCACTTATCAAAAACTTTTTATACGAGTTAAAGTACTTTCGGATACCAAAACCATCTTCAGGAACTCAAAAACCTTTATATTTTTCTTAAAATAAAAAACTAAAACTCATTACTCGTTATGTAAAATGTAAAAATGTACAACAGTGGTCGTCATGTTTTAAAAAATTATGTCGACTTAGAGTCCAGTCACAATAAAAGTTTTCACCGTTATAAAGATATAAGAAAATATATTACATAGAAGAAAAAAGGTAAATTCAAAAATATATCGTACGAGCGTTATTCAATGTCAATTCAATTTCATTTTTTGGCCATCGAAACAGCATTTCATACTTATAGGTCATCGCACTCCTACTTGAATTTCTATCCGTTTGGCGGATTTAATGGCTTGTGGTTGTCGTGTTTACTTTATATATTCCATTCAAAAGATAAGAATATTCGTATATCCAACTGATAATTACATAACACTGTACAAGGAAGTGGAGCAGACTGTTCATTCGTATCTGTACTTGTCGGTCAATTTACTATGGCTGCATTTAATTAATAATCGACTGAGGCGGATAAAATCGATTTAAGAAATCGGTTAAAAATTTATTTTCTTTACGTAAATTCTTTTTCAGAGTTAAAAATCGTAGGTTAGATGAGTTCGTCGTTATTAAAGAAACAAGATTCATGCGGTGAGAATAAGGTAGAATGATAAAACACTAGGAATACGATAATCCCCAAGTACACTACTTTTTTACCGAAGTGGAAGTGTATTACTTGAGTACTGTAAGTTTTAATCACTAAAAATTTTTATTCTGTGAAAAAAGGGGTTTTAAACACCATTCTAAATTTTCAAGAATTTGTTCTATAAATTTTTCTCAAATTTTACGGCTTCTTAAATTCTTAATTTGTTTTAAGGTAATAAATGTTAAAAAAAGGTCTTCTTTTTATTTAGTATAAAGAATACGTATGTTGCCCGATACGAATCTTCTTTCTTTTTCCTGTTTAGCCTCCGGTAATTAACTTTCAGATAATTCTTCAGAGGATGATATGTACGAGTGTAAATGAAGTGTAGTCTTGTACAGTCTCAGTTCGACCGTTCCTGATATGTGCGGTTAATTGAAACCCGACCACCAAAGAATACCGGTATCCACGATCTAGTATTGAAATCTAGTATTGTAAAAATAACTGGCATTACTAGGACTTGAACGCTGGAACTCTCGACTTCCAAATCGGCTGATTAGCGAAGAAGCGTTCACCACTAGACCAAGCCGGTGGATGCCCGATACGAATCTGGCAACGGTTAACTCCTTTGCCTACACCAAACCCGGTATTTAAATATAAAAAAATTTGTTCGATTAATAAATTCGCTTAATTTTTAATTTACAATTCAGAATTTTAGCACAGCCATTAGATTCTCAGTTATCTGTGCGAAATCATACGTCGAAAAAACACTACCTTTTTTTAATTTAACTAGTTGCGTTGCTTACTAATTTTTTTTCAAAAATGCAAAGTATAAAATTCGTATTTTTGGTACTCAATGTATTTAACACATTATCAAACGAATTAATAAACTTTCTTACAAAATTTAAAAATCTATCTTCTTATTTTTGCCTTGTTTGTAAAAAAACGTAAACATTTCATTTTTTCGACATTCTCAAATTAAAGGAATATCTAAATATTTTCTTTTATTTTTTCATTTTTTAAATATTTGTTAATAACTGCAGCTACTTATTCGACGTCCATTCTGCTGACCGGTTTACCAATACTGACAAATTCTGATTTGCCAATTTGGTATCCTACTCCGGTCTCTCTTTGGTCCCTTCTCAACTTAGTCGACGGCAACTTTTCTTTTCTTTTTCCTGTTTAGCCTCCGGTAACTACCGTTTAGATAATTCTTCAGCGGATGAATGAGGGTGATATGTATGTATGAGTGTAAATGAAGTGTAGTCTTGTACATTCTCAGTTTGACCGTTCCTGAGATGTGTGGTTAATTGAAACCCGACCACCAAAGAACACCGGTATCCACGATCTAGTATTGAAATCTAGTATTGTAAAAATAACTGGCTTTACTAGGACTTGAACGCTGTAACTCTCGACTTCCAAATCAGCTGATTTGGGAAGACGCGTTAACCACTAGACCAACCCGGTGGGTTAGTCGACGGCAACTAATTTCCTAATGCGTAACGCGCCTAAATCTAAATTGCATGCACACACATCTCTGTAATTACTTTTCGTAGAAATATCGGTCATTATATTAGTTCGGCTACAAATTCAGTGCTGTAAATTAGATATTAAAGTGAAGTTATGACAAGCAGTTTTTACTGCAAATTTTTTTAATTTATTATCACGCAGTGTACGCGAGGGGGGGAGTTAAAAGGTTGCCAAATTCGCATTCGATCTACTGTTTTTCCCTGCAAAGAAAATATTTACTTTAATACTAGAAAGGAATCTGGCAACATTCGGTCCCATTCACCACCACGTCAAGCATTAATAATAAATTCTAAAAATTTACAATTTTTATTATTATTAATTTATCCGAGCGTAAAAATAACACTTTAATTTTTTAATTTATACCACTGGATTTGCAACAATGGTAATACAACACATATGAATGCGTTATAGTGGAGATGTCCACACCTTCATAAAATAAAAAAATGAGAAATAAATTTTTTAAGATTCACAAATCCATTTAAAAAGACTACGACTGTAACACGTTTAAAAATATGAAACGACCCGGGTAGAACATTTGAAAGGTGAGAAAATCTTTACATCGAGTCAATGCAGCTTAAAAGCCGTTTTTATTGGTTCTCGCAAACCGACCGCCCGACTCACTTATCCACGACATCCCCCGAATTTAAACCCCTCCCCTTTTTTTACATAAAATTCTTAACTTCCACCTTTTCACATCAATGGATATCCTCTTTCTCTTCTCTTGGAAGGAACCTTAATGGAAGCGACTCCTCACCCGAACGTCTAATGTGTCCGTGCCGCTGAAGTCGTCTTTCCATTAAATTTGAAACTCGATCGGTGACATCCATCCTTCTCATTCTTAATGATATACGTTCTTGTCATATCCATACCTAAATCCCTCACACTACTTAATCTTACTTTCATCGGTTTCCTTTGCACCAAGTTACTGGACTCGCCATAACGGTTCTACACATCAGTTTTTAGTGTCGTTTCTAATACGTTTATTTCACAGTATAGAGTGTAACAATCGGGCCTTAAAGGCGATTAATAGACGCAATATATTATACGCATATAATTTATTCGAACACATAATCACTGACATATTACGCCGTGATATATGTCTTGCGATTAGCACCTGCGCTAAAATAACGTAATTCTGGCTTTTAAAGAACACATTTTGAATCGACATAAGTTTTTAGATTACTGCGTTGTTGTTAATTCATAAAGTTTAATTAAAAATTCTGGTTTATTATATTTACTGTAATAATCGACTGAAATTCATTCGTTTATTTAATATCGCTTTAGAAATATTACTTAATATATCCGGAATATCTTAATCCTGCTCGATACCCCGGCACAAAGAAAAACGAATCGAGAGAAAAGCACGAAAGGGAAAGGTTAAGACATTTTACGTAATGAATGGGTACTCGGAGCGACGTACCGACATAAGTTTTCTATATACATACTTTATAAATAAATTAGAACGTCCGTGTGTGTTTGAAGACACCGCTGTTCGATTAAATTCCAAAACCCATCGGATCGATTCGAATAATTTTTTTACGCTATTTTTTATTGATCACCGAGCACGTTTTTAGGAAAAAAACTTCTCCGGGATCGGATTAACAATAAGATTTAAACAGACAGGGTACCGTACATCATTATTTACCGTCCAGTAATCATTTTGAGTCGCCGGCAAAAACAAATTCTGTCAAATATAGTTACATAATTCCGAAATATGGATTTACAGAATTACAGAACTTCAGTTTCTGTATTTCATACGATAAAAAAAAACAACAAGTAAACAGTTTCCAACACGTAAGTGATTTAACTGAAAATTTTATTCTACGGAGATTTTTTTTTCCTAAACGAGTAAGAAAATAGTGTTTTCTTTGAAGGCGTTTTTAATTACTTTTTTTTTTACTTCCTTTGTGCCGTTATCTCGATTTGTATGTTTTTCCTTACAGTATTACGCAAGAATGACATAATCTATTTTAATCAAAACTTTCAAACCAAACATATTTTCATTACATACAGCGATTTATACGACCGAAATCTAGGCGATGTCTAATATCTTTTTCGCCTGAAATGTTTACTGATGGCCAATCGTCTCATTCAAAGCATTATCGTCATGCATTTTAAAAGCCAAATTTCATCGTAAGTATGTAATTTTTTTTATCCCTAGGAAGTTTTCTTCCTACAAAATTTTCAGAGGCTGAAATCCCATTCGATTTGATGGAATTCTAACCTCCGAAAATTAAAATAAATAGAAATGTAATCCCTATATTGCAAACAAGGGTTCTCCCCCACCCCTATCAATCTTTAGATACAGATTTTGTGATTTTGAGATTACGGATGAATTTTAGTAAAAGATTAACAGATTGCGGGGGAAAGAAACAAAAGATAAAGCGAATACATTTGAAAACAAGTCGGTGCAAAATATTTAATTTACTTTTTTCTTTTCTTTTTTTTATCAATTATAGATAATAAATAAGGTCTGATACATGAAGGTACACACGACGGGGTAAGAATACACGTTTAAAATTTCATATTACTACTCGTCAAAGTTTAGAAAGCTCATTTGACACGTACAGTGTGTATGAATCAGTGGAACGACATTTAGCTTCTCCCTACCGACGACGACCAGTCGCGGTACACTATCCTGTTCACTGTATTATTAGCAGCGCCTTTCATTACGATAACAATTACAAAAGATATTATTTGAACCTATCCAAAAAAGAGTAATGTCAATTTTATTGGATTTCTGATTTTGCCATATTAGGCGAACCTACACTAGTTCAAACAAGCCATGTAAAATTAATGCGCATCTATGTGTTTATACTTTCTAAACTTTGACGAGTAATACCTGAATAATTTTGTAATTTTCCAAATGTACTTCATTTTGAAGTACTTCAAACAAAAAGTTTGAATTATAGTGGCGATTGTATCGACAAACACACTTTTCGCTTGCTTCAGGGGTGCAAGCTCTACCTGTAATGTGAACATACAATATATTATACATCTCTCAGAGCAATTCCTAAAGAGAATGTATACATGAAAACTAATAAAGCGGCTACTCACTCGTCTATAGAAACGGAACCGATGTGGCCTTCAACATTCAGAAAAAATATAATAAATAAATGGCGTTGAATGAATAATGTATCATTAAAATTATTATTTTTTATATATATATATATATATATATATATATATATATATAAATTCACATTTTAACAAAATTTGTTAAATAAACAAATTTTTCAAAAAATAATGTTAATACAGTATAAATCTAAAGCTTTTTCGCGTAAAACATTAATTTTTTAGTTTGTCGTATTCATATTAGGATCGCGACGGAAAAGAAGAAAAAAGAAATTCACCGAAAAATTAAACTACGAATGCAATCGCTTATTACAAGATAAGTCAAACGGTTTATTATCAAAACATGACATCATCATCCTTTCCGGGATTATTATCGCGACATGTTAGCGCGTACGATTAAATATTTTCGGCTCGATACGATAAAAACAAAAGTTCTCGAGTGTACGACGGATTTACATTTTAACGCCTACCAGCGTTTAATCTCCGGCCATATCTAGTGAAGTTACAAATTCTATATATTTCAACCACCGATTTAATTATTTAAAATCAAAATCGTCTTGAATTTTCATTTAAATACGCTTTAGTGATAAAAAACTTCAAACCTACGCCGTACACATGAAACCATGTAAATGCATAAGTCTTTTCTTGACATCGGGCTTTATGAGAAAACAATCTGAACAGATTTGTTACAGAAAACCCGGAGATTACTAAGCACTGTGAAGCCAAATATTCTCAACAATCGAGAATTGTTCAGCAGATGTACAGTATTCGTTTATATAAATGCTGACATTAGTTTTAAGGTACTTAAAAGAAAATATTGTGATATTTTAGTAAATATTTTTTTCATTCCTTTTCGTATTTACAAAAAAAAATCACTAATATTAACTACATAAACGCATCAATAAAATATTAATTTTTCTTTTTCTTTATCCGAGTCGAATGATCCATGACAACTCGGGAGATGTTATTTTTACCCACAACGAAACAGTACGTCGCTGATAAAAATATTTTGCGCCAAGTTTAAATATAAGTTACAAAATAATAAAGAGCCGCCGGAGAACGGATCTACGCTTCCTTAATGAAAACTCTTGTCTACCTCCAGATTTACGAAGCGTAGGGAAATCTCACTGTAAACCGTGAATGAACCCGAAATGAAACAGTAAACCAACAGGTTTCCAATTTATTTTTTATTTGGCTTTCTTCTGGGCGAAAAAAGTTTCGGCGTTATCATGTACGTGTATATGTATGCGTTTCAAAAAACTAAACTTTAAAAATCCACAATTAAAAATTAAATGAAAAAGCCCGGAAAACAAAACATGAAATACAATTACAAAACCTAATAGAATAACAAAAATTAAAACAAAATAAAAACTAACGTACAAATTAAAAAAAAAATCAAAACAAACTAAAATATTAAAAAAACAAAGACAACATCCGTATAATAAATCGAAAAAATGTGATTCGACGTAAATAATTTATCAAAAACTAACGAAAAAATAAATGTCAAACAAAACAGCAAAACAAAAAGTAGTTAAGACTTTACCGACTTTATTTACAATGTTTATAAGTACTTGAGAACAAAAAATAAATAAATAAATGGAAAATAAAAAGTAACAAACGAAGTAAAACGAGGTGCCATTTTTGACAATTCGATTAAAAACGGGGGAGATGTTCCGACTATCCGCTATTTATATTATTTTATTCGTAATCATCGATCGCTACAATCAAATGATCGATAAAAAAATACGTATTCGTAAAAATGCATTTACCTTTCTCAGGTAAAAAATAGAAGTTTTTCAGATATCGCCCTTTAAAAATTATATATTTTAATAAGATTCGTATGAATAAATAATTTTAGAGAATCAAGAACCGATTTAACGACCGGTAGAGCCCATGGTTATGTATGAAGGCAAGAAACATCGAAAAATAAAAAATAAAACGAAGAATAATATCGGTGAACAATTTCAATTTTGTATTTCCTGCAATAAAAATGCGTTCCAGACGGATTCAGACAGAAAAAATAAATCAAAGATAAATATATCTAAATAAAGTTACTGACCGCATCACCTTTAATATTAATCCGCAGTATTGTTGTATCGATAAAAGCACGGTTAACAGTTGCAAGCAGAAAATGTGTACCGTTAGATGTGTATCAAGTAATGAACACGATTGTAAATTACTTTCCCTTAAGATAGATTATGAGTCGCAACCGATTTATCTATTTGCATCGTGTATTTTTTAATATAAATAGTTACACTTTTAAAATGTTTTTAAATATTCAAATTATAATTAATGAAATAAATAAATGTTCATTTTGGCTCGTTTAATGCTTTAAATATATTTCGAAAATATAACATACACTTTTAATTCGGGTCGATCGGCGTGGGAAGCAATATTTCGTAGAATTAATCTGCTATGTCGAAAAATATTATTTTACACGACGTAAAATACTTCCGGATGGATGATAGATTAATAATAATAACGTCTAACGGACTCAAAAAGTAAACGTTCACAGTACCAACAAAAGAAACCAGATTAGGAAATACGACAAATCTAAATATATTTTCCGATACACCTTTAATCAAAAGCACTTCTTTTAAGGATTAATAAAGCGTAAAATTTAGGTTTTTAAAATTTAAGAATTATTACAACGTACTTCTTTAAATATGAACCCGAGCTACCTTCTATTTCATGTTCGGTAGGTTCTGAGCCTCGTTCTATTTCTGGTATATATGTATCGATATCGATCGAAAAAGTGGTATAAATTTATAAATAATTCCGTCATAATCTCGAAATAAATGATTCGTAAATACAAATGTCCTTAAATCGTATGCAAATACGATAGAAATCTTTAATTAAGAAAACCGATTACTTGAATATGAAACCACAGTAGCCGATTCAAAGCGATCGAATCAGACGTATTTAGTTTTCTTTACGGTAACGGAAAACCGACCTGATCCCAAGGAACAGAATAAAATAAGAAATGAAGAAAAGGAAAGAAAGAAAAAGAAGAAGAAATGCGGAGAAGAATTTCAAGGTAATATCGAACACTAATTTCAATTCGCTCCTTAGCGACAAGATTAGGTTTGTTGTTTATAAATAATCAGAAATAGATAACGTTATTATTTTTTAAAACGTGATAACCAAATTTAAGTAAAGATGCTACCCCAAGATAAAATTTTAGAGATAAATCAAAATTTTAAAAAGATTTTCATGATAATTGTGCAAAAGAGTATAAAATATTTTGAGATATAAATCGGATGAACCTAAAAAAAAGTAGGTGCAGAAAAAAATAATAAATTAAACAAACTAAAATAAACCTGTTTGGAATTTTGTAAAACTGAAAAGAGAATTCATTAAAATTTTGAAAAAAGGAAATTAAGATAAAAGACAAAAAAGTACGTTTTGTAGCTATGTCAAGGAACAGCACTGAAAAGAAATAACAGACAACTAATTCCCTATTCAGGCTGATGTAGAAGAAAAGATGAAACCGCATTATTCATTACCACACGTAAGGAACTTATGTAGAATTTACAAAAAATAAGGAATCGATAGGTTGAGGTCAGTATGTCTACATTAGTTATTAAAAGCTTATAGAAGAAACTTAGCTAGAGATTCTCTCTGTAATTTTATTGTGCTTGATGATATCGCCACATACGCTTGAAGCTTGTGCGTGGGATATGGAAATGTAACATATGAAAAATGCCATGCCTGAACGGGATTCGAACCCAGGACCTCCGGATGAAAGGCCGAGACGCTACCATTCGCGCCAAGGAGGCCGGAAAAAGTTTCCTTATTAAATATATTCGAACTAAAGTTTCCTTATTAAAATATATTTTACAGAAAAATAAAATTATGAAAAATTAAGACGATCCAGAGGATCAAATCTTAACTCCTAAATAAATAAAAATAATAAATGCAAGCCGTTGTATTCACACTGAAATTTAAAGTTTTTCACCGATTACGCTCGGCAGTTATTAAAATCTTCATCTAAATTAATATAACATTAATAAAATGATACTGCAAGGTTACAAAAAAGGAAATTATTTTAATTCGTAAAAAAAAAAATAATTAAGGAACGAAAAAACAGTAAATAAGTATTTCATATTTTTATTTTATACAATAACACGTACAGATCACGACAGGAACGGGTAGATATATTCCATTTCACACTTTAAAAAATGAACCACCCGCGATAATTGACTGGACTGATTAAGGGAAACCGTGCGACACGTTATACGTCTTGTCGGAAAAAACCGTACTCTTTTTCACGATCTGTTAACCGAGCTTAGAATTCTTCGAAAATTGTACGGTACGCTTCTGTATGGACAGTCCGGTCAAAAAATATTGGCCCCGCTATACGATTACCAGAAACGGTACTCTGTACACAGATTTTCTCATCGTGAAGTGAAGGCTCAATCATTTAGCGAGGATTTTCAGTCGTGCGATTCTTCATATGAATGAAACCGTGCCTCGTCTGACATGAAATACAGCATCAGGTCAAACAATACCGAAATGAAGTCAACAGTCTGCAGTAACACGGTCAAATGTTCTTTTATACGATAAAAATTTTGCAAGAGTTTAGTCTGCTTCAAAATGTAAAACGATTATTTATTTCGTTTAATTTAAAGATGCACATAAGCATAAGAAATTACCACGATCATTTATTTGCATAACATTATTTCGTACGTATGCGTATATAACAGATAAGACACCATCCTTAATCAGAACAGAGGAGGTGGCAGGCGTCGACTGTTATATTATTTTCGATACGAAGGCTAGTCGAATCGCTTCATCCCGACCTTAATCATTTATGTTTACAATCACTTCAAGCTTATCTGGCGCCGGGTATAAACTGCTCGTGAGCAGAAATGTTTTAACCTATGGTTTGTGAAGAAATTAACAGTTACAATATTTAATGTTTCATATTTATTGCAAATAAATATTAAATTATTCAACTGTCAGTACACTAATCTATTCTATTTTAAAATATTGTTGCAACACATTTAAAGCATTTTTACGTCTATCGGACTTCACTTCAGTCACTCGCTTCAGTGCTGTATTAAGTTTAAAGATGTTACAATTCTTTCTATAGTTTTTTAACGTCCTTACATCCTAGTTTAAAAAAGATTAAAAATGTAAAATAAAAAATAAATTAAAATGTAAAAATTATAATTAATTAAATGTAAAAATATGAAATGAGAAAGAAAAGAACTAAATTCAATAGAGTTAAGATTTACAAGTAAGAGATTACTTCATACGTGTTGAAAAAAAAGTTGAGTCGTGAAAATAAATAGATTGAAAAGTCGAAAGACGAAACGGCATATGTAAAACGTGTATCTGCAATGTCAAGTGTAACTTAGTTAAAAGCTAATGAGAATACACGGCAATAGAAAGGAAAAAAGATAGCGGAAGACCTTCATTTCAAATTTAGTATTTAGAATTCGTACACCCTAAAACAGAATTTGAACGATAGCCAAAAGCCATCACTATCCGATTCTCCTCGAGGAAGAAAAAAGTAGAGTAACCGGTAATATATTTTATAATAGACTTCTATCTGATTACAGTTAAAATTAAAATATGCGACTAAATGAGCCAAAAAAAAATTAATAACGTAGATCTGATTCGACCGAATGAAAATAATCCACTCGTTCCACATTTAATAAAATGTTATATCATCGTTATTCAATTTTATACGCATACAGAAAATGCAACGTAGTAAAACAATTGTGATTTAAAACAAATCCGTGCCACTCATATTCATTCTATTCGATCTTTTAAATTTAAAGCTTACAATCGCTTCTTTTTTTTACGGAAAAGAACCTCTAAGAGATCCTCCCAGGATCTCTTTTGAATGACTTTATCTTAATTAAGAACAAAATCTATACTCTTTAAAATACTGATCAAACTTGACTATTAAGTAAGCAGACTACTTCCGTATTTTTCTGAACACTAGATATTAATGACAGGGAACTAACCACCTCCATAGCCATTGGTCGTAGTCACAACAACTGTTAGCCGATACAACCACTCAGCCGAGCGTCAAATAGCCGCGCACGCGCAATCGTTACTTGTCACAGCCTTACAACAGTATAGGAGCTTTTGCTATCACTCCGAGGAGTAAGCGAGATGAATATCATTATACTCCGTCTGGCAACTTAATTTCAGGAAGGCTCAGCCCTTCCATCCTTTCTGTCAATTTACTCTGAAAAATAATCATAAAAATAGCAACATCGGAGAACCAAACTGATTGTACCTTCTTTCCTTCAATCACAAACCGAATGTAACCACACCCGCACACACAATACACCTATACTACGTAAATCCATAAACACAAGTTTTGCAACATATTTTTTCAACAATTAATTCACACGACGCAACACACAAGTTCTTTTTATGTTTTGTGTGTGTGTGTGTGTGTGTGTGTGTGTGTGTGTGTGTGTGTGTGTGTGTGTGTGTGTGTGTGTGTGTGCGTGCGCGCGAGAGAGAGAGAGAGAGAGAGAGAGAGAGAGAGAGAGAGAGAGACAGAAGAAGGGGAAGACAGTTTTGATATGAAGCGTTACGGAAAAAAATTATCAATAAATATAACGCGAAAGATATTAAATTAGAAATGACGGAATTCTGAAAGAGGACGTGTAAAAAAAATCTTTAGTAGGCTATTTACCATAAAAATATATTAAATACTGATATTACTAGTGTTATTGTACGAATTATATAAACAACTTTATTTCAACAAAAAGTCAATTTATAAGTTAACTTTCCTACGAAATAAACATACACGCACCACTAATTTAATACAATACTTTTCTTCATAAAAACCATAAAAATGGTAATACGTTTCTGGAACCGACCCAACAAGATTTTTACAAACCATTTTTAGACTCGACAGGCATATTCTAAAAAAAATCGGCGATTAAGACAGGACGGAAATGGTACGTTTAGGAATACCAAAAAAAATTACTATTTTTTGATAAACCATAAATGTACATCTGTTTAACAATCCTCAGATATCAGTAGATATTGACACGTGGAATTCAAGAAGCTCTGTTACGTCAAACCGACCGTAATTATGTTCCTCCCAAAATGTTTTATCAAATTGTGTACATAAAGCCCTTTTAGTCGGGGTGTGTAGGATTATATCCGCACTTCCATAAATCAAAATCTCTTCGTTCTTTCCGGTCATTTATTCTTTCCATTAGTACATCGATAGTTATGTTTAGCGACTCAAGAATCACATTCAATTCTTTCACCGTCTTCATACCAGTTAAGATATTTTTCCTTCCAAACGAATATGATAAACAAATTTTATAGAGGTCATCCTTTTTTCGTTTTCAGACAAACATTTATCAGAACGTGAATTTCAAAACTGTTTTTATGAAAAAGAAGGTGTCGAAGCCTTTTCATCACCTCTTCCCTAGGAAAAAAGCAACAAGTTAAAAGACACATATACTGATAAATTAACTGTCATCATTACACCTAGTTAACTTATTAACAAACAGCTTATTTTAATAATACAACGAAGACGGGAAAAACAAACGTACATACTATTATCGTATTGAAAGCGAGAACTTCTAACAGTGTCTATGACTACGACGGAATACGAGGGACAGAGAGAGCTCTAAAATCGAATATCGCAACAATAAACCGGTTTCTCACTGGCTCATCATAACAACAATGATAATACAATGCACAACCACAACGTGAGACGTGGAGCAACAGGATGCGCAGAGTTTAGAACGTACGGACGGATAGCGGGAGATATAAACGTATGATCAGACTTGCAACGCACAACGGCATCAGTAAACATTAATAAAAAAAAGGAGAAAAACACATAAATTAGATAAGTGTATTACAGCACACATCAAAAGCCTATCTAGATTATTAATACACTGAAAATAAAAAAACCTATTTCCGTTAAAGAGTGCGCCAAAGAACCTCTGCTTTTTTAACTTTCCCGATTAGTCCCTAAAAAAATTCTACTTTAATATTAAATAGCACTCGAATATTAAACGGCAAAATAATTAAAAAATGTATCGGCGGTTGAAATCAATACTTTTGACTTTTACGGGAGGAGATGGCTTTTTTGGGAAAACTATATCTGCGAATACTTATTGAGAAGGCAAAAAAAAAACAATTTATGAAAAAAAATTGCTTTTCACAGGCTTACGACATACTTTCGTATCTCCTCATTCCTTCCACGAAATAAAAAAAAAATTAATACGAATATTTCATAAATGAAAATCATTTTATTTAATTTGAATTTTTTTTATGTAAATGTAGAAGATATAGACGATAATCGAAATTCGTTACTCTCCCACTCCTTTTAAAAAATTCATCACAATAAAATTTGTTAGCACCTCTAAAACAGATTCTCTACAAATAATCAAGTATTAAATTACTACGTAGTTCATAACAAAAACCAGCATTCATTTAAATTCGTACTTTCAAAATTTATTGACGGTAAGGTAGATTTTTGAAAAAATAATTATCTTCTTACATTAATTATATTGAAAAGAATAATAGATACGAAAAAATAGGATTTCGGACATCTTTATCGAAATATGACATCGCTACCATTGTACTTCCTCAACCATTATAGACAGAATCTTTAAGAAATTAAATGACGTCAATATTCCATACGTAGAAGTCATCCAACCGAACTTAAGTTTTTACGTCAACCTGTTCCTTGGATATTAAGCGAAATAGAGGCCAACAACGCACGCGCACAATCACAAAAAACATACACACACTCTCTTTTATAAGTGGTGTTTTGCCTAATGTCGATGTTTCATGGTCCGTGAATCAGAACCTATACATATATTCTGAATGGGTAATTTTTGGCACGATAGCAGCGCGCGCGCGCGTACACACACACACGCACACACACACATCTCTCTATTATACTCTATAATAGCTAGGAAAGTAATAAAACGAATAAAATTATGAAGTACATTTTTATAACTCATAAGCATCTTCTTTTCTAAACAACCCAATTACAATTAGTAAATACTACTGAGCAGCCCCAAACGTAACACATAAGGTACGAATTATTTGATGGTTTATCATTAAAAATGTTGTTGATTAATCTTTTCCGTAAATACCAATCGAGGTAAAACCATGTCATATCGTGTCGTATGAAGAGGAACGATAGCGTAAATCTCTCGCACTCAAATGCGAGAAATGGTCAAAAACGACGCCGACTGAACTCCGCTTTTTAATGTCATCATAAAGTTAAATAGTTTAATATGGCCAACGAGTTTAATAATTATGATCGACGAAATCGTCACAAAAATCCACAATACCGTATTAAATGATACGATAACCGACTGAAGGTATGCAAGCTTGTTGACGTCGCAAACATCTCCATAGAGCGTGTGTATTAAATTTTACACCACGTTGATGGTATGAAAAAGCTTTCCGCACGATGGATGCCGTATTTATTAACAGTCAACCGAAAATGTATTCGACTGAACGCTTCTTAAACGTGTTTAGACTTAATTAAACGCGATTCCGTTAAGTTTCTTAGATGTTTTATAACAAGATGAAATATAGATTCACTGTTACACGGCAGAGACCAAACAGTGGGTGGGAGAACGTAAAAATGCAAAAAAGACAGCGAAAACTGTTCCATCTGCAAGAAACATCATAGCTACGTTTTTTTGAAATTCTCATGATGTATGTTCATCTCATAAATATCCTGGAAAAAGGCAAGAACATTACCGGGGAGCACTAAGCTTCACTAATGGACCTATGAAGGGTGCTATTAAGGCTAAACATCCACATCTCGCCAAAAATAAAATGCTTATTTACCCCATGATAAAGCGTCTGCACACACATCTCGGATTTTGTTGACCAACTCCATAACGTACTTTAAAGTGATTCCACAGGCACTGTATTCACCGGATTTGGCTTCCTGCGATTACTACCTCTTCGCAATCATGAAGAAATGGCTCGCTGGATGAAGATTCTCTTCAAATGAGAGAGGTCAAAGCTAAAACAACTGCTTATTTTGCACAGTTGGACAATCATATTGCATTTATTGTATTAAAAGGTTGGAATAATTCCATTCTTTTTACAATACGTAAAAGAGTACATTACTCTTTTAAAAAATAAAATTTCTAAATAAATACTATAAGTAAATAAAACATTCTACGTAACAAAACTGACTTTCATTCGTCTAAAAAATACAGACCATCATTCGTAAGGTGCAATTTTTTTACAAAAACAGCAAAGCAATGTTTAATCCGTATTGAACTTCTTAAAATCTACCGAAAGAAATAATTGGACGTTTACAAGTAAAGTATAGCAAACCACATATAGCCTGGACACCTAGAAACAGCTTACGTCTTCCTTCACCGATTAGTTGTTTTAAACTTAAGAATTTACTTGATAACGCAAAAAAAAACAGAAGATGCATAATGTTTATTTCCCCAACAGTTTCTCGGTTAAGTTACACAATGTCATTTCTTTACTAAAATTAATCTTCAAAAAACGTAAAACCAAAAAAGTATCCTAATTACTTTTAAGCCTCATATCTTAAATCGTGTAAACCCAAAATGAATTTTTTAAAAATTTGCTTTATTAACTGCCCGATAAATAATCCTAGTTTATGATCGTAACCAAATTTTAGCGATTTACAATACAGATATTTTAAAACCGTACTAAAAACGGGTATTTTCAATCCGAGAAGCTGAACAACAAAAAGTGTACATTTAAGAAACCATGATAACGAGAGAATAAACATGAATATGAAAAAAAAACACAATATTATTTAACAGTAATTGCTGCGTCGAAAAAAGTACTGTAATGATCACATAACACAGGAATATTGACAACAGCAGTTCAGAATATGACGCATCAGTTAATAAATTTCTTATTAACGTGCATGGCATTCCCTGAACCAGGAAACCAAATTTTATCACATTTTTAATTGTAAATATAACTTTACCAGAGGTAATAATAATATAGTTATTTTTTTATTATTTCTTAATGACTTCTTAATCATCGTATCGAAATTGATTTTTTTTTTTTTTTAATTATCATTCTCGATTGAAATAGATATTACTTGAGAAATGGCCGATTAATAGAAAACCATCGGTCTAAAAACGAACAAATCGGGCGACAGTCGAGATCGGTTATTTGTCGAGCCGCACTTTTATAATTTTTTTAGACTCTTCACAAGGGGGCATGAAGTCGTATTAAGAAAATAAATCAGTCGCAAAGCGATCGGTAAATAAAACATATAACGATTGTCCTCGAAATTTTACCGTTATTATGAAGCGAGTTATTAAACTTCAAACTTATCGGCAAATAGTTTTTACGACGAATATACGCGAAAGTAAATTACACTTTACAAGAAAAATTAAATAAGTAGAATAAAATCGGCTAACATTCTCTTCCGAATAAAATAAGAGAACGATACATTTTAAATTTTAAGATAAATAAATAAACCGTACTTACGTTAGAAAAAGAAGTCTAGATATTTTAATCGCACTGCTTAAAAATAATCTCAACAAAAATCTGCGACCGAATAATAAAAGCACAACGCAATAACGACAAAACAAATAAGGTTTACATTCGTTAATTATGTATTAATTTTAAGATGTAGCGGTAAATATTTACACGAATAAATTAACTAAACTAACGTCAAAATTTATTTCATCCGCACACTAATTACTCGATACAGCATAATGCAAGCCTCTTTATTATTATCATCTATAACGTTCTTTAAAAATTGAGCTCTTTGCCGTAACCGTACGATGGTTTTAATAAAGCTCTTTATTACAACCATTATATAACCATTTAATACCCGAAATATTTCTATATAAAAAAAAAAACACCGCGATCGGTTCATGTACGATATTAATTGGACCCGGTTTTAGTATATAAGCACTTAAGCCCCGTTTAGCATTCTACTATGATCAGACTACGACAGACTCATCTTTCGATTTAAAAAATAATTCTCGAGGAAATATTTCGGATTTTATTTCCTTTTGAAAATTTCTTCTAAAATGAATCGAGTGTCGAATCACCACCAAGTGTGAAACAAACTGCATGCTTAAGAATAAGATAATAACCACAAAATAATATTAATCTTAATAATTACTAATATTTTAAATGTTAGGAAAAATCGGACAAATTTTATTAAAACAAAAAACGAATTTATATTAACTATTTTAATAAGAATCTAGTGGCAGTAACGAGTAGAAGATGAAGAAGGGCGACAACGAGCAAGGACGCGTTCTGTTCTCGTTGCTTTTTAACTTGTACATCGAAGAAGCGATAAACGTAATGTAAGATACACACGGAGTGGAGTTAAGTATCCGAGACGAGAAAATAAAGACGTTAAGATTCAGAGATTACATTATTCTTTCGGTAGAAAAGAAAAATTAATGAACGGCATAATTTATCGCGAGGAAAGAAAAATCCATTTATAAAATAAGTAAGATCAAAACGACGGTGATGTATATGACAGAAAGGAATATATAAACGAAGAGGAACTAAATACGAAGAAAGTTAGGGAGAATTATCCTCTTAAAAATATAGAACATGTCAAAAGATAAAGATCAAAAGCAGACGCACACAAAATCTCATTCGACAAAACACTGCTAGAATCAAATATAGATCTAAGAATTTAAAAAGAACTGCTTGTTGAAAATATTAGTAGGGGGTGAAACGCTATAAATCACTGAACAAAGACAAAAACAGAAAATATAATCAAACGGAGAGGAAAAACAACGGCCTCGAAAATAAGGTGCTGTATAAGGATATTCAAAATTTGGTGACTCGATGAATTTTGTCATGAAAAGCTGTAAAAAGAACAAGACGAGAGAAAAAGAGGGAGAGAGAGACAGAAAGAAAAAGTGAGAGAAATTTGCGGCAGAATCTTGCAGAGATGAAACTAGATCGGTGAACCGTATAATTAAGACCATCAGGTTCGGTTAATCGGGTGACTGACATGTAGAAAATATTAACTTAAATAAGACAAAAATTAAAATATATTTTATGAAACAGATACTGAGATGTAGGGTAAAATAAAAAAAAACTATGAAAAACAGGATAGCAAAACTTCTTTTTCTCAGAACAAAACGCAGAAGAATCCCGCGTTAAAAATTTACAAAATATACGAATTGTTGTTAATTGTACAGGTTTAACGTCGGCCAACTCTCTACGGTCCGTAATTTAAAAGAAAAAAAAACACACGCAAAGAGTAATTATTAATCAAATCCCACGACGTGTTTATACCTATTCTGAACGGACTCTACCACTACGATACGTTAAAAAGTCGAAAATTGTACGACCGCAATCTTTCTGTCACAGACTAATCGGTTATCGAAGAGTAAGAAATTTTCGGTCGTAACAAATGTTGTGATGTAAAAACAAATACGTACCATCGGTAAAAGTTTTTGTTTAATGTTTATAAAATAAGCGACCTATAATTTATTAATACTACTTGCAAATTTTTAAAAAGAGAAGTTTTTAAAAATGACCTTCAGGAGATAGTTTTGGTCAAAAATATGAACGTTAAGAAAATCATTCAGCTTAAAAAGGTAACGTAATAAGATTTAAGACCGACAAAAATTTAACAAACTTTATTAGGTTATACGTAAAACTACTGTATTTATGACATACGATAATATAAAACATTAAATCTATTTTTACAACGGCCACAGATCCGGCGTATGTAATATAAACTACGGTTAAGATCGCAGCCGTTCGCGAGATGTACATGTCAGTTTCTTCCGACTACCCTGAATGTGTTAAACGCGTGGTAGCAACAGTTTTGTTTTGCACATTTTTCTCCAAGTTAAATATAGACCGGTAACGTGCTGTACAGACCGTTATAGAACATCTTCAATATATATGTATGCATATTATAAAACATCAATCACAATCCTGCCGTTATATGCTACATGCTACAACACCAGAACAAGCATCGAAAACGAACAAAAATTACGGCCTTCGACACGACTTCTTAAATTTATCGAGTTGTAAGGTTATTCGAATCTAAAGTTTATAGATATAAAATTTTTTAAGTAGGTATATCAGCATCTATTTGGTTTTACATCTTAAAAATGGTTAACTGACACTCTGAATACAACGATAGCTTATACATTAAAGGGGGATCGATTTTATTAAAATTGTTACAAAAATAAAATCCGTACAAATGGTTAGCAATATAACGGTAGTGTATCTGAAAAGAAGTTGGTTCTTAAAGAAAGAAAAAAAAAATTGCAACTTTCCGAAATTTGTCCTTGAGAAATATTTAATTGAAACATGCCGTAGAATTTTTAAATATTAACTATTTAATTATTCAATACTTACGAGTAGAAATGCGAGAAAGATCAAATTTTTTTAATAACAGCCACGACGTCAATAAAAACCAGATCAGAAATTACAAAAAACTTAAATTTTTTTAATTCTTAAGTCGGGTCCTTGGAACTCCCGTTTTAAAAAATAGTTCCCATGTCTCTATATCTTGAAAATTAAGATTAAAAAAAATTTATATTTCAAATACCGGTCTCATTCAGTCCCGTTAGATTTTGGGGCTTAAAATTTGTATTTATTGGAGCAATGATTTACATCAATAAGTAGGCCCGATTAAATGCTGATATTTAACAAGCCTAAACAAAAATTATAATTTACAAAAAAGTATATGGATATCGTAACCCCCCCCCCCCGCGATCGCCGATGGGGTCGAAACTCAGCCGAAGCTAGGAGATATATATATAAAGGGAAATATTTGGCTCTTTTTGGTTTTCGGGACAGAGGTAAAAAATGTTTAAAAATAATGCTGAATATCTCCCCTCCCCACCGATAAATCAGATCTACTAAAAATTTGCTGAGTTTAACTAATCAAGTTTCTTCGTGCTGAAGCTCAATTTTATACAGTTACACAAAAAGTAAAAAATTCAAGACTGTGGAAACTATCTGCTTCAGAATTCATCCTCGCAATCTCTCTTAACTACTTTGATACGTTCAGCTTCCTACCTGGGGCAGACATATAAGACAAGACATGGCGCACATCATCAATAGTCCTACACTCCGGACAAAGACCTGAATTAATCAAATGAAATCTGGTCAACCCCTATCTCGAAAAGCACTATGTCCAGAAAGAAACCGAGTAATATGCGGATTCGGGGAAATCCACCTAACAACCTGTAGCGTGAAACGGCTATCGGACGATTCAGTCCACCTGACCTGCCATAAATGGACCTTAGTCGTCTATTTCTTTTATGTGCCCACAGATAGGTTTGCCTAGATTCTTGGCATCATAAAATAATCGGCTCTCAGTTGCAAGGATACCAATGGGCAGTCCTATATGCACCGATGGCAGTTAATAAGAGACGCTGAGGTCTCGACAAAATATTCCCAAACATTTGTACCTCATCGATGAGCCCAGACAGGTGAAGTATACAGCATTATACCTTCGTATAAACCCTTATATAGAACAAGCGTGGTTCTGAAATTAAGCCCGTACTATCTCATCCCCTTTTTTTTATTTTTTTCCAAAATTTAGTACCATCAATACCCATTAATGGATTGGAGCAACACAAATTGTATACAAAAATTTTAGCCATTTTCAAAAAATGTATGTAACGCAATCCGAAGATATTAATCGAAACACAAGCAAACACACCTACGTAAACACATACATCATCTGGACAGTCTACTTTTTATTTTTATTTTTATAATGAGGTCTTGATACGTAGACATTTGAAAAATGTCTAATGACAACATATTTATCATATATAATTTAATCGTAGCCGATACTATTAATTAAAATAAACAACTAATTACTTCTTAATATTTAAAAAAATCTACAACTTTTTTAATAATTATGTACATATTTAATTTAAAATAGAACATAGAACTTGTCAATATGAAAACAAATACGGATGGAATTTTAAAAAATAAATAATAATTTCATCGATAGGGAAAATTAATCGTTCAGCTGTGTGTAGACGCTGGGAAGATTCTACATCGTTTCAATATTTTATTTTTTCCCGAAGACGACATATTTTTCGATTTTTTTTTTACGAATTTTGCATTCTATAAGAGGGAAAAGTTTACAGGACATCCTGTTAAGTACAAAGGTTGCAAAATTAAATTTCCACGTTTAAATAATAAATTATTTATAAGTTGTAACAAATATTTTTATTTTATACACTCTTTCTATGCCATACATACACTATAATTATATTTGTAATTTTATCGCAGCCGATACTATTAATTATAATAAAAAACTAATTGCTTTTTAATATTTAAAAAATCTACAAGTTTTTTTTTATAATTATGTACATATTTAATTTAAAATAGAACACATGACTTGTCAGTATGAAAATAAATAAGGATCGAATTAAAAATAAATAAATAATCGCAATCTCATCTCCCCGCCACGCAACGAATTATTTCAATTTGCCGCGCAAAATTATACCTGAAAAATTCATTTCGGTAATAAAAATCTTATTTGTTTTTTAAATCTATCCCTAAAAATTAAACGAATAGGAAATAGCAACCTCCCCACTTTTTTCCTGTTTATCCTCCGGTAATTACATTTCAGATAATACTTCAGCGGATGAATGAGGGTGATATGTATGTATGAGTGTAAATGAAGTGTAGTCTTGTACATTCTCAGTTTGACCGTTCCTGAGATGTGTGGTTAATTGAAACCCGACCACCAAAGAACACCGGTATCCACGATCTAGTATTGAAATCTAGTATTGTAAAAATAACTGGCTTTACTAGGACTTGAACGCTGTAACTCTCGACTTCCAAATCAGCTGAGTTGGGAAGACGCGCTCACCACTAGACCAACCCGGTGGGTTAGCCCCCCCGCCGAAAAGACGAATAGGAATAACTCAGTAACCCCTCTGTATTAGTAATTAAATAACACAACAAAAAATAATAACAAAGTAGATGTACTGGAAAGTGTATCTTCTTTTGGTAAATCTTTTAAACGACGTTAACAAAATAAATTCTATGCTAACAGATCTTTTTTTTTTTTTTTTTAATTTACTTACGATATTCTATATTTAACCACAATTTATATACAAGCCTTTTAATATTAAACGAACCTTTACATTCGGTAAGTGGTCCGATGTAGATTTTTTTTAGAATTGCCTCTGGTAGTCTTGTTAAGGTTTTACCGAATAACTTGGGCGCAATTTTATTTTTAAACGAAAAATTCAACGTTTTCGTTTAAAAACATTTACTGGTTATTACAAATATGAACAATTTATTAAACACTATTGTTTTCCAAAAATTATACGCATTATAATTGTCAGAAGTAGATCGTGTAAAATGACAAAAAAACTGTGTTAATAGTATTTCAATTTATTTAATTATTTTTAAATAAACAAAAGGTCGCCATTTGAAATAAAAATTATATTTCACAAGAAAATTTATTTGCACTAAATTGAATTAGCCATTATTTACCATCAAAAGTACGAAAAAAATCTTATTCGATGCAATTAATGTAATAGTACTGGAAAAGAGAGTGAACTGAAAATCAATTTTCTGTAACAACTCGATTGTATATCGATCTATTTTCAAGCATTAGACGTCATTTTGTTAAAATTGTTTAGTGATGAAACGTATTTTGATCAAATTAACGATTTAAAGATATAACAGATTAAAAAATTGATGTGGTCGCCATTTGAACATTTTACAACCTTTTATAAATGTTTATTAGAGAACATTTGTGTATGTATACTATATATTAAAATGATTCTTCAGTTCGATCTTGATATTTAAACATTTTTCTTTAAAAGGTAAAAAATTGCGGATAGAAAGAGAGCGAAGAGAGAAATCACAATTTTTTTTCATAAATAATTTTGTACATTTTGATTAGGTAGAATCCAAAAATAAAGAGTCCGGTACACTTTTTAGTTATATCTCGTATCCGTTCTTGAGATATGAATTTAAAAAATAAAACAAAAAATATATCCTAAATCTTAAAATTAAATTTTTTGTTAATTTTAACTTCCTTGTACGAAGTAAAGGAAGTAAAAAATTTCGGTTTTCAGATTTCAACGAAATATCCATTTTGACTAGTTTCGGCGTGACTTCTGTACGTATGCATCTCACATAACTTAAAAACGATTAGCCGTAGGATGTTGAAATTTTGGATTTAAGACTGTTGTAACATCTAGTTGTGCACTTCTCTTTTTGATTGCAATCGACTGAACCAAAAGTGTCCAAAAAAAAACCCCAAAATAAAAAAAAATTGGATTTTTTCTTAGCTGCAGTAACAAGAGCTAAGAAACATTGAGAGCTTTTCAACGACATATCATAAGCGGTACTTATTTTCATTGGTTCCAGAGTTATAGCCAAATAAAATTTTAATTAATGAAATATTTGAATCTTAGAAGAGAAAGGCACATCGATTCAAACCAGACTTTATCTTCTTTTTTTTTAGCTTTTTTTTTAATTTAAATATATTGATTTATTAATATAATTATTAACCCGCGATTGTAAAAGATTTTTTTACAATAAATAATAATTCAATAATAACAATAAAAAAAAATATCAGAAGTTATTAATGAAATAAAATGTTATGTACTTAGCATTTTAAAAATCAGATTTTTTGGTTAATATAATAACCTAATTTAAACAAATATTAATTTCTTTATAGAAATACAGTTGTTAAAAACTGAATTCAACAAAGAAAATCTGATTTCTTTGTAAACTGTCTCACCGGCTCGGTCATTTGTATCGACGAACGATGACCTAAAGATCTCGGGCTCAGTTTCAGCCAACAGTCTAAATCATTACGGCGAAATACGAATATAAATAAATATAGAGATAAAAAATAAATAAATATTAACCTTTGATCATAATCGTTATTTCACGTAATACTAATATTAATTTTCAATATACGAAAGTCCAGTGTATAGAAACGGCAATAATTAAATTATTTTAAGCATCAGTCCCTTAAGTATCGTAAATACTACTTACCTACTGGATTCTGCGTTCTACAATCACCGTATAAAGTACAATATTATCGTTTCGCGTCGAACTTTATAGTTAGCGTGATAGAAGAAAAAAGAATCGTTAGTTATCAGAAAGGAAAAATAATTAACTGTCCAGACAACGTAAAGTTAATAATTTAGTGCCGTTCACAAATGCAACCCCTAAAGTGTAACCACGAGCCTTTCCTTTCCCTACGTGTAAATTTACACCCTCGTAACGCTTAACGAATCGTTTCTCTAAAAATGTTACCAGACTCCACGTCTATCTCGTTTTACGATTTGAAAGGGAAAACAGATGAAACGGACGTAGTTTTCTGGCGGATAAGTTTATTTTCTAAAACGGCTTTGATCGTCGTTAAATAATACCCGACTACTCATTGTTCGCTCGAACCAATCATCGTGTAACCGATGTGTACACGATGTGATGTGATGTGTACACGATGAATCCATTACACCAGTTTTTTCGATAATAATCGTGCCACGTCTCGGACGATAAGCAGGTCGCAAGAGGTGGATAACGAAGGAACGGTTTCCGAATACAAGGGAATGGGTTCAGGTGCTACTGCTAAATAAGTCATCTCCGGCTGAACCGGCAATACTATCAGGAGCCAGTAAGGAAAATTATAGCTGTGACGATCCGTTTATACTCAAAGTGACAGTCTCAAAGTAAAAAAAGAAAAGAATTCCCGATGACGAATAGAGACTTAAGGAGTCATAACCTCTACCCGATCGCGTGGATCGTCGGGTTCGATGACACATTCCAAGTGAATTTTAAAAAATCGCTAAGTGAGATTCGGAAAAAATCTTAGGTACCTGGATATTAATTTTCTAATAGATAAGGAAAAAAGATGACAACAAAGGTGTAACACTTTTCTGACTTCTATATGATAATAATATAGTGGAAAAATAATGATACATGAAAAAGTTACCTAAGATTTAATTTTAGGGGTGGGGGTAATTTATGTGAAGTTATATTTTTAAATTATCATTAAATGTAAATAAATTGAAAAAAATTAAAAATTAAAAAGTCTGCAATTTTTATTTTTGCAAAAAATTTAATTTCGACTATCACAAATCGGTAACGCTGATCAAACGGGTGAATACTTTGAAACGCCACAGAATTCAACTACCAAGTACGATTGGTGAAAGAAGTGTTACTATCCGAACGAGTGGTTGTGAAAAACAAGGATATACAACACTTCTCCCACTTTTACTATTTTCAAACGAAAACCTTTGCCCAAAGAACATCCCCCGAAGGGGATAATCATTCGATGTAATGAAAATGTATACTTTAATTGGATGGGACGGAATATGATATCCTCTGGGAAAACGAAGAGGACGAGGAACTCTTATTCTAGATCTCAAATGGATACGAAAGTAAAGAAGGTGACTAACTAGGAAGCTTAACAATTGTAAATAGTTATTTATCCATTAACATTAATAAATAAATTTGTGAAACCGAGTTTTGTTTATTTTTTACGAACACCAAATCTTCCATTTATATATATATATATATATATATTTATATACGTAATTTTTTTTAAGTTTTTCCTTATTAATCTTAAAAGTAGCCTGCAGGTCTTATTTTCTAGTGGGGGGAAGGTGTAGATAAATAGGGATATCTCGACCTCGCGAGATTGCGGACGAGATAACGTAGATGTTCACCGACTAGAACAAACCTGAAGCATACATTGGTTAGGTTTGTTTTGTTTCGCGGTTCCTTAGTAAGTACATCGACCTTTTTTGTTATTTAATAATCGTTTACTAACCGGCGCGGCGATGATATGTGTATTTTAGCTAAAGTTTATGTCCGATGGATCCGTGCTAAATCGTAAAAAATATATACAATAATTACAGCGTCTTATTATTTGTGCCGTTTACCAACAGGAATTACACCCTCAGGAAGCCTGTCTGGAGAATATGTTTCCTATCCGTTGAACGGCAAAAAAAACAATACGTCGAGCAGCTGTGCTTTTCGTGTGTAAAATACATAACAAACTTTCGATAACTTTATTTGTTGTACAAATAGATGAAAACAAGTTCGTAAAAAGAAACATTTTATAATGAATATCCGTATAAAATGAAATATATAAACAAGAAGAAAACTTTTGATTATCACCTTACACGAATTTTTCCATTGTAAAATAACATCGGAGGTGGATTACTAGGCGAAAACGTACATAGGCGGATAAAAAGCACAAGCAGTGAGAAACGGCAAAATAATAATCCTACTACTACTTTAAAGGACTACAAAACAGGCGCACGTACGAGAAAACTAATAAAAAAAAAAAATTTAAGTGTGTGTATATATATATATATATATATATATATATATATATAGAGAGAGAGAGAGAGAGAGAGAGAGAAAAAATTTAGTACATTAAATGATGTAATTTGTTACAGAAAGCAGGAGGCGGAAAACTATTCAGTTAACAATTTTTATTATCACATTTAAGAAATAACGGCTAAATTCAAAATAAAACAAAACAAAAATAAATAGTAAAAATATGATTAGGGAAAAAAATAACTAAATATTTGAAAATTTTGAGCAACTGCTCATTTTTATTTTTATAACATCTAAATTCGCCAGGGTAATAAATATTAAACCATACGATGCATGTTGCGTAAACATTAACGAAATTTTCATCTTTATTAGAGATTTAACACACTCCGACAAAACTCGGCAACATTCCGTGTACTTTTCACGATATATTAAAATCAAACACTAAATAGGTAAGCGGTTTTTAATTATTTCATCGTTAAAAATTTACAGTTCAAATAAAATAATAATATTCTGTAACTGTTCTGGGTATTTCATTAATAAAAATAACACACGTAAAAAAACATAAATCCGCTGTCCGAAGGAGACTGAAAAATACCTACGGTCAAATAATAATAAATATTAACAGATCCAGATCCATTAACTTAGTTGCACAAGATATCGGAAAAAATTATAACGGAACACAAACGAATCAGTAGTCAAAGCGTCTAACTCATAGCCGGATCGCAATAAGTAAATGTATAATTAGGTTCACATCGATCAATGTCAATGGTGTATTGTCTTCAGGGTATAACCGCCCACAACGCAGAACGTATGCAGAGCGATCACTGGTCTTTAATCCGTAGTCCGATATTTTAATTAAATAAACAAATATAAAGCGGTTATAGATGAATTAGTAAACAGTATGTTTTCCAAAATATTTTTTGCTGAAAACCAAATAGTTATTACCGAAATGAAAAAAACGATCGAAAATCAAAGACGTACAGAAAACTAACTTTCATTCGACTAAATATTTCAGACAAACATACCAATTCTTACGCGATATCGTATTAGCCTGCCAAGAGTACGAGTTAAAATACTATCGGGAGAAAATGACTGAACAAAAACACATATAAAAGTGTACTAGGGAAACTCGCGATGCGAATTCATAACGACTATTTAAGCAAAAATGTAAAAACAATAAGACGGTTAATTGTAATTCCTCTGTAAAATTTAGGTACTAAAGTCCGGAGCTCCAAAAACACATCGTGCAGAACAAACAGCAGAGTGCTGCAAAGACGAATGAAAGTTCCGCGTAGGAGTACGAACTGTCGAGGATAAAAATGGACAACCATCTATAAATACAGATTGGAAAGTCCCGTCGACTCACTGATCTTTTAATCTCCCGTTTTCCGGACAGCTAGTGATGAAATTTGGCACCGTTATATCCAAAGGAAATACCAGTTAAAAAAGAAAAAAACAACACGTAAAATTTATTTTAACAATCCCTAGTTTTGATTAAAAACGGATGTAATTAAAAAGAATGCTGAAAAGTGGTGACACTAACAAGACAACTGAAAACTTGAAAATTTGTACGGATGTTTTTATAGATACGCTATATCTGTACGAAAGGATTTTTCGCAAAGGATGGGTACCGACCTATGCAAATGTAGAAAAGAACATTCGTCGAAAAGAATGACGAAACAAACAAAACTTTAATCATAAAGCGATTCCCTTTTAAAATATTGCAAAATTTTCTTTCATAAAATCTTTCAAAGCCGATTAGCCGCTCCTTATAAATTTTTCTCGATATAAATTCAACCTATAAAAGGTTCCGTGGAAGAAAAATTTGTGTTTTATTTTAATATTTCAACGAGAGAAATTTCAAATTCAGCACAGACACACAATCAAAAATTTATCAAGTTTTCTCTTCAACAACCATAAAAAAAAAATATATATATATATATATATATATATACAGAATGATTCCAAATTGCACAGTAATTTAGCAGGAGATGATTCTGTAGCAAAAAAAAAAAAGAAATAAAGTTCATACAAACACAGGTCAAAAAACGGTTCATTAGAGAGTTTCGGCTTGCAAAATATTTAGCCCTACTTTCCACTCCCTCTGTGAAATTAAACCGTACTAAAATTCTTGGAATGCAAATCGAGGGATAAATTTGGTGCTTTCTTATGGTTTTTGATCTAAGTAATTAAATATAAAAAAAAAAATTACAATGAAAGTCTCACAGGTTATCCCGTCATGTCAGTAACGTTGACATTATTTTACATTTTGACGATCTATTGTTATATCTATAGTTTTTGTTTTTAAAATTCAAATTGATATAATTAATGATATGTGAAGTAAATAATTATAACACATCATTGTTCCCGAGGATGGATTAATAATCCGAAAGCGCTCGAACACACTATTAAAGATTGTTGGTAAGTGGAGACTATTATATAAATAAATTACTTATTACTTTGTAAGTGGAACCCTCGATTTTTATCGTATCCGTGGACACACTTTTTATATTATTATTAAATGAACTTCTTTTTACTTCTCAATCAAATAGCTGTAATTGTACAATAAAAATTTTACCAATCGAATTTATTTCTGTTTTATGTAACAAATCTCTGTTGCCACATTTGCAATAACACTTTCTACCGTTCGTGTTTTTTGTGTTTTATTAGCAGCTATAATTTCTCTTGTAAACTTATACTTTTTTTTTGATGAAGTGATAGGAATTAAAATAAGTGTTTCATCTTCAGTATTTTTATTTACATAAGATCATTTACTTTTTTTAAAAAAAAGTTGTAGTATATTTTCTTTTAAATTTTATTATTTCAAGTACGTCATCAAATTTTTGTACGCTACCTAGTACTATCAAGTACTGCTACCTAACGGCCCGATTCGTAAACCCACCTTATTGAGGAAAAGTGTCGTGTTCGAGTCCTGCGGTTCATCAAATGGAAGAAAAAACTTTAACAAAATTCGAAGTATTTTTTGAAAGTACTCTTTAATACAAATCTAATTGAACTGAAATATGTTTTCATGCTTATTTTTTTCCCCGTTTTCATTTCATTTTTAGGTTAGATACTGTTTAGAACTGTAAAGATAGTTCGTTGACTTCGCCGTGCCATCCAGTTCTGCGGACTCCTAAGAAATTAAATAAAAGTGTTCCCTAGACCTCTATCCCACTTAGGTTTAAAGAAAAACGGGGTAAAACACGAAAACGTTTTGAGGAAAATACACTTTTATAGGTTTTGAAATAAAATAAAATAAATAAATAAATAAAAAATACAAATAAATAAAAAAAATTTCTAGTTAGGTTTGTAGAGAATTTAATTGAGAAAACTGATGTAAATAACGTCTATCAAAATTAAACAAAATAATTTGAGAGTTAGAGTTCAACTTTAATTAGAAACAAAACATAAACTGTGTTTTCTTTGAGCTTAACAATTCAGTACTTGCCCGTGTAAAGAACTGCAACAAATGAAGTGATAAAGTACAATAAACAGCGTAGAGATGAAGTAACGGAAGATGTAAAACAACAATTACGACAAGAAAGATACGAAAAGCAAGATCCTCTTGCTTTTCGATCTGCATCCTGCAGATCGACCGAGGATAGCCTAACAGAGTCTACAGAAGGAGCTGAGAAGGGAAAAGAAAGATAAGGCCGAAGAAGTTGCAATCAGGGAAGTAATGTAGGTAAGAAAATGTAGTAATTTCTAGGTACGAAAATTCCTCCGTAAACCGGCATTAATAAATAAAATGCCCTTTGAAATACGGAAAAACGTAGCCGCTTTTTTTCTGAACTAGAACTGCAACATGTACCTAATTCAAATAATATTACGTTATTAGGCGGCAGGTATCGTACACGCAGACGATTTAAAATCGACGGTACGTTCGTTACCCTATATGCAAAGCCTAGGCGAAACCGGAGAGAGACAACAAGAAACATCATGACTGAAAAGAGGGTCGATTTCTTTGCATTTACTCCACAACGTAATACAAAGCACAATTATAATAATCACACCGGAAAATTAATTCGAGCGTCTCCACACTCGGCTTCACTCGGCTTTACCGTAATTATTCGATTACAGGAACAAACGAAAACGAATAAAAACTTAATTACAAAACTGCGGCTTATTTTTACAGCTAGAAGTATCAATCGGAATATAAAATAGAATTCAACTACAAAAATTTATTATCTACGAAAATCGTCGGTCAAAACAACATTTTCACAAAGTACGAGCGGAGCCCGCCCACTTCGCGACACTCGTTGACAATTCTCTTTCTTATTCTTGTAGCTAAATATTTTTTCCTTTAATTATAACGATCAATTAAACAAAAATAACAACTTCGCCGAGAAGGGTTTGATCCACTAATTAAAATTAAGAAAAGTAATTTATTTCATCCCGTGAGTAATCAATTCTAACTTAACAACGCATAATTCATAAGCAACTATGTCGTCTAGAGACGTGGAAATCCCCCCACCCACGGTTTAAAATCACAAAAGTAAAATAGTTTCCGGTAATGGTTAAAAGATTTTATGAACTTTAATTTTCGTCAAGATGGAGCGCCGGACCCTGCGAAAAATATTTTTTCTACAACTTTCAAACTACGTTAATGTAAATTCAATTAGAAATTTTGTTACGGCTCAGACATTCTTACTCTAAGGGAAGGCATTCAAACAAACGGCTACGGACAAAGGCAGATAATGCACTTGAATCACTATAAATATATACGCGACGTAAAATTAAAATAATAAAAACCATTCGGTGGAATAAGTAAAAAAAAAATTACCAATTCGAATCGTCCAACAACTCAATGACCTCAGTCACAGCCATCGGACAAGTTTTTACATTTAACAGTAAGGTTTCTTCTAAATGCAGGAGAGCGACTAGTCATTCATTTAAGTGAATATACTACTGTAAAGTACACGTGATATCGATAAACAAACTATTCGTTCACAATATATGAAATGTGAGTAGTATAACAAAAAAATAAATGGACGTTTTTGTTACAACCCGGAACAAGCTTTCAAAATATGCACGATAAATATTAAAATATGCACATTACTAAATTAACAATTGATTATAAGTAAAACTCGTCCGGGGCGAAGGCTAAAGTTTGTACAATTATGCGTAAAAAAAGACCAAATACATTTGATAACTTCCACTGCAACTTCTTAAAAGCGGATTTTTTAATGATTTTAATAAAATTTCAATGCCGTTACTACTGTTACTTTGAATAACAAATTTTGAAAATACATTTACTGTTTAGCAATTTTCTACAATTAGTGGGGAAAAAGCTCGAATTAGCGACTGAAATTTTATAAATACTGGTCGTAAGAAACTCATATAATACGGTCTCGAGTTATGAGAAACTGGAATATATATAACGAGGAATATATATAAGAAAGAAAACTAAATGTGGAATTCCAACCCAACTGATTACTGAAACAGTGGCTAATTTTAGGATTTAATCCCTTTTCAACCGATAGAATCCTAAATATAATTCTCGCTAACAATTACTTTAAACCTTCGCTTAATAACTACTAAAAAAAATGAGGATGATCATATTTTATTATCCGTTCGAATCCCTGTTAACGTATATTTTGATTAATTGTGAATAAAATATTTACCCTAAAAAAAGGAACCTCTTCTTGTTTACTTTTAACATAACTCATCTTTATTGCTGAATGAAACCGAGCAAAAAAATATTTCCTATGAATTCCGCTTAATATAATCGTATATTTCTCAGCGTCTTAATTAGGACGGTTTTTCAACAAACAGTTTCCAGATCAACAGCCATTTTTTCAAGCAGTAGCTACTTCGATCAAGAACTGCTGATTTTTTTTTTTAATTCAGTTTTCATAAGGTGAATCGTTAAATAAGAAAACTAGCAGAGTAACTGAAAGTTATCCGTAGGGAGCAAACAAACATTTAACAAAAAATGATTCTTTTAAAACAACTGTTAAAACTTAGTTAAAATAACTTTTTTTAAAACAGGAAGTCTGTAACAATACACGCCACACACAACCGCTGTTGTCGATTACCGCTCATAAAACGAGAAATCAGCTAATCATTTCCGGTTCGAAATCATTTACCAGTCCAAATGTATAATCGATAACTCTTTCGGTTTTGAATAAAACTCCATACCCGATAACGATAATGATTCCAGAGTTTTTTTCTTAATTTTAAATAACATCCATTCGATACCAAAACAGCTAATACTTATAAAAAAAATTAATTAAAAAAATAAAGAAAAGGTTTCATTTAACGAAAAAACCGCGCGTTTCCAAAACCACGAAAATTGCCCTTCTAATCAGTTAACATTGACAATCTCTTGTTTAGCATTTCACCCGAATTAAATTAAAAAGAAGATAAAAATTGGTAATTTTCAGAATTTGTCTAACAATTTTAGAAGACAAATTTTATAATAAAATAGGATCGCGTAGGTTAACAAAAAAACGTCCAAGGAGTAAAAGTAAGCCCGGTCGTCTCTTTCTCAATGTACAAAGTACAAGTTTGGTAAAAGTTTGGTAATAAACTTCAGATTCACCGGTAACGATATGTAGAGAGATCAGTATAGCAAAATTGTTTGTTTATTTAGTAATTTTATATTATTACATAAAATGGTTCAAAATATAATTCGTCAAGATATTTAATGACGAAAACAAAACCGGTTACATATATTTTTGTACAAAATAGAACAAAAGAAACGATAGTAAAATTCACCAGAGAAGTAGAGTACACAGTTTTCCGTAACACACGATGAATAAAAGCACGATACAAAGGTTCACAGTCCGACTTTATTAAATTCTATTTTGCATCTTTTTAAAAACCGAATTAAAGAGATAAGTTACTCGTATAGTTAGTTCCTCCTATGCGCAATAATTAATTCTAAGAAATGTTAACTAACTTTCAACACCGTTTACTATCAGTAGCATACAACCACGATATACAATTAGTAGCAAAAAATATTACCACGATAAACATTTGTTTCAGCTACAGCTAAAACGGCAAAAAATATAATAACACGAAATACGATCCAATTAATACATTCTATTTACTGTTATTCCAAGAAAGAACGTGTTTCAATGTAAATGACGTAAAAATTTGATAAATCGACTCGACGTATTAATAATTTCAGATTTAGATGAGATTTTTACGGATATAAACAAGCTGCTATTATCCATACGCAGAGTACCTACCCCGTCAACCACATGGAACGCCGAGTGAGAATCGGCAAATCTTATCACATATACTGAAAAACATTACGAATTCTTACATTTTCAATTTTTTTAGACGTCAGTCTACTTTAATCTCCGTAACGTAAGCACAGATAATTTGACATTATATACGCCCTCTAATAAAAATAATTCTAACGAAACCTTCAAAACCTTAACGATTTAACGGTGCATCCGAACGGAAACGTCGACCGATAACTTGTTATGAGTGGAGGGTATGTTATTTATTTTATTTATTATACTTCGATTCCAACTAAAGTAAACAGACGCAGATATATCCCGGCAGTACAGGAGTAGTACGGTGATGTTCACCGTACGGTGTCTACAAATCTAGATCGAACGAAAGGAGGTGATGACGGTGATGAAGCGGTGGAAGAAATTTCGAACGTAAAACGCCGGCCTGAACGAGGGAATCGGTATATCCTATGAAGAACACGCCTCGATACGAGCGAGAAAAGAAAGAAACGGAAAAAAGAGCGCACGGTACACGGTATAAATAACCTAAACGTGGACGGACGGACGGCCGCATCCACATCCCGCTCGCGCCTGTACTACGTCGACTAAGAGACGCTTCTTCTTTTTACTTATTTCTGAACCGAGGCGGGCGGCGGCGCCGCCGCTCTCTAACGCTATTCTCGTCAAGACTCCTATCATCGCCCTCTTTTAAAACACAAGTCGGTACTAAATCTCCGCTCCACGAGACCGCACTTCAAATCGAAAACCGTGTCGTCGCGATATACGGTCGACATTAAATTTCTCACTGCAGTTCAATTTATCTAACCGAACATAATTACACGCGTAAACGATACGGAAAAGGGGTAATCGCATGAAACCTATTTATCGAGGGCTCGAACGAGATCCCCGTTGTCACCTACGAACAGAAATCCACACATCACTCCGCCTGTTGAGAGTGTACGACGTCTATATTATAAAATACTTACACACCGTGTCGATAGTAAACTTAACGCCAAATTATTCGGTGTTTCATTCGATATTCGCTAGTGAATCCGAAATAAAAATAATACCGGATAATTCCGTCGATCAAGAAGTTTTCACAAATTTTTCACCGCATCATTTCGTTTATAATTCAAAAACCGTTTAACTTACGACCGTGAAAGACGTCATATTATAAGGGATCGATTATCCTGCTAAATTTTCATATAAATCGAATGAAGTGCGGCGAAGTTATCGAGGAGGATTTAACAGAACGAGTGTCTACATCACGAAGATTGAATTTCAAGAAACGGTTTACTCGTACGATTAAATTTGCTCAACAAAAACTAATAACTTCGGTAACAGTTCTGTCGAAAAACATCTGAAAGTTAAATTTGATAAATTTTTACAAAAAAAGAAAAAATCATCTACTACCCTCTCGGGTAATATTCATAGAAGGTGGTGAAATGAATGACGTAAAAGATATTTAAAAAAAAACGTAGCGGAAAGGGAAATCACGGAATAATAATACTGAGTAACGCTCATCAATAAATTATATCACGGTCCAGAGTATATCAAACCGATGTTTCGGTCGTTCATTAAATGCAACTGAATAGAGGTACTCGGTGACCTACTAGTATGCGGTCGGGTAACAGCGAGACGGATCGTGCTGCTATATAGACGCATAATCGGATACAATTGGAAGTAACAGATCGGTTACTGTGAAATTATTCAAATAAGTATCCGACTTAACAAATATTAAGTAAACCGGTATCGCTTACCGTTTATATGAAGTATTAACTACAGATTCATCGAACGTCCAGAAAATAGTAACGCTACTAAAAATAATTTTAAATCGTTTCGCTTTCATCGGTTATAGACATTCCCTTTAGCTTTTCAACGGTCACATCATTAACAATATTTCCAGTAATTTAAAAACATTAACGTTTATGTAACCTGAAATCCATATGACTACATTATAAGATCGTGCCGCCTTACGTACGACAAAAGTTCACAAACTAGTATTTTTTTTTTGTGAACGAGATCCGGACCGGTCCAAACATCGCGTTTTTTTCTGTATCGTCCATACTACCGACAAATACGAGTCTATTTATCCGTATATTCCTAACAAATATGTTTATACGCTGACCCGATTACAACGGAAGGAACTGCTGAATCTAGAATCTACAAGGGAAGCGGCGAATCGATTCGCCTTGCAAATGTTAATACACCCGTACTGGCGCAAACAATTAAAACCTAAAACTTCAAAAATCGAGCGACACCAACTGGACAGTTCATTATTCATTTTTCCATCTTTATTCCTTGCCGCAGAATCGCTAACTAATTAAAATTGTAAACACAGTTCAACGAGCTTATTTTTAATTTAAATCGCTCGAAAACTATGAGGGGAGTTCCGAAATCAAATTCCGATCGACTGCTGAAAAACCTGGTCGCCAAAGAAATACGCATACCTCCAGAAGCTTTTATTTTGATTAGATGCGCGTTCACGGTACACAATTATCGTCGGTAAAGCAGTGGTCGATGAACGGGTGATTCATATCGTCGCTCATACCGATGACAGGACGAGAGGAAAAATGCCGATTCGTTTTTAGTAAAGCAGGCGTAGATAACGTTTCCGGGAAACGCTGATAAACGCATCGTGTTTACGGTAATAATGCCGTGAGCAACAGCGGCTTTAAAGAAGTAAATATCTGAGGCGGTAATAAACCGATGACGTCAAACGACACTTGCGAAACGATAATAACTTCGGTGTTTCGAGTCCGCAAGCAGATTTTGCGAATTAAAAAGTCAACCGAATAATTCCTTTTTCTCATAAAATTATTATTAAATAATTCTACCGAGCGATTTTTTTGCAGCCCTACAATTATCATCTCGACAAAATTGGAAGTAAAATTAATATCGTAAAACGCTGAAGAGTATTCGGTGGTAGAACAAAACAAACGACGTAGGATGTTTTCCAGAGGTTTTGTTTTTTGAGTGCGTGACGCCGACTCACGGGTCGTAAGTAAACTTTACTACAGTAGTTCAGGCGGAAAATTTTCGATCGTCCTCCCTAAAACCTAGATTCGCCGCCGAACGACTACAATTTGTAAATCGAGATGAAGTCTGTACGGCTACAGAACCTTTCGAACAACCGGTGATAGGAAGAAGAAAGCTAACGGACGGGTTCGATCCAACCGGACGAGGTGTAGGGTTCAATGACGGTTCGCAAAATCTGGTATCGCGGAAGAGAAATGAATGTATGAGGAATCACGCTAAGGAGAGATATAATGTAGTTAATTGAATAACTTTGCCAGAAATTCGATCGATCGGAAGTTTTGGAGTATTCCTTGTGAAATTTATTTATTCAAATAATGCCATATGGTATATAAAGGTGAAAGCTTTCCCGCTTTATATTTAATAATTTGGTTTCGTTTTTAACATTTTTATTAGTTAAACAATGACGATTTTTTGTTTTCTTACGTTCGGTCCATACTAGACCAAATAATTAATGTTTATTTACTTCAGTCGATTTTTCACGTAAAATATTATCGAGGGCAATTTCAATGTCTTTTTTTACATTTATTAATTTTGTGCGGAACGAAAATCATTTAACTAATATTATTTGATTTGAATTCAAAATGTATTAATATTTAATAATAGCGTCGTGTGTAACGGAAGGGGCGCAGAAGGTTAGCGTTTCCTTTTCCGCGCAACGTTTGATCTATCCGATCCAATACGCCTGAACAGATCAATTAGTAAAAATATACAAGTTATTCAGGGAAACAGAAAATTTCGAAAATTAGATTTTTTATGAAAAATTATATTAAATTATTTATAACATTTAAATAAAAAAAAAACATGCCGTTTGTGAATATAAACACAAAATTTATTTTTTTAAGATCACATCTTGCAGGTGAGCTCCATCTCTGCGTACGTTTTCTCTGGGTACTTTTCCGCCAGGCGGTGTTTTCGCCTGCGCTGAAGGTGCCTCCTTTATTAGAGCCTCTGTGGCGACGTCATCACATTCCTGCAGTCCCGTAGTGAAACTAAGCGGTTCGACGCAACATTTCAATAGGAATTTCAGTAATCGCTGTTCGGATCTTGACTTTTAGTTCTGTCGTAGCAGATACTGCTGCTTTTTTAAGTGAACCCGCAAGAAGAAATCGCACACCCACATATCAGAACTTAAATCAGAGATAAATTTTTAATTTATGACGCTCATATATTTTATTATAAGACAAGGTGCGCTTACCCATTTAGAAAATAAATGATGTGTGAACGGCTGGACACACAAGCAACTGATGCAGTAGACCTTATTAGGTTAGCTCCAGGAACTATTAAGAACTAGGTCGCTTAAACCGTATCCGTTTCATGCTCTAGGGCGACCGAATGGGGTAGTGGCGGGAGAAATGCCAGTAAATCCAATATCACAACTGGAAGTCCATGGAATGTTACAGATTCTCGAAATTATACGGTCGGCAAACAAGATTGGCGTATAGCACCCATCGATATTCGCGCAATGTGTAATGTTGATCCACCGTGTTGAAACCACACATGTCAGTAATTTGTGGAGATGTCTGTAATCTTTGCGCAACAAAATTGTTCAGCACGGCGACGCAACGATCACATATGACTGTATTAGTGAGGCCATCCTCGTTTTCAAAAAAAATAAGGGCTTATGCCGTTCGATGACACAGCACACCACACGGTAAAACCTTATTTTGCCGTGTAGGATTCTTAGGTGCCTAAAAGAGAAAACTGTGTTTAACAAATTCGTTAAGGTGGAAATTTATCCAACTTGTTTATCTTTACAAACGTTAGTTCACAGAATCGATAGCGCATTATGTTAACGTTTGGGTTCAGTTCCTGTACGAACTTCCACTTGCCGTCCATGCCGTCCACTTCTGTGGACGGCAAAGTGAATCCTCTAACAGTATTCTTCGAACACTTCAACTATGCTACTGTAAAGACGCTGCATAAAGACGAATCGAACGGCGAGGGCTTCTTACGACAACAGCTCGAAAAGTTTCGATATCGTTTGGCAAACGAGCGGTCCGCACACCGCTTGGAAGTTTTTTCATCGCTGAACCTGTTTCCTCAAAATTACATACGCGTATATTAATTTATGGGCTGACGGTACACGATCGTGGCGTTCTAAACTAAACTAGCGGCGAAATTCTATACTCGCAGCCTCCACATGTCAATATTATTATTATAAATAGCACTGACGCGGCAAATGCACGTTGCGCATCATTCTAAGTATCCATTCTAAGTAACTGCATGCCAAGATGACGTAAATCGGCTTCACATTCCAAAAGTATTCCGGAGTACCACATCAATCAATAAGACCAAGTAATTTTTTCAGTTTTAAAAAAGTTTATTACTTAAAAAAGTTTATTACTTAGATCAACAGGAAATAATTTTTTTAAGAAAGTGAATAAAGAGGAAGAATTTTTTAAGTCAACACTTTTATGTACAACTCTCTCACCTTTTGTGTGTGTGCGCGCGTGCGCGTGTTTTAATCTATCGATGATAGGCTGAACAATTTTTCAAGTTCTTTAAAACAATATAAATCCTATCTTTATAAAATTTACATATCGATATTATGAGGATTTTGGATAAGTTCCTCTTATATCATATTTATCTTGTTACTTAAGTATCTAGTTAAGTAAGTAGTTTGACTGCAGAGTGAGGGAGTGCAACCTCTAATACGTACGGCAAAATGCTGCAATTCTGCTCGGATAAAGTACCGAAATTTGAATACGTAGATAAAAAGCCAAACTATCAGGCTAATACTCACGCTGAACCTCGACATAGCTGTTTTAGAAATTGCGTACAATGGTCCCTCCAAACGAGTCACAATAGATTTTTCACTTAAAATGGATTCTGAATTATTATTATTCCATTAAGACTCTTGCTTTAGGTAGTTTCATTTCGAACGTAAAGTTCATCGTCAAACCGGCTACCCGATAAAACTTATTTCTGGATATTGTAATATTGACTGAAGGCCGGGAATGGTATAGAATTCTAAAATGACGGTAGTTAAATCTTGGGAAAATTTACAAAAAAAAAAAGAACCATCAGTTATTTCGTTCAGGATTGAGGTTCCTGCTTTATTTGTTTTAATGTATACATCGTCAAACAGCTACCGAAAGAACCGACCTATGATCTCTGACCGACCGAGGTAACCTATGATATTTAACGAAACGTTGTATTTTGCCGCCGTTTTCAATTTCTATGTGATGTAAAACACAACTGAGAGGTCCGTTATAAAACTGACTACATCTGTAGACAAAAAGCCGCCGTTGTATTCCGTAACAATAACATTTTTGTATTTATCAGTTACGTTGTCGACGTTATTTCTAACAAAAAATCTTAAAACAATAAAAATAAAAAATGAACTAAGAACTTATTCAAAACTGAACCGATCGCATTATATTTTCCCACAAATATTGTAAGATTTGAAAAAAACTCACTACTATATGAAACATTCCAATATTTTTTTTTTATAAATTAAAAACGGTTACTGCAATAAGTTCTTTAATGCGGCTGAATAATGCGGAAAAGAGAGTAAAAATAAAAAATCAATAAAAAAAATGAAAACGTTCATCGTTCGACAAGTAAAACTTATCCTCCGCATCGATCATCGAGAACATATGTCAAACACGATACGAAGTACGTGAAAATACGCAGGCAGGTAAGCCTACGGTAGTAAAACGTACTAGGGTATTCGTGCCGAATACAAACAACAGAGGTCAACGACCTCGGGCAAATTACAACAATAACAAAATCGGCGGTCATCATGGCATGACCGACATTAATTAACAACGCTATTTCACTAACAATAATAATATATCACGCACTTACGTATCCGCACACATAATTATAATGATTTTCGATTGTGAATGAGATTTTAGTAAAATATCCGCCATCTAATGGAAAGGATTTAACAGATTTTTTTTTTGGGTAATGTAAACTTACTTCTATTAATCTTTTTTAGCAAATAATATAATTCTGAATATTAAGCGTGAATTACTATTAAAAACAGTCCTTGTAACATAACAAGAAAAATCGATATACTGAAAATATTAAAATTAATTTTTAATTTCTTAACACTGACCCTCAGTTCTGCTCTCGCCTCCCTTCGTATATCAAAAGAGGAAAAGACAATAATAGATAGTACATAACGGGACTACATGATAAAAAGGATTAAACTAACCCTTCGGTTCACGCATCCCCGACTTTTACCTGCGGAACACGAAAATGGATTCACCCGATCGAATTGTAGGATCCACTTATCAGAATTAAAAATAAAAAACTCAACTCGGTGAAAAAGTGAACGTTTTGTCCATTTTTTTACAATGTGTCTGATAGATTAGGTCTGTTCTTCGGTACGGTAAATCTATTTAACAACACCGCTTTATTTTTCTTTTTAACTCGAAGTAATGTGCGAAAGAATTTTGCAATTTATTTTTTTAATCGTAATGTAAATACTCAAGCGGAATCAGGTACAAGATGTATCACCGATTTCATTATTAATTATTAGCGACCGCAATATAGTTAAATTATAAGTTAGTACAAGTCTATTAATAACTATATACTCGTAATACTATTAACTATCATTACTAATAATCTTTATTATACTGAAACAAATTCTAATCGTACCCGGCTATAACATTTCTACTTTTACCGCAAATATATAGAATGTTTATTAAAGCATATGTTTTTATTAATGTATTCGTAACGGGGACGGCTAAATATTAAATAAGAAGGAATATAATTACAAAATTATTATCATCATTAAAAGAATGTCATCGCAAAAAACGCCCTCGAGAAATCGGATAGTGCCATGTAGCACCATGCCCTCTACCTTCTAATTATAAAAATACGCGACCCCTTTTTAACTAGTATATATTAGATCTTTCTCACCGTAAATAACATAACACGCTTAATTAACATTAAACGGTTAATGAAACAAGACAATAAAATTATTTTATTCATGTATTTTACTCGTATTGATTTTTTTCTTTTCTGTTTGTTAAAAAAAATGTCCACGTGTAAAAAAAACAAATGTTAGATCACAAAATTAAGGTATATAATCGATAAATTTGGTTCAAAAACAAATGTAAAAAAAGAAAAAATTAAAAAAAAACCGAAAGTTAGAATAAACCAAAGAAACGACTACGGATTTAAATTTTAAGAGGTACGCGAAGAGAAGAATTTGGCACAGAAATCATATACTGACGTCAAAAAAATTTCGATAAGTAAAAAAATTAATTCGTCCTTAAAATTCCCCATAGCGTTCGATATGACTCGAACGAACAGAATAACTTTAATATTAATCAAATAAATTTTATAACAACTCGGTTATCTCTTAAAATATACGTATATTACAATTCCACGTTAAGCCGAACAAAATTTACACGGATATCATTCAAAATGTAATTCTTTATAAATAGATTATGATTCCGACCGCTGACAAATTAAGTCAAAAGCGTCGGTGCCTCGTATAATTAAAATTATAGTAAAGTAAAAATCAAGACCGACGGATAACAATACTCAGAAGGTACAGGTCAGCAACATTCACGCTCTAGATCATATAGGGTCACGTATCAAGACCGCGTACGCTATAAACCTTGATGTCACATACCGTAGGAGGATGCCTCAACATCGACACACGATTGACCCAAGACTATAACTATTATTATAACTAAAAATAATTATAATGACGCATCCATAAAAAAAAAGGAAAAAGCTTCCGCTGATGGAAATAATACTCGTAATTTAGTAATTATGAATTCTTACGTAGCGGCAATAAATCGATCGCTTGTGGTCAAAAATATAGAGTAAAATCCAATCATGACAAAACCAAAGAAGAGAGCTCGGATCGCTTTTTGGGGAAAAATCTACTTCATACAATTTCCACTTCCCGAACGTGTAATATATCATAGCTGCTTCTGGAGGTCGGGTCCGCAAAGGACGCGATAAGATCTTTTATAACAGTTTGGTTGTGTTCAAAAATAATAATAAAAAGTAGATTTAAAATATATTTAGAATAAAAAAGTGGATCGCTAAGTTTTTTTTTTTTAACAAAACGATTACATAACCCAGACGAAATTAAAGTATAACCGGTAACGGAGTACGATCGGATAGAATATGAAAAGATATAGCATTTCAGAAAGGAAATCACAACCGGTCTGTGACGGTTACAGGTGACACTCTACTACAGCGAACGCTTAATTTTTGCTCGTTTGCTCGTACCCGCCGGCACGGTACTTTCAACATTCTCATTTTATACACATTTTTCCATCCCGTTCCGGCGTGCGCGCACACACACATACACAGAAAATTGTGTACGAATGCGGTAATAAACTTTTCTATACAATTCCGTCTTCACCCGCATTTTCTAGTTTTGTTTCGAAATAAATACGGGTAATTAAGTTCGCAGAATAAAATTCAAACCTATAAAATAATTCCAGCGATATCGCTGAATTAGATTACACGGGAACAGGGACGTTTGTTTAACGGCAAAAAAAGAACCTTGAGCGATACGATGTCGGACGAATATTCAAAATATTCGTATAGAAAAGTCTGCACGTTAGCTTTATTTAAATATACATAAACCAGGTTAATTACTCGACGGTGTAATAATAAACTACACAAGGGTAACGTGCCTCTTCTCTCTACCACACCCTTGACATCCATCTATTAATAACACTTGTCTATAAATATTTCCTTCGAGGGTTGTTCCAAATTTTATTTACTTTTCTACTGTTAATTTTATACTAAAATACACATATATCAAGTTATTTAAATTCAAAGCGACACTTTTCGTATCGTACAATTATTCTATACGAAAAGCCATTTCAAATAAACATTATATTAAATGCTCCTCTCCCCGCGTAAAAATGTTTTGCTCAAATCAATGTAGAGCTTGTACACAGATCAAATTCTTAAAAGAAAGATAAAAACGCAAGCAAAGGCAGGTGAAGGAAATTTTTTTTTTTAAATCCACTGAATCGCTTAACTTTCCAGCCAAGAAAATCTTTATGTAAGCACAGTTCGGAGATAATTGAAACTTGTTACCCCCTCCCCTATATCATACTATACACTAATAAGTAACTTAAAAACTAGTATTTATTGAAATTTATTCTGAAAGGATAGATTTCTGAAGAAAAAGATTATTTCACTTATATTAATAATATCAAAAAGTCAATAGAATAGGTAAGAAAAAAATTTACCTTCGCACACTATTACCGAGACCTAACATCGACCCTCTAAATGATTTTTTTCAAAAATTTAATGACATCACCGCTTCATACATAGAGACCATCCAACAAAATATTTTAGTCTTTACATCAACCCTCTTACCTGAGATATCGAGCGATATTAAGAATCGCCACACACAAACGCGCGCGCGCGCATGCCTTATTTTTGACACAATACTTTCCTAAATTTTATATACCAGGGCATATATATATATTATAATAGCCGGTAAAATAAAAATAAACCGCTGCAATTAAACCCTTCACAGAAATGGTTGCAAAACTCATTCAATACTCGCCAACAAAAATAAAAAATGTATTTATTACATAAATTTAGTTCATAAAGAATCAAAACAGTGCTTTTTATCTGTTGATTAGAAAATTATTGAGAGGAGAGTGTGGTCAAATAATTTCACAGGGTAATACCGGAATTACCCGAGGGCACTTTAGTACTACAGGAAAGTAAACGCGGAAAAGGTAATTTTAACTGCCAAAAATAATTGTATCTGTTCTATATAAGTAGCAAGCAGAAAAGTAAAATGTTAAATCGCTGTAAAAAAAACTTGCTACTCTTTTCTTGCATGCAGATAAATCGAAACGAGTAAAAGTATTCGAGGTAAAAAAATTTCACAAGCGATCATACATCGAGCGAGTAACTTTCTTAACATCAGACAAAAAATTGATTTAATCAAAGCCGACTTCATTTGTTACAGCAGTAAAAAGAACACAGAGGCGACAACGATACTCTATTATAAAATGAAAACAACAGCACTACATTCTATTAGAAATTTAACGGCCTTAATACTTCCTGTTTGCAATGCTCTGATAACAATACGGAAAAATAACGCTTGGAATAGGAAAATTCATAGACTATTTTCACCTGTCACGTAACACATACATTTTCTATTTTTTATTATTTTATTTTTTTTCTTTATATAAACGTGATGGTTTACGGTCTGATACCACATTATATACAAACTTTTACATACTTCAGCTTATCGAATCGCAATTACTAAGTAAATACTTTTCAACGTTTACCTTTAAACCGACTTTATTAATTCTACCTGTAATTTTTAACAGGCTTCAAGGAAAAAAGGAGAGGTTTTAAATTTTATCCTTAGGTTTTGTTTTGTATGCACAAGCGTTACTGCATACTGAACGGACCGATTTGAATCATCCTTTTCGCTCTTTTTTTTTTTTTTTTAAGAAAAAAGAACTCCAGTAGTCCTGTCACAAGCGTTTTTTCCAAATAACTTAAAATAGTTTTACAAAGATGACCTTTTTGATTTATACTTATTATTGAATTGACAAACTTTTATGTGAAAATTCAAGAAAATTGTGGGGAAACTTAGGGTAAAAAAGTAATATATGTTTTCACATTCTACTAGCCGGTCAGGGCTCGCCTGACCGTCTAGCCAGGAGGCTCTGCCTCCTGGACCCTCGACACGTTCGTATCCTCATGTTTGTGATAATATTAAGTAACTTAACTGAAATACTTTATGAAAATAAACATTATCAATTCGCCGCGATGAACTAATAATAGTGATTTTTTTTTTGTTTTTTTTGTTATAGCTCCATTTACCGACCCGAAACTTATATTCCGCATTTATCGCTCCATCTGGCTGCTCGGCCGGGCATCGCTTCGCTCTGCTCTTTGGGGCGTAGAAGAAGATTCAGTTTTTGAAAACTTGATTTATTTATCGTAATCGTGTAAAAATACATAATTTTAACTTAAAATTCACCAAAATTTTACAAAATAATTTAAATGTTTTCCATACTCAACCCAAGAGGTACAGTCAAATGTGCGTTTTTTTTTTATAGTCTAGAAAATTTTTTCAAGTCAGGATTTATTTTTACGTACCTCACATTAACTGCATATTACGACAAATTACTGTAATTAAAAGATTTTTACTATTTGTTTTTCCGGTACTAATTATTCATTTAGATTTCTTATCAAAGAAATCGAATTGAATAAACTGAAACTTTTTGCCGAATTAGATTTTTCTTTATACCTGAGGGGTCCTTAATCTTGCACTTCAAAGAAATCAACTCCTTTTTTATATATAGATGTGAATATACATAACCTAACAACCGGATGATCAAGAGTATATTTTTTTTATGCAAACGTTAGCCCTTGTACTGCAAGCAAATACGCTGTTTGAATTCTTAAAATCGTATCGTTCCGGAGATATAAGTAAATTTCGGAAAAATAACGGATAACCGAATGATTCAAAATAAGCAGTTTGAATTTTTTAAGTTGGTCATACAGTCTCGTAGATATAACTGAATTTCGGAATAGAGAATGACCGGATAACCGGACAATCGAAAGTAAAAAAGAAAAACATAAAAACCACCCTTGCAATAAATACAAACTTTTTGCCAAATTAAAATGTTTTGTGTAATATATATGGAGTCCTTTCTTAATCATGCATTTCAAAGTAATCAACTCCTTTTCTATATATATAGATAGATAGAACTCGTGCATTGCAGCAATTCCTTTACCCGTTTCTACGCAACGCTTTTCTTAATTTTATCAAAACGCAGGACTTATTAGCGGATCTCTAAACAATTTGGAAATCGTTACTGTGCCAGGTCATGTTTATACGTGTGTTCATATGTACGTGTGTTAAGATTTTTTCGCCTGCTCTACAGGACGCGAATCTTAACAGATTTCGACGAAACTTGATGGGGTCATGTAAACCTATTGGAAATATAACCCTATTGATTTTTCAAGCGAATCGGTTTACAGGAAACGCCATTAGAACTAAAACGGGGTTTTGGGTAATGTTCAGCTTTTTTCGTTCTACTGGGCGCAACATTTAATCAAATTTGATGAAACTTGTTACGATGGTGTAAACCTACTAAAAATAGAATCTCATTGATTTTCAAGTGAATCAATTCACAACCAAAAAACTGGGTTTTTGGGTACGTTTTCAAGGTTAACTAAACCATAAATCGGCACTTATTGTGACAAAGTTTTTGTTTTCGGGTGTTTTTTAATATGAACAGTGGTTTTTATAAACTTCAAATATTTAAATAAAAAGTGTAAAATAAAAACTTTTTCTTTTAATTACGGTTTTAAACAACCATTAAACAATAAAAATAAACATTTGTCCATAATTCTTTTAAGTTCGATTATTTTAAATCGGCCAGTACAAAATTAACGGTGAGATTAAAATTTCACTTGTCGGTAGTTATTTGTTTGTAATTAAAAAGGTAGGCTTCTAAAATGCAAACAATTCAAACCGCTTTTAAGTTTTCTTAAATCTGTGTATCTTCATAAAAATTTATTTTTTATCGCATTTAATATTTTTGGTAACACATTCATAGTCGAAACACAATTTTTCGTTTGAGGCAGAAAAAGGTTCAAAGTGCATATTTTTTAAAGTAAGACTTTAAAACAATATTTTCAATCGGAAACAGCCCCTAAAAGTGAAAACGAAAGAGTAATATCTTTGTACGAAACGCAATGACATCGTTCTGAGTAACGTTCACATTAAAACTTTCAATTTTGTAATACAAGGGCGATGAAATAAATTTTGTAAATTCAAATGAAACAAACAGCTTATTATTGTAATATAATAAATAAAATAAAGTAACTTACGAACGTTAGATAAAGCGATCGATTATCTTAAAATTTTCCGCCTCCTTTTTATTAAATCGTACATCTGAATCGTGTTTCTCCTGCAAGCGAAAGTTTTTGAGTGGAAACGGTCCATATCGTATTATGGAATGGAATGGAATGCAAAGTTGGCAGGAGTCTATTACTCCCTACTTTATCGCAGAGCCTGGACAGAGTCCCTTGCTGCTGGATCTTTCTAATCGGGCTTGTTTTTAAAAGGTTATTTTTTAATCTCGGATCTAATTTTTCAATTTTTGTCTATTATTATTTTAGTGAATTTAAGACGGATTTAATTGCATTCCAATCCGTTGTTGAACCAGCGTTATCAAACCCATTGCATGGGCCGACCGCGGAAGGCTAGGCTTATAAAGCCTGTCCTCCCGACGTAATTCCCCTCTATCGTATTATGTAACACCTATTCTGACAAATACACGATACAGAGCAAATTTCGATCCGTCTTCAGCCGAAGCGAATTTCAAATTCAATAATAAAAAACAAACGAATTAATACAACCGTACGATATCAACATAAAACATTTTAACAATAAACTACAAAAGGTTTTTTTTTGCCAAATACCTTCCAGGGGGCCTATGAATACGGTAAAGTAACCGTTCAACCAAATACAGAAAAAGCATTGAAATGATACACAATCAAACACTTTATTAAACATATCGACACGAGAAATAAACAATTACAATTAAAAGATTAATAAAAATTGAACGATTTTGTTTCTATGTAGCGCAAGAAAAATGCCAATCCTGAAAAGAATTCGAACCTTCCGGATAAAATGCTGATACATTAACGTTCTGTCACGGAGGAATCACAGAGCATATTTAAAAGGAAAAAGGACAAATTTAACAAGAGCAGGAAGTGGTGATACATAAACGAGTAACTACAGCATATCAAATCGCCTTTAAAATCGTAGAAACAGTTTGCCGGTATAGGTCTCAAAGCCAGTGAACGACAGACACAATCATCATGATCAACATATTTTTCTATTTTTTATGAAATGCATCATCACCTTTTATTAAAAAAGGTACAATTTTTATAAAAGGTGATATTACGTGCGTGGAAATTGAATTTTTGAAATTATTTAGAGGGTTACAAAATTCCATGAGAATCTGTTTCGTGTACGATATTACATTATTTTGCACCCCTCCGGCTAGTTTAGAGTTCTCAATCGGATAAGAAGAAATTTGTTGCGACATGTATTACCGAACGATCGATACGAGATCACCGATCCGAAATGGGCTGGCTCCAACCCGGATAAAAATATCCGATCTCCAGAGGGATTACGAGGTAAATAAATCCCCGCTTTTACGCTACAGCCTTGAAGCACTCTTTCAAGTAGAGCTTGTTAGTATTTTTTCCACTCCCTCTTACGTCGGATCGTCACTTTCTCTCGATCCACTATTCCGACATTATTGATCGATACCTTTCTTCACCGTGGTGGCCGGACGCCCGATGGAACGTCATGAAGAATGCGGGATTGTTATATCCTTGATATTTATGCGATCCTATTCCAAGAAATATCGAGATCCTCGATATAAAAATAAAGAAAACGATAGAAAAAAATTACGCGTCTTTATAAAAATTTAAAAAAAATCACTGATGTAAACAAACGAAATATTACAATAAAATCCAAACAGTTAAAAGTTTGCATTGAAAAGAAAACAATACGTCGTTCGATAAATTCAAAACTAATACTTTAATACGTAAAAATATCGTAAAAAGAAATTTAATAAACGTATAAATGCGAACAAACAACAGAAATCAATGAAACGTCTATTCTGTTCTACTTTTCAGGTGTAAAAGTAGGCGTCTTTCTGCAATATGGAAAAATCATTGAAATATAAAGAGCATTAATAAAGAATTCCAAACAAGAAAATCCGGTATATTTTCGTTTGTATACTTTTTTTAGAACGAAATAATAGCACTGCTATTGGCCGTCGAGATTTATTAATTCAATCACGTTACATTACATTTAATCGATTGAAAATTAATACAATTAAAACGATCCATGTACAAAGATAATGTAGAGAATTTTAACTAATAACGGTTAACTAACAAAAGCTTTTAACGAAATTAAAAAGCATTGTCTCTGGCATAGCTCCGATAAAAATCTAAAAAGAAAAAACAAAAGAAAACGAATTTATTTTCATACACACCGTATTGATATTAATAAAAAATTTAATTTAATTTTTTATTTAACCACGGCAATAAGATCCGTCTTAAATATGTAGATCAGAGTAACACTTTACAAACATTCAACACCGAATTCGTAACACTCGATATAATGCGCCATATCTAAAATAAACGAGATGTAGTTACCGAGATAACATGTCATTAAAAAATAAATAAATAATAATACAAAGACGAATAATTCATCAAATTTTAAAAAATCTAGTTACGGTTTTATGAAACTATAACTGATTTAGGAATCAAAACTTAGGTCGAGTTAAGGTTTTTTGAACACGTACAAATTTATCAAAATAGTTATTTAAAACAATATTTTAGGCGATCAGAAAACAAACATAAAACGAGTTAAATTTTTACGTACAGTTAACGGAAACTTGATAGACCATTTCCAACTCCGAGCGAATAACACACACATTTAATAAAAGTAACAGTTCGTTTAAATTAACATAATTTCACGCCAGAAGTTTCGTTAAATCAGTTATTTTTTCTGGATTAATATTCTTTAATCACTTCGGCTTTGGTGGAAAAACGATACTGGACCGACGCGACGACATACAGACAAAAAATTGAATTACATTTAAAGGTAATTACAAACCGTCCGATGAAAATTACAAAAACGAAATGCAGCCTATAAGTAGATAAATAGATGACATACCTGTACACGATTATTTCCACTTAGGTCTTTAAAATCAAAATCATGACTAATAATAACGCCGAAGAAGCGAACAATTACCTAAAACAGAAAAAAAAAATTTGAATAATGCCCCACTTCTGAACAAGTTTTTTTAAACAATCTAACAAAGAGTTGTATAACCTTCCCGACCACGCTCTTGATAAATTTTTATTTCAAATAATTCATAGGATTTTATTTAATATTAACATCTTCATTATTATTATTACTTAAAACCGATCAAATCAAATGTGGATAACAATTTTAGTGAACGATTTTAGATGATAGAATTGACAAAAAAACATTTTTTTTTAAATCCGAGTCCTGTTACACCCTTTTTCTCTGCTCGGGCCAGAATCGTTAAAATTATTATCACGTATGATTTCATTACAAGGTAGCATTTTAAACAAATTCGCGCCTTTAATAAAAATTTTGTTTATTATTAAAAGAAACTAATAAAATGTGAAATAGGATACCGCCTTACCCAATTATCCTGCAATAAGAAATACTTTGGAAATACAGAAAAAAATATTTTGGTTACGGCTATATCCTCTAGTCGGACCTAAACTAAAACAAATTTTTAGCAATCCATTTTGGAAATATATAACAAAAATTAAGTTAATTTTATTTCCATCCCTAATTCCGGTCGATTTGAAATTTCAGTATTGTAAGAAGCTTATACACAGAGTGCCCGAGAAGTCACAGTACCCCTAAAATTAATGAAAAATATGAGTTAGGATATGTGTTTACAACATACGGTATTTTCGATGTTGCAAGTTTTTTTTAAGTAACAAACTCGAAGTAAAAGAAAGTTGAATTTTTACTCAAAATTACTAAACGCTTTAGTAAGCCGCCAATACGAAAAGCAACAATGTTGGCTCGGGAAAAACGTGCGTTTGAATCGGGCATAGTCCGCGGAGTGGACGAAAGTTAACGCGGTTAGAAACACGTGGTGCTGTTGCAGGTTCCGTTGAATAAACCCCGATGAAATCGACCAGCTGACCTTCGTATACCGCCGACGATAATGTATGACCGTTTGAAAAAAGACTTGAAAGTTAGGCCACTTTGTCCGATGTTCATCGATGAACTGTCAGATGCAGACATGGAACGTTGCGTTGCATCCTGCCGGGCTTTATTAGAAAAATTCCCCGCTGCAATGCACCGTGAAAAGGTGGTTTTTACTGATGAATGGTGAATCTGTCGCAGTTTGCGTGCCAGAAATATGTTATTTTGGGAGAAAGAAAATCCTTATCACGCGACAGAGTCGAAAAGAAATCCACCGCATATCATGGTACTTGCTGGAATGACAGCTCGTCATTTGTTTGGTCTTTATTTTTTTGACGGACCAGTGAATGCAGAAATTTATTTATAAATGTTGGGAGACACGTTTAATACCACAGCTTCAAGAGAAGAATCTCGTGGAACGAGTACGGTTGCAGCAGGAGGGAGCATCTGCACATTTTGCTCTATCAGTCCACGCGTTTCTGAATGAAAAATTTCCAGGACGTTGGATCGGTTGCGGTACTCGTGTCACCGGCTCCGTTATCGTGGCCGCCAAGAAGTCCTGATCTCACCACACCAGACAATTTATTACGGGGAATTATCAAGGCACACGTATCAGCACATCGCTACACCACAAATGAAGAATTGCGTGACGCTGTGAGGGACGCCTTCCGTAACGTAACACCAGAAATGTCAAAGGACGTATAGAATTGTGCGTACAACAAGACGACGAATACACAGGCCCACTGGACCATTAAAATTCATACTATGCATCAAGCGAGTAAATAAAATAATTCATTATTATATCCGATTTTTCATTTATAACTCATTATAAATTTTTAGTTCTAACTTTAGGGGGTAAGGCGACTTCCCGGCCATCTGTAGTACTACTACTGAATTAAGTTCCTACGAACACAACCCCAAAAAAATTTAATTTAAAATAGCCGTAAACCCCCCCCCCCCATCGCCTTGTCCGATTAAGTTCACAATTGAATGGCATCAATGCCCCACATATAGAAATATTTGGGCGATACGTCAAGCTTTATTGTTCAGGCAGTACGAAAATATTAATCAAATACAGTCCAACAAACATATGCGTAAAATTTTCCCAAAAAGTTTCATGGATTTGTTGTTTCTCGATAACGGAACGTCGTAGTTTGCCAAAGGTCTCTACACCCAAAATTTTGATCGATTATCCTACGTTTCTTTACAGCTATAGCAGAGGCAGACAGTGTGGCTACTGCCGGAAAAGTAAAACTTAGAGAATAATATTTCTACGAACAATTCCTCCGCTCGTTCAAAGAACCGATATCCCGGTGGCATCGTTCTATCGAAGAATACTTCTAAAACGAATTATAACGTTAAAAACTACTTTAATACCATTTATCACACCTTTTTCTTATCGAAAATAAAACTATTCGTTTTGTTCGGCATAAATAAGATGTAAACTCGAGAACGGATCCCGGTCTATTTATCCAAACGAGCGTTAACACACCGGAAAGCCGGACAAACCGGTGATTAAAAAAAAACTAGTAAAATAAGAAAAAAATTTCAAAATTAAAATAAAATCCGATGGCGATTTGTCGCAGAACTTCCCCGGTATTCTTAAGATTAAGTTAATCCTTCTCCGAATGTTAAAATTGAAAATAATAATTACAACTTACTATTTTCTTATCGAAAGAAAAAACAAATTTATATGTAAAACGGGTAAAGTTTTATGGAAAATAGCGCAGATTCTACTGTACGTTAAGGTTCTCAGTCCTTACATCCAACGACTGGATCTACAGATTACCTTTGTATTTTAGTTTTGTTGGAGTGACAGCTCCAACACCGATCCGAGGCAGAAGTGTTAAGAAGTAAATCCACCTAATTACTCTTACTTTAACCGACGCAAGAACAACGATTCGTACGGCAAACGGATATCAATAATCAGCGAGTAAGAAAACGGTGAACTTAACTATATCTGTTTTTGACAGAACGAATTCTATTTTTTCAAAACTTTTACCCAGAAAAAAGTATAAAATTACAATGGTATAATTTTTCAGGGCGATTGTAAAAGTTCATTACTGCAAAAAACGGATCCGAGATTTGATAACTTGCTGATCCAGTCTATCCCAAAGAACGGAGCAAAGCGGCAGTTGAAATTCCCTAAATTAATGGGTTATCAAGATACAGATTTGTCACAAAAGTTAACAAAAATGCGGAGAAGATTAATTCGTCAAGAAATGAATTAATACGATGTAAAAAATAATGGGATGTGTTTTATATCAAAAAAGAATTAAGAATAATAAATTACCGACCGCAGATGTACGCTTATTAAAGTGTACAGTACACGGTCCGGTACAGCGACTTAACACACCGATACAGATACAAACGCACACAAGTTATACGTACGCGCTCATACCGGCAACAATTCTCTTAAACTTGCATCAGGTGCCAAAAAATTCACCGACCCGACAATCTTTACTTGACGTAATCTTGGCAACACTGCCACAGATTTTAAAAGCGACTGAGGCTACACGCTTAAATATGTTCCATCACCTAACACTTATACTTACATACACGCGCAAACGATTTATATATATATATACATACATATTTAAACAACAACGGTTACCACCCACCAAAATTAAAATCTCTATGTGCTGTACTAATTATAACAACGTTAAAAACATCTGGTATAAATAATAAATATATTATTAAAGAAATAAAAAGTTACGTGTATTCTGGGTTATTTCAATTAGAGAATATTACATTAAAAAACAATATCTACACAGTAAATTGCTAAAAACTGATAAACAAATACACACATGCGCAAATTTCCGTGAAATGAGTCGAAATGTAAAATTCAGTTTTAAAAATGAACAGATTAACGTATACACTGAAAAAATGCACTGCATTTAACCCTTTGTGGCGGAAAACTTATTTTTTCTATTTACTCGCTGATGATCCGATTTACTGAATAATTTCAGGTTCCAAAATTGAAGCGAACTCAAATTTAAATAACTTTCTTTAAACAAATTCTAATGCACTTGTATCTGATCGTGATATATGCTGTACCTCATAGGAAAAATATTAACTACGTATTAATTGCAATATATTGTGCACTCGTATTTTTCATTTGTTTTCTATTGCTATTGGTTTTTCCCTGATTTTCTGTACGAAATAATACAAATAATAACTTAAAATTTCATTAAAACTGTTTTTTTCTCTTCCACAAAACGAGTACGTAATATAAATTTAAAAAATCAACAAAAGCAGTCATATATATATATTTTTTAATTAGTTTTTATTATTTTATATATATATACAATAAATTAAATTATGATCGAACAGTGGATTAAATGTGTTCCCATGGTTGTCGACTTGATCCTCAAAAAGTTTCATTGTGATTGAATGAATCGTTTTTTCTTTACATCAATTTGTGTAAATCCAAATATTTTATGATGCCGATAAATAAATAAAAAGATTTTTCAGAATTTTTTGTTTCTTTACAAGTCAAAGCTAAGAAAAAATAACGGGAGAAAAATCAAGTAATTTGTCTAGTATGTAGAAACCAAACTGTTTTTAGAACGCATATCTACGCGTTACTAGGCACGGAAGTGTATGTAGTTAATTTTGATGTTTCATAATAGTAAGGGGGTGGTAGTTTTACATTATTAGATTCCTTTTCTCTTAAGCTACGCAGTTTCATTTCATTACTGGAATTTTTCAACGAAAAAAATCATAAAGATTTACGGCCGTAATAAATCCGCTATTAAAGGCAAATAAAATACGAGTATTTGTCACTGTTCTTGATGAAAATTCGGGCGTTTCTAGATAAACGGGTTTTACGCTATTTGAAAAAAAAATTCTAATAAAAACGATTACCGTTAAAAAATAAAAAATAAACTTTACGTTTTTTAATAAATTTCTGAAGAAAAAGGTTTCAGGTAAAACAAAAAACTAAATTTCAGGAAAAAAATTAAACATACTAATGTAATAGGAAAAGGTAATTAAACATTATGAGGAAAGAGTTCATAGAAAAATGAACACAACGATTAAGAAACTCTATACGTCAACAGAGAGGAGAAATGCAAAAAAGAAGGAAATTTGAAGAAATCAAAGAGCGCAATAGTAAGATTAAGAGATAAGTTGTAAGATGTGTTAGACAGATGTTCAAAAGTCTTACTGGTGGAAAGAATAATAAATAGAATAGCAAAACTATTCGAAAACGGAAAACGCTGTTTACAAAAAAAAATAATAAAATTTAAAATTTCATGGATATTTAGACTGTAAAATCATAATCTGTAGATACTGGGGAGTTAATACAAGAACAACGAAAAAATATATAAATACGATGGACGTTCAATAATTAACGAGACAAACTGATGTAAAGAAAAAACGGTTCATTCAATCGCAATGAAACTTTTTGAAGATCAAGTCGGCAACCTTGGGGACACATTTAATCCACTGTTCGATCATAATTAATCTAAACATAGCCACTTTCGTTGATTTCAGAATGTCAGCTCCGTTTGAAACGTGTACGCTGGGAGAGCAACTTTCAGTGATAAAATATTTGCTATCAGAAGGTGTGAAACCGGTGGAAATTTACTCAAAAATATTGAAACAGTATGGTGAAAAGTGTTTAAACCACAGTGACATCTATAAGTTGACGAAACAGTTTAATTAACAAGTACGACTGATCTCCATCGCTCTAGAAGACCGGTTGAAGTATCGACTACCGCGCAGAAAAATCGCATAAATGATATTCGCGAAGACAGGCGAGTCAAAATTTCTCAAACTGTTAGTTTGGTGAAATATTAGAGTTGGAACCGCGAATTCGGTTATTAACAACGTGCTGAATTATCGCAAAACATGTTCTAGATGGGTTCCAAGACGGCCGATTCCAGCCTAAAAAGACACCGGCAGAAACACTCGAGAAGTTGGGTTGGAATGTGTAGCCACATCCTCCTTACAGCCCAGATCTTGTACCGTCCGATTTTCATTTGTTCGGCCCGCTCAAGAATTTTTACGCGGCCAGAAGTTCGAACGAAGCGGTCAAAAAAGCGTTATGCGAATGGTTCAAACAGCAAGATAAAGAACTTCTACGCTGCAGGAAAGCTATCAGAAAGCTAACAGAACGATGGGACAAGTGTTTAAATGTTGCTAGAGATTGCGTTGAAAAGTAGTGTGACCTTCATTGTCAATTAAAAAATCGTTTTTTCTGTGCGTCAATTTGTCTCGTTAATTATTTAACATCCCTCGTACAAGTACACATACAGAGTAACTACAAAGCCCCTTTCCGTGATATAACAAACACTTGGTTACACTGAATGCCATCAGGTATTTGTAAAGATTTATCAGCTGTTTTCATTTACTTACCAAGGTGTCAGGTTTGTTAGAAATCGGTGTTATTTTCACATGTTCAGTGAGAATTTCTATTTGTGCAGTGTTATGTTAAAATGGAAGATACAAGTGACTATTCGGCGTTTAGGCGCAACGATACGCAAACGGAAACGATAACATACTACAGATACGTTCACTACTTAGTAAGGAAGCTTCACCGGCAGTAATCGCTCCGAAAGTGGAGGAAAAAGCCTTTTCCACCAGATCAGTCCTCGATCTGAAACGATCTCGACATCTCTTCAAGTCGAATGTATGACTCTAATGTCGACGAATCCCGTCTCCTACCTCCTCATAAAGCTGGAAAAAATCTTTGTAGATAAAAAATCTCCGTTTAACACTTCAGAAAATAATGAAACAAATAAGATCTTGGGTTTAACCCCTTTAAGCCTGCCGGTGTTAATGAGGTTCCTCATTGGGATACGGCTTTAAAGGAAACTTGTAAAGCTTTTCCCGATGTTCGATTACCGAAATCAGTTTTCTTCTAGACGGGTTTCTTCTCAAGGATTATGTTATCTACCCAAATAACAGATCTCGAAACGTATATTTTGGGGTAAACAAAATCCCCATTCTTATGAGGAAATCACAGACTACCACCACATGTAACGATGCGGGCGGCGATATCTAAAACCATCTGATAGGACCGTATCTTTTAGTTCCTTGTATGAAGTAAAGGAAGTATTGTGATCGTGAAAAATTTCGCGTTTCAGATTTCAACGGAAATATCTATTTTGACCGTCCCTGAATCCATTTTGACTAGTTTCGGCGTGACTTCTGTACATACGTATGTATTTCGCATAACTCAAAATCGATTAGCCGTAGGATGTTGAAATCTTGGATTTAGGACTTCTGTAACATCTAGTTGTACACCTTTTGACTGCAATCGACTAAACCAAATGTGTCCAAAAAAGACCAAAATCCCCCAAAATTTGGATTTTTTCTTAACTGCAGTAATAAGCCCTCATTAAAGCATTTCAACGATATATCACAAGTGGTACTTATTTCCATTGGTTTCAGAGTTATAGCCAAATAAAATTTAATTAATGAAATATTTGTATATCTTACAAGAGGAAAGCACATCAGTTCGAATCAGACTTCATCTCCTTTTTTTACCTTTTTTTAAATTTAAATGTTTTATTAATAATTATTAACCTCCGACTGTAAACAAATTCTTACATTAAATAAAAATTTAATAATAACAATAAAAAAAATAAATAAGAAAAAATATCAGAAGTGATTAATGAAATAAATTTTTATGTATTTTTCATTTAAAAAAAATGTGTATATGAAATTTAATAGGCGTACAAGGAAGTCATGAGGAGTCCACATCAGATTTAAGGAAGTGTTAACATGTCATAATTAAAATGCTTGAAAATTACTTTATTCCTCTGCTTCGATCAGTCTGTATAGAATCGACTGTCAATTTACAGCAAGACGGAGTTCTAGCTTATTATGTTCGGAAAGGGACGTTTTAAATGAACATTTTGAAGATAATAAGAGATAAAAATTGCGGAGAAAGGTTCAAAAGGAAAACAACTAATGAAAAATAAACTCCCGTTAAGTTAAAAAAAATTCCTGATAGCAAAAGGGATAAAACTCGTCGAAAAAATCACATTTAGCACTAAGACAAACCGTATTAGAAAAATTTATACAGAAGAAAAAGTACAGAAAGGAAAAGGGTGGGTATTTTAAATAATTTAAAAGATCATGGTATTAACTTCTAAAAAACGATCTTAGGACAGACATCTTTCGGTAAATAGATTTGCTCGAGAAGAGAATCTAACACGGCTGAAAAAATAGATTAGAGTAAAAAAAATGTAAACTGACAAGAGCCCGAAATAATTTACTATCTTTATAATAATCCAACCACTTAAAAAACAAAAAAAAACTCCTACGGGTAATGCGCTTGAAAGTATACGTACGGAAAAAGTAGGAGGTACGGCCTAATTGGATTTAAATCAGAATGGTACGTTTAGATTAACTACGGTATAAATTAGAAAAATTTCTTAATTCGGAAGCAATTTTAATTACCTCATTATTATAAGATAATTAAATTACTTATTATCTTATAGTAAAAGGTAATTAAATTACTAATTTGGAAGTAATATTATAAGGTAATTAAATTACTTCCAAATTAGAAATTTTTCTTAAATCATTTGATTAAAAGTGGGAATGTAATAAGATTAAATGGGACGGACATTGTAATCGCGTTAAAACAATATAGAAGGGGTTTATAATTTCTTTTGGCGAAGACTTAAAAGATTTTTAAATTATCAAATCTTTTTGGATAAATTAATATTTATAAGCTACATTTTGTACGGAAATTAAATAACAGCAGATAATACGAACTGTTACCGGTTAAGAAGATTAAAACGATCCGATTACTGAATCCAAAAATGACTCGTAGTCATGTAGTCCCAAGTTTTTTAACCTGGGATTACTAGGTTTCTCCGAAAATGATCTTATCATCTCACCGTCCAACCTTTTTTCTTATCCTACATCCGCCTTCATCTAAATTGTTGGATTCTGTCAAATATACAAATGGCTTGTTAAACCCACACTGAAACCCACCGGGTTGGTCTAGTAGTGAACGCGTCTTCCCAGATCAGCCGATTTGGAAGTCGCGAGTTCCAGCGTTCAAGTCCTAAAGTCGGTTATTTTTTCATTGATTTGAATAGTAGATCGTGGATACCGGTATTCTTTGGTGGTTGGGTTCAATTAACCACACATCTCAGGAATGGTCGACCTTGCTTCTTTCTTTACTGTTTAGCCTCCGGTAACTACCGTTTAGATAATTCTTCAGAGGATGAATGAGGATGATATGTATGAGTGTAAATGAAGTGTAGTCTTGTACATTCTCAGTTCGACCATTCCTGAGATGTGTGGTTAATTGAAACCCAACCCCACCAAAGAACACCGGCGGTATCCACGATCTAGTATTCAAATCCGTGTAAAAATAACTGGCTTTACTAGGACTTGAACGCTGGAACTCTCGACTTCCAAATAAGCTGATTTGGGAAGACGCGTTCACCACTAGACCAACCCGGTGGGTAGGAATGGTCGACCTGAGACTGTAAAAGACTACACTTCATTTACACTCATATATATCATCCCTCTGAAGTATTATCTAAACGGTAATTACCGGAGGCTAAACAGGAAAAAGAAAGAAACATATAACTGAGGTGTTACACGGCAGGAATGTCTATTTATGAGCTAGCCCGTCCTGGGAACGATTACTAACCGTAACGGCACAGAATGCTCGGGCCTACGGTTAAATTAAATCGTTAGTAATTAGACGATCATCCGATGAAGAAGAAAATCGAAATCCTTGATCAGCCACCGATTTCAGTATTCTCGCCCGGAATTTTACCTTGAACATCAAACGGTCAGAAAAATAGTCCAAAATCTGTCAACACACATCCTATCTGTATATTTTCATTTATTTTTTTATTTATAACACTAGTAAGGAAAAACTTTTTAGCTGTTTGTACATGAAGATATTCACTCACGAACGCCGTTAGCGTTATAAAAACCGAATCGAAACTATAATTTTACTTTACACAAAGAAATAGCGTACCTATTACAAATATACAGGAGAACATAAATTATTCACCGCATTTAAGGGGTTAATAAAAAATAAACATAGCAATGTACCCGGAATAAATTCTTTTCAGACGTTATTGTAGTTACTGGATTTACTGATGACTAATGAAAACGCCGGTGCGATTAACGACAGGGAGGATCGTCAATTGAGAAACGGTTATCGTGCAGGCGGCAGACCTCCTATCTCTGAGGAAGTTGTGGATCGAAACAGAGACTTTCCGAATAAGCCCGGATAACCGACTAGTCGTGCGAGTTTACAACTGGGAATACCGCAATCGACAATCGTAAAAGATTCTATCTACAAAAGCGCCTACTTCAATCGTACAAAATTAAGATTATAATTCAAAATAAGTGAATATTACATGACACGGCTAAAAATAAAGATGGTGCGCTATTTCGCAACGAAAAACCGTAAAACACAAGAATACAATTAAAACTGCACTTTTGTAATGTAAAATAATTATTTCGTACGCTGATAACAACAATCGGGAAATTATCAGATTGTTTTTTTTTCGACATATTCTCGTCCGACGTAGAATCCCCAAAAAATAAAATAAAGATAAATGAAGATTTAAGCTATCATTTATATGATCAAATCCCAAGTTAGCGAGTGCGATAATCCTTTTTTTTTTAAATTAGACGATCATAAATCAAAGTTTAAAAGAGGAAATATGTTTAATTAATAATAAAGGTTTAACAAATTAATATAGTGACCGGTGAATTTCCCACGAAGTATTTTATTACAAACATTTATCCGATATGTACTGATTATATCAGCCAACCGACTACCAATTACGAAATTTGATACGCCAAGTGCTGACTACTTTTACAGTTACCATACAGATCGACCTATAAAATAATCAATCATATCAACCGATAGAGAAACATTTATTACAAATATTTAAATAACATAATCAATTTAAATAAAAACACCAAACTTGCATATAAAATAAGGACACAAAGTTCGTAGAAAGAAACGGATTTCAATCCGGTTCGATATACTACGATCACTACAAACTGTGAAGTATAATTAATTATAACCATTTATCTTCTTTTTTTCTTCTTTTTTTTTTAAATGAATTACAATTTAAATAAACTTCAGACATCAGATCTACATTAAACTGAGGAGCTTCATTTTTTATAACTATCTTAACAATCTACTTGATATCCATTTATCTTACAGAATATATATTATATTGGCCATCTTTTCTGTGTAGAACATTTGACGTTAGCGTTAACTTGAACCATTAAAAATATATTTAGAAACTTATGGAAAAAATTCGACCTGGTTGAAAAGCTCGTCAATTATTTTATGTAACCATTACAAAAAGAAAAAAAACGACCATTAGAAAATAATTAAATTTATTATGTATATTTTTTTTAATACACCAAAATGGATAAAAAAATTAATAAATATGAACTTTTAATAAACTAGATTGGATTTTACGTATGAATTTTAAACTCGTAAATTATAGAATATTAATATAGTACGGGAACCCAACTTTATTCACAACTTTTTAACAGTTAAACCACCAAAAAAAAAAAAATGGCCGTTTAACATTTTTCAAAAATAAAACTGGTCTTCACTATCTCTTAAATAATTGCTCAATAGTGAACACAAAAAAAGCAACTGCTTTACCTCGAAACTATCTATTTTTAGTTTTAGTTTAGTTTTAGAAAACTAACAAACCACCCTTCAAGTCCCACCCCAAACCTCCATCGAAAAGGTTATCAAGAAACCTCTCCATTTTAAATGAAAAGAACAGGATTACGACACATCAGTTTAAAGGGCATACAAAAACAAACATTTTGAAGTAAAATACTTCAGATTATGGCAACTAAAGAAAATGACGGCCATTTAATGTTTCTCACAGCCGACTTAGAAATGGCCCACAACAGTACCTCTTAAATAACTGCTCGATAATAAAAAAAAATTTGGATCCGATTTGACCAATGACGGTTTTACCTTAAAAGTACAACTGAGAAAAAAAATAAAAAATCTTAATAAAGATTTTTCAGTTGAACCCCTTGACCGAACGGCGTTTTATCATCAAAATTATACCGTAGAGTAAAGTGCAAAAAAAATTTTAGGGAAACATTTTCAGCCGCACGAGACCTTACTCGAAAGCTACCGTCATGTATACGATTTTGCAACTTGAAAAACAAATAAAATATCAGAAATCATAAAAAATGAAGTCGAATCCCCCGAATCCCAATTTTCCAAAAAAAAATCTCATGTTGCCTACATTAATTTACTAGATAAAGTTGCACTTTCAATGCTGAAAATTAAAGTTTAAAAAATAATGTATATTTGAAGTAAGTAAAATTTTGAAAATTTTAATAACAAGTACTTTCAACGTATTAAACCTCCATTTTTATACGACTACTACACAAAATGGAAAATGGCGAAAACTACCCCTTTCCCTTTTTTTTTAATTTTTTCCAAAATTTAATGCCGTCACATACAGAAATTTCTTGATCCATTTTCGAATTTATGTCAAACAAGAGATATTCAAACGATTTATGAAACGATTTTTGAGAAACTATTTATATTCTTACGAAAAACACACATCTTCCGCATTATAAAATCTTATATCGCATTTCAATTTATTTATAGTTTAAATATACTCGTATGACACACAATGATAACATAAAAACGATCATTCAAACCAAAAACAGCCGAAAATACAGAACAAAGGGTTTCAAAAAAATAATTGAATTAAAACGGGACCAACAAGATTATATTTTACAGTGAAATATGTATAATAAATAACATTTATTAATTTTAAAACCCGTTAAACGGGGCTCCCATTTATTTTATTGTACAGCAATTCTCTGCACACTTTAGTCGGGGTAAAAGCAAAATAAAATACCTTTATAAAGATATATTTAAGACGTTCGAGGTAATTTAAAAATCTCATGTAAATACCTCATTTTACTTTTTTTTTGTAACTATAAAAATATTAAACGACTCGCTTTCACACTTAACATAAATCTGGAAATCGATTCCGAAAAGCCTTCTGAAGGAAAAGTACCGTTAATCTGAAAGAGAGTTTAATATTAATATTTTCGAAGATATTACACTATTTTTATAATAGTGATGAAATGCGTATCGCTCTGCACCATACGGAAAAACAGAAACTCGTTTAAAAGAATCGTAGAAACACAAAATGTTTCGCCGACCGAAACAGATCGTTATGTATTTAAGAATACTTTCACAAAATACGTCTGTTCGCTCATCAAAGCAATATACCTTACGATAAAAGACGAACCGAATATACGACTAACTATAAATAAATTCTACAAGAATCGATTGAAAAAAAATAAAAGTCTCACTAGTTCGATCGGCCGAAGCGTATGTTAACGGATAACCGATTCAGAGGATCCAGACACACGGCGACAGCAACCTCTTGATATCCGGTTCCTGTATTTTCAAGATCCCAGAACGAATCTGGAAAAAAGTTCCTGAAAAGCGGCCCGGGATGGAAGAGGAAGAAAACTTCCGTCGAAAAATATTAGAAAAGAACGAGTATCACCGAAAATTACAATAATCGGCAAAAGGCAATACGATATTCTCACGATTAAATATAACTTACATTACGACGAGTTCATTATTTGTCTTCTTCATTCGTAATAATCAAATAAATTTTCATTCGTAAACAATATTTTCGGTTCGACTACTACGTTTTAATTCGACTATCATTTATCTTTCTTATAAACCGTTGATGCGTGCGCAACAATTTTAAAATAAACTTAAAACGAGAATAAAAAATTATTCTTTCCGATAAAAATTGTTGTTAAAAGATAAAAACAAATATCAGATCGATGTCACAACGAATAGGCCGAAGAAAGTTAAACACGTAAAATCTCGAAACTATAATGAAAAATATCACCTAATTTCGATAAAATCAAACCTTTCAACGCTTTAAAATAAGCATAACTGGCAGCAACCTTTCCGGCCTCGATCACGATTAAAAGCCTTGAAAAATGAAAACAATTTTTTCATCGGTCATTCATCGACGGCTTTTGCCCCATCGGTTTCAAAGATAATGGATTACATAGGGCGCAATACTTAAAATAGACACCGCGGTTATCACTTTCCCTTTCTTCAGAGATTTTACCGATTCTTTCATCAGATCTCTCATAATTTGGAACGAAAACATTCAGAAGAGACGTATTCATATTTACATCGATTTAAACAGCCTTAAAATGCCCGATTCACCTAAATACTAAACCGAGATAAAATATTTGAAGAAAATATAGTCTACTCTAAGTAGTAAATGTAAAATTTAAGATTACAGAAAAAAATAAGCCAAATATTTCTCTACATCTAAATTCAGATACCGATCGGCGTATCTCCAGAATTCCCGTATTAAGATATGTATTAAGATATTCATATACGTATTTTACGAGCGTTACAGACTTTTTAATTATATTAACGAGTATTTTAATTAAAAGAAACTACTCTCAAACAGAATTAAAATCGTATCGCATTTACGTAGATAAAGGTGATACGGGTTTTAAATTTTAGAATACGACCTAATTTAAGACAAAATTTTTAGTTTAACAATAATGCTCATCTTTGATTTTCTTTAAAGTAAACGTACATGCGCATGCCTACGACGCCGGCAGAGCGCAATAAAAAAAAATTCTTATAAATTGTCGGATGGTTTCAAACTTTCTCTAAAGATTATAACGATATATGATTCGATTTTGTTTATACCTAAGTATCGGTAAAGACTTCGAAGTCCCGATTCACCCGACAAGCACTTCGGCGTCTGATCTGACTTGTACGATCGTACGACCACATCCTAACGGGAAACAGTGCCGTCGGATAACACCTACAGGCAATTCTTTATAACAGACTTCTTCTTTTTCCTGTTTTAGCCTCCGGTAACTACCGTTCAGATAATACTTCAGAAGACGAATGAAGATGATATGCATGAGTGTAAATGAAGTGTAGTCTTGTACAATCTCAGTTCGACCGTTCCTGAGATGTGCGGTTAATTGAAACCCGACCACCAAAGAACAACGGTATCTACGATCTAGTATTCAAATCCGTGTAAAAATAACCGGCTTTACTAGGACTTGAACGCTGGAACTCTCCACTTCCAAATCAGCTGATTTGGGAAGACGCGTTCACCACTAGACCAACCCAGTGGGTTCTTTACAACTAAAAGTTAAAAACCTGACATGCACCGGCAATTCTTTTGCGATAGCTTGTGATCTGTTTTCTGATTTTTTAACAGCACAGATTACAATAAATTTGCATTTTAATACGAATTAAATACGAATGTAGAAAATGAGGGTTATCAATATTATTTCAAAACACATTAACGCAATACTATTTATCTTTTTTAACAGAAATGTTTAATTGTAGAATTAAATAAACTGGCCAAAGCGTCTTCGAAGTAGTTAAGCGATTTAAAAAGAAATATACCAATGTCGTAACAAACAACGGTCAATTATGCATCGTAATGTTAAACATTTCTGCGGCATGATTTACCAGAAAAGAATATTTTTAATTTTAAATAACTTATTTTTAACGACTATCGCGTTCATGCGATCACTGAAACGTCGGTATTTTTAATTTACTAATAATCGGTTCATCTAATTCGCATTTACTGTTACCAAACAAATATACATATTTGCGTCGGTCCGCATTAGTTCCGATGAATATTCTCATAAAAAAAATAACAAGTAACGTCTACAAACACCAAACAACTCGATCCATCACGTAACAGATTTCAACTGATGCGTGAATCTCACACAATAGGTGATCTAACAAATAAAATACGATCATCGCCTCGACAGTTAGAACTGAATGACCGGCAGAACGCATGAAAGAATTAAGAAAAACAAGAGCAGAGAAAAAGCAAATAAACAAGAAAGTATTTTTAAAATCGGCCGAAGGTACGATAAAAAAGGAAAGTAATTCGGATAATGTACCGCGCAGATAAATTCCTGACGTAATTAAAGATATATATAATCAGAAATAATTTCGGACTATAATTAAAAGATTATATTATCACTGGAAGGCGTAATTTATCGGCAACATACAAGTCAGACATTAATAACATGGCCTACTTACACCACGGATTACGTTCAAAATGATAATCGAAATGGATCGTAAGGTCCACGGCTGAGCGAAAAACGATCGTATCGTTAGTTTCAGGAAAAGCACACTTTTAAGGTATTTTTACAGCATCTTGTTCCAAAACTCTTAAAAATATAAATTCAGATTTTTTTCTGTACAGATGTAACTCGGCTTCTAACAGAAAAAGCGCAAACTAAAATACTATTTTGGGTCCCGCACCAAAAGTTTTGCGCGTAAACAAACACATCGTCATGAAATCAGAATCACAACCGAACGTGAAACTGTCCAAAACCGTGAGTCAAATAATCGACTTCGGCGATTAACTGATATAGACGATCGATCGTACCGTTCCAAAAGTTTCACTGCAGCACTTATAGCCGATAGGACGACATATCTTTAGAGAATAAATCGTTTCCGAGGCCCAACAAATTTCATTGAACTTCATTACATTTAAGAGAACAGCAAAGCAAATTGTGTACCGGAGCAGAATAAATATATGTTTGGAAAATTGGATACGGAGCAATTCGCAAGAGTAACTGGTCGGAAGAATTTTTAAAACGAATTGAAATGTGTCCAAAACTAGTGTATATCCGTATGAGTACAGATATACACTGTGTTGAGAATGTCACTACCAAAATTAAAGACCGTTCGATTAATCTATAATAAATGTAATCCATCTTTAAATCTAGGATCAAACTTTCCAAATATTATGTAAATGTTTTTTTTCTTTCAGTTTTTGAAATAAAATTTCTATAATGAATAGAATAAATTTATAGAAATGCGATCTGGAAAAATATAAATCGCTTATGACTTTTTTTGCTGTTATTATAAAATGACTTTTATAAACCCCAAACTCATCACTAAACGTATAGTGCACACAGTATAAATCTGTCTATATAAAGTAAACACGATTCACTTTTCTTATTTTTTTAAATCGTTTAAAAAACAATTAGTATTCGAGCCACAACGTAAAACCGACCCGTGATATTTTGTAGTCAGGCTCTTAATTATAGCAATTTGAAGAAAACCTTACAATAAACAGGTAGTTGAAATTTTACCTAGCTTCAAAATGTAAAATGAGGAGTGCCACAGGCAAGCGTCTACAGTCTTTTGTGTTTCTTACTGTTTATTAACGACACGCCTCGAAATTTTAAATCGCTGAACGGTACACTCTTTGCAGTCCAATATAATCGTATCTATAACCGAAGATAATTATTTTCTAGGTTACCGGTTAAAAAATTATTCACGGGTTGGATTATAACTATCTAACTTTAAATACAGATAAAACCGTTCAATTGTATTCATCAGGTAGACCTAACATCGCTAATCGTGCGGATATATTTTTCACATTTACAGTAACGATGATTTTTGATGCTCGTAACACAAAAATTTTGGACGTTTTATTACACGACAAATTCTCTTGGGATGATCAATCGATGTCATTCTTAACAAAATCAAACGATGATTTTTCAATTTAAAAAAATGAGCCGTCAGATGATGGTCTGGCGCCCATAAAAATGACCTGTATCGACCGATATTTAGAAAATTAAAAATGTACCTAAATAATCACTTAATCTTAAATAATAACAATATCGTCCTCCATGAAACCTGACAACGAAACTCTTTTCGTGTAACTGCAGCTTACAAGAAAGGACCTTACTATCCTTACATTAACATTTTTAATATATTATCGAACCGTTTAAAAGACCTCTCACTGGTTTATTTAAAGTACAATTAAAAGATTTTCTTTTACAGAAACTACTACTCTGTATATGAATTTTTAAATAATGCTGATTATAAATCTTTTTTAAAAAACCTGAATTTTCTGCATCTCCATTTAACATGAACATAAATGTGTGCTCAATAATTTTCATTAACGTCTTAGGAATCGTGACTTAATTTTTTACATTTAGTACCTTCATGTATTTATCATCATATTATTTCATGCGTTTATATTTTACATCATTAATTCGGATTTTTATCACATCTATTTTTTATTTTACGATTATAATTTTATATTTGTGGTGGCTCTGCTCTAATAAAAATTTTACCACGGCTCAATCCCACAGACAAATGTAATTTTTTTTATATTGGAGTATCATATCTACCAGTTCCTGACAGAATTTATATTAAGAGATTTATAAAACTTTTAAGTCGGCACATCAAATTTTTAAAAATAGCCACTGTATATTAAACTATTTATCAAAAAATGAATCCACCTAATGTTAGGGGTGTAGGATGTATGGGATATACCGAAATGAAACGACTAGCACTAGATAGGGAATCTTGGAGAGCTGCATCAAACCAATCAAATGACTGAAGACAAAAAAAAAATCCACCTATACACAAGTATAAAAGTAAATCATTTGACGACTCCTTTTAATTAGTTATAAATCATTCTAACAATTAATAATAATGAATAATTTTGAACAATTCATTAGCAAAAACATATTCATAACAAAAAATTGAAACATCAAAACATGAGAACGGTATGGAAAAAGCGGTCAGAGATAATAGGCTCAGTAAAAGAAAGTAAAGAAAACAAAGGTTTTCAGATCCAACAACAGTATTGTTACTCAGTAATAGCAAACACCTTTTGTAAAAGTCATAAAAGAATTACTATATGACAAACAGCTGAAGCCAGGAATAGAGGATGTAACAAGAATGAATATAGAACGATTGGGCAAAGATTTTGGGATAAAATAATGATTTGATACTCAACAAAAGATACAGATAGCGATCAGAATCTTGTTATAACAACAGGGAAATCAATCGATGTAGAAAAAATGGGATATAATTAAAAATAAAATGCTTTAAAATTAAGCATAAGTAAGTCAAAGAAACATATGTATAGATTAGTATAAAAAAAAATATGTAGAAAATACACAAACAAAATGAAAAGGGACAAATGTAAAGCCAAAGCGCAGAAATCTCAGGATAACACAAATTATCATTATTAATGAATAAATTTGATATGAATAATAAATGGTATCAAAAAAACTGCACTTATTTTTGAGAACAGATAGCATAATTTTATACAAAACTGAAAAACAAATTCAGTTTGATATTATACTTGAAGAAAAAATAAATTTATGATTTCAGAGAAGACTCTATTTTAAGATAATAATTTAAACAAGATTTAGGTAAAATATATATATATATTATACATGTACATTTTTTTAACTAGGTTTGAGAGTAGACTGTACAAGTTACAATCCATTTCACTTATTTTTGGAACTGATGTAAACAAACTATTCAAGCACAAAGTTGGGTTAATGAAAACATGGCTGCCGTGGCCAACACACTTTTGATACGATATAAAGATTTTTTTATCAGTTTAAGAACTCTTTTACCATTAATTTACTACTGAAAATTGTTTTTAAAGTTTCTTTTTTTTTATTTATACAAATAAAATAAAAAATTAACATAAATATAAAACGTGTTTAGTTTTTGTGAAACTTTAGTTAGCATTAAAAAGGCCTAAATCGATCACTGCAATATGTTTATTTAAAACATTTTGCATCGCTATAACAACAGTAGTAATGAAAAATAAAGCATTTAACCGGTTCAAATCTGTGTCAGTGGAAAAACATACCTTTTTTCTCGACACATTTAGCTTAGAAACATACAGCGGCATTTTTAAATGAACTAACTATATTTTTAAACCTAAGCAACAAGTATTCAAATTTTTTGCACGGGTCCACTTGTCAAAATGAATGAACAGAGTAATGGCATTCTGATATCATAGAATAACTGGACTGTTATATATATATATATCTATGTACTGAAATCCTGTAATAGCTGCTAATGGATGACAATGAATTTTTTGTGTGAAACAAAATGATATGCCTGATTGGGACTTTCACAACCTCCCTGATAAAACATGGATATGATACTACTCTGCCGTGTAAATTGATGAATATAATTTTCAATAACACATTAGATTAGGTATTTAAACAAAATTTAAATTATTATAATTATTATTGAAAAAACTAATGCCAAATTAACATTTTTTAATTCTTACAAAATGCTAATGCATCGTCTTAACAAAAAGAAAGAATATGCTGTGGAAGGCTAAAAAATAATTTATAATAATAATAATAATTCAGTATCATAAAACAATATCAAAAACCATAAAAGTTGAAAGTTTGACGAAGAAAGAAAAAAAGACTAGAAAATTCTAATTAAGAACTGGCGATAGGTGCCTGGGTCAATTTATTAATAAAGAAATATATGAATTAAAACTGTAGTGGGAGAAAAGTCAAAATACATAAACCAAATGAAAAATAAGTACGCGACACAAGCATAAATCAAATTGAAGAAATGATAAATGAAAAATAAATACAAAATTCCAGGTAAATAAATATATTATATATATATTATTCATATCATAGACCAACAAGATAAATAAGACATACAGTAAGTAACTAATAACAACTTTTACAAGTCAGTCAAAAAAGCCATCAACAATTAAAATTAAAACAATTACCTTATACATGGAACCTTTATATATTTTCAATAATTTTAATCTGTAAAATAAATTTTTAAGTATACATACTAATTACATAGCCAACACCTACATTTCCACATACAGAAATATTTCAGCAGTTTAAATTATTTGTTATCCCTGCAGGCTCCATATATAGTTAAATATGTTGTTTAATTTAAAGTTACTAGTGGTTACAGCTTATCATTGATTAATTAAAAAAATGTATTACTGCTTTTATCTGACAACAAAACATAATTGACAGTACAGAGATTAACATCAATAAATTAACCTGATACAGCAAACTACACCCACTCAAGCTCAATCTGTGTACAGATGCAAGTCATTGGTTTACACCACAAAAAAAATAAACACAAACTATATATTACTATCACAAAAGAATAATAATTATACAAGTAAAATAAATAGTAAATATTTAATTCAGATGCCATTAAAAATATTAACAACGAAAAAATACAATCGGCATGATGTTATCGGCACATTTTGTAATCTTCTATCTCATGTTCACAGAGAGAAAAAATAACATAAAACACGAAGAGCATGAAATGTAAAACAAGAAATCCACTTAGCATGACCCAGACACATATAAACAATGATTTATCCATTTATATTGAAAATTTTATTATTACCCAAACTTTTAACAAAAAAATTTCAATTCTGTTGAAAAATCCTTACTAGAAATCTATTCACAAATTTAAAATTTACATTTCAACATCAAAAATATGATTGTAGTATAATATACATAAGAAATAATTAAAATTTTATTTCAAATATCTTGCAATAAGAAAACAGTTCAATGCACAATTTACTAATTAATCAAAACAACTAAAAATCAGTAAGTTATTACATTGGTATGGCATCAATCAAACTAAAAGTAATGTTGCCTCAGATGTTAACAAAATTTTCACAACTAATTATAAGCATTCTTCATTGAACACACAAGTTACATAACTAACACACAGCAAACTGCATTCAAAATCATATATTTTAAACATTAGGGAAAACACTACTTTAAGGAACTGTTTTTTTTCTTGCACCCTTATATATGGCACTCACTTCATCTGTCATTTAGTCAGATTTTTTAATTTTATAGCGTTAAAAAAAATGTGACAATATGTTTTGAAAACATTCCAACTACATTTTATTGTAAACACACCTTCAAGTTTTATTACAATACAAAGTTCTCAAGGAACATTTAACAGTTTAATGATGGACAAAAAATGGGTGCCAGTTAATAAGTACAAGCAAATACATATAGAAATACTATAATGGCAACTATAATACTTACAGAGTATTGAAAAAAAATTTTAATTCATTTTGAAGTTTCATTTCTGTTTGAGTCATAGTAATTTGCTTACAAAGTTTACAAATAACCCTGTTATTATAAATAAAAGTTAATTTTATAATTGTAAACAAATATACAAGTGTGGGTTCATTAAAATATAGTTCTGTCATTAATCTACAAAAAAAACCCAAATCTGTGTGTAACAATTTAACATCTACTTTTAACTATTAAAACTGTAGATGAAAAAATATAAATTATAAAACTATATTCCATCAGTGTTTAAATAAAACTAAAAACATGTGCTAACATTACGTTAACTTTTATTAACAGTTAAATTGTACATTTCTTTAAGCTTTTGAAATATCCAGTTTTCAGTAATTAAACAGTAAAATGTCCAATCAAATAAATTAACCCCAAATGGTATAAAATATAAAGAAATTTACAACAGAATATAAATGCCAGCAAATAAAAAAAAAAACTGTAAAAAAATTGACCATTACTTATTTTGATTTGCCTTAACGGTTTTCCATAATGTACGTGTACTTATATTCATAAACATTATTTACACACTGTATTTTTTTTTTCTGTTTTATAAGAGTTTATACAAAAATAAAACATTGTGATTTATTTACTGATAAATTAACAACAAAAGTAATACTCAATCATTGGAATAAATAACTCAAAACAGTGTAATTAAAAACTTATCACGTGTTCATTCAGTAAGTAACTGAAATCAAACAGCATGAAAATAGTTATTTTCACAGGATGAAGTGCTTAGTACGTATACAAACATTTAATATAAACAGCGACACAAATTAAGTTTGTCAACAGTGAAAGTACAACATATAATAATAAAGGTTGGGTAAATAATTATTTTAACTAAAATAAGACAAAAAATTCACAACACTGAACTGGTTTAAACAAAAAGGCTGAATTAATTTAAATTTCTTACAATATAAGCTTTATATAATTAAAGCACTGTAACATGAAATTCATTCAATTTGTTTACTCTACAGATTATTATAATTCACATAAAAATGAACATCCAATTATCAAAACAGGGCTAATATTTAATGCAGAAAGGGTAAAACTGCAAGTGAGGTTAACAATAATAGTTAAAGATATAACATTTTTCTGACAGAGTTTAGTAATTTTAATTTGTCAATTCTAAATTTACTGAAGAAAAACAATGGTTCTAAAATATTAATCCCACTTACACAAAATGTAAATAAATAATTAGCAAGGTTAAAGCTATTTTCAAAGATTACTCATGTAACTAATCAACAAGCAATTAATCAGACAAACATAATAAAATATATAGTTATTAAATAAATATTTGCTATTTACAAATTTTTTTGGGCAATCGTAATACTGCGAGAATTACAAAATATTCAAAGCTACTCAAATTATGATTGTTGTCCATAACGGTCAGCAGTGAAAATATTTACTATTTATTTCTTAATGACAAATCATATATAGCTAAATTTTTTATATTAATTCTTTTAAATTTACTACTGAAAGCGTTAAGGCATAAGTTTAGAAAACAAAGTAACAAAATTAATTGAATTTTGTTTGTCATTAAAAATTAATAGTTTTGTATAATTCATAGCCATGTTTACATTATCTCGGTAACCTAAATATAATTTTACACAAAACGAATACTTAGGCATCGATTACATTCAGGTAAATATTAACAAGATAATTATTTGATACCGATAAGATAAAAGACAAATCTAATGGTTTAATAAACAAAATCATGTCAATCGTAATTATTATTGACAAATAACAGGTGGCACGAAACAGATTATCGTAGGCCTAGTAAGATTTCTATTCATCACTGAGGTTACGACTACAGTACATCTTTCAAACGATTAATTTAATGATGACGTTCCGTCGTACATAACTTCACGTCATCAATTTGTAATATTGAAATAATACATTCAGAAGCAAATAATTACATTAAGTAAATACCTGATGTAGGGAAGTTAATCCATCGACGTTGGCGGTGTCGATGTCTGCTCCTTGTTGTAACAAGCGCTGAACTTCTTCCTTGTCTCCAGCTGCACATGCTGCTAAAAAGACACAATCAGACGAAAACTTTATTTTCCTCGATTTATTAGGAACTACTGGCGATTCACGACTTGTTTCCGATTCCTCCCAACGTCTCAATTGTTCTGCTCTTTTAAAAAGAGCTGAACTAGAGCGGGTCTCCGTGGACATATCTAACTACACTCCATACGTACCTTAACTGAATAACTAGGCCTAATAAAATGGAGGGGAGCAGTCTATTTTAAACTCGCACTCAAGTTCTCTACTCCGCTTTCCTAACAAGGTGTATATGACTCTTCGAGTCTGCCCATGCATTGAACAAACAACAGCTCCTGCCATCTGTCGGTTATAAATCTAACTTTAAATAAACCATGACACCAAGTTTTAACCGCCAAAAGCCTATATTTTCGAATTAAACTTTTTTCTGTATGTTATTCAAATAGTAAAAAAAACTCTTAAAACAAAAAAATTATGTTAGTTTAAAATTATCATTATAGCTTTATTTTTATGAAGATTCTATAGCGATTTTTTTCTGACAAAATTGGATCCAACCAATAAGTAATAGTCAAATATGACACATTTTTTTAAAAAAATTAACAACTGCAACCAACTGAAACACTCCAAAATCAAAATTTTTAAGTTATTACGTATTTTATTGTTATCTTCTCCACCTTCAATCTTATTTAAATAACAAGTAGCTCTGAGCAAATTACCAAATTTTAGTTTTTCCAATATGTAATTTTTTTTTTAATTTTTATCAATATTAAAATACTTGTGAATTATACATAAAATATCAGATTGAAAAAATAATAACATTCTTGTAAAGCACTATTTCCTCTTTAATCATTATCAAACATATTTATGAAGCAAAAAAGAGAGTTGAAAAAATCTAATTTACTAAAACTTCTTGCTGAAAATTCTTAAAAGAGTAATCCATACTTGAGATGCAGAATATATGTTCCCTTTTACAACTGATTTGATGAACAGTGTGTTTGAAATTATGAGATCTACCAATTAAATAAGATCAAAAAAATTGGTCAAAAGATCCTCACTTTTACATATATCTAAGTTCACAAATTAATCAATGTGTGATTCAGAACCTATGTGTTATTATGAAACAAAAATGCTTTAGTCAACTGTAAATTTAAAATTTTTTTTACATCCCATGACTAAGTAAAGTGACACTGTTATAGTTCATCTCCCTGATCACTAACCATGCTGTCAGAAGAAAATACCCCTAACTGACTAAAATTGCCAATTGTTATCTTACATGCATCACTTTCTCAAACATCTTATAACAGGACCAACAAAAAGTGGTCGCCAGTTTTGTGAAACATTTGCATTACTCCCTTTAAAAATGTAAACTTCATTTTAATTAAGTTAATACGGAAAACATTTGCTAAAAACACTGATTAACAAGTTACATGTGAAGCATCTATGGTGCATCATTTAGAGTATTTAACACAGCATCGCTGAAGCCATAATCATCATAAAATTTTGATGACTTCATATCCCAACACTTTTTAATCTCTTTAAAATGAAAGTTTGCATATTGATTTTTATTCCTTGGTAATTATTCTGCAGTTGTCCAATTTTTATATCTATATCCTTCATACATAATATTCTCTGCTATTGAAGCAAAATATTTAGATAGATTTCATTCATATTTTTGTTTTTGCCCTTCTGCTCACCAACTGAGCTGACTTCAAGTTTTTTTCATTACTTTCTAATAAATTGTTCATTATCTTTTTCTATCATTTAAATTTAAAAAGTTACTTTTTTTAACTTAAAGAGGTTTTTGAAATCTCAAAATGTTGAAATATTCATAAAAACTCCTTCAGTCTCAATCTTTCAATTCATTAGTAAACCAGTACAGCAAAGATTGATACAGATGGTCAGGATTAGTTTTCAACATCTATGGGACATGTACAGTTCAAGGTCGAGGCAGGAAATTAGTGTTATATTTAATTTTGTTTTTTTTTTTACTTATTTGTTAAATCATGATAGAAGTTTGAATGTGGAATGTGAAAATTTATAGCATATGAATAATGTCATACCTGACTGGGATTTGAATCCGGAACCTCTGGATGTAAGGCAAAGACCATCCTACTCTGCCACAGAGATCGGCATTTTAATGCTAATGGCTTCTCAATACTGTTGCTGACAATCATTTCCTCTAATTTGTAACATAACTTAAGCTGCTAATCCGTGCAAGTACATTCTTGTGATTAAAGGATGGAACTGCTCACAGAATCTAAATCAAGAAAGCTGCACAAGATATCTGGAGACTTCCAAAATTTCATACAAATCAATCACTTTCAGTAAATAGGGCTCAAATTATAAACAAAAGACATTAAACATTTTTTGTACTTTTACTTGTGAATAATTATATTTGTATGATTAAAATATAAAAAGATTTCTGTGTTTATCATTCATACACACTGCTCTATCAATCAATCCCTCTAAAGTATAAGTAGAAATTACTCCCTTAACTCATATTTTAAGTAATTAATTCTAATCACACCAATTTTTTATTTTACAATTGTGTATTTTATGATGCTGCATAATCAAAAATTTACCATGGTTTCCCATGATTCATTCAGGCAAATGTTGCAGCAGTTTCTCTTTTTATCTGAGGTAAACATATTCACCCCTTACTGACGTTATGTAAGTATATCCACCCCTTAATGTTACATACCAAGATACATAGAAAATTTATATTTATTTGGCATTCCAAGAAAAAATTTGGTCAAATTTTAACTCAAGAATCTAACTTAATCTGGTTACACCAATTCCCCATTTTATGTACATACAGGGCCTGTTTCATCTTGAATTACACCATATAAGTTAGAGATTATTTTAAACAATTTAGGTGAACCCAGCATTCATCAGGTAATTAATTAGTGTCGAGGAGTTTTATCAACAGGGAAACTGAAATTAGCATTTTGTTTTTTTTTTACAAAAATTGATCTTTCATCCACAAACTTAACAGTATATGATTTAATATTTACTTGGGGGCAAATTAAATATAAAATCATTAAACAAGGAACAGTTTTGTATCTGATATTTTATGCTGTGTAATAATCTTTTATTCTTAGGAATAGTCAATATCATTTGATTTAATAATACTTTGTTTTCTATACAATAAGTATTACTGTAACCAAAACAAAGCAAGATTTCTTTTAAGTAGTTTTTTAATCAGAAAGGAAATAAAACTATAGTCTTACAATAGTTACAAAAATTCCAGTGATTCCTACAAGAAAAACCTATTTTTTCTAGAATTAATTATTCCGGAGTGCATAGAGTACCACTTTTTGATAACTGAATTCGTTTTTTAAAATCAAATTGAATTTTATTAATTCTTTTGAATTTGGGCAGCAACTAATTTTTCTATAAGTTTGGAAAAGCAGGGCAGGAATTTCCTGTGTTTTCTCTTCAATCTTTTTTGTCGAGTGATGGCTGTACCTCTACATATTTTAAAAAGCAACTTTCTGGAAAAGATTTTTTTATTAGGTGTAATGGTTGGGCGATTAGGTTATTAACATGTTTAGTGATTTTGATAGTATTATTGATAGGTTTTTAATGAATTTTTAGTTTATTTAACATCACTATAATTTAACTAGCTGATCACCACTGTCAATCACATTAAAAAAATATTCAAAAAGAATTCAGATGTTTGAGTAATTTTATCAAAATTTGAACACTTGCTTCATTACTTTTCTTCACTAAAACATCGAATGATAGTGACATATTTATTATTAATTAATCATTTAATTTTTTTTTTTTGAGCTTTAACAACAAACTTAATGTTGTTAAAGTTGATGAAACTGTTATGCTTCCATCTGTAGCTTTTCTTTACTAAAACTCTTTTACACCTGGAATGAAATATTACAATTTGATTAAACTTTTTAAAGGCTAAAATTCATTAACATATTTACAAATTTTCATGGAAAAAAATTCAAGTAGTGGTTGCTTGAAATAGAACAATTAAATATAACCGACTTTCATTTTTTTCTTTTCATCACTTTTATTTGGAAAAATCAAGCAACAAGTTATATACAGCTATTAAAAAGTAATTGGTGTGATAAAATCCTTTTTTATTTTCAACATATCTCTACTGAAATATGCCTATTCTATATCTCAATTACTTTTATAAACAAGTGTCTTTGAGCTTTGGCCACATTCACACTTCATAGAATAGTCAATATCTTCATCATCTAAAATGTTTGACATGTCAATACATTAAAATGATAAAAGTTGCCTAGAATGAAGTCGGTGCTGTAAAATGAAAGTTAAATAACTAGTAATAATAATTTATTTTTTCTCTTCTCTATTAATCAAGTCATACGAGTACTGTACTTATTAATCTTGCTGTACAGTTGATTCAATTACAATCTGAACAGAATGACTAGATCGGTCTGTTAATTTTTGAGCATTTGTGAGAGAATTTGACTTGGTACTCCTAAAGCATGGTTACTATTTTTTTTTTTAAAAGAGTTGTGCACATGTCTGCTAACTGAATAACAACAAACTGGATTATTGAACCAAAATTAATGACACCTTTAAAAATTACTAATAATTTAATTTTTAGTTATTGTTCATTATAATATGGTCTTTTACAAACTTTCCTTGACTCAGTTTTCTGTTCAATACTGTCCTTTTATCCCATTCGCAATAGATGTTTACCTCTTCACTGCGATTAAATCATGACAAAAATCAGTAAAATAAAAATATAATTAACAATATGCTGCATCATTAAAATAAAACCATGCCCATGGTGTAATGTTTGTTACAGCAATGCAATATTATGTAAATGAAATATTTTAAATTTTGAAATATTATTTTTAACTTTTAATATTCGTACTATTTTTATTTTAATATGCAATTTGATAAAATGAATTCAATCATTACTGAAATGCAGGATCCCGTTAAAGTACTATAACGACAAAATTAAGGTAAGAAATATCTCAAATGTCTGTACTAGGTGGTTTATGCTAGTAGAATTTAAAAAAATATATATATTATTTTTTCTCCCAATCTCTGACTAGAAGAAATCAAGAAAGACTTAACTGAACTTGGACTCTCAGAAATGGATGTGCTAGAGAGAAGCTAGTACAGGAATATAATAACTGAAGTTAATGAAATCCAGGAAAGAAAACAAAAACAAAATTAACAGCTGAACATCTGGCAAAAATGGCAGAAAAGAAAAGAAATATAAAAAAAAATTTGTTGTACAGTCCCCAGTAAGCCAATTCGCACTTAATAATAATAATAATTATATATATATATATTATTTTGATTTGAGATAAAGGTAATAAAATTACTTTTATTTTTTTTAAATAACGTTAACAGATTTCAGATAAAAATTATAGCAGAAACCAGAAAAATCAACAGTTTACAAAAAAATTAGTTTCAATTTTACAGATAAGAGTACAAAATCTACAGTTAAGAGTTAAAATCTAGGCCAGTAAAAAAGAACTAAACAGTTTCTTGTCCAATCATTCAAAGAAAAAGTTATATATCTGCACATCATCATTTCTAGAGGAGAGGCTAAAATAACTAACAAACTTATCTATGAGATCTTCCAGGAATGTATTAATGGAGTATGAAATTTAAAAAGAATGAGCTGTTTGTAAACCTGCGACACAAATCAGCTCTGCATTGTTCCATGTTGGCAGCTCATTGAGCCACTTACATGCTCAGACTGCTAAAACATCAATAAACAAAACCACATGTAATAATATTACTACTATTATTATTGTTGTTCCATTTATTTGTAAAAGTACTGTACAATATTTACAATATATTTTTATTACAACATAATTACTATTAAATTCTTTAATTACTATTATTAATTACATTACTTTTTATTATAATACGCTTCAAAAAATCGACAATTTAAAACAATAATAAAAAAACATAAATTACTTAACTAATATTTAAAATCTAATTTTAATTTGTACAATATTAACAAGTCAATCTTCAATTTATAATTATAATTAACAATTATTAATTAATTAACTGCAATAATTAATAGTAGTATCAGTAGCAATAATATTAATAATAGTGATTATACTCATTTCATTATTATTTAATCAGTTTAAACATGAGATCGTCAGAGACTCATCACAACCATAATTTATTCACTTATAAAATCATTTCTCATCATACATGAAAAAAAAATCATCATCATCATTATATATATATATTTTTTATTAATACACATAATTTAATACACTCAAATCTTAAAAATATAATGTAATACTTGCTTGTCCAAAAAGAAAAGATACATAGAAATATACACAGTTTGTATTTAATATAAATAGCAATTCCATTTTATTGCTGTTATAATAAAGACAATTAATAAAATAGCCAAAGAAAAACTAAATAAAGGCCTCATTAGTGATTTTATTTAAGCTACAATAAATTTATCTACTGTACGACCGATCTAATTTAATTTATGCAAAATGTTTCTGCCAGTACGCAAAGATAAGTTTTGATTCGACTAGATGTGCCGAAGCTCAATTTTTGTACTATGAAAAATAGTCTCACAAGGCAATTCTTTATGGATCGATGTCATCACTCGATAAAACTTTCCTCTCTCATCATTTGCTCCTTCCTTTTTTGGTCGATCCCATGAGATTTATATCAGCAGCCTTGGTGTTTTTCAACTATTTCTAGTGGGAGTTTCTGCCTGTCTGGGGACACTTACATGGAGTCACATAAATATCTAAAGTAATGGCTTAGGTACCTAAAGAACAAATCCAGACCTCTATTCTTATAATTACCCAATGGTAATTAATGAATGGACAAAATGTGCACATTAATACTTTCTGTTAAAAGTTATTAAATTTTATGCCTTTTTTAATCAAATTCCAATTCACTACTATGACTCAAATTTTAGAACAGCTGTAAATTTTTTGTACAGATTGGAATACTTTATCAGGCGGCTAAGTGAGAAAGTGATGCGAGAATACCAGAAAACTACATTCGTACTATTAAATTTTATAACTTGAAAATAAACAATTAGTAAAACAGCTACTGAACAATCTAGTGAGTATTTCTTTAATAAATAAAATTATAAAAAAACACTAAAAGAATATTTAAAAACTTAAGGGAAGTCAATTAAAATTTGTCACTAATTTCATTCATCATTGTAATTAATTTAAAATAAAAATATAAACATCAATAGGGACTTGGATAATGAATAATGACTGTAAAATGTTTCTGGTTTCAAAATTAAAAAAATTTCTAATGATTAATTTACTGAAAAATGTAGAAAGCAGAATCAGACAGCTGTTTTATAAATTAGTTGACATTCTTACGAATTCAGATTATGATTAGGCTATAAGTTAAATTACAGTCTGATAGCCATTTAATCTTGACACAAGTTAAGCAAATTTAAGTCAGTGACATTAACTGAACCCTTAAGGTCTGACTAAACTACTAATACGTGGATTCAAATCGCACTCATGGGATTTTCAAACAAAACATTCAACCCAAATTAAATTAAAAAAAAAGAATTTAATATTTAGTACAGCCCCTTAAATTTGACAAAAGCATTTTAAGAAAATGTTTTTAAATCTTTGGGGGGGTTAATATTTTGGGAGATGTGGTTGTTTTTGACTTCAATGGGAGAGTTTTAGTACTCATTAAATACTCAGAAATATAAACTTTGCTCTATTTTTTAAGTGCACAAGTTTTAAGGATGACATTCCGTGGGGGTAAATTCTTACTTCCCTCTTCAATAAATATACTGCTAGATCTGTTTTAATTACATTCTTTTCTTCACAACATTTTATGTTTGGTTGAACCAAAATTTTGGGCTAGGAAAATAGTTGTAATAGAATACAGAGGTTATTTTAGATCAGATATATAAAATCCATACACAAACAGTTTATTTCAACAGTGATGGATTTAGTAGAGGTGACTTTCATAGAGGGTGAAGCAGATTTGTCAATTTTATCTCTACAAAATCCATATGCAAACAGTTTATTTCAATAGTGATGGATTTAGTAGAGACGACTTTCATAGAGGGAGAAGCAGATTTGAAATTTTTATCTCTTTTTAGACGCAAGGATTTTTAACATTTTTCAATCCATCAAACATTTTAAAATTAAATTTTACAAAATAATGTATCCTTCTCTACACATTTTTTTTTTCATGAAAAAGAATATATTAATCAATTTAATACAACATATCAACATATATAGTGATTTAAATTAAATATCTAAGGTGTGAAAATAAATTATACCTATGTTTATTGATTAAATAATTTTCTGACGAAAAAAAAATTAATAACAATGTACACATCGTTTATAAACCCTAAGAAAATATGACTGCTCATTTACAAAAATTTAACTATCTGTAAATTGAAGATAACATGCTAGCAGCATGCATTGTTATCAATATATTAAAGAACAGATTATATTACTGGCAAGCTCACTATAATAAAATAATACATATTATGATTCATTTTACAGCTCATAAAAGCCATTAAAGAAATAAAAACAATTCTTGTATATCTTAAATAGTTATTTCTATAATTTTTAAAATGAGTAAAGTATGGTGAAGCGCAAAAATATTGGTTTAATATTATTGAATAACAACCAAAAAGCCTTAAAATTATTGCTTCTATTCGATACAAATAATTCCTAACCATCAGTATCACATTCCTACATAAAATTTTCTGATCTTTTCTTCAAATTAAACAATAAAAATTTACCAACAGCATAGATAGATGGAACATAACTACATAAACGAAAAATATTCATGTTCAACAAAATACAATAAAGAAACTTAGTAAATATTATTACTTTTAACAACTAACAACAAAATATGCTTAAGTAATTTTACTTAAGTATTAAAAAGTTTAAATTACAACTTAGATCTCATTTCATTTAATTGATATAAAACCATACTTATTTATTCAATCACTATATCAATGTTTTAATATTTAACATGCTATTGCAATAACTAACGACACTTATAGAAACAAATTAAAAAACCAAGTAAAATGTAACAGAAAATTTAACAATACAAATTTATATAATTCAAAATCACAAAATGAAAAATTAAAATTCATTAAATTACATCTTAGTAAATACAATGAAAAATAATGCCTGGCTTTATAATTAAGATAATTTTTATACAAAAAAAATCTTATATTTCTGTTGCTGAAGCGTACAAAAATAATTATATTGCTTATTAGATGATGATGATGAACGGATAGTTACATACATCTAAGAAATTTTTATAATATATTTTTTCTTAAATATTTAAATGCTGAAACTATTAAACCTTTTGGTTTAAAAGGTGAAAACTTCATTGGAATACTTATAAGTATACACAAAATTACCTTCTATAAAAAAAATTATTTAATGCAGTTAATTAAAATGAAAAAATCTACATTTAACTAAACAATCTACATTTTTTTAAAAAATGTACATTTTCAAAAAAAATCTTGCATTTGATCTCGAAAAAATCTACACTTAACTAAAAAATGTCCAAATAATTTATATAAATTTTTTTATGAGACTGCATCAATGAAATATGGTTCTTAAAATTATATCATTTTTTACTATGTTTTACGTTAATAAAAAATTTCTTCAAAATTTATTCTGTGAAGTACTGATTGAATCAGAAAAGACTTGATTTATTTGTTAAAACACTAATATATTTTTTCTTCTTTTTTAATAATTATGAATAGTACTGCAGATTACAGAATGCATTATTATAAAACAGAAAAACATGTTTAAATAAACTTTATCAATAATTTTCAGAACTAAATAAAATGATTTAAGGTATAGGGGTAATGATCTTGACACTGTTCTGAAATTAAACCGTTTAAATAACCTAACTGTTCCAACCTTACCTAGTTTTTCCTTTTGTAACAAAATTGTATTTTAATTTCTGTAAAAACGTTTTGGTACAGTAAGGATTATCCATTAATTAAATAAGGATGAAGAGAAGGAGGTAGGTTAATAATCTCACTTATCTAATTCAATAAGTACCTAAAATGTTCTTGAGTATGAACCCTGGTAGAATTTGATGGATAAACACCTTTTGTAGATTTGATCGATATAAAATAACTAAAAATCCATTTTACAGAAAACTTTTTCCTTTAATTTAATTTTTCTTAACTGATATAAGTTTATATTGGGATATATCTTCACCTTTATAAGGGTGAAGAGATAAAAATCAAATTTAAATTATTGTAATGCAATATTAAAAATGAAGGTATTGTAGTACGTTATAATTAACAATAACAATTGGAAATGAAAAAAATCATTAAACCTTTTTTTTGTTTCTTACTTTTAATTTCATTTTTAAGTAAATGCTCCTAAACGGTGGAGGGAGCTAAAAATCCATAATGATACGATAATTTATGGATGGCCTCTTTAAGTTTTCCCAAATATTCTTTACATTTATACCTTCTGTAATATTTATATCAAAGTAATAATTTTAACAATTTAGTTTACATAAATGATTATCAGTAAAACTTCAAATTATGACCGTATGTAATGGTAGGCTAATCATATTCAGTACATTTGAAAGGTAATACTGGTGGTAATGTTCTGTGAACTTTAGCTAGAATGATAGGGATAACTATAGCATGACTCAGAATTTTAGTAGACATGGAGCACCGGTTCAATGTATTTTTGTATAGAAACATTGTTAGTTATGGCTGTAATTAAAATGCAAAGGCTTTTTTAAGAGCTAATATAAGTTTCATGGCATGATAATATTTCAATCAGTAACACTGTTTTTTACTAGGTGAAATATGGGAGATGGTTGTGTGTTCAATGCAAATACTACAAAATATTCAAAGAACAAGTAATGCTACTCATGTCACTAAACTCTAGATGTCTTTCAGTTGCACTTTAAATTCCACAAATATGTTACATTTTTTTGAATTTAGGTACATATAATTAAAAAACAATTTCATCATAAATGAACCTTGAGATATGTAGGTATGTTTAAAATGGTAAGCAATGTTAGAACTTATCGATGGCAAAATATTTTGAGTTCATTAATGTTATCAGATGAAGCTCATTTTTACTTTTCTGGGTACATTAATAAATGAAATTTCCAGTAATGAATAAAGTTTCATTAAGTTCCTCTGAATGATCAGAAGTCACCTACTGGTGAACAATATGTCAATTCAGGGACATTGGTCCTTATTCCCTTTTTTGGGGAAAAAAATAGTTACTGTTACTTCACAATAGTACTGTCACAAGCTTGAAAATTTTTCACAATCGGATTCACTGGGAAATCAAGGATTGTGATTCCAACAGGATATGACCATATAGAATATGAATATTTCTACAATGATCAATTTCCAGATTCAATAACATCACCTGACCAGTACAATCACTCAACCTTACAGTGGGCTGCCTACATTTAAAAAAAAGTCAAAATCATCTACAAAGCGTAAATCAACTATAGAATCAAAAAAAAAAAAAAAAAAAAAAAAAAAAAAAAAAACCAAAAAAAACATGATTTTAGACTTATATTACGATTTACTTTAAGTGCTGCTGCTAATTATATAATAGCTGATTGAGCTACTCATAAAACAGGATTTAAAAATAAAACTTAAACATTTATATCAATAGTAAGTACAAAAAAATAAATTGGATACATTAAAGTTTGTCAAACAGTTTTTGCTTTTACTTATTTTTTACATCATAATTATTAAAATGAAAAAATGTCAACTTTGAATGGCCTGGCCTGTGTATTATTAAAATTAAAATGAAGAAAAAATTTACAGATTTAATTGTTTTATTTAGTCAAACCGTATTTAACCTGACTGTAAACCTGTCGATCTACATTCCATTTGTCTTAAACAAATTTGTGTAAATTAAATATAGCTTGTTCTATAAGTTACCATATTATCTAGTTTTGATGAAGGACTGTAAAAACGTTGTAGCGTTACTTTTAATGTTGTTATAGAATTGCAGGCCAAAATATTATGTTAAATTTTGTGGATGAGGAAGTATTTCTATAGAACCACAATTCTTTTGACTGAGGAACAAATTTTTGTTGTTTAGCACACATTTTGTGAAACTGACAAGTAAATTAGAAGTTTTCTAAAGTTTCTAGCAAATATTGCCCTTTGCTGGTACATTAGCACAGGCTGCACAAAATCAAATTTGCTATTGCACATTAAGCAGCCACAACAGATGGCAACTTTCACATTAAAAACATTTATTTTGAGGTATCCTTTTTATGATGCATTCTTCACAAAGCTTATTTTTATCTGTCAGGGTACATTAATTCTCCTAATACATGACTCTGGTCATCCGATAACCCCCAAGTTTTGTGTCAACAAAATCCTTTACAACACGCAAAAGTTGGGTTAAGATTGTTCTCTGTAAAAGTTGAATTACGAGTCAGATATTCTTTTAAGACACATTCAATAATAATGAGAGATCATTCTACCGATAACTGTAAATTATTATAATGATTATTTATAGATTTTAATAAACTTCACCGACCGACACATTGAAGAAGAAATTGGTTACACTCATTCCTATGGCAGTACATATAACTAACAAATTAATAAGACTTTTGCACATCTTCAGGAAAGAATAATCTCCAGGAGTTTGCAACTCCTTTGATTATCAGAAAACGTTTTTGTAAGAAATGGTCAAACAAGTAGTGATACACCATGACTGAACAACTGAAAACAGTAATAATGCAATTTTTACAAAATATTTCCTGAAATCATTCGATCATAACCACTTTTAAAACAAACAGATACGTATCAACTGCACAACTGTAAGGAGAGGTCACTTCTAACATTTTTTACAGATAAACTGTAATTTCATAAATTTTTAATAAATCTACATAATCTGCAATATATAACCTACATATACAAGGGTAGGTCAAAAAGTAAAGGGAAATTTTTATTTACCTCCTAACTACATGTATAGCAGCAATGATTGTTCTGCTATAACTCATAACCTCTATCAGCTGTTCATTGAAAGTATTGTTTTATTGTTAGCTATTGGTGATTGTATTTAAAATGAGTGCTCCAAAGAAGAAATGTGAGTAGTGCTATGTTTCCACAGTTCAGAAGGGGTGAAACAGCAGAAATTATTCGTCAAATCCAGCAATAATGAGAGAGAGTTGTTGGCGAGATAGTTGTATAAAGAGAGTTGTTGAGTGGAAGCAAGATCTACAAATAGACTGTTTACTTTAAAAATGGTAGGATTTCTCTCTGTTATGAACAGCATCAAGGTAGGCCTTCCAGTTCAAAGATTAACGACAATACTGATGCAGTTAAACAAATGATTCTTGTATTCGACAAATTACAGTTGATGACATTGCAAGTGAATTGAATATAAGTCATGGCTCAGCATTTTCAATCATCCATAATTCTTCACACTTTCGAAAAGTCTGTGCTCGCTGGGTTCACGTCAATTGACCAGCATCCACAAACAGAATCGTTTGAAAATTTCCCAGAAGCTTTTGAAACGTTATTAAGATGAAAAAGACTCATTTCTTACGCAAACAATAACCATTGATATGGGTTCATCACGTTGAACCCGTTCTCGGGTTCACTAAACTTTAAGTGATAAAGTTTAGTGTGGAAATATCCTTCATCTCCCACAGCAAAAATGTTCAAAATTCAAAGGACTGTAGGAAAGGTGATGATGATATTCTGGGATATGGAAGGTTCACTTTTGGTTTACTTCACACCTAAAGGTCAATCAGTAAACAGTGATAACTGCTGTGAGCTACTGTGTTTACTGAATCAAAAAACCAAATCCAAAAGATGTAGTAAACTTTCTAAGGTGTGATTTTGCTTCATGATAACGCTCAACCTCAAACGGACAAAAAAACAGTACTTTGTCTTCTAGATATCGGTTTTGAGCTGCTGGATCACTCTCTCTACAGTCCAGACCTGACTCCAAGCGATTTTAATCTTTTTGGCCCATTAAAAGAGTTGAAAGGGAATCATTCATTATCGATCTGATGAAGAGGCCATAGAAGCGGTGAAAACGTTTTGGCACACCAGACTGAAAATCTTCAGGAAGAAATCAAAAGCTCGTTAAAAGATGGACTAAGTGCATAGAAGTAGGAGGGGATTATGTTGAAAAATAATGCACGTATAATTTATTTAAGTACAAATAAACATATTGATTTTTTGAATTTCACTTACATTTTGACTTGCCCTTGTATATTAACCTGCACAGTTACCTTAATCGAATGCAAGACAACCTTCTGAATGCACTGTACATAAAACTTCAGAATAATTAATTTTATTGACCACCGATTTCTTTTATCTATTTTTATAATGGATGATATAAAAATTAATATAAATAAAAAAAAATATGTAGGAGTGCATAAGAAAAAGGTTCAAAGACCTATTTTCTAAACTTTCTTTTGAGAAAACAATTAATGTTATATATGTTAAAAACTATATTAATATCTTATTTAGTACCTCTGTGAAATGAAATATAAACAAATATCAAGCAAGAACAATGTAATTGAAAAATTCTGTTGGTCTTAAGTAATAACATAAAAAATAATACCACGTACTAATTAGTTGCTGCAGGTAAATCAGCATACAAAAAACTAAACCGTATGTTAGACTATCAAGAATCATTATAAAAAGATTTTCTAGTACCAAGCCAAGAAAGCTCACATTCATTATTTGGTACTTTTAAGTACGAACAGAGATGTTTCAATTTTTTTTATATTGGAAATCTATTTAGAATTTTTACTAGTAGGGACAATGTAGGACCAATTTAAACTTATGTAAAATTATAGCAATGGTTTGCAGGTGAATAGAGAGATAATGTACAAAAAAATCAGAACTTTTATTATTTGAGCATCGCAAATTTGGGAATAAAAAATTGCACTCACCCACCCACTCACACATACATACACACACACACACAATCCCAAAAACATATAAATATAACATAAATTATTTATCATATAACATATATATATATTTTTTTTTTAAATAAAAAAGTATATGGTTACAATGAACTTTACACATTAAAATTCAGTCTTCTCTTTTCTGTTTTTACAAACAGTTGCTTAAATAACATTTTACAGATATATTATTCACACATAAAACTATTCTCAAACTCTAACCAAACTTGATATATGAAAAAAGAAAAACTTAGGGTTAAAATTGCAAAAATGAATTTTCTGCTGGATGTGATAGAGGGTAGAATGATGAAAATAATTTTTTTTTACATGTTTTCTTATCCATAATTCTTTGTTTTACACTTTTAATTCAGAAGATCTAAAACACCTTATTTATATGTCATACATATCATTCTGTTCACTAGTTGAACAAATTGCAAAGCAAACATGAGAGGAAAAAACTAAAACATACACTTCTAGGAAATGTATTTCCAAAGTAAATCCTTTTTTTATTAATAATTGCAAAATAAACATGAAATAAATGTATGATATAGTATTTAATATCCATTTCTATTAATAACTGGTGTCTTAATTATTAACTATAAGTAAATTAACTTAAAATTACATTTTTTTAACATTAATTAGAAATATGAAACAAAAAGAAATTGCTAAAATTTTTTATTAAAAAATAATTCACATCTCTTAAATGGTATAAAAAATTGGTTACATTCAAATATGTTATCTTTAAATGTAGATAGACGGTTTGCATAACTTTTTCCAATCACCATATCTTTTATCCAAAGATTTTGAATTAGTGCTAAATAATGAAATTGTTAAAAGGATTGAAAATACAACGTATTTAGGAAATTTTATGGTCAATATCTCAGGTGGGATTTTCAAATAGCAAGTTTATTACAAAAGATATAATACATAACTTATATATTTAAATTCTGTTAAATAAACCACCAAATTCAAATTTAACAGCAAAGAGGAATAATATGAATCTTAAAAAAAATTAATTTCAGTAAAGTAAGTTATATATTATATAGGCTAAAAAAGATAAATTAATACACATAGTTTGTAAATGGTGATGTACAGACTTTACTACAGCATTGTGATATATGGTATAATTGCATGGAAGTGTGAACAAATCACTTTTAAAAAATTTATATAATGTACATGTCAACTGAAATAAATACTATCAATAGGCAAAAATATGTTCTTGAATCTTTATATCTTCATTATAGCTGTTTGTCCAACTTATATCTACAAAGATTATAAGATGTAAATCTTTAAAATTACCTAAAGTCTCTACTGAAAAAGCAAAATAAAATCTACTCATCTGTTTCGTATTTTTAATAATCTTCCAAATTCCTAAAAAACTTTGTTATAGAGAAATGTTAAAAAAATTTAGAGAACTGGTTCAAACAAATAAAGTACTTGAAGAATAGCTGTGTTTCATTAATTGGTAGTAGATAATTCTTACATACAACTATGTAACGAACTAGAAAATTATATTTTAAGAAATTCACTTTGTATAGATAAGGTGTTTAGTTAAGTTATTAGTATTATTTGTGATGTTTTTATGGTTTTTTTCTTTTTTAATACATCAGGCTACATACAGATGCCCATGTGCATCTCTGCAGGATAAATATATATGTAATATTTTATGTATCGTCTTATAAATATATTTAAGACCTGATTTAATAATTAATAATAATAAATTTTCATTATAATTAAAAAATAGTTATTTTTATTAAAGGTTAAAAAATTCTTAAAATGTAATTATTTTGAAAATTAATGAAAAATCAGGAGTAAATGGTAGTATGATATACAATGTAACCTTTGAGCATCACCACTAAGGAATAAGGTTCTCTTGATCTCGCCACCTCAAATCTCAAATTTAAACTACGCATTATCCCAAGTTTCACTAATAACTTGAGTAAATCTAGTGGAAAGCTAATCGCAGCAGGAAATTGGCTTAGTGAGCATATTCTAGTCAAGCTGAGAATTTAATCAATTAACATCAGTCCTATTCTTTCTTTGAAATCAGAAGAAGAAACAAAGAAATAACTTTAAATTGGGAATCAGGAAATGAGGAATGGAGTAATATGAAATAAGGGTTGTGACAGTGAGGGTAGGAGAAGTAGGGATACTGGAATTGGGATTAATTAAAAGACTGCCATATGAAATGACAAGACTAGGGCAAAACCAATGTAGTAATGGATAAACTGGGGAGAGATAAAGAAAAATCACAAATCTAAAATATATTTATTAATTTTCCTGTTTTCTTAAATGCAAAAAAAATGAAAACACAGGGTTAGAGCCTTAAATAATTTCATTATTTAAATTCTGGTCTTCCACTATGTCTAGCAATTTTGTAAATGATTGGAAAAAATAAAATAATTTTCTTAAGCACTGTATTGCTCAATATTTTTAACTTCAGAATTAAAATGCAACAAGTTTTAATATAATCGGTATCTTATAATTACCTTAAAGGTATGGTACTGTTTAACAATGCAGTAGAAATCTCTTAAAGGTTGAAAAAAGAGGGGTTAGAAATCTGTTGTTTAACCCTAAGTTTTCTTTTTCCTGAACATGTCAGATATTTTACATACCGATTACACCATAATAATTTTTGTAACAAATAAGACACTTAATGACATAATTACAAATTATGTAGTTCGATTCATTAGTTATAAATTTTCTATTTTTACCTTTAAAAGCCTCATTCTGACTTTTAATAAATAAATATGACCTTATATTGTCATTTCTTTTATTAAAGTAACCTTATTACTAAAGGAAGAATCAAAATGGTTTTTTCCCCAATAACAAAAATTCTTAACTTATTTAGTTATACGAGGTGAACAATTTAAATAAATATTACCACAAAAAATGGAATACAAATCTTAATTAAGTTGGTAATATCTTAAAAATATAGTGCTACAAGCTGAATTCTTGTTGATTTTATTATAATTAAAAATAAGTATGCAACATTTACATTATAAATTTATGATTTTTTTCTACTATTTTTTTATGATTTAATAGTACTTCATAAAGTAGCAAATGCTGAATCTTAAAGGGATGAGCAACAAATTTTTGTATCTGAAATGAGAGGAGAAATTAATTTCTCTCACTGACTTGTCAAGGAAAAAATTTCAAATAATAGGGGTCGTCTAAAGGGGTTAAAAAAAAATCACTACTCAAAAAAGTTTCTTTTATAGAAACCACAAATCTTAAATGTCTGATAAACTAAAAAATGTGGGAAGGAAGATGATCTTTCTCTTCTATTTTACAAAAATCGATCAAAGAAAATCATTTTAAATATCTGAGATACTTTTAATTTGCTTTTAAATTACTAAGTATAAACAGTAAGCATAGACAAAGATTAGAAAATATGTTTAAATAAAACATTAAAATAGAATAGAAAGGAGTACAAGACAAGTGGATCAAACCAATCGAATGATTGATAACAGAAAAAACACAACACACAAAGTCTTGTATAATAAACAGGATAAAGCATCCGATCATTCCAAATTTTTAAAATATTTTCCTCAAGATAAATTGAAAAGGATGAGAAAATTTTTAAGAACTACCACAATCTGAAACAATGAGTACACACTGGAGGGACTTCAGACGGAACTTCCTAGGTTGTACTTTGGATTCTGGAAAGAAAGAAGTTAATGATCCTAATGGGTAGGTAATTTTTCTGATGACCCACCCCTTTACTTCTTCCCTGTAATTAATTCTATGGGCGTAGAACTGACTATGCTAGGTTTTCAAGCTAAGGATTCTAGGAGCTGAAAAACAAATGAAACCAGATACCAAGAACAGTTTCCTTGGTATCTGGTAGGGATGTGGACTCTGGACCAACAGGGATGACAATCCTGTTTTCTATATGGCTGCATAATAAGCCGAATGACTGAAATTCTTATCGAGTTGAGCTGAGTCTCCTAACCTCCCCTACCAAAATGATATCTTGACAAGTTTGAATTACGGAAGTGAAAATGTATAGTTAATTTTGGCTATGGTTAAAATAGATGTTACTAAAGAAAAACATGACGGTTTAATTTTTTTCTAATCATGTCTTAATTGAAATTGTTAAGTAAAAATTGATGAAAAGTAGCTCACCCAGTAAAGTAAAAATGCAATTTCTTAATTACATAACATAATTTGTACATACGTACAAATAATGGATCTGGAACTGTAAAAAAAGCAAAATTTAATATATAGAAACAGTTTACTGAAATAGTGATAATCCTTTTTTTTTTATAAACACAGTGTTGTGGTTATAAACTTTAAATTCAGAATGTATGAGGGATTTAAAGATTAGCATACATATATTTTTTTTGTATTTGCTAATTTTTTTAACAAAATTATTTTTTTATACTTGTAGATTTTAATACAAATAGCTTACGAAATCTGTATACTACTTATATCAACTAATAATGAAATAAACACAGAATACTCTTTGAACCACAGCACAAATCTTATTGCAGTTGATAAGTATACAAAAAAATCCGTTAAAACATTTTTCATCAATATGAAGTAAAATTACTTACAAATAAATTAAATTAAGTACATAAACAAAAAAAAAAGAGAAAAACAACTAAAAAATAAAATGTTAGATTATGTATAATTTATATTAATGCGATAAATATAATTACTGTGAAATCATTATAAACTGAGAATTCAGTTAGGCCTACCTTATTAACTAATTTATGTAATTATAATAATAAGAGTAATGGAAAAAACAAACATTATCACATTAACTAAAGAATGAAAAACTGCAAATATGCACAAATGCATACATAATTCAATGTTAAATCCACTGCAGCATTTGTAAATATATATATATATTTTTTTAAAAAGCCCAATACAGAATTTATGATGATTACAATTTTTAATAATAATATCAATACAAACTTCATCAAATTAGTAAAACTAATCTGAACATGGCCAAATTGATAAATATATATTTTTTTAAATCATACATATACATAACATTAATTGTTATTTTAAAGATCAAACTGGTGGTCGATTACTTTTATTTTTCTTGTATTTTTATAAATAATAACATTTAAAATATTTACTTTATTATAGCAGAAATTAATTTTTTTCATATCATTTCATTACTTTCATTTTGTTCTTGTTTATAAACAACTGCTGAAATGAAATGTAGTAGAAATAAAGTAGATGGACCACTGAATATAACAGGACAAGAAAAAAGTATGAAGATAGAAGAATTTTGTTATTTGGGACGTAGAATTACTAAAGATAGATGAAGCAGGAGCGATATAAAATGCCAAATAGCACAGGCAAAATAAGCTTTCAGTTAGAAATATAATTTGCTTACGTTAAAAATTAATTTAAACATCAGGAAAGCATTCTTGAAAGTGTATGTTTGGAGCATAGCTTTATATGGAAGTGAAACTTGGACGATCAGAGTATCTGAGAAGAAAATATTAGAAACTTTTGAAATGTGCTATAGGAGATTGTTAGAAATCAGATGGGTGGATACAGTGACAAGTGAAGAGGTGTTGCGGTAAATTTTTGAAGAAAGAAGCATTTGAAAAAATATAGCTAAAAGAAGAGACAGATTTATAGGCCATATCTTAATGCATCTTGGAATAGTCGCTTTGGTACTGGAGGGACAGCTAGATAGGAATAATTGTGCAGGCAGGCAACATTTGGAATATGCAAAACAAATTGTTAGGTATGTAAAATGTAGGGGGTATATCGAAATAAAACGGCTGGCACTAGATAGGGAATCTTGGAAAGCTGTATTAAGCCAGTCAAATGGCTGAAGAAAAAAAAAGGAGTTTAAGTATGAAATAACCATATTGTACTGCAGATTTAAGGGGATTGTCATAATCCTGAATTACAGAAAAATTGCAATCTATGGAATACATCAGAAATAATTAGACTAAGTACATGATTACCTATACTCTTCTAAGTATTGAAATATTATCACTGCTAATGAATAATAAGCATCTATGTGACTAATTTTTTAAGAACTAGAAATAAATAACAAAAATGTCTCTTACTTTGAACATTCTTAATGCTGTTATGAATCTGCATTTATGGATCTGTTCTGCTCAGAGAACAGAAATAAATTAGTTTATACACATAATGACAAAAGTGCTTTTATGGATTTTTTTTTATATGAAAACAATTTATCAATAAATTAGTCACATCAGATGAAATTGATTGGATGGTCTATTTGTTCTATACATCAACAATTTTTTTCTCTTTTATCCACCACTTAATCCTTTCAAATTGTATTCCAGATTTCCTATATACGAGCATTTTTAGGTATGGCCTAACTTCTGTTACTGTTACATTATTTTCTTTTCTTTTTTTTTGAGGTAACTGATTTTTACAGTTATTTTTATTTTAGGGCTACTAGTGGCTCTTCTATTATAAAAATGCCAGCTGTTTCTGCTGATGTCTACACACACACCCACACGCATGCGCACGCATGTATGGGTCAATCCATTTTAAGTGACACAAGGGTGGTTGCTTGACAAATTCATAAAAAATTGAAACTTACCCACTTGTACATGTTTCAGAACCTTAAAATAATTTTTTATTGATGCAGTTTACCTGTAGCGGCCATTTTTGTCACGGTGTACATACCTAGTTTTGTGATTGTAAAGGTTAACGGAAAAAATCATAACTAAAAATTTATTGGTTCTGGAAGGATAAAACAAAAAGCAATTTATTCATATTTTCTCAAAGTAAAAGATTGGTCCAGTGGCTTATTTAACTATCTCTCTTCTTTCTATGAGAAAATTACCAATAAAGTTGAGCATAAAAAACTGTGAAATTTCACTTTTGGTCATTTTTTTTCAAGAGGCAGGGATGGCATACACAGTTTGAATTATTATTTTATATGAAGGTATATATGTTAGAAGTTTTACCATAAACAATATTAATACCCCTAAAGTTTTATGAATTTTTAAAAACTATTTTTTTTTTTAAATTAAAATTTTGGCTTCAAATAACAAACTCTGATTGAGCTGGTGATAAAAATCTAAATCTGCACAATTTACAGTTTTTGTAGATGTTTATGGCAAATAAAAATGTTTCTTGTATATTATACTAATAAAAAGTTATAACCTTAAAAATCATGAAAACCCTGTTAAAAGCAATACCATTTTGACATACTAAATAAGTGCTCCAAGATGGTTTCTTGTCTTCTTTGCACTTTACATTTTTTATATTTAGTCCCTACATTGTCAAAGTTGATGTTTTCAATATTTTTAAAATATGTTTTTTTTTAAAATGATTAGACATGTCGTAATTTAATGATAACTAAATCAATACCAGAAACCTAATACAATTTTGACTCAAAAGTGCTTGTAAAACTTACCCAAACTGAGATTTCAATGAGTAGCCTACATCTTTTTCAAAAATTCATTTTTATTTTTATATTGGTTTTTAATTTTTCAAATACCTTATTTATTTTAAATTTTAATGCTGATGGCCTTTGATCTATGCTTAATTTTTTCAAGGCAATGTATTGCTCTTGATCTTCACATTCATACAGTTCTTTGTTTTGCTGAGAAAAAATATTTTTGAAACAGTTACCTTCCAGGAACTAAATTTAAATTTGGAAAAATGTGTTTTTTAAGAGTTTGCTCTAATGCTATTTTTCTTAAGTTTCCCTTAACTGTTTTTTTTTTTTTGAGTTCTCAAAGGGTCACAACAGAACTGTCCATACAGGTAACTGAATTTTGGCAAAAACATTTTTCATGATATTTACCAACACTAGTGACATCTAAAATTAACATGTAAAAAAAATAAGTTGTTGGTTTTCATCACTAAATTCACAATTTTAATAATTTCTTTTGGCATTGTACCATACATTGTTTTATGACACTCTTCATTCACATAAACTCCTATGGAACATTGTTCTTCTGGTTTTTTATGTAAAATTACTTGAAAATAATATAAAAATTTAACTGATTTTAAAATTTGCAAATATAATATTATTAAGTAAAACTTATTTAATAATAAACACTTCCAAACACAGGATGAAACTTGAGACGCACGGTAAAGATTTGAACAGGTCACTGACAAATGTCAGACTGACCAGTCTGCAACTGCAAAACTAAATAATAAATGAGCATGTTGTAATATGAACTTTCCTAATGATTGGAAATGACTTCAAGCGCCTGTTATAACATGAACACTACAACTGAATGGTTCAAACAAGTCTAATTTCAACTATAGTAATAAATGTAATAAGTATAAAAATATTAAAGTGCAAAGAAGACTAGAAACCCCTTGGAGCACTTTAGTATGTCAAAATTGTATTGCTTTTAACAGGTTTTACATGATTTTTGAGGTTATAACTTTTTATTAGTGCAAGAAACGTTTTTATTTGCCATAAACACCTACAAAAACACTGCAAGTTGTGCAGATTTTAGATTTTTATAATAAGCTCAATCAGAGTTTATTATTTGAAGTCAAAATTTTAATTTAAAAAAAAACTAGTTTTAAAAAATTCATAAAACTTTAGAGGTGAGTATATTACCATTAATATTATTTATGATAAAACTACTAACATATACCTACATATAAGATAATAATTCAAACTGTGAATGCCATCCCTGCCTCTTTAAAAAAATGACCAAAAGTGAAATTTCACAGTTTTTCATGTTCAACTTTATTGGTAATTTTCTCATAGAAAGAAGAGAGATAGTTAAATAACCCACTGGACTAATCTTTTACCTTGAGAAAATATGAATTAATTGCTTTTTGTTTCATCCTTCCAGAACCAATAATTTTTAGTTATGATTTTTTCCATAAACCCTTAGAATCACAAAAATAGGTGTGCATACCGTAACAAAAATGGCTGCCATAGGTAAACTGCTTAAATAAAAATTATTTTAAGTTCCTGAAACATGCAAGAAAACAAATGGGTATGTTTCAATTTTTTACGAATTTGTCAAGCAACCACCCTTGTGTCACTTCAAATGGATTGATCCACACATATATTTAAATGTTATCTTGAATTTTATTTAAAAATTAAGAAATGATGACCATAAAAAATAAAAGCACTCTCAAATTGCTGTGTAATTATCATAAATACTGTGATGATACTTCATAAAAAAAAAGTATAATAATAAATAAATAAAAAAATAATTACATTTTTTATTAACATGTACCCAGTATACTAGTAACTTATAAATTATCACTAAATGTAATACGTTGACCTCAAAGAAACAAATTAATAAATTCAACTTTTATTAAATACATTATAATAATTAAAATTATAATCTTTTATGTACAACTTAAAAATAAATCACAAAAATAAAATTAATTAGTTTAAAATAAAGTGAATATTAGAATTAAAATACGGAGTCGCACCAAGTACTATTTTATTTCATACTATTTTATTTTCAGTACAATGAATAAACAATAACATGAGTAAATAATTTTATGCTGCATACAATATTAAAGTTTACATTCTTTAAAATACATATTCATGACCACCACTGTCAGATATAATTGTTCTTCATTTTATCATAAAAAATGTATAAAAAGACAAAAAAAAACTTTTTTAACATAAAAAATACACAAATTACACATAAAAATTAATAACTTGAACACACCATTTGCTAAATAACTAATTGGAAACATATGACTCCTTAGTCAATAATTTAAAAAATGACTACTTTTACATTCTATTATTATACATTTTAATTTGTGTATCAGTCCTCTTTTATATTTTCCACTAAATTTCTTAGACCTCTTGAAAAATTAATTATGTTATGACATTCCTATAAGCAAATATAAAAAGAAAAAAATGTTATGTATGCATACCAAACTTTGAAAAATGTATTTCATTTTAAAACTTTTAAGAGACTTCAGCAGATATAGAAATTACAATGGATATAAATAATATGTAATTAATCTGGAAATTAAGTCTGATCAATCTATGAACTAGAAGAATGTATCATAAAACTTTGACAATCGAGGATGAAAATTACTGAATTTTACCAGATATATTATTTTGTGCTCCAATGATGCCTATGTGAGAATGTTTCATTATAATCTTCTATGGTAGAAACAACAGCACTTCTTATAGATCTTCAAACTAAGAAAAGAGAGAAACACAAATTGAATTCTACAAACTATTAAAGGTCTAGACGTCAGGAGTATACTAGGCGTGGTTATGAGTTTAATGTGCTCCTGTTTAATTTTTAAGATATGACTGACAAAGTTTAACAATGATGGAATCAAATCTAATTTTATGTGAAGTTGAGCGTTCATAACACTTCTTACACACTTTGAATTACAATTAGGGTAAAATAAATGGTTTAACTGTCATAATATTTGTTATAATAGTAATAAAAATAAAACTAATAATCAATTTTGATTTAACATTTTCTAATTAATGTAAATCACTATAGTTTCCTTATTTACAGTGTTAAGTAGCAAGCTGGAAATTAAAGGGTATGAAGTAGGGATAAAATGCCAACATACAAAGAAGCAAAGAAGCATTTGATGAATTAGTTCTGGTAGATCACCAAAATTAAGAACGTCTGGTTTTACATATGCTGTCAAGATTTTTAATGAATATTGAGCAAATGGTTGATATTACTTAAACATAATCATATTATGCAATACTCATAAGCCGATTAAGTGGCTTACTTGAAGTCATTTAAGTAATGATAAAACCATGAATTACACAATACCAAACTGTTATTCAGATTTTTAAAAATAATGATTCTGCGATCAAAATTCAGTATCCTTTCCTCAGAGGACAATTTAACATTATGCATTATAGAGATATCATCTCTTAAAACAATATCTTGAGCTCGGTACAGAATTTTGACTGATGGATTCAACTTTAAAGGTGAAATCAACACACACTAATTTACAGATGATGTACTTTTTTATATAAAAAAAAAACCTAGAAACAATAAATATATGTGCGAAGCGACCATAAGAATTAATAATTTAGCTCTGTAGTATTTTGCATGAAAAGTGAATTACAATAAATGCAAAAATTCTGAATGGTATTTGAAAGATAAGATGCTTGATCTTAATACGGTGAAGTATCTCTGTTCATACAGACATGTTTGAAAACAGAAGTTCAGTTGCTGGATAAAGAAAAAAAATCCATGACTGACCTTTCTGCAATATCAAAGTTAAAATTTAGTACTGTATGATTAAATTTGACAAAAAAAATACCTATTTTTTCCAATTAAAAAGATTGGAAATTCTGCAACAATTTCCTCAAATGGCATACATTAGTTAGTTTTCTTTTATCTGAAATACACCGTTATGACAAAGTTATTGCAACATATTAGTGCTGCCTAAAAAGTATAAGCATTAACAGACTGCACATTCTGGTTGGATTTTAGTATGCTCCTGATCACACAATTTTCTAGTAATAACCAATAGCCAGCACACCGGCAATATCTTTTTATCTGTGACTATTCCTTCATGGTATTTCTTAATGAATGCATGCTTAAAGTTAAAAAACAAAAATCAATAATCAAAAGTTATTAAAAAGTTCCTGTAATCTACAATATAACAGAGATTAATGAGGACATTTTTGAGAAATGCAAAACTTCAAAGAATGGCCTAAAGAACAGACGGAAAGACAGCAGCACCTGAACATCATCTTCTTCAATATTTTAATTCATGGCTACATATAGACTAATCTGTAGTTCTGTGAACAATGTCAAAGGATTAAAGAGAAAATTATTATTTCAATGGTGTAAATATTTAAACCAGGCTTTCATTTAAACTGAAATATGAAGAAAATGAGAGGCATAAACCAACAAATATATTCAAAAAAAGAAATAGCATGATTAAAAATATATTTATTGTATAAAAAGCAGTAATTAAAACTAAAATAAATACAGATTCCAATTATTAAAGCTCTCTAAAAATGAAATTTCTAATCTTTGAAATCATTTTACTCTATGCATGAAGAAGGTTTACTATTATGCCATCATCCACTACAACCGCAAACCAAGGAGAAAACAGATATTAAATATTTTTCTTAGACAATGAAAAGATTGATGAATCTTTTTTTATATCAAAATTATTAAATATCAAGAGGAAGATGTCTGCAGATTAAAAGAATAAATTAAGACGTAAGAAGTTTAAAAAAATTTCTTCTATGGTGAAATAAACATAAAAAATGAGAACTGACAAAACAAATACATACAAATTAACCAAGTGTATAACAAAATGGCACTAATAGTATAGACAGATGGTCCATGAACTTATTAGTTCTAATTTTATTGATTCTGAGCACATTACTAATGTGTGCAAAAATAGGGGATATGTATTAAATTATTTACTTATGTAAATATTAAATTTACAAACTAGCCAACATAAATTCTACACAAGTGCTAACCAAATTTAAAAGGCACATGCATATGTAAGCATGCATAACCACATACGTACCTACGTGTGTAATATGGATGCAAGTACACAAACGTGATACTAAAACCTAAAGGGGTATGTTTTAAAATTGAATTAACACTCTAATATTTTTCACTTTAGGCTCCACGTGAACAAACTGAGAGAATTTTTTAAATAATCACTGGGTATCTATGAAAATGAAACTGATGATTAATAACTTTATGAAGGAACATGAAATATGCAAAGCTTCCATGAAATGGTTTTAAAAAAATAGTAATATAATGAAATTATGTTTCAGTCGTAACAGAATGATGGTTGGTTAAGAAGATTATGTTTTTTAAATTTACATTTGTCAAGTAATTAAATAAGAGAAACTGAAGTATAATAGAAAGGTTTATAGGGTAATAGTTACATATTAGAAAAGGTAATTACACTATGAAAATGCAAATATTAATATTCAGCTGTGAAATTTTATTTGATTACTGAACCGGCCACAACGTTATTAGTATGGCACCATGGTCTGTTGCTGAGAATCAATAAACTAGATGAAACATCTTCATGCAATGTCAAAGTGAATGAATTGACAATCAAGAAAATTTATTGTGTAGAAAAATTAATGACTTAAGAAAATTATTGTATCTTGATAAAGTAAATGATATGAAAATATGTTCAATTAATATTTTTTTCCTTTTTTAAATCTACCTTTAACCTGTGTTACTTCTTTTTTTACCCTGTTCTTTTAATCGTGCTCTCTCGTGTAATTAATTGCCTAAATATAAGCTATTGGTTACATTCCAAATTAGCATGGGCCAGTTATATGAAATTACACAATTCTGAAGAAATATTAATGAACAAAGATGTTACTCATGTGAAAGCAACATACCCAATTCAAAAACTAAACATCACTTTTTTTGGCATACGCCTTCAGAGTGAAAATTATCAGCTTACATCTCTTTAACAATATACAGCTTTTCTTGGAATCAAATTAATTAAATGTGAAAATATGAGAAATTTATAATTATATGACTTAACTATGCATGTAGAGTTTTCTTTAGTTATGCTGCTGTAGACTACTAACACAGTTTGTTTTAACTATTAACAGTTTGATTGTAAAGATTGACAGTAACAACCTGTTTTATTCATAGGGTATTTGTTACTGTTTAATCAGAAAAATATTCTACTGTGTGGCCTCTTCCCTTCTATATGATGTCATACAGAGAAAAAATTGAATCAAATTTAATTTGCAATCAAACTGATAATACGTTTAAAATCAAATGATCAAGTGAAATAAAAAATTTAAACAATAAAGAAGTTTTATACAGTAAACCAGTAATCATCATATTAATCTCATTCAGAGATGCAGTGAAAATTAAATTCTCTTTTGTAAAACTGAAAATAATTAATTTTGATACACAATTACTTTTGAAAGTCTACAATATATATTGATAGTGAATATAACACAATTAACAGAAAATAAATGATTTATTTTGTTGATATGTTTGCTGGCATTCTGCCAGCTCCTGCTAAAATTAAGTGTTATAGAGGGAAAAAAGCTTCTTCTGTATGTGCGCGCATTCTACGTGATTTATTATAACACATTAGTTGTTCTAAAATTAAAAGGTTTAAAAGTTGTGGAGGTATACTTGGAATGTGTGCTTGTGAAGAAGACAACCTCTAAAATTCTAGTTGCCGAAAGTGATGCCACAAACAACAGGAAAGTTATTGCTGTTCTAAAAGAAAATCTATCACAAATCGAAAGAGAAATGGAAAGTTTACATGCATCATTAATGAAATATAAACAATATTATTAATAAACAATTAGCGGCAAATCAAAAAAAAGATGAGATCAACCTTCTGTCAATTAGTTGAGAAAAAGAAAGATAAAAATACTTTTACAAGAAAAAAATCATATTTAACAGAAAAGAAATATGTCAATCGCAAAAGCATCCAAAAATAAAATAGCATATTCTTAACTTAACGTATCCTATTCTCAAGCTGTTAAACATGAATTAAGAACAATCATTCCCATACACCTGAGATAATAACACCAAAGTGTAAATAAGGTTCTGACCAGACAATAACAGATTCAGAATAAAATTGTAGTATGTCAAGAAATTGAAATCAAAGTAACAAGTATCAAGCCAATAAATAATGTTGGCAAAGTAAAGATTATGTGTAACTCTTGCCAAGGAGACAAATTAATGAATCAACCAAATAAGAATCTACTAGAACTTTAAGAACACAGAATACTAAAAACTTAAGAAAAAATAAGTCATTAAAAGAATATAGCATTCTAGAACTGGAGGGCTGAATAAAAAAGTAAAATTTTTATGAAAATCCACATAAATACTCCAAAATTACATATATTTAAAAAAAAAATAAATAAATAAAAGGAAAAATAGAATGAATGAGAAAATTAGTGAACAAAAATCCTCTTCTCATATGTATACGTTCAACTTGACCCAAGCTACTCAAATTGTGTTGATTGGCAGCGCTGTTCAATCTACAAAGAACTCTATATGAAGACGTACTACAAATGTTGTCTTTTGGAACACAACGCAAAACAGCTGTGAGAATGAACAAGTTTGCTCTATCTGTATGGGAAACCAACAGAATGGAGAAATAAGAATCAGTCAGAATGTGTCAACTGCACCAAAGCTAACAGAAATATAAAACCAAAAGAGCCACAAATCATTCAGCCAGTAAGTATGGCAAATGTGAGTCCTATAAAGTTAGTAAAACCTTCCTAAAAATGAAAATTAACTATTACCCAGAATGGATATAATTAATATGTTTGATTATGAGAGTTGCATCAAAGTTGAAGATATTTCTTTACTAAAAAGAGAACTGGACTTACATGAAAATGGAATAACAATCCTCACTTAAATATTATAAGTATCGAAGAACTCTTCAAAGAGCTTCAACTTCTCTTGAAGCAGTTAAGCATGGCTCCTCATATAATAACCTGCACAGAAACCTGGCAGGTAAAATATATATATATACATTCATGTAATTAGAAAGATACTATGTTTATTATAATGAAGGAACCATCACTGAAAATGATAGAATGTTATTTTGTAGGAACAAAATATGCAATCACTCAATAAAAATAAAAAAAATAGAAATTTGCAACACTAGCACAATCAAGGTAAATATACTAAAATCATATGAGAGAAATCCTAGTTATACATAGATCGCAGCCACAGATATACAGATCTAGTTAAAAAAATCTGGAAGAGTATCTGAATTATCGACTGTAAACCCGACTTTATTTTGGTCGGTGACAAATAAGAACATTTTAAGCAATGATACCACGTCAGAAACTTATCACAAAATATTGTATGGTGAAGGATTTTTAAGCACAGTAGAAAAATCAACAAGAGTTGGAACACAAACCTGCTCTGATCATTGTTTCATTAAAATCGCATTATCAACTCAAAAATCAAAACCATGATTCTTGAAGTGTACAGACAGACCATTAATTCTACAAATGCAAACATGCACCTACAAAGAAAGGATAAAATTCCAGAATTTTGTAAAAAAAATTGACTAGATAAAGCTATATCAACTGACAGCAGAGGGAAATTGGGACCTACTCACAAACCTAGGGGCTACCGCCAACATCAATAAAATGAAATTTTGGAAAATTTCACTGCTACTTATAAATAAAATCTCTTTATTAACAGTGAGTCCTCACTGAAGGTACAGTGTAATAGTCAGATAAAAAAAAGGTATTTTTTGCAAATCTACTAAGAGATAATATGTATAAAAGAGCAGTAAAAATAATGATAATTTAATGAACAAATGGAGAGAATATAAAAATAAATTAACTGGAATAAAATTAATTAGATCTTTCTGATCTCCACAGTGTAGTGGTAGTGTCTTGGCCTTTTAACTGGAGGTCCTGGGTTTAAATCCTGATGAGACTAGAATTTCTCATATGCTACAAAATTCCATTGGGCTAACTAACCAAAAGCAGTCGTCAATACCAATCAAAAAAAAAAAAAAAAACTAGCTGGGCTCAAATTTTGCTGCAAAAAACTATTGAAGGGCACAGCAACAAAAATATAAGGGACACTGTAAATATTTTAATGGATAAAAAACCAGAGAAACAGTACACAAGTGAATGAAATAAAGGGAAATGGAGAGAAGGTAACTGACAAGAATGAAATTGCCAATGAATTAAATAATGTTTTTGGTCATACTGGCAAAATAAAGTGGCCAATCAAAGCCTAAAATTAGGAGTATCAACTCAATGTTCTTGAAACTAGCTACTCCAACTGAAATCAGTATTATTTTTAAAAAACTTAAAAAAAAAACCTGGAGAGGACAATATAACAAACACAATTATACAATCAGTAGGAGATTTCCTTATAAGCCAGTAATCGACTTAATAAATCTCAATCTTGAAATTGGTAATTTTTTCACAATTTTCAAAAAGGCAACAGTTGTGCCTATTTATAAAGCAAGAGATAAAAGTGTAGTCTCTAATTATAGACTTAACTTAAAACTATTGAGCCTCTCTAAAGTAGTTGAGATCTACATAAAAAATAGGATGACAGGATTTAAAGACAATGTAACATGTTAAACAAAATACAATTTGAATTTAGACAAAATTCTTTAATATCAGATTAACTTGGTAAAGTTAATGGAATTGCAAATATATCATTAAACTTAGATAAAGTTTCACTGGCAATCTTACTATATCTCACTACAGCATTTGATCACGATATTTTATTACAACAACTGCATAGACTAGGTTTTAGAGGCAATGTGCATAAGCTGCTTAAAAGCTACTTCTCTAACAGAACACAGAAGACAAGAATCGGCAAAAATTTTTCCACTGAAATGGCAATACAGAGTGGTGTCCCCTGAGGCAGTATAATGGGTCCACTTTTATTTATGCTGTGTGTGTCAATGATCTTTATGATGAATGTGATAAGTATAAAGTGAGTGATCTCTTATGTCGATGACTTAGCTGTCTTTCTTGAGGCTAATCACACAGTTGAGCTAGTTAAAAAAAACTCAAAACACTTTTATTTACTGAACCGAAATGCTTGAATATTCTTAACTCTAGAATGAGACATGATCTACTTAGTAGATTTAGTCTGAATGTATTGAAAAAGACCAAAGAATTTCTATTGAAATATAATGATGAACAAATAGATAATCAAATCTTCAAACTAGAGGAATGAATATAGTGTATACAATCATAGTGAGCATCGAGTGTAAGAATTGTAAATTATTTCTTTACAATGTAAATATTACAATTTTAGTCAACAGGCCAGTGAAGAAGTATTAACTGTACTTATTTTGTATTATGTAATCTTTATAATATGTAAATTTTACCTCTATAAATTAAATTCAACTGGATGCTAATAAGTTTTATAAGATGCGTCGTGTATATTAGTTACTAATGGTGTGTTTAAGTTTAAAAAAAGGATCTTTTTATACAAAGTTCATCATTTAAAGTTTGATTAGCAAAATACAGTAATAAAAACAAAGTAACTGACCAAATACAAGGTATTAAACATGGGAAAGCCTGTATTTTTTAAAAATACAGGAAAATTAAAAAAAATATATAATGAGACTTATGACATTACTGATGATTATAAACACATTCAGAAATACTTAAAGCGATATATTTACAAAGATTCAAGTTTATACAGAAGAAAAGAAAAAAATCTGTCTGGCTATGCAGTAACACATTAAAATTGACTTAATGAATAAATGAAAGTTAAAATAAAGAAAAAATAAATTCACATTTAAAAAATAATATAATATTAAAACAACGTTACATAAATCGATGTAAGCCTTTTATTTATTACACATGACTAGATAGATGATAACACTTCATTCATTATTAGTATCAATATTCTAATAAAATTAATCGACCGATCGATTATTTATAAAAAGTTTTTTCTTTCACACTGGATAGATAGAATAGATTTTCAAGTTCATAAGAAAAAATTAATAATGAGAAATTTTACAAGACATTATTTTTCCTTCCTGAAATAACATTATAATTAAGATAAACTGATTTTGGACTGGACTGATCCCCAAATTGGAAAAAAGACAACCAAAAATCACACTTTTTCTTTAAAAATAGGAAAAACAGCTGAAATGAATTTTCACATTTTGTGGTTGAATTATGTTTGGCTTTCTTTACTGCAGCAGTGTTATTTATCACAAAATGAAACTGAAACCATAGTTAAAAATTACCCTTCTTATATTTATAATTACATTTCCTCATTTTCTATCAAGTTTCAAAATCTTGGTTACATTTTATGTAACAAAATAATTGCAATTTCAAAAATAATAAATAAAATTGCTCAGATGTGAAGGGGAATTTTATACAAAGCATACTGGAATGTGGCTAAACTATAGCCAAATTCTTTATGGCAAACTGTGTAAAGGTAGAAACCTATTTTATAAAATAAAAGGCATTGTGCTATTTTTTATCACATTCAGGTGTTTTTCCTACAGTGTTAAAACAATTAACTAAGAAAAAAAGAGAACAAAAAAATTGATTTTTGTTACCTACTTTTCAATATGGATCCACCATACATACATGGATGCACTTTATATATTGATGCACCAGTCGGATCATATATGAGTTTTAGTATATAGTTTTTTGTCTTGCAAAAATATGGGCATTATTCATTTTTTCTTCTAAAAATCCTGATTTGATGGAACTACGTATTCATCATATAAAAATTGTTTAACAGCCATCTTATTTACAAAATTGATGTAATTTATTTGCTTTAATTAAACTTATTTTATTATTACCTTTTTTTATCATATCAACTGTTGTTTAATAGTTTCTATTATAATACAATTATTGATGATGATGATGATTTTTATTACATTTCTATCGTAATAACAATGACAAATATTACTACCACCGGCACCTATTATATTAATATAAACGATAGTACAATAACTGTAGTATTCGGCAGGACCGGCAGGTCAGGAATTAGTTAATATACTACGGACGGCCTCATCTAATGCCGGATCACTCTTTTGTAAATTTAATATACTGTCTATAGCATTTTGTACCTGTGCGTTGATTTCCTCATCATCCGGACAATGCTTTTTCGATAAAGTTTCACCGGAATCACCACCACCACAGTCTTCCTTATCTTTATCTCTCTCCCTTTTAACTGCTGATGCAGCTCCTGAACCTCCAGTGCTAACGACTTGTGTTACAGAAGTGGCTGATGCGACTGCTGCTGTCGCAGTAGTTGTGCTACTAGAGACCATTACTGTTGTTGTAGCGGTAACCACTGACAATGATGAAACTGACACAGAACTTGTCGGTACTGAAGATGAACTCGAACTGGATGTAGTTGTATTAAGAGATCCTGTAAAATATTATCGAAATAAAAAACAATTTTAAGGATAGTTTTACACAACAAAACTACGTTGTTAAAAAAATAACATAAAAAAAGTTTCTTAATATTAGAATCGGAATGACTATAGATGGAATAAAGTCTGAAAGGAGATGTTACCAGGAGACAGGAAGCTGGAATCTGGAGTAGTATGGTCGACCAGGAAGGTGAAGAAAAGATATGATTATTCTTACGTTAACCTATATCTTATAAGTAAAATTTCTGCAATGCAGTATATTAGTATGTTAAAATTCCCAAAAAATTATTTTATATATATGATGAGATAATAAATTTAAATTTGGTTCATAATATTAAAAATGTATATAATAGTGTTTTGAATGGGTTAATGTGGAAAGCATTAAAAGTAATGGTAGGTGGATTCAGGTTTGACAAACTTGGTTCAAGCCATCTTATAAATATGAGTAAGGTGAGAACTAGAGTGGGACTGAATGGTTTGCAGTAAATGGAGGTTAGAGAGATGGTAGAATATCTTGAACATCGTTATTTAATATAAAAATATTTGGAATAAAAAAGGAAAAGTTTAATGTTAGAAGGGAAAGAATAAAGTCTAGATAAAGTAAACAAATTGAATCAGAAAACTGAATAGTAGGATAAAAATTAGTAAGAAGAAAAATTATAGTTCTGACTAGATAGATAGAGAGAGGAGTGCAGTGCAGAATTCAAAGAATAGAAATTATCTATGAAGTACATTGGGAGGAAATGCAATGAAACAGATTTGAGGAAAAAATTATTAGAGAATAGCAATTGCTTGGCTGCTCATTTAGTGGAGCAGTATTGGTTGAAACAGTCACAGAAAAGAAGTGTGACTTTATACTACTCTGTAGAAGCAAGTACTTCAACATAGATAAGATTAAACTTTTCTCTGACCTTTACGACCAGCGTAAGTGAAAAAAATGAAATGAGTAATTATAAGATATAAATTTTTTTGTAAAGTTGATTACCACTGATGTCTGGTGTGCAATTGATGTTAATATGTAAGGTGTCAATAAAGCAGTATGAAGTGCTTGCGCTATGTACTGTGACTTGAAACATAGAATACTGATTGCACTTGCTTTCACATTTCATAATTGTATGTTATGTTATAGGAATTGATGAAACTGCAGCATTCATGTGGAGGGGAAACAGTATAGTGCAACATAGAGTTCTGATCCACATCTGCTCTTTTGTTTGAATAATGACAAAATAGCAGTACTGTTTTTTCTGTGCTGTTGCTTTAACAGAAGTTTGCTGGTACAGAAAAATCAGGGAAAATTACTGAGAGATGTAAGTAAAGTCATTTAGTTGTTTGCTTAGTATGTAAAATGGATGGGAAGGAAAGTGTTGAGATGGAAAGCGACAAATAGTTTGGGAAGATCAGGAAATTATGAACAGATGGGGGAGAGAAAATATAAGCAAATCATTGTTTATATTTCTTTGCTGAAAGGAAAGAAAAAGTTTTTAAGAACCATCATTTTATTTTTCTTCACAGTAATCTTCATATATCCACTCTTCAGCTCTCTGATTCCATAATCATCTGTAGACTTCATTCTCTTGATTCTTCAAATAACATTTCATAATGGTCAAGGTTTTTCCTTTCTTGATATTTCATTTAATTTCTTCTCTATTTTTCCAATTAGTAAGTTGCTGTGTAAATATGAAGACAATTCATAAAGAAAACAAACCTTATTTCTATACTATTAATGCATTACATTCATCATATATCCCACCATTCGAACAGTTTCTAGAATTCTGTTGTGTAATAAACCACAGGTTGTACAGTTAATTTTTATTAATCTATTCTACTGCTTCAATATGGAGGCCTTTTAAGGTCAATTTAATTTCTAAACAGGGAAAAGTCTACAGGAGGTAAGTCAGAAAAGTAGATTACTGCAGAATGATTGTGGAGAGATTTGCCAAAAAATGTTGATAGGAATAAAAGAAGTACAGGTGCAGTATACATAAATTTCAGCCATGCCTTTAACCTTTTCTTTCCTGCTATCTCTAAAATGTTTCATTACAGTCAAATAAAATTTTCCTTAATCTGATTCAGCAGGACTCCTGATGAATAAATCTTATGTCAAAAACATGATAAACAATACTTAGTGTTGAAGCAACTTTGTCATCTTAATGTAGCAGTTGTGGGGGGGGGGGCTTGATGATGTCCATAGCCACTGCAATAATTGTATTTGTTTTCCATATCATCAATATACACCCACATCTGTTGTAGTTTTCAAAAATTTATCATCTGATACAGAAAACAAATAATTATTTCCTTAATAAAAATGTACATTTTGTTAAACATAATCGATGACAAATTTTTCAATGGTCTCAATTGTTGTACTGCCTTAATTTAAAAAACTAAAACCACTCACAATACTCGTGTAAGGCCTACTATCTATAACCTTACAATACTTAAAAAGACTAAAGGTTTTTCGCAGTTTAAAAAAAAATTAATATGAAACACAACTGTTCTTCAAGCTTTTTATTTTTTATCATTTATGGAATGTACTTAGGTAGGTTATTAAAAGATGATCAATTGGTTCTAAAGGATGAAGTAGAATTAATTTAACATCAGCTTTTAGATGAGTAAATTAACTTGTCTAACCTGATAAAAAAATAATAATAGCTGCAGTAAGTTCAAATGCATAGCTTAATACATGAATATTTTATTATGGAAATATGTAGGTAAAATTCACTGTTGAGGCGCAAGTAGAAAATTTTTAATTTACTCCTATTAGTACACATATTTTAATAGTTCTGTAGAATTATTTTCTTAAAACTGCAAAATTGTATAAATCAAGATTGCTTCATAAAAATTACTATAAATATGCCTAGAATTATATAAAAATTACTGTAACTATGCCTAGAATTATATAACTTTTATGTAATTCCAACATTCAAACTTAGTAAGAATTAATGCAAAGTAACGGTTAGCTGTCGTACCCCTTTTCTTTTTCCTGTTTAGCCTCCGGTAACTACCGTTTAGATAATTCTTCAGAGAATGAATGAGGATGATATGTATGAGTGTAGATGAAGTGTAGTCTTGTACATTCTCAGTTTGACCATTCCTGAGATGTGTGGTTAATTGAAACCCAACCACCAAAGAACACCGGTATCCACGATCTAGTATTCAAATTCATGTAAAAATAACTGTCTTTACAAGGACTTGAACGCTGTAACTCTCGACTTCCAAATCAGCTGATTTGGGAAGACGCATTAACCACTAGACCAACCCGGTGGGTTAGCTGTCGTACCCCTACATTAACTGAACATCACAGCTGCTGAAATGTGTAAAAAAAATGCCTCTACTGATTTGATGGACACATGGCTTTTAACTGACAATGAAGACAACTTATTTAAAGAAAATGCATTTATCCAGTCAGTAGTCATTCACAATAGGCTTTCTCTTCTTTATATTAATTCTCTGAAAATGTTTATCACTTCCAGTACATGATACCACAATTGTAAATAAGTAAAGGATTGTCACAAGAAAGATTTATTTTGATCCTCACGGATCAGAAAAACAAATTAACATTCAAAAGGGAAAAATTAAAATCTAGACGGAAATGTTTTTAATTCATAAAAGACAAAACCAGATCAAACTTGGAAAGTAGAATTAAGGAAACAGAGAACTCAGTAGAATAAATGAATTTACAGAATAAAAAGAGTATCATTTAAAAAAGAAATAAAAGAAAGGTACAGAGAGTATATGGTGAAAGTGACAGTCAGTGGCAAAATTAAATCAGTAAAAATATTTTCAAATCAGAGGAGCATGTTATTAACAATTAATTCCTTAGCTTAAAAAACAATGTTGTTACATTACATTTGGTAGCGAAAGTATAATTTTATTACTTTTTCACAGTCTTATGTGAAGGTTATATATTTATCGTTTTTTGATTTTTTGAGATATTTAGGGTAAGCTATGAAAATGTTCAAATATTTGAAAAAATGCAAGGAAATGTAGAAGGAAAGAAGAATCTACATAATTAAAATGTTTTTGATAAATATATTGCTCTCACCATTAAGCTGCGTGCAGGCAGTTGTGGACACCGTATTACTGGTAGTAACAGCAGCTGTTGCAGCTTCCTGTCTCAACTGATCTAACCTAGCTGTCTCATCGGCAACAAACATTCTACCTAACATTATTAATTCACTAGTTTGCACTTGTCTCTGCAAAAAAAAACCAAAAACATAGATCCTTTTTAAATGATGCAAAGTAAGGTTAAGCTCTCATTTGACAACTGGGAATTGATCCTCAAAGCCTAAACGGAGTCTTTCTTCTAGCTACATATTGGCTGCATATCACAATTATATAATCTACAGTAAAACAAACCTTTTTTCTTGAAATAAGTACAGGAATGGAAGTAAGTTTAAGTAATTAATTGTAAACGAATCTATCATTGGGTAGATCCTCCACACACAGCACAAAGAAAAATGATTTATAGATAAAATAGCTCTGCAATTTTATAATAGGGAGAGTGGGGATACAGAAGAATCAGTGAAAGTACATGAATAAACAAATTTTAAAAATAAATTTTTTAAAAAAGTTGGCGAGCAGTAGCCATCTGTTTAACAAGTCCCAGAGCTCTATTGTTTAATACGACACAATTTAACCCATCTTCACATAACTTTTTCCAGAGTGGCTATATTACTTTTTTTCACGAGTAATTTTTTTCATGAGTAATACATACCAATAAATAGTTTTTTCAGTTAAAAAAGTAAATTATGAAGTATTTTCTTATTTTAAAATATTTCTTCAATAGAGCTAGATGATCATTAAAATGATTAATTCTAAAGTAAAATTTATAAATTCTTAAGTAGTAAAAATTTATAAATTAAGTTTTTTTTTTTTTAAAAAGAAACTTTATACCTAATTTTTAAATTTATTAACACAAATAAACTTACTGCTAAAACAGCTGTGCAAAAAGAATGAAGCATTTATTCAGTTGGAAGAATGCCAATAAAAGGGAAAACACATCAGGAAATAAGGTATATTTCTGGACATTATATTCAACACTAAAACTTACAGCAGCATTTTAAAACAAACTACTTTTCTAAACCTAAGAAATTTTAACTTATGAATACTCATAATTGTATTTTTCTTGCTTGAAATTTTCAGAATGAGTCTGACATCATGACTGTACTGGGTGGGTTAATATCTACAAAAATAATCTGCACTGATTACACATGACTGAAATATGAAATTACAGATTAATTCCTTAGCATATAAAAACTAAGCTAGTTTACATATACATTTATTTTGAACAGCAGGTACTTGATAAACATTTCATTATAACGAGCAATGTTTACTGTCAAGTCTACTTTCAGATCATGTTCAGGTAGTGGGCCCTGACAACTGACTTTTGAACTTTTCCTGATATGTAATTTCAGATGTTTCCACTTCATGTTATTTCATTTACCTGCTCTGGCTTGAAATGGCAGACTCATGTTTTGTCATCAGTGATGATTCTGTAAAGAAAGTGTCACCATCATTATTGTAGTTGGTCAAATTCTGTTGACAGTTGTCCAATTGCGTTTGTTTATGGAATATTATGAGGTTTTTGAGACTCGCCTTGAACAAATTTTATGAAAGTTAAAAATCTACTGTGGACAATTTTGCAGGCAAAATCAAGACTAATTCATACATTATTTATTACATCATCAATGGTCAGTCATCTGTCTTTCAAAACCAAGACACTAAGCACTCAACATTGTTGTCAGCTGTAAACATAGATGGGAATTTGCCTAATTCTTCATGCATTGCACTTATGCAACCATTTTTTAATATTTCAATCCATTCAGACATTTGTTATAGGAAAATGCTGTTCTTGTACTATGCTAAAAATCTTTGATAGATTTTGACCCCTGATTCAGCTTCAAGTCATAAAAAACAGATTGCTGAATGAAAAAAGGAGCAGCTACTTAATTCCTCATGTTTATGTTATGGTTGCAACAATAGAATTGACTTATAAACTTCTAATTTTTACTGAAGTTGGAAACAATGCCCAGAATATCTATCTGAAAATAGCAGTGCTGCCAACAGAAACACAAATACAGTGCATATAATTGATTACTATCTTATATACTACTTATAAAACATTTATTTAACCATATAATTTCTCTGACGTCAACCAGTAGTATTCTCAAACTTTAATAGTTCATTACTCAATACTTTTTACTCACTGACTCGGCAAACAGACTGTCTAAGGTCTTGGAGTCCAAATTAATATTCTTTAATTATTTAATTTAAATAGTGTATGGGATGTGAATTTATTGTTACTACGAGAAGTTATCACTAAAGTAAAGACAGTGTTTCATTGTAAAAAAAAATTCTTCTAAAAATGATGTAAATATTTTTTATTTCTCTTACTACATATCTTATACTACTTCTCTATATAATTGCCACATGAATTAAGACATTTATCGTAGTGATACACCAGCTTCAATATATCCTTGTCATATTCTTCTGCCGCCAGTCCATTTAGCTGCTGATTAACAGCATTTTTAAGTTCATCATCATTCATGAATTGCTTATCACTTAAAAATTCTTTCAATTTCCAAAACATGGTAATCAGGAGCTAAGTCTGGACTACATAGTGGGTAATTGTAAATTTCCCATTCAAATGTTCTCAGTAAATCACATGTCAGACCTGCAACATGTGGACGTTCATTATCATGCAGCAGGACGACGCCATCAGTCCATATCACTGATTTTGAATGGTGCATTGTAACTTACATAGAGTTTTGCAGTAGGCTTCTGCATTTATAGTCATTCCACGTGGCATGAATAATATTTGGCATATATATCACTTCATAATAGCCACGTGGCATAATATTTTATGATTGATGTGAACAGGACGACTTCACTACTATTGTGTCATTACTATGATGTCACAGCAGTAAATATTACATAATTTAAATATAATGGAGTGTACTTTTTTTTTAATGGTAGTGGGATTTATTTTGAAAGTATGAGCAAAAGATGAGAGTATTACATTCTAAAGACAGCTTTAACTAGAAATATTAACTGTAATATTCTTACCAATATCAACAAAAAGTAAATTATATATTTTGGTGATTTCCTGTTACTCTGTAAGTTAGCACCTGAAAGGATATGTCTTTATTTTAAGAAAATTTTGGGTTTACAAAAGAAATGGTCTTAATATTCTTCTTCACTTATTTATATAAGGATCTAATTTTTTTTTTGTCGGTGTAAAATGAAAAAAACAGAACTTCAGAGGTAGTTAATTAAAGAAAAATAATTGTTTTTTTATTTCTAAACCGTCATTGAACCATGATCGATTGCTAAATACAGGTCCAAAAATGCAATTTACACTGATGAACTATTATTTGCTTTTGTAAAAAAGAAAAAAAAATTAAGTTTTCACTTTCAATTTTAACCAATTAACAGCAGTATTTCATATCCAGTTGTCAAAAGTGTAAGCGATGCAATTCATGCATACACAGTATATAAATAGAATATATTAACCCATAATGCAGAAGTTACGTGTTTTCAACGATATGGAATTTAACCTCTCCAAAATAGTTAACTTGTGCTAGCATAAAAGAGTATAGGCTAGATCTATTCCAGAAACATTATATTAGGGACAAAAGTGAAAAAAAATTTCCTATTCTATAAACATCAAAATAAATATATATATATATATATGTTATATATATCAAATAAACAGTTCAGAATATAACTTAAACTACTTGTTTTGCTTCATGCCTCATCCCAATTTTGGGATATCAGTAAAGATCTGATATCTTTACTAATATACAGATCTGTCATCTGTAGGCTGACATTATTAAAAGTATAAAATATTATATAAGTTGTGCTCACCATACTTTCCATTAATAACAAATAGTTATATTTATTTAACATCTGACTATTCTTGTCTAATAAGTGCCTAGCTGTCGCCTCAAAGAATTCATCGGCTTTCTCCAAGTCACGCTGGCTCAGTACAGGATCATCAAAAGAATGGTAACGAACAAGCCTTTTACACGCATCACTTATACTATTGAAAGGTGTATCTGTATCGGGAGCGCACGCTCCCTGCCTGTCAGCACGCAACTGTTGTTCAATCCTGAAATAAAAAATATATTGATATAGAAAAAAAATCATATAATTGTGAGCATAGCGATGCCAATGATTTCTTTAATTAGCTACTTATTGGTTGAAAATGGAATGTTTTGCATTAAACTGTAGTAGTTTATCGATTACTGGTAACACTATGATTGCACAACAAAAATAAATACTTAAACTTATGAATATTTCTTATAACTATGGTTGAATTATCATTTGTGTACACTGAATTCTACTTACTAATGCCCTGAGATGATTACTAGAAAATTATTAATCATGACTGCATCAGTTCTGTCAAAGGTTAAAAAGGTCTAAGCAGCCCAACAGCAATATACTTAAGCAATATTTATAGGACTTCTAGTTTCTTCCCCATTTTGGTTTTCCTCAATATAACAGTAACTTCTTCAATGTTTCCTCTTATAAATTAGGCATTAACAATTTATTTAATTAATTTACTATAATTACAACTTAATTCTTTATTAATTATTTTATATGCAATAAAAATGTTAATAACATACTTATCTTTTGAAATATTATCCAAATTAATGAACTCACCTAAGCAGTAGAAATTCAGGAAAGATGCTCTTACCTAATTTAGATTGAGGAAAATATTTTTGGAGATATCCCTACCATCAGTTCTTTTATAAGAAATATTTAATTTTTAAAATTACATGATTCAATACAATTAAATAATCAAATTTATTATAAAGAATAGAATCAGCATGATAAGCTCTATTATCTCTTTCCTGATAAATTAGATGATTTTTTAAATTTAGCCAATAATTTTATAACTACATTTATTTTTTAATTAATAAATGTATTATTTTTCCGGGAGTTGAATTTCTAGACAGATATGTCTAGATCGCTCTGTATATTTTTGTGTTTTAAGGCTGTAATATAAGTGTAAGTGATTTTCTTAGTTGTTTCTTATTACCTTGTGGTAAGCTTTTTGTTTTCTTTGTTTGTGAGAAGTAATTGAGTGAGATAACTTGTGTTTTTATCAAAATTCAAATTTTTTGGTTACATAATCAATATTACACATATGTATGAATGGGTGCTGGTATGAACTAATCCTTGTGTCATGAAACGATGCAACAAATATAAATATCAATTCAGCAAGTAGTGGTTATATCTCAGTAGTTTAGGCTGAATCATTCTGTCACTTTCACATGCAAGTATAATTATTGTTATATGTACACAATAATATACTGTAAGCTATCATTTGTCTGGTGCCATGGCATACTGATAAGCAATTAAAAATTTTGTCGAGTCTGTTATTGATGTTTAATAACAGTAACATCATTTGTAATGCTTCACACCATTATTCAGTTCAATGAAATAAAGTATTTCAGACTGTGTTATCGTTCTGTTATCGAAAAAATTGTGCAGACAGGCAACGTTTGGAATATGTAAAACAAACTGTTAGGGATGCAGGATGTAGGGCGTATACCGAAATGAAATGACTGAAGACAAAAAAATACATATATATTTAAAATTTATTTGTAATATATTTGAAATCTAAAAGTCTATAATGTATTACTTAAATCTGTATTTTCATTGATAATATGTAAAACTTAGTTAAGTAGGTGTTATCGACCAAGTGTTATTTTTTTATATCTTAATAGGGATTGTTTCTTCTTTTCTTTATCTTACTGGTTTACTTGGAAGTTTAAAATTTGTTTTTCATTGGCTCAAAAGTTATTTTTTTTGTATCTATAGTCAAGTTAATAGTTTGATAAGGTCTCTTACATTATTTTCATGAATTATTGCAATCTGTATTTCTTTTTTATAATTAATTTAGTATGTAAAAAGTTTTATTATGTTTTGCTTAAATGCATCTTATTTATATTTATTGATAACCGTTTCATATTTATTAATATTATTCAATTCATTTATACTGTAAATTGTGATTTGGTTATTCTACTATAATTTGTAATATGATTTTTACTTTTTTGTTTAATTTTAAGACTTTGTTCATATTTATTTATGTTTGAAACAGTTTTAGACATTCTCCAAAACTAGACAAATGAACATTGTCCATGGGTATTTAGCCAGCTCATTTTTCTTTGTACTAATTTTTATTTTATCATTCAATAAAGGTGTTTTATTATTACATTATTATTGTTTTTCTGGTTGCTCTAATTTTTAACATGCTCCATGCTGAAGTGTTAATTAACATTTACAACTGCTCTTAGCAGTGTCTACAAAATTTATTAATATTAGACTAACTTGTAACATACAGGTGTTTATAAATGAAACAGGTTCTGAACATTTACAAAGAATTTAACTTTTATATCTAGGCAATAACTAGTGCGGTTTTTATAGAGAATGTTTTTAAGTCTGTACAACTGCTGTTGTTGACATCAATTATTATTTAATTATTTGTATTAAATGATTATTATAATATTTTAATTATTGTATTATATAACCGGTTTGGAAAGATGGCCACTATCCTTTGAAAAATATTTTTTATGTACTTGAATTAGCTAAAACAAATTCTGTTACTATCATTCAGCAATATTTCAGAACAAAGTACAATAGTAAATCGCCACCAACAAGGCATTCCATCTGCAATTAGAAAAAGTAACTAGATATTGCATAAAAATAAGTTTTGGAAAACCTTCCATGTCAGAAGAACAAGTCGATCATGTTCGCACTGTCTACTAAGAAAGATCAAGTAAATCAACTGGATCAGCAAGTTTAGAATTACAAATTTAGCAACCAACTACGTGGAAAATTGAAATTTTAAATTAACAGTTAGTAAAACATTTAAGTCAATTAAATTTTGCCGATAATAAAATTTTAGGTAAAGATTTCTGTTTGGACATACAGAAATTTGTAGATAAATAAGATGCCTTCATTGTCTAACTTTTGGTGATGAGTGTATGTTTCACATTAGTGAATAGATAATAGACAACGTATGAATATGGGAACAAAAATCCTAGAGAAATGTGCAACATACACATGATTTGGGATAAACTGTACTATTATGTTGTGCGACTCATAATGCACATACATAACACTTACTCATAAGCTTCAAGAAATTTCATATAAAATTGTAATTTCATACAATTTTAAGTAATAATTTCCTGCATCTTTGAAAAATACATTTTTACAAGCTGTCTAAAGAGTCTATTTAATTTATAATCACTCAGTTATGTTAATTTTGGTTTATAATTTCTAAAACAACACAACTTATAATGAGATATATTTATAAATCATTTGGATATACATATACATATTTATAAATCATATGCTTCATAAATCATTTTCTTTATCTACTCGTTTTATGGACAATATTTATATATTCTGATTTAATTATTTTGAACATATATGTGTGCTATGAAACATGTGATATGTTTTCAGCATTTTGTTAATGTGGATAGTCTTTGTATATATTGTTTTATACTTATTTATGGGTTTCCTGCATAAACTAGTTTTTATTGTTTAGTCTGTTTTCACATCAAAATTAACTTTTGTATGAATTAATATTTATTTTGTAATAGATTAATGTATGTATAAAGTGTAGTATACATTTTATTTCAGTGTAATAAATGTTGAAAAACACACAAAGTTAGTAAAATGAAAAATAAAAATATTAAGGTGTCAAACACCATTCCAGGAACCATCCAAGGTTTTTTCCATAAAATATAAAACACCAGGATGATTTTTACTTTTAAAACTTTCAGAAACTATTTTCTGCAATGTGCTTTATGAATTTGCCTCAGTAGTTTATTAAATATATACATAACAAAATTAAAAAAAATTTCTTAAGTATGAAAAGAGCAATTTATAAATAAAAATTTACCTCACTAAAAAGATGGATCTTTTCTGTTATAAGCAGGATTTTCTATCATTGAAACTGTAACTATACATTTGAGGTGAAATTATTAGAATTATGGAAGGGATTTATTATTCTTGAAGACACCTATATCATTTGGGAATGATTTAATTCATATCAAGTTGTCTACAACCATTAAAATTTACATACATCAGTTCTTTTACATCTATTTTATTTCGGTTTCATCAACTAACTTTTTATAATTTATTTGGGATGAGGATATTACATTGTACACGTATGTAAACTACCTATATGTAGTTATAGGTATACCTATATGGAATTATTTCATATAGGTATATAGGTTTTTATTTTTAGTTAAAGGAATTATTTGGAATCCAAATAATCATATTCATAATAAATTAATAGATGAATCGCAAATTCTATATTACCGTTCATTATTTTATAAAAAAAATCAGCATTATAGTATCATTGTGGCTACATAAATTCAACCAGGTACGAAATAATCATTGCACTGCACATAAAAAGATTTGATTGAAGAGATGGAGCTCCATAAATTGCATAGTTAAACAGATTATTTTATGTAGTTTCAGAAGTCAGTTTAACTGTTTAGTTCTAGAAGAATAGTTCTAGAAAAATGGTACTTGTATAGGAAAGAAAAAAAATTTACTACTCTTTTTAAAATTTATTATAAATCCATTCTTTCACTTATACGGAGCATTTATCTTGTGTTCAGAGAGTAAAAAAAATTAGGAATAGTAACCAGAAAGCATATATTAATAAAAAATCATAAATAATACTTACATGGCAGCTCTTTTAGAGTAACTGAGTGCAGCAGCAGCAGCAGCTGCGGCTGCTGCAGAAGATGTTGAAGTGGGTGGTGGACTTGGTGACGAAGAATCACAACTGGTCTGAGTACCCACCTGGTATATAAAAAGACATAATAAATATTAAAATGACAAGTTAAGTTTTTGCTCCAGTTCCTAAATTGATCTAATTCTCTTTTACAACACATATTTTCAATGCAAAACAAAAAGGATCAACATCCAACTAAACAAAATAAACAAGTGTGTATCCTGGTATTACAGATCAAATTTTTATGGTAATCATTGGATGAACTTTCCTACCAGCATTTTCCTAAAGCTGTGATCTCTTGTGTCAAACAGCATTTTTCTTAGCCGATGAAGGACAGTTTATTTATTTATTAAGGACAGTACTCTTTATTGATAGTTTTCCTTGAGAAACATACTCATGTCTTGATAATTAAAAAAGGACAGTCAGCAAGAACCTCATGCTATCATCATGAAAAAAGCTCCAGCCCACATATCACAACTTATAAAAATAAGATTCTTGACAAAACACAGGAGCAAACAACTTCAGCAGGCTCCTTATTCACCAGACTAGCCCTGTGATTTTTGGCTTTTAACTAAGCTCAAGATTCCACTTAAAAGAAAGAGATAAAAATGCAATAAGGGCTCATAATAATGCTCAATAAATACGACTGAATTAATTTGATGCTCCAGTGTTGGAAGAACACTGGAGCATCAAATTAAGTGTGTTACATTAAGAGTCTACTTTGAAGGGATGAGTAATAACTCACCTCTTTAGTTCAATACAACTAAACCCACCGGGTTGGTCTAAGTGGTGATTGCGTTTTCACAAATCAGCTGATCTGGAGGTCAAGAGTTCCAGCATTCAAGTCCTAGTAAAGTCAGTTATTTTTATATGGATTTGAATACTAGATTGTGGGTACTGGTGTTGTTTGGTGGTTGGGTTTCAATTAACCACACATCTCAGGAATGGTCAAACTGAGACTGTTCAAGACTATACTTCATTTACACTCATACATATCATCCTCATTTATACACTGAAGTATTATCTGAAAGGTAATTACAGGAGGCTAAACAGGAAAAAGGAAAAGGAGTTCAATACAACTAAATAACTTTTTTCTTTCTTTTTAAGAGCCAAGTTTGGATACTTTTTTATCAACCTTGTATCAGTTTATTTATTTAAAGTTATTGCATCTTGAAAATGAGTGAACATCAAGAGATTTGATACATTATGAAATTTTATTACATAAAAAGGGAAGAATGTGAATCAGTCTGCTAAAAAAATTTGTGATTTTATGGGCATAATGCAGTATCAGTACGTGTAGCAGAAAGCTAATTTAAACATTTTCAATCTGAACTTTTTATGCTATGATTCACCTCACTCTGGTTAGACAATGAGTAAAATGTTGATGAAATCATGAACCTCTATCATCAACTGGAAAAGTTACACTAGCAATCAAGATAAAGCAACTAAAATTGATCAGGTAGTTTTGACAGGAAAGATATCATCTTTCATCAGACCCGCCAAACACCAAACATGTTTGTTCATTGAAAAGCGAGAGAACATGGCGGAGAAGTTTTGATCCATTCATAGTATAGTCCTAAACTTGTACCACCAGACTACCATTTGTTTCAGTATCACAAAATTCTCTTAAAAGTATAAAGATGGCTTCAGAAGTCTGTGAAAATCACTTATCACAGCGTTTTTCCAAAAAAACACACTACTAAAATACGTGATTTTATCACAAAAATGGCAAAAGTTGGTCAATTAAAACATTACACGTTTGGTTTAATAAACTTTGTTTGAAAAAACCTTTGTTTTATTTATTAAAATATGATAAAACGTTTTCATCAATCCTTAAAATTTTTATTTAATTTTAAACTGATTAGCATATTTTTACACAATAAAAACATCTTATCAATGGAACAATGTTTCTGGGTCTAATGGGCCAAAAATTTAAACAGACTTATTCAGATAACAGTTTCATAAAGGAATCAGCAACTGCATTTTGAACGTAATCGTAGAGGATTTTTATCTTAAATTGAAGAGTTGTGATCAAGAATAATCTATATTATGGTTGTTTCAAACTTATATATAATATTAAGAGATTTTGTAAAAAAAAATATAACAGACATGAGTCAAAAGAAGAAATCTCCCAAATGCTTTTCATTCTTTGTTAGAAAAAACTGTTTTAAAATATCTGGGCTGTAATAAAATCTTGTGTATGATGAGTTTCATACAAGCAGATTGAATAACAGAGTCAGAAGATTAAAGTGAACCATCCAAAATGTAAGAAGGGCAAGCTTTCTTGTGGCATTATTGTTGTTCTTTGCAACAATGTCATGGGTCCTCAAAACTGCTGATACAACCTGAAATTTTTTTGTGAGAGGATTTCGATCATCCAACCTAATAGTCCAGACATTGTTAGAACGATTTTAATCCTTTTTCTATATATAACGTTCCTGGATAGGAAATTTTAATACGTGATCAATTGCAGCTTAAGACAAAAATTGTTTAAACTGACTGGTAATGAACAACTACAACAATGAAAATTTTAAAGATGTGAATAGTTAAAATATAAACGCTCAAATGGAGTTGATTATATGCAATATTACATTATTAAACTGTACACTTAATATAAAAAAATAAATAATAAAAAGTTTTCTTAATTTTTTATAGCAAAACAGTCTTTATCTTCAGTCTGGATATACATTGTACTCTTGTAGAATCTGTATGTACCCTGATGCAATCATTTTTCCTCATTAAATAATTAATATGATTTTGATATAATTAATATTTTCTTACAATAGAATACAAAAAAACCAGTCATTTACTTTTTTAACTATTTTCATGTTTATGTATCCCATTTTAATCAGCTGGGACAAGAACATTCAATGACTCACTTCATATAACACACACACACACTACCCTTTTAAACCATATCATACTCTACATTAATCTGAACACTTACAATACTGAACTTATCTTTATTTTCAAGGGCTAAAGCTTAAGACTCAAAACTTAGGTATAAAGAATTATTAAACTTGGTGGTTATAATAAACAAAATATGAATAGTTGTAATAAAGACAGTTAAAAAAAAATTATGAAAATCAAATCTAGAGAGAGTGGAGTGCTTTTATGAAAACGTTTCAGTGGAATTATTTCCTAAATATCACCTTCTGTAAGCTGAACTTGCAGGAGTACAATTTTAATTGATTTTTGAGACAAAGAATACCTACTTGTTTTTTTCTTTTAAAGATTACAGATGGCATTCTCTTAATACACGAACTACTTTAACCATGTGACAATTATGGATAAATTTAATAACCAACATTTTAATCAGTATTTAGATGACCTCAAAATAAATTTACACACCCCAAAGATGTTTGACTAACTACATTATCCTTGCTTTAATAAATAACAGTCAAGAAAAAACCTAGAAACTGTATACATTTCTTCTCACCTGTACATGTATAGGTGATGTTGCTTTGTTTATTGTAGTAGGTGCAGTCGTGACAGGAGGTAAGTGTGTTTGTTGATGTTGATGTTGATGATGATGATGATGATGATGCTGCTGTGTATGCGAATGATGCTGAATATGTCTATTGGTTGTATTATTACTGGGCGGAGACATCAGTCTCATTGGAGTCGATACCTGCTATAAAATAAAAAGAAGCTAAAAATCACATAATAACTGACAATTTATAATTCACGTAATAACAACCACCTTCTCTAAGTTAAGATTTATAGAAATCTTTTTTGGAATAGTACATTTCTTATCATTTTTTCAACTTGTACATAAATATAACAACTAATTGTACAATATAATAGTAAATTAAGTATAAATGTATAAAAATCATCATTTGTTAAGCACGTTTAACAAGTAAAACTCATTAAACATGGTAGAGTAGAACAGAAAGTGTCTGCTATAATAGATCTCACTTAATACAGTGGACTTTTGACATAGAGGACTATATAGAGTTGGCCAACCTGTAAAAAAAATAATGCCAAAATTCCTACAATGTGTTGGAATTATGGCAACAGTGTGTGCCAGATGACATATTGTTTGGTATTTCAGTTACAGTACAGTGCATGCTGCAATTGAAAAGAAACTTGTTTATGTGTTAATTGTTCTTGTTTAGTTAAATTTGTACATATGCAGTAGTTTTATAGTGTACTTACCAGCATGCATATATAAAATTGTGCCATGTAAATAATTTTCAGGCTTTGGTTCTTTGTTTTTAAGATGTCTACATGCAATAACACCAATAAAAGAAAACGTGTTAAGCCAGAAACTTGAATTAGTAAAAGTGTGTCAATATTGTGTGAGAAATGTGATGTAAAAAAACAACAGTATCAGACAATCGAAAATCTAAAGACAAATTTGTTAAATTTTCAATAAATTATAGTTTTTCTAAGAATGATTCACAAACTGAATGGAAAACATATGAGTAACAGTTAATAAGAATCTGGAAGATTCTGTATTAAAATGGTTTTGCAGCATAGCACTCAAGTGGTTATTATATGCAGAGTGGAAATTCAAAATACAACAAAAAAGTTTACCAATTATTTAGGACTAGAACCATTTGAAGCCAGTGATGATTGGCTAAGCAGATTTAGAAATCATCATGGCCTAATAAGTCATGTAACTCATGGTGAAGCAGCTAGTGCCCTCGTTGAAGAAGTAGAATATGGCTCGTACAGAAATTTCACTTTCAATTTCCCTGACCCTTGATATATTGAATAAATCGTAACTCTTTCTTACAGTACATTTTATTGCATTACAGACAGAAAATGAACAAATTTTCATTATTTAATACGGCCTCCACCATCTCCACAGCCATCCATGTGCCTCCTTTTTATTAAATACAAAATTACTTAGGTACAAAACTAAGAAATCAGACATTTAAGTAAAAAAAAATTATAAAAATAATATGTGCGTAATATAAAATGAAGGATGTAACTTCTGATCGATTGCAGTTAATATGTGAGAAACTAAATTACTACCTTAAAATGAAATAATTGCACTGAGGAACTAAAAAATAAAGTAAATTAACTTTGAATAAAAGGTACTTTATAAGTAATAAAACAAATTAAATTCAGGTGAACTTCATATAGAAGCTAAAATCTTACACATGAACTATAGAACCTAATACATGGATTAGGTCAATGTATAACTCGTTCAGTATATGTACTTTAAAACAAATGGTATATGTAAAAAGGTAACCAAATAAACTTTAAATAGGAACTTAAAGACAAACCAAATTAACTTTAGCTGACTTTGGATAGGAGCTAAATGATAATATAAACTAACAGCCTGACACCGATTGAAAATAAAGAACAAAATAAACTCTTTTTGATAACAAAACTTAGGAAGAAAAAACAAATTATTTGAACTTAGGATAAGGCAAAAACCAGAAATATTTCTTTTGACACTGCAATATCCAGAGCTCACCTCAAAGAATCATTAAATTTTTGAATTTTTAAGTTGATTGCTTCTTCTTCAATCTGCTGTTTAATTCTAGACACTTTCTTGTAACTTTTTCAGCTGATCCTCATTTCTGATTTATTTGGAACACCACCTTAGATCTTTGTTTCTTTACCTTTTACCAAATAAAAGTTATCATATTGCTTTCTTGCCATTCTGACAATGGTCAACATTTACTAATCTATTTTAACCCTCTTGGAGTCACCATAAAATTTCAAGATCATCATAAACAATCTTTTGGTTCACAATACTTTGTTCTTTTTGGTTTTCAAAAAGTAGAGACTTGTTCACAGAAAATCCTGCCTTGTGAAAAAATTAGTGCTAATTTCATAACTTCTCACAACTCAGAATATTTTTTGTTCTTACAAAACATGGAAACACAAAAATCATCTAGTCTTATTTGTCTACATTATGAAGTGTATCTAGAAAAGGTTCAAAATCTCCTTGAGTCCATTCTTTGCCTTACTACAGAGGTAGACATACTGAGTTTTAGGTTTTTCAGCTGTATCTTCTGAGATACTACTTTTTTCATAGAGAACTTCAAGAAGATTGTTCATTTGTTTCTTTCCAAGATTAGGTTGTGAAATACTCAGTTCAACATTTATAGAAGACAGTCAAGCAACATCTTTGAATTTCAGTGGGCTTCTCTGATGAAGTTTTTCGATTGTTTTTTTACTAGAAATATCCTGCACTGGTTTCTAAAGTTTAATGAGCCCAACTCAGACACATGTTTACATTTTTTAAATGTTTTATGGTTTGGAAACCAATACAAACATCTTTAAATAAGTTTTCATTATTTTTTAGGTTTGGTAGGCATTAGTTTGCTTCTAGAACTAACAAATTTCAACTCATCTGGTTTCACACAACGTGCCATTAAACTTATCATCAAATCCAACAAGCTAGTTTGATGATAAAATGGGAGAGGAAAAGAGCTCTAAAACCCTCTCAAAAAAAGCTCATATTCAGCAAATGTGACCCTAAAAAAAAGATACCTTGCACTTCAGAAACTTATCTGCACAATGGTTTTGTAATGACTTGTATGGATTTCTGTATACAGGTTTTGATTTGTTTATAAACTTTGTTATGTCATCCAGTATTTTTAGAGCTCTATCAATACAAGTGAGATTCTCAGTCAAATGTAGAGCGTTGCCTCATCATACCCTAAGATTATCTGTATTAAACAGCACTGTTGGCTCAGATGAACAAAGACGTCACACTCTGTCTTCAGTAAGCTGGTATTTTTTATTACATTTACTGTCGTTGTAAACAATATTAAAAATTCAAGGTGGAATATTTATGGAAAGCCACTTCAAAATAATTAAAACTTTAAAAAGTTTACTTATCTCAGTTCCAGATCTTACATTTTTAATAATTCACAATGATATTGCAACAACATACTAACTTCTGTGAATAATACGCCTGCTCAAAAGAGTTTTTACCAAGATTTTCGCTGACTTTGGGCCTATTTTTAAAAACTTCCCTGACCCAAAACCAATTTCCTTGACTTCTCAGGTCTGTGGAAACCCTACAAAACCATTTAAAGCTAAGCTGGGCCAACTCGTCAAAGACAAATCATTGCAGATGTCCCAAGTATATGATGCTGATGAAAGCGGTATCTTTTGGAGATCTCTTCCACAAAATACCCAGGCACTACAACATGAAAAGACTCTATCTGGGTATAAAAATAAACAAGGATAGATTTTCAGCTTTATTTTGTGCAAATGTCAATGGCACACATCGAATGAAGTTAGTTGTTGGTAAAGCTGCTTGTTTGCATGCTTTAAAAGACATCATACAAAATATTCCTGCGCATTATATTTCTTCCAAAAAAACTTAATAATTTTTGAAGACTGGTCTTTTTAACAAATTCATTCCTGCTGTGAAACAGTATTTAGATGTTCTCAAAATACTTGCTGGTAAAGTAAAGGCTGTTTTAATTTTAGATAATGCTCCAGCACATCCTGTACCAGAAAAATTGATTAGTTATGATGGCAAAATCAGATGTTTGTTTTTACCACCACACATAATCTCTTTAATGCAGCCGATGGATCAGGGTGTGATTGTGGCATGCAAAAGATTATACCAGGTGAAGTAAAGTACTTGAGGGGGAAGATGATTTAATTGAAGATAAATTTGGGGAAAACATATAAACAATAAAAAAATATATTTGATAGTCAGTAACATTTAATTTAAATGATGCATGGAGTCATTGAAAAAGCCGATCCTCACACATGCTTAGAGAAACATTGGCTTAAATAATGACAATCTTGAAAATGATTTGAAAAAATATTTTTGTGAAGTGGGAGAATTTCTGACAGTTTTTTAGAAGAGGAGAAAAAAGTTACTGAATATGATACGAAAGAATGGTTGGAAAATGGCAATACTGATCCCAGATACAGAATTACGAATAACAAAGAGATAATTGATGAAGTCTTTCTGCGGACTGAAAATGATGAGGCAAAAGAAAGGAAGCAATTAAAAAACCTAGTTTTTCTAGTGTTCATGATGACATTGATACAATAATTTCATACACTGTTTTATCACAGGAACAAAACGTGCAGTTGTATTATGAAAATTTTAGATGGTCTAAAGAAATTATTACTACAAAGAAGCAAACCCAGTCATAAAAGAAATTAAAAATTGACAATTTTTACTTCCCAGTTAGATCAACTTCACGTCAGTAGACTAAATCAAACATTGTACACATATAATTCTTTTTTCAATTCACGTAATCAATATTTTAGAACTATCATTGTATAGTGAAGTGTGTAGTTGTGTACATAATAAAATAAAATTGGTTTTTTCTTTGTGTTTACGTATTTTTGTCTTGGCTTTCGATCTAAGCATGGACTAAGTAATAGAAGTACAATAAAAAAATTAATTCAAATTTATTAATTTAAGTATAGTATTAATATAAGGTATTTAATAATGAAATGTGAATAAATGTACTGTGTAGGCCTGAAGATGTATATTAAATATACTTAATACTTGAAATTTGATACAACAGTCTTTCCCAACAACGGACAATGGCCTCCCCTAATTAGTCTGTTATAGTGGGCATTTACTGTATTTCTAAATATCATTTGCTTGATTACATGGTATTAGGGGGTCACCAACACACTATTACTAGGGTCATACTAGGATAGTAGTAAACACTATCCTTACAAGTATAGTAGTAGACACTATCCTTATGAGTCCATATAAATCTCAACTAATTCAAATTAATGTGCAGAAAGTGAACATTATATGAAATCAGTCCCCTTGACAACATTTCAAATTGTTAGTGAAATGTTAAATTTGATAGTGGACTGTATATTTAGAAGTGGTATGGTCAATTACTTTAAGAAAAAGAATTTTAAAATCAATAGTTGGTGTTTCAAAACAATGTACATTTTAAAACAGAATTCAAGCATTCATTATTGTATTATAATACTTACGAGTGAAAATCCTTGAGCATGCTGTCCAGGTATTGTTGTAATTAATTTTCCAGATAATAATATCTTCTGTTGTTCAGCAAACAATCTCTGTAATGCAGCCTGCTCAGAAGATGTTCTAGATTTACGATTAGTAAGCAACGTTATCTGACCCTGAACTGCTTTTAAATGCTATAAAAATAAAAACAATTTATAAAACTATATTTTACATTATAAAGAAATTATTACAAATAAAGAAATAACCAGCTCTAGACTTCTTTAGAAAGAAAAGAATCTCCTACTTTGGACACATAATAAGAACAGAACCGAACAGGCTTGTCAGGAAACTGGTTGAGAAATACTGGAAAATGTTCAAAACACTGATCTGGATAACCGAAATTAAACAAGATATGCAAGAACTAGATCACAATAGAAGATTTATGAAACAAAACTGACAATATAAAAATTCTATAAGAAGCAAATTCCAGATTTAAAATTAAAGAAAAGAAAACAACAAGGATTTGTTCAGAAGAACTCAGAAAAGCAAGATCTGACAGAATGAAGTATTGGGAAGCAATTAAGAAAAAAAAAAAAGAAAAAGAAAGACGAACCAGGGTTGACTGAAGTGGTCCACTGTGACCGCAAAAAAAAAATTAAAAAGTTAAAGTGATTTAAAAACAAATGTGCTTTAGAGTAAAAGTACTTAAATTATTTAAGCTTTAAACTATTACACTAAAAATCTGTAAATAGACCTACTCAAAAAATAACTGATAATAATCTATATATATAAAAATGAATGTTTGTGCCTTCCTAAACCGTTCATCTGATTGCGATGGAACTTTGTTGAGTTGTTGTGCTTATGCCCGCAAAGGTTTCTGAATTAGTTTCAACCCGCTAGGTGGCACTAGGGTCGAGATATTGTGAAAAATTGTATTTATTGTCCCATTTGGCCCATATTCGGAATATGTGTTACTTAAAATGGAAAATAATACCTCTGAAAAAAATGGACCTGCTAGATGGTGCTGGGGTTGAGATATTTTGAAAAATTGCAATTATGGTCCGATTTGGTTCATATTCAGAATATATATTAATTACATGAAACAAAATATTTTTGCGAAAAATGGTCTTGCTAGGTATCACTGGTGTCGAGGTAATTACGAAACAAATATATAAACTGTCTTTCTTCTTCTATGTATATAAAAGGCAATGTTTTTTAATGTTCGCTATAGAAAAAAAACTACTTGACCGATTTATGCGCAGGAGAATGGGAAATTGGAAACAGGGATAATAGAAAAAAGGGAAATGGGATAGGGAAAGGGGAGGAGAAATGGAAAAGGAGATAAAGGGAAATGGAATGGAAGAAAACAGGAAAGGGAAAAGGGGAAAAAGGGAAAAGTGAAAGATTAAATTTTATGAAGATCCGTAATGTTCAGTTTTTAATGTTTTATCAAACTTTCAATTTTGTTCATTTAATCTGTATATATATATATATACTCAAATATAGCAATAGCAAAGCATTGCCGGATCTGCTAGTAAGAAATAATTTCTAAAAATACCATTAGTTGGCCGTGTATCCAGTTTGATATTCAGTTAGCAGTCAAGACTAGATATCAAATACATATGCACACAGGTTAGTTTAAAAATACTGAAAGAATCTGTGTTTGAAGAGCAGCTTGTAATTATACTTTTTTTGTCAAAAGGGCTTTTTACAAAGGTATTAATATTTCCTCCTATTTATGTCAAGTACTTGTAATCATATAAAGTGGTTTACATGGTCAATAAATTCTCTCAAGGATACCCAAAAGCTACAGGTGAAGACCGATTGGATCATCTTATTTAGGATGTGACAAAGCCAACAGTCTGATGGGTGTCTAATAGACAGCACAGCTATTTCAATAGTGTGTTATCATGATTTAGCCTACAGCATAATTCATGATCCTTGAATTTTCCAAAAAATGTACTCATGATGTGTATATAGAATGTGGCCAAAAAATAAACTGTACAGGCCTAAACTTGCAACATCTCTTTTGCTATGTCTGTTAAAAAGATATACTTAAAATAATTATGACTGAAGATAGATTATAAATTGTTATTCTTTACCTTCAAGAAAGAGATTCAAAGTTACGTCCTCAGCTAATAATATCATGCTTACAGGGTTTTGAGATTCTCAAGGGCACTGTTCCAGAAGTAAGGTGATAATTTGAATGCTGCATTGAATTGTGAAATTCTATTTGTTTTTTTGAGCTGTAATTCAAAGTGTGTGTCCAAGCTACTGATTAGAGTTTTACTTCATGATGAAAATACCAGATTTCATGCAGCATTAATAAAAATGGAGAGAATTGATGAATTAGGGCAGTAGCTTGAACATCAACTAAATAGCCCCAAGTGATTTTCACCTGTTTACCTTCTGCTAAAAAAATTTAGGAGAAACATGTTGAAAAGGCACTGATAGAGCAATAGGGTAAGTATATTGATATCAAAAGAAGGTAATGTTAATAATTAAAAATGGTTATCAATTACGTATTTCACAATATAAGTAAGGATATTTTAATAAAAATATCCTGTGATTAATAAATCACATGTGACCTAATTGATTTTTCGCAAACATATTTTTAATGATTTAGTATATATTTAAGGTCTTTTATTTGTAAAATATATAAGCAATAATTTATACTATCAGGAAACTGAATTATTTTATCGGCATTTAACTCTAAAAGTTATTTATATAAATTAGGAATGAGGTGTACCAAAAACTAACAGAACAGTGCCCATCAAAGCATAAACAAATCAAGTTTCAAAGGTAATATAATTAATCAGGGCTGAAATATAATTTTAAATAGTCCACTTCAACATCACAAAAACAGTACTCCTTAAGATCTGAGGGCCATTACAGCACGACACTATCAAATAGCTTAACAATCACAAACAACAATATATTTTGGGAACCATCCATTCGTTCTAAGGTATCAGAAAAAAAAATTGTTCTAAAAAGTTTTACAGTTATGAAAAGATACAATGCTAAAAAAAATTGGATGTTGATATGTTTTAAAAAATTCATTAAATTTAATCATCCCTGTGCGATCCTCAGTTAGTGAATCTATAGTAAGGAGTTAAATTATTTGAATTTGATATGAATTAACTCTGGAATTTCTAAATCCCACATGTATCCTGTGAAGTTGTTGTGTCATGGCAAAGTAAGTACCTTTATTAAATGAGCACTGTCAAGGACAACCGGTCAATAACCTTGAAACCAAACAAGGAGGTTAATCCAACATACAAACTGACCAAAATTCCTTTACTAATTTATAAAAATATTCTGTTTTTCTAAATTTAATTAAATTAATTACTTAAAAGTTCCACTTATCCTTTTTGTGAATAAGTCCTTTAAACCACTACTGGTATTCTAGGCAAATTTATACGGGAATGAAAACTTCATTCAGTCTAAATTAAAATAAAAAAGGTTTTTAGGCCTATAATTTTTACACTTTACCACTTAATGTTAGAGAAAAAAGGAATTCCAACTTTCCTTTCATTTTTTACATAACAATTTTCTATATTCCGCATATTGGCTACACTTACAAAGATATTCATATTTAATGAATTTTTTTATAGCTTTATTCTTGCTTGTCATAACACTCAATAAAATTTACTCCCACCTTTCTTATTATATTTCAAAGCTTAATTAAAAAACTGATCTGATATTTTACCAAATCATTTTCTGTAAGAGATGGTTATAAATTAAATTTAAAAAATAAAAAAGGCACACTATCAGGCATTTAATAAAGAACATGAAAAAAGGTTAACTCTATCAATCTGACATCTCATTTACTACTAGCTTAGAAAGCAATGAATTACATTCATTTCTATCTGTTTATAGAGAGACTAAGTAAAGCTTTATTTTTCCTTCAGATTTGACTTTCTTGAGGGGTAGGCAAAGTGGTGGAGAGATGGGGAGGATAGAATTGTTTGCTATTTTTTTCTTTTCACAGCACAGTTTTATTAATGTTGTTTATAATAAACAATGCAGCTATCATAGATGAACATAGAATAATTAGATAGCATTGCATACCACAACATACTAATAGTGCTATATTTCAGTGTTCTATTTCCAAGATATAAAAAAATTATACTTAATACGATATGTTTTTAATCCAACAATCGTTAGTTTAACAAAGTCAAGAATCACTATTAACTATAATACTCATGCACAATTTTACTAACAATATTAACAGTTAAACACAACAGTTCAAACATTATTTTAATATATAAATTTTATTATTGTATAAAGTAGAAATTTCATGAGATTGTTTAATTTAAGTGTTCCATTGCATAATCAAAAAGGACAATCCATCAATCCCTCATAAACATTTCTATTCACCTCTTTTATGAATTTCAAGCCTTTATGTAATTGTATTTACAATAAAGATCATGATATTTTCAGCGATTCCAAAGAGAAATTTAAGATAAAAGGTTTTTCACCTGTTAAATCATTAGTTTCATTAGTTTTCACCTGTTAAATAACCTTGGAGAGTAATTCTCTCAAGTTTTATTTCTTGATTTAATTACTGTTTTAATTTAAGAAAATAAAACAAATTTTTCTTAATTTTAAGATTAATAATTAAAAATATAATTGATCCAAATAATAATATATTATCTGTGCAACACCTGGGCATAAAAAACTCATTCTGATTTTTTTAGTGGGTTATCATATTCTAACCAACTTGCTAGCCGATCAATAAGTACTTGGTCATACAGTTTGCAAACGCAGTTAACAGGTGAAATGCCTCTGTAATTTTCTGGCTTATTCCAATTCTCCAATATTTTCAAATGAATGTTTGAATATTTTCCTGCATTAATGGAATGAGAAAACTGGTTCACCGTCAGGAGAAATGTGTAACTGTAAACGATGACTATGTGGAAAATTAAATGTAAATTTTTGTAGCAAACTTTACTATCAAATACATTTCATTTGACTATCATCTCTTTTCAATTCCAAGTTATGATTGATTGTACATTATATTTTAGCCATCCCATGTAATATCTGCAACTTTAATAATAATAATAACGATAATCACAATAACCCATGAATTCTATGCTCACTAAAATAAAATTTTTCAGTCGATACAGTTTTTAACATATACTTTTGAATGTAAATTGTATAATACAAAAGGTTATCTCTAAAGTAAAGACAGTTTCATTGTAAAAAAATTTATCCTAAAACCTTTATAAATATTTTTTATTTCTCTTAAACTACATACCTTATACTACTGTATATAGTATATATATATAATATATATGTAGTAGTGGGGATTTGCCAGTTGAAGTATAAACTTTAATTGCATTAATAAACTGTGAGCCTCTATCACTGCGTGAGCTGGGTTTGAACTCAATGATTCAAATTAATAACATTACAAAAATAATAGAATTAAATTTACATTAAATAAAATAAATATTAAACGAATTTTTAAAAATTCTGTTTAATAAAGATTTCAATTTAATAACAATGGGCTTCCCATGAGGGAGTGAGTGTGAGGCTAGAGTGGCAAGGTGATGCAAACACCTCGTGTGAGGCTAGACCAATCATCATCATCAATTGGGGTGCTTTTATAATATCTTTGCAAGCAATCGACCGATTTAAAAAATTCATTCAGGGTATTTGTTAGTAGGCTGAAGGCTTACATTTGCATATATAAGGTACACTCTTGGTGTGATATATAAAGATTATTCAGAAATGTTATATATTCACAACCAATCTTCCGACTTACAAAATTCAAACAGGGTATTTGCTAGTATACAAAATCATGATGGAACCAAACCAGAACAAAAAGTGCAATGTTTGTCAACAATGTTTTTTTTCGGCAGTCGTGTTTTTTAATCTTTAATATTTATCTCTTGTCTAACCAAATTGTTCAGTTGTTATATATAAATCAATACAAATCAGGTAATAAACAAAAATCAATTTTCACCTTTCATCTGGTACAGGAAGCTATTTGAAATGAAATATTATGGTAAGATTCCAAGGAAACATATAAATTAGATTGGATAACAGTTACTAAATAATGTTTGTATGCATCAATATGTTGTGCTGTTTGAATTACTTTAAAATAATTACAATGGATATAGTCTGTTAGAGAACAAAGTTTAACTGATTTTTGTAAATTTTTTTAATAATATTTTTGTTTGAATTTTGTTTATTGCATCAGTTTTAATTTTTTACAGAATACATTGAAATAAGTATATAACATCCCAGCCACTTCATTAATTTAGAACATAGGATTAGAAAAATAAAAATTTCTAATTAAAGAATTTTCAAATAGTACTGTGGCAAAATATGAAATAAGAATGCAATAATATATGAACAAAAGAATGGAATAAAATAACAATTTTGTTATTTTATTATACAGTTAATGGCACATTAACTGTGCCATTTGAGAGCAATTAGTAAATAGATGATCAAAAGGGATGATCTTTTACTAAACTTCAAATTATGCTGGCGGTGAGACATCAGGGAAAATAAATGACAGTATCGAATCCTAAAAAAAAAGATACTATGGTATCATATTTATGTCATTTTTTCTCTTACATTTCTATGGTCACTAATTTAATTTCAATAAGCAATTTCTAATTAAAAAATGATTTATAACTAGTGATATTTTTACAAATCCATCTAAATGAAACAGCGTCTTTTGAAACAAAAAATATGTAATTTAATATGACCTGCCACCTTCTAAAAGTAAGCAGACATACCATTCAACATGGAGGTTTAGAGGTTTTTAAAGCAATAACATAATAGTAACTGAAGTAAATACGATTCCCAAAACAAAAATCAAATTAATTTAATTTGTGTGTGGTAGTCCAAATAGTTATTTTAAATGTAATTATGTGATCTATGTAAACTATATAAAATGAAAACAAAATACTTACTTGTTGTTTCTGAGGAGTGAGTTGAATAGTCTGCACCCTCTGCATATTTCCAGTGTTGGCAACATTAGCACCACTGTTAGCACTTCCACCCCCGCAACCTGGTTGTTGTAATGCGTTGTCTGGTGAACTGATCGGAACTAAACTAGGAAGCTCTGTATTACTTTCTTTTTCACTGGTGACAGCCGTCATTGCCGTTGAACATACAACAGATGTGATATGAGGCTGAACTCTGTCTTCTATCATCATAGGTTTTACTACTGCTGATTTCTTTGGCAACTTCTTCGGCTTTAATGCTGGTTTTGATACAGGAGGTGTAGGCGATTTATTTATGACCAAACTTGGATGCGATTGTGCTATACTCTCAAGAAATGAATTCTGTAAAGCACTACAATTATTATTATTACTATTACTACTACTATTATTATTATTATTATTATTACTATTACTATTGTTAGATTGTCTCGTTAAAGTCTGTTGTTGCTGCAACTGATGTGGCTGAGGTCGATTTATTATATTTGTCGAAGCAGACTTTGTTATTACAGGTAATGATTGACAGTTTGATGAAGATGTTATGACGGTTGGATGTGATTGTGTAGTTTGCACTAAAGAGTCGACCAAATGATTAGTTGATGCTACTGTTGTCATCGGTTTATTGATCTGAGAAGATGACAAGTGATAACTGCTGTTCATCTGGGGCAACAAATTTTGTGTTAAGCTTGTTTCAGTGCCTACACACTGTGTCTGTGATGATGATGCAGTAGTAGTAACTGTGATACTGTTATTACCACTAGGCATGGCAATTGAAGAATGTTGCTGATATGAGGAACAAGAAACAGAAGGCAGTGAATGTTGAGATGGAACCACAGTTAAATTTGGTCTATTTGCAAAAGTCTGTCTTTGTTGTTGTTGACTCACTGATACAGTGCTAGGAATGGGACTGTGTGGTGGGATTGTAATTGGACTTCTGCTGGTTCCACCGACACTACGAGGTGACTGAGGCGAAGGAGTGGAACTAATAACGGATGGGACCTGAGAAGGCTGTGATGAATACTGGTTGAGGGAGATGGGTTTACTTTGATTTATTATTTTATTACTATTAAAATGAGTACTTCGCGTCTGATCACTGGATATGATACATGACGGATGAACAAGTTTTTGCTGATGATGGTCACCACTATCACTAATATAAAGCGCACGACTCTGTTCACAATTGCCCATACTCGTGACTATATGTACACGATCATTAAAACATACACTGGCCGAACTGGCTGGAATACTGGAAACTATGTGTAACTTTTGATCGTTTAAATTCATACCGGCCGCACACTGACTGGTACTTGTAACAACAGATATGTGGTTATGTTCTGTATTTGAATTAGGTAAACTAGTCAGTAATTGCACCCTTTGTTCATTTATTTGTGGTAATGTCTGAGTGCTAGTTGCGACAGATACTTTATTATCTAAAACACTAGGAACTCCTGTCACTATTTGCACTCTACCAGAAACTTCATTCACAGGAACCGTTGCACCACCTGGCATTTCCGCTACTAACTGCACTCTATTTTGGGATTCACCAGTCGAAAGTGTTGCTATGTTGCATGTTGAATTCGGTATACCGGACACAATCTGCACCCTCTGATTTTCAGTCCTTGATATTGCATTAGGATTTTGGATGGCAGAAACAATCTGAATTCTATTCTGCTGGTCACCTACATTTGACATCATCTGTACTCTATTGTGGTCAGGTGTCGAAGAGTTTTTCATTATATGAACTCTATGTCGATCTGTAAATGACACATTAGACACGGTGTTTGTTGAAGGAACATTAGAAACAATCTGCACACTACTGTTCTGCTGTTCTGTCAAAGCAATGCCTCCAGTTGAACTCTGAACACCTGACACTATCTGAACCCTGCTATTCTGTTGTTCAGTTAATGCTATACCGCAACTCGGCACTCCAGATACTATCTGAACTCTATTCTGATGTTCAGTTAACATCGAACTAGTATTCTGCATGCCTGAAACAAGCGACATACTACCGCAATTAGGGACACCAGACACTATTTGCACTCGATTTTGATGTTCAGTCAAGGATAATGAATCCGTATTGGGAATTCCGGAAACTATTTGTACCCTGTTCTGTTCTAAACTACCTTCTGAGTTGGGTCTGGCCATTAACTGAGGATCAGGACTTGAAGTCTCAATACCTGATACGATGTGAACTCTGTTCTGGTGTTCTGATACAGTACATGATGGTGCAGTTACACCTGACACTATATGTAGTCTATTCTGATGTTCGGTCAATGACATGGCATTAGATGTTTGGACACCCACACCGACACTGACACCAGATAAGATCTGTATTTGATTCTTCTGTTCGGTTAATGAAAGACAATTTGTATCCGGCACGTCTGAAACGATCTGAACCCTGTTCTGTTGTTCAGTTACCGATAATGTATTAGAGTTCTGTACACCTGACACTATTTGCACACTATTCTGTTGTTCTGCTGCTGCTGCTAGCGACATAGCGTTAGAGTTCTGTATACCGGATAATATTTGCACTCTGTTCTGTCGTTCGGTTAACGATAACGAACTAGAGTTTGGAACACCGGAAACAATATGAACTTTATTTTGTTGTTCGGTAACGGACATTGCAGCAGTTGCTGTAGCACTGGAACTTGGAACACCGGACACTATCTGAACTCTATTTTGCTGCTCGGTGAGAGAGTTAACAATCTGTAGCCTATGCTGATCGGTTAATGTAACTGCAGCGTTGCTGGTAGGAACTATGTGCAGACGTCCCGTTGGGGGTTGTGGTGTCGGCTGTGGTTGTGGCTGAGAGTGAGCAAGTCCATTAATATCGGTTAAGATCCGGACACCGTTCTGCTGGGTCGATTCCAGCAACGGATTGGCCACGACTACACTGGTCGGAGCATGCGGAGGTCGTCTCATTCCACCCGTATTGATTACAACTGATGGGCCACTGAGAGCCAGTCCCGTAGCCATATTTCCGCCTGCTTTCATCAACAATGAATCGTGCCCAGACCAGCTGAGCACTGCTGTCTGAAACAAGAAAAAAAATTTCAAATTTAATACAATCATTAAATTTACAGCCATTAAAATAAAAAAACGTATGTAAGATATAACACAACTAAATCATAATGCAGCTTTTTAGATATAAAATATACAAGAAAAAACTTTCACAACAAATTAAAGAGTAGAAACCAGACAACCACTCCTGATGTCCATTAAATTCATTAACTGGATATACAGCAGAGAGTAAAGGAATTCACGCAGCTCTGCAGTGCAGATGTAGAACCAAACTAAATTCAAATGGAAAAAAAATTCAGTCCTTTTAATATTACATCATCTAAACTGATATGTATTTAGAAAAGGTCCATATAATTTTTAAACACAAGCATCATGACAATATATCAATTTTTAAAAAACAAAAGCTTCTTTCCCATGACCATAATATTAAAGTAACCAGCAAGTAATGCAAGCCTGTTCTGGCCTAAAGGCTTAAATAGTAATAATTCATTTTTAAAAATGAACTCATGTTTTTCTTATTTTAACCCTTTAATAATGAAGCTAGGACCAGTAAACATTTTCCATTTTAAAAGATTACAAATGAAAAATATATTAAGAAATAAGACAACATTGTACAATTTAAGGGTGTTAATGTTGATCATAATCAATTCGTGCACTTGTCCTTCAAACCATAACATTTTTCTTATTTTGGGCTATTAGAACTTCCGTTAACTTTCATATGCATGTCTGGACACATTCATAAAATTTCTATTAAAATGCTATTATCATTCTTTTCTGTTAAAACCTGTGTAAACCATTTGATTTACTGAATGGTAAATTCATTTGTACTATTATTAAGATACATCCAGAATTATGACTGTTACACCTACATAAAATTTATTTATGATCTTTCTTACGTAGCGACAGATGTGCAACAATTTATATGATTCTTATTCATTTAATCGTGGGCAAATTTTTATCAAATATGTTTATAAACATGATCATTAAATGTAATATGATACGTGCAGCACAAACAATATAAAAACAAATGGAAGATAATCACCCCACAGACTACTGATTAATTTTCATAAACAATTTTGTTGACATTCCCAGACATAGATCTGTATATGACAGTCAAAAAATTAAAAAACAAGATTAATATCAGCAGTGTAACAACTTCCTTAAACTATAAAAAATTTCAAATAATAAATACATGACACTTTATTCATTTTCATATCAACACAGAGAAAACAGTACATCATGGTAACCGTAGAAAAAAATTAGAAAGCTTAACTAATATATAACCTCAGAGTTTAGTTTTAATTGAGAAATAGTAGGTTGGGAAAAATATCTCTTTATACTTTAATGCAAAAATAAACCACGATATTTTTAGCTAATTTCCCCAGCAGTGGTAACGTCTTGGCCTTTCATTTGGAGGTTCCATGTTTGAATTCTGGTCAGACATAGCATTTTTCATATGCTATAAATTTCTACTAGGGCAAAAGGTACCAGTTGATGAACTGAATGTACCAGTTGATGCCCATAATACAAAAAAAAAGAATTTTTATATTTCAAATCAAATTTATAAACCAAATGTGTGCTGTTTTGTTTTGACCACCGTTTGTCATTTTTTTTGGTAAAATCAAAATCCCACTGATGTAGAACTACAGTGTTTTCAGAGCAAAAAACTGTGATGTGATTTTCAAAGTCCCCTTTTAAAGTTAACTTTATATTGTTAAGAGTTTTGAAGAGATGCAAACAAACAGTTATCTAACTGTGCAAGTCAGTACTAAAGTAAAGTAAAGTTCTGAATGTATCAAAACTTCCCAGCCAAGCTCTTTCGATTTTCATAGGGCAAAGATGTTGAGATCTGACATTGTTGTGGTAGAAGAAACATCTTTCCTATCAACAGATTCTGGTCACTTTATCTTCATTACTCTACATAATCTTTCCAGTCGCTGACAGCAGAAGTTACACTCATTCATTTGACTGGGAGGTACAGCTCAGAGTAAACAATTCCTTTTTAATCCTACCGCGTATAAAGCATCTCTTTCTTGGCATCAATTTTGGCTTTGCCACCATTTGTGGAACTTTACCTAGCTTTGGTCCATGAATTTATCTATACATTATTGTTGCACATGAACAATGTTTCATCATAACAGGTCGTTTGAAAAGAGATTTAATTTTGTTCAACAACTTGCAGATTCAATCCAATAAATTTTTAATTTTTATATCATGCAGCACCCAAACATCTAGTCTTTTTTTATATCTAGCCATCTTCAATGGTTTAAAACTGTTTTGTGGTAGATGTTTAATTCATTCTGATATCACAAACGCTAATGTGCCAGTTTTACTTAATTTTCTCATTACTTTGTCGACTTCTTCAGTCACTGGCAACCACAGCAAAGTGAATCAACATCAAAACTCTTCCAGATTGAAAATGCTTGAACTAGCTACGTTCCACACGTACTGATATCACATAAGTCCATAAATATCACAAATTTTTTTTATCAGCCTGAATTACATTCTCCCCTTTTCTGCAATAAAATTTCAAATTTTACAAACTTTTTTATATTAATTTTTTTTTTATTTTCACTCATTACCAAGAGGCAGTAACTTTTAAATAAACTAATGAAATCATAATCTTTCTAAAAATATTGAGTAATATGTCACCTTTCAAAAGTATACAAGTGTTGCTAGATTTGATTAATATTACCAGAATTATTCGATCCTAAAGCCATCTACCAGGAGAATATGAAGAAACTTTTTCCCCAACACATTATATACCCGTTAGAATATTTTTTACTTTTATGTTAAGCAATCATTCCTCTGTCTCTTTCTCTCTCTTTTTGTTAGCAAAGTGTTATTGTTGATGAGTATTATAGCTCTTAATCTTGAGTCAAATAGGTCGACTCAATTTTTATTTCAACATATGAAGTAAAGGAAGTATTCTATTTGAAAAAAATTTCAGTTTTCAGATTTCAACAGAAATATCCATTTTGACCATCCCTAAATCTATTTTGACTAGTTTTGGCATGACATCTGTACATACATAAATCACATAATTCAAAAAGGTTTACCCTTAAGATGCTGAAATTTTGGATTTAGGACTGTTGTAACATCTAGTTGTGCACCTCCCCTTTTGACTGCAATTGACAACCAAACATGTCCAAAAAAGACCAAAAATTTGGATTTTGGATTTTTTCTTAACTGCAGTAATAAGTCCTCATTGAGAGCTTTTCAACGATATAACACAAGTGGTACTTATTTTCATTAGTTCCAGAATTAGAGCCAAATAAAATTTTAATTAATGAAATATTTGGATCTTACTAGGGAAGGCACATCAGTTCAAATCAGACTTCATCTCATTTTTTTAAAAATTTAAACATATTGATTTAATAATTACCCTGCCCAACAAAAAATTCTTTTTTGAATGTTTCCTTCACTTCACAAGTTAAATCATACTAATTTTGGGTTGAGAAAAACGAATATGACAAAGAAATTTTTATTAGCTCTAGCTTCTGTGATATACAATAGGTGGAAGTATTTTATTTTAAGAGATTAAGAGAAAATTATACATTTTAATTACATATACCAACAACATAGAAAGTCCATTCAACATTTTTTTTAATGACAGTTACATTCTAAGAGTTCTTAATCGATGGAAGAATACCTGGCAGTTGGTTGGGTCTGAAGAGAATCATGTGGGGCTTAATGACATCATTGTATTTCCTTGTTCTTAACGTTTTCTTCCTCTTTATATTTATCATCTTTTCTTAATTTTTTTTATTTTTCTCTTGTTCTTAACATTTTTTTCCCGTTCACATTCATCTTCTTGTTTTTTTTAAAGATATATTTCTTCATGTTATCTTTCTTTTTCCTGTATGATTGTTTCTTTTTCATTTTTGATTACTCACCAAATAATCCAATAACAAAAACTAAATATTTTACACCGTAAGGTTGAGATTAACATTTGTAACCAGTATACACGGTATTCACTAAACGGAATAGTTTAATTAACTTTTATTTATACGACACACCAGAAATCAAAAACTTTTGTTAATCACCAACTCACGAAGATACAAATAATACTGATCTAATAATAAGAATAATAAAGAAACTTTTACTCTATCCTAATATTTCATATAAGATTGTTGAATTAATAATTGTATAAATGTTTGTTAATAAAGACTAATATTTCAGCAATTGTGTAATTGTTCCTTTATTACAGAATTGGAGGATCGTACCTCACTTTCAAATAAAATCAATTTAAATGAAGTGCAGCAAAAAATGTGTGTGTATACGTAATTTAATAGGTGTACAAGGAAGTCGTCTGATGACCATATTAGATTTTTTAAATTAATTTAATATTTTATTTCAATAAAATTTATTTACTTTCTTACTTATAGCACTGATTGCTCCGTATTTCATTATGATCACTACTAATAATGTAAGAGCAAGGGAAGATTAAGTTATTAGGAGTAGTAACAGGAACAGAATAATCGATCTACATTTGTTCAAAGTGAAATCATTGTTAGCCAAATTATCTATACAGAAATGTAATAAATATTAAATAATTCTTTCCTAACATTTTTTCTTGCAGACGTAATCTGAGAACGCCATTATAACACTGCAAGTGACCCCATCCTCCTCTAAACACACAGACCAAGGTTTTTTATATAGGACTATAGGACTATATAGGACTAAACAATTTTAAGTTATTTGTCTTCAAATGACAGTTAAATCTTAATTTTTTAGTAAAATCTTCTTTTAAAGGGAAATACATTATTATATTAATATTACTACCTGTATTAATATTATACTCTCAGTAAAATTGTACTAATAAATTTTTATCAACATAAACAAAACACTTTTATAAGTATTTTACATTTAAATGAGTATGCTTTAGTTTTAAGTGCCATCGGCTAATACGGTCATTAGTAAATAAAAACGCCAACATATAGTAAATCGTATTCGTATTATGATCTATAAAAATCCCAATGGAAGCGTATCAATCATACTTTATGCTATTCAATTTCCAGAATCAAACTTGTAAAATATTTGCAGTTTACCATCTTAACTATGACCCACAAATGTTTTTATTTTTATCTGTTATTATACATAACATCTATACATATTTTTTCTAAATAATAATAGTAATTGCTATCAATACAACAACTGTATTCTGTTAATAATGAGAAAAATATTTAAATACACCAATCATATAGAGATTTATAACTCTTAAATTAGCATATGGAATGGAGTTGAACCATTAAAAATAATAAATTTAAATTACTAACTTTCTTTAAATAGGATGCAAGTATATTTGTGGAAGTGTCTTATTATAATAATTGTGTTCATTTTTTTATCAAAGCTGTCAACAGAGATGGCCGAATTAAGAGCCATACTTATACACAACATAGTGAAAAAGCATTATGTTTCTGTGAAAATTTTATTGTAGTAAAGAGTGATAATTGTATAACTACACAAATTACAAACACACACACATGCATTTGTGATTTGTTTCTATAAGGAAAAATGTTCCAGCATTAATTTAGAGTGTTTTTGTGTGTGCTTTTAGAGAACACCGTGTTGGTCCAAAGTATTTTGTTATTCAGACTTTAAATGGTTGTAGCGTTTTAGTAATATAATCCAGGACACCATGATGTTTAGTGAGTGATGATTATAGTTTGTTTTTGCTTTTTGCCCTTTAAGTTACATCGTTCCAGCTTTGTTTTTCTAAACTTATTTAAGCACATTAACATAATACTTTGTTGTTATTTATTTTATGAAATGTAATAGGGTATACACTAAAACATTTATAAATAAAAGGTGTCTTATAGTGTTGCGATCAAAACAATACGTAAATGTTTTAAAGGCTAGATGATTGAGGTGTTGTAAATAAGTGGTAGTCAAAAGAAATTTGTTGTTTATAACTGTGAAGTCATGAAAATTTACTTGCTTACGAGTTTTTTTTTTAACTGGCTATTAAGTTTAATTAATGCCGTATTTGTTGATAAATGTAATATTATAAAATGTTCATGAAGTTGTTTTTAGCCTTGATACAAAACAGCAATGTAAAAAAAAAAATGCTGAAAATAAGAAAACCTGCAGAAAGGTCATGTTTATATGTGAATATTTGTTTCAGAATGTTGAGCATTATTTTCTTTGTGATAATGTTTACTACATTTATAACATTTGTATCTGTTTGTATAGTACTCCATAGTGTTGAGTTAATCCCAAACAATCTAATAATTAATAATAGTAGTTTTTAACTATCTCGACACCTGGCGGTAGAACACACAAATATAAAGGAATTTCTAAGCAACAAACGTTTCTGATATTGTGACATCTAAGGTTTGTTACTTTGAATGATACTACTAAAGTTGAGTTATAGAATATGATGATATTTTCACATTTAAATGAATTTATCTTGTTCATTATCCTCAAATTATCTTGTCCATTAATTTGGAAGTTTGTGAGTAATAGGAGCATTTTTATAATCTACACAACAGGACTGAAAGAAATTTTGAATTTGTGTACTTTCAGAAAGGTTTGGTATATGAGAGCTAGTTTCCTTGTTTTCCATAACAGTTCATGCAGCCTGAACAACAGAAAAATAAGGCTTAGATTTAACTATGGTACAGCTAAAAGCAATAGAAAACTTCATCTTATAAATTTTTAAGAAAATGTTTTCTTCATGCTTTTTCCTTAAGAAGAAAATATGCTCTTAGGTAAAATACTCCTCAACATCTCTGGATAGGGGAAATGCTGGAGAAGAAATAACCATCAGAAAATCAAAGAGCTGTAGTACTCTTCAAGTTAGAACACATTTTATGATTTTTATAAAAATATTTTACTTTTTTATGCAAATTTAATCAACTTTCAAAGTGAACTGAAAGGTAACTTGAAGATATTTTGTAATATAAGTATAAAAGATCCAAAATTTGATTAATCACCATTATCTGCTAAATAACCATATGCATCTTTGGGTAATAATCATATGCATCCCTTGGGTATCATCAATTTTACAAAAGAACAATAAATATAACAACCAAATTTATAAGCATTATGCAATAGTGTTATTCACACAACTCCTGCCTTTTATCAAATATACTTACCAATAACAAAATAAAGAAAGATTTTTTTTTTTATGTTAAGTTGATTTTATTTACCTAAAAAGTACATTTTTAACACTACATAGATGCAAGAATACAATTTCCATTAACTAACAAGGTCATAGTATCTTTGAGACACACTTTGACAGTATTATTGACAAAAATGGGTATTTACATGTTAAAAATGTTTCATGATTGTGCTAATAATAAATCAATAAAAAAAATACTAGTATATTTTCAGAGGAAGTAAAATAAAATCAACATATTGAATAAATAACACTGGTCAACATGAGTTTTGTCTCAAGAGTATAAATAGAAGTACTTAATGCAGTTTTTTTATCCTGTTTTCAAATATGTATACGGAATTTCTACATCACCCACAGTTTTTTTTGCTGCTTTAATTTTTTTAAATATTTTAAAATGTTTTTTTGTCCATTATCAAGTAAAAGCTCCTAGAGTTTTGTAAATATGATGAAACCAAATGAGCTAACTCAAAGGGTAGCATTGCTGCTGTTGTGCAGGTTCAGATGTGTATAGACATATACAAACATGATCTACTGTAGTACACATTCATCAAAACAATGCCAGTTGTGAGACAGCAGTGAACCAGTAAACACATCACTGCGAGTGCTTTGTGTGTCTGAATTATTATGCATTTCATATTTACAACTTATTTCTTTTAATTAGTCATTAGTTACAAATGCCTACAGTTTGTTTAAATCATCCTAACAATTTTTGTTATGTATGTGGTGAAGTGACGTTCAAGTCCCAAAGGTGAAACCTTACTCCATTAGTAAAAAAGTGTTATGAACTTTATTTTGGGTGTAAACTCGGGGACCAAACAAGGGCCTAGGCCTCACATATCTGTTTTTTATCGTATTCTGGGCTTCTCACTGCAAGGAAAAATATCACACACCATATGCCATTTTCTATCCCTATGATTTGAAGGGAACACAAAGATCACTCTTCTGTTATTTCTGCTTAACAAACATTAAAGGGATATGTCAAAATCAAAACATACAGTGGTGTACCCAACTTGCCTTCTGCAATGAGACCAGTTCCATACACTGCAAAGAATTGCCCATACCAAAGCCTCCAGAACATGCTAGATTAGATGAAGAGAGCTCAGAATCTGATGGAAGTAAGGAAGAAAAAGAGATAGATTCTGGTGATACAACTTTTGAACAAAGTGGTTCATCTGAGCCTCATTTACTGACTCAAGAAAATTTTAACGATCTCATAAGAGATTTAAAGTTATCCAAAAAAACAGTCTGAAATGCTTGCTTCCCGGCTAAAAGGATGACATCTTCTACAAAAGAATAAAAAGATATATAATCATAATCATCATTCTGAATTTAAAGACTATTTTTCTGAAGAAAACGGCTTATTGTTTTGTAATGACATTTCTATTCTTAAGGAGATACTTTTTAATGAACTAACCCAACAGAATGGCACTTGTTCAGTGATTCCTCTTAAGTTAGTTTAAAAGGTGTGCTTCTGCATAATGACAATAAATTCCTATCAGTGCCTGTGGCTCACTCTGCTAAGAAACAAATGAAAATTTTAAATTTGAGTTGGAAAAGTTTCAATATACAGTGTATGAATGGAATATTTGTGGTGATTTGAAGGTAATTGCACTTATTCTTGGTCTGCAGCTTGGTTACACAAACTACTGTTGTTTTTTGTGTGAATAAGATAGTAGGGACAGAAAAAACAATTTCATTAGAAAAGAATGGTCTAAACGCGAATCACTAATTCCTGAACAGATAAATGTGAAACATGACCCATTGTGTAATCCTAAAAATGTATATCTAGCTCCGTTACTTATCAAACTAGGATTAATGAAGAGTTTTGTCAAGGCCATGGACGTACTCCTGGTTTCAGTACTTAAAACAGAAGTTTCCTAAAATTAGTGATGCAAGAATTAAAGAAGGATTATTTGTGGGTCCACAAATACGATCACTAATGCATTATGAAAAGTTTGAGGAACTATTGAATCCAACTATAATCAACTATTGAGCTTGGGAAGCATTCAAAAACGAGAGTTTTTTGGGAAATTGAAAGACAGAATGTTACCGTGATAATGTAAACTACCTTATAACATCTTATAAAAATTTGGATTGTAATATGTCCTTAAAAGCACACTTCCTGCACTTGCACCTAGATTTCTTCCCAGAAAATCTAAGCTCAGTGAGCAATGAGTATGAGAAACACTTTCATCATGATATTTCACCTATGGAAAAGAGGTATCAAGGCAAATGGAATTCTAATATGCTGGCCAATTATTGTAGGATCATCAAGAGGGTTGCTCCACAGGTGAAATATAGCAGAAAATTGTCACTTCTTACTTGCTAGATAAGTCAAATGTTTGAATATTGTGTAGTTAAGAATGCATAAGTATTAAAATGTCTGAAACTACAAATGCTTGTCTCTTGGAAACCTTGCATGATGGGGATAACCGACATCATATTTGAATTCAGGAGAAAAAATACTATCAGAATCACATATTTTTCTTCCTGAGAAAAAAAAATTATTTTTTGTTCCTCAGTGTAATTTGATAGGGTAACTAATTTATGGTGGTTCTTTTTCTTCTATCAATAAAAAAAAAAAAATTGCGGTTAAATGTATTAAAAATATAAAAAACACAATGTTGTTTATTCTGCTGCTCATAGCATTAATGGTTGATTTTCCATTCAAAGTGAGTTTTTGTATTACTGATAGATAAATATACAGCAGCTCCATGACAAATATTTTGGAAAGTCCACTTTTTTCATGGTTCAAAATGTCTAATTTATAAATAACTAACGATATCAATGAAACATTTATAAAGTATAAGAACTAAAGAAAATGTATTTTAACTGATGGTATAAGATAGAGTTGCCTCTACAAACATATAATGACATTTAATATTTATTACAGAAAATCTATGTGTATTATCAAGTTTACAACAAGTATAAATACTTTTAAAGGATTCATGAACATTGTGAGATGATGAACAGTGTAGTAAGCCCACAACCAGCTAAAGTAAACTGTTAAACTTGCATACAGCCAAGATGGAAAATCACAGATAGACTACACATGAAACTTTAAATGCGAGTTTTGGTTAAATTTATTCAAATGTTACAGAAGGATCTGTTAATAAGCAGAATTTATCAAAGAGATTATATTTCAGATGTCTGGAACCTGCTTAATGCAAAAGAAATATAGATGAATTGTGAGTACAGATTCTCTGAAAGATCCAGTGTTCAGAGTGCTATGAGCTAGCAAACTTTATAACATTAATTTTTTCCACTTGCAAAAGAGCAGCATTGAATGACAATCAGACGGCCAAGAAGTTTAGATGGCTCTTAATGATTTACTTAGTTCATAATCTGATGCCGTAGCCAATACGAGGGTGTTATTTAGAATGAAGTGGTAGAACATCTGAATTAAGGAGTGCAGATGTCTTTCTGATCGATCAAGATCCTTACAGTGAAGTAACCTTCTGCCGATCCAACCCAAACCATCTCAGAAGTAGACAGTGAAAGATGTTTATTTCTCTAAAAAGATGGGACATAACCATATTTATAAAAATGGTCTCAGCTTACCAGTGATCTATAGATTTATCACACCTCCCTCTTATATCTATTGAATAAGATGAGAGAAAATTAAATGAAGACAGCAGATGCTGCCAGGAAGAAGTATACATGGTAATTTAGTATTATTCTGAAATTTTCTGTAATCTTTTATAAGAGATCAACTATGATCTATAAGGTAGTAGATCTGAAGAAGGTGAATTCAGTGCCTATTCAATTTATAGTGCTTAACCACAAGCTGCTGTTGGAGGTGCAGTCCTACACTAAGAAAATTTATTACGGAACATAATAACTATTCAAACAAAACTTGTATGATTACAGTTTCCTTTAAAACTTGTAATTATCTACATTTTATTTTTGACGTAACAGCAAAATGAATAAAGTGAACATTATCTCAATTTGATGACTTAATTCCTTATATTACTGTAGATATTTTCATTTAACCTATAACCAAACTAAGCTAAAGGCAACAACAGTAAGGGGTACCTGTAGCGACTGTAGCAAAGCGTTGTGCTCTTTGTTACCACCAGTATTATTAAGTACACTATTGCTCTGTAAAAAAAAATGTAAAATAAAACTTTCATTAAAAATTACTTCTAAATAACAATAAATTACCAACAATGTTTAATAAAAAAAAGTAATAACTATTTGGTATTTATCTTTGAAAAATTAACATCTATAATCTTCAAGTAAAATAATGCAAAGGGTTTTAAGAACGGTTCCCATGATCATATCGTCCAAGGTTTTTTCATTTAATTGTGAGAAGCAAAATCATTTCACATTATTTTTTTTAAATAAAATAAAACAAGTTTCTTAAGACTATCTTCTATCACAGCATACAAAGAACAAAGTTAATACCAGTTATTATTCAGACAGACAACAGCGATGCAAAAAATAATTTTTTTGGTCGCACATTATACTTTGCTTGTCAAAAGCCATTTTACTTTATAAAAATACATTAGTATGGTAATAAAGAAATGCACTTTAGAAATAAAACTTTGAAAAGTTTCCATCGCTACAAGAAAAAAGTTTAGTGTTTATATTCAAAATAATTAAACTGTAATTTGTTATTTAGAAAAAAAACTGACACAGCACAGTTGTAAGACTTTCCCGTTATGCGGCTGAAACTGCGTTCCGAGAAAATTCCTACAACTGTGTGTTGTTTCTGATGCACAGCTTACTAACACATACACAACAACTTGATTTAAACTATTTATCATTTTGTTTAAATATAATATTTTTTGTTTATTTAATTCAATGATTCTAACTAAAGCGCTCGTGCACATTATATTTAATTCACGCAGGTATGGCAGTATTAGAGGCACTAACTAAACTAATGTAATTTCACAACTTACATAGAACAAATTTTGCATGTTTGGTCAGCAGACTGGTTTAGCTACAAGGCTTAACGCACCAGGTACTGAATCAGTTGAGCGACTGAGTTTGAGATCCAGCCAGATTGACTTACTTTTTTACACTTTAAATATTATTCAATTATTTAATTCTACTGCTCACCTGAGACATCACAACATAGCAGGTGACTACAATAGGATTTTTTGGGATGGGATGTGATCTTTCAAAAAACATTTTTTGCAAATATTGTTATATTTTAATTGTTAACAAATATGCTTAAGATTTGGCGAAATCTCTAGATAAGAAGGTTACTTCGTTCTACAGCCTCATCCCCTTGAACTTTTAAGTTGAAAGTTTAATGGCATCAATGTCTCATATATAGAAGTAGTCTGACCTAGTTTGAGAAAATCGGTCTGTAGTTCTGGAGAAATAAGGTCAACACCAGAGTCAGAGGCATATGCAATGAGATGCAATGAGCACACACATACATATGAACATTAACATTCGAAAAATTCCCATCCGGTTTTTTGGGTTTCGTAGGTGTCAAAATGTCAAGATGTGGCAAAAACTGCATATGCCCAAATTGGACCGATTATAATACTTTCCCTTCTAGAGATACAGCTCTGTTATAACGCTATCTAGATGGGAAAGTAAAAATAAATATGTATAAACATAAAGGAATTCATAGTGTTGCAATGCAGTTTATAAAATACCAAAATCGAATAATATTCTCATACTTTTCCACCAGCCTTTCTCTTCTAAAACAACATATTTTATAAGCATATGATATGTAATTTAAAAACGATAATATTTGTTTAAAACACATCGTAGATGGAGAGTAACAGTGTGTGGTACTTTACAGCTAAATTCACAGAGTTGCCTTGTTCAAGATCAGAATTAATCTTGTTAAGGAGAGAGGTGATGCAATCAACTATGTTTTTAAATCCAGATTAAACTCGTTTTCTGTGATAAGACAGGACTCTCTCTAAAACATGTTCAAGAAGACTTACAAACTGAGCAAAGAAGGGCTCATCATCCCATGAATAAAGCATTAAATAAGCATAAAATTTGAATAGACAGGAAGCATCCTACACTATCTGCAAAGTGACATTCCATTGCATGATATGCTGCATTTATCTGAGCATCGGTTGGAACATTAAGTAGGAATGATTACTGACATGATATAATTCCACTAGATCTCTAACATTGGGGTTATGTTATCAGAGAAACAGTTGTATGCATTTCCAGTAACAGTTACCAAAGATGATAAAGGCCACTAGGAATGTTGCTGCTTATTGAATTCTCTGTGGATACACTAGTTCACACATATGCCATCATGCGCTCTGTACGACAGAAACTACATGAATGGCAGTTTAATCATATTATTTGTTCTGAAAATAGACCTCAGTGAAGATAGTAATTCTAAAATGTGAGGTAAATGAATTGCCAGCAAGCAACAATTTCATCATTGTGTGTGCCAACTCAATTTATTTCCTGATAATTATTTTTTTTTTAAATCGCAAGCCCTATTATTAAATAATTATTAAGACATTATAGCCCAGGTGATTAACATTTCCTCACTGACAAAAGCAGAAAATTCATTTTCATTATACATACATAACAAAAACGCTGAAAATTAATACCTTGATCAGTTTAAAATGTAGTTTGCAATTCATGAATGTAATAGTATCAACCAGTAAAACCAATTTTGGACAACAGAATAACGAATATTCTCAAGAACTGACTCAAGAAAAGTATTGTTCATTTACTCTTTTCAATGATCATGTGGATCAAGACTTGATAAATTCAAATAGTAACTTTATCCTGTTAAATAGATAATTTCTATTTGCTGAGTTATGACTATTATAAAGCGAACATTAGTCTGACCTAAATAGTTTGGCTCATTCTAGATAATAATTAAAATTTATTCATATTCTTTCCTGAAATTTATATCGAAATGGAATTATGGAAAACATTACCAAATGGATGAAAGACAATATTAAGTTTCTTAAGACTGTTGAGGTATTACTGTTACCTTTGACCAACAAACTTTGCAACCTATAAATAAACAAATAAGATGGAACTTCAAAAAGGCAAAACTGGATGGTTTTTCAAGAAAAGATAGAAGATGCCAGAAACAAATTTGACAACTGGGCATTAGCAACCGGCTCTTGAAGAGTTTCTGCTTGGGCCAGAAGAATGCAACTAAAGCTATCATTTCCTGAGGTAGACAAAGAAAATACAAACCATTCTGAACCAAGGACTTAATGAATAAAAAGAAGCAAAGAGATAAGGCAAGAGACATGGCACAGAAAAAACAAAAGCTCAATAGGACCAACAGTCTGGCACAAGTAAACTGCATTAGTGAAACAAAAATCACATCATCCCAAAAGAGAGGAATGGAATTCTTTCCTGAGCACAAAGGAATACTGGACAGATGGCAGCAGAGCCTACAAATTAATCAGTGCCCCTAGTAATAGTAATAATGACAACACAAAATCCAATAATAATAAATAACAAGGAAATCAAAAGCAAAACAGAAATACCCAAATACTTCAACAATCACCACTTTTCTCCAACTATTTCAACTAAAGAACGGCTAGAAGATAGAACTCTAAATAGCAAAATCAGTCTTCCCAACGATACTTCAGAAGACATTTATCAGAGAAAATTCACCATGGCAGAGCTATGGGAGGCAAAAAAAATATACTGCAGAAAAAGCAACCAGGACCAGATGTATATTCCCCGAATTCATAAAAAGTATAGAACAGAATCTCTGAACTCTGCTTAACAAACTTTGGACTGGAAATGTAATTGCCCTCAGATTAGACAAAGGCAGCGATTGTACTAATTCTCAAACCAAAAAAACAAAGAGCAAATATCATCTTACCATCCTATAGCACTTATTTTTGTTCTAGCAAAAATTCAAGAACACATGATCACAAATAGATTGATCTGGTACCTTGAACAAATTCACTTCCGACAGAACAAGCCAGCTTCAGATGGAAAAGATCTCCTCATACCAAACAGTGAGATTTACCCATGCGGTCAAAGAGGCTTTCAATCAGAGAGAATGTGCTAGCAGTTTCTATCAATCTCAAGGGAGCCTAAACACAGTATGGAGGAATAAGCTCCTCCAAAAGCTGAATGAGATGAAAGTGACGGGAAATATGTATTGCTAGATTTAAAAGTTCCTTTCTCAACAATGGATCACGATAAAGTACGAATATGAACACTCAGCTTACAAACAGTTGAAAGCCGGACTTCTACAATGTGCTGTTTCTATTACAATGCTGTTTAACATCTTCATTAATGACCTTCTTAAATCAATGTAAGCATGTTTGCTGATGATGTTATTATCTAGACTAAATCAAGAAACAACCCAAGGCAACACACAATATTATAAGAAAGAATAAATCAGGATCTGGTAAAATTACAAGACTGGGGACTCATGAAACATATGAAGCTGAACATGACTAAATCTACTTAACAGTTTTTATCCACTGATTCATCATAATTCACAATTTAGCCTTAAATACAATAATCAGGAACTACCCTAGGCACTCTGGGGTTACTTGGGGAAACACTTAAGACAAACACAACATATCAAACTTATATCAAATCAATAATAACGTACAGAAACAAAGCATTGATTACTCGAAATAGGCCCAACATTTACTAGAGAGATGCCAGAATAATGCATTGAGAATCATCTGTGGAGCTGTCAAAACCACCCCAGTGGCAGCTATGCAATTTTATACACGTAATCAGTCCACTGAGAGAGAAATGAAACTACGCAACAATTACATACACAGGGCTACAAGGATTGCCACACAAATCATAGGCAATCAGGAACCAATGAGCTTAAAAACCAAGATCATATCTCTCACATACTGGAATATCTCAGTGACTACCATCATCTCCTCTCTCCACGAAGCCACACAACTTGCCATCCAGTCCAGTGGAGTCCTTCAATCAACTCAGATCTGTATTGTCGGAAGATATAAATCAGGACTGGACCCAGCAGTCCATTTTGCATTATTTCCCTGCAGGCAGAAATAAAACAACGTGCAATGTGGAAACTGAACATATCTTGTGCTTTCCTGGCAGTACTGAACTGCTCAAACAATTCCACCAATTTTATCACACTGATGAATTCTAGAGTGGCTATCCATCCAGGTAATCTCTTCATACACATCTGATGGCAACAAAACCTTTAAGGACATCCAACTGATAATAGGAATGCTGAATAAAAATATCATACAAACAGTGGATTCCCTCATACATTGGAGTTTTTGGGAATGAAGCAGAGGAGGATCTGTCAAAAAGGGGAACTGCCCTCCATTAACCCAAAAAATCCTTACTATTAATATAGTGAAATTCATCAACAAGAAAGTAATGAAGGTGCAGGGTGCAGAAATAATTAAAAGTGGTATTGGCAACACAATCAAAAGATTGTGTTCTTCTTTGTGTTCTTCCTATTATATGGATGATAGGAAGAAAATAAGGATAAACCCAGAAGGCTGGTAGCAAATGAAGGCCTTGGTGTTCATTGTAGAATGAAGATATACAGTACGAAGCATGCATCCTCTGTCATGAAGCCAATTCAAGAATGGAAAGGGAACACATTCTTTACTAACAAAAACTGGACAAAAACCTCAGAATACAGAAAAACATCAACCAACTACATTGTAGTTGTCCATCAGCTGTCAGGCTTATGCCAGACAGCTGATGGACATAAGTCTGGACTAGTCATAGGAGACAGCAACAACAGATTGTTAGGAACAGTTACAAAGAACAGTACAGAGAATCGGTTACAGAGTTACTGTTAAAGAAGTCTAATAAGACAGGAAGGTTTTGCATGAAAAATATTATGTAAAGTATCATTTAAAAAACTGCTAATAAATAAAAAAAACAAGTAGGTAAACAAAATTAATCTTTTTTTTGACATTGGGAAAGAAAATGATGTTGCATTACCGATATTGAAATCAAAACAGGGTGGGGAAGCAGCTATTTTAGATCTTCACAGCCTTGTTGCAAATTTTAATTAATGTTTCCTCCCTAGCTTCTGAAATAAATCGAAGGAAAGAAATAATTAAGTGAAAAGTTTACGAACACTGTATTTTTTTCTGTCACTACTGTTACACTAAAAGGTTTTTAAAAGATAAGAAATCTTAAATCCAATCATAATATAGGTTTTGATAATATTCTAACAGCAGTAATTAGATGACATAGTAAAATTATAGTTGGATCTATCACTTTTATTATTATTAACTGTATACTTGGACTACATGTTTTGAATAGTACTAAATTAATTAGAGCAAAAAAAAATGTATTCACCTTTGTTATAAAATACAGTAAAACAAAAGATATAATGGGAATTGTATTATTAATTTACAGCTGGATTTTGCAAAGCTACATACACAAGGTACAAGGAAAAAGTAGGTACAAAGGCATATACACTATAGTGTTGTTACTTTTGTCTTGATAGAATCATGAGAATTAGGGATCTGTCATATTAGCATAAAATAAAAGTTGCAAACAATTTGATGGAAAAATAGTTTTATTGCTATTAAAACTTTTCCATAATATAAGAATTTCAATGTATTTGAAGAAACTGTAAATTATGCACAAAAGACGTTTGCCCAGTTCACCTGGTAGTGCAATTTCAACATTACAACTTCTGACAGGTTCCATAAAATATTAAGTTTTAACTATGTAATGGAGTTTTATTTGCAGTTTAATTACTTTTTATGGTTTGTGTCAATATCAATGCCATTCACAAAAAAATTATTGTAATGAATTTCAGAAAATGGGTAATTTTTTACAATGTATTGTATTAAATACATTAAGTTTCATAATTCCAATTAACAATAATCACAAAAAAGACTTGTGTAGAAAAGTAGTTTCTGTTAGTTTTGTTAAGAAAACAAGGTATAGATATGTTGTGTACAATGTGAAGTTTTGACTGATCGATGAGAATATGGGTCTATCCATGATCTATTTACTTACGTACATGAGGTTGATAAAAAAAAAATGCACAGAATTTTAGTTTTTCCTCAAAAAATGTTTATTCATTAATATTGATTGGTTACTTCAAAGTATTCCCCTTCAGATAGAATGCATTTGTGTCAGTGCTTTTTTCCAATCTTCAAAGAACTTCTGGAATGTAATTTTTGGTGTTTAGCTCCTTCAGAAATTTTGGAATATATTCTGCTGCCACATGTTTCATGCTCAAAACATCTGAAGAAACAGTGCTTGGAATGAGCCAAATGATATGCCAACATTATCAGGAACCTCACTGATAAAAGATTCAGTGACTGTACATAATCATTTTCTTCACTTTTTCAAGTTGTCATCAGTTGATATACTGGGACATCCAGAGTGCTTATCATCTTCAACATCTTCAACATTCTTCTCTTGGAAATGTTTGTACTTGTAAATGCTTGTTTTATTCATAGAAGAATTACCAAAAGCAACCTTCAACATTTTCAATGCAAAATTGCATTCTTTAAAGCAAAATTTAACGAAAATTCTTTGTTCTATTTTTCCAGAAGTTAAAAGTCGCTGACCATAACAAAACAAATGTAACCTTTTGACAGCCAAATAAACTAAGCACCCAACATGAATACAAATGCAAATATACATTACGAACAAGTGTACCAACACAACAAAAAAATACTGTGGCTATTGGACTTATACAAAAAAAGCTGCTAAATGGCTGGAAACATTAGAATTTTTGGATGATATGTGCATGGTGTATGAATGTTCTGATTTGTGATATACACTGTGTCTATTTGACAGGGTATGCACTTCTATATGTAATTCGGATCAGTCCATGTTAAGACATGGACAGAGTTGGTTGTGCATTTTGTCATACATTAAACAGTGTAATACTCAGTACCATGTGTTAGTGTCACATTCAATAAATTAATATCACAAGAATTGAAAATCTAACAGCTACTTGGTCCAATGCATAATTCATCAAACAGTTGCATTACATTAATTTAGTTAGATTTGACATTAAAAGTGAATTTTATATCATTTTTACTCCTGACCTCACGTACAAAAGTATAGAATATTTTTTTTCAATTAATTTTTTATTCATACAGATATTTAATCTATTCACTATTATTACCTAATTTATTATTTAAATACTAGCTTAACAAGAATAAATACAAATTTACATAATTAAAATTATATTTTTCATCAAAATTAGATTCCAAAAAACACCATTTAGCTAAATGTTATAATTTACTACGTTTAAATAAATCACAGATCTTGAGTTGATAATATAAACTGAAATAAAAAATTGAAAATGTATAGTTGGTCTAAGGGAATTCTGCATTAGATTATAAATAATCTACATTCAATTCCACTACTTCCACCGCATTAGCACAAGGAAAATTCATTGCCAGAAATGCTTGATCACTATTATTTACGTAATGCTTGTATAAAACATAAGTTTTATGCAATCTTAGCAGCTTTCTTCATTCCTACATACATCTGTCAAAAACTAGATTACAATAGTAAATAAGTGTTTGTGGTTAGTGACTGGCTAATCACATTGATTTACATAACTGAAACGATTGACAGTACAATTCTGAATTGGTAAAATGAACTAAAAACTCAATCAAATCCTAAAAGAAAAATCATAGGAAACATGAATAAAAGTTAAAACCACAGTAGCAGAAACAACTAAAATCAGATCTTAAGTAAAAAAAGGGAAGTGAAGTACTAGCATGACAGAAAATGTGCATATTTTCAATTAAATACTTCTCGTGTTAATGTTTATAACGATTTTATAAACACAGAATTCAATTAATTTTGAAAGTCAATAAACACAATTTTACGATTTTTTTTCTTAAATTCGATACTCACAAGAAGGAAAGGAAGAGAATGCTGGAATAATATAGTAATTATTAAACATTTTAATTAACTGTTACCTGTAATAACTGTCCACCATGCTCGGCTAGTAACTGTGCCAACTGTGTCTGAGCAGTAGCAGCTATACTAGGGGTTACCTGAAAATTAAAAAAAAATAAATAAAAAACACATTAAGTTATTGTTCTCAAACATATTAATTCTTACACTTCTTAAACCCCTACAGAACCGACCAATGAAATACAGTGGGATTAAAACTAGTGAAAAAGAGAACTGATGATACTTTATAAGCTTGGAATTGCTGGGCTTTTTTTTGCAACTGGGTAAAATAATTATCTTTTTTGAATTTTTCTTTAACTTTCTTTACCTGTGACTTCTGTAGTGAGAAAAGTAGATTCTCACCTTTTATATTAAATGAAGCCGAGATTCTTTCTGAAGATTTATTTCCTGATGACGACATAGTCCAAGATTAGCCCAGTTTTGTAAGGAAATATAATGGATGTAATGTTTCATTATTCTATTATTGATCAAAATATAACTTGCACGTTAATTTTCAGATCCTTTGGACAAATTACAATATTTCAGTTCACAACCTTCAAACAACAGAACATCATTTGTAAGTGAAATAAGTTATTAGTAATAGTTTCTTATATCACTATAAAAATGATGTTCATACAAATTAAATTATAAAATGAAGAACCTTATTGCTAGAAATGGATCAAGAAAAATACTATCAATAGATGAAAATCATGATGAAGCCGAACGGAATAACACTGTTATTTTTTAATTATTAAAATTTATACTTCACAGGAAAGAATTAAAAAGTCAAACAAATCTGTCCTTTTTATATCTGTATTTTTATCACAACATGTAACTATTACCATATAACATAATTATTACATAACATAACTGACTATTATCTGTAATTAGATCTTTTCCATCAGAACTGTAATTTCTGTCTTTGTAAAATGAAAGTTAAACTCCTTTTTCTATGCATTTTATTAACTAAAATAGCATATATTTAACCTATCACTCCACCCAAAGATGATTGCTCAGTCATGTATAAACATTACAAATGCTATCTTATAATCTTCATGCTTTCTCATCCAGTTTTCTAGATCTTTAACGAGAAATATTTAAAACAAACAGGTGTAATGAATGCTTTCGTGTTAACACTTTTCTGTAAAATATTTTGTTAACTTTTTACTGCAACAAGATTTTTTTTGCCAATAATTTTATTATATATAAACATATATTTCAAGACCAGAAGTAAGTTCTTCATGTTTGTTATATATTTATCTGAACCTCTGCTTAATAATGTCCTATATTACAAATTTTTTAGTAAATAAAATTTTCTGGAATTTCTTCCTGAAAATCAGGTGCCTGTTTGTGCAATAATTTAATCGATGAATCTTTATTTCTATTTAATGGATTTGTTTTACAGACAACATATAAAAAAACTGTTGTCAAAGTTGTTAAAAATTAATACTGAAGTTTGTTAATCTATGGAAGTCAGTAAAATGCAGTATGACAAATTATCACCATTGCTAATTATGTAGTTCAACCAATTTTTTCACTTATAATATTGAAGAGATCTTCTCACTGAAAGTTGGAGAATGTTAAACAATAAATCCAGTATTCCAGCAAAGGCCTGATATGTATCTCAAAGATTAAAGAGAAGTTGACAAAATAATGATTGAAGATTATTCTGATGACCTAGAAATTGTGAATGAGATAATAGACCTGAAAAACAAAAGATGAAATGTAAGTAATGAAAAAAGGAGAGCTTGATGACAGACAATAACTTATGAAAAAATTCTAAAATAATTTAGTATCATCAGAAATGGACTAAGCACGTTTTAAAATGTGCAAATAAAATTTTTTTTAATATAAGTATACTAGAAATTATTTTTTAAAACATGATAAATATCAGAAAAAACCCACAGAAAATTATGTAATTCTTTTCCAAGTGAGTGTAGCAGATTTTTAAATAGCTTACATACTGTAAAAGAGCCTTTCTTTTTCTTCTGGTGTAAGTGCATTCATTTATAATAATTTAAGAAATTTTTTTAACACTGTAAAAACAATGATTGTGCTTGTTTTTGTTAGTTTTTGAACTTTTAATATCACAAAACTGCAAAAAAAACCTTTACTATGCTAGGGAAAACCTTCAAAAGTTTGAGAAAATAAAAATTAATTATTTCGTATGACGCTTCTGTCATTACTGTATATTTTTAATATTTTTTTTTGTAACAAAGTTTCTACAGAAAAAATATTTTTCAGGTGTACTTACAATTTGCTGTGTGGGAAGTTTGAATGATATTTTAAATCCATAAAAATTATTACTACCATGTTAGAGGTGTATTTGAACATATTATGAGATGGAAGAAATGAGAACTCTTACTGGGAATCCAACCCAAGTTTGGCCGTGCAGTTTTTTTATGTTTGAATAAATAATTCTATGTTGATCAGATTGAAAAGTCATACCTTCTGCATATCTACTGCTAAACTATATACTGTATGAAAATCAGAAGCTGAAGTACTATAATGTAATACTTCAGCAAAGCTGTTTAGAGTAAGGTGGGTAGGGCAAGCAGAGCCACTAGTTAAACGACAGGTTCACCTGACTAATAAATTCAAAATAAAATTATAATTAATAGTACTAATTATAAAATACCAACTGTTTGCACAAACCATCATTCTTTCAATCAATTTTTCATCATTCTCAGTAAGTCCACATGATGAAAAAGATATGGTTCTCAGTCATCACACGAGACTTTTCTGCGAAGGGTGGCAGACAAAATAAATTACTAATATATGAATTTGTCATTCAGACTCTCCTTTTTTTAATTCCTCCACTTATTTATATACTCTTGATTTAATTATCTCACTAGACCTTCACTCTATAGAATACATCTTATTCCCATTCAATTACCAGTTAATCCACTCCTCTTTTAATAAATACTGAACTTAACACACCAATTTCCATCCATTTAACTTTAATAGTGACAGATGAATTTACTGGAAATTAATTATTAAGTTTTAAAAATAAAGATGGTGCAATAGGAACAAGTCCTACAGTTATTCTTTGTCTAATGTAATAATCATTCCAATGACCACAGTTCTGAATATTTGAATATTCAACTATTTGGTCATTTCTTAACTTTACCTGATCAAGTAAGCAGCATTCATTTTTAAAAAAAAAGTATGCTAGCCTGTTTTCTTCTTTTGTATTACTATGTAGTTTAGCGTTCAAATTTCTTTTTTTGTAATACATCTCTAATCAGGAGATGTAAAAAATTCTACAAAGAAATACTTTCATAATAATTTATCATATACTTGTGTAATACTTTTTTTATATTTATTTTTAATTATGTAACTGTATTTCACTCATTGTACTATTCTTTTATACTTCTGTATTTTTATTTTTGATTATAATTCTTTAAGTTTTAAAGTTAATAAGATGTTCACAATTATTTAACAAATTTACTATTACTATTAATAAAAATATTTTATAGTTATTAAAATTTAAAAAAAGAGAAAAAATCCACAATTTCAGTTCAAGAAGGATATTCTTCACGATAGGTTGTTTAGGAAACCACATTTAAATTGTAATACCAAATATCATATGGTTTGGTTTTTAGCTTCCTATATAAAAAAAAACAACACTTATACCATTTTATACGCATAAACTTACCTGTGGAGCATTCTGATGCACAACCATTCTACCATCCTCACCAAGAGATAATCTCAAGCCAGCACCTCCTCCACACTAGAAGAAAAAAACAAGAGCATTAACGTTTACCGATAATATATCATAAAAGGAATATATATATATATATATATAATTATATTTATTTGATCAACCTAAGTACAGAACAAAAAATAAAGTAGGATGACACTTACCTTATTTTATTATATATGCAAAAACGTTTTCGCGAATTTATCATCAGTTGCAATACATTTTTTTTGTTCATATTAAATTATATATTACACATAAATAAAATTTTTTATTTGTAAAAAGTACTAACATAGTTACGCTATTTCTCTACATAGTCGCCACTCTGACTTAAGACATTTGTCGTAGCGTGGTACCAACTTTCCAATACCCACATCATAGAAAGGAGCTGCCTGTGTTTTCAGCCATGTTTCTATGCTGATCTGCAGCTCAATGTCTGTGCCAAAATGTTGTCCTCCTGGCCAGCGTTTCATGTAAGCAAAGAGGTGAAAATCGGATGGAGCCAAGTCCGGGCTGTATGGTGGGTGATCAAACACTTCCCAATGAAAACGCTGCAGGAGCTTCTTTGTTACAGCTGCAGTGTGCGGCTGAGCATTGTCATAGAGAAAGACAATGTTTGATGACAACATTCCTCTCCGCTTATTCTGAATTGCCCTTCATAGACACTGAAGAGTCACGCAGTATGAGGCTGCAGTGATGGTCGTGCCACATTCCATGAATTCCACCAAGAGAAATCCATTCTGTTCCCAGAACACAGTAGCCATACACTTTCTGTTAGAGAAGGTTCGCTTGAACTTCTTTGGTTTACTGGGAGAATGAGAATGCATCCACTGTTTGGATTGTTCTTTTGTTTCTGCAGTTTCAAAATGGACCCATGTCTCGTCCCCTGTGACAATTTCAAAAAATCTTCTCCTTCATTGTGGTAGCGCTAGAGAAACGTAAGGGAGACGTTCATTCTCATTGTTTTGTGATGGTCGGACAGCATCTTGGGAAACCATCTAGCACACAGTTTGCGGTACTAAAGTCTCTCACTCACAATGGTGTAGAGAGCTGACCTTGAAATTTCAGGAAACGAATCACTCAATAAAGAAATTGTGAACCGATGATTTTCTCAAATTGCCTCATCCACTCGCTCAACGAGATCATCGGTTGACACTCGCTTCCTTCCCTGACCGCCTGCATCATGAACAACTGCATATCCTGCTTTAAAGTTCCTGCACCATTGTCGCACTTTGCTGTCACCCATTGAAGTTTCACTGTACACATTTGGCTTTAAATTTATAACGCATGTAAACATGCGTGACTTATTCGTCGATGAATTTCAGCTACATTACACCCTTCAGCCTGAAGAAATCGAATTACCGCACGCACTTCACACTTGGTGGGAGATGCTATTGTTGTAGACATGTTTACGTGCTAGCTGCGTGTTCAGAACTAAATGAAGTGACACGGCGTGATTGAAGGCCATACTAGAGACGCTGCGCAACACATATGCGCAAAGGTTCATCCGATTTTTGCGAGGGTTTTTATTTCGCAACTGATCGGACCTTGAAAAAAATAACCCTCATATTATAAAATAAGAAAATATCTTTTTTTACTTTTTTATTAAAAACAATAAAAACTAAGTTAAAATTTCCATTATTAGACTTTTTAAATATGAGTTACAGAAATCAGTGATTCAAAGTTAAAAATTGGAATTACAATTAAACATTATTCTTTATATATAATATTATATTTAAAAATTAAAATTCATAATTAAACATTAAAAGTTAAAAATTACATATATAGAAATATGACGTCAATTGATAAAAATTAAAATAAAGATGAACTAAAAAAATAAATATTTTAAATAGAATATATACATGTGGTCTAGCCATCCAATGTTACATTACTGTTCAGACTTGAAATAGAATTACCCATTAACAATGTCTGAAGAAGAGCTGCCATCTACTGCAGCTTTTAAAATCGTGTCATCCTCATACTCTACTCTATTTGAAGGTTGATCAAATTAAATCTACTTTAATATTTGTTATAAAATTTTTCTAAAATGTCTAAACACCTATTATTTGTATTGTCAATTTTTTGTGTGTTATTTATACATATATATTTATATATACATATTTAATATATATACAATAATACATATTTAATAGAAATAAATAACACAAAAAATTGACAATGTATATTTAAAATATGTATATACTGATAACATTGTTGAAGATGTAACAAAGGTTTATGATAAGAATAGATGTAAGCCTGCATACTGGACAAATAACCATATAATAAAACATTTAAAAAACAATAAACATACTGATTCACATGGTTTGTACAATTTGAGTGGAATTTATTAAATAAAGTATAATATATTGTAACCGTATTTATATAGGAAAAAAAACTAGATCTTTCAAAACTAGATTCTATGAATATTTTAGATATTATAAAAATGGAAAACTGGGTTTCTCTAATGTTTATGATCATCTTATTAATAATATACATTCAATATCTGCTATTGAAACAAAGATGGAAATACTGGAAATTAAAAAATGTAGTATAAATACAAATAATAGGTGTTAAGACATTTTACAAAAATTCTATAATAAATATAAAAGCAGGTTTAATTTGATCAACCTTCAAACAGAGTATGAGGATGACACGATTTTAAAAGCTGCAGTAGCTGGCAGCACTTCTTCAGACATAGTTTATGCATAATTCTATCTCAAGTAAAGTAAAAAAATCTTTTATTATTTTATAATATTTATGTGTAATATGTAATTTGATGTGAACTTTCTGACAAAAAAAAAATGTATTGCAACTGATGACGTGAGAAATTCGCAAAAAAATTGTTGGATATATGATAAAATAAGGTAAGTGTCATCCTACTTTATTTATTGTTCAGTATTAGGTTGATCAAATAAATATAATTTTGTATATTATCACACCGGAATATGATTCTTAAAAGAACAGATTTTAGAAATATATATATATATCTCTTAAAAATATTAATTTCAGTAAAATTATATATATATATATATATATATAAAATTAAAAATTAATTTTAATATTTAAAGTAAATAAAAATGGGTCTGTCATGTTTGACTAAACACTGAAGTTTGACTGATTATTCTGCTACTAATATAACCTATTATTATTTGATATGCAAATTGCTGTTCAGTAAAATGAGTAAATTTTGAATCATACATTAATAATTTCTCTGAACCGATTAATTGCTATTTCCATATTTTAATTGTTAATTAATATAAATGATACTAATACATTAACTAATACAGGATTTTATATCTGATATTAATCTGTCATTTCAAAAAGCTTTTTATATAAATTGGTTAAGTTTATATTAATCTTCCTATTTTGCCGAGTGTGATTTTTGTTAATAATTATTAACTGCAACATAGTAGACTACATCCAATAAAATTAATACATACATAAGCTACATACACATACAATATGTATCTGGAAATGTTTAAAATTTATAATAAAATAATAATTTCATTCAGAGATTCTGACTTCCAAGTCCTGGTCAGAGATGAAGACTTCACACGCAAAGAAATTTGTTACCATCTATCATAACTACTGTTATTGGATGTCAACCTATTATTACACAAGAGGATCATTCAAAATTAGAGATGAACAGAAGCAGTGGATTAACTATTCCATAGAATAAACTCAAACCTGAAAATTCAATTTGGCAACCCTGACGTACAAAATATCAGCTGTTTGAAAAGGATTTCCATTGTTATAACCTCTTTTGACATTTTTAAAAATGTTGGCTCTACTTTTAACATGTACCGTGGAAGAACAGTGTGCTGTAATAAAATTTTCATTTTTTGAAGATGTAGAATCGCTCATTTGTGATTATTAAAGGACAATGGTAAAATAGTATTAACCGTGCAAATTTGCATAAGTGGATTAAACAGTTTAGATCTGGCAAATCACTGATTTTAATCATAGCAGTAGATCATTAAGTTTTGTCTAACAGTTTGTAACATCGCATTAATGATGATCTTATTCGCAAGAATGCAAAAAATTTGGGGATTGCTGAAACTTTTAGTGCGAATTTTATCATTGTCCATAACATTGACAAGCTGAGTTACCGCAAATGTAATTACGAAATAGTGGATTAAAAATTACAGACACTTGAATTTACATTTCTACAGAAGTTAAACAATGGTTTTTTAGCAGACGGTAATGTTTGTTTTAGATCACATAACTTGTGATGAAACTTGAATTCATCATTTCGAGTTTGAATCCAGACTTCAGTGTATGGAATGGAAACACTTTAGATTGTATGCTAGGTAAAAATTCAAAACCTATGAATCAATGTCATGGAACAGCATTCTGACAAATCCGAATGGCAGATTGCTGTACGAAAGGGCGAGAGCCCGCCGCTTGGTCGTCGTAGGCCCTGAGGTGCCCACGTTCATGCATCGCTCAGGCAGATCTAGGCCTGACGTGCTGGATATCGCAGTCATGAAGGGGGGTACCCTCCCATTCATGATTGAAACGATAGAAGACCTCAGCTCGGACCATTCCCCTGTCCTGTTGGAACTAGGTCAGGCAGGGGGTGGCCGAGATCCCCCGCCTATACCCCGAAGGTCAGTCAACTGGAAAAGGTTCTACGAGACCCTCCAGCGGGAGTACAGGCCGGTAAATCCTGAGCTCCTGAACACCCCGGAGGACGACACTGTCGGGCACGTCACGTCGTCAATGACCGAGACCCTGGCAGGCAGCTCATCGGCCAAAACTCGAGCAGTTGTTCGAAACGACCTCCCTCCTCATATCTCCGAAGCCATAACGGAGAAACGACGACTGAGGAGGAGATATCGAATCACCCTGTCCCCCGCTGATAAGCGGGCCTTTTATAATCAAACGGACAGGGTAAAACAACTGCTGACAAGCCATCGAGAGGATTCGTGGAACGAATACCTCGCCTCGGTCTCTGACGACATCTCCTCGGTGTTCAGGTTGAACAGGAGACTGCGAGAAGGGAAGAAGCCTCGCCATCCGGTTGTGGGGCAGCGAGGTTTTCTTGCATACTCGGAGGCGGAGAGGGCCGAGGTATTCGCCGATACCTTGGAGGAGCAGTTCACTCCAAACCCCCCTCCCTCCCCGAACGACGAGCACACAACCGAGGTGGAATCCTTTCTTGTAGATTATTTCTCACAGGTGGAGGACGCCCCTCTAGAGATTGACCAAGTCACTGAAGCGGAAGTTTCCGCAGCCATTAAGGCCACAAGCCCCGACAAGGCCCCGGGTGTCGACGGGATCAGCGCCCGTGCATTCCGGAACATACCGGCCTCCGTGATTACAGCAATTTCGGTGATATTCACGTCCATTTTGTACGTTGGATATTTCCCGAATTGTTGGAAAACGGCCAAAGTCGTATGTTTACCCAAACCGGGGAAAAGTTTACTTTTCCCACGGAATTATAGGCCAATCTCCCTGTTACCGGTATTGTCTAAGTTGTTCGAGAGGATTTTTCTCGAAAAACTGAGGCGATACATGGAGGGAGAAGTGCGGCCCGAGCAATTTGGGTTCAGGGAGGGTCACTCAACCACCCTCCAACTGGTAAAAATAATAGACGACCTTGTCGGAGGCCTGAACAGGAAACGGGTGACTGCAGCCGTTTTTCTGGATGTGGCCAAGGCCTTTGACAAAGTTTGGCATAGCGGGCTGCTTTATAAGCTAGCGCGATCGGCGATCCCCTACCGCTATGTCAGACTGATGCGGTCATATCTGCTAGACCGACATTTTGTCGTGCGCGTAGGGGAAACGATTTCCTCCACCAGAGAAATAGCCGCTGGGGTTCCCCAAGGAGCAGTACTTTCCCCGTTCTTGTACACTTTGTACGTGAACGATATGCCGCTGTCGGAAGGGGTCAAAACGGCCCTTTACGCAGACGACACGGCATATTTCTACGAATCCGCAAATGTGGATTACGCGGTCCGGAGGCTCCAAAGGCAGCTGGACTTAGTGGAACCGTGGCTCGACATGTGGAGAATCAGGGTCAACGGTGAAAAATCGGTGGCCGTGATGTTCACATGCAAGACACGAAAACCGACCAGAGAGCTGGAAATCTCAGGGGAGAAAATCCCTTTTGAGAAAACAGTTAAGTACCTGGGGGTGGTGTTGGACAGGCGGCTTACCTTCGGCGAACATGTAAATTATGCGACCCGGAGGGCTAAGGCCGCCAGAGCCTCACTATACCCAGTGCTGAACAGTGCCAGCCCATACCCACTGGCAACTAAGCTTCTCATTTTTCGGCTGTACGTACTGCCGATTCTAACATATGCTTACCCGGCATGGGGGGCAATGTTGAGCTCCTCGCTTCAAAAGAAGATCGAGGCCGTCCAAAACATCGCGTTGCGGACGATCTTTGGAGCTCCGTGGTTCGTCAGGAACGCCACTCTCCGATCTGATGCGAGATTTCAATCCGTGTCCGAGGTGGTGGTGGCGCAGGCGCGCAGACTGTTCGGGAGAGCGGCTGTGTCCGAACACAGTCATCTTCGGGACATCTGCAGAGAGGACCCAACTCCGACAGTTGTAAGGAAGCGGCCTCACGCCGTACTGGACGAACCACCGATGGTGCGGTGCGGTAGCCGAAAATCGACAAACCAGGCTTAGGGGCCTCCATATCGCATGAGCCATAAACGGAATAGTGCGTCAGACGCGTTTCCGGGGTCGCGAGTTATATAGTTTGAAGACTTCAAATACGGTAAGTCGCGCACAAAACAAAAACGCGGTCTAAAAAAAATTTTTTTTTTCTTTTTTTTTTTTCTCGCGTGTGTTTTGTTCTGTTTCTCTTGTTTCAGAAACGGGAGAAACGTGGATGTGGAACGACGCGTCGTGCCGTCTCATCCTGCCAGTCGAAAGGAAAGTAAAAATTAATTTTTTTTTTTTTTTTTTTTTTCTCGTGTGTGTGTTCTGCTTCTTTTGTTGCAGATGCCAACAGCCACCACAAAAACAAATGGTTTCTTCACTGCGGCCACGCGGTCCCCCCAACCCCTTCTCAGACACACGCGTGTCTGAAGGTTAATAATTACGTGGAGAGAATAATTACTGTTTACTTCTTTCCAGAAAATCGCCGCCCCAAAACCGCGATCGCGAATAGGTATCACCATCTGTAAGTTAAACTTACAGTAAGATAAAATAACCCAGCAATTGCGACTCCTCCGGAAAAGGGGACACATTGCTCCCTCCTTATAGCTAGTGCCCCGTTGTGGCGTATTCCTGCTAGCCTATTAAAGAGTTAGCACCGAAAGGACTTCAGTGGACGGTCTGAAGGGGAATTACGTCGGGAGGACAGGCTTTATAAGCCTAGCCTTCCGCGGTCGGCCCATGAAATGGGTTCGATAACGCTGGTTTAACAACGGATTGGAATGCAATTAAATCTGTCTTAAATTCACTAAAATAATAATAGACAAAACTTGAAAAATTAGATCCGAGATTAAAAAATAACCCTTTTAAAAACAAGCCCGATTAGAAAGATCCAGCAGCAAGGGACTCTGTCCAGGTTCTGCGATAAAGTAGGGAGTAATAGACTCCTGCCAACTTTGCATTCCATTCCCCTATGAATCAACCGATAAAATGAAGTTAACAGTATTTCGGACTATAAAGGCACAATTCATTGCAATTATTTGAAAGAACTGTATATGATCAACAGTAAGTACTAGTACGAGGTGAAAGTAAATTGATAAGGAGGAAACATCCTCGGTTATCTTTCAAATGTGTAATTTTGCTGCGTGATAATGCTCGCCCCCAATACTGCTCAAAAGACACAGGAAGCTATTTTATAAGTCAGACTGGGAGGTGTTGCTGCATTCACCTTACAGTCTTGATCTCACACCATCACACTTTTTTTGTTTGGGACTCTCGTAGAGTTTTTACATGGCACCAGGTTTGGCAATAATGTGGTATAAGAAAAACTCAGATACCAATGTGAAAAATACTTTCAATTCTTTATTACTGGAATAAATGTTATGATGGAATAAGTGCTGAAATGTAAACGGGATTGAGTTGAAAAGTAGAGTTAGTTTCGTTATCATTTAATAAATAATCATTTTTCAGTAGTTATTTGTCTCTTTAATTATTGTACGGCTCTCATACATATTTTCTTTATTACATAAATTTTTAGTGTGGGATTTAAATTTACATTAATTTATTAACATGAAAAGTTAGTTAATTCTTTTGCTTAAAAATGAGAATAAATTGCACCCTCAAAAGTAAATTACCTGAGTAGGAGCTTGTAACTGTGCCACAAGATGTGACTGCTGTTTATTTGCATTCATAGGAGGGGTAGTTGCAACGCTGCGAGGTGATGTTATTTGTACAAATTGTTGAGCAGTTGCAGCCACTTGTTGCTGAGGCTGTGAAGGTTGTTGTTGTTGTTGGGCAATAACATGCTGATGTTGTTGTATCACAGGCACTGCTGCCGCCGATACAGCGACTGGAGCTATAGATGGCAAAGGAGTAACATCCTCTTCTTCAATCCCTAAGAACAAAAAATAAAATAAAATTTAATCATCATTAGAGACACAAAAGAATATTCATTTTCACAACTAGTGCTGATGATAACTTGAAAGCAATTTAAAGTGAAATTTACTAATCCAGGATCACCATCAACCAGTTTAAGTAACAGACACAAACATAATTATCTGAAATTACTTATTTTAAGAACAATTACCTTATTTATTATTTAACTGTCCTGTTTTTATGAGATTTAGATTTAGCTCATTTTGATTCAATTATAAAAAAGCAATGTTTTTTTTTTTAACATTACTGAGATGTTTTTGCAACCACTGAAATTATGAAGATAAATGAGCACAGTGCTTTGACTATACAGTTGCAATCAAGGATATTTCTGTTTCTACAGACCACATAGGCCTACCAAATTTTAAATGTTTTATTGTTACAATATAGCATTCAAAACCACTTATGTGGTTCTGAGTGTTGCTGGTACCAGTGCATCCATGTGAATTTTTTTTTTAGTTTTTTGCAATAAGTTCTGAGAAAATACAGTTAATATTTTTGGATTTATTCTTGTTGCAGTTTTAAAAATAATTCTTTATTATTCTGATAAATAATATATTTATATTTTGTAAATATCTATATGTGTCATACATTTTTTAATTCCTAGTGATGATAAGAAACTAAAACTTTAAATCTCAAAATAATCATTACTATTATTATAAATATAGCCTCTGTAAATTCTTGACAGCTAATTTTTAGGTTTCTACGTAAAATTAACATTTCCATTATCTACAAACTTGATATTGCAAGTTTGCAAATAATGCAAACTTGCAAATACTTAAGTTTGTGAAATTGCACATTTTTCAAAGTGCAATTTCAATATTTCATAACTTTGTTAAAAAATATTGTTTAAGTATATAAATATATATTTACTTAGGATAACAAGCAGATAAATGCTATAGTTAATAAGTGAGCTTCAACCATATTTTTACCAATTCCATAATGTGACAGTTACAAATTAAATACAAAATATTTATTAAATAGTGTGTGTTGTGTATTACAATCAAAAACTTTTTGGGTCATCAACTTTTGCATGACTTTAGAATTACAACTGTACAAAACAGAAGCAAGAATCAAATAATTAAAATCATACTTGCATATAAAAATATCATTAAAATATAATTGATTTAACAGAAAGTAATTCTATATAAATTGTATTATTATTCATTTCTTAAACACATTGCTATCATCATCCAATTATTTATTTAAAGATAAAAAATAACTCATCCGCTACCGAACTCCATTTGAAAGGGGCATACTGTCTGATAAAGTTGGCAACATTGATAACTAAAATTGCACTACTCACATCTAACAAAAGTTAATTTTTTAACATTCTGTCAAAGTATAAGATGTACTTGTGGAAGTCGGGTCAACTGCTGCCCTGGTACTTCCACAGAATCATGCTTACATTTTCCAATAGCCAGTACAGTGGCAATTTTTTTTATCGGGCTCAGTAGGGTGGGAACCCTTTTTTTGTACTTGTACTTGTTTAGACTCAGGGATTTTACAGTCATACTAGTACCCAAGGTATCTATCTGGTAAAACCAAGAATTCTATTCCTTGCAAACTCTAATCTCACCTAATCTTAAAAAATGTAGTCAAATTAAAAAATTTAAATGACATGTCTCCTCATTTTAGTCTACAGCAGCTTTCAATATTGCAAGTTAATAGTGAAGGACAAGGTGATTAGACGAACAGCTATCAATCTGAGAGTGGTATGACTAATGGTGAACAAAAGCAAGTCAGATCTGACAATGTGCCCTCAAAATCAACTATGCAAGTTCACAACATATGCACCATTAAATTAAATAAACTTTTTTTCGATCTCAATACCGCTATGATTTTTGATTACTATTTGTTGAATAATTATCTTTACCTGAGATTTTAATAAGATTGGCCAAATCAAGTCGCGGCTCCTCCTCTTTCTTTTTCTTCTTTTTGTTAGTTTTCTTATGAAGCGGTGATGGTGACTGTGAAGGTGGTGGAGTAGGGGTAGGTGTTGGAGTGGGTGTAGGCGTTTGTGTTGGGGTCACAGATGGTGTAGGAGTAACCGCAGGTGCAGGCACTGTCGTTGTATGATGTGTGGTCTGTGTCGGCACAGCTATTAATGTTGGCCCTGATGAGGTTTGTATTTGTTGTATCTGAAGACCTTGCAACAACCTGACCACCTAATCGATAGTAACAAAAATACAATAATTAACAACATATAATTTTGTAACAGTCATTCAACATATGAACTAAAATAACAGCAACAAAAAATTCTTATCTCCATTTCAAAGAAAAACAAACTGAACAATACTGTGTCGCATTATGACTTGTGAAAGCAACTAAATAAAATATCTCTGCATAAAAAAAATATTTAAAATTAGAAAATAATTCTAAGAAACACATCTATTACAAAGATTAACCTACATATCTCTAACTTAATAAAAGGTACTAAAGAATTAAGTTCAAAAATAACTTAAACAAAAGATTCATTATCTAAAACTTAGTATAAATATTGTTCTATTTTTAACAGTTACCTTGAAATTAGAGCTGTGATTGAGCTTGACTACCGAAAACAAGTTTTCTACTAAGATCAATTTTATAAAAATACATGCATTTTTTTCATTTTACTGCAACTAATAAGACAAATTATATAATCAAATTACTACATATTGCAAACTCAGTAACCCATTTCAATGTGAAATATTTTTACATGATACAGATAGGTTATGTAACAATATTCCTTTTAAAAACAAATGATCATAATTTAGTAGAATAAATTAATTTGCAATGTTTTTATCTAAGATGGTCACAGTGAAAATTATAGACTATAAATCTTTAATTACAAACCACACTTCATTTATTTTAATACAAATTTCTTAAAATTCACTTCTTAATACTGTAAGCCACTATAAGATACAAAACTGACTGAAAAAATTATGACAAGTTTATTTATGTTATATTAATTATTTTTTTCAGTCAATTAAAAAATTAACAGTATTGCAACAGTTTATAAGCACTGATTTGAATAGCACTCAAAATTAACCAAAATTTTGGATTTGGTTTTTCTTACTGTGAATGTTTCAACACTTACTAGTTGTCTTTTTACTGCAATTGTAAGTTGCAACATGTTTTCTTATGACAAAAGATTTACAGGTTGTTTCCTGATCGGTTCATTATAGAAATGAGATTAACAAAACAGGGGTTATTACTGAGTACGAAAGATAGGATCAAAAACTCTGTAGAACAGCATTTCTCAACCTTTCAGTATTTGCGACCCAATTTTCAATCATAATTTTCACCGCGCCTCTCCCTCTCATACAATAATAATATATAAGAGTATTTTGACACTAAAGCTACACTATGACCTTAATTACAAACCTTACAAATTACCAAGAATAAGTAAAATTATTGATATTTGGCAACAATCCGCTGCATTAACAAAACTAGAATCGATGTCTCTCTATTGCTCTCTGCTTTACATCCACCATATCAGACACTCTTGTGGCTTTGCCAGAAGTTCCGATTTGTCTCGAACATCTGCGTGGCCATCTGTGCAAACATGTATAAATGCTGCAACTCATTCAATTCCATCCAGTCTCAGTTGAGTCGATCCTTCTATCATTATCGAATCTATCGTGAATGCATATGTTGTAATCTGTGTGTTAATTGCAATTCACAGTATTAAATATTCATGACAGTAGATTTAAACAGAATCATGGATAAATTTTTTAAGTGGGCGTAAGCGAGCATTAGATGATAGTGAAGGATCAACAAGTGCACAGATGAGCATGGTTCCGAAAATAAAATCAAGAAGATATTCTCAAGAATGCTTAAATTTTGGGTTTATTAGTACTGAAGTAAATGAAGAAGAAAGACCCCTGTGTGTTATTTGCTCAAAAATTTTGCCAGCAGACAGCATGAAACCTAATAAACTTAAATGACATTTGGAAACTCTTCATAGTGAGTACATTAACAAACCCTGAGAATTCTTCAAATTAAAATTAAAATCATATGAAAAGGCAAACATTATTTTTAAAAAAAACTTTGTGAATGAAAAAGCTTTACTTGATTCTTATAAAGTTTTATATAAAATAGCCAGATGTAAAACGTCCACACCATTGGTGAAGAGCTGATTTTGCCAGCTGCAATTCAGATTGTAGAAACTGTGTTTGGAGATAATTTTGCTAAACAATTGCAGTCCATACTTCTATCAAATGATACTGTTGCCCGTCGAGTTGGTGATATAGCTGAAGATGTATAGCATCAGCTTTTCGGGAAGTTGTGTGACAAATTGTTTTCAATTCTGCTTTATGAGGCAACAGATAGCAATAAAGATGCGCATTTCATTGCCTACATTCGATTTTGTGATTGTATGTCAGCAGTAGAAAAACTACTTTTCTGCAAACCAATAGAACTCAAAGCAACAGCACTAGCTTTATTTACTATCTTAAATGATTTCATAAACGAGGCAAACATAGAGTGGAAAAATTGCATTGGAATATGGTGCTCGTTCAATGTCTGGAAGATTCCAAAGTACACAAGCACTTGTGAAATAAAAATCTCCACAGTGTGTCTGGACACATTGCATGATCCACAGAGAAGCTCTGGCTTCCAAAGAAATGAGTTCTGGTCTGAATATTGTGCTAACAACGGTTGTAACCATAGTAAATTATATAAAAATGAGATCCCTAAAATCAAGAACCTTTTCTGCATTTTGTAAAGACATGGGTACAGTACATTCAGCGTTACTATTTTATTGTGGAGCAAGATGGTTATCACCTGAGAAATGTTTACAATGTGTTTTATGAATTAATAGATGAAATCGCCATTTTTCTAGAAGAGGAAAACTGACCAGAAGCCAAGAAGTTTCGAGATGGTTTATTTGTGATGGAATTGAGCTACTTGGTCAACATATTCGAGAAATTAAATACCTTGAATCTTCAACTCCAAGGAGCAAATACATATATGTTGGATACGAGTGAGAAAGTTAATGCTTTTTGTAAAACCTGGAATTGTGAAGCAAAAATTTAAAGCAAAAACCTACAAATGTGGATGAATGTATTAAAACTTACAATGGCTGAACAACAACATGTGAAAAATATTTTTGTAACCACTGAAAATCATTCAGCCATACTGGCAAAGAATTTTAAAAAGTATTTTCTTGCTGATGACAACTTGGTAGCAAGTTACGAGTGGGTTAGGGATCCATTTCAAAGTACTCCTGAAGAGCTCTCAACTGCCAAAGAAGAAATCTTCATGGAAGTGGCAAAATCAAAAGACAATTTAGTAGTAAATCACTCTGAATTTTGTGCAGGGGTTGGATGATGAGTTTTCTGCACTGAAAACAAGAGCATTTCCTATACTATTATCATTTTCAACATCCTACCTTTGTGAAACCAGATTTTCTGCAGTGGTTGCTTTGAAGACAAAATATAGATTTCAGTAAATATAGAAAAAGAACAAGAGAGTCTATTTCTAATATTAAACCTTCCTTCAAAAAACTTTGCTGTGCAAGACAAGCCCAAAGGAATCACTAATAATTATTATACTTGTTTTTAATTTAGTGTTTCTCAGCCTGTGGGGGACCCCACAGGTTTCCCACATGATGAGAAATTAAGTTATGTTACAAGGAAAATGATGATTACAAGGTAATAAAAATCAGATTAAAAAAAAGATAAGGGGCTTTAAAGAATTTTATAGAGAAGTTAAAGACAGGAAAGAATGACATCAGTAACATTCAGTGATTAGATATAAGACGGAAAGTCTGCAGAAGAAATATCTTTAAGAAAATAATGCTAAAGAACAATAGAATACAAAAGAAGAAAAAAATGATGTAGAAAGAAAAACCTAGTAACCTGATTATTTAAAATATTATTCCATTTATAAAAATAAATTATACTCAATCACAATAATGGTGGTGAGGTTTTTTTATAAGCATTACAGCTAAGATAATAAAACAAATTACGTAGCTCTGACTAATATGTAATTACTGTCACATGAGATGCAGTAATAATGACAATTTTTTTGTAATTTCAATTCTAGAAATCTTTACAGACAGCAAGACTTAGAATATGACAAACTAACACTAAACTTAATTTAAAGAAGATTCAAAGCAGAAATGAAATTAATCATTTTCATCACAATTTAAGTAGTAGATAGTCTCACTAAACAGACAAATAACTTCACTGGTGAGCAAAACAATTATGATTTCATACAATGTCTCTCTTAAAACAGAAGAATGCTTCCCACAACAAGCATATAAGTTACCCAAAAATACATAAATGAATGTACAATTAGAATAAATGCATGCAAAATTAGAATATGCAATTAGAATTAACTATCTCAATTGAACTATTATATACTTTGAGAATGTTACATTACCTATTAGATCAATTACCCAGTAGTCTTCTGTATAAAGTCTTATTACCCAAGAGGCAATCCAATATTTTTCATACGAAAATTGTTTAAAATTTTATTTGCTTTAATTTCTGTGTCCTGAAATCTTTGACTAAAATGCTTTCTTGGCAAGAAAATTACAAAATAAAAAACTTTTCTGCATTAGGGGGAATCAGTCTCATTTTGAGAAAAATGCTTTCAAATAAAGTTATTTCTAACATTAGTTCAAGCAATTCACAGCTGAATGTTACAAAAACACATTAAATTTTGTTTAAAATAGAGATATAATAAACATATTCTCTGCAATTTATAAGTAAAACTTAAATTTCATAGACTACATTTTGTAACGCTTGCTATGAAAAAATAGACACATCAAAAAAGACTACCTGCAAAAAAGTAAAAGAATAAAATTATCTATTAAATGTCTGATATCTATAAAACCGAGAGTTTCATTTTGATTAAATTAAAAATTGTAGAAAATTCAGATTATCTTCTAAATTTCAATTGCATCACTACATGGCAGTGATGCAATTCAGCTGGCAACTCAAAGCATTTACAAAAAAGAAAATGCCACTATGGAATTTTAACAAGCCCTTGGTTTAAATCACACCATTTACATGATTAAGGAGTTACCTGAATGCACTTTTTTAAATCCTAAAATGTTTCTTAATGTTTAATAAATAGCGATAAAGTAATTCAATATAATCAACTTATATTGAACCATCAGTTCCTGAGATTTATACAAACATCCTATTTTACACGTAGACTACATACTCGCAACAGAGTATGTTAATAATATTCAGGAACTGCTTCTTTTCTTAACATTCTACTTTCACAATAAAACATACTTATTACCTGTTGCTGCTGTCTGCTACCCTGGACTATAACCACACCACCTGATTTTTGTTGTGGTGGTGGAGGTGGAGGAGGCTGAGGAGGTTGTGGTGGAGGTGACCTCAAGATCAACTGCACTCCACTGCTTGTTTGTTGCTGTACGAGCACCGGCCCACTAGGCATTACCTAAAAAAAAAGTCAGTTTTTACAGCAAATCTCATTTATGTAACTTTTCAAAGAACTAGTTGAAATTTTTTTTTAATGAATTAGTCTAACTACATGCAGAATTATATGAAATTCTAACTGTTATTAAATAAAATAACAAATGTCACTTAAACTACTTTCAGTAAGTTAAACTTCATTATTTTAACAGAGATTAAATTTATAATATTTTATACATAGGAATGCTTACAAGAATATGTTATCATTTATAATAACCAAAATAAGATCAAATATTGCATTGAATAAAAATGCAATCCAGAAAAATATAATTGCAAAGGTGTACTTTTATACAACAAGGATACTGAATATCCTCTTATAATATACTATTATGACATACTGTTAGTTTAAAACAACAAACAGTTTAAATTTTCATTAATATAAAAAAAAAAAATAATGTAACTACAGTAAATAATTTCAGTTAAATGAAATAAAATAAAATTTACTAGTAACAAGTAGAGTACTGAAAAAATGATCAAAGTTAAACATCCTCAATGTAATGGTTCATCCTTTTTTAAATAATTAACAGAAAATGAGTGAAATGACATAAAACTTCACGCCATAATTTTGTAAAAAAAATAAAATAAATTAAAATTCTGACAAGCTTTTAAACTTTAAAAGTTTCTTAATTTTGACCATATAAAGGATATGAGAAGTCCACATGTTACTGCAGCATTAAGTGCTTCAAGCTGGAATGGCTTGAGGTATGTAAAATGAAGACTTTCTCATAATGATCATTTCACTGATAATTTCAACAGAAACACAGACGTTATTATCAAAAATGGTTCAACACTAATGATTGTCCTTATGACAAAATAAGTATAATCAAAATAATTCACATTCTCTTCAAAGGTCAGTCAGTATAGTCCAAGTTTGTTGGGGAGTTGATAACTTGTACATCGTTTTGGGAATCCTACTATCCTACATGTTTCTCATTGATCAGGGATTGAAATGGAAGCATGCCTGTTGAAAATTACTGGAATTGTAAATATTGATAGTGTTTGATTTCAGGGGGGGGGGGGGAGAAACGCCTGCGCGTTATCACCCAAAATTTTCTTTTATAAAAAAATAAAAGAAATTAAAGCTAATCTAAAAGATGAATAAAACTTACAACTAATATCACAGATAAAATCTAAAATGAAACCAAAAGTGAATAGAATTTAACAGTGTTTGAAGTGCACTTAATAAATCACGGGGCAGAAAAATATGACAGCATTATCCATCATTGAAACAATGAATACAGAACTCAAAGAGAAAACTTCTTCATTCCTGTCTGTTTTTAGTCGATTGAAAACATAAATACAGCATGTCAAATGTATGGATAAGTTTAATATTTAAGTTAATAATTTTTATTTATATTAGATATGTGGTTATGTATAGAATCTTTTATAAAATGTTATACTATGTATAAAATCTGAATGCTGTTGTTAATATCTTTATATTTATAAGTAAATCCAATTTTTGTAAGATTTAAAAGTAGTTGTTATTATGTATAATGCTTTTATATGTCCTTTGTATATGTAGCTGAATACATTACTGGTCTCCCCATTGAAATTTTAATTATAGTGACAGTTTAATATGTTAATATATCACTAATACACTTGTGATGTAAACCATCAGTAAAATAAACTTCATCGGCAATGTTACCAATTATATCGAGTTGAATTAAAGCTCCAAAACAATCTTCCAGAAGCACATTTTGATATAACTATTATGATATTTTTTATGTGCATTTTTTATCTTTAACCACATTTTAAAATATAAAATAGTGAAACTTTAAAACAGTAATGAAAAATAATTACAGGATTACCAACTTAAATAATTTCTCTTAACAGTTAATTTATTTTTCTGTTTAAATCAGTAATATACTCATAACACTGGTTTTATTAATTGTCGGCAGTAAAATCTTTTATTAATTGATACTCTAACTGTGTTCAACATAAAAAATTTCTTAAAAGATATATCTGATATCACTAGATATATATTTTAGCACAATATCTTCAAAAACAAATACCTGATTGAAAACAAGAGCAGATGCTTGCTGTTGGGGTTGTTGTTGCTGTGGTTGTTGCTGCGGCTGTGACATCACTGAAACTTGTGATCCAGATGCAGTGGTGATATGTGTGGGCGTTGCGGCGACTACATGAGTGCCACAGACTTTGTTTACTGAAGATGAAGAAGACAATGATGATACTGATGATGAAGATGAAGATGATGATGGTGATGATGAAGTAGAAGTGTTAGCTGGAGGTTTTGGTAATATTTGTGGAGGCTGTTTGGGTTTAACAGTTGCATGATTGAGTGGTATTGTAGCATTATTTGTTACTGAAACAGACAAAATAAAATAATAAGGAGTTTTCCACATTTCAAAAACTATTTTAAATTTCTATAATACCGTATTTCATCATGTTTTTAGTCTAACCTTGATTTTATATTTGATCTAACACATCATAATAAGTATTAACATTTTTGTAATCTAATTTCCTCTTATTTAAAAAGTTTTTAAGCTCACTCTTAACTTAAGAGGTTCTTTTCTTTCAGTACAACTGGTTCTCTATTAAATTGTAACTGGTCTACTGAGTACTATTATCACAAGATACCTGCTACTTTAAAAAATAAAGTCTGATTTAAAACAATCTAACTCATTAAAATAAAATTTGTTTTCTCTGTAAAGATTTGATACGTGGCTTGAAAAAATCTTTTTCTTTTTTGAATCTATCTAGGAAATATGCTTTATAAAAAAATATTTGGGGACTTCAAAAATTTGGTAAAGGAAAATGAGCCTCAATTTTTCATCTATTTAACAAGCGTATGGTTTTTAGCTCCCATATGTGTAATTTTCAACATAAAAAGTTGTTCTTTAGATGAGGATTTCTATAATATCAACAACTTTTAGCCTTCTATCAGAAAAAAAGTTGAAGCTATTTTAAAGAAAATTGTTAACCAAAAATTACAAAAATATTCTGATCGTCATCCTTAAAAAAAGCATGGAAATGATACACACTCCATATAAAATTTGTAGAAGAGACAAATGGGTGCATAAATTCAATTTAAACTATTCAATTATTATAATATAATTCTTAGATACCAAAACGTTTTTTTTAATTTATCACGAAAATATAGACCAGTAACTCAAATCGTATGTTAAAATATCACACATCTAACAGAATCAGTATTTTCAAATGCAGAAACCAGAATCTAAGAGAATCTGTTCAGCTACTGTATACAAAACATATTAAATGATGATTTAACTGAAACATGTTGTATGTATATAAATAACATTATACAAAAATTTAAACATGTACTAAGATGTATTTTAAATATACAATATACTTAAATATATTTAAACATATTGCAGACCTGTATTTCTAGTAGCTTGCTGATGATGAAAAATTTGTAAAACTTGATGACCCGTACCTCCCATTACCTGAATAAAAAAAAAAAAAAAACAACTTAATATTGATTTAAAGACTGTCTATAAAGTAAAAATTAAATTTACTATAAATTGAAAAAACCTTTAACCAACTGCTGTAAAAGTCTAGTAATTGTCCTTAATCTTCATATATCTTTTTTTTATATACACAAACTTAGGGAAAAAATTGTTAAGCAATAATACAATATCATAATTCATATTTAAGAGGTATAGGTAAAGGGCGGGAGGGAAGAGAGAGAGACTTATGCAACTATTTCATCTTGCATCACCTTTTTGTGAACAAATAATAAGGGTTTCTATTGTCAAATATTTTTTCATTATTAATTTTTCACTCAATATTAAAAAAATTTCAAGTAGAATTCTTGGACAAGAACATACAAAAATCAACCATAAGTTTAATTCTGTTTGTAACAGAAATGTAACCTGTAGTACAGTCAATAAGAAATTCATCAAAATCTAAAATTAAGTTTATTAAAAACACCCAATAAATTTCAGTGGAATTTCACACCTAAATTGAATATTCAACGGCACTTTTCAAGCAACTTAGCCTAAAAATTACATATTTCATGTGTCACATGAGTTATCCCAATGGATCAGGCTCTAAGCTCTACCAATTTCAAGATTTCATCAACTGATTTATTTGTTGTAAGTGCAATTACTCATTACATATAACATTTAACTCGAATGAAGCGCACTTACAAAAAAAAAAAAAAATGGAAATGGCTATATTGACAGAATAACTATAAGAACACTTGTTTTTTCCTAAATTTCATTCTGTAGCTACATAAAAGTATTTTTATTCAGAAACAATTCCTACCCTATTTAGTAACTGAAAGTGGCCATAATTTATTTGAAACAAATAATACCAAAATGTTTCACAGTCAGAGGTAGTGCAAGCCTTCACAACTTACAATGGTAGAAATGGTATAGAGATTGCTCTTCAGCAAGTTACACTGTACACATGTACAAAAGCAGAAAACTTTTATCGTGGCGTTAGCGCTTATATCAATACCCTAGAAGAACAAATCATCTAGTGACTTGAGAAGAATTTTTAAGCCTTTAGATAGCTGCATAATGAATAAAATTAGAATATTTTGACAGGTTTATTTTTTCTAAAAACTATTAAAACCACCATAGTTTAAAGTGTAGACTATCACACAATACTGTACTTGTACTGTAACAGAGATAAACAGGTTGTGGTTAAATTGGAAATGTTTTTAGAATATAACAGCAGTGGTTCGTATCTATGTGCATTAAGTGCAAACAAGTCAATGTGACTGTTGCAAACAAGTCAATATGAGGCATAAGTCACTGGAGAAAATGTCACAGTCATCTTTAAAAATAACAAGCATATGATACTATGCTTACTAGGAAAATGAGGAATGAAATCTTTTTGTTACTTCTTAACCTAGCTGAATATAGGGTCGCATAACAGCATTCCAAGCCTAATAAAAAGCAGGTATTTAGCCTTAAAGTCAAAAGTTATCTTCACTCTGTTTACTACACGGAACAGTTCTCTTACTAAAGTAGGAGAAAGCGATTCTTGGCAAGCGCTTCTTGTATTTCATGCATTTTATCTTGTAAAACCATAAGAGACTTGAAACAAGATACTACGAAACTAGTACAGATAGTGGAAAGCAACAACTTAATGAACCCTTTCGTTATGAAACAGTGTATTATACACCACTTCGATTCTGTAGGGAATTAAAAATTGAGTTCATAAATGTTGTTCAAGGTAAACTTATGATTAACAAGAAGTCACTCAGGAAAAGTCACATGCCTAACTGCATAATTGTGCAATGAAGAATTAAGAAAACAGTAAGGTCTACAATAGACTTAATATTTTTAAAATATTTTTACCTTGACATTTTTAAAAGTATTCTACATCATTGATATTTAGAATTCAATTAAACAATTAAATTACACAATATATATTGCCCTCAACTACCGATTTTAACAGGAGGAACCTTTCTAAAGAAGAAAGATATTAAATGTAACACTAACATTTTACTCTTTAATTTTTTATTTTAATGGCCATACCTAAACCATGAAGAAAAATAAATCACTCATTTGCTCTTACCCCACAACATTTGTATTATATTACCTGTAAAACTGTTGTTTTTCATAATTATATTAAAAAAAATTTCCTATTCAATAATAAACAATAAATTACTGTTAACATAAATAAAATTTCTAAAACTTTAAATGTATTGGCACATAAATCATTTATTAACTTCTTTAAATGAAGCTTAGGTAAATTCATTTGTTTTATTTACATTATAATAATAAATGAAAAGAATCCTCATATTAGATCAAATTAGTATCTTCTCAAATTTCCCCATATACTTAAAAAATGAGACATTTAAAAAAAATTATGTGCGTTTTCACACAGTCTTATCTTACTTTTGCACATATTTTTTTTTAATTTTCTTAGGAAAAGTTTTACATTATAGCAAGATCCATATCCTAATGTGTTGCAGGTTATCACAGATTATCTTTTCAAGTGAACACCTCCTTTATCCATTTCATTTTCCTTAAATTATATAACATACTTTATTACCTGATGGATATGTGACTGTGGTGTAATGACTCTTTGCTGTTGTGGTGATGATGTAAGTGAACGCGATGAGAACGGTGAACTGGGAGACGCAGAGACACATTTTGTCCCATCGATGTTGCGTAATGCATTGTTCGCATTACCCCCTGTTGCGTTTGTTGATCCACCGACTTGCAGCTAAAAATAAAAAAGTCAAACTCATCATTTTTGTAGTTTCATATAGGATCAATAAGTTTAACATAAATGAATCAAACAGTAAAACATGTCTTTCAGTGGTAAAATAAATTAATTTTTTTCCAAAAACTCCTACCTGAAATTAAAAACTGTCAAATGCTCAAGAATTATAAAACCATAGGAATTTTCAATACATATTTAGTTTCTTAGGAACTGTTTGTTTTAACTATGATTCACCAATCTAATAAAATCAGGCCATGAAAAGAATTAACAATTTTATTTAGAAATTATTTAAATTAGTAAAAATTTTTATTTAGAGATTCAGGAACCTTTCTTCATTGTTAATCTTATAATTTCCTTAAGGAAAATTGACAAGCTACTTCTCACAGTTGAGTTTGACAGTCATTTGTCAGTGCTTCAATCAAAGACAAGATCTACTTGAAAGTTCTCTATGCAGAAACAAATGTTTTTGATGTCCTGGAGATGAGCATTAAAAGTTCCATACTTTTCACTGACGCTTCAAAAAAGTTACAAAAATAAATAATTTGATTCTGTACATTGGCATTTAATAACTTTCCTACAGTGACAGAATTATGTTTAGATTTTAAGAAGAGTGAATTACTTTTTTATTACTTATCATTAACATGGAAAAGGTTTAGTTCTAGAAACAGTAATGTACAATAATAATTGTTTTATTTTCTTATTGTACAATACTTATCATTCTTGAATGTAAAGAAGTATTATTATTCATTACCTACTTCCATCAAAACTTATAGAAACAAAATCACCATTTATCTAAATGGAAATTTTATTTTTAATTTTTACTTTGTAACCGTTTGTGAATTTTATCTGAAAATTTTAAAAATCTACTACATATGTTTTCAGACATCTTTGCGATCATTCTCAGTGACTGGTACTGATACTGTTCTCATACTATTACTGGTAGTTTTTTTTTTGTTAAGCAGATACAGTTAAGAATGCAGTTTGAACTATTATCTATTAATTTAGATATTCTTGTGATATGTATTCACAAGATACGTTCTTGTGTATTTGAATACAATTTATAATATGAGACCATTTGATTTATAAATAAGACCATTTGAAAATTTACAAGCCATGATCCGTTTTTATGTATAAGAACATCAAAGTTGTCATTGTTGGTGAATTTATAATTTGTTATTTTTAATTCTAGTTTCATTACACAGTTTCATATGGTGCGTTATAAGATTTTAAATTTCAAATTTGTATCACAACTGAATGGGCATGGACAAGCATATAGGAAATTTTACTTTTAAAAAATGTGGGGGGCGTTTAACAAAGATATTGTTTGTAAATTAACAAACTTCTAGTACAATAATTAAAGAGAAAAATTACATTTTAACTGATTTTATTTCTGATTTTTAAATAAGTATTTAATTTTTTATTTATCCATTTTTAAAATTTCAAAATTAGGTTTTCTTAATAAATTTTATGAATTTGAATTATAGTTTAAAGTACTGAATATTAAAAGAATTTTTAACATGCGTATTACATGGAACTGGCAAGGGCTGGCTAATAAATTAGAAACTTATCAAGGAAGATTGTTCATTAAACCTTCTATTGATTTAATTAATCATTAATGTTTCTTTCCTTAGTGTATGACTGGCCAAAGAGATTATTATGACCCAATTAATGATCTCAACGAGAATACAAGTAGAGGAATAAAAATAAAAATGAAATTATTGACTTACAACATCGCATTTCTTGTGTAAAGATAGTTTACAATGTAAAGAATGACAAATGATTTCAAGGGGAATGATAAAAAGCCATTTATTTAAAGGTAGATAAATCCATAATTTTTATTTTTAGAAATTTAGTAGAACAGCAACGGAGGTCATTTAATGATAAACAGATACATGTTGGGAAATGTACCAATTTCTTACATTAAAGTTAACTTCTATAATATAACTAAAGGGACAAATTAAGTTTATATTAAAACTTATAATAGTGAAATCTTTTAGACAAATACTTAGAATATTTAATGCAGCATCAAAGTTAATTATTACTATGATGCATAATTACTGAAAACGATAGTTTTTTTTTTTAAATTACCAGTTTTTTTAAGTATTTCATTTACCACAAAATATTCCTGATTGTAATTTACACCTTAAGACTGTTTCCTGCATTTTTAATACTGTTAAGTAATTTTTTATGCTATTAATATTAACTGAGTAATATAAAAATTAGAAATTAGTTATAAAAATATTATATTAACTGTATATAAGAAAAACGTTCATGGAATTTGAACCTTAATAGTGATTAAGTATAGAGTGATCAGTGATTACTGATCACTCAGTACACTCAGTACTACAGCTTATCAGTGATACTGAGTGATCAATAGTGATACTGGCTTATCGATACAAGACTTACTCAAGGTGATACTGGCTTATCAATTCATTTATTTAAATAAAAATAACTGTGCATTAACTATTAAATTATACAAATTACCTAAGATTTACGTACAGAAAATTCTAGGTAATTTCATTCTAGTACATCATTGCACTAATTTCATTAGTGCAGTTTGGCAAGGTGATTAAGCTCCAATGCAGTTAAAAGGTATTCAAATAAAGAAAACTGGACTGTTTAAGTTTATATTTTATATACGTGCTTGGAAATATCAATTCAGTTTGTTTTCAAAGTTCAATTATTTTTTTTTTTTTATTATATATATAACAGAAGAAATTTTCAATTTTTAAAAAACTACTTTTACCTTAGTTAAATAAGTTAAATGTAATACAAATAAAAACCTACTATTATAATTACTAGAATAATGTCCTGTAAAACAATCCAAAAGAGATTATAAATTAATAACTAAACTCTTCATCACTGAAAAATTCTGTTTCAGATTCATACATTCATATTTTCTAACAAAATATCTTAGGATAAAAGAGCAACTCTTTCTTAAAATTTTATTTCAGGTTGATATATTTTTTCAATTTCCTGTTAATCATAGTAACAGTAATTTTAAATATATATTATTTTTTTTATTTATAATAGAATTGTTTACATATATTTAATGCAATAAACAAGCAAATTAATAAATCATGAAAGTAAATTTATTCTAAATAAACAATGAAGCAAACTAAATAAACCAACATTACCTGCTGTATGCTAGTCTGTCCAACTTGTTGTATAACTTGCTGATGTATACTAGATTGTCTAACATGGTGCTGGATACTTGACTGTAATATACTAGTATGTCCAATGTGTTGTATAATAGGTGCTGGACTCGTATCGTTAGCTGATGAGCACTGGGTTGCAGCAGTGGCTGCCGCTTGGTATGTAAATCCTTGTGGCGATGCAAGAACCAGTTGCGGCCCCAAGCAGCCCGTTCCACCCTACACATTAAACAATAACAACAGTTTGGTAAGCATTCATCATGAATTAAATACTGATGTTGGTTAACTGTATTCAATCATCCAACTACTCTCATTTAGCAAATAGGTTGATTATTTATACTATAGCAGCTGAATACTGAGCACACAAATAAAATCGCTACAAGAAAAAATCTAACTTGTTCTATGTGTAATCACTTTTCCACCTGATAATAAACAGCCACCCAACAAAGAATAAAAATCTATTACGATAATTAAAACAAAACAATGAAAACCTTTATTCAGATAAAACCAAAACCAACAATTAAGATGCTAGTCATAAAATACTATATAGCAAGCTGGTCAATAGCTGAATGGGAGTTCCAAAACAAAAAATAGAATACACAAAATAAATTTGAACAAAAAAAAAAAAAAACAATAAAATATTTACAATTTGAAATTATTATTTAGAATGGAATATTCAGTAGCAGTAACAAAATTATAGAAAAACAGTTACTAGTAGTACACAAATACTACAACTGCAGAATAGAAATAGATTTATCACAATATATTTCCTGATAAAACTTAAACTGTAAATCAAAAAACCGGCAGAAGGGTAAATGCATACCAAATCCCATAATACATTATTAAAATGAAGCTGGTAAAATTCATTTATTTATTTTCACAGAATCTAAACACATATAGAAAGTTGAAAACAAAGTTAGTTTTTTGTGACTTATTTTTTTCAGTTATTTTAGACTGAAAACAGCCAATGTTACAGAAACTGCAATATTTAGAGGCTTCTGAAAAATTGTAAGATTCGAGTCCCCGGTCTAACGAAGTAATCTCATAGGAAGCATCTACCCCCAAAAAAACCATGAAAGCAAGCCTGTATTTTTTCTCCAAAAATATTTAGTTTTAAAGCTGAGATTTTGTGTTCTTATAGTGTAGATAGCAATCAGTTCTTTTTAGATATTCTTTCAGTACAGGTCAAAAGATCCTCTAGTTTGTTTAAAACAGATATCTTTAAAAATATATATATATTAAGTTTCCACATAACTCAAAAAAGTGTAAAATTGGCTGATGCACCTATTCAAAATGGCCACTCAAAAAATATCAAATATCCTAAAAATAAAAAAAATAACCCGTTTTCAACTCTTTAATGGGCTTCAAATCCCAGCCAGGCACGGCATTTTTCATATGCTATGTTTCCATATCCCATGCTTCAAGCTTATGTGGCAATATCATCAAACAAAACAAAAAAAAAAATATGACTAAAAAATGTTAAATATGAAAGAAAACATGAATTATATTCCTTATAAATAAATAAGGATTGAATAAAAATATTGTTGATAAAATAAATCAATATTCACAGATTAAATGCCAGTTCTTGAAATGCTAGATCTTGTATTGAACCCATCAGGTTGATCTAGAGGTTAAACTGGTCATCGTAAATCAGCTGATTTCGAAGTTGAGAGTTCTGAGGTTCAAATCCTACAAAAGGCATTATTTTTATACGGATTTGAATACTAGATCATGGACACTGGTGTTCTTTGGTGGTTGGGTTTCAATTAACCAAACATTTCAGGAATGGTCGACTTGAGATTGTATAAGACGAAACTTCATTTACATTCATACATATCATCCTCTGAAGTAATACCTTACGGTGGTTCTAGAGACTAAATAGAAAAAAAAGGAAAAGATCTTGTATTGAGGACATGTAATAACTACTAATTCTAATAATTAGGCGTTTCTCAAGGAAGGAATTAGTACTGACTTAAGATCTGCTGAAATCACAAATACAACGAATAATTATTTTTTTCATTTACAGAATGAATATTGGCAATACTTGCGTAACGTGCCATTCTCAGGTTTTCCACTAAGTACACACAATACTGAATAATTATCATCCAATTAATGAAGCAGAAGGCACGTTTATTAAAACTGCTTACTTGCCAAACATCTACAAGTTTGCAGAAAATTTATGTTTACTCAAATATTTTTTTTGCAGTATAGAGCTAAATGGACATTTATCTTCATTTTCTATTGTAAGAACAATTTTAATTGTAATTATGCTTATTGTTGTTAATGACCAATTATTTTTTTGTTGTTGATTATTTACTTTTCTATAACTAAATTATTGTGAAGGGTATCAGATGGGGAAAACCTATATAATATGGCTGTGATGAATTCTGTACGATCTAATTTACTCAGGTAGAAATAAGTTTTTAACACTTCAATGTAATAATTACTTTACACAACGTACACAATAATGCTGGTAGTTACTTTTGCTGGAAATGTATTTTCTTGTGCTGAAGTGTTCTTTGATAAAAATCATTATCGGTTAACAAGGTAATGTCATAAGTAAAAAAACCTTATACCAAATGATACACTACTGGATAATAAAAACGAAGTGCAAGTAAAATATTTCACTTAAATAAAACAAGTAAATTATTAAACAAATTAATAAACAATCAAATTGTATATAACATCAAGTAACAAAATACAAAGGGTAAATCAAATATAAATGGGATTTTAATTTTTTTTTAAATATATTTATTGGAAAATAAAAAACAAATATAATTTATTTTTCTACATAGTTTCTTGTATTAGAAATACATTTTCCCACCGAGAAGGAAGATTTTTTATAGCAGAATCACAGAATGAAGCTGTGCATGTAGCAGCATCATAGAATGTGAAGCCAATTGCACATGAATCCCTCCACACCCTTGTCATCTTCAAATCATTGCGCTCTTAGAGCGTCTTTAAGTGGCCCAAACAAATGAAAATTGCAGGGTGATAAGGTCCGGACTGTAGGGCGGATGATCAAGTTGAATCCAGTGCATTTATTCTAGTTTTGAGACTGTTACAACCGCAGTATGGGACCTGGCATTGTTGGTATGGACCTGGGTCTTGGCTTTCACTAGGGCTGCCTCCCCTTTCCACCACCAATCCATACTGGCTTGTTTTGACTGAGGAGTGTAGTGGTGGACCCACGTTTCATTACAGGTGACGATCTGACTCAAAAATGCATCACCTTCTTTTGCACTTTGCTGTAAGCCTCTGACAGACCTCCAAATGTCTCAACTTCTGCAGTCAAAAGGCGAGAGACTCATCTGGCACACACTTTATGGAATTGTAGGTCATTTGCATGTTGCAATTGCATTTGCAATTGTAGCATGCGAATGTTTTTGTCTGCAATGTTGGTCCGAGGATGGCGATCGTGTTCCTGATTTTCAATTTGTTCTCGTCCTTCCTTGAACTCTTTATGGCCGGCAAACACACAAGTCCTTGACAATGTTTGATCCCTGAACTGTGCAATCTACAGAAAATTTCAATTGCTTGAACTCCTTCATGAATACGAAATTTTATAATTATGCATTGCGCAGAGGAGGGGTGCACTTGTTGCTCCACCATCGTGAGCGTTACTGATGAATTGGTTGGGAGTATGGAATGGTCAGCTCTCCCCACTCCTAATGATCCCACCCAAGCATACTAGAAGCGCGGGCACAGTCCTACCGACCATAGACACTCAGGAACAAAAATCTCATTTATATTTGATTTAACCTTGTAAAATAACATCATCATTTATACAAAAAAAGCTTCTCAAAAGTAATCTATATTTATCTCAAAATCAGAAAACAAAAGTTACATCTATTGATAGATTCAAGCTTTGGTGCCAGAAACATATACAGAAATGTATATTCTGTTAAAAACAAAAAAGTATAATGAACATAGTTTTAACAACTGAACAACACACAGATGTGTCAAACAAAAGAAAAAACAGTACTTTTTTTTAGATTGGATGGTAACTCTTGAGAAACAAACTCTTCTTTTTATAACATATGATATATTTTATAAACAATTTAAAAACAGTGCAGACCATAAGCAAAAAGGAAAATAAAAACTGTGTTATAAGTCAATAATTAAAACGTAGCAGTTTCATAATATCTGGAATATACTTCTAACATTAATTAACAAATAGCGGTGGAATATAACATTGGTTACAATGAAAGTAACATTCCCTATACAGAATTATTTATACATTATATTTCTAACACCTTCCTTTCTTGGTGCAATATACTATTCTGATTTTAAGAAATAAAGCTAATTAAAGAATTACCACCATTAAGACACTGACCGCGTGGTGTTGCTGAAGGGTGAATGTGAGGGCTGCTCCGGCCTGCTCTTGCTGGGCTTGTAACTGTTGCAATTGCTGCACCTGAAAAAATATATTAATTTAAAAAAAAAAAAATATGATATAACACACTAAGATATCACAAAAATAATAAAGCTGTAAATAAGCCATATCAAACCAAGTCAAGCCAGTTTATTTGGACTGAAAGTGCTTGCCTTGGCTGTCAAACTGAATTTCTTTACAATGTATCATTCGTTCCAATTAAAATATTAACTTCATAATTGCCTATATTTATAAAAATGATACAAACTAACCAGATCTAGTACATCAGAAAAACATAACGATCTGTCTTTTGTGTCAATCAATATACCAATTGTCAATCCTTCAACAATTAATTGTAAGATTATTGAAAATAATTAATCATTCAATTTTCTTTTTTAAATAATCACTAAAGATTAAAAAAAAATTGTTCGATTCATATGCACTGGGAGAAGTACTACTGTTTATCTAGATTATAAGATTATGACTGTATGCATTAATTTTTTAAATATAGATGATATAAAATTTTCATATGTTAACAAATCTCAGATTGACAGCCCAGGAGACTTCAACTTAGCTTGAACTAGCTTATACCATCAAAATTATTATTAGATTAATATATTACTACAATGTAAATCCTACTGATAAAACATAAAGCTATTATAACAAACAATTTGTAAGTATTAGTCAGAAAGCCTGTATCAGACTAAAAGTAATTCTAAATGTACAGTAATGCAACAATTCAATAGTACAATTGGTAAAGTGTTTTTTTTATGTTCCACCAGACTTATAGCTTCTCGATATAATAGCAACTAAACTACCTTTGAAGCTGCATACGTTCCAAACAAAAATGCACAAAATCCTTGAGATCGAAATTTGAAAAAAAGATTGATTAAGAAGTTAATGGGCCATTTACATTCATAATGGAGGAAGAATAGCATGTGTTTAAGTAACCAATTATCTAGTTCTAGCACAGTGCTTCAATACAAATAAATACCAAAGTACACCAGGGAAAACCTTTCAAGAAGGAAAGGATCAATAATTAATTCTATTACAGCAAAACGGAAAAGAGAAAAAGTGCTTATTTTTCTAGAGTAATTGAAAACTGCAGTGTGAAAAGGGAAAGTCAGGATATTATTAAAAAATGAAAATAAAAGAGCTCAAGACTGGTAATATTTAAGAAAGTTGGAAAAAAAAATTAACATTTAAGGGTATTCAAACGGATAATGATACATATAGCTGGAGCAGATTTGAGAAATAAAAAAAACTGTTTTTATCAAATTACTAAGAGAAAGCTGTGATATACCAGACAGAAGTTGTATCAAAAAACAAACAGGCTGCTGGTCAGAAGATATTAACAAGATTGAAAAAGATGATAAAAAAGAATAATACGCTTTACAAGCATAAAAAACAGTGATCGGAATATGAAAAATAAAAGGCCCAGAGAATCAAAGTGAGATTAATAAATTTTTGGGGAACAAAAGTAAGTCTACTTCATTCTCTCTTCTTCTCAACAAAAGAACGCAAGATGAATTATAAATAATGAAATAGAAAAAAAATAATGCTGTTTAATACTATCTACTTTACACAAAACAAAATGACCAAATTAATTAATATTACAAAATACATTAGTATTATCTCGTAATGTATAAGAAATATAATTCTTTGCATACACAATATTAACTAATGATAGATGATATGCTGAATTAATGTCTAATACAATATTATTTCAATGCTTTTTTTTCAAAACATATATTTTAAGTGGCAATGACCTATTTTACTATGGTATTAACCACTAAAAATGTTAATACCATGCAGCAATGTCCACAGTGTAACTTTGGTAATCTATGGGAATCAGTTTCACTGTATCCGGACATTGACATTTTACTTCACTTCAGATTCTTCATTTCCAGTAAGCTACTTTTTTCCTAAAACATTCCAGGTTTTACAGAAACATCAGGTCATAAGGAATGCAGTTTAATGCCTTAATTAAGATCCTCTGTTCCTCAGCTGATGTAAACTATAAAATAAAAAGCGATAGATATGTAACCATAGGTAGACCCTAAAGATCCCTAACTACTTGGTTTACCTAAAAAAAAGTAAAAGAAACAAGCAATAAATATACTGATGCTTACCTGATGAGCAGTCAGCAGAAGTGAGCTGCCGGGGCGGCCCTCCAATAAGCCCTGCGGTAGAGAGTCCACGATGCTATATACTACAGGATCAATATCAACCTGTAACAAAATAAGAAATAAATTTTAAAAAAAGTTGTAAAGGAACTAGTTTCTTTTCACACCTCTTTCACTTTTAAGTAAAATGTAAATAAAAAGAACTAAATTAAACATCCCTCAGGGATTCTCAATATCAAGGTATCAAAACCCAGGGAGCTACGCTTCCTTAAAAATATACAAAGGTTGCAACCAAATCCTCATGATACCTGCATTGCATATAAAATCACTATCACAGTTCACAACATGAACACAAACATAAGCAATACTTTTTTCTCATACACATATGGAAGATTTTCCTGGCTTCTTCCTAAAGAAAATATGTTTAAATATTCACAAATTACATAAATTAAGGGAGTCTACAAAAACTGGTGTAACTGTATAAGTGTCTGAATAAGAGTAGTGATTATGTATGGAAGTAATTTAGATATGTAAAAGTGGCCACTAAGTCTCTTTCCATGATATAACAGACTGGTGACACAGTTAAGTCAACAAATAATTATAAATGTTAATCAGCTGCTCTCATTTACTATTAAATTTCCAGTTTTGTTAGAAGTTGATGTTATTTTCACATGTTCAGTGAGAATTTTAATTTGTACAGTGACAGTTAAATTTGACAAATTGAGTATTCAACTGAACAAAGACTTGTTGCTAGCATTTGGATACATCAGTACATAAATGTAAAATAAAACAATGCAAACATAAAATGATTTTTTCCATGTTTTGTAAGGAAGCTCCATCAACAGTAACATTCCAAAAGTGGGAATAAAGCCTTTTCCATTGGATCAGTCCAATGTCCAGTTGAAACAATCTGGGATCTCCTTCCAGTTGATTAAATAGCTCACAACACATATTTTTTTAGAAATCTTGTTTACAACCTCCTAAGTCACCAAGAAAAGATCTTCAGAGCTAAATGTTCCTCATTCAACTCTTCAGAAAGTAATGAAAAATATCTTCGGTTAAAAACTTTAAGCCTCCTAGTATTAATGAGCTTTATGACAGACATGGTTTTAGGCAAAACCTTGCTACAAAGCTTTTCTTATAGCCACCTTTCTTTCTTTTGTTTAGCCTCCGGTAATTACCTTTCAGATAATACTTCTGAGGATGATATGTATGAGTGTAAATTAAGTGTAGTCTTGTACAGTTTCAGTTTGACCATTCCTGAGATGTATGGTTAACCTAACCACCAAAGAACACCGGTATCCACAATCTAGTATTCAAATCCGTGTAAAAATATCTGGCTTTACTAGGACTTGAACGCTGGAACTCTCGACTTCCAAATCAGCTGATTTGGGAAGACGCGTTCACCACTAGACCAACCCGGTGGGTTTAAACTTATGGCCACCTAGAAAGTCGAAACTTAACATGTACATATTCTGTTGAGGGGCACATGTCTTCTATTATGTTGTGGGGCATCGTCTTTTATTGTGGGGCACAAGAGAATCAAATCTTCCGTTTGGGATTAAGGAATGTTGATGAGCTGAAAAGTATAGTCAGAAGAAACTGGTTGTATAACTTTGATCTTTCAGCATGGAAAATAATGGAAAAGTACATACAGATATATTTAAAGTAAGTTTTATGAGTATATATGTACTTACATCCTTAAAAGTTAATTTAGGAACAGTCCTTTTATTCCAAATCTTTTTGCTTTTTGTTTTCTCCTATTTTGATCCAAATTAAAAATAATTACTTTATGATTAAATATGATGAAAGTCTGTATTGTGTTTACAGAATACATAATGGAATATTTCTTCTAGAAATGTTGACGACTGCTAATAGTATAAATGGATAACAAATAAAACTGAATGTAGGGAGTAATACTTATCTTCCTACAAAGAAAAACTAACAGAATGGAATATTAAATGTGTGTGATCATACCAGTGTCTTGTTCAAACACGGGTTGGTGATAAGTGTTCCAAAATATAAACTGTGAAAAAATAGATTATCTATAACAACCTGTGTGACTCTGAATGCAAATGATCAACAAAAATTGTAAAAGAAAATTACAAGAAATTCACTTCACTTACTTGAATAATTTAAATAAAATGTAATTAGACCCTTGAAATACAATGTTACAAGATGTTGAAAGCAGGATGATCAAATTTGAAACTGAGTTTTAAAAAAAAGAAGAAATTTAGTAGGGAAGAACAGAAATCTGGTGCAGAATCTTACAGAAGTGAACAAAGTTTTAGTTAATGTGGTAATAGGGAAGAGCGGATAAAAGATAAAACCTGTAGAGAAACATACACTAATATATACACAATAATTAAGGATGTAAGAAAGTCTTAATATACTGAGATTACAAGAAATAAATAGCAGTTTGTAGTTTTTTTGTACTTGAATGTCGATCAGCCATCAATTCCAAACAGATAGATCAATCTCAATAAGTGATACTGTTTAATAAGTAACTGCCTAAGTTTAAATTGATATGATTTTATATATTAAATGAGAAAACTAAGTAACAATAAAGATAGAACTTTCCTTTGAACCATGTGCTGTTAGCATCGATTATAGGGAAATTGTTCAAAATACAAACACAAACAGATACTAACCACTGCTTCCTGATTAATTATAATAATTTATTAAAATTCAGTTTGCATACTTACAGTCTCAGCAATGGATGTTCCTATAACCCATGCTGGACATAACTGTAAAACAAATAAAGAACAAGAGATTAGGATACCAGCAAACAAAAGTTATTCATTTTTTAAACCAAATTTATACACAATACTTTTGAGATAATATGCAAATATGGTGTTTAGAATTATCCACAATAATAAGTATCAAAATTAGTTTAAAATTATTTTTAACAATTATTTTACAAATATAATATAACGTGTTATAAATAAAAGTATCATTTGTATATGTTACATGGTAAAAGACAGCAGACAAAACAATTAAGTCACTTATCAGGGAAGTCTCTGAAGATCAATTAATCAATAAAGATGATATTTTTCACCTACATAATACCAAGATTAGCTTTACGCAAGATATAAACCGTCTGGGTTTATCTGCTTATTCATCCCCTTCTCAATTCAATATTAAAAAGACTATCAACAAAATTTCAAATTTCTTAACTTGATAGGAACACTGTGTAGTACTCTTTTCGTGGAAAACATCTGACTGAAAATTCATTTTAATTAGTAAAACCTTCTGCTAATCAATACACTTGAGCAAATTGTAAATAATTGACTACTACCTACTCATCTCATGCTTAAGTACAATATCCTATGGAGATTTAACTTCAACTGCCCATAAATCACCCTTAAACTTGCCCTAATAAAAATACAATAGTTTATGACAATTAAAGTGAAATGATATTTATTTTAGTAGATGGGCAATGGAATAATCTACCAATTCAAATGTCATATTAACTACTATCTAAATTATATGAATTATATGTCAAACTGTCCAATTATGCCAGACTCTTTTTTGATGGGAAATTAATTAACATTGATGTATATTTACCTGATGTATTAATAAGCACACAGTTCAAAATAACCAATGAAAACCCATGTACTTTTGCAAGAAACCAATTAAATACACTTCATTAATGAATCAAAACATATTTCATCATTATTTACCGATATGACACAATGAAAAAAAAAGATGGGGCAACATAAAAATTATCTTGCAATAATGAAAAATGCTTGTCTTGTGATAGTTTTTTTTTTAATTGCAAATATTTTTTAAGGTCATACTTATATTATTAATAATCATATATAGACTGATTAATTTCTACTAATAATTTCCACCAATTTAATTATTAACTAGAAAACAAAAGGTGTGAAAATGAGTTAAATATGTAGAAAAATAACAGCAAATAAAACATTAAACACAATGAGTATAAAATTTCTCTAGTTATAAAGGGATATTCAAAAGTGGAGTATGTTATTGCCATATTAAAAAAAACACTGATATAACATTTAAGTTCTATAAAAAATAAACAGCAGTGCTTTACTTATGGAATATTAAGTAAGCATATCCAATTCAATTTAACTATTCATGGACAACACAAATGTCCATCCATATCATCAAATTGTGCAGCAAAGAAACACTACCAAACATACAAGAAAAATGATTATGGCCAGTAAGGAGTCGTGCAAACAAATGACACTCTTTAATGAAATAGCTTCTAATTACAAAAGGTTATGTTTTCAGGCATTTACATTTCATAATTAATCAATATTACTACTCTATAAAAGGTTACTTGAAACTCATTTATTTAAGTAAAAGAAAAATTAGTGACAAAAACATAAAGAACAAAAAAACATTAGCATTGTTGTTCCAACCAAAATTACAGCTTCAATTTTATGTCTATAATTTAAATACTACTGACTTTAATAAAGTATACTTAAGTAATATAGTCTTGTACTATTTTCAATATTTACAGGTTGGTCAAAAGAGGCCAAGCGGTGTTAACATTGTATTTCATGCAATTTAAAATAGTTAATATAATAAAACTTTTATCACGATATATTTTAATAATCAAAAGAAAGAATAAAATTAAGTTTTTTATATAATTCAAACAAAGATTTAGTTTTGAACATTGTACCACAGTTTACCTGTTGTACAATAACTTATAAGATTAGAAAATTTAAACTCACAGAGGCACAATTCTACATAGATTGTAAAGTAGTGTTGCCATAGTTTATAGGAGAGGGCAGTGTACCACAACAGATGTCATAAAAGCAAAAAATACCTATGTTCAGCAATCTATCCCTATCCTGCTAATCAACTAAACTTTCTTAACTTTGACAATTTATACATACATACATAAATATCTTGGAAGGATTTATGAAAATGAAGGTTTCTAAATTCATGTGGTATAGCTTGAAGTGTGTTGAATAATGAAGCTAATACATCTTGCCTCGCACATCCCCTTAATTAATCTGTAAAGCAAACAGAACTTTCCTTACAACAATACTGCTATTTATATGAAACACCGAAGTAAACTGTCGTTACATTAAAACAAAATAATAATAATTGGAGAGTGCTTACTGACAAAAAGTTATAATTACATAATACTCATGTCAATTTATCATATTTAAAAACATTTGTTTAGGTAATAAAAGCGTACAACTATGAAATTATGACAATATAAATCATTAAACCATTTAAATAAGATCAGGAAAGTAACATTAAAATAATAAACAGAATCTGTTAAGATAAATAAACAAAAGACTTATTAATTACAGTTTTCCAGGTTAGATACGAGTACACATTTTAATAATAATGAAGATTAAATATCAGAACATCTTCAACTCCTATAACTGAAAAAATACTGCAACTTCAGAAAATTTTAAATGGCATTTCACTGAAGCTCCTTTGTAAATAATTAGTTCAGAATAAATAGAAACAAAAAAATATTTTTGTTTAAATGATGCATGTGCAAAGCAACAATCCATTTAATAACCACTAATATTTAAATTTCACAAAATAGTCTACTAAAAATCGAAATGAAAATATCAATTACAAAATTATCCATGGAAAAAATAACAAAAATCTAAAATTAAAAATAAACATAAGTGATTAACAAACACATAGGACGTGTTTACAGTACATAAATTGTAAACAAACGTTGACACAATTTAAAACTGGAAATTACAAACTAAAATAACGAACACATAAATAAATTTTAAAAAATTAACAGATTTCAACGAAACACAAAATCGAAATTACTTTGATGAGAACGTTAATCCGTAGTCTAGGCTAAACGTGTGACTAGTAACTTGGTTAAGAATGTAAACATAACTTTTAAATTCAAAATTATATACTGATACTCACTTATAACTCGTAAATAAAATCACATTATTTAACATACAATTGTATAGTAATACTTCACACCACTCTTTACTCAAATTATGCATAATATGCAATAAAATAAGATTGTATATATTACTGTATTTTGTTTAGACGGTTTATCCGCCTGAACTTTTATTTGAATAGGAATAACACTACACGCACATACATACATTTGTTTACTCGTTCTCTTAAAATTTTTATGTGTAATAAATAAAATAATTAGTGTGCAAATAAAATATAATTAAAAATTTAACAAAGCGTCTTGAAAAAAGAATGTTAATTCACTGCAGCTCACATAGTTATTACGGCAAACGGCCATTTTCATTAACCCATTCAATGTTGCCATAATTGCAAAAGTTAATAATACCTGCCCCATCAAGGTGACCAACATAAATAGAATTTTATTTATATAAATGCTATATGCTTATCAAGATTTTTATCCCCTTTTTTCCCAACAAACAAAACAGGTGAGAGTATTTAAAAATCATTAAAATAAGACCAAAGTAAATACTTGAATTAACAGGCTAATCGACGATTACAGATTTCCCTGATTTTCGAATCATTAAAATAAAAGTAATCGCACAAGCTCCTCAATGTTGTGAAAGGGAAATTAATATAACCTGTAAACATGTTCATGGGATAGCTTCCTTATTAGTAACTATTACTTATTAGTGTCTACAATTTAACACATCCACACAAAACAAATTATTTTTATCAGTTAATTGCTAATATCAAATTTTAATTTAAACGTTAAATTATGTGCTTAAAAGTAAAATGAATGCCGTATTTGATAGACTTTAATTAGGTCCGCGGATAATGGTAGCAAGCTTTCAGAGCATAACTTCAAAGCTATCAGAACTAGGTAAAAAACCCTATATCCTAAATAAATAAAGTACTTATTTTAACATGGAATTAAATGTCTTTAAATTTGGGTTAAGACCAGATTTAATCATAGCAACAGAGGGTATCTGCAACAAACAGGTCAATGTGTGGTAAAGGGCCCTTTTTATTTCTACGAGAGAAAACGCTTTCAATGGATGGCTAAATTTGTACTCAAGCAAATCCCCCTTCCCATTCATGAAAGTGCAGCGTGAAGCCCGATCCAATGGCTGGTTTTCGTGTGAAGGGGTGGGAGGGGTAGTAAAATGATGTAGAGGGGAAGCTTCAGGAGAGGGGATTCAGGAAGTAAAGGGAGGGGGATGCCCTACAATAATCAAGCCAGGACTGATTCAGCACGTGAAGCAGATTCAGTGAACTCGGTGTGGTGGTTAGTGCTGTGATGTTTTAAGGTAGTTTTAAATACTGTTTCATGACTTGTGATGAGTAATGTGTTAACCTACGTCGTTTCACTAAGTAGTGCATCTAAGCCCATGTATACCAATGTTGTGAAGAACAAGAGTGTAGTTACGTAAATTGATATTGTAACAATGTTTATAACTAATATTTGCATTTATTAACATCTACGTTTACTGTCTGTGTCGGGACTGTTGACAGAGCTAACATGCAGTAGGTTTTGTCTGTGAAAATGGTGTGTACAAAATGCGTAATCTGAAAACACTTACCAAAGGTGTAACGTGCCTGTGTCCTACGGGGTTCACGCGAGTCGAAACAAGCATTCCACAGTCCCTATTGGACGTGACGTCACTAAATAGGGAAAGCAATGACTTCGATCGGGTTTCTTGTTTGGGGGGAGGACAACTTACATCAAAACATTGTTTTTATTAAATCATTATGCAGCGTTTGTTTTTCATTACATTTATCGCTTGAAGAAGGCCATCATTTCATTTTGAAAAAAAATGTTTGTTCGCAAAGGAATTATTGTGTTTAGGAAGTTTTACACCTAATTGTGCGTTAAAATTTTGTTTTTGTTTGGGTTACGGATATTAAACAGTGTCTATCGTAAAATAACTACCAATGTGAAAGTGAAAGCTCAACTACTGCTTAGTGAAAGAATTTTATTAAGTATTTTGTAGAAGGGAATATAAAGAAAGCACAATCCAGTTTTGGTGGGGATATGTACTACGTGTCATTCGACCAATAGCATGCGAGTGTGTTGTATGACGGGGGAGGCGTGGTTTGTTTTTGATTACATACCCGACATCGTTAAAAACTGACACCCTGGGCAGGCCGGCTCTACGCTCCGTAATTTTTTTTATGTATTAGTCTACTATGTGCGTTCAGTGGTCGCATGTTAGTTTATTATATTAGTATGTGGCATAACTCATACATCCCTGAAATGTCTTAGTTGTATTTATTGATCACTCGTAGTTGTACAAGAATTTTCTTTTAAAACGTGTACGTCAACTTTTATTAGATATAAATGCCATATTTGCACTATCTTAGAATTAGTCAGTTCGTTTCAGTTACTTGTTTTTTCTGCTGTTCACTTTGAAACCATCGCCTTATTTTTTTATGTATATGGTATAAGTGCATTTCGGTGCATGCAAATTTCTTGGGGCACGTACGTAAAGGGTTCTTACACTTAACATTTTGAAATCCAGTAGAATGTAATTTTAGACATTACATTAATATTATTTACATTGTGATATCTTATTTTACACAGAATTAGTTAAGTGCTTGTTTTATTATTTACTTTAGACATACATTTTCTTTTGTCTCATCGTTATTCCTATTTGCAGCCTTACCCGTAGATTGATTCTACACTTATTTTAGGGTATGTTTAAATTTTGATCTAACATCATTTGTTTTATTTACCATATCATTTAATAGTTTTTTACCATATTGGCGTGCATATTTCTTTAGGTTTTATCCAAAAATATTCCTTCGATTTATGGCTCCGAAATACTTTTTTAATTTCTATTTACCTTCTCTTATTGCTTTCAATATTCTATACGGGCCATTTTTTAAATGGCATTATTTGTTTTGGAGCAGTCAAGTCACATTATTGTTGGGGCATTGTGAATATTATGTTGATGTAATAGTTTTTTCTTTCAATTTAAGGTTATTTCTTTTTGAACAAAGACTGCATGAATTCTACAGTTTGCAGTATGCAGCTTTAAACTGAGGTACAATGAACTAATAAATCAAAAAACCTTTCCAGTATAGTCAGATTTGATCTATTATTTCATTGAAACAAATGAAAAACAGCAAAATTAACAACTAAATTTCTACTAGTATGGAAAAAATGACCAAATCCATTAGCCTAAAGTTTAGTGGAAAGACAGATCTTTTTTATATTATTTTCAAAATACCTATATTGTTTTGTACTTCCAGGTCTTATAAAAATTATTATATTGCTACTTCATCAAGTGGATTTATTCAGTGATTCGAAAATCCCTTCTGGTATGTGATCAGATAATATTGTGTTTGTTCATGTAATATTTTTTTGTCAAATTTAATGTAAATTTTTTTAAATTTGGTATCATGGCTTTATGTGATACTTTTAAAATATGCTTGATGTGGTTAGTATCTTTTATGAGTCTATTTCTGAGACGATTTGATATAATATTCAAAACTAGTAATTTCCTTCAATTTGTCCAAAATAAACGCAAGTAAAATTATGTATAAAACCTTTTTATAATAATACTAAATGACGTAATCACACAACTTTCATTTTGTATTGGCTAATAATACATTATTCATAAAAAAAATGCAACATTAAAATGAATGTAGTCATTCACATGTACATACAAAAGTGATATTAATATAGAATAATTTACAAAATTAAAATATTAATATAAAACTAGTAATTTTATATTTTCAGTATAATGTATATTAATTTTTTATCTTTTTCAGAAATTATAAAAAAAATTCTTTAAAATTCATGTTGTAGATGCGGTGTTAATTTATTAGAAAAAAAATTCACATTAAAAATTAATTATTCAAATATTAAATTACATTGCAGGATCATTATTGTAAAGTGCTATCAATAATTTCTGTTATACAGTTTTTTCTTTAATAATTTTTCAACTTTTTTTTAAAGTTTCTCCTGATTAATTCATTTCATTACATATTGAATAATAATGTTACTGAAGTGTATGTAGTACATTTAGTTCCTTTATGCCTCTAGATTTACATATATTTATTAATTTGGATTGAGCTGTTTAATCTAATTTCTTGTCAGGGTGTATCTTAACATGAACTAAATTTAACTGTTAAGTCGGTCAGTCTATAAACAAAACTTTAACGTATTAATTTTAAAATTAATGTTTTTTTTCTCCGTAAGTTAAAACAGATTTGAAAATTCAAATTTTGTAGTAAACAAAATATATATATATACCATAGTCAGATTTTTAAATAAAGTTATAAATTATTTAAATAAATGAGGAAGATATTACAGTAACATTACTTGTACGTATATCACATGCTCCAAGAAAAAATATCCTTTTTTTAACAATAAACAAAAAACATGAGCGTAATTAAGTTTAATTTACAGACCACTTATTTGAATTTTGACATAAATAAATGAGCACAGAATCAAAGTAATTTTACATTAGATCTGAAGGATTCATCCAACAAATGAAAAGGCCTTATCATCCAATTGTGGAACTTTTTGAATATTTTAAATTATCTTTGACAATTTGTTGAGTATATTAAGTATTTGATAAAATAAGAATTAAAAATTTTATTTGGTATTACAGAAACTTGAAAGATCAAAGTGAAACTTATTTCTTGACGCAATATGGTGAATCTCAGATATCAAAATGTGATTTATTATTTTTCTCATAACACATTTAGATATTACAGAGATGAATTTAATAATATGAAAGTTTCTGAACTTTAAAAAAAAATTAGAGTATTTCCTGAATATTGTTCTTCATAATACTAATTTGTCACTTTTGAACTAAATGAATGTCCTGAAAGATGGAATTCACCATATCGAAATAAAGCAAGATACACATTCCAAGGTGATTAAAAAACCACTGTTTCAGTTAGATAATTTAGAACAAAATTAGTGATGTTACTTAATGAATGTGAGCTTTGAATTTATATAAAATATAAGTTTCACCCTTGATGAGGTGCTTCCTTCGGGTTTAGAACAAATTTAATAGTTTTCCTAACACTTAATTTAAAAATATTCTCTAAGAATCAATCTTTAAAATCTTCAAATTAAACAAGCGGTTTTCCTTAGTTTTTCCATTTAGTCAATTACTACATGCTGTAAAATTATCAACCTTTACAAAACATCACAGATATTAAGAATAATATACTAATTTTAGCAAACTATTAAAAGTTACTTCAGTGTGCTGAACATACAACAATGTAAAGTTTGTAAAAAATAAAATATTAAAAGAACTAATAACATCTGTAAAATCCATATAAAGATATATATATACATATATATAATTAATTTCCTACCACTTTATTAGGGGCTATTAATTACAGTTTCACCTGCGATTCCACTGTATAATGACGCTAAATATATATATTCTTGAGTGCATTTCTTTGAATTTTGAAAACAGTTCTTCAAAAAAGTCGTAATTGTATTTATTTACTTTTAATCTGATAAAAAATGTTATGTTAATCCTACCACTTTCTAAATCATTTTTTCAAAAACTTGAAAACAGCAGTGATATTGTACAAACTGAAAACTTTTGTCATGTTTAAATTTTTACAGTTTATTCACTAAAATTATTTTATTTTATACAATTTTCATTTCTGTATAAAAAACAAATTACTTTTTTTTTAACTTTAGTATTAATTTATTTGTGAACAATTTTTAATTTTATTACTGAATAATATCTGTGAGAGAGTGTGATACATAAGTTGTACTCATTAGCAGTATTCAATTTTTTCCAGCTCACTTTTTGAAATTGAACTTACTTTGAAATAAATATAAAAATCAAAAATTTTATTTGAAATTGGAAACTAGACCATCAATTATTATACTAAACTTTGATTGTTAAGTAATCATTATATACTAGGTAAATAGTAAATTTGTATATTCATAAAACTAGACATTTGTTGAAAAAAGGAAAATCAATAATTGTGAAATAATAATTGATAACAAAATGAATAGTGCATTAAAGGTACTACAAAAAAAGAATTGTATTACTAGCTGTAATTAATAATTGATATAAAAAGCAGCTGTTTCTAAGAAAGTCACAATCAAAGTTTATATCCCCCATTAATAAATTTTTTTAATCATCTTTAAAGTTGACCTTTTTAACTGTATGGATTAATTATTCTTTATAGTTTAAAAACAAAAAAAAGAGGGTTACTTTTATGGATTTTAATATTTCAAATTCGTAAGTTTTCTAAAAGAAACAATGCGATAAATGTAAAATAGTTCATTTGTGGTTTTTTTGAAAAACAATAATACTAAGTTAATAGTCAAACACTATTTTATTTAAAAAAAGTCAAGTTCCAGTAAAATTAGGTTTAAAACTTTTCAGTCTTATTTTTTAAGTTATTTTTTCATAACTTATTTTAAGTTATGGCTTATTGTTTTTGTAAGTAAAAGTAAAGTTCATATTAAGTAAACCCCCTTTCCCCATAATCATTTCTTAATTTTTTTATTCTACATCAAAATCTGGATTAGCCCTACAACCATCCAAATCATCAATATTATTTGAAGAAAATAACTGCTTATAAAAAGGAATAGTATCATTTGGAAAAAGACTTCTGATATTATACCTAAGGATATTAATAATATCTGAAGGTTTTTCTGGTGCTATATCTTCCCATTGGGCCACAGCCTAAGTAATCTTTTAAATACTGCTTACAGTGAAATCTTTCATGAATATTGAAAATTGCTTTCCCTTCTCCAAAACTATTTACTTTGTTTTTAGTTATAAATATTTTCCTTCTTCCTATTAGTTATAATTCTTTTTCTAACTGCTCACACCAAAAAGTTTTCAATTAACTAATCAATATTTCTTTCTGCACTGTTCCATAACCTTTATATAATCTGATGGAGGATACATTCTCTGTTTAGACAAAAGGGATTCAATTTTGCCGAAATCGTCGTTTGGCTGCAATCTCGGTCCAGGAATTAGATACCATAGAATATAATCTATTTTAATGTAGGATGAAATGCTAAACTGTTTTTAATAATAACACTTTTTATTATTTCTCTCCGCATGAATCGCTCCAGAGATACAATTCAGTAACTTTATCCAATAAATTTTCTTTATATGTGTAATCATCCTGGTTTCCTCAGCTACTCCCATCCAAATGTATAAAAACCTTTACTTTCCCTGGGTGGACTCTGCAGTTGTAAATCCACAACTGGCATTTGTAAAGCATAATGCTGACTGGAATTCTTGGTAAGGGAAGCGGGTTTTTTTCTAGTTTTCTTTTATTAGATCACAGACTTCTTTTGGATTAATATGATGTTCATGTTCTCTCTTAATATTGAGTTTTTTCTTGTCATTTCTTATTAGTTTTTTATAATTTCTTTTTCATTGTTTATTATGATGTTGAATGTGTCGCTTTTGTTGCAAGTATATTTTTTTAATGATTTAAATCGCAAGTTCTTAGCATAATATATTTTTTTATACATGGAAAAGCTAAAAATCTTTGAACTTTTCTTTTCATAGATGTCATACACTTTATGAAGCATCAGTCCTAAAGGAAAGTTGTTTGATTGTGCTATTGACTGAAATGTAATTGATAACAAGGAAATTATTAATGTGTTCAATAACACTTTTTTTATTCTTCAGAAGCTATTTTATTAAATCCTCCATTTTTACGTTGTTCATCTGTTATATTATCTGCATTGTCATAATTATATTTAATAAGAGAAGATTTTGAACTCTTTAGATATGGAATGTTTTCCTAAAATTTTGTGATTCATATTAATATTTAAAATAGAAAGTTCCTTAGGAAACTTCTTCTTATCTTCAATTACTTTCAATTGTTTTATTTTTTTTTGTTTTTAATTAAATATGATTTGGTCAGCAGTTGAACATGCAGTTTGAGCATTGTAGGAACCAACTGAATAAAATTTACTGGATTTTTCTCCCTTTTACTAATAGCAATGCTTTCTTTGCAGTTTGTACACACTTGCAATCGAAATTGTAAAGATTTTGTGTAAAACTTCTAGTTTTTTAGAATTATAATGCTTTTTGTTGGAATATTTGTTTTTTTTTTTGTTCAGTTTCTAGGCAGTATCACCAGTGAATCTCTCCTCCTGTTTTTAGGTCAACCAGCACAACTTTTTTCAAGTGATAAATTTTCTTCAAAATGAATAGAATCAGTATCGATTGTGTTATACATAGTCTTTATTATCTGGAGATGAAGGAACCTATTTTATTACCACCATATTTTTTTTTAGTAGTTGGTAGAACATAATCAGAAGATGAATAACTTTCATCATATATGCTAGGTTCATGTGTGGGGTCTGTCTGTAAAATAATGTAACATTATAGTAATAATATCAAAAACTAACCTTAAAAATATTCTTTCTTCTTTTCACTGAAAACTTTTATTATTAACTAGAAAATGTATTCCACTTCACATGTGGTTATTAAAAAAAGAAATAGATATTTTTATTATAAGTTTTAAGAAAAGAAATTTAGAACCAAGTGTTCAAGTTTATTAACATTTACATAAATCCCTATCAACCTAACAATAAAAATACTTTTTTATTCTCTAATTTTTTTACATTATCCTGAATGGAGCTAAATATATTCAAAAAAACTACAGTTTATATACTGTTTTACTACAAAATAAAATTAGAATCAACAGTCCATCAAACAATTTTTGCGTTCTGGACCACTGTTAAGTGTTGCTGAAGAGGATGAGATGAAATTACAATTTTGTAGCATGTGCAAATGCCATGCCCGACTAGGGTTCAAGATCTTGGGATGAAAGGCTGAGACACTACCGTTTGTGCCATGGTGGCTGGCATCAAACAATATTATCCAAAGTGTTACCTAACCTAGAAACAAATGTTTGCCAAAAACATATTGATTTACATTATTAAAGCAACTACTAATCTACTTTTTTGCTGGTTAGTTCTGCTTTCCCAAACTGTATTTCATTGAAAACTGAAATATGGATCAATTCAAATGCAATTATTATAAATATAGACAAATATTATGATTAGTTCTATTTTACATTCAGAAAAATAGACCTTTGGCATCATTATTCTAATATAAAATTAAATTTTGGCTCTTAGTAACTACATGCAATTTAAAAATGAAAAGGATATTTCTTTGACTGTTTAAGGTTCATGCTATTTCATTCTTAGGACAAATTTTGATCTTATCTAACCCTACATAAGAGAGTATATACATGAATTACAGAGGGCAATTGAGGTTTCAGGGGTTTAGATTGTTTTTAAGCTAACTTTGTTTTTTCTGGAGGGATTGTCTAAAAAATATGTTACAGCTTCTAGCCAACAGTTCATTTATACATATTCTTTTTTTAATAAACACAACAAAAACACCATTTATCTAGGGTTTTGTAAACATTGTTTGACAAGTTATTTATTATTGTATTAACTACTGCCTCAGAATTTATTGATGATTATTTAACAAAGTAGATGGCCCTCTAATTTTAGTTGTTAAATAAGTATATTTGTGAAAGGTTTTTGAGTTTTCTTTAAAAATAATGTGTTTGTGTTTACTGTCTTTAAAAATCAGAATTATTTAATTTAGTCTAAACAACTGTAGCCTGATTGCAGTTACAATTTTTTTTTTTTCATATGATGAGAAATAAATTTTTGTAGTGTATGGAAAAATACCAGGCATAACTGGGATTCAGACCCAAAACCTGGATGAAAGACAAAGATACTACTGCTCATCCACAGCAGTCTGTACACTCATACTATATTTTACTTCATTTTTATTGACAAAAGTTTAACTCTACAGCCTTGATGAATCCAAACTTTTTTTTCCTGTTGAGTCTGAGAAATACCTTTGTGTACTGAGTTTCAGGCTTGCTAACAGTTCTACAAGATGTTATTATAGTGTGAATGTGTCTGCACCCCTACCAACTAAACCTCCTATATCACCAATCCTCCCCTCCCGGGGCCAGTCCAGCAATTAAGCATTACTCAGCCCTGGGTGTGCCTTCGAGCTTAGGGGTTCAGTTGTTCCCGTGCCTCTTCATCGATGCCCATCCTCTCAAGTGTGGTCAACAGCGGCTGCGCAGAGGGTTGTCCTTCACCCCTTCGCTCTCCAGCTCTATTTTCTTATATGTAGTCTTCAAAGGCAGCTAATCAGCACTCCATTTTCTGTGCTCTGCTTCTTTGGTTTGGATTATCCTCACAATGCATTTCTACCGAATTCCATTCTTGTGGTCCTGCAAGCATATGTGTTATAATATTTAGTTTAGTCCAGTTTCTTATCTTGATTTGTAACCACCTTGGACAGGCAAAAATGTATGTGCAGGGGAATCCTCCTTTCCACAGTATATATATTATGGGGAGTCCTATATCCCAAAACGATGTAGATACATATCGAACTCCCCATTTAATCCAAAGGAGGAGGAATCCAAACTAGAGACATAAAAGTGCACCTACAGTTATACAGAAAAATTTAACCTTTTATTGTAACTTTCACAACTAATTAAATATAAATAACAAATTTGTTTTTATATAAATGTTCTAAGTTTAAAATTGTATCCAGTAAGTTACGATGATAAAACTTACTAAAAAAGTTTATAAATAGATGTGTTTTATTTTTAAATTCTATTTTTGGATGAATGGCAGCTTAATGCAAAATAGTATGAAGTATTTTTAAAAATGAGCTGGTGGAGAAGATTGCCTGCATTGAAAGATAATCTTTATGTTATTCACGTTCGTTCAAAAAGTATTTCAAATACTGTTAACAGTTTTTATTACGTTAATAACTTAAAAAGAAATTTTTAAGTATGTATAACTGGGTAATGTAGTGGCCTTTATGTGTTGCAATTATAAAAATTCTCTGCAAAAATAAACCATACAGTAAAAAGTAATTATGTGTGTGATAATTCTTTATCTTAATTGTCACTTTATTTTAAATGACACGTTCTAGAATCGCCAATACTTTTGAAAGCAAATCAAGAAATTAGAACTTTGTATATAACATACTACTAATATATACACAATTATGATCTGTGGTCAGAAAATAAAAGTACCTTTACTTATAAAATATTTATTTTGTCTAAAAATATAACTGTTTTTATTAAGCCTAAACCTACTGCACATTAGGTCCAGTTAAACATAAAAATTATAAATTAAAAATATTTTCTTTTTTAATAAAATCTTGCATAATGAAGATATTTGCATAGATTATTCAAATTATGGATTTTATATTACTGACAAGGACACAGCTACTTATATTCTTCTCCATTATATAATGAGTGTGTATGTATAAAATTACAGAATAGTACTTAATATATTTACTTTAAATAAGTATAAATTAACCCTTAATCATGATAAATAAAAATATGCTACTATAAAAGTTTGTTTTTGTTTATGATGGTTATTGTTAACTCTTCCATTCAATGTTATGGTCGTCATCAATGACTGGTATTGTTGTCACATTGGCTTCTGCTTTTTTTTTAAGGTATTGGATTTCAATTGTGTCCGCTCATGAGCTGTACATTTTTTAAAAATATATAGTTAGAATATTATGGTTATTGTTAATTTTATTATTAGACATTATCTAATAAATTGGTTTAATATTTAAATTTTGAATTGCAATTAAATTTATATATTTTTTTTATTTATTGAAGATAAATTTTGAAATTAGTAGTCGGGAAGGTAACTAAGGTCACACAAATTCTATATACAGGTGTTTCTAAAATGGTGGGGTGGCTATACTTTTTTGAATTCTACTTGTAAAACTAAACAAAAAATATCCTTAGGAAAAATGATAATTTCTCCTTTCTTCTCCCCCTGTCCACTATTTTGTTAATTTTATATAATAATTTATGTCTCAAGTTCGGATAGACAAATCACATTAATATTTGGTAAGCGTCTTGGTAATAAAGTTGTAAAATTAGCAAAAAATCTGGACTTAAATACCTTCGCAAATTACAAAATGGCAGCCATGTTTATTTTTCAATCTGTTATATCTTCATAAATATTAGTTTTATCAAAATTTATGTTATTTATTAAAATATTAAACCTTTTATTTTGAACAAAATGACATTTTATTTTTGAAAATCGATTTAACAAATAGTTGAGTTCGGGAGAAAATTGATGTAATTTATCATAATAATTAGGTCTATTATTGTGAGAAAATTATTACTTAATTTGATACTAATTTACAGTACTAGAAGTAACAATAAATACAAACAATTAATATTTCATCGAACTGAATGTGAAGTGGAGGACATGAAAACAGACACATAATTACATCAATTTTCTGCCATAACTCGACTGTGTTAACAGATTTTAAAAAAATTTAACTTTTGCAAGGAAAAAAATTTTTAAAGTATGTTTTGAGTGTCGCTTTATATGGAAGTGAAACTTGGATGAACAGAGTATCTGAGAAGAAAAGATTATAAGCTTTTGAAATGTGGTGCTATAGGAGAATGTTAAAAATGAGATGGTTGGATAAAGTGACAAATGAAGAGGTGTTGCAGCAAATTGATGAAGAAAGAAGCATTTGGAAAAATATAGCTAAAAGAAGAGACAGACTTATAGGCTACATATTAAGGCATCCTGGAATAGTCACTTTAATGGAGGGACAGGTAAAAGGAAAAAATTGTGTAGGCAGTCAACTTTTGGAATTTGTAAAACAAATTGTTAGGGATGTAGGGGATATTCCGAAATGAAAACGACTATCACTAGATAGGGAATCTTGGAAAACTGCATCAAACCAGTCAAATGACTGAAGACAAAAAAAAAATATTTAATCTTAAATAACTGCATTATGGTACCGATTTTGTTGGTAAAATGTAAAAATTACTGTAGTACGGAATAAAATAAAGATTTACTTCATTCAGTCTTTTTTTTTAAATTACCATTCTAACTGATAGTTGTAAAATATAGCAAAGCAGCATTTCCCTCCCCCTCTCATATGAATGAATACTTTAATAAATTAAAAACAATTGCACAGTAAGAAAGTGATGGTTAAAACTTTGAAATCTGTGGTAACTTGCTGATAATTGTTGCACGTAAGAGAGAGAACAGAATGTAAGCTCTTGATCATTATCAAACAAGAATGAATTTAAAGTTACCAACCCTCCTCTAGACGTTAATTACTTAGAGTAAGTAATGTAAGTTTATTACTGTAAATAGCTGTTAGATGCTTTAATCATATCGATTCTAGGTGACCTATCATGAGCCATAAGTTATCAAAAATACAGCCACTCTGAAGAATACTGGTATCAGTAGCAGGATCGCTTAGGATTTAGGGAGGAGTGAAGTGCTTTCCCATTACCTTCCTTTTTTTAGCTGAATATACTGTTGTACAGAATCCCAAGCCCTTCAAAATTCAGGTACTATTCAGCTGTAGTGACCCCCTGACCTGGACTTTGCTCACTGAAAGTGCTGGATGAATAGTGGGTCTCATTAGAGAGGTTTTTATAAGAAATACTGGCACAGACAAAGCTATTGTTAATTAACCATTTCTGTTATGAAATGATGCATTACATAGATCTTAACTCTTCAGACAATACACTACATACAGTAACATGTACATAAATTACTTTAAGAAAATCATTTAATTGGGTTAGTATTTTAGATAGATGTTGCCTAGTATCGCGTATGTTATTTTTATTTATTTACTTATAAAATATGTTCATACTAACAGATTTATTATGATTTTTGACTTATATTAATATCCATATTTTAATGAGAAATACAAACTGAATAAAATTAATAAATCCAACCAATGATGTCAGACGAAACAATAAAAATATAATAAACATCACTTATTTTTAAAATATATCATTGAAGAAAATGAATTGATGAAATCTGATCAAACATTTACAAATGTAATTCTTATTTAAATATTTATCTACCAGGTGTGAGCTATCTCACACCCTGATATACCTGAATTGAGCTATAAAAAAAAAGCTTTAAATGGGAAAATTCAGTTTTCTCCTTAAACATAAACAGTATTTGAACTTTATAGTTCACTTCCAAAATGACAGCCAACCTTACTTTCTTACTAGTTTTTGCAAGGAAAAAATCACTTCATTTAAGAATTTGTCCCTATATATTATCATTCAGGAATTGATGTTTTCTACTGAAAACATGAAGTTCACAATCGCTGGAAAATGGAAATGAGCTGAAAACTTTAATGCTTATTGAAGAATAAGTAAACTCCATTTAGTTTTTTGTAATTTTTAAGATTCTAATAGTGGCTTGCGTAAAATGAACATCACTATAAGTACATAGGTATACTAACAATTTATTTACATAAATATAAAAATGCCATTCAGACTGTATCATCAATATATACACACGAGTATATTTATTTTCTAATGTGATTTGCTACAAGGCATTTATAGAAAGATCACTTTAAATTAAAATTAAATAAAATATAATAAAGTATCTCCTATAATCTTTTAATCATGACTGTCTATTAGAAGAGAATACATTAGTTTTTATTTATGAGCTAAAACATATTAAAAGTACATAAAATATAATAAAACATCCACAATAAAAGAGAACCTGCAGTGTATTTTTAATTAGTCTTTGAATGTGACTTCTTGAAGTCAGCAAGTTGTTTTATATCTATAAAAATAAAAAAGTTATGCATTGACATGATACTGAATATGATGAACCAAGTCTAGATATGAGAACAGAGATTTTTTGAATTCTATTTTTCCTGTTAATTTTCACATGAAAATATTCAGAATGAAAAGTAGCTTTTATCTATTTAAGCGGTAAAACTTTTTCATGAGTTTACCTGGAAAAAACTTACCGTATGATGAAAACCAGGAGAACTGACAAGTCATCAAAATCTGTTGAATTTGAAAAAAAAAACTATTGCACTTTATTAGTTAATATAAAAAGCATTTAAAATGAACGCAATATCATTAGATTCTCCAGTAACAATTACATGGACTATATTTAGGTTTGCCCACCATTATGTTTGTGCTCAGATTATTTGGTTTTACTTTGACTTGCAGAAGAAATTTATTACTAAATTTACACCAATTTCAATTTTATTTAAAATGTCCGTTTAATTCTTCAACTTTCCTAGTTTATATGAATGGAATTCTGTTCTTCGAGGGTATTTTTGTAAAGTACTTTAACGTATAATAAGCTACTATCATTCCATTTAGTTTACAAACTAGAAAGGTTTTTATGATAAATACTGGCATAGACATAAAGCTATAGTTACTTCCTTTCTGTTATGAAATAATGCATTACGTAGATTGTCTTAACTTGTTAGACAATATACTGTATATAGTAATGTGTAAAAGTAAATTACTTAACTGGGTTAATCTCAAGTAGCAAATGTTCCATATTATTACTTATTTCTTTAAAATGTCTTAAACTCCCAACTTATTCCTAGTTTACATGAATGTAATTCTGTTCTTTGAGACTTTTTCTAAATTACTTACAATAACATGTAATAAGCAGAGGCTTATTACAGTGGAATAATAAGCTTATTAACTCAGTGGAATGATTACTATCGTTCCACTGAGTTTGCAAAGCAGCTTCTAGCTATTACTTTGACTCTCGATCACTATTTTCAGCAACTTGTCAAATGTTGAAGAATTCATGAAAAGAAGAGGTTGCAGGGTTAAAAATTTTGAGTCAAGGTATAAATCAAGAAGAAATTATTAATAGCCCAGGTTTTTATTAATTTGAAGCTTATATTTTCTGTACTAAAAATGTTTGAAAACGAGAAAATTTTACTAAATTGTTCAATTCTGATAGATGTTGAAATAAATGCTAAATTTCTTCTTTGGTATAACGTAACAGATGATACAATATGATGGACAAAGGTTTCATACATTAGTAGGGGTTTGATCTAAACTATGATGATGGATTGATACGGCTACTTATGCTGAAGTTGCAAGGAAGCATTTCTGTAGTGCCAACATTGATGTTATCATAGGATTTCTAACTAGCTATAAGTCATAATAAACTAGTTGTCTTTAAACTTTTAAGTAATTGACTATGTGATATTTATAGACAAATTTATTAGAGGTAATGTCTCTGTTCAAGATAGTTGTCTCCTGGAAAAGAGAATAGATATATATCTAAATAGCAAGATATTTTTTCAGCTAGGATCACGTGTTAAGAGGGTTCTTGATAGACTATGCAAGATGTGGCAGACAATTTTCACTGATTATCAGTGAAATGAATGAGAATTTCCATTCTCAAAGTTAGATCAAGATAAGTTCAGTCTGTTGGATTGGAGAATTAACTGTGAACCTTTCAAAGATGTAGCACTAAATAAGTATGTAACCTAATGGCACAGGCATAGACTGAATAATTCCATAAAATTATGACTACTATAATTTTTACAAAAAAATAAATAAAATACTAAAGTAGTCAGATAAATATTTGCCTGGAGCCCTGTAACAGTACAACTCATTCATAAAAGAAACTATACATTCTGTATCCACCCTTGACGATACTATGGTTGTTGATGAATTTCGCCGATTCTGGGGTAGCAAGAAGAAAGTAAAACCTCATATCATCGATTTCCAGACCATAGGAAACTAAAAGGAAAAGTTCTTCTGAAATTGTCTATTTTCAAACTAGAATTTGTGACCTTGGAAGAAATAAAGCTTCTCCCAGATATGATTGCATTACTGTTAAGAACCTTCTCAGTTCAACTCGTATTGTCAAGGCAATTGGCAAAGATTTTCAATAAGATGCTGTAAGAAGGTCATTTCCCCAATAGTAAGTTTGCAACATTACTATCTAATAAATTCCTGGAAATTTGTTTTCAGTATATATTTTTTGATTAGTTACCAGATAAAGGTGGTTCTTTTAATGGTCCCTAGGCCCAAATTTTCATGGCGGAATTTAGTTCTATTTAGTATTTTATTTACCCAAAAAAATTACAAGTACAACATATGGCAAGTGTCTGGCGGATACAATTTCTTCTGCTCAAATTTCAATTAAACAACAAAATCGGGCCAATATGAGTTTTGTAATAAATTTTTCTATTTTCTGCTTAAATGGAACGCTTAAACATTGTTTTTTTTTCTATTATTGTATATCTATTGTCTATTACATATATTTTAACATGTTTTTTTTTTAAATGAAGTGATTGGAATTAAAAAAATTGTTTCATCTTCAGTATTTCATTTGCGTAACAGCATTTACTATTAAAACAAGCTGTAGTATGTTTTCTTTTGAATTTTATTATTTCAAGTACATAATCAAATTTTTGTATGCTACCTAGTGGTATGATTTGTAAACCCACCTTTCTGAGGAAAAGTTACATTTGAATCCCATGGTTTATCAAATGCAAGAAAAAAACATTGTTTAACAAAATTTTTTTGTTAAAGTTAGATTTGTAATAAATAATACTTAAAAAAAATACCTCTAACTGAACTGAAATTAATGTTTTCATTTTTATTTAATTTTTTCCCCCATTTTCATTTCACTTTTAGGTTAAGGTCATGTTTAGAACTGTACAGTTCATTGACTTTGCCATGCAGTCTAGTTCTGCGAACTTTTACCAATGAAGTTGTAACAAACTTCTTTATACATGTATAATATATTTTATGACTAATTAAAAAAAGCTTCATATTAAAGTGGTTATGAACTTCCTTATAACCCCAATTATCTATAAGGTTGTTCATTTCATATGTAGTATTTTGTTAAAATTGTGTATGTAAATTTATATTGTTTGTTATTTATCATGAAACTTTTGCCCTTTACACTTGTGTAAAATTTGGATCTATATCCACTTTTTATGAAGCAAATTGCAGAGGTTGATTTGTTATGTGCTTTAACTGCACTTTTTAATTATGTTTTAGTTCAAATTCTTGTGAAGACTTATTTTTATTTTTACTTAGTAAGATCTTTGAAGATATTATCTACTATTCTTGCCTATATAGAGAATACTATATTTAAAATACTAAAATTAATTTTAAATTGTTTGACTTATTCTAATTTACAATTACATAATACATGTACAATTCTACAGAATAGCAATGCATTAATAATAAATATCTTTTCTAAGAAAGAAAATGAAGAAACAGCCTAAACTTATGCTATAAGAGATAATGAAGGTTAAAAATAGTAATAAATTATTGAACAAATAATTTGCATTTAATAAACAGTACCAATCATATAAACAATTATTAAATACATTTATAATTAAGTGCACTTTGTTATATTTAATTCATAACTGTTATAGATGACTAAAACTCGTCTACTGAAGCACTTACATTTAATATGTGAAAACGTTAAATAATATTATAGTAAGCGTGAAACCAATAATTGATATAAATTATTTTATGATTTAAACATTCAGTTCTATTTAATACAAGAAAATCTAAGGAATTGCACAGCTTTCCCTATCTAAAAGTTATTTAGTATAAAAAATTATAAATAAATTAATATTAATTAACTATAAAAGTCAGGTAATCTAGATCTAATAGGATGTTGTATTAATTATGTTAATACTTAATGAAATATTTATGAATTGTTAAGTTTTCTTTACTGTCATTTACCAAAAAATTGTAATCCTTTTGTTCAATGGCTACTGACAAATGTTTACTTCAGAACTCTGTTTTTCTTTATAGAGGATTAAGGAAAACTTTTATCAGAGCTAATAAATAGGTTTCCATAAAGACCAGTACGTATAGCAAACCAACATAAACTGAAAGATTCATTAGCATTGGTTGGTTATATCTGGACAGAAAGGGGGGCCTTAAATACATCCATTGGCCAAGATTTAAGTTCACTGTTCAAGTGGTAAATTCCAATTACATCAAAGGATATTTGTTGACCAGTGTAGGCAAGGATGTAAATCATCAGTTCAGTGTTGATTCCTGATCCTTCAAATAGTTCCATCCATCCTTAGTAAATCCTCATAAATACATATATTTGGCATGGTGTAGAATAATTGCACTCTTTAGTATTAATTGAATTATATAGAGGAAAAAGTTGCTGAGGAATTTGGCATACAATGAATACATAAATGCATACAATGAATACGTAAATGAAAAAAGTGATCCATGGAATGGAGTCAGTCAGTAGTTAGACATCAATTCAATTAAAATGAAATCATTATTAACTCTTCGATCATGAAAAATAAAAATATGATGATGGGGTCTGGGGCTAATGAAGGATATAAAAACACTGTTCTTGATGAGAAAATACAAGTACAAGTTTAAGTCTACAATACAGTATAAAATAACTATCATATACAATTTCAATGCTTACAAGCAAACATCAACAAATTGATTAGTTTCAAGGGGTTGATGAATGTGTACAGCACTCCCAACATTTGACCAAATTGTTTTCCCTATGTCTGTTGACTTTTGTTTGCTATATGTGTACAGGCCTTAAGAGTACTCTTGAATAAAACTGTTTTAATAATATTTCCTAAGCAATTAAAGACATTTGAACAGGACTTCAACTATAATTAATAATTATCAATACTTTATAAACTAATTATTGTATATAAGGTTACATAAATATTTAAGGGATTATTTTTATCTTTGAAAGTTCTCTTAGGTCACATGACCATAATTTGATGACTGATCAAATCAGTCCTCGCATATTATGTTACAATTTATAGTCTTCTTTGATGTTGGTTCCTTTTCAGTATCTGTTATAATTAAAAAGTTACAGATTTTTCTAATTTTAAATTTAAAAATTTTCAAGTGGCGAAAATGAGTTTGTTAATAGTTTTAAGAAATCTCTGTTGGGGGTCCTACATATGCTAAGCTTATATATTTTATTTATTTGTGTTTTGGCTCTTTTGTGGTATATTTTACATTTTTCAATTATTAAAAAGTTAGTTTTTCTACAATTCTGAGGGTCTTATACATAATTTACTATACTGATATTTATATATTTTATGCAATTTAGTAAACCTTACATTAGTGCGTTTGAACCAACTTGATAACTTATACCATTATTGCATAATGATTATTATAAAATTTTAATTTTGGTGGTATTCATGAATTCTTGTAATCCTCTAAATATGCTTAATCCAAAATCAAAATCAGAGACAAAAAGTGATCACATACATACATATTGAATTAAATAATGAACTGTTAGTTCATTGAAAATATATTGATAAATGTTAATTTTTACATCATGCGCTACAAGTGTCTTCTTCCCTTCCACAGCAGTTCATTTTTCATTTTAAAGGTATAACTTTTTTATAAAATAATATATTTTTAATTCAATTAACATAATTTATATATACCTAGTCTTGATGCAAATTTCTAAGTTCCATATATTTAAGATATTATTATTTTTCATTTTTTGAATATCTTAACAGTGATAATTTATCAGCACAATTTTTAGGTTCATATTGATGTTAACTTGAATCCACCAGTGCAGCACTGATTTTACCAAATATTTCTAGAGAAATCTCTTTTTTCAAGATAAAATAATTAACTTTTGTAAGAACTTAAGGTACTTACTACTGCTTGTAAGAACAGATGATGATTGTACATCACTACTACAGATATAAATAAGTTTATTTATTTTTATGATCATTAATTATAATGATTATAAATTATTTATACAACATGTTTTTTATAGCTATTTTGTTTAAAACTGTTCTGATAATTATTTCATACATCATTTTTTAAATATATTTATAAGTATTAGTACATTTTGGTTTTCCAATAATCTGATTTGTTTTAATCTTTAAATAATTTTATTTTTAAATCTAACCTCTGTAAACCATAGTACAAATTAGCTGTGACCTAAACACAGGTGAATTTGGTTTACAGTCAACATCAATATCAAATATAACATTAGCCTAAAAGGTTTGTAACAACTTCTTCTTCAGTCTTAAACATGATTTATAATTATATATTCTGCTTTTGATAATTCATTACTTATAATTTTTAATTATCATAACTTAAATATTTTAATACAACTTATATTATCATATTTTAACAAAAAAATATGATAAAGAGTTTTAAAAAAAGGTTTAATAAAATAACCATCATATTTTTTTTTTGTTTTCAAAAGTTTTGTACAATCCATAATTTTAAATGAAAACAAAAACAATCAACCACACAAAACCTATAAAACGGTTTAATTTAAAAAAAATTTAATTGATTGGTTTTTAATTTAAAATGGTTCATTCATTAATATTGTCAAATATAATATATAAACACACAGTGGATGAGCAACTTAAAACCAAACAGAGCCAACTCAAACTACAGTTATTTGAGTCATTTTTAACACTTCAACTAGCATCACTATTGGTTGACTGTTACACTACTCTTATCAACTGTCAGTAGTAAACTATTCTTGCTTCATTGCAGTATAGTTTTGTTCTTTGGAGTTGTGTTTTTTAAATGCCTTATTCAATCAAGGAAAGGGATGTTATAATGGAGGCTTTATTTGTAATGCAGCTGATGATGTGAGAAAATTGTGAAAGTGCTCTTGCATATGTAGTGGAATAAGGTAAGACATCCATCCTACTTTATTTATTCTGTACTTTGGCTGATCTAATAAAATAAAATAAATATATTTGTATGCAGTACAACAGAGGAGTATGATTCTTAAAAGAATTGATTTAAATATATATATTTTTTTTACTTTACACAGACTTGTTTTTAAAAAACACAACACTTAAGGAAACTCTAGGCAGTGCACTTGTGTACTTTTTTTATCTAACAATTGAACAATTTGTAAAAGTAAAAACTCAACAATTTACAACAAATGTTTTTAAAATGACAAATACTTACAATGTAAATGCTTTAACATGTTTAACAACAGTAACTGAAAATTCTCAAAAAAAATTAAGTAAATCTATTTTAACAACGAATAAAAGAGCCTACACAGATATGCTGTATATTCATGAACATTAGTTACATATGCGCATGCACACACACCAATAATTGAGGATATGGACAAGATCAATTCTAAATGCAAATCATAAGATAAATTGTGGTTTTTGTTAATATCTTGTCTAATTTAATTACTGATAATCAAAATCTTTTCTTGTTCCAAAAGGAAAGATATAATATGTTTATTCATTTTTAAGGGGTATAACTAAATGTTAAAATATGCACTTAAAACTTTTCTTTTTCATTAAAGTACTTTTTTAATAGGATATATGCGACAGATATAAAATATTGATGGTATTTGTCAGTAGAATTAACACCACTACAATTTTACATATTTATTTTAATAATTCTTATATTAATTTAAATAAATTAATCAATAGCTCTTAGATCAATAAAAAATAAAACTATAACACACATTTATTTTATTCTATGTACAGTAAGCAACTTTTTTACATTAATAATGAATAAAGATTAAATAAGTTAAAAAGTAATAATAAAATAAGCTGAAAAATTAGTGATATGTTGTATGTGCATTGACGTTTATTACTTCCATTGTACTGTAAAAAAGAAACAAATACATAGATATATAGTTAGTAAAATATCAAAAATTATTATTCATTTTATTAAATGGTAATTTTTTTTTAATTAACATGTTAACCGCACCCTCCTGTAGCATAAATGACTTCTTCACTATTTTTAAGTGCCAGCTCCATAGCATATATGGAGTTCCACCATTCAACCAGCATCCATAGAGGATGTTAATCTTGTTACTAAGTGCAAATCTGTTTCATACTTATAATTTCATAATACTTTCTGTTTCATAATTATATTTTAAAATATAATAAAATAAAATTCTTAGTCAGAGCTGAAGATGTTCAAGAATTTCTTTGTAGAAAGTACAGAACTCCTAAGCACAGAACTTTACCTTTCCCAGCAACAACGACTAGTTTCTTTACCGTCCACAATTACAATTTGTAAAATTATTGATATACTAGCAGATTTTTTTTATGATTAATAGGAATAGGGCTGAATTTATGCAACAGACATTTAGGCCACAGTTTGACTTCTTTTGCGATCCATTGGGCAAGGAACCAATCATAGAACAGTTTTGCAGGCACTTAGGGTCGTTACTAGAATCTAAAACGTTATTACATAATTAAATACAATTTACAGTTTGGTTCATCTGTAAATTTTTCTGATATCTATGCAGATCCATTTATATAGTTTTTTCTGAATTATACACTCAAAATTACCCAAAGATATATAGAAAATTACAATTAATGAACTATTCGCCAAACAGAGCAGATTTGCTCAGAGTGTATGTTATGGGTACACAGAGATACAGTCATGTCTGGTGCAACAAGCACATACATTAAGAATGTATGTATAAATAAAGTTTAATTTACATTTTACATAAATTTACTAATACTTTCAGAGAACACTCCTTTTTCAGGTGAACAATAATATAAGTAGACAGTTAAATCTTTCGGAACTAAAAATTATTTTGATTTATTTCTATTTCATTCACATTGATTTTGTTTTATTCCTATTTCAAGTTTTGTCAATTTCAAAAAAATATTTAATTAAATTTAAAAAGCCCATACATGAAAAAATCCAAATTGTTATTGACAACACAATTTATATATAAGGTGATAAGATATAGATATGGGGAAGTAAATTTTACAATGGCATAGAGAGCTTACCACAGATACATACCCAAGTTGCAAGGAAAATTAATGGCAATGTTTTGGAATGACAAAATGATTCAATAGCAATTCCTGATTGCTGTGGCCTCTCAATTTTCATGAATATAAAAAGGATGAAGTATCTAAAGTACTAACAGTGTAACCCCACTATAACTGCATTATTTCGAGAAGTAAATCAGAAATGGGATAAATAAAAAAATAGGCAAAAATCAAGCAATAATGGTTTAATAGAAAAAGCCAATACAGTATAATGTGTACTTACATAGAAACAAGTTAAGTGCAGAAGATACAAAATTTTTCTTTGTATGTAAATTATTTTTTTTTTTAAATAAGAAGTTATTGTTTTTTGTTTCACGGTTGTATGTATCTTCTTTACAATATAAAACTTTACACTTTGCAATAAATGAAGTCTAAATACATCCAGAATGTCTTTTATTGAGGGTGTAAACTTCTCTAACGGCAACCTCTGCAACATCTTCCCTTTGTTCTTCTAACAAATTAATGTTAGGTTGCAGAATGAAATTTACAACTTCTTCGTCGGTCACGTAATGAGCAACGGTTGTTTGTATTCTTGAACCCACTCAATGAGATCACTTGCAGACAATTCTTGCCTGGTTGAATTTGTCAGTAAAAATATGAACATTTCCTGTTTCAATGTCTTCTGTATAACTCTGTGACAATGCCGACCAACAATTTTTAATTGTAATAGAGTTTGTTACTCCATTCTGTTCCAGGACTGTATACAAAACTTTTTAATGACACACAGAGTTTTAAGAAATTCTGTTACTTGTAATTGTGAGTTAGTGATAGTGCTGGTAGCTCTCATCGGTAATAAAGCTTTAAATGCCCGAACAACTACTCGGTCTAATGGTTGGATCAAAGATATGGCATTCTTGGGTAAAAACATTGGGATTATTTTCACATCTTTAGATTTCAGCAAGTCAGTAGGCGGATGAGCAGGGCGATTTTCAAGAAGTAATAAAGCTTTTTCTTCCAATTTTCAAACTAATAATTTTTAACACAAGACACAAATTCATCATTAAACCACGTTAAAAAAATATTACATGTCATCAAAGATTTTTTACTATTTTTAAAAATAACCGGTAATGAACTCAATGTATTTGAAGAAACGTGGGCTGGCACACTTGCCAAAGACAAACAGCTTCAATTTATGATTTCCTGACTTATTGGCACACAAAATAAAAGTTAGCATTTCTTTGATCATTTTCATACCAGACTTATTTGGTACCCATTTCGCATCTAATATTTTTGTTGGTAATAGTTTATAATACAAAGCAGTTTCATCAAAATTATACAATTGTTCATCACAGAAGGTATTCTCTTCTATAATTGATTGTAATATTGTTTGTGAAAAATGTTCGCCTGCCATCGCATCTGCTGAACGAGATTCTCCTTCGATATTCGTTTGGCCTATGCCATGATGGATTTTCCATCGCGATAACAAATCGCTAGAAGCACTGAATAATTCTTCTCCATTGTTAATTAGTTCATGAAAATTTAGTGTCTGAGCTTGAAGTATTGGCCCTGACAGCGGCACTCCTTCACTCCGTTTTTGCAAAAACCAAAGGTACATACACTCATCCACAACATTAACATCATAGAGTCTAACCTTTTTGCCATGAAGTCAGACTGTTTCATCTACCAAATTAATAAAAGAACGCATTTTATCTTCTTCTTTCACCCAACCACGTATAGTACCTTCACACACACTGAATTCCCAGGATAAACTGGCTTACGAACAACCTGGCTTAACCTTTTCAATAATTTCTAATTTTTCCTTTACAGAATATATTTTTCGTTTAGACGACATGTTAGGCAAATATGAACGAAAACGCTAGAAAAAATCTAATAAATTAACCAACGTAATAAAACTTAATGATAATGATAAACACAGTAAAAGCAGCTCAGAATAAATCACAATACGTAATAACATTCAGATACCGTATACTGTGCCATGTACAGGCAGCACATTGATGGTCTTATCGCTGTTACAGGAAATTAATCGTGCAGTATATCATATGAATTTCTCCTATTACTGTATTATAGAATCATACTTTAGTTTTATTGAATTATTTTTTTGGGTATTCCAAGGTTTTAAAATCGTTAGTGACTAATTGATAGATATTATATTAGAAGCGTATTGTTGATAATTTCAAAGGATTTATGGTGAGTTTTACACGGATATCGAATACAGTGGTAGGGTGACTAGCATATCTTCATCCTTATTTTATTTTTTCAGATATTTTTTGGGTGACAGGTTATAATCCACATTATATCCATACTCACAGTATATCAAGCCACGTTATAGCGGGACTGTACTGTAGTTATTTATCAGAAGCTATAAAAAGGTCAGCAGAACAGACAATGATTTTCCATACTCATTAAATGAATGTGGATCTCTTAACAAATTAGTTTGAACAGACCAAACACTGAAATGAATCCAAGTCACTTATAAAAGATAATTAGCATTTTCACTCGTTTATCTAACACCGCTTAATTTTTTATGTTATCAAACTTAATCAACCCTTGCAGAAATGATAGTAATTAATCAGTGACTGACATGACCTGAAAATCAATAAGAAACTATTGCTGTAATTCATGAAAAGGTTTTTTTCAACTGTCTTTCTTTTTGTAAAACACAATGGCATTCTTTCTAGTAACATACTTCCCCGATCAGCCTCTAGGGGTGAAACTACTCACAACACCATAAGAAAATCTAAAAACCATGATATATTCTTTACATCAGACTCTTAACAAAGAAAGATAAGTTTATTAAAAATAGAAAAACTCAAAGATCAGCCTTTAAAAATTACTTTTGTTGTCAAAATTTGTAGGAATTACAAGCCAATTTTTCTAAGGTAAAAAAAAAAAATTATCATCTTATGCTTGTAGTAAAGTAGATAATTTGGAACATTAGACAGAATTTGTAAATTTCTAGGAAAATTCATTTTTTTCATTCTGAATTTGCGAGTAAAAGTGTACTGCTTGACAATATTTGAAATACGGTTGCAGAATCTAGAATTATATCTTGTTGCTGAATGGCTTCGATAGCTCGTTGTAATTTATAACCTTGTGGAAGCCCTGAAAAGGGCTGTTAGTTCTGAGAAGAGCTGTTGGGCCCGGAAGCTGGTCTCAGGTGAAGTCGACTTGACTGAAGTCGGGGAGTTCCGGCTCATCCATTGAAATCAGACTAGGCTTCTCCTCAATAGCAGTTGGGTCCCCACTACAGCATGACAGTGGGGGCCCCCAGAGCCCCACACTGTAGCTCCTGCTTTTGAGTCTGCAGGCTAGGGCGATTGAAGCCCAATAAGCTGGAGCGGGAAGGTAGTGTCCGTGTCCAGCGGCTCCCTCACCAGGCCTGCTGCTCCAGCGGGGATATTGACATCTGCCGGGAGGTCCCACGTTGAGGCGGCCAGGGAACTTCTTCCATCTTCTTCTCGGTCTTCTCCAGGTGGTGGTCGATAAATAAATAATTCACTCTCCTGCATACTCTTTTATTGGAGCCTGAGAGTGGTAGTGCTGTAGCGACGATATGGTGGGAGAACTTCACCATAGCTGGTAGGAGTGATGCTTGTGCAAGTGCTTAGGTGAACTGTACTCCCGCTGACATCTGAGCTGCTACTGTGCTGTCCACCGATATTGTTAGGCATAACAATGGGTAACAATCTCTAAAAACCATCCCTTTAGGATTCTAGACTGTACATTTATTCAAAATAAAATTCAATAAAGATATATCTAATATGAGATATTACATTCTGTTAAATGTGACATACTGAACTGAACATGATAATAACAATTAAAGAAATTTAAAATAAATTTCAACTATCTTTTAGAGTAACAGTGAAAATTTGCCACATTCAACCAAAGAGGTCATCAGTTTCTAATCATTTAAAACACTGTAACTTTAAATACTTCAGAGACTTTAATGAAATTTATGATTATAATCGTGGATCATTTTCAGAATAATAAAGTAAATTTGAAAAATATGATTCAGGTTATTATAACAGAAACTAGAAAAAGTCACATTTTAATGGCTCATTTAAAAGTTGCCAACCTAAAGAAAAAATTATTATAACAAAAACAAAAAACTGCTTTCTTCCAGAATTTGAAAAACCACCTAAGAATAATTACAAAATTCCTACAGTAATAACTTTGCCCATCCCTGAAAGTGTCCGGCATATGGTAGTATTAAACTGAAAATAAATCATTCAGTTAGACTTCCAATAGAGGTGCTACTATAACGTACAAAAACATAAATCTAAATACATAAATAATTACCTTTTACCACATTTAATGTGTATGAACAGGAACACAATCCCAAGCAATAAACAAATTCCTCCAACGACTAAATAAGCAACACCTAAAAATGGATTCTTGCCACCTAACATGGAAGTAGTGGATATTATCATTCTTTTAGTACCATCAAAAACTTTAACCGGATATCCTGAAATAAAAGGCAACATTACTAATGTAAAATAAGTTACTTTTTACTTTGAGTAAAGCAATATGAAGAACCTAAAATAAAAGCATAAAGCAATACGAAGCAATTAAAATACTTTTTGATACAGTTTTCTTAAGTGGAATTCAAATATATACTTACCTGCTTTATCTAAGTTTTTCAGTAATTAAAAATGTACTCTCTAGTCATAATCCTAAAAGAAAAAATGAATTGCAGTAAAACTATTATAATGGTTTTATGTTTGGGGGAATGAACAAATGAGAAAATTTTATAAATGCAAAATATAAATATAAAGTTTCTAGGCTCCATGAACAACAAAATTTTATCTTACTATTATTTTGCGCTTTCCTAACATTCTAGATGGCAAAATATAAGTGGTCCAGTTTTCATAATTTTGATTACAATTTTAGTACTGATTAGTTCCAAAAATAATAAAATTTTAGTACTGATCAGACTGCAAAAATAATTCCAATCACTGAACATATTTCAATACTTGCAAACATTTAATTTATATGGGTAGTTATTTTTAAGTCCAACATTACAAAAAGTAAAGCTCTCCAATTACATTAAATTTGTTTACAAATTTCATGAGTTGCTATTGCTATAATGCATGAAACTAACAAGTAAAGTTCAATAAATTAAGTTTGAAACTAAATAATCGTTCTCTTCTCTCAAAACTGTTCATTTGCTTGTAAAAGGGTTTCTCATAACTTATTAATTTATGTACAGATTTATGGTATCAGTGTGGGAAAAAAATTATATCTTCTCAATAAAATCACAGTTAATAGTAGTAAGGGTTATAAGCTTTTTTCTACTAGGAATTGACCACAAATACAAGGAAGGGAAATTTAAATCAATTTATAAATATTTTAATCACAACTAATACAAATTGATGTTATGAAATTTATGTAATATTAGTGAATGTTTGTATAACATTACAATGGACAGAACTGAAAAAAAAAAAAAATAAACAGCATGCATCAAAATAAATGTCATCAGTTTATTCAGGCTTGAAAATAAGATGGAAGCCATAAGAATATAATCAAACTCCACTGTAATTTCTTCAGTCACAAAATTTTGCTATGTTTTAACCTAAGGTATGATAATCCTTTCTTTTTTTTCTTTTTCCTGTTTAGCCTCCGGTAACTACCGTTTAGATAATACTTCAGAGGATGAATGAGGATGATATGTATGAGTGTGAATGAAGTGTGTAGTCTTGTACATTCTCAGTTCGACCATACCTGAGATGTGTGGTTAATTGAAACCCAACCACCAAAGATGAATGAGGATGATATGTATGAGTGTGAATGAAGTGTGTAGTCTTGTACATTCTCAGTTCGACCATACCTGAGATGTGTGGTTAATTGAAACCCAACCACCAAAGATGAATGAGGATGATATGTATGAGTGTGAATGAAGTGTGTAGTCTTGTACATTCTCAGTTCGACCATACCTGAGATGTGTGGTTAATTGAAACCCAACCACCAAAGAACACAGTTATCCACGATCTAGTATTCAAGTCCGTGTAAAAATAGCTGGCTTTACTAGGACTTGAACGCTGGAACTCTCGACTTCCAAATCAGCTGATTTGGGAAGACACGTTCACCACCAGACCAACCCGGTGGGTTAAGGTATGATAATCCAGCTTATGTGTACCTAACCGCAGCTAATAGCATTTATGTGGTAGCAGAAGTTGGCTTTTGTCTTTTTCTATAACTTATTATTTACTATTAACAATTATCCATACATGCACTCACAAAAGTCAACTATTCAAGAGATAACTGCACTATTATTACTATATGATACTACCTGAAAATCAAACTAGAGATATTATGATTATGATAAATGTGTAATGTGTATTCCTTAATAACCAAAATTAAAAAAGAAAGAAGTAAGCAAGTAAAACACATTATGCTGCATAATATCAATATACATTTCAAACAAAGACATCCACCTTGAATAGTTTCATTGATAAATCAGCATTAATTTCCTGTTATTGTGAAAAAACTTTATTTTAAGTAACAAAAAGTAAATAGGGGCTAAAATTTTCTTGTACTGAAAAAAATTATTAGGTCTGAATGTAGCGGTGTATTCCTCCACATGGTGGCCTTGAATAGGTTGAAGATTTTTAAAGCCTCAATTGAACTAAGGTGGAGAAAAACTGTGCAGTTCACAACTGTAGTTTTAAATTAGAAAGACTTCCAAAAAAATTGCAAGTAACAGACAGAATAGAAACTTTTTAAAAAGATATTATTCCAGCTAGTAATCAGAAATGAGAACAATATCAATCAGAGACCAAAACAAAATATCTCTTTACAATAATAAACAGCAACTCCCTGTTAAAAATGATGACATGAAAAAAAAACAAAAATTTTAGATGAAAAAAGACCTCAATACTTACACATCAAGAAAACAACATTCATAAATGAAAACACAATAGACTCAGAAAATTACAGAATTTTTGAAGGGAAAACTGGAAAAAGAATAATGAAAAATATGCCACATTTGTTAACAGTCTCTATAATCAACAACAAAATATAAGACTGGGTCAAAAATGTCTACTTTCCCTCTGAACATATATCTACGCCCTTCTAACAGAGATTTTAACACAAAAATTGGCTAAGAAAAAGTAGGAAATTTTCCAACTCATAAAAGGACAAAAAAAATGAGATAAGAATAATCTAATTATGTGAAGTATTCAACATAAAATTAATGTCCACTCTATTTAAAAAGCTCAACATAAAACAGGTTATTAACCAACCTGAATTTAAAAGAATTCCAAAATGACCATGTTGTAATTTCCTTTAAAAATTAAAATCCAAAATGTCAAAGATAAAAAGCGCACAAATATCAAAACTGATCTTACAAAAGTTATATCAACTAAGTTAATAAAAGATCAACTAAAAAAATCATATTTCATATTGAAAATTTAAGAAAATACCCCAGAAAATAACTCTTAACTTCAAAGAAAAATTAACAAACAGTAAAGTCAAAAATTTAAATTTAAATTAACATAACAGAAACAGCTAAAGATATCTGCCCTCTTAAAAGAAACAGAAAACAAGATGATGGAATGACATGTAAAGAATTATAAATGAAAGATTAAAAGCCTGGAGAAAATGATACTCCTTTAATACAAACAAAAACTATCTAACATTTAAATTAATCTGCAAATAAACATTCAAAATTATAAGAAAAACTAAAACAAAACATAAGAAGCGTCAACTAGAATAAATCAAAAGAGGACTTTATGAAAAACATGATGGATTTCTATAAAACATTCAAGGAAAAGCTTACCATTTACAAACTACCAAACTCTGCTTCAAGGAAAAAGATGGAAAATTATGTCTTAACAGGAAAGATAATTGCAAAATTCTAGCAATATACTAGAACTTTGAACACTATTAAATTACATAGAACCAGAGGAGTTAAATTATTAATATAAATACACAAAATCGTCCAGAAATTGAAGGGCAAGGTAGCAGGTGGGAACTTGATCATAGTAGAATTATGGAAAGATTCAGATAAGCAACCAAGAAAAAAAATGAAAATTCTAGACTATATGGAAAACTGAAAAAATTACACTAGTTTAGAAAAACAAACTAATACATCCACTATACAAAAAATGAGATAAACCACATATTAATAACTGTAGAATGATTTCCCTCTTACCTGTGACATACAAACCACTTTAAAATAGAATCAAACCAATCATAAACAAATAACTAGGAGAGTGACCTGAGGGATTCAGAAAAGGAAGATCATGAGCAGAACAATCTGGAACCTTGAAACAACAATAAGGGATAGAAGGTCAAGCATTAAAACTACGTAATTTTCTTTGTAGATTCCTAGAGTAGTTGGGTGTGAATCCCAAAACAATTAACATTATTAGGCAAACTTTTACAAAAACAAGATGAAGTTAAAATTCATGGGAGAACTCTTGGAAGAATTCAAAATTAAAACTGGAGCAAGACAAGGTGATTGTTTATCACTATGTCCTAGGGAAAAAAATAAGAGAATGGGAAAAGATGAAAGAAATTTTAACACACTAACAGCTAAAATTGGGTCCAAAATTGAAAGGAATTTGAATTAAATGCCTACCTCTTTGCCAGTGATATTGAAATTTTCTCAGAGAATCTCAAAATGGCAGCAGAATAAGTAAACCATCTAAAAGAAATTACAGAAAGTAAGGCAACAATTTCCTTCAAGACAGAATTCATGATAAAGAAGGCAATTAAACAAGAATGAAAAAAGTGGAATTAGCCTACCAACTAAAAATGATATTAACAACAAAAAGAACATCTCAGAAAAATCAATAATCAGGCATTACAATACAGTAATCAAACCAGAATATTGTATGTATCAGTATGTACCTTCAGTTTGAAATTAGGTGAAATGCAATAGAAAAAAAAGAAAGGAAAATCTTGAGAATAAAAAAATCCTAGGTTAGATAAAAATAGGTGAGAATGAACACAATTTTCCAAGTAATAAAGATCTTTACAAATACAACGATAATGAGGAAAGTCAGATTCCATCGGCCACCTTTTCGAGTATTGATGACAAGAGGCTCACAAAACAAATCACCTACATACACAACAAAAATAATGGAAATCAAGGGACCTCAATGGTTCAAAAAGACCTAAAAAAGAAATAAAACATTGAAGAAATAGTACAACATTTAGGAAACTAGTACAAGATTGCAAGGGTTTCAAGAGGAGATAAAAGAACCAACAATGTCTGGAAAGAAGAGAAAGGGGAAGAATGAAGAACTATTGCAAGACTAGAAAAGAAAATGCCCAGAAGACAGAAAACTGAATACAAAATGTTGTCCTCATGTGTTCTTCAATCACCCAAACTTGAAAAAAAGTAAAGATCTAATGGATATTAATGAAATTCCTGCCAGTGTTTTGAAAGAAGTCATAGTTGCTATTATTTTCCCTCTCACAAATTTAATTACCCATAGTTATTCTGCTTAAGAATTATATGGCATTGGAGTAATAAATAAGGCCAGTTTCATTACAGTCAATATTTTCTAACGTATTTGAAAATATTATGAAAAAGAGACTTAATATTTCTTGAAAAGCATAATGTATTAATAAACTTTTGGCATGGTTTTAGGAAAAAAATTGTCTTTTGGAATATACTGTAAAATGTGTAGATAAAAAATTCCATTTATAATCTTTTATGATCTCAATTAAGAATTTTACATTTTACATTTTTTTTTTTTTTTTTTTTTTAGTGAACAAAACTTAGTTGCCATGGTATCAGAGGAGCTGGTTACAACTGGTTAGAGTCATACCTTACAACCATAAGAAATTTCATTTTTTAATAAGGAATACTTATTATGTAAAAATTACATCCTCACTTTAAGATATAGAATGCAGGAGGGCAAGGAAGTGTCCTTGGCCTCTTGGTTTTCCTATTGTTTATAAAGACCTATCTCAAAATCTTGTACTTTCATTTTAATCCTTTTTCAGAAGACAAAATTATCTATATCTGAAGATAATTATTTAAAAGGGATTAAAAATTCAACAATAGCAGTTAAAAAAAATTATTTACTAGATTGATTGCAACCATCTGACTTTGTATGTGGATAAAGCCCAGTAGCATTCTGCTTCTCAGGTAAATATAATATTGTTGATTGCATGAATAGAATTCCCATTCAAGGTAAAAATGATATTTGTTGACCATAAAGTGAAATTTTTGGTTGTTTTATTATATGACAAGTTCTTGTGAGATGGTCAATTGATTTCATTTGCAATAAAATAAAACTATTGAAATGCCTTAATAAAATACTAATCTTATCGTTATTTTTTTACACCTATGTTATATTCCTGTCAAAACTTGTCTTTCTTGGGACTCCCCCAAAAAGTTAGAATGAGTTTTTAAGATACAAAACAGTGAACTGACAACTCAAAATCATGTAGTCCAATATTTAGATAGTGTGAGATGTGTCATATTCTTTTCAGTGTGTTTTTTCTAAAAAGAATAATCACTTATTCTTAAAAAATAACAATATCCACCTCTACTAACTAGTCAAGAGAAACATTTTCTTAATACAACTTAACACAATACTTCAGCTTATGACAAAGATTATGTTTCTGTTGCTATTTTTAATAAATTACCAAACCATTTGAAAAACCTTCCTTCAATTGATTTAAAATACAATTAAATACAAGCAAAATAAAAATGCTGACAGTCATGGAACCGGTACAACAAACTACTAAATTTATTAAAAAAATTGATTATGCAGTACATAATTAATTTTTTTATCAAAAGTTAACAACAAAATGCTTATAATTAAAATAATAGATGTTCAAAATAACTATCGTAAACAATAAACACAAAATTACTAATAACCATTAATTACTATTGAGGAATAATCACAATATTTTAATAAAATTTTGAAAATATAATAATTTTTAATCCTATACTTTAAAAATGTTTTACTAATATCTTAAGCAACTATGCAAGGATTACATTGATAAACATAATTTTTGTTTCCTAACATGCAATACATGATTTTAATCTGTTTCTTGATGCTGAAAACAAATAAGAATCTTTCCATCACCCACATTTTTTTTTTTTTAATTTTTAAATTTTAATTAAAGGATTTTTTCATTTTTCAAGCTATAGTTAGCATTTTAAGCTCCTACATTGTATTTTGTTAGCTCATTGGTAGATTTTAGAGCGAGGTTGGACTGTATGTTCATAGGTGATGAATGAGGACAATGCCTCGTTGCTTTTGAATGGTTTAATGAACTGTCGTCTTGACAGTTAATGAAATGAATTGCAACATAAAATATAACTTGACATATGTTAAAAATAAAAAATTAAATAAAACATTAAAGCTAACGTTCATCCGAACAAAGAATGGAGTCCATCCGGACTCTTAGTCCGGATCTCTTAGCCTTGGATCAGATTCAAGCACCGAATGCTAGTACGAGCAGAACTCTCTGGTGGGCGCTAGCACCCACTAGATCACAGCACTGGATGGCTCGACGTGGAACAGAAAACTCATTTTTTATTGTTTAAGTTTGTTAACATAATTTGTAAGCTATAAATAAACAATACTAGACAAAGAATTAAATCATATCATAGTCACATATTACATCATATCTAATACTGAAAAGTGAGCCTTCATGGACAAGATTAATCACGTCTGTGCAATTAATTAATGAATTTATCAAGCAGTACTGAAGAAGACAACAATGATTTTGATTTTGAATCATCTTCCAATAAACCACATCTTATATCACAAGGTGAATTAAAAGACTTGGTTAGGGATTTAAATTTATCAAAAAAATCAGCTGAACTGTTAGGATCAAGACTGCAAGGTCGGAATTTACTTCAAAAACTTTCAGACTTTCGAAGCTGACAAAAAGAACTTTCTCAGTACTTTACTGATGAAAATAATTTGGTTTATTGCACAAATACTGATGAGCTTATGTTGCACTTAGGAGAAGTTCATAAACCTGAGGACTGGCACCTTTCCATAGATTCATCCAAGTATAGTTTAAAAGTGGTTCTGCTACACAATGGTAACAAATATCTTTTGATACCAATCACTTATGGTATTAATTTGAAAGAGACATACGATGTGATGAAAGACGCTTTTTCAAAAATAAATGATAAAAAACATAGCTGGTACATATATGGTGATTTGAAAGTTATAGCTATTTTGTTAGGCATGCAATTAGGCTATACTAAGCACATGTGTTTTCTTTGCAAATGGGACAGCCAAGCTAGGGATAAACATTATGTTACCAAAGAGTAGAAGAAACCAGACAACTAAACTCCAAATGGGAACAATATTATTCATGAGCCCTTAGTTGAACCCAAAAAATATTTTTACCCCCTCTCCGTATCAAGCTAGGACTAATGAAAAATTTTGTAAACTCAATGAAGTAGGATAGTCCCATATTTTTGTACATCAGGTAGAAATTTCAAAATGTAAGTGAAGGAAAAATTAAAAAAGGAATATTTTTTAGTCCTCAAATAAGAGAGTTGGTCAAAGATGATGTATTTAACTCAATGTTAAATAATATAAAAGTGCAGCTTGGGCTTCATTTAAAGACGTTTGCAAAAATTTACTCGGCAAACAAAAATCTAACTATTACCACGATATTGTTAATTTCTTACTCCATACAGAGCTATGGAATTAATACGTCTTTGAAAATACATTTCCACCACTTACATCTGGATTTTTTCCTGGAAAACCTTGGAGATGTGACAAACATGGCGAACGTTTCCATCAAGACATTTTAGTGATGGAGAGCCAATATAAAGGGAAATGGAATACTAACATTCTAGCCGATTACTGTTGAACATTCAGGATGTGCCTGAGGCTATTTATAAAAAAAAGCATCAGCGAAATCATTCTAACACAGGTATGACCATGCAAAATTATACATTTTACAGGTATTAACTTTATTTTCCCTTAATTTTTTTGAAGCGTAATTTATTTAAAACTAAGGGTGATAGAAAAATTGTATTTACAGATCTGTAATGTAGGCAAAAAATCAATTCAAATAATGGTATCGCTTATCAGTGTGGATAAATAGTGGTATCGGCGTTATTATAGCTTCAACCCAAACTGAATGATATGTAAGAGTGCTTTGATATCGAATGAGAAAATTGAAAAACAGAATCGGACACAGAAATGAAGGAAGTCATTCTTCAGCTAGCAAATAGTGTATGCCCAGAAGTATTCCATATAAAATACTTTTCTTTTTTCTGAAATAACAAAAATTATATTACTTTTTCCCATTATCTATTCATAACCTGACTGGTTGAGCACCTTAAAAAAAACTATAATCTTTTGTCACATATTTAATTTAACACAGGCGCTTCTACAAATTTATTAATCTAGAAACAATAATTACATCTATAAATATAAAAAAAAAAACATTAAAAAAGTCTATAAATATTTAAAAAAATTTAATGAAAAAGATAAGTCACTCTGTCTTTCTGTTCCTTTTTGCCTTATTTTTTAAGAATCATTTTAATTTTTGAATAATAGATAACATTTCATGCATGTCACCTTATTTACTTTAAAATGCAAATTTTTTGGCATATTTTAAGTTTTTCCAGGTATAACAAGGTCTCAAAAGGTTTTTGAAAATGGTTCTCACCACTATCTGTGAAAATTGTTTTTATATCATTTTTTTCTTGTTAGATAACAAAATAGAATATGAATGCAAAATTTAACTATATACAATTTTCACGAGTGTGATGGTGGTCGACTTTAATGCCTGATTGGTGCAGTGGGGTTCTGAGGCCATCAACATGAGAGAAGAAAGATTATAATGGAAGTGATGACCTCTCTTGGTTTATCGTTTCTGAACTAAGGTAATGAATTCTACTGTCCATCCAGGAGCTATTGTACAACCACAACACTAGACGTGAGGAATCCATTCAATTCGGCATCCTGGAGTGTGATATGGAGGAGTCTCTAGGACCGTAATGTCCTCGCATATCTAATCAGAGTTGTGGGGCACTATCTCATGGAAAAAGTACTTGAATATGCAACAGATGAAGGATCTAAGAAAAGGCAACTCTCAAGAGGAGTTTCCAGGGATTGGTTCTCAGTCCCTTCCTTTGGAATGTCATGTATGATGATATGCTATGTCCACGCTTCCTAGAGAGGACTGAGATCACAGGCTTCACCGATGATCTGATTTAATTACAACCAGTCATAGTCTGGTCAAAGTGAAAGACAGTGTCCAGCAAGCATATGCGACGGTGAAGGGATAGATGGCCAAGGTCTGCCTGAGCTTAGCACCAGAGAAGATTGAGATTTTGCTGGCAACCTGGAGAAAAAGGATGGAAACTCTTGCTCTTGATAGGTAGCTGCTAATCAGGTCCAACCTTATAATCAAGTACCTTAGGATGTGGCTTGATCACAGGCTAAACTTTGGGCACTATGTGGATATAATCTGCAATATGATGGCAGCTGTAGGCACCTCACTGTGCAGGCTTATACCGAATGTGGGGCCCAAAATAGCAAGAAGGAAACTCTATGTTGAAGTGGTCTAATCTGCACTTCTACATGGAACTCTAGTTTGGGAGCAAGCACTTGCAGTTAAAAGCAAGAGGTAAAAAGAAGGTCTCTGTAATTAAATTTTCCATCATGGTAGCTAGTGCTTAAAGGATGATGGCCTGTATGACAGCGATGGTGGTGGCTGGGCTCCTTAACATCAATTTGGTGGCCAGGGGGCTAAACAACTGCTATCATAGAGGATGAAATCTGGCATTAAGTTCATAATACAGAGGACAGGAGGGTTAACATTTTAGAGTTGCATGAGAGGTGGAATGCATCATGTGATGAATGGTGGATCTGCAAGATTATCTTATATCTGGAGCTGTGGCTTGAGCAGACTCATGGCAATTTCAACTTTTTCTTTATGCAGTTCTTGATGGGGGCATGAAGGGTTCAGGGCATACTTGTTTAAGTATGGCCTTGACTACTCCCATTACTGTCCCCGATGATGATATATACAGAAGATGTATTACATTATATTCTTTTTCTTCTGTCCAAGATTTCAAAGAGAAAGAAATGTCCTCAAGGGTAGATCGGGCCATCACCGGCTCATGCCAGAAGGTGTGGGTAAGCATATTCTTGAGTCCCAGAAAAACTGGAGCTACATGGCTGTTTTGTTAGAGAGGTTATGGGTTGATTGGGCGCCACAGAAGAAGTCAGCAAGAAGCGATGTTAGGGAGTGAGGATAGCCTGCATGCTAAGGAATGGGGGGGGGGGGGTTCCTGGTGGGTCGCCAACTTCTGATGAAGCACAAGGACTCCAGGAAGACTTGTTTAGTTCAAAGAAGTCAACTCAATCTGGGGTTGTGGGTATGTTGTTGGAGAGGTGAATAAATTTTTGGACGATGTACGTGTGAGTAATTATGGCTTCTTAATAGATATGATTGGAATTGAATGGTGAGGTTAGGCAAGATGCTCTTACACGCATTAAGATAGGAGGCAAACAATGAAAGATGGCTGCATGTCTGCATTCCCCTGAAGAATACCTGACAGTAGTTCTAGGGGGGATGCTGATGATGGGTGGGTAGTTTAGCAGATAGGAATCTAGGAAATCCACATGTTTGATGGCACTGAGCAGTCAGATGTCTTATACAAGATACACCTCTTCCTGCATAAAGCCCATTTACACTTCCGCATAGGGGTTAATAAAAAAAAGAATTTGTGAGATTTTAGAAAATATTTGTATTTTCTGGACTAGAATAATTACCTTATATAGACTGCTGATTCTATCAATGTTAAAACATGATGATTTTGTGAGGGATTGCAGGCAGGATGGTTTTGCCACCTGAAGGGGATCTTGAGTTATTGGGTAGAGTTGTTTTTTGTACTATAGTTTTTCCAAGGGTAGGTAATTTCTTATCACCCACCTCTTTTACAAATCCTTAATTCTTTCTCCATAACTTTCTGAGCTGTGGGAGTAGTTAAGTTAGCAGTAAGAGAGGGTTATGTTACAACACACGCATTGCAACTTTGAAAACAAGTACAGCATGATAGGAGACCATGTGCAGTCTAAACTGCATTGAAAGTTGCCAGTGTTTGTCACTAGGGTGGTAGTCTGAAGTCAGCGTTTGGTTAGATTTTACATAAAATTTAATTTCTATCTTAAGTAAATGTAAGTTACTAATGCACTACATGGAAACTAACATGAATTTTTTTCAATATATTTTTAAAGTCTACCAAGAACCAGTAAACAAGTAATGAAGTAATGAATCTTATTTTCATTTACCTGCTTTTTTCCCTATTCGGTTTCCCATACAAACAACACCACTTCATGATAAGACTCCTTTACAATTCTGAGGTTACATACCAACCTTTTCTTTTGGAATAAATGTACTTATTCTTTTTTGGTGATAACAGAAAAAGATATCTGTGATTGTCATCAAATCGTTTTATGTTCACCTGTTTGGAGACCTTTATAGATCCTGGTACACTAGGAAAAACTGTTTTCAACTGGATTATCTCCTGATGCAGAAACATCATGTGATTGGCCAGATCACCTGACCTTTAAGCATACACATTTTTTTCTCTGGGGTATTATTTGAAAACCAAGTAGTCACTGTAACATTACTAGATGTAAGTGGAACTTGAAACATTGAATATGGCTAGAAATTAAATTAATTCCTGTGGAAATATTATATGAGATATTATTTAGATTTTATCCACAGTTCCTCATACATTTCAGAAAGAAAGAAACACCACTTCACAATATAAAGAGCAAAAACAAAACAAAAATTGAATTAGTACTGACTATAATCAACATGCAGGGTGTAATTTCCTTCAGGTAATCCATCCTTAAAGGGTTCGCTACTATGATCAACTCTGCGATATAATTTTCGAAAATTAGGTAAAGCAGATGTACGCATCCACACAATTAAATCTTCATTTTCAAAACCATTATTTTCTGGATCAGTATCCAATTCCCATATATTTTTTGTCCAGTCTTTTGGTTTAGCAAAACCTTTAAAAGCTGAAATTAATAAAAAAAAAGTTCAATAAAAATACATATAACTCAAAAAATTCTATAATATTGGATGTTAAAAGTGATAAATCTAGACATTATATAATGAAATAAATTTTACCTTACCTTTTATTTCAGATAAGTCTTTTTTGAATTCTATTTAAAAGGATTCTATGGTGGCAGATCTGTTTACTGAACGGTTTTTTTACATGTCCAACATATTAGTACTTTTTGAACATGTACATAATTTATGAGATTGTCTAATTTTTAATGATACATATGGAGCAGCTGTCTTAATGGTTTAGTGGCAGAATTCAATAAGCAACACATAATAAATTCCTTCTCCTCTTACAAAGACCTTCAGTTCATCGTCCATAGTGAAATGAACACCCTAAATAGCTCTCTTTAATAGCAGAATGAAGAGAAAATCACAGGGCACCATATCTAATGAGTATAGAGAATATGGATTAGGTTCAAATTTCAACTTCACAAGAGCCTCGGCAATCGCACATGGTAAGTGCAGGTGAGCATTATTGTATTGGAGAAATATTTTCTCTGTGGATTATCAAAAATGTACACATCTCCTAAGATTGTTTCAATGTCTCTATGCATCACACAGAATTTACAGACAACCAACCAGGTTTCCAGATAGTTGGTCACATACAAATGTTTGGAATCCCAGAACACTGTCAAGAGAATTTTTTTTTTATAGAGCTGTGTTTTGAAGTTTTTTTGCTACGGTGAACCATAGCAAAAAAGTATTCTATGCTCTGTTGTTTCTCTTCCAGGACATAATGATACAACCAAGTTTCGTTTCTTGTCACAATACTAAAAAGGAAGCGGATCTCCATTGGCCATAATAACACTTCAGAAAGTATTTACATTTCTTTCATTGCTGTTTGTTCTTTTTGGCGAGTTTGCATGACACCCATACCATAAAAAGATTTTATGGTAGCCCAGTTGTGCAATAATATGTCCTATTCGTTCTTTCGATATGCCTACCCAGATGGCAAGGCACTGTTGTGTGATGTGATGTTCATTTTGAATAGATTTCAACCATCTGCTAATGGTGCTTCTCATCAGTCACAAACCAGCTGACTACTGTAAAGTTTATCCTCAATATTTGCTTTACCAGATACTGAAAACAAAATTTTTTCTCACCTACTCAAAATACATCGATCAACATACCATAAACAGCTTTTGGACAATGATTATGTCAGTAATTTTAACTTTAATCTGAAGTTAATCACTCCACACTATTTTGTACATGTTGACATAGCAAACATATTTGACTCCATAACAATGGCAACTGACAGAAAATGAAAATCATGGGTTAACCAGTTCTGGAATGTTGGAACAAATGGACATTACACAATATAGATACAGAATTTATGGTAATTATACTTTAAACCTTTATCAAGGGATTAGTAGTGGTAGTTATATTTTGGGTTGCAGGTGGAAATCCAGTTGCGAAGTTAACTGTGCAAAGTGTAAAAACAGGTTTTGACTACAATCTATCACACCTATAAATTTTTTAAGCTCCTTATTTTATTATTTACTACTTGCATAAAACAGATGATACATTATATGTAAGAAGTGATATTATAACTTTCTGCTCAAACAACTGATCTTTTTACATGACTGCCCAAAAAGGAGTGTAATGTGTTTAGGGTATATGTATGTATGTATGTATGTTTGTTCCACTATAGCAGCTAAACAGCTGAACTAATTCAGATGTATAATAACCCGCAATGGAATCCTTATGTTACCGCAAGTATCATAAGTTGTATATAAATATATATGTTTATAAATTTCAAAAAGTTAGAAAAAATTATACTATATTCAAACTATGAACAAAATTATCACCAGCATGCTCTTTAAATACCCAATAATAAAAAGCCGTTTTAGCAGTCATGTTTTTAATTTTTAATATTTATCTCTTGTTTTGATATTAGAATTTCCTTGGTAATATAAAGAAATAATCAATAATAAATCAAAACTAATCATTTTAGTAAACACTTACCATCTTCAAGGTTTTTGAAACCAGTTGGATTCCTAAATTTTATCTCTTTATCTGATGGCCAAGCAATACCTTTTCTTAATAATGGTACATTACCAAGTGAAATAGATGAAATTGTTAATTTATCACTAAATAATGAATTAGCGATAGCACCACACGGTGCAATTGGCTTATTATCTTCATTATAACGGAATGGTTCACACTCGCTAGATGGTATTGAACTTAATTTGCCCAATAACTGCATATCATCTCTTGATTTAACATATCGCCTATGATTTTGATAAAAATTTGTCAAACCATAATACACGAAAACAGGACCCTAGAACAAAGAATTTCACAATGAATATACTACAAACAAAATTATTTAAAAAAATAATGAACTAAATTTTATATAATATAAACAGTTTGAAATATTATATTTACCTCTTGGCTACAACATAAGCAACAAGTAGTAATGTGAAAGCAGCCATTTGTTTAGTTTATGTAAAAATTTTGACCTCAAACAGCTGTGATTGCTGTAGCTTGTACCATAACCACTCAAATATTTTTCACACACAATAAAGGAACTGAAACTAAGTGGTATATATAGTATATTACGATTACTATTCATATCACAACTGAAATCAAGCAGCTATCATGTTATAAAGATTATTATAGCGCAATACAAGTTGGAAGAAAAATATCTATGAATTGCCCTGCATGTGTGTGCGTGCGAGTGCATGCATGTGTGTGTGTGTGTGTGTGTGTGTGTGTGTGTGTGTGTGTGCATACGTGTATATGTGTGTGCATGCACCCATGTGTTTTCATGAGTCCATTTGTGAATTTTTTGTATCACCTTGTGAATTCTGATGTACATTACACATTTATCATTTAATTGCCAACAAATAAGTTATACCAATTAAACCTAATTAAATCTTTTAAATTATTTTTTTATTTTTTGGCAGTACTAATGAATAAAAAATTAAGTCTTTCTTCCCAGTTATAAATTACTGTCTTATCTTTATTTTCTCATGAAAATACAGATTGTGCCAGTGTGATGTAGCAGATGGAGCCAGTAAGATAGCTAAAACTTCTATTAGTTATAGAGGAAAAACGGCCTAAAAGGCTGGCAGCCTCCCATTTAATAAGGGTAATTCTTCCACATCTAAAACTAATAGTTATGTTACTAAAATTTGCCCCAGAACAAGTAAACTACTCTAATCAGAGACTGTCCTAATGAATTAATTGTTCTCTTTCTTCAGCCTCTCCAGTTTCTTATAGAGAGAAAAAACAAAAGGATAAACCTCATTACTTTTCCTCAGAGAAGTTACACAACTGTTACTGCACCAGCTTCATCTACAATATAGTACCGGTAGGTACTTCTTGCAAAACAGCCACTTTTTTTATAGAAGTTCAGGAGTACTTCTTACTCTACCTGGACAGTAGAACTGTACGAGAATTCAGTTTCCTATCCAGAAGTCACAAAAAAATCAAAACTAACAGCCAAGGATCAATTGAATAAAGGCCAGGCTTCCTATTCCTTCTAAGATCTTATTACTTAGTTAGTATCTTTGTATCTTACTTTATATGTTTGTTGAATATCAAAATTGATAGAGCAATTACAGCTGAGTTTGGTATCGTTTCCGATTACATCAGCGCATTTCTTGTTTGGATATTCTAAGCTAATACAATCTGTATAGTCGATCGTCAATTCTCTAACCTGAAAAAACACCATTTTTATATAACATTTTAAACACATTCCACAAACAAGACATAATGATAACAATAATAATACAAATATTTATACTAATAACCATTTTATAATTATAAAAGATTATATCTTATGATTATATCTCATTTTATCTTATGATAGATAAATGCTTATGTTACACTGTTAATTTTATGTTGCAACATATGATGATTCAAATTTTCTAATTCTCTTATACGTTTCTTTGTAGTGCCAAAAACCTTTTGAATTTTTACAGCACTGAAATGTATCATGATAATGTTGCACTTTTTTTGAAAAGTGAGAAAGTACATTTTTTATGAAGTCATTCAACTAACTGATCTGATGTTAATACCACATGTAAATGCATCAAGATAAAATATAAAACTATAATTCATTTTAAAATGGTTTCGGCATATTGAGAGAATTATTTTATTTAAAAAACCAAAACCAGTTACGTAATGTATACGTAACTTACATGCATAGCTTTCCACTCATCACTTAGTTTCCATTTTGAAAATCTAACCAATAATCTGCTTCATAATTCTGGTATCAATAATCTGCTTCATAAGTCTGGTATCAATAATATGCAATAAAAGATTATAATAACAGTATTTCTTATAATATTTTGCTCACTTAGAGTTATATGAGGGAACTCTAGTCTAAAATAAGTTATAAGGCAATAAAAAATGCAAAGTGTAGAAGAAAAGCATGTTATCACCAGTTCCAAAAACATAATCAAGCTAAACATGACAGCCACATGATGCGATCAATAACATGAGGAAGGCCTAATCATTCCTAACTTCTGGTCAGATATTATATCATGCAAACGGTCCATGTTTTATGTATGTTAACATAAAATGATTACTAATTAACTGCATATGCTATTCAACAAAGACTGAATTTAATTGCACATAGCTCTTTATACGCGATACAAATATATTCTGATATCTTACCTTAATTAAAATGATTTTTTTAAATGTTTTTTTTTTTTCAGTTTTCATTGTATTATTACTGAATATAGTCAGTCAAGAGTCGGATCTTTATATCCGAAACTAAAATTGTGACTATAAGACTTCTTGATCATCAGAAAGGGACAAGAATTCTTCAATTTTTACTTTAAAAACTGGTGCAGTTTTTTTTTTTGGAAATTTTTTTCTTTCTGAACAGTCATAACTGAGCAAGATCATGAAATAACACTGTAGTATAAATTTACGATCATTTTCTACATTTTTAAGATTTTTGAAATTTTAGACATGGGTATAAATGGAGGCTTTAGCACTCAGTCGGTTATTTGAATAACGATTTGTTAATGTGCAAGCAAATACTACAAATTTTATGGTTTTAGTAATCTACGATTACAGAACTGATTGGTTTTACGTGTTGCCAGGTGATTTTAAAACATTTTGATTTTGAATGTATGTATGCACAAATTCAGGAAATATAACTGACAAGAGTTAATTATTATTGATGATGATAATGAACTCCTTTAAGTTCTCCCCTTTGGAGAGGCAGGGAGGCAGGTCAGGACTGTACGGGAGTTGATGAAGTATCCCATGTTTCATTAGAAATTTCTAGATAAGTTGTGATTATTGAATAAGTGCCTTGTCGTAAAAAGCATCCAGACAGTACTTTTCCACGAACCAGTTTCCTGTAGAATTGCATTGATTTTAGAATTTCCAAGTATTATTCTTTGTTCACTGTCTGATCTGGTATTTTGACACAAATCAAAATGTGAACATCTTCATTTAGCAGTGCTCAGACTATGGCGGGCTTTCTTTGTTCATGTCTTCTTGGCTCATGGCTTCTTCCAAGTTAAGAGACTTTCTCAAGAGTCACATGTGAAAACCCATTACTCAACCCCCTGTATTGAACTTTTTTAATATTTCCAAGATATTTCTTATAGTTTCCAAATTATCATATGCGATTTCCATTCAATTTTTTTGTTCCTCAATCAGCAAGCATGGAAAAAATTTTGCTCTAGAAAATTCTCACCATAAGCTTTTGGAATTCCAAGATCTAATTTTATATAATGTACTATCAAACGACAATTTTTACTTTAACTCATCTGAAGTCTCATCTTCAAAGGCTTTTTGCACAAGGGCCTCCGAGAATGAGGATTATTTTGAACTTAAGTATTCGGTTTGGCATTTCTCCCGCCAGCACCCCATTCGGTCGTCCTAAAGCATAAGACTGAATGACTGTGCCACAAACAGCTACTGAACCTCGAAACAGTTTAGCGACCAGTGTCCTAAATAGCTCCTAGAGCTTACATAATAGCGTGAGCAGACTAAGCACCGGCTTACGTGTCCCAACCACTAATTTGTCATATATTTACTGAAATGGGTAGACGCACACCATCAACTACTAAAAATATATATGACAATCATAAATTAAAATTTATTTTGTCAAGACAGCAATTCGCTGCCACGCCTAGGTTGCTGAATGCCAGCAAGTACCTGTCTACCATTATTAAAGCGCTTTGAGCCCTAATTGGCTGGTGGTCAGTCATATATCTCAAGGATAGCTTCCCACAGCAGTGCATTAGGGGTCTTTCCCTTAAGTAAACTACTGATATCGGTTCAAAATAGCAACTGCATCAAGGAATTCCTGCACGGTCAATGTGGCTCTTGCCACATTGACTCATCACTTGTGGGTAGCCAATTTTCCCCTTGATCTCTAAGTTTCAGGGTGGCTTGATCTCTAAGTTTCAAGGTGGCCTGATCTCTGCCCCCCCACCCCCCAAAAGCAGGGCAGTCAAACATCAGGTGTTCATTTGACTGGACCTCCCTGCAGACGCACAGCTCATCAGCTGTAAGGCAGAACCAAAACAGATATTGGTTCAAATTAACATGGTTGGTGAGCACCTGGGCACCCACTGCCCATAAAAACAAACTCAAAGCATACACTCCCGCCAGATCCTGTATAAACTTGTACAGGGATCTTCCCTTAGTCCTGGTATCCCATTCCAGCTGCCATGCTTCCATCATGAGGCTCTGCAGCCTCTTCCGCAGACAGGAGATGGGCAACTGAATGAAATTTAGATCTGGTGCATTGCGATCGCCGTTCCATTCCGGTATTGGCCCAGCCCGAAACCGCATCCCAAATGCCTCAGCCTCCCGGTCTCTATGATAATGAACTCTATTATAATAATTGAAGTTAAGTATGATCATTTTTATCCCCCACAAACCACTCTTAAATTTCCGTATTGCTCATACACAGATTCATCAGCATACAATGTTTTTCAGAGTTTTCAGATTCACAGCAATGTTCACAAATTTAATGCAAACTCTTTTCTCCATGTGTTCTGATATTATGAAATACGACAAATACAAATATTGATGGTTAACTACAGCATACTGCTGCCAACTGAATAGCTCAATCAAATGCCTTTTGATCAGATGATCATGAGGGCTAATATTTAGCTGACATTGTGAATATTAACATATACATGTTGATTTCTATATTTGAAACTATAGCACAAGGTCAGATACTTTCTAGAGAGACCTCATATGTATCTACGTACACATGATATCTTCCTTCTTGAGATGGATGTTGTGTTGAGAGATACTAAACAGAGGACCAATTGCTGATATAGCAAGTTCATTCCCATACAGTAATGAAAGTGAATATTTATTAGCAAGAGGTATTACACAGCTGTATTTATCATAGCACTGTACTCTTTCTCCCTCATTGCTTTTTTACTTTTACATGATTTACATAATGCACTTGCTGAAAGTATGTGTGTAAAAGATTCAATATTAAGGTGTTACTATAAACCATTAGAATTAGTTTTATTGGTCTCCCCAAATCCAGAATGATAAACAAATTTCAAATCACACTGTGACAGAAGGAATTAAATTATGAATTCAGATATGTCTAATATACAGTGTTCAGGCGAGCTAAAACAGGAGGCAAACAGAAGTAGTGGATAATTAAAAATATTAATTAGTCAGACTCACACCAAAATTACCTATAAATAAACATTACATGTACATACAGAATGTGCATCTGCAGCAAAACTTGCTTTTAATAATGTGTGGAACAATTTTTATGGCAACAGAAAGTGTACCATATTCTGCTAGTTAGCAAATAGGATATCAGAGCTTTCATGATTGAAACTTGATAAGATGAAGAATTTGTAAAAGCTTTTAATGAAAAGAATAAAACCTTAAAAAAAGAAAGTATTACAAATTAAATACTAAATTGGAAAACTGAATAGACTGTATATTTCTGCAAAAGTACACTTTAAATATTTACGTATGAGTTTTAATAAATAAATTACCAAAAAAAATTATGTAGAAAATAATAATAAAAGTAATTTGTTGGTTATGGGATGGAAAAACTGTTCAGAAAACATAATTTATATTTTGATATCGTTAGATGAACCAATTCATAAATAGAATCAAAAAGGAATGGGCAGGCAAGGCTAACGGATCAATTTCATAACAAATGTAAAGTTTTGAATTTAAAATTACAGGGAAAATTAAATAAATGACAATGATAAGTATTTTATAAATAGTTGTTATCACTGTTAAAAATAGTGTTAAACTGATAGGTTCAGCACTAACAAAGAGTGCTGATCCTCAAATGGAAAAGGTAAGTTGCCTGTGAGTTCACTGAGAGAGGAAGTCTGGAAATGTTTAGGTATGCAAGTTCAGAAGGCCGTTAAATATAAAATAAGTAGAAGAGTTTAATTATTGGTCCATCAATTTTAATCAAATCCGGGTTACTTTTAAATTTGGATCATTTACATTTAATTTTACTTTCTGACCGAACCAACCGGCAGACAATCAATGGTGAAGGCATTAGTGTGGAGATTATAATATATATTAATTCTTCATTTGTATTTGGTATAACGTATTGTATAGACATCAAATTGTTTTGTTTATTGTAGTACATTTTAAACTCTCTTGTATACTGTAACCTATTTCACAGCAGTTTAATAAATTCACATTATTATTATTATTATTATTATTATTATTATTATTATTATTATTATATATATATATATGGAACACCTAAATGTGAAAATATGATCAGAATCTCAATGGCAAGACATATAACATTTTTTATGCACTAAGTTAGAGTTTGTGATCTATCACAACACAGTTATCTCAATTTTACTGTACCATAAAAGTAATACATTACTTTTTCATTTTACTCTGAGGAATATAAAAAATACCAATATAAGCAATACCACATCATAACCACAATTTTATGGTACAACCAACAAAACAGAACAAGTAGGCTGGCATTTTTCGAGACAGGCTTCATTTGTATTAATGCATGTGACCAATAGTATTTATAAATAATCTGTCCTACAATTAGTTTCTGAACTGAAAACAGGTAATAAGTTTTGATTATATGAACTTAAATAGCAATAAGTTACAAAACATTAGAAGAGGCCACCATTGAAAAAGAAACATGTTAACTGAAAAGACAAACTTTCTAACTCAAAATTATAAAACACATAATACTCACTTCTTTAGATAAATAAAATAAACTAATGCCGACAGCTATGAACGCAATTCCCAGTACAAAAAATGTAGGAAGTACAGTACCAGCTGTAAGTATAGGCTGCCAAGCAGGTAATCTTTGTTGTTTAAATGCTCCATCTGTTAGAGATTAAATGAAAAATACTAAAAAAATTAATAAAGTGAAAATACAAAACAAACTGACAAATATATTACACAATGACATAAAAAAATGTTATTAAAAAGATCAATTCCCTTCATAAAAAATATATTTATCAAACTATAGATGAAACTAGACCAACTGAAATTATATTTTTAAATTACGAAGAAACCAAAAGAAAAGAAAGATTAAGACATGTCATTAATTCATATACAGTGTCAAAGCCAACACTACGTATTTCTTTCAGTCTCAGTGTAGAACTATTTAAGGCACTGGAAAAAAACAAAAATGTATAAAAATGGACTTCAAAAATTAGAAGAATAATTTCAGAAGTAATAGTAGGAGTTTTAATTAATGATTAATTAAACATGACGCTAAAAATATTAGTTTACTTCAATTTTTTTAATAAATTACAGATCCACTAATTTATTATAAAGTTGAGAACCATGTAAAAAACAACTAGTTATTAAAATTTGTTTTATTAAAACTTGTTAAGGAATTAGCCTACTTTTTAAATATGATTAAAACCATTCAAACTGCTTTATGAATGCAACTTTTGTTAGGCAAATTAACTTCTAAGAACACAAGATATGACAATAAAAAAATTCCTATTTTGCTACTGCTTTGACAAAAGTGCAGATGTGAATGTAGTATACTGCTTTAAAGTATGTTATACTGTATGCTCTCTACTCCACAAAAACACTGGAATTTTATGAAATCCTGCAATATGAAACGCAAAGTAGTAAATGTTCAATCAGAATTTGTTTCAGTGCAATTTTCTCTGACCAAAGTAGTAACAATATTACAAGCTCAACACACTACTTTATTTACATCATACAAATTAATATCAACCATGTGGCAGGCACCACTGCTACTTAACAGACCAGAGGACATTGAAATGTGTGCGGGAACATCATAACATCACTGTTACTATTCAGTCAAAGTTCAATTCAACACTGCTCCACCAGCCAGGCACATTGTTAAAGCAAAACAGTAGCATCACTTAGAATTATTCGGGTTGGAATGAAAATAGAGATTTAACTTGGGCACAATTTAGCATTCTTTTATAACGCCTCAGTCCATCATAAATTTGTTTTTAGAATATAAAGCCAACTAAGTTATAAAACTAATTTCATTTGTTCACTTATATATAGAAAAATTGAAAATCTTTAGGCAAGTTAGATTCCAACTCAAAATACTGTAAGCAGACCCACTAGCTCAATACACCATTAGTGAATACTCAATTAGTGTAAAAGCATTTAATGTAAATTTTTAAACAGTACATTTAATTTTATGATTCATTAATGACTAATTCACTAAACTTTCATTTGAAAATCTTCAATGTAGTCTGCAAACTTTATATAAACTTTGTCATAATCATTCATGTCAGAAGATAAATAGGCTGGCCAGTTGATCTAACATTTAACACACTGTTGTCTATAAATCATTTGGTTTTGAATTTGATTCCTAAGCATCTAAGCATTTCTTCATTTGTTTTTTTCTTCAATCATCTTATCTACCTTGTTAAAAAAACATGTAAAAGAATTAAACCATTACTTTGCTAATGTTTACAATCTCTGTTATCGATATATATTATTCATATATATACTCAAAATTTACATAAACGCTCATTACATTAATCAAAATTTTTGAATATAAAAAAACAATTTCAAATAAAATAACAAAAAATTAAAAGAATATGTTTTAATGTAATAGATATAGAATTAATTTAATACAAACTGAAGATGCGGGATACCGCAAAAACTAGTTATTGAGAATTAATATGGTAAGTTTAACTTATCTAATTACTGTGTTTTGGTGATCTATATTTCATATGATATTAAATTATATTAACACAATGGTCAGCATGATGATGAATTATTTGAATACTTAAAAAATTTTATATAAATATAGTGTCTGTAAAATAATAATGGGGTTTTAAATGGTTATAACTTCAGAACAAAGCATAGTAGAGTGATGAACTGTACATTAAGTGAAAGAGAAACACTCGATTATAAACACAAGCTTATGTGTACAAACGCTAACAATGCGCATTGTGATTCCAGTACACGCAAGCAGCATATGGGCATTAGTCATCATGTTTGCGATACAGAAGGTTGATTGTGTATTGTGGCTTGCTATGTTAGAGTCACTTACGTGTTACATGTAAATATAGTTGTGTGTATAATGAAAACCCCCCTCATGAAAATAACATTTAGTAATGGGGCAATACTAAAAAAAAAAACAGGCAGCCTACTGAAAGCAAATACGTCCAGGAGAGCCATCAGTGTCTGAGGAAGCAACTGAAGCAATGTGAACAATTTTCTTGTGTAGCTCAAAGAAATCCATGTGGAAGTTTCTATACAATTGAGCATTCGTAAAACAAATGTTTGAATGTGTTAAAAGTTACGTTTCGGTGCTTACAAAATTCAGGTGTTACAACTATATCAACAGGACAGAACGAAATGATTTGATTCTGGTGTAGACAATCTGGTCACGTTAGAGAAGGATGATGATTTTTTAAACAGTTCATTTTCAGTGATGAACCAATGTTTCATGTTTCTGGACGATTTCATCGGCATAATATTTGTAAATGGGGTACTGAACCTCCACATGAGATTATTGAACATAAGTGTGACAGTGAAAAAGTGAATGTGTGATGTACACTATTGGACGAGACGAGTTATTGGCCTGTTTTTTTCTAAAAAAAACAACAATGAATGGAAACATCATCCTGGATATGTTTGGAAGGGTATGTAATGCCCCAAATACTGGAAAATTCTATTTTACAGTTAGATGGAGATCTTCCACATTTTGCCACAATTGTGCACGATTTTCTTAGCAAAACATTTCCTCAGCAACAGTGTTGGAAAGAATGGATTGCCTGGCTCCCAGTCTCTAGACCATATCCCCATAGATTTCTATTTTTGGGGTTATGTAAAAACAAGTGTATTTTGTTTAATACACAAATGTATTTTTTCGTTTCAAAATCTGGACCATTTTAAACAAAGGATGACTGAAGCTGAGCTGTTTCTTCTATCACATCAGATGTTTTCTACCATGTTATGACAAAAAGACTGAATATCATCTTGACATACACAAGGCAACTAAAGGAGCACACATCTACTGAGCAAGAAGGAAACTTGGACTGAATCTCTTTAATTCAACTTATAGTTTATCTCTCTAAAATGCTTTGTTCTGAAGTTATAACCATAAAACCACACTATTATTTTACGAACCCATAAATACATTTTAAATAGTACTTTTAATTTAATTTCACATAATATGTTCTGATGAAGCAGAGATTGTTGTGAAAATTCTATTAATCACACAGAAAAAATACAAAGCAATAAATGAAGAAAAAAAAATTTTTATAAATAATCATAATCTGTTTCTATGATGTCATTTGGTAAACCATTTACAAAGAAAATTAATATACTATTTCAATGTTCAAATTAGGAAATAATTTTCATTTAACACTTCTGAATTATACTGATAATTTAACACACTATCACAGTTTTGTACAGGTGGTTCAAACTTTTTGAATTAGCAGGTTTTTAAAAACATGAATGTTTTACTGTATTTAAAAGTACAAGTTTGTTTTGGCTGTAACCAAGGCAACCTTAAAACCATCACATTATTCTAAACATGTGAATTATTTTTGTATCAAACAATTAGCTTCTTACTGGGATGGATGTACCAATTTTTTTTTCAAATATAAATTCATATAATCATTAGCCACTATAAATATAATCCCTATAATTTATAGCATCTGTAGATAGTGGCTATCTATTAGCCACTATATAATCCCTATTATCACTAGCCACTAAAAATACGCACAACATGCAATGAAGCTGTTCCATGTATTGTTTAACTCTTGTGATTTATAATAAATTATTTTTTGTTTTGATTATTGGCATTTTATCCTTATTTCACATTCTTCAACCTCCAGCATGTTGCTCCCTGGGAAGTAACAGGTACTGGAGGACCACCTGGTTATAAGTGATGTCACTAACCATCCAATCCAGAACTCAAACCTTGTTTTTTTCATGATTTCCTTTAAAGCATTTAAAAAATAAGATTATAATGATTTCTAATTTTGTTGCTGGTTTCATTATTAATTTTAATTCACCATTTCTTTATGCCCAGCTTTAGATCCTTTGAACAAATTCATAAAAAACTTATAATAAAAATTGCTTACAGCAAGCATTTGTAATAACTTTTAGTGTATTTTGATATAATGCTACATCATTAAAATTGTTTTTTAGCTATTGGCAAGTACTGACTTAATTGGTAATTTCACCATATTACTTTTTAATACTTGATTTAATTATAACTGCAGGAATGATTTATTGGCAAAAATGGCTCAATTTATGTCTTCTAATAAGCATTACTTTATTTAAGCCTATCCAGAGTAGGCTTTTGTCTCAATAAAATCATACAAATGAAAAATAACGTTTTTATTAATCAGGTAAACAATGACAGCAGATTTAAAAGTAATTACATGTAACACAACGATGATAATTAAATTGGCAAGGGTATGAAAATACAAACAGCTGCACTACTTATTAATAAAATAAATATTTTCAATTCGAAACTGCAAAGAATTTACAAGCAGTCACAAAAATGTAACCACACCTACTCTTCAAAATTCTTTCTGCTTCATAGCGATAACACTATCTTCTAATCAACTTTCTGAAACGTAACCTAAATTTGATACAGCATTTTAAACTGTCAGAGAAAAAGGACAATTATATTTTTTGTTATTATTATTTTTTTTAATATATATTTACAACACTTACCAGCAGGTCTTTTTGATTTAATTACGGAAGGATCAGTAGTTGACATTTCGCACAACTAAGAACAAGGCTAAGTATCGACCCGTCATAATACTCTATTACTGCTATATGAATAATTTCGTCGACCCGGTTTAAACAGATATCAGCATCATGAAGTACAATAACTATGTAAAAAACATATCGTGCTCGCCAAAAAAATTTTCGGTTGTCTCACCTGAAGATAATTGTTGAATAAGATAGAACTCTTATCTTTAACTATTGAATAAAAAATTATTAAAAATAAATATTAAATTTCCTACATGCATGGTACCTAATTACATTCGCAACAATGTATTCTATGTTAGGTTTTTAACATACATAATGTATTCTGAGGTACAAATAAATATAAGCATGTGCTTGTACTCCACTTATTTGTAGCAAATCCTCCATATAAAATGAAAAGAAGGGAGCACATGCTCACATCACACTTTTCAAAAGATAAATGAGTTTCTGCTTTGAATATGAGCAAGGGCAAATTCTTATCGTCATAAATAGAGCATGTACTCCCATATGAATAAGAATAAAATGCTCCACACTCAGAAGGTAATCTAAGTATATAAGTGTGATCAATAGCAGTCAGGTTTCTAGATGGTACAACTTCTAGTAATTTAAGTAGAAAGTTGTACAAACCCAGATACATACAGAGCTAGTGGATTACAAAACTCTTTATATATTTTATGAAAATAATGTAACATTTATTAGTGAGCGCTTTCTAGGAGAAAGTGGTGGAGAGAATAGGTGGGGTCCTAACCTCACAAATATTTTTACGGTAAGTGGCAGATCCAGGTTTCCAATCTGACATTGCTCAGGAAATTAATGTATTTGTCCAAATAGTTTGAAGCAAGCTGGCCTGGGTCTGTACATGACACTAGAATTTGAAAAAAAACTCGTGTCTTAGGAGAAAAGTTAAAAACGCTTAACTTTTTATTTTATTAGGAAATTCTATTTTTTGGCATTGAGCCTTTGTTGATAACTCCGTATCCAAATCCAATCAATGAAAAATATAACAGCCTTTTCAAATCGGAGAGGATTATAATTGAGCGTTGTTTTGGACAATTAAAAAGATCTATTCTACAGCTCTCGTGTAGAGTAACTCTATCTAAAGTATCAAAGCTAACAGTGTGATGTTCCATTGCTAAAATATTGTACAACAATGCTAAATATTTGCATGATCGTGACTTCCCTGAGCAGCCTAATGAAGTTGAGGACAATTACAATCATGATGATGGAAGTAGTGCAGAATAAGATGCAGAACAACTGAGAATTAGAGGATAGCATTTCAGGAGTTAAAAGCTGTAATTAATCTTGTGCATCAGCAAAAAAAATGAAGATTTTTATACTTTTTTTTTTATTGTGTACTATCTGTATTACACAATACATCTAGCATTATGAAAAAAGAAATTAATATTTTTAAATAGAATTATCACAAGTTTTTGCGTTTTTTCATTATAAATCTGTATAAATAACTTTAATATAAATGTTAAGGGGGCAATTGTATAAAATTATGGATTCACCTCCTGATAAAATTTGGATAAAATATAAATATAATTATTTATTATATATAATATAATAAATTTGGAATATAATATTATTTAGGACGTAGGCTATTATTCCTTACAATTAAAATTATTCGTCGGATACGCCTTTCACCAGAGTTTTGTTTCTAGTAAGTTAAACACAATATCCTCACCAAAAATATCATAATTCAGCACTGTACAATTGTAACAAACATTATTTTCGGATTAAATTGTATTATGCACAATTATGGAGTTAGCATAATACTCTACCAATTTAATATTAAAGGTTTAGGCGAGATTAGCGAGCGTTAGATTGTTTACTGAACTCACTGGGTTGGTCTAGTGGTGAACGTGTCTTCCCAAATCAACTGATTCAGAAGTCGAGAGTTCCAACGTTCAAGTCCTAGTAAAGGAAGTTAATTTTATACAGATTTGAATACTAGATAGTGGATACCGGTGTTCTTTGGTGGTTAACACTTCAATTAACCACACATCTAAGAAATGGTCGAATTGAGACTGTACAACTGAAATTGAGACTTGTCATGAAACTGTGCAACAGAGATAAATATGAAATCAACACAGATGAGTAACACCGCAGTAGTTTAGGTCGTCGTTCTGTCACTCCCACGTTCAAGTGCAATTATCTCTTTATGCATATAATAATGTACTATAAAATATCGCTTGTCTGGCGCCGTTCCATGCCGATGGTAAGCAAATAAAAAATTGTTGTCTTGTTAAGTATATCGAACACATTCTCAGATTGTTTCCTAGAATGTCATGGATGGTAGCTCCTATTTTAAATTTCCAAAGCAACGCCGCATAACACACGCAGTCCACAAGGATTCAGAAGAAACTCACTAGTGCGTTACTACGGTTTAACTCAGCTATTGCATTATGAATTTCGGTGACAATAAGATATGTAGAATACAAATCTTGTAAAGCTTGGAGTGCATAGAACGAATGATATTAAAGCCTTATTGATGCATAGTTCAGCAATGTAGACACTTGTTATTACACGTAGATCGAACATATAGGTTCTACCATTCACAACAAAAGTGCATCGAACAGTATCATTCTGTTTCGACCCATCTGTGTATACTACTGCGTTTGGTTTGTCTTGGATAGAAGTTAGTAAAAATTTTCTGAAAGACGATAGTTGTTGATATTTTTATTATGTATAGTCATAATTAAAATTTATGAGGTCAAGTCTCCAGGGAGGATATGAACAGGGATAGTCGTGAAAATAGAAGATTTGTCAAAATTTAAAATGAAGAGTAAGCGCCGGGTACGAACCATTGATGGTGTATTAAGTGAATGGTTTTCATACCGTTGTAAATGATGGTTTGCGAGGACTACTTTAAGAACCGGTTATTTGGTTGTCCTTTAATACGGATAGAGTAAGATGCTAGCAGCTGGTCCAATCTATCCCAAAGTGATGGCTCTCCGCAATCAAATAATCTTCCGACAGGGCTTGCTTGATCTAAAAGCACCTGTAGTGAGACAAAGAAAAGCATGGTGCAACATCTAAAGCACGATATGACACGCTGAAAAGAAGGCGATGTAACCATAATCCAAATAAGATCGAACTAAAGAATGAGTTTTGCAGCGAGCCCAAACGTGTGCATCGGTCTGATTCATTAGGCGTTTATGTGTAACATTAACATGCCCTATTCGCAAACGGCAAATAATAACCTCTTCTCGACGGTTATTTCGGACTGAAGAATAACCGTCGTACGTTACAAACATGATCGGTCCACTCCCTACTTATTGTTGGCACCAATTCTGTACAATGCATGTTCAGCTCAGCGAATCCATACTAGCACGTCTAATTGCATCATTATTATTCCTAATAGTAGCTCCAGTTTCTAATATACGACGTCTCAATTCTTCTTGTATGCAAATACGAGCAGAATAGACTAACGACTTCATCCAACCCTAAAGAAAAACTTCCGATGGTGTGAGATTGAAATAGTCATTTTACTTGTCCATTTCGACCAATCCAACGCTTACGAAATGTATTGTTTAAATGATTCATCACATCACGACAGTAGTGAGCAGGTGCGTCATCATTGAAAAACCACATCTGCACTCTTATCTGAAAGTGAATTATCTTCCAAGAGTTCCATCAGATTTGTTTGCAAAATATGCAAGTGCCGCCCTCCACTGAGCCTTGGTGGTAAGAAAAAAGGGCCTATGAAGTCACTAAGAAGAAGACCACACCACACATTAATCGATAAAATGCGTTGGAAATGACTTGTAGCAGTCTTATGGAAATTTTTTTCTGCCCAAATGTTTCGGTAATTTACAATGCCGTTTCTTGTAAAACAGGATTTATTATTAATTAAAATATTACTTAGAAAATTGAAATGGTGTTCACATTCTCAAATTAACCATCGATAGAATTTCATCATATCAAAATCAGGTGGTAATAACTCTTGTACACGTGTTATATGGAATGGGTTTACTTGTTGCTCCCGTATCCAGTTTATAATAAATGTTCAAAAATGAGCCCGCCACTTTCAACACATTTCTTGGCACGCTTTTGCTACTCTTTTTAGTTCTTCAGGGCTGTCCTAAGGTTGTTCAGCTACATCCATAATATGGGCAATTAATTCCTCACGAGAATTTTTGTTTTTTATGCAATATTTTTCATTCATCCCAGACGCGAAAATCTAAAGGATCGGGTGATCTTGGTGGCCAGGAATTAAAAATTCTAAAACGTGCAGTCAAAATTCCAAATATGTTTTCAATAATTCGTCGTGTCTTTTATAAACGGTAGTTGTAATTTTTTTTCTCGATGCAGTCCAAATAAGCTTACCAGTGTGGTTTTAACACGTCAGTTCTTAACGGAAGAGCATCATTTGCAACAAAAACGAAAGGTAGTTTTTGTGAATTACTTATAACTTAAGTTTCTCTCCGAATGTTTAATGAATTTTCCTGTAGTTTTTTTTAAAAACTCTGTCTTCTGAAGAACACCTCCAACAAATATCTTTCCATTTGTACCAAAATCAAACAATATAAATCTATATTAAGCATCTGCAGTGGCGAGTAATACCACGCTGTGTGTATTTTTGTAGTTATAAATACGAGCCACTTTCAGCTAGAGGAATTATCTCAATGTGTTGTCTATCTAGACAACCATGACAATGAGAAAAATTCCACTTCTTTTCACATTCACTAATAACATTTTTCCAGTCATCTTTGGTTTGTGGGAACTGAAATATAAAATTATAGGTATTATAATAGTATATGTATTTATTTCTTTGTTAAGAATTTATTATTATTAATGGTATGTACTAATATACTGTCGCTAAATGGCTTCGACAGCTCGTAATTCATAACCTTGTGGTGGTCCTGAGAAAAGCTGTTGGATCCGGAAGCTGGTCTCCGGCGAAGTAGGGAAGTTGCGGCTCGTCCATTGAAATCAGACCGGACTTCCCCTCAGCGGCAGTTGGGTTCCCACTACAGCGTGGCAGTAGTGGCCCCTAGAACCCCGCAGTGTCGGGTCGGCGTCGGTCGTCCTTTGCTGGCGCGGCCGATGCGGTTCTCCCTGAACGATCCCACGCTGGGCCGGCTCCTGCTGCTTCCGAGTTCGCCGGCCAGGGCAATTGAAGCCCGGCGAGCTGGAGCGGTTCCCTCGACGGGCCGGCCAGACCTGCTGCTCCGGCATGATTTTGACATCCTCCGGGAGGTCCCACGTTGAGGCGGCCAGTAAACTTTTTCCATCTTCTTCTTGGTTTTCTCCAGGTGGGGTCGACGATGAATTAAAAATTCACTCTCGAGCACGTTCTTTTATTGGAGCCTGAGAGTGTTGGTGCCGCAGCGCCGCTATGGTGGGAGAACTGCGCGGTCATCTGTGTGGCGGGAGGACGCTGTGCCAGCGCGTACGTATACTGTGCTCCCGATAACATCTGAGCTTCTAGCGTGTTCGTCCGCCGATATTAAATTAGTTATATAATTGTAGATAAAGATTATTGTAATTTTAATGTATTATAAACTATTAGTTCTCCACTTGTACAGTTTATTATGTGCAATAAATAATTTAATTAATTATTTTCAGGAAGAAAATCAACTTCATCAAAACGAAGACTCAGTACCAAATATAGAGAATAATTTGTACCAACTCAATTCAAATGAAAACTCAGTAGAAGAGTTAGACCATTTCAATGAGACCAACAGGACAAGAAGTAAATAATTCATTTGATGAAAATGTTATCATACGCCGTGAAAAACACCACCTGCATGACCATCTAATAATAAATAAATAATAAAAGATAAAGATAGATAATATACAAAATATTGTAAGTGCTATTGAAAATTGTTTTAAAAAACTCAAACCAGTAGATGACAGATATGTTTTTGGAAAAAATGTAGTTATGAAAATGAGATATATTAAAAATATTACTCAAAGATTGTTGATAGAAAAAATAATTAATGAGGGTTTATTTATGGCTGAAATGAATTTTTTAACCATGTCACATTCCATCTGTAATGACAATTCATTTTCTATGTTCAGTCAGCCTCAATATCCAAATAATGATACATCTCACACATTATTGGCTAGTACAAGCTCTTTTGAATCAAGTAATCTGAATAATAATAATTATAGACTGCTTTCCGCACCTCTTATCATTTATCAAGAACGAGGATCAAATGCAGCTACAACCATTAGTATGGAATCAAAGTCATTACACTGAGAATGAAAATACAAGTTCACTTGCTTGGTACCTGCCAAGTTACAGACATTTCATTTAATTTTTGTTTAATTTGAATTGTTTGTTTGGTAGAATATAAAAATTGTTTGTGTTGTATTTAAATATACACCTTCAAATAATGCTGTCTCAATGTTTTGTATATTGTATGACATGTTTCTGTAATTATGGAACTTAAAACTTATGGTGAAATAATAGTTGAATATTTAAGATCTTCATAGCTCCTTCGTTGCGAGAAATCATAACATTACTGTCAATCCCTCACATGGTGTTATAGTCTCTCTAATGATTGTGATCTGTCTTTTAATCCAAGGTGTAATAAGCACTAATAGATGCAAATATGTTTGTTCATTCATCCATAGACAGTTATGCCAATCACAGGAATACATTTTCAATTCACTCAGTAAATTAATGTGAAAACAGTGTTTTATTTTTAACAACCAGTCTTGCAACAAATGCTTTGTTAGCTTTTCTTTTTCCTTTTTAAATTAGAATTATTGCAGCTAAAGCCAGCATGTCATCATCATCCATTGTTCCAGCAAAAACTGATGCTGCTCCAGCTTGCTTGTACCATGTGTAGGCTGTGTAGAAGTTGTGCAAGCTTGTACAAAACGCTTGTTCACGCAGGCTTGTAGAGCTTGCAGTTATGTGTGTAGCCATCTTTACATCATATCCTAAAAATGTCAGTACTACTTCATTTTACTGGAGTAACTAAAATCTGAGTAAGATCTTTCCCTAACTGAAATTCGCAAAGAAGCATTTTAGGACAAATGTTTATATGAGCTTTTTGCATTATTTTCACCAGTAGAATAGGTTATGAGTTCCGGGAGAACTTTGTGATATTCTCTGCATAACTCTATCCCTGTAAAACCTCCAAGGTATTATTCATAACCAGCCACTATTCATACCTCTTATGCAATCTTTTTTATAAAAAATAGTTTAGTATTATAGTTCAATTTATATTTTTATTGAATAAATACTTTTATCTAGTTTTTTGAAAGTTATCCGTGCAATTAATTTTTTTGTTGACTTTAATAAAAGTTACAGGTTGCACCAAGAGGAGGTATATCGTCGTGAAAAGAATTTTATAATTTTTATTTACAGGACTGAATAACCTCTAAATTTATTGCGTATGAATTTTGATTCGTATACAACTTCTCTGAAAAAAAAAACAACTAAAAAACAGATTTATTCTGAAAGAATAATACAATGCACTTATAACCATTAGTTAATTTAGTAATTCCAGATCAATCTCTAAAAATTAACCTTCCGAGAATTTTTCAAACTAAAATTTAACACTCGAAAATTTTAATAATGAACTGAATATTTTATTTAAAAATAATAAGGAAGGAATTGTTCTAAATTTCCAACAGTTGTCTAGAAGTTGGATTAATCAGCTGTGGGAGTGTTACTGCTTGTCAAAGTTACAGCTCGGTGTTTGAAAATGGCCTTGTTGGATGCGTTGAAAACTAACATAGGAACAAAACAGTTATCAGTCGTTTTAGACGTAGATGGTAAAGAAATTCAGGTAGTTATGATTTTAACTATATTTTTAAAATCAGTATTATTGGTGATGGCTGTTAACTTAAGCTGATTATTTACAGCTAATAAACGCGAGTAGTTGTTTATTTAGGTTATGCTGTTTAGTCGCCCGTAAGTTCTTATGTTAAGTCGTTGTCCATAAGATCCTGCTAATTATGAACATTAATATGCACCTGTAAAGAATAAATATTGCACCTCGCTGTCTCATATGATGCTGAAGAGGTTAAATCCCTTCGGGTCTATGAACGTACTCTATGGTTACTTTCGAAAAGAGTGTCGTCTGTACCTCATCACATCATCCAAACATTCACAAATTCTGTTCATTTTCGGGAAAAATATATGTAAATTCTTTATAAAGTTTTAAAAATATTCTTATGTAATGTTAAATATAAATATTTGTTGTTCTACACATTTTAGAATTACAATTGCATTGTTAATCTAATAAATATTTCATCAGTTCTGGTATTCCCCCACACATCATGGATTAAAATTTCCGGTTATTAGTAAAATACCTTATCAGATACAAATGTGAAAATGGCCAAAAACATTACACTCCAAAATTTATTGTGATAATATATTTGTAATACTGCCTAACAATGAAAATGTTTTGGGCTCAAAAATAGTGTATTTTTATGTATTTCCATCTGCTGAATCCAAAAGTCACCATAAAAATGACTGATCAGCTTTATTTACTCTGGAGATATCATGACTTGTCTTTCTACCCAACCTACATTTTTAGTTTGAGGATAATTTTATTTTTAGAGTTGCCACACCTATTAAATGACAAAAAAATGTTCTCCAGCTGTTTGTAGGTTATAAAAAGTATTGCTGTTGCTGTGACTGTGAGTTTCATATTGTTTGTGTTGACCTATTAAATATTCAGATAGATTACCAGTTCCTACTCCACTCTAAATTTATGAGCTTGAAGTAGAAAATGAAGACAATGTGGAAGAAGAAGAACCCATGAGTCTGGTTTCCTCCCATGAGTCTGATTTTGACGAAAAAGATGATGAACTGCACAGATTGAGTCAAGTGGAATTGAGGGGTCTCATTCGAAATCTTAATTTATCAAAGGAGAAGGCAGAACTTCTAGGTTCAAGAATACAGCATTGGAATCTTCTCTAACATGATGTCAGAGTCTCACAGTACAGACATCATCATAGGGATCTGTTTTCTTTTTTTGAGAAGAAAAACAATCTTCTTTGCTGTGATGTTAATGGCTTGATGAAATGTTTGAATTTGAATCATGATTCAACTGATTCAAGGCTATTCAAGACTTCTCCAAGCTTAGTTTGAAAGCTGTATTATTTTACAACAGCAACTGTCTTTCTTCTATTCCTGTTGATTATGCAGTTTATATGAAGGAGACTTATGCAGACATGGCAATCCTCCTAGACTCGACCAAATATGCTGAACACAAGTGGAAAATCTGTGGCAGTCTAAAAATCATTGCTGTACTCTCAGGAATGCAACTGGAGTACACTAAATACTGCTGCTTTTTATGTATGTGGAACAGTAGAGATAGGAAATCACATTATATTCAAGCAGACTGGCTTGTAAGAAATCTTAACTATAGCGAGAAAAATGCCGTTGCTGAGCCTCTTGTGGACCCAAAAGACCTTCTTGTAACCCTTCATATAAAGTTGGGTTTGATGAAAAATTTTGTTAAAAGAATGAATCAAGAAGGACAGGCTTTTAAGTACGTAAGAGACAAATTTCCTGCATTAAGTGATGCAAAAGTTTAGGAAGTTATTTTTGTTGGGCCACAAATTCGACAACTTGTATAGGATCCTGCGTTTGAGCGAATTTTGGAGGGGAAAGAAAAGGAAGCTTGCGAAGCCTTAAAGAAAGGAGTCATTCATGGGTTTTTAGGCAACAAAAGAGATGAAAACTACAGTCAGTTGGTGACAGGACTTCTGCAAAAATACCATTAACTCAGATGAAACATGTCCCTTAAAATCCATTTTCTTAACTCACACCTGCTTTTTTGCTCCTAGTTGTGGAGTTGTCAGTGATGAACACAGAGGAAGATTCCATCAGGATATTTCTGTATGGAACAAAGATATTAGGGCCGTTGGAATGAAGTCAAAAAGACAACGATGTCATGAAGCCACCATGTGATTCTCTTCAGGTACTCCAACTGAGAGGTATTCTTCCATCAATTAAGAACTCTTAGAATGTAACTGTCATTAAAAAAATGTCAAATGGACTTTCTATGTTGTTGGTATAAGTAATTAAAATGTATTGTTTTCTCTTAATCTGTTAAAATAAAATACTTATACTTGTTGTATATCACAGAAACTAGAAGTAATAAAAATATTTCTTTGTCGTATTCGTTTTTCTTAAGTTAGTAAGATTTGGCTCATGAAGTGAAGGAAATATTAAAAAAAAATTTTTTGTTGGGCAGTATTATATGTATATTTGATTATTATACATTCTTTTGAAAAAAATAAATTTTTTCATTTTTTTTTTAGAATAGATTTGTAGAAAATATATTTTTATAGAAAACTGAAATATAATAGCTTGGCATGATCAAACAGGCCCAGTCGCAAATAATTATAATAGTAATATTTAAAAACTGAATAAGTGATTTGCTTTCAGATATTAAAAAAGTATGCTTTAACATATTTTTATTAGATTTTTCATTGTTCACAAACAGCTTATTCTGTGAATGAACAAATCTTTTAATCTAATTGGTGCATAGTAATAAATCATATAGATAACATCATTAGAAGATAAATTATAAATATAAAAACATAAATTATACAATTTAGGTCCATTTAACTATTTAAATTAATGTATCATACATAATGTTGGTAGGTAGACACATAAGTATAAAAAATTACTACAAAGTAATTCACAATTCAGAATGTGTTATTAAAAAATATTTTGTGCACATATTTATTTACGTGTCAAATGGGATATAAAAAATAGGGTTTTTTAAAAAAAATATTTGTATTATTTAAACATTCACAGAGTAATATTGTTTCTATAAAAGAAAATCTTTCAATTATATTTTTAATCTTTTTTTTTTTACTGAATTATTTAAACTTTTAATTAGTAATGTAATTTATAAAAACTCAGCAATGGAAAATTTACATATAATAAATTTTAATAAAGATTACAAGTTAGTGTTTTGTTAAAATGTTTCTAAGCAGCACAGTTTGGTTTAATTTTGTTACAAAGTCAGTTTGATCATTCCAAGAGAACATTATACCTTATAAAACATCTAGAAAATTTGCTTTACGGGTAACAGAAATACTATTGTTATCTTATAGGATTTTTATCACTTAAGGTAGCTGAATGAAATATCTGAAAGTATCTAGTGCAAGCACTAGATACATTGTTTTTTACAATTGAGTTCTCCTAAGTTCAGCTACACTTCACCATGCATATCAGTTAATTATAATAAGAATTATATTCCAAGGGATTGAGAGTAAAGGATATCGACCTCTTGTCCACAAGAGGAATACCTCAAAGTTGTGGAAGAAGGAAAGATCAGCCATGAGTCAAGAATGATTTTAATAGGTAGTGCAGACAGCCAGAAGTACTGTATCAGTTGTGGTTTCTGTCTAAGGGAGGTTTTTTTTTAATATTTCACACAAATGAAAGTTAAAAACACCGAATATATTTTATATTTTGTAAAGTAATGTTCTTTTTTAACTCTACCAACTGATTGTGTTGTTCGGTAAAATACTCTTAATTAAGCGTATAAAAATGTTTAATCAATCATTAGATATAAAACTGAAAATGCTAAGTTTTTATATACACTTATGAAAATCTGACCATCAATTTCAAATATATTTATTTACAAAATTAATTGTGCATAATATTTCACCAGTAAGATCTTGTCTGTTTTTATGAATTGTAACTTTGTAATAGGCTGAAGTGAGAGAAGATGAAGAACAGCAGGTAAAGTTGGATGAGATTATTGATTTACTGTTTGCTGCTGGATATTTCAGAGCTCGTATTAAGGGATTATCTTCTTTTGATAAGGTAATTTTAATATTACTCGTACATACTGCATTGTTTGTTTCTTGCTTTAGTTTTCAAAAAGATTCAACGATGTGTGCTTCTTGAGTTTGTATTATTGAAATGAATCATTAACTTTTGAATAATAATAGTTGTGTAACGTAGTTTTGCTTTAACTATTTTCTTATATTCTCAGAAAGTTGAATTTTTAGATTCTCTGCAGAATATAAAGATTTTATCATACAGAGACTGAAGTAGGAAAATATATTTTTTTTTTATTCTCGCATACTCCATAAATTTTCATTTAACATTTTGTGAGTAATCTTCATCGATAAAGTTATGAAAAATGTGTTACTAAACTTCAGACTTCAACATTAATTCTGTGTGCAAGTAATTGCTGGGAAAAAGTTTTACTGAACCATTTTCTTGAATGTGTGTGAAGTCAGAAATTGTGAAAAAATTTGCTTTGTGTAAATCAAGAATTATTATATATTTCTGGGGTAAATTTATCTTTATTATTTATTTTAATTTTCCTGTGGTCCCTTTGTTTTGAATTAACCAAATTTTGTTGTAGTGCAATATGGATATTAGAAGAAATCAGTCCATTACTTATGTTGTTAAACGTTCCTATAAAATGAAGTAAATTCCTATTTGCAATAAGTAACATTAGAAAGGAAGCCTTTAATAAGATTAGAATCCACAAGAGTGGTACATTAGAAAGGAAGCCTTTAATAAGATTAGAATCCACAAGAGTGGTAGCTTCTCTGCCTTTCGTTTAGAAGGTTATGGGTTTGAATCCTGGTCAGGCTTGGAATTTTTTCACATGCTACAAAATTTATTTCATATAAAAAAAATAAAAAAGTAGTAGATATTAACAGTGATTGGTGATTGTTCTGTAATTGCCAGAAAAAAAAAAAATTGTTACCTTCATATACAGTAGTAATGATGAGTAGCTATTTAATAATTATTTACTTTGATAATTCTCTCTTTTATCAAGTCACTTAATTTTATGCACTGATATAATAGAAACGTTACAATGAAGACTTGACTTTCTCATTACATATACCATTTCACCAAAAAATCCAGTTTTTTTTGGCAAACAAGTGGTTCTTAGTTTATAAAATGAATTCTTTTCTATTAATTTTCCAAATTATTTTTGGATATAGCCTAAGAACAAATTTAGTGTAAATTGATCTTCGGGTCAGTTACTGCTTCTTAGCAACTATTTCATTATCTCTTGCAGTATTCTAACACAACAAAATTTTACAAGATGTATACAATTGTTACAAAAACATTCCATGACTTTTTTCAGTGGTTACTAACACATGAACCACTTTTATCTTTGCAAGATTGTCAGTAAATTTTCAAAATTTTTATAAACCAAAATACAGTTTCATATTATGCTTATTATTTTATTTGCAACTTGAGTGATATAAAAGTTCTTAACTCTGTTCTAGATAGGTCCTATGATTTCATATTTATGTAATATAACATAATGAAGCTTCACAAATGAGTGACTACAAAAAACTCAATTTGTGATATATTTACTTGAAACACATCTGATAGATGTCCATGAACAGTGTTACTAACGGATCATAATGAATTTTTTTGCATGAGAAAAATTGCATACCTGACCAGCGCTTGAACTTGGAATCTGTAGATGAAAGACAAAGACACAACTACTCAGCTATGGAGATTGTCATTATATTAATTAATGTATGAAACTTTATTAAATTTCCTTATGTTATTAGATGTTACCTGTCATTCAGAAACAAAATGATGTGTGTTTTACATTAGCATGCAAATTAATCCAAATGCAGATGTTATTTAATAAAAAGTAACATTATTTGGAAAAATTAACCATACCTGTACAATTTGTGAATATTTAATAATTAATGTGCCCTCCTTTATTCTTAATTACTTCACATTCACAATTTGGTATTGATTCAACAAGTGTACTGCATATTTTTTTTAAATTTCTTTATCATAAAATCATACCAATATTATTGCTTTATTGAGGTCAATTTTTGTGGTACAATTCATTTATGAGAGGTGATTTTCAACTATTGCCCAAAGATTTTCAATTGGGTTTAAGTCTGGGGAGTTGCCTGGCCACGGAGCACCTTATTGTGTTATCTTTGAAAAATTTTTTTTATGGTAGTATGGAATAGTGCAGAAATCTTGTTGGAACACTCCGTTGCCCAGTGGACATAAAATAGTGACTAGTTGAAAACATAACTTTTTTCCAGTCTTCTTTGGTCAGTTAGCATATACTTTAACCCATAAGAGCCTTTTTTACCCATTGCTGGTGTTAAAAGCTGTTTTTTAGCTACTTGATGAACTTTACGTCCAGCTGCAAGAATTCATCATCTAGTAGCTGTCACATGTAAGTCTGATCCATTGGCTGCTAATTCTCGATTTAAGTCCACAGCAGATAATTTTGGGTCAAGTTTACTTTTTTTCACTAATGACCAATCCTGTGTAGTTTTTCTTTAACATTTCTTTACATTTGCCTTTCGTTAAAATGTTTATTTCCTTAAATTGTTGTAAATTACCATTCACTGTCCCTATTCCAACACCACACTCGGAAACTATTTGCAGTTGTGTCATACTGGTATGCTTAGAAAGAGAAACAATTTTGTAACACTTTCTTGAAGTTATGTCCAATATTATATATATATATATATATATATATATATATATATATATATATATATATATAAAACACAGAACAAAAAAATACAAAAATATAATTTAGTGATAAAAAATAGAATAATCTTTCTCAAAACACAATTTATAACATTAAAATTGCTAAATAACCAAAGAACAGTAACCTTACATTACACAGACAACTTAAGGAATAGGTATACTCCAGCAGTGTAACCACAACATAGAAATAAATAAAAAATTCCCTGTGTTTTGATTAATTTAAATGCTACTATAAACGAGGTGTGTGAGAAATGTAATGAGACTGACTTTCTACTTACCAAAATTTTTATTTTTTTCAAACAACCAATATTATCCCCTTCAAAGTAGTTCTCTTGGGCAGCTATACACCGGCAGAGTCATTGTTCCCACTCCTGGTAGCAGCACTGGAAAGCTTCAACTGGTAGGGCTTTTAACTGGTTGGTCACAGTCTTTTGAATGCTCTGCAGAGTTCAAAAATGACGTCCTTTTAAGACATGTTTCAATTTCAGGAAAAGGAAAAAGTCACAAGGACTCAAATGAGGTGAATAGGGGGGTTGAGGAACTGTAGGAATGTGTTTTGAGGTCAAAAATTCTGTGATGGAAATGGCTGTGTGACACGGGGCATTGTCATGAAATTGTCACAAACCTTTTGCATGTCTAATTCGTATGTCAAAATTTGATGTGTGGTGAAAGTGTTTAAATTTTACTGTTCACTCAACATCCTTATTGTTAAATGACAGTCTGATCTCACAAGAACCCTCACATGCTCAATGTTTTCGTCAGATTTTGAAGTTGAAGATCTCCCTGAGAGAGGTTGATCTTAAACATGTTCTCGGCCTTCCAAAAATGATTTGTGCCAGTGGAAATCTTGTGCTCTTGATAAGCAATGTTCCCTGTAGGACTGTTTCAACTTTTCAAAGGTCACACTCCTGGATTTCCCAAGTTTAACACAAACTTGATTGCACAACGTCGCTCTAAATTCCGATGCCCCATTTTCGTAACACAACAAAAACACAACTTCACTGATGGCGCTGTCAAAAATAATGTGTTGGCTGAACTGAGTTGAAACTCATACTCAACATGTGGAAGGGATGAACAAACCAATCTAGCACAGATTGTTAGACACAACATTGCCAGATCGCTCGCAGTATTACTAATCTCATTACTTTTCTCACGCACCTCGTATTTTGTTGTTGCTTGAATACCTCATATCTATTATTCCAAATATTAATTCCAAATATACAAATGTTGTTGCTTGAATTAATTTATCTGAATAAATATTTGTTCACCATCAATTCTAAATTATGTTGATTATGTAATAAGGGAGAAGAAGAAGATGTCTTCCATTTTATTGCAGCGTGACCAATATTAAATGAATTTAGGTTGAAATATTTCAAGAAAAGTAAAGTTTTTGTGAACTAAAGGACTATTTAAATGATAATAACTGGACTTTTGTGAGCAAATTTTGTAAAGATGCTTGGTCTTATCATTTCTGTTTGATTCAGGAATTTAATTTCTAATATTTATTTTTATTTTTTTTATTATAATATTTGTGTAGTGATATTTTTATTAATGTTTACTGTCAACCCCTCAGACGGTCCAAGGACCATAAGTATCATCTAATTGTATGTGTAATGTTATTCTGTTTTATTGTAATGTATTTTTCTTGTGAGATCAATAAAGACAATTATTATTATTATAACCAATTTTATTTCATTTAAAATAACTGTATTCAAATAATCAGTATTTAAATAACTGATGATGAATAAATGGATTAAAAAAGTACTTTTTATGTAAATTTGTGAATTTACATTGAGCTTATTATTAATTTGGTAAGTTATTTGTGGTTTTTGTTGGAAATTATGTATTTGGTGTATAATAAATGACTAAAAATGAAGTGAATGACTCACCAAAATCAAGCAATAACTACATTGTAATGGCCGGAACTCAATTAATCAGCTGATTTCCAGCCGACAATTTGCAAAATTATAACATCAAAAATTGATGTTATAATTTTGCTATTTTTCCATTAAAGAAAAACCTTAAAATAATCTCTTAAGCTTACCAAATGTGAGACAATTGAATGTGAATAATAGTAATGCTTTTCTGTCAGCACTGTTTGAGAAATTAAAAAAAACACTATCAGAAAACCATAGCTTCCAGTTCTAGTTGAGAAAGCCTATCTCCTCATCTCATATGGTCTTTAATTATTTTTAAAAGAAGTTAATTGTTGCAGCATGTATTTGATTTCTTCAACAAAGAATTATTGATTAGTAATGACCTGCTTCTATACTTTGTAAACATATCCTGATCTCCAGAGGCATTGTGAGGCTTTGGAGTAATCCTTTGGGTGGATTTGTTTGTCTTCTTTCATGATCTCTCTGTCGTTAGATTGTTCCATTTTAACTACCACCCCCTTTCCTTATCTTTGAACCCTTCTTCCCTGGAATGTTTGAGGGTTTTGATTGTATCATTCATTAGATCCTGCGCTAAGGATGTAGGGAACTGCAGAGTTCCTGTATATTTGGTATTGGTATGGTTTGACTGGGATTGCTTTGCATGTAGAATTATTTGGGTACTCTGTTTTGAATCTGATGACTGTGCTAAAAGCCCAACTTGATAACTAGGGGCTGAGGTGATTTTAAGTAAAACCAGACCTTATAATTTCTTTGAATTCATACATTTATGAGTAATGCATTTGTATTTTAATTAATATTTTTCTATATTAAAATATCAGGTTGTTGGTGGTATGACATGGTGTATTGATAGCTGTGATGTCAATATAGATGTGGATTTATTGTTTAAGGAAGACCTTAATATTGGCCAGAGATTGTGAGTATTTCAATTTTTATTGAATTTATATGATTCTACTCTAGAACTTTACTTCCAATCATATTCTATTTAATTGCCCTTGTCGGGTAAAATTACAAAATAAAATGACACAGCTCGTTTTTGCCAAAAAAAAAATATTGGACTTTAATTAGAAAAAAAAAACAACTAAACCTTTTCTTTTAAATCATAAACTTAAAAAAATTGAATATAATTACAAAGTAAACTTAACTTAATCCTATACAGTATTTATGCAAGGAATATCAGCTGAATCAACATATCAATTATAATATTGAATGACAAATACATAAATATACATTTTTCAAATAATCATTTTGAAAATCTACAATTTAACAAAGCCTGAAAACAAAACAACTTAAAACACCTTATTTTACAATTATATACTTATAAACATAACATCAATAAACATAGTGTAACTGGAAAACTGTTGCATTACTGACATATTCTGTAATAATAAAAATTAGCAATGAACGAATGTCATTAACTTAGAAAAAATAAACTTCTTATCATTGGCACTGGCATTTTCTGATTTATGAACATCATCAAACTTATCATTAAATAATTAAAACGTGCATTTCTAGTTTGTTGTAGAAAAAAGGCCACGATAATATTCCAGTATAAAAAAAGAGAGTTAATTACAATATAATCAAATTGTAATAGGTAATCATATAAATAGAGTTCATTTAGTAAGCAAGCTTTCTTGAAAATATTTGAGTTTCTTAGTCATTCTCATGTTAATGACTTCTTTTTTCTAATTTGTAAAAATAATATAAAACTTGATTGAGCAAAGCAATATTTAACATTGATTAACATTATTAACAACAGCAATAATCTAACACATTAAAATTATGTAAAATAAAAGATAGATAAACTGTCTCATTAAAATTGTTATTTTCCAAATGAAATCAAAAATTTGTGCAGTTACATGAGTCAATGAAATACAATAAAAAACATTCCTGGAAGTCACTAAAATGTATATAAAATATTATCAACCAACACATACAGGTTCATTAATGTTTGTGTCATACAGATCTTTTCATAATTCTGAGGTACTATTTAATTACAAGTCGATTTGAAAATAACAATAGTTGGCATTAATAGCACATAAAATATGTTACACATGAAAAATGATAACACAACCTTTATCTAAGCCACCTTTCATGACTATTCTTGAGTGAAGAAATGGTTTTTTAAGCCAATCTTGAATTTCAAATTCATAATGTACAATTAATTAAGTATTTCACAAATTTTACTAATAACATAATTGTTTAATATAATAAATAATGAATAATTTTAAATTGACTTATTCACACATAATTTTTTGTAAGAAATGAACATGTGAATTAAAGTACACATATATACATAGAGTTTATCCTTGGCGTAATATTCAGTGGTTTATCAGAAAATACAGAAGTAACACTATGTTACTAGAAATTGAATAATACGGAGCGTCACCAATATGTAATAACCAGTTTGGAGAGATTCTGCATCGATCAAAAATTGGCTGGTTTGTAGTAACTGAACCACTTTCAATACTAGAGGTTATCTACTGAATTTGAAAATTAACTTAACAATGAAACGAGGCAAAACAAACATAGAAATCTGTAAAACCACGAGACTATGGCGATTGAGTATTGCCGCACCGTTTATGAATGTACAAAGGCGACGAGAGTAATTAACACACTAAATGAGATAAAAAGAGACGAGAGCGAAATCGCAGGTAACTACACATCATGAATGTCTGATCTACTCTGCCAAAAGAAAATGGGGTGATGAGAAGAGGGGGAAACAAACTAGGCAATGAACAGGAGAGAGTGTGTGTCGACAACAAGAGTAATGTTTAAGTGTTAGTATGAGAACAATAGAAAAAATGTGTGGGAAAGAAACAGCAATAAATAATGCGTGATAGGAATAAGCTGACACTATTAAGATGACACAACAGTCAGTCAGACTGGCGTCAAGAGTCAAGAATGAAAACAATAAGCCAAAAAACCTACTCTAAAAGTACACATATGACAAGCCCATACGAAAGAGCACAATAAATTTACCAAGCCTGTAACAACTACAAGACCCAACCCTAACCTTGAATTTATTGGATTAAAGGCTACTTTATGCAATAGCGTAAACAGCCCTTGGTAAATTATTGGTTGAAGTGTTATCAGAAATTTTCAAAACACAATTGAGAATGAAAGACTAGAAAAGCGGTAATGTTCTGAAAGATTAAATGTATATGTTTTATTAGGTTGATACTATTTAATATTGACTAGGTGATTTTACATTCTTGGTTGAACATGTTATTTCGTAATATTATTTAATTTTTAAGATGAATTTGGCCACAAAAGTTAAATCTAATTATTTGTTTACTATTTTCCTGTTGCTACTAGTTATCAGCTAATTTGTTTATCCTTTCAAAGACAACTGTGCCAGTTACACGGTAAAGTTGCTGCTAGTAGATTTTAGTTGAATGAAGTAAGTCATAAGTTGTTTGATTAAAAATATTTATTGTTTCAGATCACTGAGTGAAAAAATTGTTGGCGTGCTTCCAAAAATACACTGTCCACATAGAATTGAACCGCATCAAATTCATGGTCTTGATTTTATTCATATATATCCAGTAATACAGGTATAAAATTAAATCTAATTATATTTGTTTATTCCTAAACTGTTAAGTAAATCAGCAACATTAATTGCTATATTGTAACTGTTGTATCTATGTTAAATGCCATAACCACCACTTTTGTCATCATTTCATCTGATAACAAAAGCAAACCATCCACCAATGAGTGATCTACTTGCATCTTTATTTTTTTACCTGCATCCATTCTAACAAACTCTTTTCTTAGGCTACTAGTCCTGTTTGTCATGTCAAATAAGTTAAATCTCATTGCACAAAAAAATTAGTATTTTTAGCCTTTTAGTTTTAGACTTAATTACAAGAGTGAATGAAATTTAAATGGTAAAGCTATTCTACAGTAAGCAGTTCCGAGCTGGATGGCGGAGTGGGGGGTTACTGTTTGGTGTGTTAGAGAGGGGGAACCAGCTTGGTTAGCTCTTCCGCTCTGTTCTGTCGTCAGTACAGCCATGAGTGAGCAAGAGGTTCTGTTGTCTGTTGCACAATGTATAATCATAAAGTGTTTAACTAATGAAGGTGTTAAAAGTGTTAAAGGTACAGTTTAAGGACACTGCACCGTCTCAGAACTGAGTGTAAATGTGGACCAGACAATTTAAGGGCAGGCGTGAAAGTCATGATCGATGCTCAAGGTTAAGTCTTACAGCTGAAAACATACATGCCATTCGAAAACTTATTGAATTTGATTGCTGGCTCACTGTTGAAGAAATCATATCAGAGGTGGTATCAGCTATGGGAGTGCTCAATCCATTATCACTCATCATCTTGGCTTTAGAGAAATTAGTGCTTGATGGGTTCCAAGGTTGTTGATCGACAATCAAAAACAGGTCAAGTTGGAGACTTCAGCCATTTTTTCATGAGTAGACTATTACAGGCATAGTGTACTTCAAACAGTTAGAAAACTTTTTGTTTTCGCAGTTTGAAAATCTAGAGGGCTAATTTTCCAACAGGATGGAGCCCTTCCACATCATGCATAAGTTACATGGATTGCACTCAATGCCAAGTTCCCAGAAGATCAGATAGGCAGAGAAGCTTCCATTGCTTGGCCACTTTGAAGTTCTGATTTGACAGTATGGATTTCTTCTTTTGGATAAAAGACAGTTTATACCAAGAAAAAATCCAGTTATTTGACAACTTGCGTCAAAGAATAACAGCAGCCGTGGGAACAATTTCTGCAGTCATGCTCACAGAGTGTGGAATGAGATGGATTTTCGGTTAGACATCTCCATCGCTGTAAATGGTGCTCATATTGAATTATATTAAGAGGTTAAAAAGAAAAAAACTTTAGACTACATAGAATTATAATTCTAATTGTAATGAAGTAAGTTTAATTTAAAATTGCAGAGTTTTTTTTGACAACTGTATTTTGTCTGTTTTTCATTGATGATTTGTGTGTAATATAATTACACTTTATTTTGTAAATCTATTTAAACCCTTTGCTGTAAGCAGAATACCAACATCTGGGAAAATGTATGAGTTTTCAAAAAATTTTTGAAGTTTAAATTATATTATTATTAATTTGTTATTATTTGACATAAGAGGAAAAACATAACGGAAGTGTTCTTTTAACTAATTCTGTACTATTTCTATTCAAAAAATGAATAATAATTAAGAATTCAGTTTCATCAATAAGGCTTCCTATTAATTCATAAAGGTTAGTAGAAATTTTGTGACTTTTTTAAATTAGTATTACTCATTTTTAGTTGAATCTACTTAAGCAACAAGATGAAAAAGTTTTTCGTGTTTACAAAATTATTGTTTTTATAAGAAATGAAGGCATAAGTTGAGTGAAATAATTTAGTTAGAATATTACAATTGGGTTGTAACTATTTACATCAACTACTAAGTTCACTTGTCAAAAAATTACTAACTATGTGAGTCTGATAAAAAGCAACAAGAATTTTTTAATTGTGTGCTGTATCTTATCAATTGAGTTGATTATTTTAATGTATACTGGTATTACTATCAGTGACGTGTGTTAATTTTCAGCCAGCTGCAACAGTTTCTTGGGTTTGGTGGGTGGAAAAGTTGCTCAAACATGGGTGGAAAAGTAAATTTACTCAAACTTATCATATCTGGTGAAGAGACATGGCTACGATATTGAGATGAATGCTCAGTCGTCCTTATGGAAGTTTTTTGAGGAGCCAAGACCCAAAAAAAAACACAAAAAGTAAAATCAAACGGCCAACGTAAAATTAACGGCTTTAGGCAGTCAAATGTGAAGGTCCTTCTATTTTCTTGACTACAATGGAATTGTTCATCATGAATTCCTATAACAAAGTCGTACAGTCAACAAGAAATACTACCTAGAAATTTTATGCAATTTGCATGAAGTAATCTGAAGAAAAGAACCTGAACTTTGGAAAGACAACTCTTGGATTTTGCACCATGACAACACACTGCCACTCACTGCTTTATTTATCTGACAATTCTTGGCAAAACATGAACACTATTTTATCCTTCAAATCATGACACACATTAACACAACAGGCTTTCGTTTTTTCTATTAACAATCAAGGCACAAATTTTGAGCACATGTTCATGTCTAAATCATTTGTTAAATTCATTTTAACAAATGGAGCAAGAACTCCAAGATGCACAATTAATTTCAGTATCTGATAATCTTACATCGGTCTTAATAAATTGCATTGCAAACATTTTAAGATTTTCATAATTCCTTATTGAGGAAGGTTGGCTGGATCTTGGTCAGTCTTCAAGTTTCATTTCCTTCTGATTGAAACCCAAAAACCACTCTTAGATTTATGTTTTACTTGAAGCTTCCTTTTTATTTTAGCAGATTTTTCCTTAGAGAGAACCAAATTTAATGCAGAGTTTGCTCTTTATTATGCCCACCCATCATAAAACACATTTAACAGTTAACAAGAAAAACTAACACAGAACACTTTAGGAACTATGTGTGCCACTTGGCAGATGCTGCAGAATACTGTAAACTTGCTGTACCTAGTGGTGGAATTTGCTGTTATGTCTAGATTGCTTTTCCTAGATACAGTTTTAAGTTATTTTTGGGTACATTCCTGGTTATACAGAATCAGTGCTCAGAATTTTTATCTGTGTATCAGGTTTTGCATGAAACTGAGCATAAAACAAATTAATTTACACAATTGCAAGTACAATTTATCTGCAGAAAGAACCGGAAGATAGTTGTGTGAATTTTTTTTAGAATATGTTGTTGTTATATATATATTTTTTTTTTCCAGTGGTTGGTTAAACATTCTATAGAGCGTCGCCGTGAAACAGAACAATACAATCGTTCATATGCTGTTAGACTGTATGAAAAATCATTAGTTGCAAATAAATCTAATAAAATTAATGATGATAAGGATATTACTGCAGAGAGTTTAATTAGTAATGATAAAATTTTAAAAAATATTATCAACATTCAGGTAATTTTTTAAAGTTTATTTATAAAGTTATTACTTAACTTTTTTTATAAAGTTTATTTATTTAAGAATTATAATTTTAGAGTTAGTAAAGTATAAATGCTTATATCAGTAAATTGGGTCGTATTCCTTATCACCAAATTTCTCCATTTAAAACATCTGAATGAGATGTTTTGGCGTTTTAGTTTCCCTTAGCTAAGATTATACCTCTTGCAGAAATTACCTCTTTCTGATATATATATATATTTAGTCAGTATCCGTATAGAATTCTGTTGTCCCTGATGGGGAGTCTTACTCTTTAAGACTGGGGGTTGGTGTCCCCATGGCCCTAGCCTCTGCAGCTTTTCTTCCTACTTCATACTGAACTGTTCTTTACACTTTACCCATACACTACACAAATTACAACATATACCTTTACATAACAACATTTAGACTGTTTCTTACACTTTTCAGTAGTGTCTCGACACCTTACGAAACGCAACTGCAATCCATGGATGGATGGATGACTATGCAGTGAGCATCAAATGTCCCCTGGGTACCAGGATGAACCCAGTTGTATCCAGCCCTAGCTCCAACCCCTGTGCACTCTGCTGGAGTGATCTGTTAAATTGCTGATTCTCATGGGAACAAAATTTTGGTTCCAAATAATAATCTTTTAGTGGTTATTGCCCACTTGAAAAAACAATAAACCAGGGAGTTTGAAAAGACTTCAATGAACATTGTCAGCTGAAATTGTTTCCGGTGATATGGAAACAAGAAATGTAACAGTGAGTGCTAAACTTTCTAGTGTATGGTTTCTTATAGTCAAATATAATGAAGATAAATTCTTCTGTAAGGTTTCTCCATTCCTAATAAATAAATTCATTGTAATGGCTTGCGGCATTCCTAAATCTGTTAAAAGGCTTAGGAGTGGCATCCTGATGATTGAGGTAATTGATGATGAATAGAGTTGGAAACTCCCTAGCACTTAGGAATGTAGGGTAGGATGAGGTAATACAGCCCCACAGTGTACTAAATTCCAGCATGGGAGTTTTCATTTACCATGATTTGGCTGGTATTGAAATATCAGAAGAATTATCACCACAGTCAGTCATTTCTGTTCAGAGGATAATGAGGAAGGAGAATGGTGTTGATATACCAACATCATTTCTTTCTAATCTTTTCTACCCCAACTGTCCCTGAGTGAAAAAAAATTGGCTATCTCTCTGTCTGTGTGCGACCATACATATACCAAACCCAAGGTGCTGCTTTCAGTGTTTGGTTTGGTCCCAACAAAATTGGTTGCACAAAGGAACAAGTTTGTGCATGTTGCAGCTGTATGGGTCATGATGATAGTGCACGCACTGAGGTAGAAAAATGTATTAATTATAAAGGTCCACACTCTGCAAGGTCTCAGTAATGCCCCCTTTATAAGGAAGAAAAGTCTATAATGAAGATTATGTACCGAGCAGAAAGTGTCCTTTCCTGTGGCTCATGAAATCAGTCAACATGAGGAATCCTGTACAGCCTGTGTTAGTTTTGTCCTGGCTCTTTCTAACAATGTGCAAAAACAGAACGAGTGCACATTGTGCAAATAACTGGCCAAATTGATCCAGGATTTGTCAGACCAGGTAAATCTCTCAGTTCTGCTATTTTAGCGTTGAGTACTGGCAAGAAGGATACATTTTGTTGGAAAGACTGACAGTGGTTTACAGTGGCTCTCTTCCATCCCCAGGATGATGTTTCCTTTCGCAGTTACATCTGCGAAAGATGCTACCATCAAACTGAGCCAAAGGTGGATGTTTTCCTGAAGTAAATTGTATTAGCTGGCCGTATTCTGCTAGCCTCAAATACCTCTGCAGTCACAGTGAAGATAACGGGATGTTTAAAATGGATATCCACAACTTATACTTTCTGTCAAATTCTGATATCAGTGAAGTTGATCTGTCCAGACTGGACTGCCTTATAATTGGCAGTTTCAATGTCCATCACTATTCTTGGGACTATGTTCTTCTCGAGGCAGAACTGAGTTGATCGACTGAGGCAGAACTTAGATCTCTGCTTATTGAACGATAAGGTGTACACGTTTATGTCATCTTGATCAGGTACATTTTCATGCAGCGATCTGTTCTTGTTTTCAGCATCCATATTTCCATGTCTTACCTGACGCGTTTCCAAACACTTTGGAAGCAATTACTGACCAGTTGTTTTGTCAGTTGGTAATAGTGATTTGCCTCAGTCAGCCACGAGGATGGGTGGTTTGAAAAGCAGACTGGAACAGATACAAGGATTTCTTTGCCCAATACAACAAGAGTGGTAGCGCGATCCACCAACTTGCTAAGTTTACACACCTGATACTCAGTAGCACATTTGAATTCACCCCTTTAACATCTGGTAAGCCAAGAGGGCTTGCTGTTCATTGGTGGGATGAAAATTGCAAGCATGCACTAACTAACGACTTTAGTAATTTCAACTGAAGACCTACAACTGAATTGCTCTGCGCTCTATAATGCTAGGGCTGTTTGCCATCAAGTGTTTCTGTATGCTAAATGGAAATTATGGCTGAATTATGTAGATACAATTTCCCAGATAACTCCATCATCGGTTGTATCTCTACTGCCGATTGGACTGAAAAGCAATGGCAACCTTGTCGCTGTGCCAATTGATGTGGCAAAGACATTTGTAATCTCATTTGTCAGTTTCAATTACATCATCATACTGACGTGAATTTATGAGGTTTAAGTTGCAGGTAGAAAATATCCTGTTTGTTATCCTGTTATGCGAAATGAATTAAATTTTTGTAACATGGCACCGTTGGTATTTTATATATAATATATAAATAATGAAAGTTCAGCTTACCAACAATTATAAAATGTTGAAATATATTATAGTGCTTTTGGACCTTCATCCATTCTCTGGAATATCCATATAATTTAGTATAAGAATGTTTACAACTATTCACTTAAAATAGTATAAAATAGAATAAGATGAAATAAAATAAAATAGACCAAAATTTTATATACATAACAATTGATTGTCACTGTATTAAAAGTATAGTAAGTTTTACGTTAAAAGTAAAAACATGTCATGTCAGTAAAAGAATCTCAATTGTTGTGGTAATTTGAAATGAAAACAGTTTTACTAACCTAATAATCATTAATTAGTTCTTATAATTTGTTTAAATAGAATGTAGTTTTCAGATTTAGTTTGTTCATTCATCAGTTTGTTATTGTTTAAATAAATGTAAAATTTCTCTACAATATTTGTTTTATAAAAATCATTAGTATATTCTAATATATCAATAAAATTGTTTGGATTATAATTATGTTTGTATTCCAAAATATGTTTGGTGAAATTGGAACTGTCTTTATTTTCTTTATTTGTACAGTTAATGTGTTCTTTGATTTTAACTGAAAATGATCGATTAGTCATATCAATATATTTTAAATCACATATTTGTTATTATATTTTATTGTTTTAGAAGTATCTTTATTATTTATTATTTTTTTATTAGTTGTATATGCTGTTTTTAATTCAAATGATTTAAATATTTTATTAAATTTTCTGTAATTTATTTATATTCAATTTTAATATATATTTTTCCCCAGTAATATTACTTGTTAGTTTTATTTTATCTTTTATATATATTTTATTTTTTAACTTGTTTCCTAAATTTGCATTATATCTATTCGTTACAGCAACATATTTATGTTATTTAATTCATTATTTAGTTGTATAGTATTATGTTTTAAATATTTTATTGCTGTATAAATTAAAGAATTAAAAGTTGCTATTTTTTGATTCCAAGGATGAAAGAATTAAGTGCATTCATAGTATCTTGTTTAGTTGGTTTTCTGTATAGGTCTTTGTCAAATTTATTATTATTAACATTTTTATATGTAAATAATTAATACTAATAATACTAAATAATAATAAATTTGACAGCAATGTAATATTATAATTTTTTTTTTTTATACCTTTATATTACTGCTATAATTCTTGTAACATGTAAACTTACTCAAGCACTTTCACTGTGGCCACAGCTTCAGGTTTTTTTATTGAAATAAATGAATAAATATTAAAGAATGAAAAATTAGAGAGAATATGTTATTCTTTTAGTCACTTGAAACTAATTTCAGTTTTAATTCTTTAATGGTTATTCTATTTATTTCAATAAAAATATCTGAAGAAGCCATGGCCATGGCAAAAGTACTTTAGTTTACAAGTTAGAAGAATTATAACAGTACTTTAAAGATAAAAAAAAAAATATAAATTATATTTTAATTATAAATAAATATACATTGATGCATTTAGATTTTCAGATAAAGCCAGTTAAATTTTTTTGTTTACTATAAGAAATCAACTTGGAACATTAAAAAAGAAGTAAAGGAGTAGACAATAATGGGTTAAACCTTACTATTTGGAAAAGTTGTTTTGTTTTTGTAACAATATTTATGTTTAATTAATATCAACAGGATAAATATCGACCACAAAGAAGATTTCGAAGGACTGGTCCTTTACCACCTGAACCATCAGCACGTGTTGCAAGTACATTATTTGAATATGGATTAACAGATTATGTCATTCCGGTAAGCTTTTCTTAAACACTATCTCGTATTGGATATTCAGATTTAGTTGTGTATTATTGTATTACTGTCTGAAATTAGTTCTGTTGGTAGTGGAAACTGAATTTAAACATTTTTTTTTAAGTTCAGAGCTTAGCTAAGTGAATGAAACAATTGTATTAACTGCTTTCATTTTGTAAAAAGAGTAATCATACTTCATATAAAAATATAGAATTTTTTTTTTGTTTTTTACTTATAAAGACCTAATTTAAACAAAAAGTGTGATTATAAGGTTTAAAAATAATAGTTGCTATATTCTAGCCTAATTATCACTCAGTTAGCCTAATGGGGATTTCTTGTTTACAGAAAGGGGAAATTTTCAAGTTTATATTGAAAGTATTGAATTTAGCTGTGCAATATTTTGTTAATGATTTGCTAGTTTTATGACTTAATTTCTGTGTAAGAACAGCATATTGTCTCATGATAAAAGAATTAAGTCAAATGTGATGATGCATAATAACTTTGTGATCAAAAGTTTAAATAGACAACTGGTGTAGAGAGGGTAAACTTCCGTATAGTCACGTGCTAGCTAAGATGATGCTGGGCGTACTTGATCATCTTGGATGACAAGCTCGACGATATTGAACACATATGTAGTTTGAAGTTTGCTATATAAATATACTGTATATAATGTTATATAGAAAAAAATTGTAATTACACGGATTTAAACTTTAAGACACTAAATCAAACCAAGATGATTGTTCCAAACATCTTGGTTTTCAATTGTTTTTAGCGATAGACAGTGAATTGGAAAAACTCCTTAATTTGGGAGTCAGAGGAACAATTAAATGAACTTGTCTGAGATTCTCCTATTAATTTTTGCGAAAAAATTCAATTGTTCCATTGCAGGGCTGTTTTCCTTAAAGAAGAAACTTCTACATTAACCTGTTAATCAAGTTAACCTGTTGATTTTTGTTTTTCCATAATTGATGAAGAATACTTCATCGATACATAGTAAATATATTTAAGCTTATTCACTCTTTTAGGATATTTTTATCCTAAAAGAGTGAAATTATATCCTAAAATTGGAGAAATTATCTCCAATTTTTTTATGATAAAATAAAAAAATAAATATCTCCAATTCAAATATCTGTAAATATCTCCAATAAATAATCAATAAAGGTTATGTAAAAATAGGATGTTATGCCACCACACTTTGCCTTGAAGGTTAGGAATGTATCCAAGGGAAAAAGGTTGAAAGACCTTTTCATTCTTGACAATATAGTGTGTTCATTCTTGAGAATATATTATATAAACATAAATTAGTAAAACTGTAAATTGATTCCACAAGATCATATAATTATCATGCATAAAAATATCTTTAATTATTATAGAATCTGCCAAAATGTATCGTTTTGGAAATGTGCACTTATAAGTTCAGTTACCATGATTTCTGTGAACACATTTCAAAACTGACTGGAGGATGTAATTTCAAAATAGCGTACTACCTGTAATTAAACAAAGAACTGAGATTTCTGTTTAGTTTTGTCTTATATTAACTGATTGTAATTTAATAATTAGCATTAAAAAATATATAATTATTTACTGTGATTTATAATTATTTTTTCATATAGTCATTTTCATCTGGTGATATGCAGACTGGATCAGATACAGATCAGTTGCAAGCAAAACCACAGCAAGAACTACAAGTGAGTATACAAAAAAATCTATTAATTGTAATTATTTTATTATTATAAATATTTCATATTGTACATTCAGTATTGTGTAGTTACTATATGATAAAATTTTGATTTTCATGTGATACTTTTGTTAAATTCCAGATTATAATTTCAGATTATAAATCAGAAATATAAAACCTGTTTCATCTTCCTTAGATTAGTTTATTAGATCCTAAAAGTATATTTTCATAGAATTTTGTTGTTAACATCTATGCCAAATTTTCAATTTCTATTCAGTGTTTTATTTATATTTAACCTTATTCACTCTTTTAGGGTAAAAATATCCTAAAAGAGTGAAAATATCTGCAATATTTTTATGATAAAATAAATATCTCCAACTCAAATATTTGTAGATATCTCCAATTTATATCCAATTTTTCATGAATATTAGTAGTTTATCAGTATTTATAATTTTTTTTTCTTTCAGGATACTGTGAAAGTAAGCCCAAGTCATGAAGATATTGCTAGTTCAATGACAGCTCTAACCCACCTTTCAGTACAGGATAATGAGGTAGGTAACTTTCATACAATCATTTAATTAAAAAATGTAATAATACATTGTGCAAAGTTAATGATAACATAATGGGCAAAAAAATTAAATAAATGAGAATAAATAATTAATTTAAAATAAATCTAGCTTTGTAAATACGTAGAAGTATACTTGTTGAAAACATACAGGAATTATTGTCCTGTTCCATTTTCAGCACCGTTGTTAATGGTGTTCATATTAAAAATTGTTTAGGAAATACATTTAGTACAGTCAAATAGTATAAGAAATTAGATAAAAAGTTCCTGTGGTTGGTACCACTGTGTGAAGCAAAACTAATATGAAATATCCTGTTTACAGCTTCTTTGTATAAGTTATTTATTTAAGTTTGCAATTTTTACAATGAGTTATTAGCACTAGCACCATATTAACATAACAATTTTGTGTGAACTAAGAAAAACATTTTCTGTAACACATGAATTGTTAAATTTATGGTTGATGATTGTTTAAACCACACACACTGCTGCAATATGGTTTAAACAGTTTAAAAGTAGACATGAATCAGTTGATGATCTGCAGTCAGGAAAACCTGATTTGTCAAGTCTTCCATCAGGAAGGCTTGACAAATGCTTCTTGTGTCATAAAGAGAGACATTATTTCAATTCAGTCAAATATAAACTGAACATTTATTAGTACAGATTAAAAATACAAAACATATTTATTGCTTTGCTACACAGTCTCTCTGAAAGACTACTCATTTTTACCAACTTGGGAGCTTGTGGATTCCTTTGATTCCTTCTTCATAAAAAGTTTTAAAACTTTTCTATTTCGTTGTTGCTCTGGAATTGATGTCCTCCCAATGCCACCTGCAATGGTCCAAACAAAAAAAAAAAAGAAGACAGACAGCAATCTTTGTTCCTGTAAGTGGGTTTTACATTGTTCAAGAGCTGGTAGTTAACCAGAGTATAGTGCTAGACTCAAATTGTATCACTTGTCATTATTCAATGCAAAAAATTCCACTTTTACAAACTATACTCACCTCCAAAACAATTTAATCAACCATAAAGTTCTGATGGTCTTCAATGAGGTTTGAAATAATATAATATTGTCATCTGTCACACTTATCCTTGAGTGCCTATTGAGATTCATTTTCAACAGCTTTACACCTCCTTTTAATTAGCTGGTCCAGTTATAGACTTGGGTACGTAATGTCTTAACCCCAAATAGCATATGCAGTCTAGTCAAAATTTCTTAGGGTTTGGCGCTCTTATTCATGAGAAACTTCACAATATTACATTGTGCAATTGACAATGGAACCTCTTGCTCAGATATGATGCCAGTGACTAGAGAGATGCAAATACTAGGCATCTGGAGTGTCCATCCCCTTCCCACACCTCCATTATTAATATCCCTCCCCATCAGCCCATTCATATTCACACATGAGCTATGAAGACAAAAGTCCAGCTTATATTTGACTGACCCTTGCAATTCAAATCAATGAACTTGTGTGTTCTAATCGTTATTTGGCTATGAGAGAACTATCAGACAACTGTGACAATTTACACACCATTTGCACTAGCAACTAGTGCAAATAGTGTGAAATGATAAATCAATTCATCCCATGATATTCTTACAAAAAAAATTTGAGATGAATTAAATCACGGCAAAGTTTTGCCCTATTTGAAATAACAGGAAGAAAAAAATCATTGTGTTATAGGTGTTAAATTCTGCCAATTTTGACAAAATATTTTTTACAGATTAAGTGATGAAGAGTGGAGTTTATGGGCATGTTTAGGAATCTAAATTCAGTCTTCAAATTGGATAAGAAAAGTTTACTAAGCCAAAAACTTACTTGTTAAGGTCATTTTGAATCTTAAAGTGTCATTCACTGTGAATTTTTGTCTGAAGCACATTGTTAACTGATTTACTCTGTAAAGTTTAAAGACTATAAGAAAATTTAGAAAAAACAAACCTGAACTTTGTCTGGATAATCTGTGGCTGCTCCTAGAACAGAACGTTTACACATTCAGTATTATTAATCTATGAATTTTGTGCAAAAAATGGAATGGCTGTTCTTCAACAATTTCATACTCTTCCATCCTAACTTCTTTTTTTTTATTAAACTAAAATCAACATTAACAGGCCAAAAATTTGAAACAATTCAAGAAATTTAAATAAATTGTCAAATAACATTTCAGGCATTTCCAATGCCCAAAGCTTTTTGAGACAGCTTCTGGAGATGAAAACACAATTGAAATAAGTATATCTATAGAGAAAAGTCCTAATTTGAAGATGTCAAGAACCAGTAGCTCCCAAGTATGAAGTTGTAAATTTCATGTTGTTCAAGTAGATTAAGTAATTGAAATATTATCCTTAAAAGACCATTTTATTAAAATTAATACTCCCGAAAATAAAGTATTATATAAAATTACTTTGTTTTTGTAGATTTAAAAATAACTTATGTAGTTATTGAGTAAAATTGTGCCTTTATTCCCTTGATGAATTTTTTTTTTAAATTTTTACATAAAAAAATACCTGAAGGTTTTCCTTACTGATAGCTTTCCACTGAACCAGGTCACACCAAATTGAACTTTTCTGTTTAGTCAAATCTGCTGAGCAGATTCAGGAAAATGAGGCAAAAGAATGATAACTAATTTTCATGGTGTGTGCATGTGAGTATTAGAGAGAAAGACTTAAGTTACATAAAAATGAACAGTGATTGGTTAGGAGCATTTGCCTTATTATTATTTTTATTGTTATCATTATTACGATGATACATTACTCTAGCCAATTTTATCATTATCAAATATTTTTGCTTAAGTAGAGTTTTTTTAGTATGAGGTAAATCAATTTAAATAAATTTATTATTGTTCTAGACAAGGTTGGCGGCAGGTGTTGTTGGTAGTATTGTCAGTATGCAAGCAGATGAAATTGCTGAGGCTGTACAGCGTTATTCCCAACTTCAAGCTGAATCTGAGGTAAATATTTCTGGATTTTTTTGTTATTGATCAGAATATATATGACAGCAGCTCATGTTTCCTGTCTACAATGAATGTAATGTCCAGTTTTAATACTGTTGTAAATTTTACCTTACTGGAACGACTTCGCAAATGTTTGCTTAGCTATATATGTAGCAATAGGCAATAATTGTTTCACTTTCGTAAATAATTTAACTCACAGGAGTCTTTCATGTTTCATAACAGTACTGTGGCAACTTCAAAACTGTCTTGATTTTTTCAACCGGAGAATTGAAATTTTTTCGATGTAAGACATTCATTTGCTTTATGGGATGTTGTGATGAATTCACGTTTCATTCCCAGTTACAGAACTGTCCAGTAAAGCTATTTTGAACTGAACTGGTTTTTTGCATTCATAAATCTTATGATTGATCACTTCCATTTGTTACCTGGACTGGTTTCCAGCCATTTTGAAAACTGATAGATATAACCGCAGTACAATAATAATAATAATAATAATAATAATAATAATGAACAACCGCTGTTAAACAGATAAGGTTTTTAATTTGTAATGAAACATCTTGGGGATAACATTAACAAATGGAAACGCAGGGGGATTCATGATTACAAGCAAATTGCATTGTGTCTGTGACAATGCTCTGTTAAAGATTTGCATAAACATCTCTTTTCTCTTATTATATTAAAACCTCTTCATTTCTTAGATCAACCCATTTAGTTTTAAACCTTTTTTTCATAAGTTTACTCTTTGCATGTACGGCTTTCCTGATTAACTTACATTAATAGGTCACTGCATACAGATATTTTCCCTTTTATATTTTAATCAGTGTTTGACATCGACAGGTTATTTTGTTTATGAGAGCTTACTTGGTTTTGCCAGTCTTTTTTGTCATCCTTACTTTTGTCCAAATTACAGAATTTTTCAATTTCTCTTGTATTCTTTTCTTTCTTAATATTTATCTATTAATATTTTTTTATTTATTTATCGTTTAAAATTTACTCATCTTTATTTATTGTCACATTTAATTTCTTTTGTGTTATTCCTTTTTTACTTTCTTATTGAATTTCTTCCTTATCAATGAATCCATATCATTCATTAACTCAGTAATATTACTAACAAATCTTAACAGTTATATATTTATTATTATTATTTTTTTTTATAAGCTCTCCTTAACTTAATGAATAAAGGAAGCTTTTAATTCCATTATTGCTTCTTTATCAGGAAATAAATGAGAGTGTATGTAGTGATTTAATGTAGAATTTATCAAATGTTGTTTTTCTCAAGTTATTAATTTATTTTTTATCATTTTTGGACATTTTCCTTAATTTCTGTTTCAAAAGTATTTTTATATCATTTTGTTATTAAGTGATCATAAAGTTTTAATTTAAAGTTCAGTTAGATAATATAACAAGAATTAGAAGCATATACGTATAGTAAGTACTGTACGTTTATTTTATTTTTTTAGGCTAGCACATCCATCCAGTTGTCCCAGTTAAGGAAAAAATGTGAACAACTAGAAGATGATAAACAATTACTTGAGATGAAATTAGAAAATAAAATCCAAAACTTACAGCAACTTCAACAAACATCTTTAGTTAATGATGGAAACATTGAGTCCCCGTCAAGATTATCTGAAGCTGAACAAGGGTAATTGTTTAATAAATATTAATTTAATTGTATAATAATATATTTTTCCCACATTAGTATTAGTATACTTATCTTGTCTGTGCAGCCTTTGTATAAAAGCAGTTTTTTTAACAGACTTTTAAACTAATTGTTTCAAAGCATGTTTGTTTGAAAAGACAAACCTGCCTTTTCTATAATCAAGTCAGAATGTACTGTAATCCAAAATTAAATTTTTATGTTGTTTACTGTACCGATAATGGAAATAATTTTGCTGATGAAATGTAATTGAGAATTGGGTTTATAAAAGGGAGATGTTACCAACAATTTGATGTTATTTTTCCAACCTCTGTAGCACAGAGTCAGCATCCACTCTGGATGTGCCTTTCATCCAAACGATTCTGGGTTGAGATCACAGACAGGCATATCATTTTTCATAAACTACAAGATTCATCTTTATTGAAGCTGAAAAAGCTCAAAAGTGGTCAGTATAAATAAAACTTACAGAATACGTAGAACATACAATAATGTATGTTTTTTAAAACAATTTGTAGTCAATTTAAGTTTGCATAATTATAAATAATAATTTATTAAAATTAATTTTATGGATATATATTTTTGTTTGTAAGGATTCCAGATTTTAAAACTGTTATTAAGGAGTAAATTTGATTACCAACATGTCTTGAGAAAAAATTATTACATTTCCTTATCACAAATCCAAGGGTTCTATCAGCTTTGGCACACAGTAAAATAGATATTCAGTTTGAGTATGTCCAGTAATCTAATTTTATTTGGTGCTCCATTTGTAACTTGTACATGCTTTTACTGACAAAATAAATGGGTGGATGTTTCCCGTTTCTATGGTCATTCAAGTCCATTCTATATTGATGTTCATACTTGTTTTTCTTTAGAAGTACGTAGAGTTTATTTTATATTTTAATTTAAGTAACATTCTATATCATTTTCTGTTCTTTCTTTCTGCGATGGTCACTGAAACATCAGAGGCCATTAGAGAAAGAAAAAAATTAAGATGGGAATATTACCCATTACTAGCTGAAAATCTGAATCAGTATCCTAATGTTAACCATAACAACCAAGAACTATGCCTAGAGTTCAGTATCAGACTTCAAGTAGCAGCTTTGCAATTATTTTTCCAAAGATCTGAGTACATCAACTTTCAGTACAAAAAATATTAAAAGGAGGCTCATAGGAGGTGGTGATAATGTTGTAATTAAGACTTTTGATGAAAATCATCTTGAGTATTATTGCAGAATGATGATGCTGAAGATATAACACTAGATCCTACTTGCACAGAAACACAGTGCACTGTGGTGAAGTTATAATATATACTGTGCTATGCGTTTATAAGCTGCCTTAAATGGTCAGAAGAAAGTGACATTGAGGACAGCCTTGTATAGCTTAAAGTATCATGTAGAAGCTTAAAGAAAGAGTATTTGAAGAAATTTGGATTCATTGTTAACAAGCCAAAACTGACTGTTTTTTAAAGAGGTCTGAATACATTACAGGAATTGTAAAGTGATAAGTACAGGCTAATTGTATTTTGTTATTTAGTTTTTTTTTGGCTCGTACATATATAAAATTATTCAAAGACTTTTTGAAGTTATACTTCTTTTGTTGTGTTAGGAGAAACTGATCAGAGTGTATTTTCAGCAAATTACGGAAGTTGTACGCGCCGATGTAACACACCATGAAGATTTGCACAAGCCCAAGTGGATCACTGTGCATGCACATGCATTTAGTGTCTAACTCGGTCAGTCAATGCAATTAAGTGATTATGATTAGCACATGTTGTAAACATAACAGATATTGAGCTGTAATAAATATATATTTATATACATGGATTTCTGAAGACGGATATTTTAAATGTGAATATTGTTCATATTCGTAAAACTTTATTTATATTGCAGTGTACATTTATCTTTTTGTGAAAATTGTTTAACAAGATTTGAGGTTATATTTATGTAGGTATTACTTTTTATGAATTACACTATTATAAAATAAAACTATTTGTTATCATATTTTTCATATCATAAGCTACTGATAACTCTCGTGCCTATTCAATCGTCATCCAAAGAATTAATGAAACTAAACTAATCAAAATATATTTGATGAACTTTGTTTTATATGACAATGAATACTTCAGTACTTTTTAAACTGTATAAAATAAACATTATTTAATGTATTTTTTTTTTTTTGTCCTCAGTCATTTGACTGGTTTGATGCAGCTCTCCAAGATTCCCTATCTAGTGCTAGTCGTTTCATTTCAGTATACCCTCTACATCCTACATCCCTAACAATTTGTTTTACATATTCCAAACGTGGCCTGCCTACACAATTTTTCCCTTCTACCTGTCCTTCCAAAATTAAAGCGACTATTCCAGGATGCCTTAGTATGTGGCCTATAAGTCTGTCTCTTCTTTTAACTATATTTTTCCAAATGCTTCTTTCTTCATCTATTTGCCGCAATACCTCCTCATTTGTCACTTTATCCATCCATCTGATTTTTAACATTCTCCTATAGCACCAAATTTCAAAAGCTTCTAACCTTTTCTTCTCAGATACTCCGATTGTCCAAGTTTCACTTCCATATAAAGCGACACTCCAAACATACACTTTCAAAAATCTTTTCCTGACATTTAAATTAATTTTTGATGTAAACAACTTATATTTCTTACTGAAGGCTCGTTTAGCTTGTGCTATTCGGCATTTTATATCGCTCCTGCTTCGTCCATCTTTAGTAATTCTACTTCCCAAATAACAAAATTCTTCTACCTCCATAATCTTTTCTCCTCCTATTTTCACATTCAGTGGTCCATCTTTGTTATTTCTACTACATTTCATTACTTTTGTTTTGTTCTTGTTTATTTTCATGCGATAGTTCTTGCGTAGGACTTCATCTATGCCGTTCATTGTTTCTTCTAAATCCTTTTTATTCTCGGCTAGAATTACTATATCATCAGCAAATCGTAGCATCTTTATCTTTTCACCTTGTACTGTTACTCCGAATCTAAATTGTTCTTTAACATCATTAACTGCTAGTTCCATGTAAAGATTAAAAAGTAACGGAGATAGAGAACATCCTTGTCGGACTCCCTTTCTTATTATGGCTTCTTTCTTATGTTCTTCAATTGCTACTGTTGCTGTTTGGTTCCTGTACATGTTAGCAATTGTTCTTCTATCTCTGTATTTAAACCCTAATTTTTTTAAAATGCTGAACATATTATTCCAGTCTACGTTATCGAATGCCTTTTCTAGGTCTATAAACGCCAAGTATGTTGGTTTGTTTTTCTTTAATCTTCCTTCTACTATTAATCTGAGGCCTAAAATTGCTTCCCTTGTCCCTATACTTTTCCTGAAACCAAATTGGTCTTCTCCTAACACTTCCTCCACTCTCCTCTCAATTCTTCTGTATAGAATTCTAGTTAAGATTTTTGATGCATGACTAGTTAAACTAATTGTTCTGTATTCTTCACATTTATCTGCCCCTGATTTCTTTGGTATCATTACTATAACACTTTTTTTGAAGTCTGACGGAAATTCCCCTTTTTCATAAATATTACACACCAGTTTGTATAATCTATCAATCGCCTCCTCCCCTGCACTGCGCAGTAATTCTACAGGTATTCCGTCTATTCCAGGAGCCTTTCTGCCATTTAAATCTTTTAATGCTCTCTTAAATTCAGATCTCAGTATTGTTTCTCCCATTTCATTCTCCTCAACTTCCTCTTCTTCCTCTATAAAACCCTTTTCTAATTCATTTCCTCCGTATAACTCTTCAATATATTCCACCCATCTATCGACTTTACCTTTCGTATTATATATAGGTGTACCATCTTTGTTTAACACATTATTAGATTTTAATTTATGTACCCCAAAATTTTCCTTAACTTTCCTGTATGCTCCGTCTATTTTACCAATATTCATTTCTCTTTCCACTTCTGAACACTTTTCTTTAATCCACTCTTCTTTCGCCAGTTTGCACTTCCTGTTTATAGCATTTCTTAATTGCCGATAGTTCCTTTTACTTTCTTCATCACTAGCATTCTTATATTTTCTACGTTCATCCATCAGCTGCAATATATCGTCTGAAACCCAAGGTTTTCTACCGGTTCTCTTTATTCCGCCTAAGTTTGCTTCTGCAAACTAGGCGGAAATGTCTGCAAATGTCTTCTACATTTTCTACCTTATCTTTTTTACTCAGACCTCTTGCGATGTCCTCCTCAAAAATCTTCTTTACCTCCTCTTCCTCAAGCTTCTCTAAATTCCACCGATTCATCTGACACCTTTTCTTCAGGTGTATTCACCTTCAGGACACCTTTTCTTACATTTAATGTAATTTAAGTGTTATTTATTAAAACTTTTATTTATGGTATTTAATGTCGTCTATCAATCGTTTTGACTCAGTTCAAATTTGTTTGACTGCAAAAAAATTATTTTTTTATTCACGCGAAAGAAGTATAACTTCTTACGCACATACATAAGTACATGTGAGCTTTTGAATTCTTTTTCATTAAAGTTTTTCCTTATTTGTCTGTTAACTGATTATACAGCTTAAGCCAACATATATAATTTCTTTGGCTACTTCAGGTACTTTAAACAGATACTGATAATTAGACCTTAATACATGTTCATGACAGTGATTTCTATTTTTTTTTTTTTTGATCACAGTTTTGACTGCAATGTTACAAAATATTTTTCTGATACTATATAAGTGAGCTGATTGATATAGTTTCTCAGAGGGGAATATCTGATAAAATTAATTTTTTTTAATAATTTTTCATGTTACATTTAACATACTACACTGCCCAACAATGAAAATGTTTCAGGCTCAGAAATAGCTTATTCTTATGGATTTCCATATGCGAAATTCAAAAATACCATAAAAATGGCTGAAATCTCTTACTTTGGAGATACAGTGATATGTCATTTTGTACTGATCTACATTTTTAGTTTGGGAGTTATTTTGTTTTTGGAGTTGTCAAACCTATTAAATGACAAAACACAACGCTCTTCAGATGTTTGTAGGTTATAAACATTATTACTGTTGCTGTGACTATGAGTTTCATATTGTTTGTCCTGTAATTAGTACAGAATTTCTGGTTTTCGAATGCTTTTGAAGTGAAAAATTTTTTAAATCAAAATCCCATGAAAATGTGTAAATACAGTGAATAATTTTTGTTACATTTGTGGTAAAATAACATTTTCGTCACAGAAAAACAATCTGTTGCCTCTTGTGAAGCCTGTCTATCAGCATTATTTTTAGGTTAATACCTTTTCTTATCTGATAGATATTTAGTCATATATACATGCTGTATAAGAAAATTCTTAAAACTTTTACCTTGTAAATGAAAAAGTAGTAAACTTTCTTATGATCAGGAGAGATGTAAAGCTTCTGAGGTGTTTGAGATAAAAAGCATCTAATGTCACTTCTCGTAGAAAATAGTAATGACTAGAATTATATAATTTTAGTCAGAATTATTTTCTTTAAGAGTAGTGATATTTACTAAATATCTAGCCATGCAAGGGTGTTGTAGGTATATAGGCCTGCATTTCATTAGGCTTGATATGGTGGTATGATTTACTTTATTTTTATTTGGCTTAGGAAGCCAAGAAGGCAATAGGAAACTGTTTAACTACACTCTTTGTGTAGTAAGCCTGGCATATTGGATATTATTGCTCATGAAAATCTATATTTTTTGGTAGTAAATTGTCATCTACAACCATTGCACTTGTTATTTTTATTAATGTTATTTTTTATTAATAGATGAAAGTTACACAATTCACATTTGTTTAATGTACATTTTATTTTGGTCAGGTTCAATTTTTTGTATTTATTTGCAATTCTTGAATTTTTAAATATTACACCCATTCTCTAACAGATACAGTTTAGTTTAGTCAAGAGAATAATTATTTTAAGAAGTTTTTGAAAATTGAATTTATTTGTTTATTTATTTTAAACTGATGGAAATCTGTATTTTAAAAATCTTTTAAATTTTACTCTTAAGTGTAATATTAGTCAAGATGCTGTGAATGTTATAGTATCAGTTTGAAGTACTCTGTATAGTAAAAAATGTTTGCAATTTTGTTTATTGTAGAACTGTTTTTTAATTAGTTTAGCAATATAATTATAATTATACCATTTGACCTTAATGCTTTTTTTAATGTTATGATTTATCTGGCTTGAATTAGGTTAATTTGTTTAACATAGAATGTTTGTAACTTTTCTTTGAATAGTTGCAATGGAAATATAAAAGGATATGCTAAGTCAAGAATGCTAGTCTAAAATTATACCAAATGCTAATTTAACCATTTTTGCTGATTACACTCATTTGATAAATTTGAGATTTGTTCGTATAACATTGTAAGATGAATTTACAGTATTGTGTTCATGTTTGTGTAGTACATTGTATATGACTTGTTCTATACCCATTTTGTGGGTCAATATAACAAATATAAAAATAATAATATGCTTGAGATGCATTTTGGTGGTTTTGTCATAGAATATGACAAAACCTAAAAAATCTATTAAAAAATATACAGATTCCAATCCAAAAAAAAAAAAAACATTTCCGTTATCAGTTTTTTTTTTTTGTGAATATATTGTGTTTTAAATTATTAATTAAAAGATACATATAATATCAAACAGGAATAAAAAAATATTAAAACAAAATCTTTTTAAAAAAAATACTGTTATGTTAATTTTGTGATATTTTAATTTTATTACTTCTAATCATCTTTTTTGAGAAAGAATAAATGTAAATTAGTGCATTTTATTTTAGCTATTGAATTATATGTTGTCAGTGTGCTGAAGAAATTGCAGAGCTTGGTTTCCATGAGTGAGCATCTAAAGCAACAAGAATTGCTTTTTAGAGAACAGTGTAAAACTGAATTGGCTGTGTTACAAAATTTGGTCAGGTATTTTATTTTTAATTAATAGTTCACTAACAAAAATGATTTATTTACTAGAAATGTTATTACTTTTTAAAGCATTAGATTTCATTTTGGGATATTTCTAAAAATTTGTTCGTCATAATTAATTTCATGCCCCATTTACTTAGGATTTAATAGTTTTGGCAAAATCATGAATTTCTTTTATTGATGTAAACAAATTACTTTTATGTATATTTAATTAAAATCATCAGAATGGTATTACTTTTCCTTTGTTGGTAATTGTTTTAATATCTTAGTAAGTTGACCGTATTAGTAGCAATTGGTCACCTATATTGCAAAGTGCTTGTTTATGGCCATGCAAGTTCTTTTTAATACACAGATAAAGCAATTATTTTTTATTACATACATCAAATATGACATCAGATTTAAAGTGAAATGTTTTTAATAAATTATCTTTAGTAATAACATTATGTAACTTTTTTAATATTATTTTCTAATTATGTCTATTCCCTAAAACAAAAAACAAAGGTTCTGTGCAGTTTTCATCTAATTAAGGAAATAATTAGATTTTATAATTATTTTATTCTCCTAATATATTGCTACTAACAATAATTTGATTTTATATAAATTATTCTGTACGTAATATAGCGAAAGAGTAAGAAAATAATCTATGACCTTGCAAAAAAAGAAAAATTGAGATTAAAATAACATTAAAAGGGCAGCAGATATAACTACAAAATGCCATTGTTTTGCCTGTCATTTTCAAAGACATGTGAAAGGGATTTTTATTTTAATAAAACTATTACAAGTGTTCTAAAGGGGTCATTCTGTGTCAGTTCAACAAAAAAGAAAGAAAAAGGTTTGAAACCTATCATTATCTAAATGTTTTATAAAACTTCATGCATTTTATCCTTTTATATAGATATGTGATCACATCAATTTTTTTTAACTTATTTGGTTTTCATTTTATAGATATTTAAAATTTGGATAAAAATTCCATTTTCCCCCTAGAAACTTTATATAAAATTTTCACCTTCCTTTAGAAAAAAAACATAATTTCTCATATTATTCAATGAAAATTCAAATTAAGGTATGAAAATTTTAGAAAAAAACTCTTTAATTCTTGAAGAATTATCGTTAGTAAAAAAAAAGGATTTAATTAATTTTGTAGTTTGTAAAGCTAAAAACAGGGTTTATACCTACTGAAATATGTATGTGCAGGAGAAAGGATAATCAAATAAGCTTTTTTCTAATAATCCTTAAGATGTGCTCTATCTTGTCTATGAATAAAATTCTTATATAAAATGCATATTTTTAAAGTAAGGTTTGCTTTGAAATAAAAATAAATCTGAAAAATGTAAACCGACTTTATTACTTGCACATAAAAACTACATTTATTTTCTGCTTTTCTACATAGCTGCCTTCAACACATTTTTCATAGTGTTTCACTAGCTTCTTCATTGCCCTTCAAGAAATTCTGCCGCCGGTGACTTAAACCATGCAATAACATAATTTTTCAATTTGTCACCATTGCCAAACCTTTATGTTGCAACCCACTGTTTAAGGTGGAGAAAAAGAAAGTAATCGCTAGGAGCTAAATCAGCTTTTTTCCTAACGACCTCACTCTGATTTGCCACGTGTACAATTTGTCATGCAAAAACAAAATCCTGAGAGATAGCATTCTTCTTTGTTTGTTTCTTATAGCTCTTCTAAGAAGTTTCACAATATGTAATGGAATTCACAGTAATTCTCTTTTTTGCTCACAGTAGACACTGTTTTTGTACCAAAAAAACAATAGCCAAAAGCTTCTTTACCAAAGATTCTTGTTTGAATGTCTTCAATCTAGGAAATGATGTTTGCCCCCATTGCATCAACTACTGTTTTATCTTGATTTTCAATTAAGAAATGCAGGTTACATCTCTAATGATCATCACCTACATTTTCATAACACCATAAAAATTAATGCGTTCAAGCAAGACATTTTTCCTTGTTTGTGTCTTTTAACATCTTTGGCATACAGTTTTTTATAGCCCAATTTTTCAGCTAAAACTTCAAAAATCAACAGTAGTGAAACATCCAGGACAACTTTGGCACAGTAAAGCACCAGTTTTTTTAATTTTTTGTCGATTTTTTCAATCAAATGATTCATTATCTCTGATGGCTTGCTGTTGCGTCTTCATCATGAATGTTCATTTGTCCTAGAAATTACACCACCAGCTGTCTTAATTAGTGCCATTCATAATATTCAGCTTGTAAACGTCACAAAGTTGCCTGTGAATCTCGGCCACAAAATTATTTTTTGCCATCAAAAATCAGATTACTTCTCTTACTTCACGCTTGCTTGGATCAGGAATTGTATCACTCACTCATTAAATAGATTTATATAAACAATTTAAAAAGAAAATGACTAAACTATTATTGCTAACTAAACAAGTTTATTGACTGAAAAAACTAAGCTATGCAAGCGCCGTCTGTTTACATCGCCACATACCTGTTTAGGTGCCAAATTCAAAACAGATCTTACATTAAAATTATAACACATATTTTACTCCTAATATACATGTATACATGTCACATGGCCTGGTTAAGATGATGTGGAATTATCCAAAAGAAAAATTAGAATGTGTAGTTTCTTACAGAAACTGAATTTGTGGTAAAAACAAATATTAAGAGAATAAATGAGGAGTTTAGTCAAGCCTTGTAACTGCTATGGCCACATTTACTGATATCAAAGCTGTGAAATTTAGCGCTGTTAGAATTAAAATGGCATTTTAATTATTTCATTTTTAAACCTGAAAAAACAGATTGTTGAATAGAATTTTATTGTTAAAAAAGTTACACCTGGGTTTTAGTAGTAACTGTAAGAATTTCCAAATATTTTCTTTTTGAAATTTAAATGTATACATTCTTTATTGTGTAATTTAGAATATTCTCTTTCCAAAATCTGTACATACTGAATCCATTTAGTGCCAATCATTTTATAATGTCTATCCTATGTGCTGAATGTAAAATTAATATTTATTGAAAAATAGATTATATTAGCTAGTTTAAATGGGTTTAAAAAATATAAAAATTGGAAAAAAATATTCTGCCATTTTTTTTTTTTTTGTGCTGGAACAGTTGCACCACTGACTATAGGAGAATAATTCTTTCACTGTGGCCATTGATGCAACTGTTGTATTCTGAAAAAAGTGAGTGGTTATTCCTTCTCCCATGTACAATTTTCTGTATTTTTCCTATTTGTGGACTAAGTATGCAATCAATAAAGATTTTTTAATAAATTCCTTTATGCTCAGAAAAGAAAAATGAAAGGTTACTCATCCTTTCTACAGCTACTCATTGCACTCAGATAAAGGGGGTTGATAATTTTAGTATTGTTATTTACAGAACCAGAGGAAAGGGTAAGTGAACAACCGCTTATTATGTGATGCATTTCAGTAGATTTTCCTTTGAACTAAACAATTATTTTGAATAGTTTAAAAGAGGTTCCTGAAATTTTTGGTAGAAAGTACAAGTAATGAGAATAAAATTAAACAAATATAAAATAAAATTATTTTCATTGAAGAAAATAATGCTCTTTTAAGTAATACAAGTATATATATATATAAAGATTGAATAAAATAAATGTTACATTTTCTGATTTTACCAAACTGATAAAACTTTTACAATTAAGTATTTATGTATATAATTTTATATATTACTCTTACTTCCTTGAATTTTATGTTAATAAATTACATAAATTGACAGAAAAATTAAAAAACGTTTTGAAAAAATAAAAATGACGTGCAAAAATAAAATAAATGTGTAGTTATACTCAAGGGTGCTTGATCATATTGAAAGCTAAACATTGAATGATGTACACCATAAGTTTAAGACCAAAAGAGTACGATTTCAGTTGGTGGGAATAGTTTGTAATCGTGTGGGTAGCACCGCTGCTGAAGAAACACAAGGCCGGTTTTTTTTCAATCTATTGAAAAGTTTTTGTGAAGGTTTGAAAAGTAAGGTTAATAATTTCAAACCCATAACTTTCTAGTTTAGTTATAGGAGTAATTTATCTCGTGATTTTCTTTATGGTATTCTTCTTTGTAATAATGACAATAATTTTCTAATTATTCAATAAAATAAAAAATAAAGGTAATCAATGGACAATTGATATATTATTTGTTAAGGAAAATTTACTCTAAGTAGTATATTATTGAGCTCAGAATGATTGTTCCTAATTTTTTTTTTTTTTTTTTAATATTCATTTGTGTATTTGTAGGGAGGCTGAAGATGCAGAATCTGTTGATGTTGAAGGTACTACTGGAAATGATACTTTTATTTTGGAGCGATTAAATGAGAGAGTAGCTGCTGAACGTTTAACTCTGGGCCGAAAGACACGAGCTGTTGTGGCATTACAGAGACAGTTAGATCAGATTCCTACTCGTACTGAATTGGCGCAGTATCAGCGTCGCTTTATGGAACTTTACAGTCAGGGTAAGTTATTGTTTTGCTTTTTTTTTAATATCCTTGAGCTAGTTTTATATTCACACAGTTAATGAGGTCTGGATTGAAGGATTGCTTTAATGATCTAAAATATATAAAATCATTAGGGTTTGCTATTAGCTAGACATATCCAAAATGTGTGTAAACTTTTCTTGTTTCTTTTAAGAAAATGGCTATTTTAATCCATTTCACTATCACTTGATTTTTGGAACTCAGATTTTGGGACATTCTTGACACTTATCAGATGTATTACTATATCAAAAGAAAAGCAGCTATAATACTAAGTTGAGGAGTAAAATAGACTATTGCAAACCTTAGTTTATATTGCCAAAAATATTCGGTCATTGTTAAATTGTGTATTTATTATATCCATTTATATATTAGCAATATTACCCTTGTATATTATATTAATGGTAATTTGAATAAACATTCATAGAGAACTCACATATGAGCTTAAGGAAAATTCTTGATATATTATATGACAGGCTAAATATTTCAGAGAGTAGCTGTTTATAAATTATATAAATCTTGATAATTAACGTGCAGTAACAACAAGGGAAGTATTTTCTTATTTTTTGTTAATAATACTTTTCACTTGCTTAAATATTCTTTTGCATAAAAATTTAGTGTTATTACTCTAATTGACTGTATGTTTTATTTTGTATATAAATTTTACACATTCTAATGTTATTATAATCCACAAGTACGTTTTAATTATTAATTTATTAAAGAATCTTTCTTTGTAGTATAACTACTGCATTGTTATATTAGTAAAAATTGAAAATGTAATACTACCAAATAAGAAAAAAATTCTTATCTTACATTTTTTTGATTTTGAATGTCCCCTTTGTTCCCCACCAAAAAAAAATAAATAAAATATAGGGTGTATCACAGAGTTTTCCTAGGTCTTTCATAACCTATTCTACTAGTGAAAAATAATGAAAAAAGTTCACATAAACATAAGTCCTAAAATGCCTAAGATTTCACTCTGAGTTTATGCTACTCCACTGAAAGGAGGTCATATTGCAATCTTTAGGACTTTAATTTACCCACACATCTCAGTAATGGTCGAACTGAGAATGTACAAGACTACACTTCATTACACTCATACATATCATCCTCTGAAGTATTATCTAAACGGTAGTTACCGGAGGCTAAAGAGGAAAAAGAAAGAAGAAAGAAAGGACTTTAATTTAAAGGGGTAGAATTAGTGACTTCTTACGGTTTTGACCTGAAAAATTGAATAAAATAGTTTTCAGAACTGTATCTACAGTAGTTTTTGAAAAATCTAGGGTAAAAATCAATAAGTTAGGATAAAAAAACAGTGTGTTTTATGTTTGATGTACAATAACTTTGTTAAATGGGTAATAAATACATAAAAATTTAAAACTAAACTTGTAGAGAATTTAATTCTGAACAAAATGGTGTAAGATAAGTTGAATAAAACAAAGAAAGTTAGAAAAATTCAAAATTTATTTATAACCAGTATATTAGTCTAAAGTGCATTGTATGTACATGTGCCAGGGTATAATAAATGTTCAAAAATGCGCCCTCCATTTTCAACACATTTCTGTACTGCTTTTTAGTTCTTCAAGGCTGTTCTTAATTGCTCAGCCCTCCATAATGGGGACAATTCATTCCTCACAAGAATATATTTTATTTTGTATACAATATTTTTTATCCATCCCCAGATGCAAAAATCTAAAGTTATTAGATCAGGCGATCGTGGTAGCCAGGAATTTTTACCTTCACGACCAATCCATTCCTCAGGGAAGTTATGAATTAAGTGAGTGGAAACAATACAAGAGAAATGGGGAGGCCATCATGTTGGAAGTATACTTTGTGTCTAAGCACTAGAGAAACATCTTCAAGCAGCTGTGGTAATTCTTGAAGAAAGTGCAAGTAGATGTCAGCATTTACAACGGCCAGGTATTATGAATGGTCTAAACAGCTGATTGTGAAGAAGGCCGTACCATACATTTTTGTTAAATTGGTGTTGAAAATTGTCTTCTACCATTTCAATGGCAAACCAATCACAATCAAATTAAAATTTACAGAAAACTTTTGCTATCGACAGCACAATTTGCCATACTTGATATACTTAATGTACCTTACAGAATGATTAAAACATTAATGAAGTATTGCTCGTTGTTGATAAGCTGTTGTTATTTATTGGCAACAGCTGTTGTTATTTTATTGTTACATATTGCCATTTTATTACGGGTAATTTTTATTTTACAGTTGTCTAATTTCCAGTTTTTTAGAATTTTTTAACACTAAATTTTGTTTTTACAAATTTTTCATATAACCAAAAAACAATTTGGTTTTTATTTATATTAAGTGATTACTTTTCTGACCAATGTAGTAATGCAGTGATTCCCAAACTGTGCGCCATGGCACCCTGAGGAGCCACAGACCTTCACAGGGGTGCTGTGGCACCATGAAATATTGTAAAAGCTTCATAATTAATGGAACAAAGACATTTATAATTATTAATTTAATGTTAATAAAGTAAAAAAAATAATAAAGATACATGAGTTTTATTTATCATTATCACTTATGAGTAGTCAAACTTTTACTTAGGGTAGGGCACCATGGAAAAATTTTAATTGCAAAAGAGCATTGCGACTCTAAAAAGTTTGGAAACCACCTAGTAGTAATGTACAGTTTCTAAATAAAATTAGAATATTTTTAACTTATTTTACACCATTTTATTCTAAATTAGATTCTCTATAAGTTTTGTTTAGAAGTTCTATGTGCATTATGCATTAACAAAGTTATTGTATGTCAAACAAAAAAAAAATTATTTTTACCCCAATTTATTGTTTTCATCCCAAATTTCTCGAAAACTACTGCAGATATGGTTCTGGAACTAATATTATTAGATTTTTCAGGTTTAATACCATAAGAAATCACTTAATTAATATCCTAAAAATTTCAGTACAACTCATTTTACCAGAGTAGCTTAAATCTCTAGTAATTCTTTCCCTAGCTGTAACTCATAAAGAAGCATTTTAGGACAATGTTTATATGAACTTTTTGCATTATTTTCACAGAAATAAGATTAAGTTTTATACATACCAAGTTATATTTAAGTAGGAAACAGCTTTACTGCATATCTGAAAGTTATTTAGGCAGAAAGAAATTGGGTTCTACATAGTTAAACCAAAAAAAAAAATCTTCATTATGGTGGGTTTTTAATCTTTTTCCACCATCTTGAATCAATCTTAATTTTTTAAAATATTAAGGCGGATGACACATGATTTAGATTTTAAATTTTACAGTAAAAACAATGGTGAAACCCGTTTTTCTGTTAATGCATTCGTTAACGAGTTATAAGCATTCAAAGTTGCAATGACAGAAAAATCATGTTAACAATAAAATGAGGTGGAACACGCTGCATGAACAATTTTGTTGCATTTTACATTCATAATGCTTTCATTTAAGAACTTTAAACAGCGCTATATTTGATGATGATAATAATAATAATAATAATAATAAATAATAACCAATAATTAACAACACATTTAATCAAAACAAAGGACTATTTACCTTATTGAATTAAAGGATTGAATAAATATTCAGTCAAATAAATAAAATTAAAATAGAAGTGAAATTTATGAAAAGATAAAAAAATTAAAAGATAAAAGTTTTTGTAGGCACCAGTAACACTATCTTCTGTTTTTTGTTTACATTTTATTTTTTTCTAGTAGAATAATAATGACCATTATCATTGGTCATTGAATGACCAATTAGAATTATCCACATACATTTTGTCATTCTACTTGTAAGGTGCAGTCATGATAAGGTTGACGTTTCATTTAATGGATTGAAAATCTACTCACATCAAAAATTTCTGTGTATTCCTTGCATCCTCTAATTGCCCAAACCTGTAACCTCTGAAGTGCTCTTTAACCTCTTATTGTACTATTTATTAATCCTTTGCATCTTTCCTGCTGTAGTTACAGCAGGAAAAAATTTGTCTGTTACCCATATTTTATCTCATCATTTTTTGTTATCACTCACATTTCTGAACCATGTGTTTGAATTGGAGTGTAACTCATGAATATTATTTATTTTCACTTCAATGGTTCTTTAAATTTCTAAAGCTTTGATATAATTTCTTGCTGTTTACTTTTTACTAATCTTTTTGTCTTAGAATTTTGTACTCTAAATAACAAAATATTTTTGCAATCTTAACTGATAATTGTCACTTCAGTTTCATTCATTGCTTATTGCTTTCAACTTTTTGATTTTCCCTGTCCTACTTTATATCCCACTTTACCAGTTTTTCTCCGAGCAGAAAGGTGACTTTTGACCACATATTCCTTTTTACTTTGGGTAATATATTTTCACCTTTGATCAGGATAAGTCTAAAAGGAAGAAAAATAAATAGAAAGTCAGGAAGCAAGAGTAGTAAAAATAAAAAAAAATTTAGTTTTAATGTATTGTAGATGAAAAATCTTACATATTTAAGTGTAAATACATTAATAGTATATTAATACTATATAATACTAATAGTATTATAATACTACTAATAGTATAGTAACTAAGTATAGTATAGTAACTAATTTAGTATTATAATACTAATAGTATAGTATAATACTAATAGTATACATTAATAGTCTGAACATATATAACGTTGCATATATTTTTTTTATTTTTATCTATATCTAGATTTTTATTTAACAGATGTGAGCTTATCAATAAGTGTTCACTTTTTATCAAATTATGAGTGAAAATGGATGGGATTGGAGTTTGCCAGATATCTATGTGCTTTTTATTTTTCTGTCTGTATTCATTTATATCATGTAATTTTAAATTTTAGTTGCTGGCAAACATCGAGAGACGAAACAGTTCTACAGTTCTTACAATATATTGAACAATAAGCATCAGTATTTAAATAAAGAACTTAACATTCTGAACTCTATACAGGATAACTATTCACAAGCAATGTCTTCACAGAGTGGAAAAGAACAATTTATGCAGCAGTTAGATCAAATAGTGGATGGAATGAAACAAAATAAAAAAAAGGTGAGTAGTCTGTATCAAAAAGCTTAAATTACAACTACCGACTGATAAAGTTTTTGACTAGAAAATGTAATTGAATTTAATTGTAATACAATGAAAAGTAGTTTGAAGTAATTATAAAGACTTAATTATGAGTTGCTTAAAAACATTATGTTTATGAACATTATATTTTTACGGACCTATATTGATTTTGTATTTTATATTTATTTTGTTTCCTATTTAAATTTTTGAAGAAGTTCCACTTATTGAAATTATGTTATTTGATCATTTATTAGGATCATGTAGTTTCAAAATAAAAATTTCTCTTCGATGAAGATATTCTAGCATATTTATTTAGTGCATTAGGAAAATTTCAGCCAGCTAGTATAAGATCAGTTTTGTAGTTTATAAGAAAAAAAACTACTTCTGTTCCAAAGACACTTAGAAAAACACTGCCATCCATATTTATTTACCAGTCAATATACATCAGTACACCTGCAGAGGTAATAGTGATTACATGTTTGCGAGACTGGAATTTACATACTAAAACAAAATGAACTTAGTAACTAAAACATAACAGATATACATCCTTTTAAGCATAGAATTTGAAAAATTCAACTAGGGCACTTTAACATGTTAAAGGCCCTATTGAGTATTTTAACAAAATATAAAACTTAAGGAATGGATTAGAATGAATATATAAGTTCTGCTTATGGTATGCTTATTTCCTACTAACCTTTTGAGATCAATTGGCAGTAGATTAAATATTTTTGTAGCTTTGGTATAACTGCTTTTGACATTAACAGTCTTATTTATTCTCAGCATTGGAATATTTATTTCTTGTACTATTGGAATTGATGAATTTGTTTTGTAATTCAATGTAGTCGTAATTTAATGATTGGTAAGAAAACATCTGTTCAATGTTCATAGGTAATGTCTCACTAAAAGTATTTTTACTTATTACTCTCAGTATTCTTTTCTGGAGGGACTGTAATAAGTTTGTGCACATTTTGTATGCATCACCTCATGCAGTAATTCCGTAATTAATTAAGCTGTGTACAAAGACGTAATATTTCATTCGTAATGTTTTTGGGTTCATGATTCTAGGTAGCTTACAAAATATAAATACTAGGTATTTAGTCTTTTTAATTTTGTACTCAGCATGTTTATCCCAATAAATAAATAAATTGTTTATCCCAATAATCATTCCTAAATATTTACTATATTCAATTCTTTTCAGCTTAACACCTTTGGTTTGTATGTTAATTTTCCATGAGTACACTATCAGTGTAGGTTTCGAAGGTCATACATACCGTCTTGTCTACATTCATAGATAACTTATTCAGGGCTTGCCAATTTGATATATTTGTTAAGTATTAATTCATTCTTTCAACTTTCAAATCAATTTTTGTCAGTTGCAATTATAGCTGCATCATCTGCATATGACAAAACCACACTTTCAGGCATATCCACGAGAACATCATTGATATACAATATAAATAATAGAGGTCCTAAGGTTGTACCTTGTGAAACCCCTATTAATATCTTTTTATCCACTTTTGGCCACTCCAACTCTTAACATTCTTTTGCCTGTTTTTTCCCCTTTTTCCCCTGATACCTTATCTATAAAACTTATCCAATAAAATTTGGTGGTCTATAGTATCAAATGCTTTAGTTAGGTCCAAAAATGTAATGGCCATTGGATTATTTTTATTCAATTCATTATATATTTTATTAGTTATCTAGCTGAGGGCATCATTAGTTCCTTTATTCTGTATAAAACCATATTGATTATTTGCTAATATTTTACATTCCAATACAAAGTTATTTATAAATGATTTATTTTTTCAAAGATTTTTCCCAGATTAGAGATATAACATAACCTGGACACTTTGATGGAGAAACTAAGAAATGCTTTGGTTACTGAAGGAATTATTATCCCCAATGAAGTAAAACTTAATAAATCTATTTTCCACAAGGTGGTACAACAAATAATAGATCTGACAATGGAAAAATGAAATCCAGATGCTTCATATTTGGAGATTATATGGGTTTGGTTCCTTGCTGGTATAGCTTCATGTTATTGTCAGTCTCGTTTATCTCCAACTGGCTGTGTATACCTTGCTGCAACCTTGGAGTACATTGTTCACGTCCTACTGAGGGATAGGGATGTTAAACTATTAAATAAAGAGGATTTCTTGTTTGCAATAAGTGGTATGAGGATAACACATCATGGTGGTGATGTCATTGGGAATGTAAAGTCAGTTTGTGGCTTGATTGATAGTGATTATTCTAAACATACTAATCTAATATTAGCAATGTTGCCATATAGATATTATTTATATGAAAATTCTGTTGAAAACAGGAAAATCTCTACTATAAATAATCATATTAGGACTGCTATGTACAGGAATAATATAAAATTAATGATACACCTATCTTATAGATTTTTTTCATCTAGACATGGCTTGTGCGACAATCTTGTGAGAGAAACAACATATTGTGATTGTGAAACTCTCAACAGAAATATGCATGATGATTATAGATTAATACTACACGAAAACATAAGAACCTTAAATGCCAATCATGAAGTAGAAATTTTTGTTGAGAGCTTATCAGTTATGTCTTATATCATTATTTGTACTGAAACTTGGAATCTTGAAAATGTTGCATGTTTTTTTTGGACAGGGTATAGAATATATTGCAATAATACCAGGAATAACAAATCAGATGGTGTTGTTATATATATGAAAGAATGGTTATTACGGTTATTTGATTATAATGGTTAATACTGAAATTATAGAAATAGACATACAGTTCTAAATATAAGTGTGAAAACTGATGAGTTAAGCAACTGTGAGATATCAGCAATATATAGATCACATGATATGCCTAAACTTGAGTTTATCAATAATATAAAGAAATTATTAAATCAGAAGAAAAGTCCCAAAAATCATATTATCATTGGTGACTATAATATTGATTTGCTAGAATATGAACGATATAGGAACTTTTAAACAATTTTCTTGGGAATGGATACCTGGTTTTCATAGGATAACAATATCACCTGATAATGAAAAAAATGGATTGTGCATTGATATTTTGTTCATCAAAGCCATATCATTAATCTTGAGGACATTAAAACTTGACAGCTCGAAGACTGACCATCACCCATTATTCGCATCCTTGAATAAATTGGAAACAATATAAACAACTGATATAAGATACAATTTAAATTATGGCAAACTCAAAAATTATGCCAAAACAGTTAATTGGAATAGCATAAACTCAATGCAAGATCCGTATGAAGCAACTGATAATCTCATAATGACAATAAGGAAATGTATTGATATAAATATATTAGTCAAGTTTTATTTCTATCTTTTCTAACTAGAATACCTAGAAAGGATTGGATTACTACAGGAATAATAAACTCCTGTATTAGAATTGAGTTACTATGTATGATATGGAAATTAGAGCCCACGAATGAAAAATTGAAAACTGAATAAAAAAACTGTGATAAAACCTTAAGTAAAGTTATAAAAATGGCTAAAATGAATTTTGATAGTAAATTAGTAGAAAAAAATTGTGATAATATTAAGAATTTATGGAAATTTATAAACTCAAAACTTGGAAATACGGTAAATAAAAATAATGGAATAAATTACATTTATAATGTAGCAAGAACAAAACTGAAAAACCTGAGGAAACTGTGAATGTTATGAATACATATTTTTGTGGAATAGCAGATAATTTTAGCAAAAAGATCTTACAACATTGAATATGAATATAAAATGACTGCTTATGAATGAGAAGTACAACAAATCACTGAAGATCTGAAAAATTAAAAAAGTAGATAATATTAATACAAAATCAGATAAGACATTAGCTTGTTATATAGCTGAACCTTTAGCTCACATATTTAATCAGTATAGAGAAGGATGTATGGCCTGAAGCTCTAAAGAGAGCTGAAGTTATACCGATCTATAAAGCAGGTCCTATATGTAATATGTGTAACTATAGTATTATATACTATATAATGTAGCTTCATGATCGATTTGTCTGTTAGGTTAACATTGTATTTTAAATTGAAATTGTTATAGTTAATGCATTTCAGATTCCTTTTTAAATAAAACCTTTTTTAGTCTTACATTGTTATTATTTTGGACGCGTGATTCATATTTGCATTACATTTTTTTTTAGGTTGAAGATGTAAGGAATGAAGAACGTAGAAATAGAGATCGATTGAGTGCACAGTTGTTGACATTAGTTGATCAACAGCGACAATATGTTGCTGCACTAAAACAGTTAATGACTGAATGTCATAATGAGGTGGCCACCAGATCTCATTCAGCTGCTTTGCAGTTATGATGTAAATTTCTCTGTTAGAGTACAATTTATTTATTTTACATAATTTTATTGCTTTTATTTTCTTATTGCATATCATACTCATTTATATATACAAGGTCTGTTCAAAAAATAACAACTTTTTGAATTCTACACCAATGGATATTTTAGTGATGTGTGGTTGGCAGCATTGTGTTCCACTTAACCTCCTCTGACCACAAGTTCTTGGATTGTTGATATCATATTTAGTTTTTGTGATTGTTGTTTGAGTATGAAATGTTTAAGTGTTAGTAGTGATTTTTTGATAAACTTTTGTCTCAATGTTGTAACCATAAACCCAGCTTTCATCTCTTGTTACGATCCTTTGCATGAATGTTTCATTGTCATCGGCTTGTTCAAGGAGTTGCCGGCAATTGTCCACTCGATGTTCTTTCTGCTGTTTGGTCTTCAGACAAGGAACAAACTTTGCTTCAGCTCGATCCATGTTCAATTTTTCAATCAAAATATCATGGCATGATCCATTCGAGATGCTAACCCTTTGTGCTAGTTCTCTGACAGTCAATCGGCAAATTGCACGCACCAGATTGTTGATTTTCTGAACATGTGTGTCATCAGTTGAAGTCAAAGGCCTTCTTGGTCATGGGTCATCTTCAATTGAGTCGTGAAAATCATTTGCAGCATTGGGTCGACCCAGAGCATCATCTCCATAAGCATGTTACAGAACTTGAAAAGTTTCTATGAAAGTTTTCCCCAATTTCACACAAAATTTTACATTGTATCATTGCTCCTGAAAAACACACATTACAAAAATCACTTCTGACACTTAAAATATGTTGCACTTAAATAACAATAACTCAAAAACTAAACGAGATATCAACAATCCAAGAACATGTGGTTACAGAGGATGTTATGCGGAACACAATGCTCCCAACCACATGTCACTAAATATCTCCATTAGCATGTAATTAAAAAATTTCTTGTATTTTTTAACAGACTTCGTATATAATTAATTTTCTAAAATCAATCCTTTCAAGACCCATATCACCTCTGCACTTTAATATAAATTTAAAAATCCACCCAAGTGCAATTATAAGACAACTCTTCTTACCTTCTTTGTGTATTCATGTAATTTTTCAAAAGTACTTTCATGAAATCCTGCATCATCAGTCATGTATAATATTTATAAAATTACATATTAAACATAAAATTAAAGAATTAAATGATTAAAATTGCGATTACATATACAAGAGATATTATACATTGTGGCTTTACAAGAGTATATGAAGTCATTAAATTAAATAAAAACAAACAGTAACATGTATATGGCTAGCCAAATACTACTTGTAATATTTAAATAAATATTTTATTTAATATCTATGAAGATGCTGCTATCTATTGCAGCTTTTATTTTATGAGTGTGAGTATCAAAATTAAATTTTAAATTGTTGAAATGTGGAATTTCATATTATAATTCATATTATTCAATTTATAATTCATATTGTAACAATTTAAAATTTTCTTTTGAAATAGATGTAAACAGAACAATAAATTTTCTAGATGTTAGCATTGAAATTAACAAAAATAATCAAACTGTAACTTCAGTATACAGGAAACCTATAGCCATAACAATTAATAGAAAATCAAATCATCCTTGGTCTCATAAAATTAACATATATACAAATATGATTAACAAAGCTATCCATTATACATAAAATAATAAAGAAAAATTAAACACTGAAATAAATATCATAAAACAAATTGCCTTGTTAATTGATAGTATATATAAAAAACAAACATTAAAACATAATAGTACAATAACTTTAAAACCATTACATAACACACAGAAGACTGACAACATTTACATAAAATATTCATATACTAACAGTGTTTACACTAATGCGTAAAGTAGCTTTTAATCCAATAAATTCAAGGTTATGCTTGAGTCTTGTAGTTATTACAGGCTTGGTAAATTTATTTTGCACTTTCATAGGGCTTATCTTATGTGTACTTTTAGAATAGGTTGTTTTGGCTTGTTTTCGTTATCAACTCTCTTGGTTCCAGTCTGACTGACTGTTGCGTCATCTTAATAGTGTCAGCGTATTTCTATCACGCATTATGTATTGCTGTTTTGTTCTCACACTAACACTTGCACACTACCCGTTGTTGTTAACACACACACACACACACTCTTCTGTCCATTGCCTAGTTCGCTTCCCCTACTTCCCACCACGCCACCTTTTGGCAGTGCAGAACAGACTTTAACGATGTGTGGATCCCTCTCGTATATTCCAGGACAGACTTTCACGATGTGTAGTTAGTTGCCTGCGATTCGCTCTCGTTTCTCTCTCTCTCGTATAGTGTTGTTATACTCGTTGCCTTTGTGCATTCATAAACGTGTTCGTACTAGAAACGTTGATTTTTAGTGTGGTTATATTCATTGCCTTTGTGCATTCATAAACGTTGGTTCAGTTACTACAAAAACCAGCCGAATTTATCGAAGCAGGATCTTTCCAAACTGGTTATTACAAATTTGTGACGCTATTATTATTTAACATTATTTGTAAATGTTAAACCTCCTGAATTTTGATTCATTAATATTTTTATACTTTGTTCTTAATCGTAAAATGAATTTCAATAAATTGCATACAGTGTCTACATTGTCTTTCAAGCGTCTTTATTGTAATGTTAACATAATTTTGCAACTAATATTTACATTTTACCTCGTGTGTTTTATTAACTGCTACGGTCTGAAATATTTATAGTTTTATTTTGCCATGGATTGTGATGTGTTTAAAAGTTTGTGTTTTGAATGCCTTTGTAATACAATTACTTATTTATTTATGGATGATTAAATATTTTGATTCTCAAAAAAATTTCTCAGACAGGAAGCTATTTTGTATGAAAATAGTTGGACCATTACGTCAATAAAACCAACATTATTCAAATATTTTGTAAACAGTTGCATGCAGTGTAAATAATCATTAAAACACTAATTATAAAATATTTGTAAAATGCATAAATTTGTTAAGTGCAGAGATGAATAAATAAGAAATAATTCTTATTTATTCATGAACTGAATTCATATTACTTTTCTTAAATTAATCTAAAGAAAATAATCCCTGAAGGAAAATTATGATTTTGGACTTCTTTGTAATTAATATTGTGATTTGATCTAGTAACATTTATTGCTTTTGTATTCCCTCTTGTAGTGTGAATAATATTGTATTTAGTTATTTAAACTGTTATTAGACTCGCATTTAATACAAAAGATTTTCAAAATTATTATTTGAAAAATGTATATTTATGTATTTGTCATTTAATATTATAATTGATATGTTGATTCAGCTGATATTCCTTGTATAGGATTATGTTAAGGTTATTTCGTAATTTCATTTAATTTTTTAAGGTTATGATTTAAAAGAAAAGGTTGAAAGTTGTTTTTTTCTAATTAAAGTCCAATTTCTTTTGGCAAAAACGAGCTATGTATCATTTTATTTTGTAATTTTACCCAACAAACAGTCTTGTTGAAAATATAACCAAAGTTTATGACAAGGATAAATTTAATTAAACCTGCATATAAAACTAACAACCATTTATGAAATATTTAAAAAACAATAAAAATACTGATTTATACAATGTGAGATTTATATGATGAAGTGTAATAATGATTGTGAGGATATTTATATACATAAAGCCACAATGTATAATATCTCTTGTATATGTAATAGCAATTTTAATCTTTTAATTGTTTAATATGTAATTTTATAAATATTATACACAACTGATTGTGGGATTCCATAAAAGTAGTTATGGGAAAAATTATACAAATAAGGTAAGAGTTCTATACTTGAGTGGATTAAATTTATATATATATATACTAATTGAAGATAAGATTTTTTACATATTCACATTGTAAATTTTATTTAAAATTATGTATTTTATACTAAGAATACTACAATATCTGTAAGAATGATTATTATGTTAAGAGAAATAGGAGAGATAAACTTAAGAAATGTAATTCTGTTTTTCAATGTGTATTGCCTTACTTTAATAAATGAAATTACAGTTTAGTTTTCTTTTATTTAATTCAATTAACATATTACTAAAATCTTAATATATTAACAGATTTTATATATTAAGATACAAATGAGCCAAATAAATCCAGCTTCAGGAAATAAAAGTTTAAAAATGAAAAGCAAAATCCAGACTTATAGCCATACCATTTTTACTTCTGGACCTACCTGAAAGGGATAGATAGTCTGCAAGAACAACTCGCTGACATCGAAAGACAACTTATAACCAGAGATTGCCAGAATTCCAGTTGGAAAATTGCACAAAGTTTTCCTGAACATGATTTGCTGTACTAAATTCTGTATAGTGGCTGGTGGTGTAAATGTTTACAATGTTGCAATGTAATTTTAAAGACTGTGTTCAAAATGCTCACAATCAGCCACTATACAGAATTAGGTACAGCGAATCATGTTCAGAAATCTTTCTGTAATTTTCCAACTGGTCTGGCAATCTCTTGTTATATGTTGTCTTTCAATGTCTATGGGTTGTTCTTGTAGACTATTCCTTTCAGAAGGCCCGGAAGTAAAAATTGTATAGCTATAAGTCTAGAGATTGGTGTGGCCACAAGTCCTTTCTGATTGCTCTATACTTTGTGATTCTATCTCTCCTTTGCTCTATCCTTGCAATTCAAAAGAGACTGATCGGAAGTTACTCTGTCTTGTTGGAAGTATCAATAAGAAAGTATCATCCAGTAAGTTCTGGAGTCAAGTTATGTGTAAATTCTTCATATAGTTCAAAGAATATTGGTCTGATGATCTGGTTTCCAAAAATTGAACACTAAAACCAATTTTTACATTATGGGCTGGTTTCTATAGGTTTCATTTGGGGGTTTTGTGTAGCCCACTGCTACATATTCTTAGAATTAATGTAGCCTGATATATGGAACCATGCTTCATCTGTTGAAATGAAGGGAAAAAGATCAAGGAATCCTTCGCTAACATTCTGTAAGAGCTGCTGGCAGTAACTTATTTCTTTACCCTTATAATATTTTTTCAATTAATGCACAACACACACGATAGCCTTTCATTTGTAAACCTTGTTGTATATGCCAACACTATGTTCGAGAAACTGCTGTTTGCTGAGCTAATCAACATGTTGACTGGTGAGGACTCCTTCCAGTATGATTCACTGTGTTGGTAACAACATACAGAGCTTGAACAGTTGGTTGTTTCACTCTCTTCACATTGGTAATAATGTGAAGAAAGTTTGCCACTTCTTCACTAAATTTTGAATTGTTGATTTTGCAGGAACATTACTTCTAGAACACATCCCTTGAAACCTTTCATGAACTAAATTTATTGAAGTTGTGTGAACATATTCCTCCACAAAACAAGTTGAAATGAAAAAAAGTTGCTTAACTGATTATACCATGATATACAAATGCTACAGACTCGCTAAAGAGGAAGGGAAGGCTGAAGGCTTATGAGTGAATCAATGACCTTTAACTAATATGGATGCCCAACAACATACCTTCTGACACAATTGTGTCAGAAGATAGTGTGTCATACACTAAGACTGGTTTTATATGGCTCACCCAGTAATATATATATATTTCAAAGAAATAGGGTACATCTTAGATTTGAAGAAATACGACTGACAATAACCTACTCGTACGTAGAGATAGGATATACAAAATATCAATATTGATATTAAAAGTGCCCCAATATTGATACTGGGCTAATATATCAATAGTGTTGAAGTTTGTACACTATTTGTTGTTATATTGTGTTGTGGTCTTTTCTTATAACTTTGTTATTGTTACTCTCTACTCTCTTAATCTAGTTCATTATGAAGTAAAGTTCAGTTTTCCATTAATTTTGCTGTTAATAAGAAACAAAAAGGTTGCACTATGACACTGCATTAAAACAGAAAGTTACTTGCAGAGAAGAATAGCCAACATTAATTTTTGACATTAATGAAGTCAATATACGGCATTGGAGAAAAGACTGTCGAGCAATATTTTTATGGAAAGAATTGACAAAGTGTTTTAATGGACCTAATAGAGGAAGATTTGCCCAAATTGATGATGCTGTAATTGATTTTGTAAAAGTAAACTGTGCAAAAGAACTACCGGTATAACCAGCCAGATGATGTGATTAAGATCTTTGGAAATTGCCAAGGCCATCTATGTGGAATTTAAGGGAAATTGAGGCTGGTATGAGAGGTTAATGCGTCATAGTGAACTTTCATTACAATGTACATCAATTTGTCAAAAGCTTCCGGTAGATTTTGAACATAAGTTTAATCACACTGTTTAAACAGAAGTTTAATATCAATTTAATCACATTGGTAAGCTGATGATAAACCTCGTAATTATTTCAATGAGAAAGGAAAAATGAAATTAAACTCATTACAATCTGAGTATGAAAAACAGTGAATTATGGTAATGTTATGTGTTACAGCTGATGGTAAAAAATTACCACCATATTTAATACTAAATAGAAAAACAATGCCAAAAAATGAAGAATTTCCCAATGATGTAGTTAGAACACAAAAGCAGGGCTGAATGATGACAGATCTTACAAGATTGGTTGGATATGGTATGGTATAGACATCTTGGATTTCCATGTAAACCATCCAATATCCCATACTAGATGTATTTTTTGAGGTCATTTAATCGAATACTTAAAAATATAGTTATTCAGAAAAATGGTGATTTTACCTGGAGGGATGACAAGTTGTTACAGCCATTGGATGTTTCAGTAATAAGCCCTTTAAGGATTATTTAGAAAACAATATGAATTGTGGTTAATGAGTGAGGGCCTCCCATTAACACCAATGGGGAAAATTAAAAAAAGCAGTGGCAAAGTGGGTAGTAACAGCATGGAAACAAATCCCAGAAAAGTTAGTCCAACATTCGGTGAAAAAATAATGTATTACAAATGCCTTAGCTGGATCAGAGGATGGCACACTATGGAAAGATGGAGATGCAAATAAAGATTGCATTGATTCAGAATCTGAGAGCGATAATAAAAGTGAATATGAAAGTGATTCCTCAGATACAGATAGTTAAACTAGTACTTAATAAATATAGGTATTTTGTATTGTTATAAACTTAATTTGAAGTATATTGTGATAAAATTATGTGGTTTACATTTTTCCTTTAATAGAGATCTTTTTTTTATTTAAAATAATGAATTTCTAAAATGGCACTCCATCTTAGAATTGAGTAAATACAGTATGTATGTGTGTATATATACATACACACACATACAAAGAATATATTGATTAAGATGTTAATAAGGACCTTGTCTCTGTACATTTGAGGCTCCCTTTCTTTAGACATACATACAAATGTCAACCACTGCCATGAGATGGAAACTATTTCCTGTCGAAGTTCACAAAAAGCCACCTGTGGCCGAGTTGCTGATTAATTAAAATTTGGACACTTATTTGTAAAATTCATTGCCAAATGTTAACAAAAGATAAACTTTATTTAAACTTTCAATTTATTAATAAGTAATAATGAAAATTGACTTGTAAATAGATACACAGCAAATAGTTGACTAAAAACAACTAATGATATTAAATGTACAATGCATATTTTGGGTATACAGAACTACTGCTCTCCATAGATTTCTGGAAAATGGACTGTCAGATTTTCATTGTGCACATTAAAGCTTATTCAGTTTCACTATTTTAATGGTTTATTGCCATAGTAAATAAAAAAGATTTATTTTAAAAAACTTACTATGGCCTATTGTACTTGGAAAAAATGTAAATAAATGTTTCAAAAATTTACATCATGCATCATAATGGCAGATCTACCAACTGACTTGTGTACATTTCCATTTTTTTTATTTTTATGAAGATGTAATGTAATATCTCAGTGACTAATGCATCTTTGTGATTGTACAATATATCTCTTTCATTCCAAACCCTGTGTATAAGTTGAATATTATGATGAGTAAATTTTATTTATTATTTTGGTTGTAAGATATGGCTAAATTTTTTCAAGCAACTTAACTTTTATATCGGCAAGGAATTCATTTTATTTCTATAAATAGATTGTATTTGCTTTTATACCTAAAAGGTCATGAAGCCTCCCCCCACCTAATTTACCATGTAATAATAAGTTTTTAAAAATTGGCTTATTGTAACTTCACTTTATTATTTAAATTATAATGCTAAATTTGTATTGAAACTGACACGGTGTCCCAATCTCTACAATGTGTCTTTCCAAAGACACCATCTATCTCTTGATAAAAATCATAAAAACTGTAAAAGGAAAAGTTAGTGATTTAAGATTCAGCAGATCCATCTAAAACATTATGATGAATAATATTACAATAATAATACATTAAACAATAATGCTATGTAGCGGTGTTTTTAATAATAATTTTAAGTCATCCGTAGGTCTCTGAATAATTAGAATTGTACTTCAATAATGCTTAACATATTAATGATTTGACAAAAATTAAAGTCAAGCATAACACTAAAAACAAAATTATGCATTACATTACACCCCTCATATAGTGGGAGGGCATTGTCTTCATAGCAAGAAACAAGATGTTCTTGTTTCTTGCTATGAAAATAATAAATATTTGTTTCTTGAAAATAATTTAAATTAAAAGACTCACAATATCTTGAATTTTTTATCGCTCTTTACCCCTAGTAATTTTTTCTTTCATTAATATAACTTGAAAAATCACTATATGTAATTTTGCATTTTCTAAAAGAAAATAAATAGCTCAATTGCTGTTTTCAAAATATTCAACTGAAAGAGGCAATCTGCTTCTGAAAGCCAGTAAAAACCACAAGTTTCATAAAGTTTCCACCACAAGTTTGCAGCTCCTTTCATCCTAGATTTCCATATTTCTTATCCCTTAAATTCTTAAATAAAAAAAAAAATAAAAAATATATTCTTAGAAATTACAGGTGGTTTTATTTCAAAACTATTACTACCTTCAAGGGCAAATTATTAACTTGATATCAAAGAAATTAGTATCCCTTTCTATCCCCAAGATCAAAAACAAAATAGAAATTGTACTTGAGCACTCAGTAGGCTAAGATGCAGCTTTTTCTATTAGATATTACAATGTTAAGAATTTTATTGTATATGCAAGTTATAATACTAAATCAAATCTGGAAAAAATAAAAGGAACAAAAATTTCCTCTCTGATAGTAATTTCTGTTTTATTACTTAGTATAGGCAAACAAAAAAAAAATAATAACTTCTGTGAAAAGAGAACACTCATTCAGTAAACAATAGTCACTGTGGAATAAACTTCAATATACAATTTTAATAATTTTGCTTCAACCATGCCTAACCTGGACAAGTATTTTCTAACTCAAAATATGAACATATGTTTTACTGGGTTACTGGCATGAGAAAATACAAAAAATATGAGCATAGAGGAGACATAATAACTGAATAGTAATGAATGTACTAAGAGACATTTTCATCTGATCTCTGAATGATTGTATTTAATAATGGAACTTCTACTGGATTAAAAGGTTTAATAAATTTAAAAGAACTTTCCTTCATTTTTAATTTAATTAATTAGTGATATGTACAGCTGATGCTGGAAAAAGCAAATATGTAATATTTACTTTATCCTCATTCTTATTTACTTTTAATTTATAGAATAAATTGACAAGTAAGGGATCAACAGGCTAACATTCTTTTACTCTGTAACTTTATCCAGGGCATGACTGATGGACGGATTGGCTTCACTTGACAATTCATTCACTTCAGAGTATATTCTTATATTTTGTAATCATTTTAGATATTACCTATAACGAGCTCAAAGTAATTACCATTTTAAGGTTTATTTTTATTAAGTAGTACCTATATTTTTTATGCAGAATCAAATTCTTTGAAAAAAAAAATTATTTCAGACTTTTTTCAAAAATTGATAGTTTTTTAATTTCAAAAATGCCGTAGGCCTATAAATTGGTGTTTTTAGTTTCATTAGGTTTGGCCTGGTTGAGGAGTTACATCCAGCTGTTGTTAAATTATAAATTAAATTAAATTTTAAATAAAAAAACAATTAATGGTAACAATAATGAAGAAGAATATAATCAGTGTCTTCAATTAATTTTTTTACTAGTTTGTTACTCACCAACTACTAATAAATATTAAATTAAATAGGTTTTTTTTAATGGAAATTATGGAATGATTTGCAATTAGGGAAAACTGAGGTAATTTTGCTTTACAGGTGGTAATGTCACTAAAATGTCGATCAGAAACTCCAAGTCACGCTTCTGTGTATAAAATTGTAAATGGGTAAAATTGTGAATAAGTGTACTTAAGCAATGCTTCTTACTTTTTTTTATATATTATGTAATAAAATGCAATATAAATTGAGATTATTCATCATTATTCTTTTCTAAATTTGTTTTTAAAGTTAATTTCCTTTGAATTCTGCGTATATCTTGACTATTCACTTCTTGTAGAGCAGTTTCTAGTACTTCTGTCATATGTAATAGATTGTTTGGATCACATTGTAATAATATATTTTCATCATTTTTATCATCAGTTAAAGATAATTTCATTGTAATCTGAGGTATCAACTGATTAACTAGGGAACGTGATGCAACCTAAAATAAGAGGAAAGAGATTTTAATCAAGAAGGAAAAAAGTGTATTAAAATATAAAAAGCACAAAATAATATTTTGCAACAAAAAAATCTTCATACCTAATTTTTACTTAAAAATAAACAGTATCAGTATATCAAACGTTCAGTTCAATTCAAAAAATTTTGAAAAAGCAAAGTAAAAATAACGAGATAATTTTTACTTTATTTTAGCATACTGATATATATAGTATAAAGCGCACCAGGAAAGTTCTGCAATACAACTTTTATTCTTTTAAATTTTTCAAAGTAATTTCCCACCATATCCCACTTCTCTATCCTTTGAAACCAGTCTTCAAAGAAATCCTGCCATGTTTCGACAGAGATCTGGGGACACTCATCCCAAGCCAAGGAGGTCATCATCACTGGTAAAATGCTTCCCTTTCAGTCTGTTCTTCACCTGGGGGAACAGTGCAAAATTACATGGAGTGAGGTTAGGGCTGTAGGAAGGATGCTCTAACAGTTTTATTCCAAAACACTGGCCAAACACTCAGCAAACTTTGGAGCAATGTGCTGGAGTTTATCATGGTGAAGAAACCATGTGTCTATCCTTGAGTTTGAATACATTTTCTGTAGAACTTTGACAACTTTAGGCTGGTATTCCACAATATACGACTTTCTCTAAAACTCCTCTCGCACTAAAAAGTATGGCTACCATTCTCTTCTTTACTGATCTGGATTTTCAAACAGCCACACTTTTCTCTGAACCTTGGTCGGGATGTCATAATAGTAGAGCCAAGTTTTTTCACCTGTCACAATTATGTTCACTCAGGGAGCTTTTTCAGCATTTCACAGTACCATGAAACATGACATGCCATCTGATGTCAGTCTAATTGTATGGCACTCAAAAGGTATAAAGCTTTCTACCTTGAAGGTGATCTCATAGAATTGCACAATGCTGGTGAATTAATAAATTTTTTGAACTGCAGGGATGGGTACAGAGATGGTCGACCTGACCTTAGAGCAACTTCCAAGGCCAAAATTTCCTCTTTCAATACCACCTAAATATTGCTGTATGATGAGGACAATTCAAGCACAGAAGTCATTTCCTCTAAACAATGATCAACACTTAATGGATGTCCAAACTTGCCCGGTATTCAGTTTTCTACCATAACAACATTACTACCTCTTTTCACTAACAAAGCTATAAAGGAAATGATACTGAGACAGTGACTAGAGCGGCTACAGTGTAGGTTGGAACCAGTCTAAACAAATTCTAACTTGTAATATGTGATGATATATTGCATCATATTGCAAAACTTTCCTAATGCCCTTTGAAATGAAAGAACAAAATTAATTTTATTTTAGAGGTTACGATCATATGTAAAGATAAAAACTGGATAAGAGCACTTATGTTATAATACCATATGAGATATTACAACAAATACAAACATACTACAAATTTTCAAATGTAGCAATCTAGTAATGATTTAACCATCTCACTGTTTATTTTGTTAATAAAACCTTACTATCTAAAAACCTTTAATAACATATTTGCAACAGTCAGTTCATTATAGCACAGTTAATATTCCAGATATAACCATATATTCTAGTTTTTAATTATATTATTTGCTGGACTTTTAATCTACGGTGAATTCTATCAGTTTGTACATTTCAATTAAAAATGGTTCGATTCATGACTAAGATACAAAATAACTCATCAAGGTAAAAGTTCTGGAGAGTCATCTATTATGACTTTGAAAAATAAACTTATACAATAATTTTTTTTTTTAGTGATCAACTTGAATTATTTTATAAATACAACTCCATTTTGTTGAGTTATTAATAGTTCAAAACAAAAAATAGAACTTTTTAAGGTCATCATGTAGTGTCATTTGTCCTGATGCGGGCATCAGCGACTGTGACTCATTCTCTATTCCTCATATAGCTCCCATCCCCTTTACACGTTTATTCTTTTTTAGCCTCTTTTATATATATCTTTTTTACCTTCTAGTTCTGTTTTAGTCAATGTTTCCCCTCTCATGAAATATCCTGGCCGATTAGCTTTCCTCTTTTTTCCACTTTTCTAAGGCTTCTATTCTCATTACTACTTCGTTTTTCACTCATCTCATCATCTTTAAAAACACCATCATCTTTACAAACCTTACTTCCTTCCTTCATCTTGCACTCTATACACATTTGTTCTCTTTTAGAGCATTTTTGATTATATCTTCAACATATGTATTAAACAAAATCATGGATATGCAACAGCATTATCTTACAATATCTCTAAAGTCAAATCACTCAGTTTATACAGCCTTTATTTTTATAATTGTTTTATGATTCTGATGGTTTTTCATGGACACAAAATTATATAAATTATAAAACTTGACTCGGCAGACCAAGAATTCAGTATGCGATGCCTCAAACAGCAGTTTTGTACTAATGCTTTACAATGAAGTTGTGTTTTTGGATAACTCAAAACATTGTATACTGTACACTGAAATAACAATTAAAAGTGGATGTATTAAGGGTTCTAGAAGAGAAGCAAGACATCTAAATTTTGGTATTAGTCATCAAAAAGCGCATATAATTTAATCGGAGCTATTTGTTATTTTAATAAGAATATATTTGTTTTTCATTATGCAGAGTATAAAACCAAGCCTTCCAGTTCTATGAACCTGAGCAAAAACATTTTTAATAAACATGAATTTTTTCATGCGATGGCCTTGAAGACTTGCTCAGATTTTCATATTCTAGTGCAGATGAAAATAAAATATAACGTACGAATAAAATTAACTTTCAATTATTCTAAATAAAGAACTACATAGAATTAATTAATTAATTTTTACATGCCTGTGTTTCAAATCTCCATTCTAAATCTTTGAAGTGTAAAATATTGAATGTTTGTGATACTATCATTTCATTTAACTGTTTGCGTTTACTATCATACAACGCATAAAGCACTGCTTGCTGTTCATCTGTAAAACCGGCTGTTACAATAGAATCTCTGAAGTCCAATTCATTTAACTGAAAACAGTGTTGCAAAAGTATAATTTACACTAACAATCTAAAGATTACTTATGAAGAGGAATAATCAGAAAATAGATTATTTATTAACAAAAAGCTACACTTAAATGTTTCACTTAATGATAAAAATTGTTAAATTTTATATTTCTATGTTTTTATCCATCCTTATCCTCATATTTCATTTCTAAACTAATGTATATCCCCATCATCAAAGATGGGAATGTTCCCATCCAAGATGAGAATCTTCATCAAGGATAATATCATTTTGTGTTATTAATTCAGAATGAGTTTTCAAGATACAAAAAAAAGCTGTCAGACCATTAGTTGACACACATATAAGAACACCAATAAATAAGTAAACCAAAAAATAAAAGATTATGGCTTATTTACACGTTCATTAATATGTAACTTTTTCTGGAAAAAAAATATCTATTTATAGTAAATAATAACCACCTTTATCAAATCCAACAATGGAACATTTTTATTCAACATAGAACAATTATTTGCATGTGGGAAAAGGCTTTATACTTCTATTTTCATTTTTAGTATTTTACCAATTCATTTAAATAATATACAAAAATTTTCTTTTATGGAACCAGTATTATTCTCCTGATCAGTTTTTAAATAATGTTGTTAAATAAAGTAATAAAAGAAAAAATCCTTAATTTTCTGCACCATTATCTAATGCTTACAGATAATACGAGCTCACATAATTTCTATTGTCATCTAAAATTTTTTTGTGAGGTACGTACTTATTTTGTTTAGTAACTTCATATATTGACTTTACTATTACTTCACATATTAATAAATTTTATGATTAATTTGTATTTAAAAATTTGTACTGATCTGTACCAACTGTCAATGTCTATTGGTCGTGCTAGACATCTGACAAAAATGTTTCACTAAATTATACACAATTTTTTAATACATATTTTTATGGTTATTTTACTGAATTGTTTTCATATAAAATAAAATGAATCTTAATAAAAATCTAGTACTACAGATAACAATACAAAACTTTTTCTTATATAATTTATTAGACGTATAATTTTAAATAAAATCTTTAATAAAAAAATATGAGTATTTCAGTACGTATACAGGCATGGATTCCTAAGAAAACTTACATTAATAAAAAAAAAAAACACACTTTAGTAAAATGCAAGTTCAATTGTTTTTGATGTTGTTAATACAGGAGCTAAACAATTAATAAATATTTTGCTTAGCATTATGAAATCTGTAATCAGCAGTGCTTAAAAACAATGGAGACATCAATGCAGGATCAAAAAGAAAAAGAAAATCTTGAAATTAGTAAAATTAAAAAAAAAATCCAGAAAAAATTGAGAATTTTGACAAAGCAGAAATAACTTTGTACTTTAGATGTAGCTTTACAAGTTAAATATGAAAAATTAAAGTAAATTAATTTGGTAATCCAAACAGGAAGGTAAGATGCAAGAATTAAACAATCTTTCTAGATGATTGATATATAAAAACTACTATAAGCTTAGAAATGAGGTATAAAAGTTATTTCAGCATTCAAATTCTGCAAAAATACCGTTCATGATTCTAATCAAAATTATTTTTACAGTGCTAATAAAAAATTCATTTAAAAAAATTGTTTTTGAGGAGAGTAACAGAAAGGAGATTAATAAAAATTTTAAATATTAACCATAATAAGGATTTTGTAATGAGGTAAAAAAAGCACATAAGACTCTATTTATCAGATATATCATCTTAATATAAATATGTGTAACATAAAATGAAATTAAAAACTAATTTAATTTGTTAAGTTTACCTTCAATTTGGATGATTCCAATAAAATATAAACAATCGCTTCAACAGCATCTAGTATATTCTGTGGTTCAACTTCAAGCTTTTCTAAGAAACAAAACAAAGAACGCATTTAATTATATATACACTCATTGAAATTACACCACACAAGCAAACCAAAAAAGTAAGGCAAAATTTCCCTTTACTTTCCCTCATTAATCTTTTTCTTTTTTTTATCAATATATTTACAGTAGTACTTTAATGAAAATATAAATATATGTATATAAATCTGGATTTTAATAATTTGATGTTCTTTTAATTTCTTTCTCCCAAAAAAAAAAATATCATTGTGAGGTTTTATTATATTTTAAATGAGGTATTTGGAATAATAATTTTCATTTTATATTTGGATATTTTATATTATAAATGACATAAGATGTCAGTATGTAAAATGATAATTATTAATTGAAATACTTCATTTAAAAGATAATAAAACTTTACTCACCATGATTTTTTTTTTGGTGAGGAGAAATCAAGAAAAATTATTAATGTGTAAATTATTAATTATGGAAGCAAACACTTATCAATCAATCTCAGATAACTGTGCTGATTAACTTGACATCAAAAAAATAAGGACCAAGGAGATGTTCAGCTGCCATCCAAGCCCAAATCATAACATGAAGAGGATGGTGTTGATTTACTCAAAAAAGTGGGGATTGCCTTTCGCCCAATAGAAAACTTTTTATTATGAGTGCTTCAATAAATTGCACACTCATCTGAGAACATGACTTTCTTTTTATCATGTGCTCTCAGAAAATGCAAGCAATAACAGACATGCATAAACATGTTGATCAAGGTCACTGTTACCTAACTTATTTACTGTGACTGGTCAAAAACATTAAACTTTCAAGTCCTTCCACATACGGTCTCACATTGTTGACATTGAAATCCCTAACTATGCAGAATGTTTGCGCGTTGATTTCATCAGTGATCGTTGAATTGATGTCTCCACAGAAGCCCACATCTCAGCTCAAGTGCTAAGCCTCCCTCTGCGTGGTGCATCAAAAACACTTCCAGTTACAAAAATACTTCTTTTCCCATGTCGGTAATGTTCGCCATGATGGTGACGATTTCTCAAAACGCACAAAGAAGTCATTCATAATGTTCTCCAATGTTTTACCATTGTGTGAACATTTGTGGACCTACATACAAGCTAATAAACACTCTTCAACAGAGGACTCACTTGTATCCACCATTGTTTCACATTTCACTACAATTAAGGTTATCCCATCATAAATGAACTCACCAGATGATCCCCACAATGGCGTATCCTCTCCACCTTTTCCAGCAGCAGTGAGTAATATCAGCAGTGGGAATTGGCAGCAACAGAGCTTGATTATGCTGGATTTTTTAGTATAAAGGGATTTCCTGCCCACCTCATAGTAACTATTTACAAAGGTTTACATAAACAGTAACCAAGTGGTTTGCGCTAGCTTTGCTAAACAATGATGTTGCGTTCTAAGATACTGCACTGAAAATGAAAATAAATTTATGAAAATTGTGTAATACTTCAAGGCACCCCTGTGAGGATGTCATGGCTCTCCATCAACCAAACACATACACTACACAAATTATAGCATATACCCTTACACATCAACATTCTACACTACTTCTTACACTCAGGTGGTGTTGTGACACCTTACGAAATGCAACCGTAACCCAAGGTGGAAACTATCATGCCAACGGGTGGATGGCAGTATGTAATGAGTTTGCAACGATGTCCTCTAGGCACCTGATTTTTTGCGTAAACCCTTACAATCAATAAAATATGTGTGACCACCGTAACAAAAATGGCCACCACAGGTAAACTGCAAAAATAAAAAATTTAAAAAAAATAGTTTTGAGTTCCTGAAACATGTAGGAAACAAGTGGGTAAGTTTCAATCTTTTTTGAATTGGTCAAGCTTGTGTTTTGGGACACTTCAAATGGATTGACTCCTTTACTTTTTCTCGACTGGTAAAACAAACAGGTAAAATGAATTATAAATATGTAAATTAATTTCTCGGTAATTGTGAGCAATTATTCCACCAACCTTAATTTTCCCTATACTGCAATATGATATATTAGAGGTCAAGATGTAGAGTTAAGAAGAGAAAAAATTTGCCAGAATGTTCGTAGAAAACGTGAATGAGAAGTTGAAGATAACGAAAAGGGCAATTTCCCTTATTTGTATAAATACTGAATAATAAATGAATTTGTAATTCATTTATATATTTCAACAAATATATATTTTATGATATTCGGATAAGATAATGTTGATAACAATCTATCTTTTGTTTGGTCAAAAGGAATTATTGATGGTTGTTTGATGGTCTGGTCAGATAAACTGTCGAATTTCTTAATGATACATGGTATAGTGTTAACAACAATCATGGACAGCACCTATCTTATCGGTCAAAATCTGTTGTGTTCCAATTGATAAGTTTTATTCTCACCTTATGATTGATTAAAAAACAAGGATTGTGATTGGTCTGACTTTACTCCCTTATCGGGGAGTAAAGTCAGACGGTATTCTGACTTTATTCTGAGTAAAATACGGTATTCTGATTGGTTAGTTACTGAATTAATCCTTGAGGGCGGTGAAATTGAAATGTAATAGCTGCGACACGCAAGGTTGAATGTGTATTGTCACTGGTTTATTTTTTATCAGCATTTGTATGGGAGGACTATAGTAGTATGAAAACCTCGGGTTCTGCGTCAGGCCGACCAGTCCTGAGCACGAGCCATTGACGCAGAACCCGAAGTTTTTTCTCACGGAGAGCACTACCACTTTCCAGTTAAATTCTCACCATCCAAGCGTCTATCTACTGCAAAAAGCATACCAAAACGAGACTGTTTTTTTCAATAATAGATCAATCATTGTTTTCAATAAATTGATCCAGAACCTCAGGTTTCTTTTCACGAGCGCTGATTAGTCGACAACCTCAGTTTATTTTTTCACCAGATCGAGCGCCACTTTCCAATCACCCGCCAATTTTAAATCCAAATTTTTTTTAATTTTAAAAAAGGGCGTAACTCAAAAACGGTGCGTCCTAGCCCATTTTTAACGCGATTTTGAAAGGCTTAACCTAACGGAACTTTCCAATTTTTAGCAGAAATTGGCACTAATTTCATCCGCCCAAGTCCAGCCGTTCTCGAGATACGCCCTTTTTATAACATATTTTGAAATTGATGCTGAAATAAAATGAAAATGTGCCCAGTTAACAGTTTTAATCACTTTTAAATTAATTTTTAAAAATCGAACATCATTACTTTCAGCGAAAGCGGGATAATCGATTTCAATAAATTGATCCAGAACCTGCGTAACTAATTCAAATATATTAAAGAAGATTGATCCAGTATACGGGTAAATTATTCAACATATTAAAAAAGTTTGTCAAATTTTAAAAAAGGGTATAACTCGAAAACGGTGCGTCCTAGCTCATTTTTAACGCACTTTAGAAAAGCGGGATCAACCCGTTAAAAGATTGATCCAGAAGTTGAGTAACGTATTGAATACATTAAAAGATTCTGTTTTTTACAACAAATAATAATTCAAAATAACAATAAATAAAAAAATTAAACAAAAGAAGTTATTAGTGAAATAAAATTTTATGTACTTTTCATTTAAAAAAAAAAGAAGGTAATGAAGTCTGAATCGAACCGATGTACCTTCCCCTTGTAAGAGAAAATATTTCATTAATTACAATTTTATTTGGCTTTAACTCTTTGAACCAAAGAAAATAAGTACCACTTAGATATTATTGTTGAAAAGCTCTCAATGAGGGCTTATTACTGCAGTTACGAAAAATTCCAAAATTCATGTTTTGGAGTTTGGGCTTTTTTGGTCGTCGATTGCAATCAAAAGGGGAGGTACACAATTAGATGTTACAACAGTCCTAAATACAAAATTTCATCATTCTAAGCCTAATCGTTTTTTGTTATGCGAGATTCATACGCACATACGTACGTACAGACGTCACGCCGAAAATACACAAAATGGATTCAGGAAAGGCCAAATGGAAATATCCGTTGAAATCTGAAATTTTTCGCGATCATAATTCTTTCTTTACTTCATACAAGGAAGTAAAAATCGAGATTAGTAAATAACAGTTAATTATTTTAATTGGTCCCAAATTATTTTTATTGATAACTAATCCCTGGTTATTGAATTCACTGCTGTAACAATTCGATTTCGCAGATCTTGAAGAGTAATAGGCTTAATTGGGAACTCACCGGGTTGGTGTAATGGTTAACTCGTCATCGCAAATCAGCTGATTTCGAAGTCGTGAATTCTAGGGTTCAAAAACTAGCAAAGGCAAAAATAACTTTTTTAAGGTTTTGAATACTTGATAGTGGATACCAGGGTTCTTTGGTGTGTGGGATTCAATTAACCAGACATCTCAGGAATGGTCGACCTGAGACTGTACAAGACTACACTTCATTTACATCCATCCTCCTAAGTAATAGTAGTTCCGGAGGCAAAACAGAAAAAAAGATAATAACCCTAAAGTAAAAGGTTATTTATATATATATATATATTTTTTTTTTTTTTTGTTATTTATAATCTAATGTCGACATATTACAAAATAGAATTATAAACAAGTGTTACGGTCTAAAGTAATAAAAAATATTATTACATTTGCTATATAAAAACTAAAGAGATAAACCTTTCATGTAATAGAACGTAATAATATTAAAAATGCCTATCTTATAAAAACAACATTTATAAAAAAAATACGAATGCACTTGTAATGACACGCTTATAATATGAGAAACTAGTTTAATATTATAATATAATACGAATAGGATAGGGCAACTTACTCTTTAATACCAAAACATCATTTAATATTTAAATGACTTGAATATAATGACGTGATATTTAATAATTAAAGGTTCGATGTTTAGTCTAATATAAACGAGGTCTGGTTTTAAATGGACTTTTATTTAAAATCAGTAAAAAATCTTTAATAATGAAAATTAAATTATTGTTCTTATTTTTATGTAAAATATCTATTTTTCAAATCGAATGAATTACCCAATTTTAAGGGATTGTTAATGGGTAAAACCCCTCCAAATTACAAAATAGTTTATTTCATTATTTTTTTGGGAAATCTAATGTTTTAGGCACGTTTCATAAGAAAGCTACCTAAGCTATTATAATGGGTACCATGATTCGACTTCCGGAAAATTTCCACATATCTTTGCCTTTCACATCCCCCAAACCCCAAAACCACTGTCAGTTCAAACGTTTATATATATATATATATTTTTTTTTTCACTTTCTTGTGGACACGATAACTGCCGTAATTTTGCACCAATCACTTTCAAATTGTTCCTTAAAAATAACTCGTCAGAAAATCTCGGTCGAGTTCGTTAACGGACAAAATAGGGGGGCTTTTTTGAAAAAACAAAATATCGTTATAACTTTCTCATTAAGTAAAATATCGAATTCGTTTGAAGTTCCTACTATTTGTTTGGATAAGAGCCTACAATTTATGTAAGTAGAGTTTTTTGTTATCACCAACCACTGGCCCAGGGGGTGGAAAAATGAGGTTTCTAAGACAAAAAAAATCATACCTCCCTTAATAGGCACAGTATCGCATCGGTTTAAAGTGATGGTTAGTCCTCTAAATATTACCTAAAAATTTGTCTAAAACAAGTTATGATATGACCAACCCTTATGGCAAGAGAGATTTTGTTGGAATTGTGAGATGGGCTTGTCGTATGATAAACATGTAAAACTTTTTTTCACATGCAACCGTTGTTGTATTGAGTAAATTTGAAGTTTTTTTTTATTTTAAGGTAGAGATCTTTTTTATCCCCTACTTAGCACTGGTGAAATCTACCTCTAAGTTCCGGCGTGCCGAAAGGGATTTTATTAATATTGTTTAATAAAATCAAAACACTGTTATTGTTCAAAACACTGATCTCTCCAGAATGTAAACATGTATAAGATTTTCTATAAATTTTCCGATTTCAGATTTTGCATGATTTTGATGATATTTACAAGGTTTAAAATTTCACACCAAACATTAATAATCGACAAAAGAAAATCACAATGGATCAAATTGTCTACTTGAACTCTGAGATCAATATCTTTCATACGATCTGCGATTTCAGAAAGAGTTTGGTGAATTCTTTGATTGATTATTTTATTTTAACAGTGTGTGATGTGAAATAACTGCTAAACTAATTTTTTTTAATTCTTGACTACTTTCATAATATACGCCAACGAATAGATTTGGAAAAGCATGATAGCAGGGTGATTACAAATAATTTTCAAGATGGGTTTACACAAATCATTTACACACATAATATAAGATACCTACAAATCAAATGGAAATTTTGTTTGTAAGTCTATTCCAGGTCAAAAGGATTAGTATATTGTTTAAGACATATTTATTGTAAAGCTGGAAAAAATAAATTTAATAATTATCTTATTGTAATATTATACATCATATTTTGTAATTTTTAAAACTGTCTGCAAGAAACTTTGAATTATCAAAAAAAGAAGTTCAAAATTAAGAATGAATTTCTATTTTGCAATATGAATAAAAATGATACCCTTCACTTTAAGGCACCCTTGTGCAGTGCACAAACATAAAGCACAGCTATGCCTGAAATCATAAGAGCTTTACATACATATACGGAATATTCCAGGATGTATTCCTGGAACTTCAGTTACTGATTCAGGACATCAAAATGAGCAAAAAAAGTTCATATTGACATAAGTCCTATTTTGCTTTGTTTTCCTTCTGGACACCATTTTGTGATTTTCAACAAACAAATTATTTCTCAGGAAAGGGCAAACCTACTTTAATTAAATTTGGCAAATCTAAAACTAGTGTCTTGTTGTACAAATAAAAAATTATGAAAATGTCACCTTCAAAAATTTCAAAATGGCAGCCATCTTAATTTTTTAATCTTCAATACATTTGATCAAATTTTTACTTATTACAAAATTTATTAAACATTTTATTTTGAACAAAATGACACCTCTGTAAAACTCTGTTGACAAGCAATCAAGTTATTGCAGACAATTAACCTTATTATTGCAGTACGCTTGCACACTGTAATGCAACAAGTTGATAATTTTTATTAATTTACTATTATTAATATTTTTTATTAAATTTAATGGAGGTTATAAAAACAGGAAAAAAATTATTGGTTTCTGAAGGAAAACAAAGCAAAATACAGCTTACGTCGATATGAATGTTTTTGCTCATTTTGGTGTCCTGAATCAGTACCTGAAGTTGGGAATATGCTCTGGAACAGCCTGAGTATCACATCAATTCAGCTGACTTGACTGTCACTTGGTTGCCCAGTTTTGTAAATAAATCCTAACCATTTACACCCCTAACTCAATGCATTATAACAGAAATAAATATAATAATTAATTAAATACAGTAATATAAAAATAAATTATAGCTTCTGTGTCTAATCAATAATGAATAGAAAGAAAGGAAAAATTAGTAAGAACTTTAATTTTGAATTCTCTTTTAATTTTTTATAATCTCTAAGTTCTTTCTATCTTTCTTTCTTTTTTTAACTTTAATTCTGAACAACCTCACTTTTACTGCAATATAAATGACTACACAATATAATTTAATTATTATAGTTTAGCACCATTTTATTTAAATGACTTTTTTAAATTGAAAATAATAAAAATATATATATGAATTCTGAATTTACTTACGAGCTGCTGCAACATAAAGTTTTGGATTAGAACCTTTTGCTAAATATTCTGAAGTTAATCTACAGAAATCCTGCAACACTAAAATAAAAAAATTACAATTAAGTGAAATTTGTCAAAAATTCTATTAAATATAATAAATATTTATTAAATGGTAACTTAACCGCATTAATTAAACTTATTTAAACCTTACAATATCAGACACAAACAGAAATTAAATTAAATTTACCAATGCAACCAATAGGATGCTTCAATCATTTCTGAACACATACATGCTGAGTTCCGTAATATTTAACTTGCTACAAATGCTGTTATTAAAGAAGCAATTTTATTTGTACATTTTAAATGTGTAAGACAACTTAAGGATGCTTAGTATGAATACAGTTATTCTTTTCTTAAATGTACACAACATGAAACCAGAGATTCATAGATTAAAGAAGTTACAGTGAGGATGTAATGAGTAATGCGAAGATTATAAAATGGTTTCAACAGTTTCAATTTAACAAAGAATGGGAAATAGGCCAACTAGTATCTAATAGTATAGTATCATCGTCATATCTCACAGTATCTAATGTATTGCAGCCGGTTTTCTAGTCTGTTCTGTGCATTTTGCTACTGACATTAAAATGAATGTTTGTAATTTGCCGACTAACAAATACAATGCCATAGAGTTCCAGAACTGCATGGCATTCTATGGGGAACAAGTATATGTCGCAACAGGTACACTACATGTCTTTTATGAAAATGATGGTTGTATGACGTAGCAACAAAGGAACTTTTGCTACTATATATTTGGCAGTTTGAACTATCAAGTGTTTCTTAGCATCAGCATGAATGGAGTAAGGTTCTGAATATAGCAGTCTGTTTGGACTTAGGTTTCTTTAATTTTTAGGTACTCTACATATTTATATTTTGTTATTACTGTTTAAATGTTGAAGCTTTAATGTATTTAATAGGATTTTTAAATTTAAATAGCTTCGATCAGATTCATTCGTATATTCACAGTACACTCAGCTCCCTTCGTATGCATTCAGCTGCTGAATGCTTACATCATTCGGTTCCTTTCAGATGCACTTGAATCACATCACTTGGCTCCTAATAGTTCACACGGCTCCTTTTGGATACACTCGGCTCCTGACAAAGCAGCGGCTCCAGCAACATTATTTAAGCAAGTCCATCATCATTTTTGTGGTCATTCATTACTCATTTTTCAGTTGTCACTCTTGTTCAGTTCCAGTTACAGCCAGTCGCCTACAAATGGCAATTGCATTATTCTTTTCAGTAACAGTTCTAGTTCATAATTCAATTATAATAAACATTTAATAATATATAAATAATTCATTTAATTCTTCAAGTATATTAAACATTCAGTTTATAGATACAAAAGTATATTTAAATATAATAAAGAATTGATAATAACATCAACTTATGAATTTAATTATACGAACTTCATCTGTTTGTACAAGTCGGCTAGAATAATTTCATTAGAGAAGTGTGTGTAAACTACACTGAACAGCACAGGCAAGGTAAAATTGGGAAAAATTGTATGTTCATCAAAATTGACGAAACACATTCTCAAGGCAAAAAAATGTGCGCTTCTACTCACAATAGGTTTTCGATGGGATTTTTTTTGGAAACTGCTTAGGTTTTGTTGTAAAAGTTTCTGAATGCTATCAAAAACAACGTTAATGAAAGGAGTATAATGTTCTCAGATTCCTGGTGTTTAACAAAGGAATGCACAGAAATTGTTGGATTCCACCATTATATTGTGAATCATCAGTACCAATTCATTGATCTTAACGACTGTGCTCATGCTCAACCTTGAATGCTTGTGCGGGTCGCTGAGATAGCAGAATAAATAGCACAGGGGAACTGCCAGGTACCACGTGGATTTGTAATTCATGGAATTCATGTGGTGTCGCATGATAAGGGACAAGAACCCTTTGCAGAAAATACTTGATCCAAGGGCACCAGGTCTCCTGGAAGCCACCATGTAGCAGTCAGGAAGTAAATTTTTGTCTTTAAGTTAAAATTCAGTAGCACTTAAGTAATAATGAATAAAGAAATTCAATTGAAAAAGCTACCAACTTGAAGAAAACAGGTGTGGCGCAGATAAAGGCACCATCGATTCAATAAAAGTACAACAATAATGATAATAGTAATAACAAAACAACAATAATAATAAATAAATGACATACAAAATAGTAATTCAAATAAGGACAAGATTTGTTTAAAGACAGTAAAATTATAAAAATCAGATTATAGCCCAATTTTCTGAAAAAAAAATGATAATAAACATTAATATTAATATCTATTATTGCATTAACACAAGATAAAATAAGAAAAGTCTAAATTCCATACAATTCAATTCTCTGCAAATAGTATTACTTTGTCTGTTTATAATGGAACTATAATAAACTTTATGAGTGAATATAACACTGTCACTTTAACCACTGTTTACCAGTGACTCACTGAACAACTTCCTGCATTCAACCACTGTCCACACTGGAATGCTTGTGACTTACTCTTCACTTGCTATTGTTACCAAATGTTTACCGACAACACCGCCACATAATCATATCGAACATGGCTTTCCGAACTACTCATTGTTATCACGACTATGCCAAACCTGGCCTCACAGAACTACTCACTGTTCCCACTGGTCCTGTCCTGACAGTATTTATATTTACTGGCTTGCAGAACCAGTACTTGCCTCATTCCTTAACCACTGAAAAACCTAATTTCATCATTCATGCCCTTATGTTCAGTATCCCTAGTCCAGCACCCCTTCTCATCGAACAACAGGTGGTGTTAGGGGTGTCATTGTCAATACTAAAAATAACAGATTGTTAAACAGACCTGCTGGCTTCAGAAAAGGATCCCTTTTAGTTCCTACTGGATTCCTTTCATTATTTTCTTATACTTTCTTCTTAACTGAAAGGGCGAGTTGGTGCATCCTCGTTCATGCCTCTGGATAGCACTTAGTAAAGTATGAACTGAACGCCAACATACACTTTGACTTAGCTTTCAGCCCATTAAGTACAATGCAGTGACCAAAGTTAACATATAAAAAAAAGTTAGCTACAAAAAGGAGCCTTTCTCAAGACTTTCTAAACGTAAATTTAAAAAAATGTCTATACTAATAGACTAGAGACTATATTCTGGAATATTAAAGACGAATCAGTTCAACAAATTAGGGAGAAACTGATGATAGATAAGACAATGATCATGCGCAAAAGAGAAAAGCGTAATCTCAAAAGAATTGAAATACGGTGTACAACAAGAATAGAAGCTGTCCGTTTAACTAGAGAACTAAAAAGGAAATATATGAAAGAACACCATGTGTCTGTGAAAACTGAATGGTCAGAACCCTGTAGAAGAAGGACGAAGTAAACCCATGAAAATAAGATCAGCAGTGACAAGCAAACCATTAACATCCTCCAGTGGAATGCTAGAGGTCTCACACAGAAAGCGATGATTCTTCAGCAGGAAATACAAGACTGATATAAAGATAGCTTCCATCCAGGAATCATTCCAAAGGATAAATGCCTTTCAGACAAAGTATCATGGATTCACATTTTTCAATCTTGAAAGAGAGAACAAACGAGATGGTGCAGTGGCTGCTCTTATCCATAACTCAATTCCGGTCATAAATAGTGTCAGTTGTATACATCACGCAATGGAATATATGAGTACAAATGCCCAACTTAGAAAAGATTTGAAACTAACTATAACAAATATCTACTTGCCCCCTGCAGCCCATATTACAAAAGAAATACTGAACATACTAATTCCAACAGACAAATGTTTTACTATAATGGGTGATTTCAATGCTAATCACATAGCCTGGAGTCGTAGAAACCCCGTCAAAGAGGAATTACGGTACATGAATGGATACTGGAAAATGATTTAATCCTCCTAAATAAGAGCAAACAGCAACATACCAATCAGCTAGCACAGGCTCACTTAGCACCACAGATCTTACACTGATGTCAGCTGACTTAAGCTCGTATATAAAAAATTGGCATGTTGGGGAAGATATGTCTAGTGACCACTTCCCTGTTATGATAACCATCCAGTGCAAAAGATCAAGTAAGGATAATATACTAGCTTCAAACAAATGGAAAATGGAATTTGCTAACTGGGAGAACTTTAGTGCTGAACTAAGATCCTCTCAGAGTGTAACAAAATAATTGAGGGTAAAGAAGCATTACAAACACTCTGATAAATGTAGCCGAGAAACATATACCAGAAATCAAACAAGGAATTCATCGGCCTATGAATGTATGGTGGAACAAAGAAATCGCTATGACTAGATGAGAAAGGAGTAGGGCAAGGGGCAGATGGCAGAGACATAATACATTAGAAAACAAAGTTGAATACAATAGAGCCAATGCAATTTCCAGGAAAGTAAGCCAACATCTAAAAGGTAAGGACACCTAACTTCCATGGAAGGATTTCATCAGCAAATGTTAATACTCTTAGCACAACAGTATGAAGAATTTTAAAGTGATGGAGGGCTCCAGCTACAAAAAACTCACTACATCAAGGATGACAAAGGAGAAATTTGTCAAGAGGAAATAAAGATTGCTGTATGCTTTATTAAACACTATACGAGAAAACTCGAGGCCTAAAACATTTAATAGAGGAACAATTTCTGTCATTCCACCTCTTTAGACATAGTGATGAATGTGATATCCCGATACATATTAGAAAAGTACAGGAAGCTATCACTCAACTTAAGGGTACAGCCACAGGTGAGGATTTAATACACAATGATATGTTTAAACATATATCAGAGGAATTTTTGCCGTACTAATTGGCCTTTTTAATGACATCTGGTACTCAGGAAAATACCCAGACACATGGAAAACAGGATTAATTGTTCCACTGTTGAAACCAGGTAAAGATAGAGAAACTACAAATGCTTACAGGAACATTTCTCTAACTTTCTGCTCACCGCAGCCTCAATGACTGCTTTAATACTACAGTGTGCAAAAATTGGCATAAAAGGCAAAATATTGCAGTTCCTACACTTTCTGAATAATAGATCCTTTAAGGTAAAAATAAACCAGTACACACCTGAAAGCTGCATTATCAATAATGGCATACCACAGGGTTCAGGGCTTAGTCAGACTCTTTTCAACATAATGTTGCATGACCTGGAATCAAGTTTACCATTGGATACCAATCTGTCAGTTTATGCAGATAACATTACATTATGGGTTAAGCATAAAAATGAACATGTAACAATGGAAGCAATGCATAATGCCATGGGCAGGGTTTGTTCATAGGCTGGCAGGTGGCAACTCAAGATATCAACTTCAAAGTCAAGAATATACAGTATTTACAAGAAAATATAAGTTAAAAAATTTCTGTCCAACTCTTTAACGCTAGACGATATAAAAATGAGACGTAATAGCAATCCAAGAATTTTAGGTATAACTATGGATGAAAAACTCCTCTGGAAGAGACATGTGGAAACTGTGCTGGAACATATACTTGGCAGACTTAATCTAATGAAAATGGTACACAGGAAATCATAGGGTGGTGACGTAGAAAGTATGAGGCAACTGTTAATACAGTACGTAAGACTCAAAATCACTTATGGCTGTGAGGTATGGGGCAGTGCAACACATATCCACTTGAAAAAACTAGAGACAATGCAAAATTCTATACACTGATTTGCAATATTAGAAAGTAAAGAATTTTAAAACATCAAGGAGTATTAAAGACATTTTTAAATTTCCTGAAACTATTAAAAATCTTAACAATGAAAAATTGAAATATACAGAAAACTTTCATGAAAATACTTTTAAAAACGACTTGCGTTTTACATTAAAATGTTTCCGTGATGAATAACATTAATAATTCTAAAAGTATTTTCTGTAAGCAAATACATGCATTTAGAAAAATGGTCGTTTGTAATACTGCAAGTTTTATAAAACCACACATTCGTCATCATATTGACGATTGTGTTATTAATAATTGTACAACGGGTTCGGCCAAATTTCCAACTCTATGCTTTCATTTTTTATATATATTTATAATGATACGATAAAATTTAAAAAAATTCATAAAACCTACGGTAATAACAGGTAATTTGTCACGTCACCTATAGTATGCACAAAGTATGAAAAATACAACACAAGAGATTATTTACTGGCAAGAAAACATAATATTTCCTTACCATTAATAGGTTTGTCAAACAGTATTGAAAGATGTGATTTATGATCGTCTCGTATCGTAAACAACATCGTCAAGCGTTCATCCACAATTCCTTAACCTCGCACTTAGAGATTGCTATAAAATAACAGATAAGTTTATATGGTGACCATAACTTCGAAAGCGACTCGTTATTTTCATATCGTTTACCGGAGAAAAAAAACGTCGCAGCTAATAAAAATGTTAGTTGCTGATATTTTATAAAATATGCTAAAATAATTCAGAAACCATGTGGTATTTACTGATCTTGAAAATACAATTAATAATTTAGAAATGAGTTTAGGGCTTAATATCATATAAATTAAAAAAGAATAGGGGCGAAACAGATGAGTTGTTAGAATGTGTACAAGAATAGGATAACGATAACACGAGTTGAAAACCGAAGAACAGAAAGAAATGACACAAAAAAAAACAGAACTAAATTTTTTAAATAGTTTTCAAAACTCAGGTTATAAAACTTTTAGTAGATCTTGCGATCTCCAGTGATTCATGCTTCTGTTCTCTTTGTGGAGCAACTGTGGCGGGTTTTTTGTTAACTAGGTATACACATATTTCGATTTTCGTCGGCAAATGTTTTATTTTAATTATATCCGTTCATTTAATATATTGATCTTGTGCGTATGTATATTTCAATATGGTTGAAGTTGTGGTTGTATTTTTGTGAATGAGTAGAACATCAAGGTTGTTAATGGATTTGAGATTTTCTTGTATGGAGATGATTAACAAACTTTTACATTGTTATAAAAAGGGCTTCTAAACGTTCTTTGTTTACAGCTGCCACCGTTTGTGCATTATAAACATACTTATACATCCATTTTTAGTAAATACATATATTTGAAAACACAAGCATTTGATTTGGTTTGTAATTTAAAAGTTGATAGTTTTAAATCATTTTAGATAGACCTTGGATGAAGTTCCTTCGAGCTAAGGACCGACGCACTTACCTGTTGAATTAAATGGTAGAGCCATCATCGTATTTTCATCGTTGTCAAACTGACTCGTCTATCTATATGTAGTACAGCGGCTTGTTTATCAAGTAGCACAGCCACGCCTTCATCGCCGACTTGAGTACGAAACCGCTCAGATAATTAGATTTGTGGATGAGGTACTTCGTTATGCTGACATTGAAGGCAAAGGCGTCGTCTATCCGCCTCGGTAGTTGCTGTACAATGTTGTTCACATCGACGGGTACGTTGATCATCTGGCCGACTATACCATAATTATCTTTGTAGCGTAGACGACGAATTTTCATAAACGGTAAGCGCGGCAAAATCAACCGAACACTGTCGGGTCAAGTGGTGGCAGGACATCTGGCCTCGGGGAATATCAAAATTTATTTGAGCGTGACAGCGTCGGAATTTTCTTGGTATCTATCAACTTGCTACAGGTACTTCATAAATGAAATACCGCTAAATTTTCGCCAGGGAATTTTGTCTGAAGAAGAGAAATGTTGCGAGCTTTCGCCTGCGTGGGTGTTATCTTCACTCGTTATGTCCATTATTTCGGGTACAGAAGCAGTAGAGGTGCTCGCGCCGTCGGCGTCGTTCATTGAGCGCGCCGTGCCAGCTTTGCGACGCTACCGAAACAGTCTCCCTCGCTCGGAATCGGACATTAGGTATTTGTGCGTGGTCAATAATCTCCCCTTTCCAATGACATGCGTAATTTATATTTCTTGCTGGCTTTTGCGCGGGCTGAGGCTGACATACTGAATATTTTTACAGGTTTACTTTAAATTTTTACACAAAAATATTGTCCAAAATACACTTATTATTACTTAAATCGATCTTTCTCAATAAACCATACACGAATTACAGTGTTATCATGTCTTAAGTTGTGAGCTACACTGAATGGAAATGAGTGAGAGTGCCAATTTTGGCCGATCTGCGCTGTGTCCCCTACCCACCAACCCAGTTACCAATGACGAAAACTCAAAGTCGTATTGGCAAGCTGACCATGTAAGTTATAAAATGACACCACATTTACATCTCTGAAACTAATAGTTAGGGAGTTATTAAGGCAGAACGATATAGACCTGTTTATTACACTAAAAATTTCTGTTCTGGTACCCATATGTTTCAATGTGATTTTAAAGATGTTTCATGAACTAAAACTATCATCAGCAGACACTAGGTAAAATCATGTATAAAAAATCTGATGTAGACATCACATAAACTCCTTGTACGCCTATTAAATTACATATACACATTTTTTGCTGCACTTCATTTAAAATTATTTAATTTGAAGTGAGATACGATCTTCAAATTCTTTAATAAAATGGACAGTTACACAATTGCTAAATTATTAGTTTTTATTAACATCAAATATTTATACAATATTTAATTCAACAATCTTACCTGAAGTATTAGAATAGAGTAAAATTCCCATTATTACTCTTTAATTTAGTGTAAGTCTTATATCTAATAAATATAAGACACCTAAGATCCATATTACTGTAGCTAACAAGGGGAAGGCGTAGGCTTCGGGCCACTGGTTTAAACCATATTGAGTATGTGAATAGTACACTGTTTTCATGTATTCATCACAAAATACTAACATGCAATATTCAACTATACTCAAGAAAAATGGACCTAAAAATTTCCTTAGCATTTTATATTAGTTTATATATTAATATTGTTTCACGTCACTCGAGTAAATTTGTGGTGGAAATGAGAATGTATCAAATCCGTAACCATGCACACATTGGTTCAAATCTGACTTCATGTACATATTTTCTTTTAAAATTTTCTTTTTTTTAATTTAAATATATTGATTTGTTAATAATTATTAACTTCTGATTGTAAAAATTTTTGAATTAAAATGAAAAGTTCATAAGATTTTATTTCACTAATAACTTCTGATTTTTTTCTTCATATTTTTGTTTTTTGATTGTTATTGAATTATTTTTCATGGTTAAAACTTTTTTTACAATCAGAGGTTAATAATTACTAATAAATCAATAAATTTAAATTAAAAAAAAACTTAAAAACATATATGTATATGAAGTTTGATTCAAACCGATGTGCCTTCCCCTTGTAAGATCCAAATATTTCATTAATTAAAACTTTATTTGGCTATAACTCTGGAACCAATAAATATAAGTACCATTTATGATACATCGTTGAAAAGCTCTCAACAAGGGCTTATTACTGCAGTTAAGAAAAAGTCCAAAATCCAAATGTTTCAAAACTGAAACTTCCTGTACACAAATTGTTGGCCCGTCAATTGCAATCAAAACTGGAGAGGTGCATATCTAATATTACAACAGTCCTAAATACAAAATTTCAAAATTCAATGGCTATTCGTTTTTGAGTTATGTGAGTTTCATACATATGTACAGATGTCACACCAAAACTACTCAAATTAGATTCAGGGATGGTCAAAATGTATATTTCCGTTGAAATCTGAAAACCAACATTTTTTGCAATTATAATACTTCCTTTAATTTGTACAAGGGAGTAAAAATATGTAAAAAAGGTAAATAAAATAAAAACTAAAACAAATAAATTATTAACGATATTAATTGATAATAAACAGTACTTAATAAAACACTATAAAACAAGTAATTCTAGTAAAGATTTTAGAATAATAAAAAAATAGATATAACTATTATTATTATTCTAAAATGCTGGCTAAAAATACCAGGTGTTAAAAAAAAAATTCCATAGTTTTAAAATAAATTTACTTTATTACATTTAGAATTAAAAACATACGAGTGCTTTATTACACGGAAATACAAAATCTAAAGATTTTTTATCTTTTACTGCAACTAAATATGAGCACTGTTTACAGGCCTTTCTTTTTCCTGTTTAGCCTCCAGGAATTACCGTTCAGATATATCTTTGGAGGATGATATGTATGAGTGTAAATGAAGTGTAGTCTTGTGCAGTCTCAGTTTGACCATTCCTGAGATGTGTGGTTAATTGAAACCCAACCACCAAAGAACATCGGTATCCATGATCTAGTATTCAAATCCAACTTTACTAGGATTTGAACGCTGGAACTCTTGACTTCAAATCAGCTGATTTGAGAGGACACATTCACCACTAGACCAACCCAGTGGGTTACTTTTTACAGCCCTGCAGATATCAATCCACACTCTGACAACCACATCTGCAGGAATTGCTTCTACGGCTGCTGTTATTTTTTGGTACAGCTGGTCAAGTAACTGGATTTTTTCTTGGTATACAATTTTCTTTTAATCCCAAAAGAAGAAATTCAATGGCATCAAGTGGAGACTTCGTAGTGGCCAATCTTTTCTGCTTATCCAGCCTTCTGGGAGCCTGTCCTTGAGTGCATTCCACATAACTTATGCATGATGTGGAGGGGTTTCATCCATTTGGAAAACAAGATCTTCCATATTTTCTGTCTGCAGAATCGCAAATTTCAATAACGTGTGTGAGTACACTATTCCCGTAACAGTCTACTCATGGGAAAAAAATCACTCAAAAATCCAATTTAAAACTAGATATTCACTTTTGGACAGTTTCAGATGAATTCCACAGATTCATGTGGATTTCTGGAACCCCACAATCGACAATTATGGTGATTACGACACCATGAACATAAAATGTTGCTTTATCAGAAAATAAAATGCATTGGTAAGTAGGTTTCATCAGAAGAAATACAGTTGTTAGGTTTAATATTTTGGAGTAGTTACAGTCTAAATGCGTAAAGTTTCAATTGCTAGCATACATCAAGGAGAGCGCTTTTAGGAATGTTCTGTTGATAACTATGGACTAAACGTTTTAGGCACTGTTGGAGACAGTAGATTTCTTCGAGTTTTCAGTACTTATTTTAGATCTTCTCTGTGAGTATTCATTCAAGATGCTTCTGGTTTTAAAAACTGTTCACACCAATTACATATGCATTTGTCAGCTGGAGAATTTCTATGTCAGACTCTTAATTTTTTTTTACAACTGATTTTGTTTCTGAACCAGTACATGCACTGTACTTTCTCTTGTGGTGACGCAATGGTACTGAAGCCGAAGTTCATAACAGCTTGGCCTGTGGAACAGTCTAACGCAGCTGCTAACTATGGAGAATGTATAAACTAAAACTTAATTGTTGTCGCTTCAAGATTACGCATAAGACACTATTGGATACTCCAAAAAGTACGGTCATTTTTTAAACTTCTGAGCTCTTTTTGTTTCATAATATATGGTACTTTTTTTATAAGAACTGTTTGTCAATTAATACTGATGTTTAATAATCAAAAGGACATTAAATTTTGGATTTTTGTTAAATGGTTTATGGAGTATTATTTATTTTTCTAATTTATTGAAGAAATAAAAGAAAAAATTCAAAGTAGTTCACTTTGAATGATATTTTGGCCAAAACTAGGAATGATTTAAAAGTAATGAATGCAAAAACTGATCTTGAGTATCAATAAAATGTTGAATTAGAATTAGATCTGGAATTAGAATTAGAAGATCTTAAAATGTAATCATTGAAGCTCTTGGAAATGAAAAACGTAAATAGAGAAGCTAGAATAATTAATAAGTTTTTGAGATTGGTATTTCAACAAGTTTAAGATTAGGTAATTTAAGAGTAAAAAAACAAAGAACTTTTAAGATAAGTTGGAGAAGAAAGGAAAAATCTTTAATAAAAGGAAAGGAATGTGAGGCAGACTTTTACATCCCTACCAACAAATAACAAGTAAATCTATTACATATTATACATCATTAGTAACTGCAGATAACAATCCATAGTCTGGTATGTTCTTATCCATGATGGTTGGTAATGATATTAATTTAAAATTTCAACCTTTTTAATGACAAACCAGACCATAAAATAAAAAATGTTTAATAAACTACTTCTAAAAATTTCTTTCACAAAAACATAAAAACATGTTCATGTTTCTGATAAACATCTCAGTCCTACATCCAGTTTTTAGTACAGCTGACAGATAGAAAATAACCCATACGTTGTGATGCCTTACTAAACTGCACAGGTGCTAAAGATACAGTAACTCTAAAGGTCTTCACAACCCTAACATGGCTCTTGCAGGCATCCAGCTTAAACCAACAGAACACAACTAAAGAAGAAGGGATAAACATTAAGAAAGGAATAATTTACCCACAGAAAAGAAATACTATGAAATTTTAAACCATTTATTAAATTATGTACACTAAATCAATCAATCTTCATTTGATGATGATGATGATGATGAATTATAATCTGCACAAACAAGTGTTGAAATTTTTAGTTTTTTGGAAGAAGTTTTAATATTACTACAATCGCTGTGAAATGTTTTTATAGGCCTCAAAACATCATTATTACTACTATTACAGTCACTACTAGATTTTACTGAAATTGTTGATATTCCAATATCTTCTCTCGTTAATGCTTTCACAGGTTGAATAGGTAACATAAGTGCTTTTTGTCTGTCTTTTTTCTGTTTTTCAGCAGCACCTGTAAACAAAGTAAATGCTCATGTACAACTTCATGGGGTAATAGAAGATTAAAAAAAAAAATTGCTACCGGCTATACAAATGAATTAAGTTTCTACATCCTAAGATCTAGTTCAAGCAAACATTTCTTGTATACATTCATTTTGGTGAGGGCATTAACATATTGACTAAATTAGCATAAAAATCTAACTATACAAATCTGAATAAAAAAGAAAAATAATTATTCTATCACAGTACTGATCTTAAAAAATCTGTAATTTAATTTAAAATTAATGTTACTGAAACATAGAGAATGGTTGCTTAAAGATAAAAAAAAACAAAAATAGCGAAGTCTCAGTTCTCAAATTATAGAAAATATTGTGACATAAGAAAGCCACCATAAAATTGATTTCTCTCTCATCCAACGGAAACATATAAAAAAGGTATACTTGAGTATATGAATATACAAGGAGTAAATTGATATTTCACCTGTTCAGCAATATGAAACCCTAAAAAGATCTCATAAATCAGACAATTCTATAAACTGTAGAATTCTGATTTTCTGCAATAGTATCCATAGCATAAAATTTTTGAGAATCTAATCAGAAAATAGATTTCTTATGATGAATATATATAAAAAATGTAGTAGATATATTAAAAAAAGTAAAGTTAAACAAATTGATTTTGTTTAACTTTGGATAAAAACTTTCCTTATTCTCTCAGGTTAAATCAGCCTTTAAAACTTCTGACCTTTAAAACTGAGTAGGTCAATACAATAATTGTTTCATTAGTCCACAATTATAACTAAAATTTTGTCTTACTGACTCAAAAGAATGCTTATTTACTTATTGAAGGTCGTAGTGACAACAGTGATGCCATGTTGATATCATCTTCATGTTCAGCCACCAATCCGATATCTAAACAGGATTTATTTAGCAAAATTTTATCTTTATGTTCTTTAGCTTTTAACTCTTTCTTCTTTGCCTATAACAAATATAATTCTATATTAGATATATATAATCTTAAATAATAAAAAGAATATGATAACTAATAATAAATAACAGATCCAAGGTAAGAAAGTAAACCACATCCCTAACAACCTGATGATTCTGTAAAATTTGGAATTTCTCAAAAAGAATCCTAAAAATTGACGTATAATGCAATGTCAACAGTGAGAGTTACATTTAATAAATCAGTTCCCATAGTCACTATAAATTAAATCAATGTAACTGTTTTTTTCTCTTCTTTAATGTATGTCAAATCAAACAGTTAGACTGAAAGAGGAAACCCTTGGAACATGGTCATACTGTCCACCAACCTTGTATTGAAGAGAAGTAAAAAAAATCCATGTTACTGTATTTGGACACTGACCTAACAGAAACCTTTTCTTTCTTTCTGATCTATAACATTCAGTCCATTCTTCTTTCACCACTAAATCCAATCACTTCACCACTCCACATTTGGTTTTTATAATAAGTGACCAAACTTTTTAAATTATTTTATAGTTATCAACCTAACTACTAAAAGCCAGCTTTGTTTCTATAAAGTGCAAAATAATACATGAACTTATTTTATTTTACTTCATTAATAATAAAAATTTTGAATTAGTATAATCCAATTTTTATAGCAGCTTAATTTATTATAATTTTAAGATTTTTTATGAATATTATTGCATATTATATCATGATCACTTGGCAGTCTTGTTTCTTCTAGAATCAGATAAGTTAATAAAAAAATAAGTTAAAAAAATTATCTGCAACTTACAATAACATGGAAGAATGTTAAAATCTTATTTGGGTAATTCATTCTTTGTAAAGTGTACATAATTATTTATTTATTTTTATAATGTATTGCTTTTGGAAATCAATAATATTTTTTAAAAACATTTTGTATTTAATGACCAATATTCATTGAAGATTTTATCAATCGACAGGCAATTAAACTTTAGTATGCACTAAAATAAATTATCTGATATTGAAAGAAAAAATAACTGCTGTAGAAAATGAATTTAATTATACCATACATTTATGAATTAGAGAGATTTATTTTTTTAATATTTATGTATATAGTACTGTGACATTTTCACAAGTAAATATGCAGCTGTTCGCTCTATCAAAAAGAAAAAAAAAATGGCTTATCAACATCAGCCCATGTAATTATTCAAGTAAGCCAGAAAAGAAATACAGAAAAGCATGCGTAGATATATAAAAATAAGCATTACAGAAAAGCCATAAATACAAATTAACAGATGCTTTTGAAGTATGGTATTAGAAAGAAAATGGTAAGAATTAAGTATTCAAAATAAATAGATCTTAAGATGAATAAGGGCAAACTTTTAATGGCAAAATAACTAAGTTGATAGGCAATGTATAGTAAGGCATCCAAATTAAATAATTTATAAATAGAAAGAAATGTTGAACATAAAGACTATAGGGGAAGATAAAGGTTAAAATATATTTACAAAAAAAGAAATTAAAGACAAGTTGATGAAATTATAGGTTAAATACAAAATAGAAAAGAACAGAAAGAAATGTATTTAACTAATTAGCGACTGATAATGAGAAAAAATATGAAAAACATTTTCTTTTTTTTAAATTTATTTACTTTTTTGTTACATACGTAAACACTTTTACGTAAAATATATTACAACAGCCACAGTAAACCTGATCAGAAATTCTGAAGTTTGTAATAGAACGGATCAAAAATAATCACAAAGAATATAACCACATAATGTATTATTAATTCAATTAATTCTGAATTGTTTTGATAAATAACAATCATACATGGTGGGAAGACGCTTCTGATAACCAGCAAAGATTTTTTTACACTTGTAACAACAAAATAGAACAAAAAAATACTAATTTATTATCATTACCCTGAATTGAGCACGGAGAGCACAATTAGCAGAAAAATCATCTTTCCATGCAGAATCATTACGTTGGAGCAATCGCTGCATAGTCGGATTGACTTTTCCGGCAGCAGAACGGTCATTCTCACCGTGCTCTAATTTAAACATAGCATCATCAAATAATCGTTTTGATGTATCTCTGTCTTCAGGAACAACTTGTTCATTGTCTTTTGGATCCCATCTGTTTTCTTGACGTCTTGCGCCAGTCTTTATCACATAATCCAGATTCTACAAGAGAAGAGCAATTTCAAAAGCATAAAATGTAACTATATATGTATGTATATATGTATATGTATATATGTATCAATTAATTAATTAATTTAGTAAGTTTTATTCGATTATTTGAGCATAACTTTTCAAATTTTTAGGTTTCTTCATAAAATTTACACTTAAAATTATTTAAAAACTTAAAATGTGAAAGTGAATAACAAACATCTGGAACAATACAGAAATACTTTTTTAATTTTGTGTAAAAATAATAACCAAAAAAAATTTACATAACTGTAATATGTTCCATTATTAAAAAAACAGAAAGAAATGTTAAAAAGAGCAAGTTAAATTTTATATATATATATAAAACAACTGTTATTTCCGTTATGTTGTACTCTTATATTAACACTAGAACTGGTGGCAGCTGCTGGTTTTCCAATGATTGGGTTTTTTAAATGGTGTTGGTCAGAAAGATGACAATTGTGCAATTAATCTAAAAATAATCAATATTTCAATCAATAATTCACGTTTGATTGCCTTAATTTTTCTTTTGTGCAATGGGAAGGTTAAATTATCTAATTTTACTTTCAAAATAAGAGATTATTTTTTATTTTTATTTCACTTGACAGAAATTACAAAACTGTGATTCTGTCACAAGGTCTATTTTATTCCTAATTATTTTATTAACTGATATTTATTATAAAGAATATAATATATGCAATGAAAACACCATAAAAATATGATGCAATATTTTAGTTTCTTAATATTTTTATACAACATTGAGACAGACTACAACATTGGGAAAGTAGACTTTTTTTAAATATAGAAGATGTTTCATTTTCTTGAAAAAATTTCTTTAAAAGCAAAAACTTTATTTCCGCAACATACCAATTTTCTAAACATATTGACACATTTTCTAAGTATTGACATATTAACATATTATTTATTTTATAAATGTACTCTGACAAGCAAACTTCTAAAAATTGAAATTGTAAGAACAAGAGAGGGTGAATAAAAAATTAATATAAACAGGCTAATAAATGTAAAACGAGAAAGATAAAAAAACAACACAAAGAGAATCAATGGAAAGGATTGTTAGAGTATAAAAATTTAAAATAAAGAAGATTCTGTAAAAAAAAATGCTAGTTGAGACAATGATGGTGTTTTGAAAGAATGTTTGACTGTGCAGTGGGTTGGTTCAGTTGTTATTACACCAGAACAACCTCTAGACCTGAGAGTATAAACACTGCTGATGTCACCAAGTGTAGTGTGTATGCAATAACATCCAGAATGTACAAGCAAAGAATATGTAGTACAACAGGTTATAAATTTCACAGCAGAATCAGAATATTGTTTGTGACATATAACTTACTTATTTTATAAATAAGATACTAAAGTGTAAATAATTGTATATCTTTAAGGATTTTAGCATGTATAATCCTCTCAATAACCATTATTGAACAGATAGCACAAAAGAGTACTTTTGTTATGTGGTGACATTTATCAAACATTGTTAAATTGTGAAACAGTAAAAAGATTTAATATTTTTTGAATTCAGTATCATCACAGGAAAAGGAAGTTATTAATTTTCTAGTATGATTAAATATTTTTATATATGTAATAGTAAAATTAAACAAAGTTTACTTAATCAGAAGTTAGATTTATAAAATTTTGAAATGCTAATTGCAAACAAAGTGAAACATTGGATTTTTCATAAAAATTTCATTCATAAAAATATTTACTAAGATATTAAATAGTAATTATATAAACCATTAAAGATGACATTTACAAAGTTACTTTTCTGTTTGTGGAAAATCATCTTACTATAAAAACATCAGTAAGGGAAATACTTGTGCTCTGTGTAAACTAATTTGGTTTTTTCTTTTGTTGTACACTTTCTTAATCATTAAACCAGCATACATGCAATCTCTTCCTAAAATTGCATTTATTTGCTGCCAATAATAGTTTATACATTTTTAATACAGCGGTAAAAATATTGGGATTAACTAATATCGTACTTTTGGTCAGTTAAAAAACACTTCTGGTAAATGCTAGATCAGCCAGGCATATATTGCCCAAAGGCATCCCGAATCAGTTACAAAACAAAAGATAGAAACCATAAAGCAAAAAAAAAATTTTAATTATGGATACGGTTGATAACTGAAGATATAAAATGAAACAAATATACTAATATTTGAAGATTAATATGGAAAAAATGGAATGAAGTGAGTAAAAGAAAGTACCTGATTTACCAATGAAAAGAAAAATATACAAAATATTCACATAAATAAATCTAGTTAGCTGAAGATTAAATAAAAAAATTATATCTTTAAAAAATATATAGACAACAATATATACAGGTGTTATATCCCTGAATTAATATGATATACTTCAAGAGCGGATTTCCTCATACCAAAATACTGTAATTTAACAGATTTGCTAACACCATATGTCCAGAAATGCTTAGTCTTACATCTCTAGGCAATTCTGTGTGTTTAGATTATTAATTCATAACTCAATAACATACCGAGGCATTTTAATAACAATATATATGTTTAAACTGACATTCTCACTGAAAATAATTAATTAACAATTTATGTGATAACTTTATTGTTTTTAATCTTATTAAAAAATTGAGGTATTCTCATTTACTAACGATATTTAAAAGTATGAATTGGAAAATAACATATAATATGGTAGGAAGAGTATAAAAATATAAAGTTGGATGATAAATCATTGCTAATCTCTAATTATTAAAAAAAAAACTTAAAATATCTCTTTCTCATTGAATAAAAAAAAAAAAATCAACCACCTGAATTTATTTTGAAAATTTATGAGGAGAGTTACAATAACATTAAAACTTGTAGTTTGCTTGATGTAACAAAAATATAATACTAAAGAATTTCACTTTAAAAAAATATTAAATAGATTGGACATATTAAGAATTTAAATTTTAACCTTCTAATGAACATATTTGTGACATTATAAGGATTTATAATTTGAAAACATGAAACTATAGATTTTGCCTCAGTGCAATCTCATCTTCAATAATGCATTGCAGTATGAGATACTGCTTTTGAAATTAATATCAGATCTTTATGGACTGCACAAAATTTAATTATGAGAATAACATGTAAAAAAAAAAATTGTTACAAATTAAATTAACTCGTACCACTGAAGGGACAAAACATTGGACAATATTGACACTCAGATTTTATAATTCATTACCCATTCATGTTATGAGTATAGCAGATTATGATACTTATAAAAAGCTATGGTAAAATAAATTTTCAAAACAATAATCAGATTTACATTTGACTGATAGTCAAAGAAGTCAATATTATTTTAATGAAAGATCTGTTTTAAATATATTTGGTTATTCTACTTTATCAGTACAATAATTCTGAATTTGAAGGAAGTTAACTTTTATTTTTTAAACTTATTTTTTGTTAACAGATGATTTCCTTCCTAATCCTCAAATTTTCCTGGTGAGGAGGTAGAGTAAATTAGTTCTATAAACTTATTGTTATGTGCAGTAATTTACTTATTAATTGTATGTATATAATTGTATTTTATACCTAATAAAATAAAAAAAGGCTATGATTTTGTTCATTAGAGATTTTTTCTAACAAAAAAATAAATGTTGAAAAACATACAATTGCAGAGGTACTAATGATTAATAACAAATTAATAGGGGTATAATTTTAAAATTTGCTTAGCTGAAGATTTTCATTGAGAATATCTGTTTAAAAATGTATTCAAAATTTGATAAAATGTGTCAATTCATTCTTGAAAGATGAATTTAAATTGCATTTATATAGCAAAACACAATATATTCAAAAGATGGAAAACTAAGCATTTCGAGGCATAAGATTATATGAAAGACTATTCTGATGATTCTATTTAATTAAACTGAACATTTTTGGGATTATGTTATATTATCACATAAAAATTACCTAAAAACCAATAGTAAAATGTAGGCAGCCTCACAAAATATATTTACTTACAGCAGGATCAGTGACAATAACAAAATGATTATCACACAAATGGCACTTCATTCGAAATTCATATACAGGAGTTGAATAGTACATGCCAACTTTTTTTTTTTCAGCATTATACCTGTTAAAAATAAATTAGTAAATATTAAATAATTCTGTAGCCATGTAATAAAATTTATATTTAATGAGATTATATGGAAACAAATAAAATAAAAATCTATTTTCTAACTTCTAACTTAGAATTCATAATTTTATAATTAAAATTAATTTTTTTAATTTATTTTATGTTTTACAATTTTACCACACAATTTAACAACCACCAACATTCAAACTAATCTGGATTCAGATAAAACTATATAAATTGCCAGTAGATTTGTTTATTTTTTATAAAACATAAATCAATTACATTTTGTAGTGTTTACATCTTTAATGTTTGTATAAAAATGTAAATAAAAATTTTTATCACATTGTGTCAATTCCATTTAATTTGTAAAATTATTTGTCTGTTAGAGCTTTTAAAAGTACCCTTCCATCATCACATATGATGTCCATTAAAGCTATTCATTAATATATATGTATGAACACATTTGGAAAATTCTTAACCCAACAAAGAAAACACAAGATTTTTCAGGTTTCTTTTCGACATAGTCACCTTGCAATTTGATACATTTAGAGCGATGACTTTCCAACTTTAATATCCTCAGTATAATGTGATTTGTTAAACTCTGCTAAATAAGCGGTTGTAATTATAAGAATAAAAGAGGAAGTAATTGCTGGGAGCTAAATCCAGTGAATATGCAGTACTCTGGAAGCTCTTGGGATTCTGTTACAGAGACGTGTGTGCAGGTGCATTATCATGGTGAACGAGCACTTTTTTGGCCAGATGTAGACAATTAGCCTGAACATTACCCTTCAATTGGTCCATCCCAACCCTGTAGGAGAAGATACCCGCCTAGTGACGTTCTGGTCGCCACAACCCCCTCCCCCGTTCCTTGCCTTGTTGGGCTTTAACAGGAGTCGTCTATTGCCCTCTGACATTTTACATCTCATAGTAATAAGCCTAGCCTCGTTGGGATACCACCGATGTAAATGCCTCGGTAGACATTTGCATCAGTGATTTAATAACTCAGCTTATTACCTTCGCTGTAGGCCTTGTCCGGACATGTTGAATGTCCTACACCTTCAATTGGTCCAGTAGAAAAGCATAATATTCCCCAGTGACGATCCTCCTTTTTTCAGGTAGACTATGAGCACCACATCACAAGATCCCAAAAAAACTAGCCATGACTTTTTCTACAGATGGAACCATTTTCACTTTCTTGGCACACTTTAATCAGCTCCAACCACTGTTTGGACTCCAGTTTGGTTTGTAGCGAGTAATGGTGAATCCTTATTTCACTTACTGCTATAAAATTTCAAAGAAACTTGGTAGAATCAATTTAAATAATTTTAAAATCCTCAAGAAATGTTCAGTCAAATCTGTTTTTGTACAACTGTAAACAAATGCAATTTTTTCTAACTTTAATTTTATATATATTTTCAGAAAATGTCAAAACTTGTTTGCTTTACTCAGTTGTCACAAAAAATTAACTAAATCCAGTCATCTGAAACTTTGCAACACATCATTTAAAGGATCATACTTGACAAATATCACAGTCAATTGGTCATACTTGCGTCATCTCTGCAAGAGTCTAAGAAATTTCTGAATGATCCTTGTACTTAGCAGCTCAATTACCTTATTGAAAATTTTAAATATGTAAAACATATTTAAAATATGTTTATATATTCATGTAAAACATGAATATATCACATAATAATGCATTATTTAGAGACATAAGTGAGCACTAAAGGCATTGAGAAAGGAAACTCAAGAGTTACAGAAACATTCAGATCATCTTTAATATAAAACCGTAACATCACTCATCACTCAATATCTATAATTATTTTTATTACACCATTTTATATTCACTTTTAACAAGTTAAGACAACAGAATAATTTTTACATTTCATAATATAACACCTTAGCCTTTAAAGGACCTTATTATGCATCTCTTTCAATTTTCAATAAATTAACAAATGGTGTAATGGAATTTTCTGTCATTTTAAATTTAATTAAAACATTCTTTTTACAGAAATAATATTATTCTGTTGATAGATATTAAAATAAAAACTGCCTAGCGGCAGATCCCTTATACCAACGCTGACTCCATCCATTTCTGTCCCAAGCCTTCTCCTTTGTCCCCTTATAGTTTACAATCTTCACCTTACTTTATTAACTTCATCCTTCATCTTCCTTGCTTTCTTTTTCCTTTTACTGACACTTCCAACGCAACTGTCAAGATTAAAACCAGATATCCTAACTGATTTTCATTTGTTTTGTGTATGTCCCACATCAAGTGTTTTTTATTCTTTAACCCTGTTCATTAATTCCTCATTCCTCACTTTATCAGTCCATTTTACTTTCTCAAGCTTCTCTGTACCCACACCTCAAAAGCCTCAATCCAGTAACTCTCATTTTTCTTCATCATCCATGCTACGAGACACTCCCCACCCAGCATTCGGATAACCTCTTCCTTAACACCAGACTTTTACTACATAGTGATTTTCTCTTCATTTTCTTCGCCATTGCTATCCTTCCTTTTATTGTGCTCTTTAAGTTCTCTACCATTAAAGTCCCCAAATATCTTTAATTTTGTACTTTTTCTACTCTTTTTTCACTTGTCCTTACCACTAAATCCACTTTATTGTTTACTTCCATTACAATAGTTTTTCCAATACTTATTTTAATTCCAGTTAATTATTTCCCCTAATCTGTGCATTGCCATCGCATCTGAAATCAAGACAAAATATTTTGTTGCCTACAATAACTAATGTTCCAAAACAGCTCTAAAGGTAGTGCCAAACAACTTTGAACCATCCTTTACTATTACATTCTGACCTAAATAAAAAATTTATTTATTTATTTATCTTGTTGAAACTTGAGATAAAGTAAAAAATATAATCAGTAGATATAATTTTCACAACACATCAGGTTCACTGCTAACACAAATTTTAATAAAAATAGCTGATGAACGCTAGCAAAAAAAAAAAGGGGGAATCGACAAATAAATTTTAATTATTGATGGAACAAGGAAATAAGCAAAAACAAACTAAAATTTCAAGTTTATTTCTGTTTACAATATGAACAAATGTAAAATAAAATTAAAAATGATGAATTAAGTTACTGTAAGTTTTATTCCGTCTTTCACATTGAGAATTTTTTAAAAATAATACTTATTTTTACATACATCATAACAAAAGCAAGAATATCTTTTTTAACAGAATTGGAAAATATATTTAGGGGTATTAGTAAAACAGTAGAATCATGACAAATAAAATAATTAACTGCAAAGATGGAGTGGAATGAAATCTAAGGACACCTGCTCGAAAATTTTAGTTTCCTCAATAATAACTTATAGGATTACGGAAAATTATAAATGATTAGATATAATTACAATCTGTTAACAAATAAATACAGATCCAATAAAAAGATAAATTTAAATTTAACTCTATACAAATATGTTTAAAGGATAAATTCAGTTAAGTAAAAATTGAACACTAGCTGATAATATTAATAAGTAAATATAAATAATTAGTGATAACAAAAATAAAATATCTTACCGTACGCCCATTCCAATATGATTTTTACAACCATCACACCAAATATTATATGGCATTTCAAAACGTATGATGATTATGCCAAGATGAACTTTTCGTGCACGCTCTCGTAAGGCATGAGTGCCAAGAAATTTATTCAGCCCCCCTGCATTTGGATTATAATCAGGGGGATAGTACTTGTTTGTACCTTTACGTTCACCCATGTTTGTAGATTAGTAATGAGCACTGTTATTTTAAAACTACCTGAAACAAAAGGTTTAACTGATTATTCACGAAATCTACAATGACAATTATTTTTTATTTATTTATTTTTTTTAATGATTAATTCACTGTATAGACCTAAAGTTTATGCATGGGAATATGAAATGGAAATTTTATACTGTATGAAAAAATGCCATGCCTGACCAGGATTCGAACCCAGGACCTCTGGATGAAAAGTTGAAACGCTACCACTCCACCATGGAGATTGAAAAATAATAAAACAAATATTTTCATATATCTCAATTTTTTGTAAATAAATAGAATAAACTATAACAAAAGGTACTTTCCTTTTTTTCACAAATTCACTGAGTTTCAAACTAATTACATCCATACACAAGTCGAGCACTTTATACATATTGTAAGAGTATAATATTGTAAATAACTCTATATAATGATGTGACTCAATAACATATACGCATAATAATAACTCAATAATAGCAGATGTCCATTTTCACCTCACACAGTTATATTATACCATAACAATGATGTGCTTCTGCATCATCACAACTTCAGTGCACCATTGCAGTAATGGTTAACTGAAAATTTATATAGGTGAAAATATATAATATATTATATGCAAAAATTATATTTTTGCCTCACAAATAAACTTTCATCTATAAGGGCATAGGGTCATTTAATAATTAGAGACAAATGGCAATAATGGAAAAACAATTTTATTCTATTAAATTACTTAAACTGTCTGACATTCAGCAATAATGGGAGCAATGGAGGACCTTCGTGTCCCTTCTTACCTGCGATGGATGGTGCAAAATTACCTCATCAGATGTCAGATGATCTTTAGACTGCATGATCGGTATGTTGAGAAGAACCTTGATAAAGGGCAGAATTAGGGTACTGGAAACACTCCCATTAGAGGAAAGGAAGCGTTCTGCTGAAGAACTACAAGAAGAGATCATACAAACATGGCAGGAGCGATGGGACCGGGCCACAAAGGGTAGGTGGACCCACCACCTTATTGGGGCTATCAGGGGGTGGTGCCGGAGGACCCATGGCATGCTGAGTTTTGAGTTAACACAATTCCTGGCGGGTCCTGGAGGATTCAGGTCTTATTTGTATAGATTCAGGCTCGATATATCTGAAAATTGTCCAGAGTGCGAGGTGGAAGAGATGCCCCAACATGAATTTTTTTTGTACCCTTGATTCACCATAATGCAGGTTTTTTCCTGTTTTCTGCAGGGTTCTTGTGTGATGTTGTCGGTGTTTGTATTTGACGTACTGTACGTGTTGCTTCTAGTGGTGTTGTTTGTGTGATGTGTGACATTTGTTGGTTTGTTATGACTGTGTGTGTGTGTGTGTGTGTGTGTGTGTGTGATTCCCCCTTCTGATAAAATGTTTTTATAAGCAGTCCCTGGATGGGGAAAGCCATGGGGTGGAGGTTTAGTCGGTAGTGGACAGGTATACTTACGCCCTTGGTTATAACTGGCGGAACCTGTTAGCAAGCCTGACACTGCATATTAGATCTTTGGAAAGGATTTACATTAGTATAACCTTTATTGTTTATTTCAAAATGTTTACTCTGCTTGAACATATACCTTGGAAGAATACCTTGCTGTGATATAAGATTTTTAGTTTTTGAAGGTATAAAGCCAGCCAAAATTCACTTGCTGTTGTTTTAACAATATGGTTTATATAAACTGTGCAAATTATTATAAATGGATAACAGTTTAAATTTGGCAAAACAAGTGTCACTGATTTTCATCAAGCAGAAATTTTGACTGATGCTTTGCTAAATCTGATTAACAATCTTATTCACAAGGGCAAATGCATCAAAATTATGGAAATTGCTGAAATTTGAAGTGTGTTGGCACTGTCCATTTGATTATCCATATTAAGCTGAATTACTGCTAAACTTATTCTACGTGGATTCAAAGATAGTAGACACAAAATCAAAAAAGACAACAGAATTCATACTCATACTCTTTTTTTTAGATCGCATAATAAGTTATGAAACCTGGATCCATCATTTTTCTTTTGATGGAAACATCTGAGTTCCCCAACACTAAAAGTTCAAAAATACATGTCAGCCTGTAATTTCATTCTAATGGTGTTTGGGGACTATGAAGGCCTAATTTATCAAGACCATTTGGAAGAAAAACCAACAGGAAATACTACTCTGACATGGTAGAAAATAAAGCCAAATCCGCAATAAGCAGAAAATGTCCTGGTTCTCTCTCAAAGGGTGTAATTCTTCTGCATGATGTCTGCTGCCCCCATTCTGCTTAAACGACATGGGAATCTATTCAAAGGTCTGGTTGGGAGATATTTCTATATCCATCTCACGTCCTGATCTTCAACCATCAGATTTTTTTTGTCCTTTCAGATTGTCAAGTTTGGAAAAAATAGGCAAGTCAAGAATGTTGTGCAAAAATTGCTCAAACACCAAGGTAAACAATACTTTATTACTGGAATAAAAAAGCTTACAGAAGGATGGGAGAAGTGCATTAATGTGAGGGATTATGTAGAAAAGCAATATTACTTTCATTATTACTGAATAAAAATATCAGTTTTCTGCAATTAATTGGGTCCTTAATTGCTGAACAATCCTTGAATTTTTACATCAGGATTATTCATAAACTGTTAGCACCACTTCTCTAAAGTAGTTGCTGAAGGCCAGACAGTAATTTTCATCATTTCCAATTCCTTTTCACAAAATTCAATGGTTGTATATTCAGACGCCAATTAATAAATGAAATGAACTTTCTTAAGAGCCAATCTAGAACTAACAAGCTGTATATCACTTTGAACTTGTTTAAACCTATAGCACAAGCTTTTATAGCAAACCCACCTCTCACACTTCAACAAATACAAAATCACTTTGTCTTGTGAACTGCACAGACAAACTGTACTCCTACAAGAATGCAACAACAGAAGATAAACCACAAACACTATTCATAAGACTAATGAAATTCATGTTACTGAAGCAGCCCTCCAAAACAACAGTACTTTTATCAATATAAGAAAGAAAAATTAAACAATAACTGAATTAAAATAGTAATTAAACACACAGTTAACTAACATATAGCAGTAAAGTATCCAACAAAATCCTAAAGCCAACAAACTGTTGAAAGAAACAGTACAAGAATTTAGTATGAGAGAAACAAATGAAAAATTTAACTATCTGCTTCTCCCAAGTTATTTTACTTCTCAGTCACATAACATCTTTGAAATAATGACAACTCTAACAAAAATCGATAAAAAACAAAACACAATAATGTCAAAAAATAATAATAGTATCTATGATATCCATAAAGTCTTATAGTGCAAAATCAAATCAAAACAAATAATTAATTTCTGTTATACACTTTATATAAGATATGTTGTACATATACGAGGTGTATAACATTGACCTTGGTCTATAAGCTACTTCTAGTCCAAGCGGCACATTGATGCAACTGCTCAGTCGTGAGTTGTGCTGTAATAAGTGAACACGTGTTTGTGTCTCTTGTCACAGAAATGAAACCGCAAAATATTGCGTAATGGTATGCCATTTCTTTTTGCGTTAAATTGGGTGAAAACGCGACGACAACTTATGGTAAGCTTCAGAAGGCTTTTGGAGAGGAGGTTATGTCAAGAGCTCAAGTTTTTCGGTGGCATAAAATTTTTAGTGAAAGCAGAACGAACGTTGAAGATGAAGACCGCAGTGGACGACCATCAACCTCACGGACAGATGTCAACTTGACCAGGGTGCGTGAAATCGTATGATCTGATCGAAGATTATCCATGAAAATGATTGCAGAACTCAACATCAATCGAGAAACGGTTCGTCTAATATTAACTGAAGATCTTGGTATGATAAAAAGATTTGTGCAAAAATGGTCCCCAAAAATATCACACAACAACAGCGAGAAACACGGAAAAATGTGGCAGCCGATCTGTTAGAGCAAACGGAAATCAATCCAGATTTGTTGAGCCGTGTTATCACTGGTGATGAAGGTTGGTTTTTTCAATACGATCCAGAGACAAAACGCCAACGTTCGCAATGGTGCTCAAAGGGATCACCCAGACCAATAAAAACTCGCATGTCAAAGTGAAATGCATACTTGTGTGCTTCTTTGATTCCAAGGGAATTGTTCATAAAGAGTGGGTGCCTCCTGGACAAACAGTTAACCAATATTTCTACAAAGAAATTTTAGAAAGACGTCGTAAACGAGTTCTTCGTGTCCGTGCCAACATTGCTGATAATTGGATTCTGCATCACGATAATGTGCCATCCCATACTGCTCTGTCAGTACAGCAATTTTTAACCTCAAAACAATTTCAGTACTACCACAGCCACCTTATTCACCAGATATCGCTCTGTGTGATTTTTTTCTATTTCCAAGAGTCAAAATGGCGGTCAAGGGACACCATTTTCAAACAACACAAGATGTCCAAAAAGCTGTGATGAGGGTCTTGGAGGATATTACAGAAGATGAGTTCCAGAAATGTTACCATCAATGGCAGAAGCCCTGGAATAAGTGTGTGCATTTAGAGGGAAACTACTTTGAAGGAGATAACACTAAACATGACTAAAACGGTAAGAAACATTTTTTTTCACATCAGTCTCATTACTTTATTGTCGCACCTTATATTATCATGTGCTACATGGCATTTAAACAAACATTAAATTCAAAACTCTAAACCAGTGGTCTTCAACCCTTATAAAATAAAGGGCCACATGACTGAACTTGAGGGGGATTGCAGGCCACACAGCAGATGATTTATGTAAATATTGGCCATATATAGTAATATACCACTATATGAGAGTTAACATGTGTTTTTGTGTATGTTTGTATAAGTGTATAAGTGGGTTTGCCACACTGAAAGTTATGTAATATGTTTTATGTTCGGTTTTGATTGAATTTTTCAAGAAAACCAATTGAATAGCAATTATCAAATATTACATTTTAAATAATTTCAATATTCATACAAATTACAAGTAAATAAAATTTATAAACTAATTAAGATGGTTTAATTAAATTTTAAGAGTTAAATTAAGTTTAATACAGTTACTGGTGAAATTTTACATGAGTTCAGTGAGACACTTGTTTTCTCTTCACTAATTTCTCAATATGAACTTTGATGATGGGAGAAGAAATTCTAAGGGTGTTCTCTAAATGTTATCAGACAAATGATTTCCCACTTTTGATTTTGCATTCTTCATTTTAGACAAAATTGCTCACAGGTGTATGTGATGCCAAGAAGTGAAGCTACAAAGCACGGTTTCAAATAACGGAGATTTGTCTTCATCAACATACTGTGAATAAAAATCCAACAGTCCAGTATTTCTGATCCATCTTGCATTGCAATTTGATTAGATCCATTTGCATATTGGTGGGATTTTTCTCAACTTCAACACTAAATGGTATAGAAAAGATCAGGAACAAATGTTCATTTGATTTGAAATCTTGGAACCTAACACTAAGAAAGACTTTAAAGAAAAATGGCATCCATGTATTTCTTTTAGTTGGTAATTTCACAGAGAGCTATTGTAGGAAGTTTTTTCTATTGTAGGAATTGTAGGAATTATTTCTATTGTAGCTATTGTAGGAATCATTTTTTTTTTAACTGAAGTTCCCATACATGTAGCTATGTTTCAAACACTTTTATTGGTGAAATAGGTTATGGACCAAATTGTTTCGTTCTGAAGACACATGTTCAAATCACTAAGGTATATAGAAATGTCAGTGAAAAAACCAAAATCAGCCATCTACATCAATTGAACTGATGAAACGTTTTGCCTTTATTGTTCATGAACTGAGAAATTTCATCTTCATGACTGAACATTCTCTTAAGAAATTTTTCCGTACAGAGTCAATGAACTTCTGTGTAGTTGAGTATGTCTCCGTACTCTGCATCCATATCACTGAGGAAAGATTAAAATTGCCTGAGGTTCAATCCTTGAGATCAAATAAAGTTGACAATGTTTACAATATCTTTCATTACTTCCTTAAAACAAACATTTTTCACACACAATTATTCTTGATGTCTGCATCAAGAATAATTGTGTGTATAATAAAATATGGTTAATGCAGTGTCACTGTGTTCTGACACAGTGACACTGCATTAACCATATTTTTCCACAAGAATTTGTTTCATTTTGAATTAAAGCAGTGACGCCTTCTTTCTTGTCAACCATTGATGGGTCCCTATCATTAGCAATTCCTAAGCTTTGAATATGTCACTTCCTTTTGTGGTACATTTCATGGGAAATAGAGCAGCCATTTCTTAAGTAGTTTTAAAGTCTTTGTCAATACTTCTGATAAAAATGTAAAACTGGGCGTGTTTGTAACATCTGTACACTTGTCAAGAGCTACAAAATAAAACACGAATTTAGGAGCTGTTCCTTTTAAAGTATTTTCAATATCTTCAGCCAATTCCTCAATCGTTCTCAAAACAAACTTCAGGTAAGCTAATTTTTGAAAATAAATGTTTCTGTGCTGGACATACAATTTCAGCTGCTTACTCCATGCACTCCTTTACAAACTCGCCATCAGAGAAGGATTTGGACTTAATAGGCAAGTTTTTTGGATATTAGGTAACTAGCCTTAACAATTCACTCTTAACATTTGGCTTTTTAAATAAAAATTGTTGAATCTGCAGTCTCTTCTTTAAATTGGTCATTTTATCTAAACAAGACTATCCCTGCAATTGGTCCATTCTGCAAGCATGCTTAGTAGAACAATGGCATTTATATTGACTCCATCAGATGTAAATTCATTTCATATCAAATATGTAGGTTTTTTTTCGCAACAAAGAAAACCAGGCCACCTTTTATTAGACAACCATTTTTCATTAGAAACCTTCCATTTCTTGCTGGAGCTTGCAGTCATTGTGAAAGTTACAAAATCTCAAAACAAAAATATGTACACAAAAATAACATAACAATAAAATAGTCATTAGATAAACTAAAATAAACTGAACTGAGTACTATACAGAGACGAAGAATGAATTTAAGTAGGTGATAGACTTGGAGTGTCTACGGTGGTAGGGGTACCAGTAAATCAGTTCTGCCAATTGTGTACGCTTAAAAAATTCCTGGCACATGAACTGTAATGGGCGCACACTAAAGACAAAATATCAAATTGATCATTGAATATATATGTATGTAAACAAAGTAACAAAGTATGTAAATTCATCTTAAGAATGAAATCAACATCATTTTTAATTTTACTAGGTTTTTGAAAGGTGTTAACATAGTATTATGCTGTTCTCAGTAAATCTTTCAGCAGTTACAAATAAGATTTAATGTTAAAAGTCAAGCAACAAATATTTAATCGAGCATCGAGCTGCAGGCTGCACAAAATTACATAGCAGGTCGCATGCAGGCTGCAGGTTACAGATCACTGCTATCACTGCTCTAAACAATTACAGTGTATTTCATTTTATTAAATAAGTTATCTAGTTATATGCAATAATTACTAATAAAATCACCTAAAAAAAATAGTTTGCTCAATATAAAATTATCAATTTATATAACACCTTAATAATGGCAACAATCAGTTTCACATTTTACATATAACAATTATAATGAATTACTTAATGTAGATGTAGTATTTTATAACAGATGAATCCGTGGATTCAAAAAGTTTTTTATGTAGAATGATACAAAATGTTAACAAAACAGGTTTGTGTAACTGTATCAGTAAATGTACTATGCACAGGCATATTGTTGCCATTAGCTGACATGCAACAGTGGACTGATCTACAATATGCATTATAAAGTCAAATTATAAAAAAAATGGTGACTATGCCTGAGTTGTTCATAGTTTCACCAACAATTTAGTATTTTTTGTAATGATCTGTCCCATCTACTCATGTGATAAATACCTGAGATAAGAATTTTGAACTAACATAGTTGGCATAAAAAAAACCATACATGTAATGCAAGAACAGTTCACATGCCTGCCAATAATGAAATTAATAAAAAAATTAATGTTAAAAGTTATTACAGCTGTTTTTCAAAGTCTGACCCGATTGGCCTGCACAATCATTAAAGATCACTTAACACATTGGATACAAATTTACAAAAGATATCAAATTTGAATTTTCTCACAAATAAATTGTAGTTGTTTAACTGAACCCTCAGAATTTGAGAAACTGTGAACATTTTTACAAGTTAATCTACAAATGACCAAACTTTTTCCCCAATTTATGAATCTAAGATGAAGCAGATTTGGTCCTTTCAGTTATCCTTGTCCTCCCCAACCTTCTAAACTCATTTCCTTCAACACACCCCCCAATGCAGATTATAATTTTGATTTATTAAACTCACACAGACATTGTAAGATGATATACATTGCGGGCAGGTTTGGTTAGATTAAGTAAAACTATCATTAGTATGGAAAGAAAACAAAAACTATATTTGCGTTACCCTACATAGTGACCTGTTTAAAAAATAGCAAAATATTACAATGAAATTAAATAAACTATAGCTTACTATATATTAATTCATAAAAATGAAGTTAAAATTATTAGCTACATTGGGGGGTGGGGGGAGTAATAATGGAAACGAGGTTAGAAGGTAAGGATGAATAGGATAATGATAAAGAATAGAAAATTTTACATTGGATGGTGTTGTAAATAAACAAAATTTCCAATATTATACGTTAGAAAATCCAAAGCAGCTTCATGAATGACCCTTTTTCATGGAAAAGGTACTTCTTTGGTATGCTGTCTCATTTTTCTTGCCAGTGATCACTTTCATGTAATTTTTTTTGAAAAGTAGGTAAACAGGGGTAAACTTTGAAATACTGATCAACTTAAGATAAACATTAGGGAAAATATCAAAAACATTACAGTTGAAATGAAAAAAGTTGATTTTGCATTCTTAAAGTTGTACAACTTTAAGAATGCATAATTGAAGGATATAATTTTTAAGGGTACTGATTATAAGGTAGTTTGTAATGTCATATCTTGTTCTTAAATCTGATTGATATAAAAAACATTAATTAAACAACGTTTAAAAATTTTACATTTTTTCTTTGTCCAACTAATAATATGCTTATATAGCAACTTTCTTGCTATTTACGTGTGTTCATAGATGACTTTTGATAATAATCATATAATGCATATAAATATGCTTCAGTGGTATTAACACAAGTATACACACGTGCACGCACGCACGCGCGTTTAAAGTCGGCCTCTGTGGTACAAGTGGTAGTATCTCGGCCTTTCATCTGGAGGTCATGGGTACGAATCCTGGTCTGGCATGTCATTTTCACACGCTATTTGTCCTAACATGGTCCAAGAGGTAAAAAAAAAAAAGTTGCCTTTAGAAAAATCATATCTCTTCAACATCATATATTCCTTAGTCAACAAAATCATACCTTAATTTACAGCTCACTTCCAATTTGCAGTTAGATTCACAAGTTCTTACTCAGGCATGCACTCACATTATTTAAAAGTACGCAGCAGAACTGACAAACTTAAGAAAACATACCAGTTACCTCCTGATGCTACAAGTAAGTTTAACAGAAATGCACACATCCATGTGAGCTGATTACTACAAGATGAAACACAAAATTAATACCTCATATATCACTATATGCTCACATTAGTAAACAGCGCTGTTTGTAAAATACAGAACAAAATAAAAAATACACCTAGTAAAAGAAAGTACATAATAACACTATCAAGAAATACACATCAACCAATTTACATTTTCATTAATATGTGTTATTTTGCTGATTTCAACACTAAAAACAAAATAGACAAGACCAAATCACATTTGGTCACATTACTGGGACTGTAACAAACATTACATTTAAACACAAAAAAACAACTGAACACAGGTTTAGAATCAACCTTGCAAACCACTAAATGATCAGTGCACAACACATACTAGGAAAAGAGTCTTAACATAAAAATACCATGTTCTCAGCACACATTAATCAACACTCTGTACAATATAACCAGTGAAATTACAACAATCTATTTTTAAAACAACAGTATGGAGTTAATAATCCAATAAAAGGACAATAATGAGTGAATAATCAAGTAAAAGGATGACTTAATGATTTAACAGACCAACAATAAAATAGTGACAATACTGTTATTCAAACTAACTTCACTTTTATTATAACCTAAACAGTGAATTCTTTGGTACCAACACTTAATGAAGCAGAATCAGACTTAGCTTATATTATATTTTACAAATTTCTGAAAAAAATTGATATAATAATAACCTAAAAAGGATTTATCAAATAAACTGCCGTTTTATTTAACAATAAACATACACAATAGTGAATACGTAAATCAAAATTAAAAAAACAAATACTAATAAGCAGCAAACCACTGTCAAACTAGATTACGCATGACTTTTGAACTAATACATCAATACACGAGTTTGAAAACATAACCACAACTAAATCTAGTAACATTGAACAGCTGATTTATAATTTAGAACAGCTGGTTTCGTAATAATTCATGCTTACAATTTCTTTTTTTCTTTATTGGTTGCGCGTAAAATTAAAATTATTTACTTTGTTATGAAAGTAGAATAAAAAAAATACTAAAAGAGAATACATGTACTTAATTTGTTCCAAAAAGAGCACGCACGTAAACAAATAAAATATTCCATTTATGGAACATTGAAACAATAATTTTAATAAAGGTTGAGATGGCGATAAGTTTGAACCCGACAATATTAACACATTCGTCACGGGAATAACCGAGACATTGAAATAATGAACTCAAAACATTGTACGTTTTATAAACATAATTAAATATTTAAAAATAAGTAAATGAAAGAAAAAATAATATAAATGAAGGTGTTGTACATTTTTTTTTGAAAAACAATTATTACTTTCCCGTCTAAATAGTGCTGTAGCAGAAATATCACTCTCTCTTTTTCTCTTTCTGTTCAACTCCGGAACCACCGTCAGGATTACTTCAGAGGATGGAGGATGAATGAGGATGATATGTATGAGTCTAAATGAAGTGTTGTCTTGTACAGTCTCAGGTCGACCATTCCTGAGATGTGTGGTTATTTGAAACCCAACCACCAAAGTACACCAATATCCACGATCTAAGAAGGGAAAGTATTGTAATCGATCCAATTTGGGCATTTGCGGTTTTCGGCGGATCTTGACATTTCGACACCTTAGAAATCCAAAAAAAGAAAAAAACCTGATGGAAATTTTCCGGATGTTAATGTTTGTATGTACGTGTGTTCCGTGTTGGACACTAAATCACCTTATATCTCCAGAACTACTGGACCGATTTTAACCAAACTTGGTCAGATTACTTTTGCATATGGGACATTGATGCAATTTTCAAGGTAAATGGGGAGACTGTAGAGCAAAGTCACCATCAGTAACTCAAAATTTCGCCTAATTAAAGTCATATTTTTCTTAGGAACTTTTGTTAACAATTAAAAAATAACAATATCTGCAAAAAGAAATTTTTGCAAAATCGCATCCCCTCCATAAATTACTCTAAACTACTGCTAAGTTGAGACGTCACAGGTGAGCGGTAGAATTAAATAAATGGATAATATTTAAAGTATAAAAACGTAACTCGGTTTGACTGAGTCTAGAATTCGATCGCCCGGTTGACTCGGTATCTGGTGCGTTAAGCCTCGCGGCTGCACCAGTCTGCCGACCGTACAAGCGAAATATGTTCTATGTAAGTTGTGAAATTACATTAGTTAGTGTCTATCGTCGCCACTAGTACCGCCACACCCTCGCGCGAATTAAATACTGTATGCGCGCGCGCGCTTTATTTAGAATTACTGAATTAAATGAAAAAATATTATAATTAAATAAACTGATAAATATTTTAAATTAAGTTGTCTGTGTAAGCCATGCATCAGAAACAACCCATGGTTTTAGGACTTACCCTACAACTAATTGTATTGTCAATTTTTTTTTAATGTAATACATAAAAATAAATAAATACATGATGATAAATATAGAAGATTAAATGAAGATAAATAAATGGAAAATTAAAACAGAAATTAAAATTGACTAATTTAGTAGAAAAATCAATAAAAACTGAAAATAAAGAAAAGATTTAGATATAAAATCACCAGAACTAAATGCAAAATATTTCTTCTTATAAAAAGGAGCAATCAATAAGTACTTATTATTAAAAATATAATAATTTTTCATTGTCATTTAATTTATTTAACATTTTTGGTAACCCTGTTAGATAATAGCTGTTTACAGTAAGGTATTACTTATTCTACATCTCTGAACCAACTACAAGTCATCTGCATGATATTGAGAAACTGTTTTTCTAGAAAATTCAAAAATCAAAATCTACTATACATGTCATTCTTTGCTCCTTCTTCTCCTTTATACCAACATCATCTGATGGTTATTAAACTTTGTCCAGCCTTTCTTATTTGCCATACTCATAACATTTCTGCTTCTCTCATCACTAACCTTCAGTCAGAGCAACTAACTTGTTTTATGATTGCTTTTAGTCTCCTTGTATGCTGTTACCTCCATTACCTTTCTTGAAATGAGTTTCCTTTTTAGAATTACTGCAAGTGTCTTTTCATAGTTTTCTTCATAAATAACTCCTGTTTTAACTCTTATAATTTTTTTTTTTTGATGGGAGGTGGAAATGCATTTATGCACAGTGTCAGGCTCCCTGGTGATCTTATCCAACCATTATCAGCAGACCACCAACTAAAATCATCCCTCTTTCTACCAACATTCAATTGAAACCGTGTTACACAATATTTCAGGCCAAGTGCTCTTATCATAGCCTGAGAAGGCTGCTACCTAATTTTCATCTGGTTCAGGACTATCCAGATCGTTCTTCTTGGCCCTCAGAATGCTACCAATGAATCAAGCCACTCTCTCCCACCTGCTCAGATCACAGAGCATTATCGTAAACACATTATGGGTGCAGAGTGCTCCAAGATCCCCTCTTGTGTCCCTCGATCTGCCGCCCACCAAGCACATTTGAAAAAGGTGGGCTCGGCTTCGTCCCTCACACTGAGGCAATAGAGGTAGTTGGGGGACGGCATTTTCCTTATGGTATGCAGATAAGCGCAGACATACTCGTGACCCGTTAAAAACTGGGTCATGTAGTACTCCACTTCTCCATGCCTCTGCCCTCTGCTCTGTCCACAGTCTGACCAGAGGGATAAGCCTTGCAGTCCATTGTTCTCTAGTCTCGCAGTCCCAGGTCTCTTGCAAGGCGAGGAAAGTACGAGTCCGTTCCTCCTCGGTGGTGGTCTTCGCTTGTCCGGCCTGTCGGCCACGTGGCGCTCCCTTACCAAAAGAGCAATGGGTATAACGCCAGCGACTGCAAGAGCGGCAGGCTCGGAAACCGTCCGATATACGGAAGCGACTCGCAAGGCTACGGTGCAATGCACCTGCGTGAACCGCTTCCGGTTTCTCTCGAATATTAACACACCTCTTTCTTCTTTTTCTTTTTCCTGTTTAGCCTCCGGTAACTACCGTTTAGATAATACTTCAAAGGATGAATGAGGATGGTGTGTATGAGTATGAATGAAGTGTAGTCTTGTACATTCTCAGTTCGACCATACCTGAGATGTGTGGTTAATTGAAACCCAACCACCAAAGAACACCGGTATTCACGATCTAGTATTCAAATCTGCGTAAAAAATCTTAATACACCTGGGCTCACACTTCCGCCCCTTATAACAGGACGGAATACACCGGACATCAGCAGTAGCCGTCTGCTGGCCTACGGTCCACCGACATTTGCCATGAGCCGGCTGGTAGCGGTTATGGTTGTCGCGGCTTTGTCGGAGGCTCTCCGAAGCTGCTCAGCAAAGCTGAGTTTTCTGTCAATCATCACACCGAGGTACTTCCCGGTCATCTTGGTCTCGACAACTTCATCACTACCCGCAAAAGTGTGTTAATATGCTTCTGCGTCAGAACCAAAATCTCCATCTTGCTTAGAGCTAGTATCTCTAGCTCTAAGCAAGAGCCACGGGTCATGGCTACGACCCATGGTCGTACAGCTAGGAGCTGAACGCTCGGCTGAGCCTCAGGTGCAAGTACGTTGCAAGTAGCGCAACATCATCAGCGTACCAAACCAAGGCTGACTCTTCAGGTATCTACAGTCTCAGAAAGAGGTCGTAGACGGTGTTCAGGAGTCGATTCTCAGTAGGGGCTGAGAATCGACCCCTGCGCCGCCCCCGACGTGATCGCGGTCCTACGCCATCCTGCTGTGGTTTCGTAGATGAGACTGCGATTCCTCAGGTATGTGTCTACCATTCTGAGGAGGTATCGAGGCACGTGGAACGAATGCTCCAAGGCCCGAAGCATATTGCTCCATCGTGCAGAGTTGAACGCGTTTTTCACGTCAAACGTAACGAAAAGGACCACATGACGCATAAAACGAGACTGCAACTATGGTCAATCGACCCTGCCGGAAACCATACTGGTTGGCCGATAGGCCACTGTCTGACTCATCATCGCAACCAGTCTGTCTCTTAAGAGCCAATACCTTCCCAGCTGTACCAAGCATACACAATGATGGTAGGAGGATGGCGAGTCCGAGTCCTGGTTGCCACATCGGCAGCTTTAAAGTTGGTGTATATGTGTGTTCAAAATTGTTTCATAGTTTACATGACCTGCAGAGTTCAGTCCTGTAGTAATCTGAAGTTAGAAAAGAGGTTGGGGATCATTATTCTCAAAAATTATTATATGTATAAAAAAATACCTGTGCTCAACAATGATTTTGATATATGGTTAATATTTTCTGAATGTTATTTGTTTTGGGTGCTCTTTAACAATCTTCCTAGAAATATACTAGGATTGCAATCATTAAATTTTAGGATTTTGTTTGAATGAGTAAAATAATTTGTTGATTTATAAATAGACTATAACCATTTTATTGATTTGAATTAATTATTTGATTTAATGCATTAAATTACTTATGAATAATTCTTATGATGTGATTGTATTAAGATATAAAAGATGTTCACCTTACGTGTTAGTAATAAAGAATGAAAATTATTGCATGCTACAATAATGAGAAAAGAGTAATCAGCTAATGGCAAAAGCCAGCTGGTCAAGTGATCATAAAGCATAACGCCCTAGTGAATAATAAGAAAATTAATGCTTTTAATGCTACCACATTACAAAGTTTTAAATTGATTAGTAGTTCTTAACATAACTGCTGACTAAAATCGAAGATTTTATAAAAATACAGAATGTTATAAATACATTTGACTGATGGAAAATTTGTTTGACAAGAGTGGTCTTTTGACTTGTCGCTATTTTTGGTCAGGGTGGAAATTTTTGTAAGCTTGGACAAGAGTTAATGACCATAGTACAGTCTTCCTGTCTTCCTGAATCTACTTATACACCCTTCTTTTGGCATTAACATTTTTAATACCTTCAGTCCATGAAGATGATAATTTTTTCTTTCTACAGTCTCAAAAATACAGTGAAGCATTAATATACTTTTATTCTATTGAGTTCATAATAATAAATTATATAGCTCGTATCAGGAACGAGTTAGGTATACTAGTTCATGGATAAAAAAAAGGCACACCCCAGTATTACCTTGGATGGATCAAGAGAATCCATGGTTAAATCTTAATCAGAATAGCATCAAATAATACACAATTAATAATAAAAAAATAAACAGATGTCATTAAAGTCTATATTAATTATTTAAAATATAAACACATGAAATAATAATATTAAGGTAAATGCATGAAGATGCTATATGTAAAACACAACTATAAAATAAAGGACAATCCAAAAGGCATTAATGACAATTATTTGAGCATATATTTACATACATGTTAATGGAGATGCAAAAATACGGTTTTTAAAAAAAAATTATTTGTATTATTTAAAAATTGACAGAACATTTTTTCAGTAAAAAAAATTTTGTTTGATTGTATTTTAAATAAAGTGAGGGAAGATTTTTTAAATGATTTATTAATTTATTAAAAATGGTAACAGAAGCCTAAGAAAAGGCTTTTTTCATAAGCTTTATTGCTTTAAATTTCGTGAAAACAGTTCTGTTGCCTATTTGATAGAGATGGATATTGTTATTTTTTAAGACTAAGTGATGCTTTTCTTAGCAAAGATTTAAAACTTATAATTATAAACAACAGTCAGGTAAGCTTAACATTTTTAATTTTCAAAACATCAGTCAACATGATTCATATTTATAGGCACCAAACAATGATCTGACAGCCCATTTTGTTTCGTGTTAATTTATTCTGACATTTTAAGGGAACTCCAAAGAGATGATATACTTTAAACAGAATGTACATAAGCTTAATAAATATTTAATAATGATGATAAGTTTAGTATTTTGTTAAGATGTTTCAAAAAAAAAAATGGTTTGATTTTATTGTAAACAAAATCAATTTAATTATCCCAAGGTAACGTGTCGCTAATAAAACACCTAGAAATTATGCTTTACGACAAACAAAAATACTATCATTGTCATTACTGGGAATTCTAACCACACAATCAGAATTTTGTCCACCTTAGAATCACAATGCAATGGTTTTATTCATATTTAAAGTTAGTAGATAACAACAAACTAATGATTAATAATTTGAGCAGCCAATGTATAATTTTTAAGTGATTTAATAGCTCTCCATAAAAATACAGAAGCAACATTTTTCAATAACTCAGATACAAATGTAGCACATTTAGCATTAAACCCAATTTTAGTGCTCTACACTTACACAAAAAGAACTACATGCTTGGACATTATTTAATATACAAAAACACAAAAATACTCAATGATAGACTAAATGAATAAACATTATATAAACAATATTAATAAAAGTCTTCATCTATGGAATATTTCAGTGTAAAATTGTTCTGTTAATTTTATAGAAGGTTTTTTTACATAAATTTCATATTTCATGATATTTTACTTTATCTTGCTTTTGATAATCTATTTAACATTTTTGAATAAGTATATCAAATATAAACTTAATGACTGATTTGAAAGTTTTTCCACATTTTTATGTGCATATTGTTTTGTATTCATCCTAAAATAGAAACTTTTGTTAATGACAAACTAAATAAAATTTTATATAGAATATTTTTGAAAAGGTTTTTAAAAATGTTTTCATTCATCTTTATGTCCATCTAGTAATTAGTCTCTCTCACTATAAACCATGAGACCTTGGTGACGGTGAGGGGGCTTGAGTGCTCAGTGATACATAGCAGCTGGATTGAAGGTGTAACCATATCAGAGAGGTGTCTGTTGAGAGCCAAACTAAAGAATGATTCTTGAAAGAGGGCAGCAGCTCTTTCAGTAGTTGTTAAGGGGTAGGTCAGGAGGACTTAAACATCCATATCAACATCACTCAATCTTCTGAGTACTGCACAGCTGAAAACAACGGAAAACTACAGCTGATTTTTTTCCAGGAAAATGTAGCTCTCTGCATTTTCATGTAACAAAGATGGAGGTGCCTTCCTTGGTAAAATATTTTGTAGGTAAACAAGTCCCTCATTCGGATCTCCAGGTGTGGGTGGACTACTAAGGAAGGGATCACCAGAGAATTAAAAAAATAACATTCTATGAGTCGGTGTGTAGAATGTTAGAAGTCTAAAAAAAGATTGGTACGTTAGAAAATTTAAAGAGGAAAATGGATAGGTTAAATGTAGATGTAGTAGGAATAAGTGAGGTAGTGAGGTTTGGTGGGTAGAGGAAAACAAGTTTTGGTCAGGTGATTTTAGAATAATTAACTCAGAGTCAAATAAAGGGAAGGCAGGAGTAGGTTTTATAATAAACAAGAAGATAGGGAAGAGAGTAGAGTATTTCAAAAAGCTTAGTGATAGAATCATAATACTCATCTAAGCCGAAAACAGTTGTTAACATCTATATGCCTACAAGTGCCCATGATGATGAGATAGTGTGTATGCAAAGAAATTGACAAAGCAATTAAACACATAAAAGGGGATGAAGATTTAATAAGAGTTGGAGATTGGAATGCAAGCACTGGAAAAGGCAAGGAAGGAAATATTGTGTGTAAATATGGGGTGGACAAAAGGAATGAAAGAGGGGACCGACTTATTGAGTTTTGCACGAAGTATAATTTAGTAATTGCCAACACCCAGTTTAAAAATCATAATAGAAGAATATACACATGGAAAAAGCCAGGTAATACTGCAAGGTATCAGATAGATTATTCATGGTTAAACGAAGATTTAGAAATCAACTTGTTGACTGCAAAGCATACCCAGGAGCAGACATCGATAGCAACCATCATTTAGTGACAATGAAATGTAGATTGGGGCTTAAAAACCTGAAGAAAAGGTGTCAGATGAATCGGTGGAATTTAGAGAAACTTGAGGAAGAGGAGGTAAAGAAGATTTTTGAGGAGGACATTGCAAGAGATCTGAGTAAAAAAGATAAGGTGGTAAATATAGAAAAAGAATGAGAGAATGTTAAAAAAGAAATTTTTAAATCAGTAGACGCTAACTTAGACGGAACAAAGAGAACTGGTAGAAAACCTTTGATATCAGAGGATATATTGTAGCTGATGGATGAACGTAGAAACTATAAGAATGCTAGTGATAAAGAAGGTAAAAGGAACAATCAACAATTAAGAAATACTGTAAGTAGGAAGTGCAAATTAGCAAAAGAAGAGTGGATTAAAGAAAAGTGTTCAGAAGTGGAAAGAGAAATGATCATCGATAAAACAGACACAGCATACAAGAAAGTTAAGGAGAACTTTGTTGTACATAAGTTAAAATCTAATAATTTGTTAAATAAAGATGGTACACTGATTTATAATACGAAAGAAACGGTTGATAGGTGGGTGGAATATATTAAAGAGTTACACAGAGGAAATGAATTAGAAACTGGTGTTATAGAGGAAGAAGAGGAAGTTGAAGAGAATGAAAAGGGAGATACAATACTGAAATCGAATTTGATAGATTATTAAAAAGATTTGAATGGCAGATTGGCTCCTGGGATAGATGGGATACCTGCAGAATTACTGTGCAGTGCAGGTGAGGAAGCGATTATGTGATGAATACAGAACAAATAGCTTAACTACTCATCCATCAAAAATCTTAACTAGAATTCTGTATAGGAGAATTGAGAGGAGAGGAAAGGAGAAGACCAATTTGGTTTCAGGAAAAGTATAGGGATAAGGGAAGCAATTTTAGCACTCAGATTATTAGTAGAAGGAAGATTAAAAAAAGGCAAACCAACATACATGGCATTTATAGACTTAGAAAAGGCTTAAAAAAGATAATGTAGAATGGAATAAAATATTCAGTATTTTAAAAAATTTAGGGTCCAAGTATAGAGATAGAAGAGGAATTGCTCGCATTTACAGGAACTAAACTGCAATAGTAATAATCAAAGAGCATAAGAAAGAAGCAGTAATAAAAAAGGAAGTCAGACAAGGACGTTCCCTATCCCTGTTACTGCTTTATCCTTACATAGAACTAGCAGTTAATGATGTTAAAAACAATTTTGGTCTGGAGTAACAGTGCAAGTTGAAAAGATAAAGATGCTATGATTTTCTGATGATATAGAAATTCTAGCTGAGATTAAAAAAGATTTAGAAGAAACAATGAATGGCATGAAGTCCTACGCAAGAACTACGGCATGAAAATAAACATGAACAAAATGAAAGTAATGAAATGTAGTAAAAATAATGTAGATGGACCTCTGAATATAAAAATAGGAAGAGAAAAAGTTATGGCGGTAGAAGAATTTTGTTATTTGGGAAGTAGAATTACTAAAGATGGACGAAGCAGGAGTGATATAAAATGCTGAATAGCACAGGCGAAACGAGCTTTCAGTCAGAAATATAATTTGCTTTCATCAAAAATTATACATCAGGAAAATATTTTTGAAAGTATATGTTTGGAGTGTAACTTTATATGGAACTGAAACTTGAATGATCGGAGTATCTGAGAAGAAAAGATTGGACGCTTTTGAAATGTGGTGCTATAGGAGAATGTTAAAAATCAGTTGGTTGGATAAAGTGACAATTGAAGAGGTGTTGTGGCAAATTGATGAAGAAACAAGCATTGGAACAATATAGTTGAAAGAAGAAACAGACTTATAGGGCACATTTTAAGGCATTCTTGAATAGTCGCTTAGATATTGGAGGGACGGGTAGAAGGGAAAAATTATGCAGGCAGGCAACATTTGGAATATGTAAAACAAATTGACAGGGGTATAGGATGTAGGAGGTATACTGAAATGTAACAACTGGCACTAGATAGGGAACCTTGAAGAGCTGCATCAAGCCAGTCAAATGACTGAAGACAAAAAAAAGAAAGTGATTAGTCTACTATTCTCACTTAGCTCATTTGATTTCACTACTGACAGGTTTTTTTTTTATTTACCAAGACATACATTTAGGATGTGGTTTAAAATGTGTGGGATTTGAATTGTGTTCTTTTATAAGTTTGTATATTTCATAATGTTCAACTGAGTTGAGGTAAGGTCCTTTTTTTGTGAGAAGAATGTCAAGGTTGATGTCAATGTTTGGTGGATTTGTGATTTTTTTTATAACGGTGTAAATATACAAAAAGTGCATACAATAAAGTCAATAATATTTTCTTTTTTATTTGTCATTAAATAAATTAGAATTAGACAGTAGCATTTTTTTATACTAACCAGATTACCTGTAGTATATAAAATTCTTCTTTACTTAGTGTTTTAAGAAAAAAAAAAATCTATAAAATTAGCAACAGATTTTTTTGCATCTTAGAAAAATTTTAATTGAACCTCTTTCAATGATAAATTTTGTTCTCTGTTAATATTTGTTTACTTTCTGTAAATTAGTCTTAATTAAGTAACAAAAGTAGAACAAAAATTATAAAAATTGATTTGTTCATAAGCAGAATTTGCTTAACAATGTTTGATATTTGAATTAAGGTGGGTGGTGACTTGCAAACTAATAAGGTAAAAAGAAAAAAATTGTCATTTAACCTCTAGTGCGGGTGTTCATCAGGTTTTAGCGTGGAATGTACTTTTCTCTTCGACTATCCCTCCACGGCTGTTGGCGTGCATTTATTTCCCCCACTTCATCAACGTAAACCAGTTGTGCCGTTACAAAAGCGAACTCGGCGATTCTGGGACTTAGCTATAGGTGGTGGAAAGAGGCGTGCACGTTTGTGTTGTAGCAACTGGACTTGTTCGCTGAACTCTTGTCTGTTTGTACGTGGTAATTTCGAACGCTTCTATAATATTGCTTTCTTGACCTGCTCTTCTATAACTTTAATAGACATGGCAAAGATCAATTGTGTCTTCGCTTTTCTGTTATTTATCTCCGGTGCTTTTGCTGCGTCTCTGGGGAATGCTACTCAGGTAAGCAGTCTCTCGTTTATTAGTGATGGAATATTAGTTTAAAAGTACCTAACTGGATAAGATAACTTATGCATATACGTACACTTATAAATGTGCAAATTATATTTTCTTTTATAAAAACGTTGTTAAAAAGAAACATGTTTAATCGGTCCGTTCTTATCGTTAATAAATTTATTTGTCTTACTAATACAATTATTTATTTATATTTACTAACAGAATTTCTACCGCCTCCCTCCTTTTTAACTTAAGTTATATGGTTTGACCCAACGCTTTTATTAATTTTTAATCTAATTGTTTGGTGAAAATTCTAAATAAGTGATAAATATTTTTATTTCATTGTTCTGCGTAAATAAAAATTCAATGTTTGTAATTACGATATTAAAGAGTTGCTTATATTAATAATTTATTTTATTAATCTTTATTAATGTTTATGATATTGCATTTCATTTAATTACAATTGACGGGAAAATGAATATAATCGCATTCCAAATGTAATAGTTTTTAGTTCTACGAGATTACTGTAATTATGTTGAATTAGTGCATTTTTAAACGAAAGCCTACTCATTTTCCACCGACCTAATTTTATTTGCTTACTTGCTTTATGTAGACTGTATTGCAGTGTGTGTTGGTGGTGGCTATCAGGTTGTTTATTCTTTTTTAATACCGGTGTAATTTCAATCCATTCTGAACTGAATTACGTGCAATATTTTTTCCAAGATGACTTCCGTTAATTTATTTATCCATTTTTTGTAATTTTTAATGACGGGTAGTTATATTTAAGATTGTCACCTGTATTCGTGACGTTTTAATTTACTTACTGGAGTTTGAAAACTCAGGATATCACAAATTTTTATTCACGACTGATATTATCATTATAAAAAAAATACTCTGTCAAAATTTTTGTTTGTAAAGAGATGTAAAAAAAGAAAATATTAGTTTTTCCTAATATTATTTTTCAGGTCCTTAAGGTTTTTTTGAAGGTTATCGTTTAAAGACAATGATCAAAATTTAAATCTTTTGGAATGGGATTTAAATTTACATTTTAGTTTTAAATGTTTTGGATTTTAGGTATAACATGTTTTATTAAAAACTAATAATGGTTGAAAAAATCTCGTTATAATTGTAAAAAATTATGTGGGATGGATGGAATGAGGGGCGGTGGATTTTTCTGTTTTCTCATCAACTTTGAATGACTCATAGGAAAACGATCGACGTATAACTTGCGCAAAATGCTTTTATATAATTATTTATATAAAATTTTTATAAAGTTTTTATTTTTTCCTTTTTATATTTATTTTCATAATTAGTCCGACTCATTTAAATAAATAAAACATTCTTATTTTTTTAATTTCATTTGGACCATCTATTTATGAATCGTATTAAAAAAACAATTTTGCATTTTGTTTTATTTTCTGCCGGTACTTCCACTCATTAATTTCGTTTCTCATTTTGGGAACATTTTCTTCCCCTTGTTTCTCCTAGTTTTCCCGAAAACTTGAAATATTTTATTTTATTTTATTTTTGAAAGTGTATCAGTCCGAAGTTTTTTCTGTAATATTTAATTCCTTTAGATCTTTTTCGATTTCTTAAGACCGATTATTTTTAATTTTGAAAAATAATTAAAGATTCGTTTTGTTAACATCCTTTTTAATCTTAGTAAAAGTCGTAATATTCTGTTTCTAATATCCATTATTTTTTCAATTGATCTTACGATGTTTTGACTACATTAGATTCAAAAATCTTTCTTAAATTTTCCTTTCTATTTAATTATTTTTTCTATTCTTGATTGTGTGGCTGTCGTCCTTTCTGGTTTAATATTTGTGTTGTAGTGTCCAAATTTTGTGTTAGAAGAAAAGGGACATTTTGTTAATCTTAGGCTAGTTCCATTTTATAATCTTTCATTTTCGAGTTGGATCTTACCGAATTATTTAAAAAATTAACGTCTAAATACATTTATTTATTTATGTAAACAAATTTATAATCGTGAATGATTCTAGAGGTTTAATTTTAAGGAGTTTGAAAGGGCAGTACGAGGTGCTCTATTAGGCACTTTTTCAAATATAATTGGATTAATATTTTAGCCTAAAAAATACAAAAGGAAGACATACATCCTTGTGTAATACAGTTCTACAATAAATTTTATTTATTTATTTGCCTCCGAAGGTTGTTAAAAAGTAAAAGTTTATAATTTTACACAATATAACACTACCATTTCTAAAAGTGTAATATATTTTAATATAAAATAACAAGTAAAGCCTAAGAAAAAAAAGAAGCTATTTTCGGGGAGGGCGGAACCATAAGCTTATGAGAAAATTATGTGCTAGCAGTGCTATTCGGTAAAATACATATGATGTTATATTGACAAGGCATCCTATCGATTAAATAAAAAAAGAAGTGATCAAAAGGAAGTACGGGTTAAAATATTCCAATAATGAAATGTTACGTAATAAATTATTTAAAAAAATTAAATTAGATAAATTATTTTTATCCGATTTATAATTTGATCAACTATTAAATTTTCTTAAAGGAATACGTATTTTAATTTATGTGAAAATTGGTCTTATTTTTGATTAAATAAGATATTAAACACTTTTTATGTAAATCTGTTGCATAAATTGTTCATTAGAAATTTCAAAAAGTCTTGCTGGAAAATAATCAGGCCAATTAAAAGCATCTTTTAATATATGTTCCTGAATAACAAACAAATTCTGAATATGTGTTTGATATTTGTACAATATCGCATTATTAACAGACAGTATATACAAAAAATAGACAAACAATATTCTCCGCATATTATTCTGTATATATACAAAGACAGTATTATTATTATTTATTATTAATATTATTATTCTTTTCATATTATATACAGACAGTATTCTGTCTGTACTCAAAGAGAATGTACAAAATTCCGCATATTTACCGTGTAATATTTCTGTCTTTAATTCTATTAATTTTATAAAATTCCACAAATAAATATTTTAATTTCGTACGTAGGATAATCGATGTGGTTGATTTCCTTCTCTGTCCATTATCATTTGGTTGCAATACCAAAATATTTAGCGAGTGAATCTTTCCAGAGGGAAAAAACGAGCAACTTTTCGTTGAGGTGGAAATTGATCTCTTTATATAAATTTTAAATTGGAAGGTTGACCTCTAATATTAAGGGAAAATGTGATATACTTTGTTTTTAGACAATTTATGTTAAAACTTCACTTGTAAAAAAAGTCCAATCAGATTTTTATTTTTAATTAGATGTAATTTCCTGGTAGTTTTATTAATTTTTTGTAAATTTTATTATTATTTTTTTTGTTAAATGTTAATAGAAGCCAGTGATAATTATTGTCACCTTCGCGAGGTGTAGGTATTACCGTTTTACACACGCACACTATTATATAAAGAGGAAGAGGGTTTTTGTTTGTTCGGGATAAACAAATAAACTACTCGATCAATCGCAACCAAATTTTTACCCATGTTTCTTAGCATAACTGAGAAGGTTTTTAGTATTTCTTCAACTCGAAAAAAGATGTAGTGGAGGTTTGCCGGTTGAAGCACAACTTTAATGAACTGTGAACTCCTCTATCACTGCGTGAGTTGGGTTTGAACTGAATGATTCGAATCAATCGAATGAATAATATTACAAAAATAAATTAAAAAAATTTCTATTTAATAATATTGGGTTTCCCGTTGTGACTGGCTGTGAGGCTAGAGTGGTGAGGTATGTAAGCACATCGTGAGAGGCTAGACCAATCATCACCATCTACTGGTAATAAACGGAGCCTCTGGGGCGCTGTTTTGGGAGGTGCAATGGGGTGCTCTTATAATATCTCTGCAAACAACCGTCCGATTTTCAAAATTCAAACTTGATATTTGTTAGTAGGTTGAATAACTTTTGCACGCATCAGGTACACTTGATCTAACAGATCATGGTGGTTATTCGGAAATGTATATATATAACATTTGTCTGTTTGTTTGTTTGTTATCGCATCGCGCGAGAACCAACCGACCGATTACCTTCAAATTTTCAGGATATATTCGTGTTAACCCAGAAAAGGTTTTAAGCTACCGATCGAGGCCCTAGTTCCCTTGAAGGTTAAGATATTAAAAATATTCATTATTTCGTTGCCCCCAAGAAGAGTGAAGTTATGAATTATTGATATTCATTGCGGAAAAAATAGATTAATCCTTTTACTTTATTATTACATTTCTGGCACCATGGCAAAGAAATAAGTAATGAATTTTTCGTCGTCAAAAGTGTGTGTACTTTAATTACCGTAGTTACTATTATTCTAACCCGTCGGGTTGGCCTAATGGTGAACTCGTCATCGCAAATCAGGTGATTTCGAAGTCGAGAGTTCTAAGATTTAAATCCTAGTAACTGCAGTTATACATCTCAGGAATGGTTGACCTTCTTCTTTTCTTTCTTTCCTGTTTAGCCTCCGGTAATTACCGTTCAGATAATACTTCAGAGGATGAATGAGGATGATATGTATGAGTGTAAATGAAGTGTAGTCTTGTACATACATTCTCAGTTCGACCATTCCTGAGATGTGTGGTTAATTGAAACCCAACCACCAAAGAACACCGGTATCCACGATCTAGTATTCAAATCCGTGTAAAAAGGACTGGCTTTACTAGGACTTGAACGCTGGAACTCTCGACTTCCAAATCAGCTGATTTGGGAAGACGCGTTCACCACTAGACCAACCCGGTGGGTTAGGAATGGTTGACCTGAGACTGTACAAGACAACGCTTCATTTACATTCATGCATATCATCCTTATTCATCATCTGAAGTAAACCTTACGGCGGTTCCGTAGGCTAAACAGAAAAAAAAGAATTACTATTATTCCATCTTTTGTAATTTATTTTCTTTTTCAGGTTTCTATAAGCCTGAATATTATAATTATTATTTATCAGTATTATTCTTACAACCATGAGGATAATGTACAGTGCGGGGGTCCAGGGGGTGGAGTTCTCCAGGAAGATGGGAATGGCGACTGAAATAAGCTCTGTGGGTGTCCAGGGCACCGGTCCTTCTGGTAAATTGGGAATGGCGAGCGAAGTGAGCTCCGCGCCCATGGGATAGGGCCCGAGGACCCTCTAAGTTGGCACCGGGATTCGCCTGGACTGACCTGAGTCTTGAGGGTCCAGGTTCTGGCTAGACAGGCCAGTTAGTATATATGTATATATTGGTAATGCTTTTGTTGTAAATTTAATATAAATTATCGGTAAAATAATATTACGTAACCGTTTTTATATATGATGAATTTATTTAGAATCATTAAAAAAAAAGAAAAAATTAAGAACATAAATTATTTGGTAAATTGAAGTTGATCTATTCCCCTTCTTACGTGTATTCGATTAAATTAACCATAATTTTTTTCTATTAACGCCTTCCAAATGATTAATATTATAATTCTCTGTGTTTATCAAGGTATTTATATATATTGAAGTAAAAATATTAAAATATATTACAGTAAAATCTTATTCGCGGAGGTTAGAGACCGTAAAAATGCTGCAAATACAGAAAACCGCGAATATAGAACGGAACTAATCTCATTTAAGGAAGAATCGTTAGGTTCTATGTAAAATGAAAAAAACAAAACTATGCGTACTTAGGACGATATTACTGATGAAATTCAAACGGCAAAATTAATTATAAGCACTGGTTTAGTACAGTACATTGGTACACTACGAAAAAAATATTTAACAAAATATAGTATTTTTCCTAATTTACTCGTAAGCACTTGCAGAACTGTTTGATTTAAAAACTCACTGTAGTACATACAGTATGCATTGTAGGCTATTAGAAAACTGTATTACATGTTCAAATCGTACTCTGTAATCGCCTTAAAAAAAAGTCAAGAAAACAACACTACAGCACCACGTACGCTAAAACTAAAATTACTGTAAAGGAAATTTACAAAACAGTATTTTGGATTGCATTTACAAAAATTTGTAATTTTTCCTTGTCTCGTTCTTATTTTTAAATCCGTGTGAAATTCTGGGTGTTCTTGGATAGCATCTTCAATTTTGCCCTTAAAGATTAAGTTTCTATTCAAAGATGGATCAGCATCTATAAAAAACTGGATATGATCATGGGATAGTTCAATGCTTTTGGTAAGCGCTATGACATTTAACCGTTTTCCATGGATCGTATCTTCTACTTTTTCACGTTCATACTCTACCTGCGCCATTAAATTTGTTTTATTTATTTTTTTTTAATGTCACTACTACATAATGTAATGTACGCGAATACGGAAAATTTTAGTCGCGAATGTAGAAAAGATATCGCAAAATATTGAATAACGAAATCGCGAATAAGTTGATTTCACTGTATATATAAAATAATAAAATAAAAAAAATTGTCCTGCCTACATTATTCTGGTTATGAGAAGTTATATTATATATTATTACGGGCAGCAAAGATTTTTTCCCATTTTAATATTAATACGGATGTTTATCGTATAGTAATTTAAGTTACACCATGACGTATGTATGTCCTATCGCCGTCACTTCAAGTCTTCTGTTACTGTAGCCAGATTATGAAAACCTGGAACTAAACACAATTCTGTAATTATCATCTAGGTTCAATCTGTCTTGACGAAGGATCATCCTTTTTTCTTGTATGTAGTAACCAGACATGTATGCCCTTCAACCCTTCATTTAATGTTTCATGGTTGCACTATCTCATTCTGCTACAGCGGTTGATCTCTCCTTGGTTCTGAAAAGAACTTAAATCGTATTTTTCCTTTCATCAAATTGCTAATAATTTATATTAGATTATTTCAATCGAATGCAATAAATTATATTAATTTCCCATTTTTTTAATAGCTTCCTGTTTTGTTTTTTCCCGATTAATTCGATCGTATACTAAATTATTTATTCGACTGTAACTTTGTATATAAACAGCTGAATAAATTAAGCAAACAGTAGATATCGATAATAAAAGCTTCCATTCGGGTTTTTACCAATGAACATCGTACAATAACTGCTCAGGTGTATAACTAATCCTTACGTTTATTAATCACAATTAGATCAAGAACGTTAACAGAAAGCGTAAAATATTATTGTGCTCATGATATTTAATGGAATTTTCCTTTAATTCGTTGTATTTTAAAACCTGTAAATTGAGTTCTTTTGTAAAACTGGTTTTGCTTTGATTCATTTTTATTTATTATTATATTAAACTCGGGATCGTTATTAAATATGCATATTTGTTCCTCTTTCAAAACATATTGCATCACTTATGGATACTAAAAAAAATCTGAATAAGTCTTTAAGTTATAAAAATGGGCTGTTACATCTTTGTTTGGTACCGGTAAAATAATTCGTTCAACAACCTGTAAGAGAAGACATTATGATTCGGTTTTTATTATTAATATATCACATGTAACGGTCTAAAAGATTTTCTGATAAATTTACTTTTATTTAAGTCTGTTGTTGAAACCCACCGGGTTGGTCTAGTGGTGGACGCGTCTTCCCAAATCAGCTGATTTGGAAGTCGAGAGTTCCAACGTTCAAATCCTAGTAAAGGTAGTTAGTTATTCTTATACGGATTTGAATACTAGATCGTGGAAACCGGTGTTCTTTGGTGGGGTTGGGTTTCAATTAACCACATATCTCAGGAACGGTCGAACTGAGACTGTACAAGTCTACATTTCATTTACACTCATACACATCATCCTCATTCATCCTCTGAAGTAATACCTGAACGGTAATTCCCAGAGGCTAAACAGGAAAAAGAAAAAAGTCTTTGTGAGTTTTTGAATAATAATTAGACAAAATAAAATTTTTGTTGCATGTTCATCTTAAACGCGTAACCAAGTAGTTAGCAATTTACGGTTATAATATATTGTACATTATATACCACTGTATATATATTGTAGATAAATTTTGTCTTTATTGTTTGTTTATTGTCCCATCAGCGATAAGAACCATAAATAACAATTTTGTTTTGCATTGTAAAGTAAACATTTTTGTTATCTTCAGGTAATTGGGTGATTATTATTTTAAAAAGAATTATTTTTTATAATTATAAAATGCATCTATTTTATATATTTATATATAATGGTTTCTGTGAGTGTGAAACTTTCACACAAAAACTATTCAACCGATTGAGTTGAAAGTTTTCATGAACTAGTCCTTTCTAATTTTTATACTAAAATTAAATTATACTAAATAATTAATTATACTAAAATATAAATACTAAAATGTATATGTAAAATGTTAAAATGAAAAAAAATCTGTGCTGCCTACATTATTGTGCTTATGAGAAGTTTTATTATACAGGACGTTTCATAATGTTCTTCGGAGTTTTGACGATTCATTAACAAAAAAACTATTTCACTCATAAGAATAAAACAAGTACTGTACGAAAGAGTACTTCAAATAGTTTTTTCTACATATACTAGGCAGTTAGTAAAACATTTGCTCGCTAGGCGTCAACAGTAGAGAAAATGGCTGCCACGGGAAGCGAGAAGTCGTTTTGTGTGTTAGAATTTCACTTGTCAAATTCAGTAATTTCTGTGCAACGTGCGTTTCGGTTGAAATTTCATAAGGAGCCACCAAGTGAACATTCGATTCGTGCATGGTATAAACAATTCAGTGAAACCGGTTGCTTGTGCAAGCGAAAATCAACTGGTCATCCATCAATCTCAGAAGTCAATTTCGAACGTGTCCTTGCAAGTTTCATTTGCAGCCCGTCAAAATCGACTGCGGCTGCAGGCAGAGAATTAGGAATTCCGAAAACAACAGTATGTAGAGTTCTCCGTAAACGTTTATTATGCAAACCGTACCGTCTTCAATTAATCCAGCGTCTTTCTGATGGAGATAAAACACGTAGGCTCGATTTTTGTTTACAGTTACAGGAAAAGATGTTATTAGATGAAGGTTTTCTAAACAAGATAATTTTCAGTGATGAAGTTACTTTCCATATTAGCGGCAAAGTAAACCGTCATAACGTGCGAGTTTGGGGAACTGAAAACCCACACCCTTATGTGGAACACATTCGGGATTCTCCGAAAGTAAACGTTTTTTGTGCGATCTCTTGTGAGGCAGTGTATGAGCCGTTCTTTTTTATGGAAACGATAGTAACCGGCATGATATATCTGGATATGTTACAATTATGGCTTATTCCTCAGCTACTCAACGACTTCATTTTCCAGCAAAATGGTTTTCTTGCCCGTTTTCATAACGAGGTTCGACAGTACCTTAACACAACATTACCTCGGCGCTGGATAGGACGTGCGTCTGAAGAAGACCAACACGTTATACTGCGGCCACCAAGATCACCAGACCACGCCATGTGATTTCTTTCTCTGGGGTTACGTGAAAGATAAGGTGTTTACCCACCAATGCCGCACGATATCGCTGAGCTAAAGGATCGCATAATCAATGCAATCAACTCTATCGAAAATGACATGTTAGAACGAGTTTGGCAAGAGCTGGACTTTCGTGTTGATATGTGCCGTGTCACCAGAGGATCACATATTGAACATTTATAGATTTTAACAAAAACTGTTTGAGTCCCTGCATCACTTCATACAACTTTCATTTAGGTAAGTGAAATACTTTTTTTGTACTGAATTTTTGTAATTCCTAAGAACATTATGAAACGCTCTGTATATTAATGCGGGCACCAAAGACATCTGCCCGCAAATATAAGGACTATCGCCGTTAAGAAATGTTTCATCATTTCAAGATGGTGACCGTTTTAATGGCTTGCGGCAACAACCGTATTATGTTCCTTGCCTATATTCAACCTTACTATGGTCAAATCGTCGGTAAAATTGAATTCAGAAATTACTCGGAGTATTTAAAATTAATTTTTTTTACAAAAAAGGTCTCTGTCTTTTTCGATATCTCTTTTAGTTAATGAGAAATCTAGGTTTAAAGATGAGACGGTGACGGTATATATTCCCATCAACTTTTCCTTCACTTCCAACGCCTCCAGTTTTCACTTGAAGTTGCTTTTTCGATGACAGTAAATAAGTCTCAAGGGCAGAGGTTTCAAGTGGTTGGTCTCCACTTGTAGAATCAATACTTCTCGCACGGTCAACTGTGTGCTGAGAAAAGCTAAAAACATGGAGAGAGTGAGAGAGAATTGAAGTACGGTCACCTCCTCGTGGTGCTTGTCTGGAAATGCCAAGAACCGTGCAAAATACTTATTTACTCGTACGAAGGATGTATGTAACCAGCTATTTTTAAGATGGGGTTCGACTATTCTAAAACCCGCATACTTCAGACAGTTTCGAGTCCTGTGCTGAATAAACTGCTGTTCTGAAGAAATTACAATTCATTGATAGTTTAAAAGTGAACAGGCTTTAATTGTTATTTATCCACTCAAACATGAGGATAATAAACACAGTGGGGATCTAGGGGCTGGAACGTCCTGATCGGCTAGCAACTATAACCACTTCTTTTATTTGTAATTTTGCTCCGATCAAGATTAAAAAGAAAATAGTTTTCCTTGATCCTTCCAGAGAAGTGATCTTTCTTATTATTCATTGAGTAGAACATCTACCGTTATTAAAGTAATTTATATATTGTATAATTTTGTTATGAACTGAATTAAATATTTATTTATTTTTTTAAAACCTGGTGGACGTATTAAATTACTAGTTCATTATTTAACAAGATTAAATAAAATTATTTATATTCTTACTAAGCCGGAAAAAAAATTGTATTATTATTTTTCCGGTGTTTCCTTATATGATAAAAAATTTCCGTTTGTTTGCGGTTTTCGGTTGTGTAAGGTTCTATTAGTTGAGCATTTTTTTTATTCATATTTTTTATTAAATAGCAATTAAAAAGAAATGTAACATATTTATTATAATGCAAGTATGAAATTTCTTATTCCCTTAAAATGTTAAAACTTTTTAAATATAGAATATTTTTGTTAATGGATATTAACTTTATGTGTGATATTAACTTTATGTGTATATAAAGGTGTTAAAAAAATATGGCAATCCTTTAATAACTTTTCAACAGTTAAACATAGAAAAATGAAACTTAGTAGATGCTCGTACCTCAGATGTTCTATTTTTTTTTTAGAAGGCCTCCATGAAGTGGTAAATTTCAAAAATTAAAATGGAAATGTGGTGCTATAGGAGAATGTTAAAAATCAGATGGGTGTATAAAGTGACAAATGAAGAGGTATTGCGGCAAATTGATTTAGAAAGAAGCATTTGGAAAAATATAGTTAAAAGAAGAGACAGACTTATAGGCTACATACTAAGGCATCCTGGAATAGTCGCTTTAATATTGGAAGGACAGGTAGAAGGGAAAAATTGTTTAGGCAGGCCACGTTTGGAATATGTAAAACAAATTGTTAGGGATGTAGGATGTAGAGGGTATACTGAAATGAAACGACTAGCACTAGATAGGGAATCTTGGAGAGCTGCATCAAACCAGTCAAATGACTGAAGACAAAAAAAAAATGGAAAAGGCAGGGTTATGAAATATGATTTTAAACGGCATTAAAAAACAATGTTGGGCGTAAATATTATCGGGTTGCAATAAATTAAACAATTTGGAGGTCATTTAATATTTTTCAAATCTAGTTTCAAAGTTGTCTACACTACTTAATTCACCAGTGAATCGCTAAAAAAATAGAATTTTTAGCAAATGTTCTTACCTCAAAAAGAATTATTTTTCGACAAGACGAGTGCTTGTGGTGTACTGTAGAATACTTTTAAAATTAATTGTGACATATATTAAATGATCGTAATTATAGATAGGTTTGGCCTAATCCGATATTTTTTAAACCAGAAAATTTTGTTTTTCAATGCCCTTTTAAATAGGTTTTCACAATACTTCCCTGTTATGGGGCTTTATGGTGGTCTCTTACTGAAAAATAGATCGTTTGGAGGTAGAAACTTTGCTTCATTTTTGTCATGTTTTATAAGTTAACATTCTTTACGGTCATAATATAAACAAAAAATATTTCATCTTTCCTTTGTTATATTTCGTGAAATTTATATTTAATATTTCTTAGCTTGAAATTATTTCAGTATACTCGTACATAATATAGAATGATTAAAAGTGTATTTTTATTGCTGATGTCAGTACTCTGCTTCGCTGATAATACTTTTAAAGTCATTATTTCGATGACGGCGCTAAATTTTTGGGTTCACAAAGTTTCTGATTGTTCACCTTCCGGTCTACGTAAATTTTGGATCAGTCTGTACGCTCATCATTCGGGGTAATAGAGATTATTGTTATGTGAAGTAGTATTATCTGATTGTAGATGGTGATCTAATTTATTGAATAATATTAACGTTACCGGTACATTTCAACGTCCCTGTTTTTCTATTTTTCCAAAAAAACTTTATTCTCTTTAGAATAAAACTTGGAAAACATTTGTGCTGCAAAAGTTGGACAATTTAAAATATTTAGCATGCAAATGGTTTTATTAATTTTCACGGTCAAACTGGAATCCCAAATTTCAATATGTTATGAAACGGGCACAAACTTCCAGCATGTAATTACTTCTATCGATGATCCTGATTTTTTTATTACTTTACAGCGCTTTAAACAATTTAACGGAGAGTAGACCTTTTAGCTCGGTAATAAGTGTAAGATAATATTCCGAAATTTGGACCGGATTAAGAAGCTTGTTTTGACGTAAGTATTTGAATTAGCAAATCCCTGTTTGAATTGCGTCCATAAATCCTGTAAACCAGTTCACAAGAATATATCACATTTTTAGAAGTCGGGAAAAATATTGATGTAAGATAAATACATAATTTTTTCTTACTGTAGGTAATTTAAACGTGTAAAATCCATTGCAGAGATGTATGCATACGTGTAATAAAATTGAGTACTGAAAATGTAAACTAAAACTGATACTATCATCGCAGTATAGATAACTCATAGCTGTAACTTACTGATGTTCATGTTGCTACCGGAAGCTAATTAATATACAATACGAAATGAACAGATATCATAATAATAATTATAGATCATATTTCATTATCGAAGAGATCAAATAAAAATTATACAAACAATGTAATTATCATGGAAATCTATTTTAGAATATCATTATCGATAAGTTTTTATCTTTCTTTCTTCCTGTATTTTCTTTCAGGTGTCTTTTAGCCTTTTTGGTTTCATGCGTTCGTTGCAATATATATTTTTTATCTTGCAAGACAAATCGGTCAAGCGGCGGTATAAAACTGTGATTCAAGAATTCCACTATTTGTTTAATTAAAATACCTTGCACTTTTCTTTTACCGATGCTGTTACGGTTGTAAAAAAATTTTATCGATATCTCTTGACTTGTCATTGAAAATTAATATCGGACCGTTTAAACGAGATATATCGAATTACGATTTTCCGGATGCCCAACTATCCGAACTGTTTACATCTTTACTAGGAAATCAATCCATAAATATCATAAATTTTTAGAACTTCATTCCACACGAATAATTCCGTCAGATTTTATTAGACCACTTTCCCCCTCTATTCTTATGAAATGTTTAATTTTCAAAACAATTTTATGAAAATAAAAAAATTTAACGACGGAAAGTTAATTAAAAAAATAATTTAAAGTTGAGATTTATTTTGATATTGATTATTTAATCGTAAATTATTTTCTTAATTACTTTATGAATTTACATCTAAGCTGATTTAATAATTTTTTTCCCCGTTAAAACATCACGCGTTTCATCTCGGATGATAGCATTTAATATGTAATAAAGAACGAAAATACGATGTTATTAAGCGATCCGATAATTCATTATGACATCAAAAAAAATAAATGTAAAAACATGTTTACTTAAAATTACGAATTTAAATTTCATTAAAACAAGTCGTTGTTCAGTTGCTTTTAATCGAGCATGATCAGTTAAACAATGTTTTTAAAACAAACCTCATTTTATTATGTCACGCGTGAGTTCGCTTATAACAAAAAAATGTTTACTCTAACAATTGCGTTTTTTTTTTAAATGATTTTTTTATTAAATAAAACGTATGCTTTGTATTAAGTACATTGCACTATACAGGTGTGAGAGAAACATGAGTTGATACCATTTAAATATTTAAGTTTATTATATTTTTGCTTACTCGTTATGTGCGAATTATAGTTATAGTTACAAAAAATAAAACTAATCTTGATTTTCAAATAATCCCTTGATGTTCTTAGACTGTAGTATAGATATTTATAATAAATATTTCTCGATTAAAACATTTCTTGGTATGATCGATTAAAACGTTTCAAAACCGATCAACAAGATTTAATTTTATTTAACTAAATCGATTCCATCATAACGTTCATTTTTATCGAACAGGATTACCAAAAATGTTTACTTACGAAAAACACTACTATTTATTATACGCACACAGAGTGCTAGACAATAAAGTGCGTGATCCCGTAAATAACTCTTTAACAGTTAAACATAAAAAAAGATGAAATTTAGTAAATACGCCTGCTCCGAAAGGATCTATTTTTTGCCTTCACGACTGCCTGATCTAACCAGTTGTGATTTTTATTTGCGGGGCTACCTGAGGACAAGGTTTACCAGAACCGTCGATGAACTCTTGATGCACTGCAATAGAATATACGCAACGTCCAACGGGACGAGTTACATTTACGGGATGTGACTGCAGTACCTTTTTGAGACGGAGGATTGCACGTAATTAGGTTTTTGTCTTTCATTTACTTGTTGAATATTGCCTTACTGTTCATGTGTTCTTCGCTTGCTTTGGGTTCTGTTTATCTTGGGCCACCCGTACCTTTTGGCATCACGTCTATCAGTTTTTAATAAAATTCTGCACTGGACTTGAATGTCGCGTCATCCAAATCGATGTTTTGCTCCCGTCTGAGACACAACCTCCTCCTCGGACAGGCGACGATTTATATTATAGACAATGACTCGATGCCTCCTTTTACGTTTTTGGTCCACTTTGACCTCCAGTTTTTTACTAACGACAGATTCTGTAATGACTTTAACTGCCTTCTTGTCATCCGCGCTACGACACCAGTCCTTTACTAGATTCCATTATGTTCGTAATTCTCAAATTTGACCTCTTGCCCCGAAGGGCAGTTTGAAATTCTTCTCTAATTTCTTTAATGTTTTTATGAATCCCTTCTTTCTGTTTAGGAAGACTTCTGGCTGTTTGCGGCCTAAGCTGGCCTCTCGCTTGCCTTTAAGCATCTCGGTGTAGCGTTTCCGCTCGGCCCTAATGTGCACAGGATCTGGTACCGGGACAGAAATTCCTCTTTAACGATAACTTCTTTGACTTCAGTCGGATTAGAGGAAGCACCTCAAATCCATTCGGCGACTCAGAAATTATTACTTTAAACCCACACAAAGCTTCAAACCGGATCCTCTTAAAGAGAGCTACGTTTTTTTAATATTTCCTACTTGGGTAGGTTGATTCTTATGATATTTTGATGAAAGTATCTAGATATCAAGCTTCGGTTCTTGATTCGATAGGCAGCTAAGTTTCGTGTTTGTTAACGATTGTACCTGTAAGTAGGTTTTTAAATTAATAGATCACCAAACCAAATGTATTGTTAATTAGAACCGAACGGTCCCCGGGAACAGAATGGTTAGCGTTAAAATATCACCGCTTCGGTTAGGCCTCGAATTATCAAAATCCCGTAAGAGAAGGCTAGCTTTAACCTTTTGCTCCACTCCGTCACACTTTTCTTGTTCGTTAAATTAAGGCTGAAATAATTTTTCTAACAGTCTACAGCACACGAAAGAGGGGTTATGCGTATGTATGTCTCTTTCTACTGCAAAAAGATCGTATCAAACGATACATCTAAGTCACTCGAGTGATAATAAATGTATGACGATTTGAAACAAACAAATTAGCGGATAGTGGATACGATTTGTTCAAAGCCAAAAAACCGAACGCTTTTTTGTAGTTGAAAATTAAACCGGTTGGTGAAACGTAAAAGGATTTAAATATATGTTTTATAGGTGATTTAATGTACCCATCGGGTTGGTCTAGTGGTTAACGCGTCTTCCCAAATCAGCTGATTTGGAAAGTCGAGAGTTCCAGCGTTCAAGTCCTAGTAAAGCCAGTTATTTTTACACGGATTTGAATACTAGATCGTGGATACCGGTGTTCTTTGGTGGTTGGGTTTCAATTAACCACACATCTCAGGAATGGCCGAACTCAGAATGTACAAGATTACACTTCATTTACACTCATACATATCATCCTCATTCATCCTCTGAAGAATTATCTAAACGGTAGTTACCGGAGGCTAAACAGGAAAAAAGAGAGAGAGAGGTGATTTAATGTATCATAAAAACGATAAAAATTTAAAATGTAAATAATATGCCGGTACCATAATAAAAACGTTTTCGGCGCCCTGATATTTGTCGTCACTCCTGAAAAGAATTTCATAGACATCTTTATGAAAAAAAAAACATTCTAGGCCGGACTTATAGGAAACGGTGAAGCTTGAAATGGTTCTCCCTTTACCTTCCTCACTGAACCGATTATATTGACTGTTATATATTTACTTCGATCTCATCGGAATACGGTTTCTACAAGCGAAACCTTGGTTCTGTTCATCTATAGACATACGGTGAACATAGTTACTTTCAGAAAAAGAATTGTTCCGAAATATTTTATTTAGATTGAATCGCGAAATTCTTTAAAGAAAAATACCGTATGTTATAAATATGGCGTAAATGTTAATCGTACAACGTAATAAATATTTAATTTAATTTTCACGTTTAAAATGTGAAACTCGTTTCTGTAGTCTCATGAATGAAACCGACATATAATTTTTTATGTTAGTCTAGTAAAGCTTATAGCCATTTCCGTGCTAGATAATGTCAACAGAAATATTATGGTATTATTTCATAATAATTTATAAAATAGAAGTGCTGAGGTAAATAATAAAAGGTCGACTGTAATGTGAATTATTTTTCTATCGGGTTCTCGTTAATTTCTCACATCCTGCTTGTTCAACGAGTTTCGTAAAAATCAGTTTTATTGCTATCTACTTTAATCGGACGCGTGGAGGGACAGCGAGTATGGAAAGAGTGAAAGCGAAGACCGAGTGACAGATTGTCGCTTATATTAAGTATATAGATACAGTATCAGTTACGGGTTAAATAAGTGAGTGCCCTCTTGCACTCGCGTCCCAATCGGCTGGTAAGGAATGTTTTTTCCCCGAACTACGGAAGTAGGATAATGTGTTTGACTACCTAATATGGTATATACGATCGTTTACGGTGTAATTCTAGACCGTTTACCCTGATCGAAAAAATAAGCACCGAACGTTTAAGAAAAGAACGTTTGGTACGACCGAGTCGAGAAATAAATATGGTGGTGAAAGATATAGATTTTTGTAGACTGAAAATTCAATATTGTTTCTCGTTTAAAGGGAATATCGTATGTCAATAAGTGAAAGGAGGATTTCAGAAATATGTAGTAGTAGAATATTAAACGATATAATAATAATATTCGTGGTATATATGTATATAAGTAATTAAAAAGTAATAATTAAAAAAAATTAAATTTGAAGATAATTTAATAAATAAATAAATAATACAAAGACGTAATTTAATAAAATAAAGGCTGAATTACTGGAAATCTTTACAAGACCTGAGAAATTGGAAAACCTGGTTACAAAAAAAACCCATATTATAATCGATTTTAATCAGTTAATCAGGACTTTTATCGAGTTAGATTATTATCAACGAAAATCACACGATTTTTAATTTCGACCCGGAAGTGGATGTGGGAGCTTCAAAAATATAAATATTTTATTTTTAAATTAAATTTTTTTTAACCCACCTGGTCTAAAAAAAAAAAAAAAAAAAAAAAAAAAAAAAAAAAAAAAATCAAATCCTGTAAAAGTTGCTTTTATACGGATTGGAATACGAGATAGTGGATACCGGTTTACTTTGGTGGTTCAATTAACTTTGTGGGCTTCAAATAACCATACATCTCAGGAATGATCGGTGTCGGTCTGTAAAAACTATACACTTCGTTTGCATGTCATATATATCATCCTCATCTCATTGGACCGTGAGCGGGTTTTATTTTTCACTATTTAGACAGATTGCAACGTACACATTAGGAAGAGAAGAAATAAAATTTGTTTTATTAATTTTTCCCAGTAAGCCCTATTTCATTAATAGTTAATAGACAAGGATTTTGATACCTCGCCCATTAAAATTTGTTAAGCCATTTTTACTTTTTACATTTTACTTTTCCATCCGAAGGAATCAGTCGTTCATAAACACTCATTTAAAGTTAAATTTTCTGTCCGCTTTAAGGTCTATTGGTACTGTACATTAAATGTAACTATATATAATGGAGCATAAAAATGAATGCTAGGGCGCTCACTTTGAAAATCTTGTGTAAAAATATGGTAAATATGTTTTTGGTTAATGTAAATATATGATTAATTTAATTTACGTTTTCATTATATCGTTTCATTCATAAAATGTTAAGACGTCCCGACTGTGTTTAGTCTGTAGCGATTCAGTTTGAAGTGGCTCACTCTGTATTTTGACTGGTAAGAAAAAATATGCGTTTGTTATTTTTTATTTCCTTGTACGAAGTAAAGGAAGTATTATGCTCGAGAAAAATTGCGGTTTTCAGATTTCAACGGAAATATCCGTTTTGACTATTTTCGGCGTGACGTCTGTACGTATGTATGTATCTCTCATAACTCAAAAACGATTAGCCGTAGGATGTTAAAATTTAGGATTTAGGACTGTTGTAACATCTAGTTATGCACCTCCCTTTTTGATTGCAATCGAATGAACTAAAAATGTCCAAAAAAGCCTAAAATCCAAAAACATTGGATTTTGTACTTTTTCTTAACTGCAGTGATAAGTCCTCATTGAGGGCTTTTCAACGATATAACATAAGTGGTATTTATTTTCATTGGTTCCACAGTTATAACCAAATGAAATTATAATTAATGAAATATTTGGATCTTAGAAAGGAAAGCATATTGGTTTGAATCAAACTTCATCTCCTTTTTTTATTTTTATTTATTAATCTCTGATTGTAAAAAAAATTACAGTAAATAATTATTCAATAATAAAAAAAAGAAAAATGAAAAAAATCAGAAGTTATTAGTGAAATAAAATTTTATGTACTTTAGAAATGTAATTTAATAGATATTATTAGATATGTGTATATGTTATAGATTTGGTGAAACATCTGATTATTTAATATTAATTGAAAATTATAATTAATCGTATTATTTTTGGATTTTCTAGTTTAATTTCTGTTCAGTTTTATTTAATTATTCTGGAATTTCTGTTAAATTTTATCTACATAATCACAGAGTGACTGAAAAATAGACTCTCACAAGAACTACATATACACCGAGGCATACATTCCCGATCTTTATAAAAGAAAGAAAGAAATGTTTTCTGTCTTTACATTCATCATCCTCTTAAATCTTTTTATTCTTTCGTTGGTCTTAACTTTTTTCCTCTTTATATTCATCATCTTCTCTTAATTTTTTTTATTCTTTCTTTTGTTTTAACATTTTCTTCCTTTTTCTCCTTTTCCTTTTTTTAATTTAAATATATTGATTTATTAGCAATTATTATCCTGTGATTGTAAAAAAATTACAATAAATAATAATTCAATAATAATGAAAAAAAAAATGAAAAAAATTAGAAGTTATTAGTGAAATAACATTTTATGTACTTTTAAAAATGTGTATATGTAAATAAACATACACGTTTAATAGGCGTACAAGGAAGCCATGTGGTGTCCACATCAGATTTTTTTGTATACATACACATTATTTTATTAGTATTTTTTAAATCGTCTTATCGGTACCAATCGCGCGCACGAAACGAATTGTTTTGTGCAAGAAAATCAGTGAAGACGTGTAGTTAACTGGAATAAAAATATACATAACCTGCATACGTAGACAAACATAAAAGCTTCCTTTGCGTGCTGTAAGGTTTAAAAAAATAGTTCCTTCACGAAACTACCGAGTTCTTAACTAGTTAAATATTGTTTTAATGAGTATTGATTTTATAAAATTTGGAGTTTTCGTGAATAATTTAATAAACAAACTTCTCTCGATCATTCCTAGTGACATACATTCGGATTTGAAGATCGGTTGAAAATGTAAAAAAAGTATTTTTATTAGTAATCACTTTGTGATCATTGCTGGTCTAGGGAATGCTACCGTCATAGAATCATACGACAATTTTTTTAATTTTTCGTAATAAATATTTTAATATGTTAATATAATTATGATATTACTCTTTCTGAATGAATTTACCGGTATATTTGCGTAAGAAGAACGATAGTTATCTAGTTACATGCTTGGTAATGTTGATAAAATATCAGACAATTTTAAGTGACGACGATAGGCCGTACATATGTTACGGTGCAACTTAAATTACTGTAGTGGGGATCATCGTTGGAACGGTGTTACGCAGTTCGGTGGCCTGTGACGGGGTTTGTGTCGGGAATACTGCAAATGAAATATCGTGAAGCGAGGGGGTGAGGGACAGAGCTGCCGTTCGTGCTAGCTGTGGTTGGCGGTGGCGATGAAGTGCGGGGACTATCGAGCCCCTGAGCTAAAATACTGAGTCCCGTCAGGGGTGTCGCCGTTAGAGGCGAAGCACAAAGGACCGAGTCCCGGTTGCTGGGTGATGAAGGCCGGGCCTGGCGTTTCCCTCATCTGGCGGCTAGAGGCAAAGGCACCTCTCGGAACCGTGTTCATGCTTAATTGGAGATCTGGTTCCGGGAGGCAGGAATAAAAAGAAAACTTAAATTACTGTACGATAAATATCAAAATGGAAAAAATATCTATGCTGCTCACATTATGTTTATGAGAAGGTTTATTATAACTGCCTGTACCCTGCGAAGGTGACAAAAATCATCGTCGGCTTACTTAGTGAGGAATTTAATTATATTAACGATCTAAAGATTATGTTTAATGTACTTCTCGACTAAAGTTGAAGTTATGATTGTTTCTTATTAATTCTATAAAATGCTGATTGTTTTTCTTTCTTTTCAAATATACCGATATCGTCTGTTTTGTTCTCTGTAGAAATAAGTTCAATTGTCTTATAGAGTATATGCATCGTAAATTGCCATTTTGGTAACAAAATCTTTGCCTCCCTTTTTTGGCACATACAATTTATTTTGTGTATATATAGTTTTATTTATTTTTCATCAAGGTTTATTGTTATAAATTGAATTCATATGGGAAGGTACAGAGAGAGCGGGAGATTATTTATTTATTTTTTGTTATACATTGAAAAGTAGGCTTGTATGTTTCCTTTTTTGATTATTATAATGTTCATAAGTTCTTGTTAATTTTTTATAACAAAGATTATTATAACTATATCTTATTCAGTTAACTTATAGAGTTCAAGTAAACTAACTGCGTTTACGAGTGTTCAGGCGGCCGATTAACAAGCACCTCCTGTAAATCCTTATGCATATAAAAGAAACTACGCGACTTAAATATTCAGTAGCCATGCGCGCTGTTATATTTTAAATTATTGTATATATTTTAAATTTAAATTTAAACATTTTATTTGAGTTTTTTGAAAGTTATAACAGTTTTCAACTATTCGTCCACAAACTGTAAAATTTCACTAATATTTTAGATTAAATTTCTATGATAATAAACAAATAATAAATTCAATTCAGTTTTCGTCATTTGATCGCGAGCGAGAAATCCTTAGTGCTGTCAGTATTAAGAGATACAACGGGATGCCCAATTTTGTCTTCTATTATATTATCCAGTTCCCAATTACAGTTTTAAAATTTTCCCGATAAAAATTAGACCAATGAACAAGACTTGTCTTCTTCCGTATCTCAGGTTATATAACGCCCTCGCCGGTTACTGCGGTAACAATTTAATCTGAATTGAAAAGCCGATAAAAATTAGACCAATGAACAAGAGTTGTCTTCGTCCGTATCTCAGATTAAAGTTATCATATAACGCCTTCGCCGGTTACTACGGTAACATATTTTATTCAGTTTTTCCATTTCTGCTGGTCTGTTTTATTGATAGCTTTTAAGCATAAATTTTTAACATCAGATATTTTAAAAGCAGTATTTTCTGACGCTATGTAATTTCTGATTTGTCCCCAAATTAACTCAATCGGGTCGAGTATAAAATGATAGGGAGGTAATCGAAGCATGGTTTTACCACTGGATATTGTTAACCCAGCAATTTTATACACATTAAAACTACTTTTAGTACGCGAAACCCTTTGCAATAATCGCACCTTAAGTTCATATTCTTCAAAAATCACTTCTTTTGAACTAAGCCACATTTTGATATTATTCTTTTTCCAACACGCGGGTGGAATTCTTTCCTTTTAGTATGAATGATAGGGCATTATCTGAGACAATAAGCGAATTATCTTCCAGAGGAGGAAATGTGTGGTTAATTGAAACCCAACCACCAAAGAACACCGGTATCCACGATCTAGTATTCAAATCCGTGTAAAAATAACTGACTTACCAGTACTTCAACGTTGGAACTCTGTTAATAACCTAACCATTTCTCAATAAATAAAATCGGTGTACTTTTATAAGAATTGCGTTTTTATTGAAATGATCCAACTTTTTCTTCAATTGATCCACGGGGTTTTGGTTTTTAGGAAACCGTAATTCATTAGTAGATTCATACTCGCTAATCACCTTGTACACAGAAGCAACACAACTTCTAATTATGTTAACAGTTTATTAACGACATCCGAAATCAACGCCGTTTGGTTTAGAGAATTTATTTGTAAGCATTTAAAAATGTTTTATTCCGCACGACTTAGGGCTTTTTTCGCGGCCTTTTTTTGGAGGGAATATCAGTAATCGTGCACTATTATCAGTTGAATCGGTATCAGACATGGTGTCAAAATAATGGTATGACTAAGTCGTTCAGACACAAATCTAGGAATACGCTACACTCACGTTCCAGTAATCTTAAAACTTCAAATAACATCAGAGTAAATAAATAAGTAACAGAAACCAAAACTTAAACACGAGAAAAAAGTACCATAAGAAAAAACAAAAGGTTTTAATAGAATTGAAAAGAATCCCACTGGATTGATTTACTGGTAAACGGGTTTTCCCAAATCAGCTGATTTGGAAGTCGAGAGTTCCAGCGTTCAAGTCCTAATAAAGGCAGTTACTTTTATACGGATTTGAATACTATATAGTAGATATTCATCCTGTGAAATAATCCTGAACAGTAATTCCTGGAGGCTAAACAGAAAAAATGGAACTGAAAAAATGTAACGTTATATAAACTTTTGATTATATTGACTACTAATATGACAGATTAATTATAGGGTGATTATATATAAGTAATGATTGTAATGTTGTATAGAGATATGGCGGCGTTGTTGAATCGGCACTGATTGCGGGACGTGCACTTTTGCCGGGACGTGACTCAGCAGAATAATGACCAACTCATTCACACAAAGGCAACGTTTGTTTACTTTTCATTCTAAAAGCTAATTGAATTCAGTAGATATTATATTAGCGGTATCGGGTGTATATTGAAAAACACAAGGAGATAACAAGGAACTGGAGTAATCATACACAAGGACTTTTGTTTGGGGGAAATGGAAACAAGGGAAGCTTTTGGCCATTTGAAGAGAATTTATTAAAACGGTGGGCAGTAAGAACATGATTATTATCGGTGAAAACCAAGTAGGACTTTTTGAAGCGGTAACGAGGGCGGTGGTAACGTATGGGGGGACAGATTTGGGGTTATTGTAATACGTTAGATGAATTAGAGGTTTTGCTAAAGTTTTTTATTAACAAATTATTTTGTTTACCGAGGCATCCCTAATTATGTAATATACTTGGAAACGAGCAAGATTAATTTATTCCATTTTACTTTTAGTATGAATTATAAATACATTATAAAGATATTAATCTTAGAAGAAAATCGCCCGCAGCGTAAACTTGCTTTTAAGGTTATCGAGCACAATATCAGATGGTACAGGGGATGGAAGTCATTGGCGGAAAGGTATGACTGAGTTAAATAAGGGTGTGGCAAGAGTGATTTGAATGTACAGTTGAATATCGTGAATGAATGCATGAAGAGGGATTTAAAGGAGAAATATATGGCACTTGCGGAAAGCTCGATATTTTATAATATTTACAGTCGTCTGGATGTTGTACTCAGAGATAGGAATTATTTTACAGGTAAATTTAACAGGAGCAAAATGTCGGTGATATTTAGAACGCGGAGTCCACTATGGAGATTAAATAAGAGGTAGGGATGAAAGAATCCGGGTAGGGATGTCGATTATGAACAGTGATTATGAACGTAATGTTATAGGATGGAGGAAGAAGACATATCGCATTTTGTCGGAAGGTGACCGATATTAGCTGATATAAGAACTGCTAAACATTTCTTTGTTATTTTTCCTGTTTAGTCTCCGGGAATTACCGTTCAGATATTACTTCAGAGGATGAATGAGGATGATATATATAAGTGTAAATGAAGTGCAGTCTTGTACAATCTCATTTCGACCGTTCCTGAGATGTGTGGGTTAATTGAAACCCAACTACCAAAGAACACCGGTATCCACGATGTAGTATTCAAATCCTATAAAAGTAATTGCCTACTAGGACTTGAATGCTGGAACTCTAGACTTCCAAATCGGCTGATTTCGGAAGATGCGTTCACTATTAGACCAACCCGGTGGGTTTAAGAACTGCTAAACTGGGCAATAGTTTCTTAACGGAGGAACAAATAATTTACCTATTTAATATAAGGGACTGGAAAAGGCTGATAGGACTTATTAGGTGTGCGTAGTTTTACAGATTTTGTTTCGTTGTAGAATTTAATACATGGGAACCAAATTGTTAAATGTTAATTGCCAAATGATAGCAAGTATCTGGGGGTTGTGCCGGTGTAGGTGTGTGTGGGTGGGGATGTTTGGTGCGCAGTATTTAAGCTGGTGGGCATATACTCTTATTGTTGAGTTCCATTGCAGTGAAATTCATAATTTCATTGTTAGGTCATAATCAGGCTGATCATAATTTATGTTCACCGAGTTGGATGTGGGATTTATGGAAATCTTTTACGCGTGTACTAATTGTTTTTGTTTTTTTTCTTTTCTAATTTTATTTTATTTTATTTTGTCTGGTCTTTAAATCACAGTAGGATTTTCGGTGTTACTGGTAATTAAGTTATTTATCACTTTGCGATTGCTTGATACTATTATCTTATCTTGGTTTTCTTTGTCGTAAAATAATTAAATAACATGTAAGAACTCAACTCAAAGCCATGACAGATGACTACTAGTTCATGGTCGTGTCTGTAAAATGTTGATACGTATTCATTGCAATTATCTCTTATTTAGAAATAAAAATCTTAGGTACTTGTTTGTTACCTCACCACCACTTTTTCACTTTTTTAATGCAACTTTTTATATTTCAAGAGGAAATGAATAATAACGTTTATTTAAGGTAGAAAAAGTGCATTTTTTAATAAAAAAAATAAAAACTACAAAATACTTTAGATTAGGTTGATTCCGTGTACTGATGAATCGTACGTATATCACTATAACCTTTTTTTCTTAACCTCCTGGTCCACCGTTAGGCATTGCTTCAGAGGATGGGATAATGATTTGTAGCGTGTGTGAAAATGCCACTCCTGACCGGGATTCGAACCCGGGACTTTCGGGTGAAAGGCTGAGACGTTACTACTCGCGCCACGGAGCTCGGCATATCAGCATAACCTAACAAAATATAATCTACGCTCGTTTCGCTTGCTAATCTCCTCTAATTAACGTTAAATATGCATATTATAAGCTATTTAACCTTAATCAGATGAGGTTAGCGAGCGTAGGTTAGATTCGGTTAGGTTATGTTGATTCAACCCACCGGGTTTTGCCGGCCTCCGTGGCGCGAGTGGTAGCGTCTCGGCCTTTAGATTCGAATCCGGAGGTCCCGGGTTCGAATACCGGTCACGCATGGCATTTTCACACGCTACAAATTATTCACCTCATCCTCTGAAGCAATGCCTAACGGTGGACCCGGAGGTTAAAAAAAAAAACCACCGGGTTGGTCTAGTGGTGAACGCGTCTTCTCTTATCAGCTGATTTGGAAGTCAAGAGTTCCAGCGTTCAAGTCCTAGTAAAGTCAGTTATTTTTATACGGATTTGAATACTAGATCGTACCTGTGTTCTTTTGTGGTTGGGTTTCAATTAACCACACATCTCAGGAATGATCGAATTGAGACTGTGCAAGACTACATTTCATTTACACTCTACATATCAAACTCACATTCATCCTCTGAAGTAATATCTGAACGGTAATTTCCGGAGGCTAAACAGGAAGAAAGAAAAAAAGAAAGGTTATGTTGATTCGTTCGATCCGTCAGTACACGTAGTCAATATAATCTGAATAAACAACCTACGCTCGGTTCGCTCGCCAACGGACATATTTTTTGTTTAATACATGTTAATAATAGTTTAATTCTTTGTTTTATGGCAAAGAAGTTGCATAAAAAAAAGTGACATAAATGGCAGTGCGGTAAGAAACAAGTACCAAAATTTATTATTACTATTTCTCTTTATTATTAACTTGGTCAAGTACACAAAGGTAAAAAAAAAAAATTGCAAACGTGTACGATAGGGATTTGTACTAATAGTGTTCATGTGTGATTATCTTAAACATTTTACTACTTTCGGCTGAGATATTCTAAAAAATTATAAATATTGTATACTTGTCAAATTTCGAGTACAGAGTAAAAATCTAGCAAATTTGTCTAAACAATGAAATAGTTTAATAAAATTAAAGTAATTATTTAACTTTAATGATAATAATTTAATTAATAATTAATTTTATTTCTAAACTAAGTAAAAAGTCGATAATTAACAATCCGGAAATTTCCTCTACCTCCGTCAGAAAAATTTAACATCATAAATGCCCCGTACGAAGAGACATACGAATTAGTTTGAACAAAACTGGTTCATCCGGTCTGAGGATATTTATGGAAATACAATCGAGTATATAGATATATTCATTAGGATTTTTTTTTGACTCCTTAGGAAGTAAAACATTGAGATTTGTCAGAAATCCGAAAGCTGATTTTTTAAATGATTATACTGTACACTCTCATATATATATATATATATATATATAGCTAAATAAATAGCTGAGAAAGTAAGTAAAAACAGTAGGCGATAATGAGCGCAAGCTAAGTCTCTGGAATACAACAGAAATGTATTCTGTTTGTTATATTTGTTATTTTTTTTAATATTTTTTTTATTAACTTAATTTCCAAATAATTTTCTTAAAATTTTTATCGATAATATTTTTAATTATATAAGGACATCGGCAAAAAAAACCGGTATTGGGCAATGATGAGACAAAAAAATGAAAAATATCCTATAATTGTTATAAAGATGTACGTAATACTTAATTTTAAAAATCGTACGTTTGAATTATCGAGGAGATCATCGGACAGGTCTAAATAGTAAACTTGTCACAAATCACTTATTTAACAGCTGATTTTCGAAGTCGAAGGTTCTGAAGTTCAAATCCTAGTTAAAGTTAGTTACTTTTATGTGGATTTGAATACTAGGCGGTGGATAACGGTGTGATTTGGTAGTTGGGGTTCAATTAATTACACATCTCAGGAATGGTCGGCCTGAGTACAAAGTAGCTTATTTATATGACATGCATATCATCCTAATCTCATTGTGCCATGAGGGGGGGTGGGGCAGTCTCATTGCTTATTGTTCGCTAGTTGAACAAATTGCAACGTACACATTATGAATGAAAAGAAAAATGTTATCGAGGGTACAGTAGGATCACTTACGGAACTTTCTGTATAAAATACAAACAGGAAGAAGTATCAAAATCGATCCATTTATTAAAAAATAACGTTGAAATGTTTACAATGTTAATTAAAATAAATTTGGGAAAAAACGCTCAGCAAAAATTAAAACCGTTATTTTATTATTGAAATAAAAATTTGAATTTTTCAGTTCACTGATATACATAGATTATTTCACGTTATTTTTACTTTGAAAAAAGTGTGTATCTTGATTATATATATTTTAACTATCGTTTTTCTTATTTAAAATGCAGATTGAATTGTTACTCGTAGGTTTATAGAAAGTTTTCAAGCAGTAGTGTAATAAAATTATTAATTTTAAATGGTGGAATTAAAATATTAGTTGTGTAATAAATAAACTGTAATATAATTGTGGTAGTGATGTGATTAACGAATTCTTCAGATAGTACAGTACAAAGCAGTTTATTTTCTTATAACTTTTACAGTCATACTTTTTACAGTATCATGAGTGGACCTCATGGCTAATCTTTATTATACGTAATTATAGTTAATTTAATTTACTTATCACATTTTTTATTAATTTATTAAAAATTTTATCAAAACTAGATCGATTTTTAGTTTATTATCAGTACTATTTTTGTAAATGCATTACCAGGTTTATTATTTTTTTTGGAACGGCCTATATATATATATATATATATAAGGTGTACAAAAGTATAACCTTAAATAACAATGAAATTTAAGCTAACATGTTCGTACCCTTTTTTTTTACTTCCGGGACCACCGTTAAGTATTGCTTCATAGAATGAGGTGAATGACAAGTAGCGTATGAAAATGCCATACCCGACCGGGATTCGAACCCGGGACCTGTAGATGAAAGGCCGAGACGCTACCACTCGTGCCACGGAGACCGGCTAATGTTCCAGCCTAAAAACGATCTATTTTTCGGCATTAAACAACCATGGTGGAGAGGGCAACTCAAACATTGTAAATGAAAAGGATACGGCTGTGACATCATTTTAAAAGGTACTGAAAAACAAAGATTATGACTAAAAACTGCAATATATGATAACTAATCAAAATAGCAGCAATTTAATATTTTTCACAGCTAGTTTCAAAACTTGTCTACGGTACTTCTTAATTAAATAATTGTTCAACCGTGAAGTTCTAGAAAATAAAAATTAGCAAATATTTCTTTCTCAATAGATCTATCTTAAAGTATGAGACCACTACTAGGGATATAATGTAGAACTCTGAAACGTAACCGTGAAAATATAATTGGCCCGCCAGTTTGGTTCAGGATTGTTGTAGCAGGATATTTATTTTACCTCAATGTTTTTGCTTTTTAATGACCTTTGTAAATAATGTGTCAAGTTTATCCTTTCCATTTAAACTTTCCATTAAAATGTTTCAGTTGCCCCTCCCCATGGCGGCTAGGTGGTCTCATAGCGAAAAATATATGTAAGTTCAAGGGATTGCTAAATTTCAATTTTCTATGTTGAACTATTAAAAGGTTATTTAAGTGTCGTTATACTTTTTTTAAACCCGACAACACACACACACACACACACACACACACCACACACACACACACACAGAGAGAGAGAGAGAGAGAGAGAGAGAGAGAGAGAGAGAGAGAGAGAGAGAGCGAAATTACCTCGATTCAATTCAATTAAGTAGATATCTGTATTCTTTTTTAAATTCAACAAAAAAAACGAGATTTTCCTCTGTTGTTTTGAGGTAACTTAACCGGGAAAAAACCAGTTTGACAAAACATGATAACACTTCCAAAATACTGGGAAGACGATCTAATAACGCTGTCGAACAAGGATTATATTAGTCTCTGTATCATTTAATAATAAATATGAAATTTATTTTATTACTAAAATCGTTTGCATATGTTGAAATCACAAGTTGACGCTTTAGAATGCAACATGATCGGGAAAGTGTCGGTGACAATTAGTCCTAAGCTTTTAATTACTGGTCGACCGGGCCGATTATCGATCCGGCCGATCACGAACTGCGTTCGGAGTTTCGTTTTTTAAATTTTAAACTACGTTCATCCGGCTGAAATTCATCGACGGCCGGTTGCAATGTACGGAAAAGATATGATAAACGAGGCAAATATTATGCGTTATTCAACGTAGATAAAACGGATGCGCACCATGAAGAAAGATCTGGACGCCTGTTTTATCATCACCGATATCTTTTTTTGAACCGGAAAAGTCATTTCGAGCTATTATTATCTGCTTCAAAGAGAAACCATAAATGCAGAAAGGTATTGCGAAACCGTAAAAAAACTATGTTGTGAAACCGTCGGCGTGGCCCGAAACTTGTCACATCTCACTAAGCGGATGTGTCTGCAATTTAGTCCTTACTTCACTTAAAATACGGCTAAATAGTCTGTTAAAGTTTCATCGGGAGGCATCGGGATCATCCTACTCCTACTTTTTCTAGAAAAGATACAAATCTTTTCCAGAACTTAAATCCTGAGGAGAAGCTTGTTGTTAATACAGTACTTATATTTTTTTTGTAGTATTTCTATGCCGATTTTCAGTTTATGATATTTTAATCTGTTACTAATTGTTATAATTGTATTTCGGTTTATCTTTAGACAGTTAATTGTGGTGATTAATTTTTATTATTTTATTATTTGTTCAAGATAATTATGTTTTATTTCATGTATGATAAATTTTTTTTTTCCAAATAGTGTAATTATTTAATCTAATAATTTTATATTTCATTTACTTATTAATGTATTACAGCACAGGTTTTCTTTTGCCATAACATGTCTCCCCCCTCTCTCTCAATCACTCTCTCTATATATATGTGTGTGTGTGTTTCGATTAAATTAAAGTAGTGCTTATGATGGAAAAGTTGTTATTCCTGTATTTTATTATTTTATTACGTATTATTTCTCTACTTTGTTTAAAAATACTCTATAAATAGTTTTGGCGAATTAAATAAAACGCATGTAGACGATGACGTCCATCTAACTGTACCGGCTGGTAGTTTTAGGAACCGGAGACGGCTGATTTTTTCAACGAGGAAATAAACAAATTCTTCATCTCTCTGGTCTAATAATGCTTGGAGATTTTGGTGAAAAATAGATTGACATTTTTCGTTGAAAAATTGAATTTTTAAAACGTTTACTGTATATAAATAGTTATCAGTCGATGATAAAATAATTAGTAACTTACTTGAAAAGTGATGGTCATATATTTACTGTTAATTAGGCATAATTATACAAAATTGTTTTAGCATTTGAAAACAAGTTGTTTAATATTGAACTATTGTAGAAAAACGAACGATATTTTAATTCTTTATGGAAAATTTCCTTCCTTTTTCGAACTTATGTAGTAATTAGAAAAAAAACGAGATGTCCCGTTCTCGTGTTTATAGAGTAATTAAAAATAATCGTAAATGACCATCGTTAAAAATAAATTACGAGTTTCATAAAAAAAGACATATTTTAAACACGATTAAATTGTACGCAAATATATTTTATAATCAAATATTACTATAAAAATCTTCATAAATCAGTAAAAGCATTTGTTTATTTTTTAACTTGGAATTTAAAAGCAATTAAATTAAGACGATCAGGTCTAATCAATCTTCTCAATGCCTCATCGTTTTTCAAACGCTTTTTTTTACGAATTTCCCTGTTTCTAGTTTGAAAAAATATCAATCATTCAAATTAAAACTGATTAAATCCCGTATTATTTTTTTTACTTTAAAAAATGTTGTCTAAATCCATTTTTAACCTAAGTTTTACTTATGTGTGTATAACTTCAAATTTTTGACAGCCTTTTAATTCAAAAACAAGCCACCTTAACTGACATGCCCGTCTTAAACTACCATTTTTCGTCTAAACATTTGCGCTCCTCTCAGGTGTCGCTTATCTTGAAGCATACTGCACATGGACGATTCTTCTGAGTTCTTACAAGCCCTAAATTATTGGGCTGCTTTTTACTTGGACTATACTTGTTTTTACGGTTGGAATTTACTACATACCTATCATCCGGTCGATGTCGCATTTTCTTACATAATAACTTAATTGACCGACCTTCACTTATATCATACTCTCTCTTTCTACAAACCGAGTTAAAAACCTAGAAAATCCATTAGGGTCAGCCATGTTTAAAGACATTAATTATGTCACCCGTTTTTGTCGGTGATTTTAGCGAAGTACAGGCTTAATGTTTGATTGCAGTTAGTGAAGAATTTGCTGTTAGTGAGTAGGGGTGAAAGTAAATAGGCATGTAATTAAAGTTAATAGGTAAGTAGCTAATAATTAAAGTATAAAGGTTTTTTTAATCTCTTTTATTACTTAAAATTAATTTTTCATGTTCTTTACACTGAAGCATCTTCGGCTCCCCCGGTCGATCGTACTTTAAATTAAACGATCTTTTTCTTTGATAGACAATATTTTCTATCCTTGAGATTGTAAGCACGCCTTTTAGCTTAGTTTTTAGAATTCGAATCGTACAAAATTCAACGGTGCAGTCGCCTTCTTGAATAATTGAAATAGTTTTTTTTATTTTGTTTTTAATTTCATTCATCTCTTTTTTATTTCACTAATGTTTACTGTTAAGATTTTTATTAATAATTTCAGGCTTTATATTTCAATTTTTTATTATTTGCCCGATCGATTTACGTCGAGTTTTATTTATATTCCGTTTACAAAACTATATACTTTCTGAACGTTTATGTCATATATCTTCTGATATGCATAAGTTTATTGAAGACACAATTGCACAATATTGGATAGGCTATTATGTAACGATAAAAACAGCATTATTACAACGTTATCGCCGACAGTGATTCAGTAGGGTAACAATTAGTCGTTTGTCGGCGTGTAATCCGTTATACTGCGTTATGATAAGATTAAAAAAAAATTGTATTTTAAGAACGGGAATAAATTGTAAGGGAGTTTAGCCTTGGTCTCGTAGTACTTGATCGAGCGGGCGTGTTATATTATTTTTTAAAAATATAATTATGCTATCTGTTAGTAGAAAAGTTCGGAAATAATATATTTTTTCATCAGATATATTATTTTAACTAAAGTTACACGGCGTTAAAACAAACTCAAATCGTACTCTTATAATATTATACTCTTATAACATGTACAGTCCTTTTCCTGTTTAGTCTCCGGTAATTACGTTTCAGATAATACTTCAAAGGATGAATGAGGATGATATGTATGAGCATCGTCTTGTACAGTCTCAGTTCGACCATTCCTGAAATGTGTGGTTAATTGAAACCCAACCACCAAATCTGATTTGGGAAGAAGCGCTCACCACTAGACCAACCCGGTGGGTTAACATCTACAGTCCTATTTTACCCAAATCTAGTCTGTCTTCAGTCCGTTATTCGAATACAATCGTATTAGTGTTTTTAAAATGTTTAATTTGCCGCATGTTTTGTTTCTTGTGCGCAGGAGTACGTAATGGAAATTTTATAACGTATCGAAAATATCAAGTCCGACCGGGTTAGAACCCTGGATTTACCGGGTAAAAAACTGTGATCCTACCGTTCTGCCGCGGAGATCGCAGTTTATTTCATTTTATAGCGTTTAGCGTAAATCGTTTTCAACTTCAATTTAGTAAAATGTTCCCTTTTAATTTCTACTGAAAAAAGTGAGATAGCACAGCGTAATCGAGCTGATGGATTATTAGGTTTATCCGGTTTGTTTACGTTACTCTATATATATCACAGCTTTATTATACATAATAGGATTTTGTGTAGGTTTTTCTGATTAAACGTCGTAACGGTTGCGTTCCTAATAAATGACACATTGGATGAATCATCATATGAATAACTAATTTATTACAGTTTAGAAAAAATTTAAATGTCCAGTTCTAGATAAGCAAAACGATATAAGTGTACGGCTACTGGCATTTTACGTTGCAGTCAAAATGAACGAATAAAACTTTAAAATAAATAAATTTAATAATATTAATTAATAGCGCCTGTACTTGGCAGGTTTTCCTTGCCCACGAATTTAAAGCAGAGTAATTCGCCTTATAGTAACGGTAAAACGAGATACATTTTATTTTACTCCCCTATTAGTTTTTTTATTAACCTATAAAATTTTATTTCTTTACCGAAAATTTTCTTTTGAACATTATTTTTGCATATGATTCTTCTAATAACCACTCTTCTCTTCCGTTTAAACAGTTTAATTTAAAAAAATTTCCCTTTAAAATTCTCCAATACAGTTTACCAGTAAAAGAAAAACTCAATGCAATTTTAATAAAGGAAAAAATAACCTGTTATTATCATTTTAATGGAGTGATTTAGAAAATGTAATTAAAAATACTGTTAATATACAAGAACGAAATAAATTTAAAAAAATTGGTTTACCGCTACATAACTGGTGTAGAGAGAAAAGTATTGAACCAACTGTATTATAAAAATTATTTTTTTTTTATATGCACTGCTGTGAACTGCTGCCCATAGACGAGACGCTGCGCCGGCTAATCATTCGACTTTTATTGCACGTCGCCCACTCTGGCGCGAAGTAATACATTTTAATGAAAATGCTAATTATCCACGTCTTAAATGTTGCTTTTCTGATTACATATCACAGTTATCTGTTTGGCCTTCGTCCGGAAGCCATCGATGCAATTGTCTCGTAGAGATTTACATCATTGTTTTAATTCAACTTCGCTGTCACCTTCGCTATAGACATTTTCCAAACCCACCGGGTTGGTCTAGTGGTGAACTCGTCATTCCAAATAAGCTGATTTCGAAGTCGAGAGTTCTAAGGTTCAAATCCTATTTTATAGTGTAGACGTAGAAGTGTAAACTTATTCTACAGTGCATTCTACAAGTGTAGACTTGTAGTCTCAGGTCGATATGTGGTTAATTGAAACCCAACCACCAAAGAACACTTGTATCCACGATCTAGTATTCAAATTAGAATATAAGAAACTGCCTTTACTAGGATTTGAACTTTAGAACTCTCGACTTCGAAATCAGCTGATTTGCGATTACGAGTTCACCATTAGACCAACCCAGTAAGTTAAAATACCATGACACCAATGTTTCACGTAAAAGAAACTTTTTGAGCTATTTTCAAAGAATGGATGTTGAGCCAATACGGAGAAATTAATCAAAATACAGGCCAACATAATACATACATATGTGCAAACATATGTGGGAATTTTTTTTTTAATATGTGGTCTTGAAACGTGGAAATTCGCAAAAAACCTTACATGAAATTTTTTACCGATCGTTGTTACTTTCCCTTTACGTAACAACAATAGATATAACCGGGAAAGTAACAAAAATGTGTTTACAGTGCGAGATCGAACTTTGTAACCCTGCCTTTCTGAAGTACTGTGATCAATTTTGCAAATGCAAACCGTATTGACGGTATTTCTACTGATATTCTGATTTAAAACATAAGGATGATACATCCGCTTATTGAAATATATTCAGCACGTTATATTAATACATTAATTTTTGAATGCAAACAAAAAAAAACAAATAGTATAGTAATATCTTTAAAATACGATATTATTTCATATATAATAAATTCTTTAAGAAAACGGATGTTTTTCATTAAGCTAATACCACACTCCCTCAAGTACTCGGAGCTCGGTCTCGTGTGTACAACAATCGATATGTTATAATATTTAGGTCGTCATTTTTTTTTATGTATTCTTTAATAACGAAATATTATTATTTGTGCAAACTGAAAGTACATTAGTTGATAATTGAAATTATTAAGAACGGTTTAAGGTAAGGTCGAATGCTAGCATCACGTGACGACTAGGTTAATGCTTTGATGGCAACAGAAGAACCTCCTGCGTGCGTTCGTGCATTCATACCCGAGTTAATAACTATATTTTTACTAAATCAAATATTTACTTAATATTAGTTATCTTTAGGATACATTTATTTTTATTATTATTTTCTTATTTCGTTTTTGTACCTTACTATAATGATGCATCCAGACATTTATAGTGTAATTATATCTCGCGTAATGGTATTAAACGATTCCTAAATGTATCATCAATTTTGTAATGGTTTAATGTGGCGTGAAATGACGAATTCAATTAGTAATATAGATAAATTCATTTTGATGAATAATTTATTTTACAAATTATAATATTAGTTTTCTATTCTCTGTATTGTCGGGCGGCGGAAAAGAAAAATCGATTAATTTTTTCCATTAACATTATTTGATCCACCTCTCCTGAATACATTTTAATTTCTTTTAATCTATAAAATTAATTTAAATAAATATTTGTGTATTCGAAAAATGGAGAAAATTGGTGTGCTTATTCGAGTGTCTTTTTATTCGGCGGGTTAATTCTTTAATTATTATTGTAGGGAACCTGTCGATAATAATGTAATTATTATGCTGGTGGTGCTATCTATATCTTCAAGGATGAAACTTGATAACTTATTTCACGAGTGGATTTATTTTGTTCCATTTACAGTAATAAATCGTCTACATTTAAAAATAAATTAAATTATAAGTATTAAAATTGTAACAAGTAACGTTCCAAAAAATAAAAATAAATTATTAAATTACAAATTACTAAATAGAATTGAAAAAATATACATATCGTTCATTCTTAAGAGTTCTATTTAATAGAGAATATTCTAACGATGAAAGTAGTTGTCATGTAGTCGGTTGCTTTACCGCTTAGAAACAGTTATTGTTTTGCATTTTTGACCTGCCCATTTAATAATTTGGTACGATAAAGAGACAAACTAATAATGATAACATTAAATTCTCCGCTAAACTCCTGCTTGCGGTGTATGTCCTTCCAGCCTTAAGTTATTTTGGTTTTTAGAACTGTACTGACCGCTTGAATAATGTATTTTAACAGAAAACCGGTGCTATTTGCTAGTATCAATGAAGACCAGTAGATGTTTTTAACTCGGGTACTGTCTATGCTGATAACAAAAAAAAAAAAAAAACAACAAAAAACTAAAAAGTACAGTTCTGAAATAAATAATGCAACAGGAAAACAAAACGTACGTTTTTCTGAACTTAGGTTAAATCGATTCAACCCACCGGGTTGGACTAGTGGTGAACGCGTCTTCCCAAATCATCTGATTTGGAAGTCGAGAGTTCCAGCGTTCAAGTCCTAGTAAAGCCAGTTGTTTTTACACGGATTTGAATACTAGATCGTGGATACCGGTGTTCTTTGGTGGTTGGGTCTCAATTAACCACACATCTCTGGAGTGGTCGAACTGAGATTGTACAAGACTACACTTCATTTACACTCATACATATCATCCTCTGAAGAATTATCTAAACGGTAGTTACCGGAGGCTAAACAGGGAAAAGAGAGAGAGGTTAAATCAATTAACACTAGATCGTGGATACTGGTGTTCTTTGGTGGTTGGGTTTCAATTAACCACACATCTCAGGAATGGTCGAACTGAGACTGTACAAGACTCCACTTCGTTTACACTCATACATATCACCCTCATCCATCCTCTGAAGTATTATCCGGAGGCTAAACATGAAAAGAAAAAGAAAGAAGGTTAAATCAATTAACCCACCGGCTTGGTCTAGTTGTGAACGCTTCTTCCCAAATCAGCTGATTTGGATGTCGAGAGTTCCAGCGTTCAAGTCCTAGTGAAGTCAGTTATTTTTACACAGATTTGAATACTAGATCGTGGATACCGGTGTTCTTTTGTAGTTGGGTTTCAATTAACCGTAGGTCTCAGGAATGGTCGAACTGAGACTACAAGATTGCACTTCATTTACACTCATACATATCATCATCCTCTGAAGTATTATCTGAACGGTAATTACCAGAGGCTAAAAAGCAAAAACAACGAAAGAAAAGGTTAAATCAATTACTATTATGCATTCTGGATTTTTTCCAGTAAGATTTTTTTTTCTCGGTCAGGCATGGTATTTTCACACACGCTATAAATCATTCATCTCATCCTCTGAAGCATCCCTAACGGTGGACCCGGAGGTTAAAGAAAAAAAAAATAAAAGATTTTTTTGTACACTTTGCTGTTTGTTTTTCTAGAATTGTGGAATTCAAAGATTTGTTTTTCGAGTCTTGTTGTTTATTCTGGACAGGTGATTGTAGAAGCTAATTCTTTGTAAAAGTCTTTTTTTTTGGGTGGGAGGGGGGATTAATTAAATTTTTTTTTTGGAATTTTGGACTAATATTTTTTTAATGATTTCCTTGCCTTTTTTAAAAATGAATCATTACTCCTTTGTTATTCTTTGCTAACGTTTTCCGTTTTATTTTATTGAATAAATATTCATTTATTGAATAAATATTCATTTATTGAATAAATATTCATTTATTAAATAAAAATTAATTTATTTCTATTAATTAACCGGTTAATGATGTTTTGAATTCGCTTATTATACGTTTAATTATAAAATAAGAAACTGTGTGAAATGAAATTACGGAAATTGGGAAACAAGTTATAAATTAAAATTGACAAACACAATAAAAAAAAATTGTTATTATTATTATTACTCTATCTACATGAAAAAGCCAGTATAATAGGCTTATAATCTTTTGGAAAGTTGTTATTTAGTTTTAATTCAACTTTTTACTCGAGGAAGAATATTCTGTTTATGCCGTAATAAACTTATACACATAAAACGTTGTTTCGTTAAAAGTTTTTTTTTTTTTTTTTTTTTTTTTTTTTTTTTTTTTTTATGTTTTCATATCGGGTACCTAGTTCCTTGTCCTTAATGATATACTGTTAATTACAGCAAGCAGTTATAGCAATCGGATGTTAACACATGTTTAGACTTTCTACTTCAACGTCATAGCGAGTCACATATGTAATAAAAAAGTTAAAAAAGAAATGTTTTTCTTCATAGGTATGAAGAGAGAGAGAGAGTGAGGGAGAGATTGATTGAGAGAGTGAGAGAGACATATAAATACGTATATATCCTACTTCAGAAGAAGCTGGAATGACTTTTTGAAAAAGTCTGTTTTAATTTTAACCGTCGATTATTAAGCATACATTAGTTGGTATAGTTTTGTTTGTGTATTACGAATATTTGATAATTTATATTTAATTTTCTTTTATAATTTAAATTTGTAAAATACAGATATTTGTAAGTTCTATGTTGTTTACAGTTATCTTTACATATATTATTACAGTATTATTAATATTTTACCGTGTTTTGTTCAATCATTACTTAAAAAGAAAATCTTGTGTGGTTAATTGTTTATATATTCCGATCTTCGGATATTTCCCAAATTCCTCTTCGGGTATTTTCCTAATTCCTCTTCAATTAACCTAACTTCTCCGCTCTCTGTCCTGCCATATTCTTACCTCTTGATGTGTGATATTTTCCTTAATCTCATTCTTTCATATTTGGATTCCAAAAATTATCTACCCTCAGACATTTCAATTAAATCGTTCGATCCTATTGTCCCAAATTACATTAGATGTGGGATTAGGATTAAGAAATATCCTGAACGTCTGGTTTGTAATTATTACCTGTTGTAATTCTTATCTTTTAAGATATGCGTTTTTTTTTTTACAGAATAATAGAATTTTAATTGATTGGAGTTTTAGACGTCCATTTTTGTTTTCTTACAGATACAGATTTGTTAATAACATTACTCTGAAGACGAAATATAGGCATACAAGTATGCAGGGAAATTTTTTTATAACATTTTCGGATGCAACGCAGTTTTAAGTCTTTCTATGTCTTTGACATTTTCCTCAAAACGCAACCGTTCAGGAGTTATAATCCCTCAAAGCGAAAAACCAATATAGCGGCGTACTTTTTTTTTTTTTAATGGGAATACTAATTTTTATAGCTTTTTGGATTCTATATCTAATTAAAAGTTTCTGTTGTTTAGATATTTTTCCAGAAACGCGACCGTTCAGTAGATACGCCTTATCACCAGTTTTATTTACGTAACATTGTTCGATTATAACTTCGAAAAGTGATATTTACCTAGATTTTCAAGGACGGGTGTAAAATTATTTTTAAATAAATGTGACGCATCTGTTATCCTAACACCCATTTTTCTGATGTCCAATTCTGCACTGCTTATATCCGCTTACACAATTTAAAAAAAATTAAAATGCTATTCAAATAAAGGGTTGTTTCAACTAGAGATATAGTTTATCGATCTTTGTTTTTGTGAGGGTTTTAAATTGGCATATTTTGCAATTCGTTTAGAATTTTGAGTTTTGAAATATCTTTTTAATATTACTGAAATACATTTAAAAAAAATATATTTTCGTGTTTTTATTAAGTTTGATTAACCGTTAAAGATTAGAATGATATGTCCATATCGTATGATAAACCTTTTTTAATTTTCCAGTTATATTACAGATTTCTGATTATCCGAATTCGGCCTTGCAAAGGTTAATCCGGAAAATCGGTTTTACACTATATTACTATTTTGCCAATCCGTTGTAGTTTTTTTTTGCATTTATTTACAAGAATAAAGAGATTATTACAAACTTTGGACAATTAATTTAAAGAAATGTAAAACTATTAAGATAAAGTAATGAACAGTAAAATGATAAAACCGTATTCAATTACAAGGTGCATATTGCCTACAGGAACAATTGAGATGAGATGCAGCTCCTGAACAGTTGCGTTTCGGGTAACATTTCAAGAATAAAACTGTCGTGTGGAAAATTCTGTATATACGGATGTGTGCTGTTGTGATATATTTTCGTTAATATATCTAGAACCGGTTAACGTATAATGATGAATTTGGTATAACTCGTATATACGGGAAATTGATGCTAGTTTATTATTTATATATTTATTATCTTTTTAAATGAAAATCGAACAAGGTGGTGTAGTTTTCCTTTATAATTTATCACTGATGAAACGCAGCCGGGAAAGGTTTTGCGACCACGGTATTCATTAACTACTTTACTCTGGCTTTGCTATGAGGTTTTTATGGCTTAAAACGTCTAATATATTTTAAACAAAAAATAAAAAAAAATTTTTGTACATCAGAAAACATTTATTTTTAAGATTTCCATCCCATCTTAATTGTAAGTTTTAAGTAAGTAATAAGTAACAATTTATGAATTCAGGATGAGATGTAATGTGCGAGTCACACTTTGTACTTTGTAATGAGTCGTGGATACCGGTGTTATTTGGTGGTTGGATTTCAGTTAACCTCATATCTCAGAAATGCTCGACCTGAGACTGTACAAGACTACATTCTTACATGTCATCCTCGTTCATCCTCTGAAGTAATACCTTACGGAGGTTCCGAAGACTAAACAGAAAAAGAAAAGATATTTTAATTAAACTGCTCGATTTTATTTTTCCAAATTACATTACATTAGATATGGGATTAGAATTAAGAGATATTCGGTGCGTTAATGTCATAATTTGCTGTTATACTACATAATAAATCGTTTGTTCATTTCTTTTAATAGTATTGATGGGAGTTTTGTATTGGACTAATAAGTCCACACACACACGCACGCACGCACACACTTACCAACTAAATTGTACTAGCTTTAGATTTCTGAGCTAACTAAGCAAATATATGTATTTATCTAACTGGGTTAAAATCTGTTAAGATACATGGTAACTAGCAGCGGTACAAATATTACATTAGCACAATTGTATAACTGATTTTAGTTGCCCCCCCACACTCGTAACCAAACGACACGATAAGATTCTTATAGTTATTTATTATTTTTATTTTCCTTTAAGTTAAAACTTAACCATTAATATTATCTATTGATAAAATTTATTACTATCGAAAGGAATAGTAATAAAATGCCACAAAATTGTATATAAATGTTTAATTTTGGTGAATAGGCAAATAAGCTTCAACATCTGACGTTATTTTAAAACTCTAAAACTGGTAAATATTCTTGAAACATTTCTAAAATTTTCTTAGAACATTACAATAAATATTCCCTGGAATGTTTAAGGAATTCTGAACGTAAGAAAATAATTTATATTATTAGGATATACTTAAATATTTATTGCTGAGACATCCTTTTATTGATTTTGGTTTCTTTGTTTTGTTTAACGTAAGCATTTGAATACTATCTGCTTCTTGAAAAAAAAAAAGCCGGATATATATTTAGTTGTATATATTTTCATACCAATAAAAAAGATTTTGTGTGTGTGTGTTTGCGGCTCAATCAGGACACTGAGAGATTGACAATTGCGTATTCAACTTCGTCCGGGATGTTTTCCACATCTAACCCAAATATTATTATGAATTGTGAAAAATAACTGGGGTAAAATTAATGCCTAAAAATTTTAATAAGGGAGTATTTTTTATTTTAATGTATTTTATATGTGATACTTACTGAAGCAACCGGTGCAGTATTTTTTTTAAATTTTGAAACACTTTCCCAATTTTGTGCTTCATAGGGTTTAATGGGTTTGAAGTATAGGAATCAACAACATTTAGGGTCGTAGTTTAGAATATATAAAAAAATAAAATCAATAGGTTCAGTGGTTTTTCTAATTTTTTTTATTTCTGCCCTTCTGGGGTCCCCCAGGGTGCATTTTAAACATTTTGAATAACCTAAAACTCAAGCGGGGGTTAAGATCTTAACTTACGAATTTCATAAAGTTCGGTTGGCTATTTAGTCGTGATGCTGCCAGAAAGACAGACTTGAGTTTTTTCTGATTACCGATCACTAAAGGAATATGTTTAATAATAATTAATCTTATTCTTCTAACTCCTTCATTTTCAAATTGATTCTCTCTTCAAATTTGATCTCTCTTCGTATCATTTCTTATTACTAAACTATCTGTTTCTTCTCTGGATACTTTCATCGTCTTACCTTCTTTCTGAATGTGTTTCTGTTCTCTCTATGTTTGTATATTTTATACCTGTAATTCTAAGAGTCATTAGTTTTGTCGCCATTAAAATTTGTAAAAAATCCTCTTGGTTATTCTGATAGATTCTTATTAAATCTCAATATACGCTAGTCATCATATGCGCTAGTCATTTCTTATGGCCTCTGTTATTCTGTCTGCTTTGAGGTTAATTTCATTCCGCATTTGCCAACCTTCATCCATTTTCGTGATCAAGTTTTTTTTTAATATCCTTTTCTTATTAATCTCTATTTTGTGTACTTCTTCCTTATCTAGTGCATGCTTCCTTATATAAATTCTGCACCGTTCAGCAGTGATTCCCAATCGGTGGATCGCGATACACTAGTGTGTCACTAAGTCCCGTGGAGTGTGTCGTGAAATTCTAGAATCTAAAAAAAGATTTTTTGCCGTTCAAAAATTCTCTATACAATGTAATTTATATTTATCATGAAACCTTTTATACGATAAAATTTATTTTGAGATAAACTGTACCGGTCAATACCGAGAGTAAAAAGGATTTAGAAGAAACAATGAACGGCATAGATGAAGTCCTACGCAAGAACTATCGCATGAAAATAAACAAGAACAAAACAAAAGTAATGAAATGTAGTAGAAATAACAAAGATGGACCACTGAATGTGAAAATAGGAGGAGAAAAGATTATGGAGGTAGAAGAATTTTGTTATTTGGGAAGTAGAATTACTAAAGATGGACGCACCAGGAGCGATATAAAATGCCGAATAGCACAAGCGAAACGAGCCTTCAGTAAGAAATATAATTTGTTTACATCAACAATTAATTTAAAAGTCAGGAAAAGATTTTTGAAAGTATATGTTTGGAGTGTCGCTAATGGAAGTGAAACTTGGACAATCGGAGTATCTGAGAAGAAAAGATTAGAAGCTTTTGAAATGCGGTGCTATAGGAGAATGTTAAAAATCAGATGGGTGGATAAAGTAACAAATGAAGAGGTATTGCTTCATAATAGATGAAGAAAGAAGCATTTGGAAAAATATAGTTAAAAGAAGAGACAGACTTATAGGCCACATACTAAGGCATCCTGGAATAGTCGCTTTAATATTGGAAGGACAGGTAGAAGGAAAAAATTGTGTAGGCAGGCCACGTTTGGAATATGTATAACAAATTGTTAGGGATGATTGTAGAGGGTATACTGAAATGAAACGACTAGCACTAGATAGGGAATCTTGGAGAGCTGCATCAAACCAGTGAAATGACTGAAGACAAAAAAAAGGTCAATACACGCAATAATGTTAAGTTTAATTTTCTTCCTGCCAATAATTTTGAGTGATGGTGAACACCTGCAGAAATGCTTAGTTTACTCTTTCCATTATGTAATAAACCGAGTGTACATTGTTGTCCCGTTAAGTAATTATCCCTCAGCGTATGGAGTTTTCGAGACAGAAGGAAAGTTTTGAAACGCAACTTACACAAAATAAGAAAGAATGCTTGAAGAAGTTAATAAAAGAACAACTAAACTTTTTACAAAATTAAGTAGCAAAATATTTCCCTACCTTGCCCGTTTCAAAGTTAGAACAGATAATTTCTCCTTTTGGTACGTTTGGTGTGATCAACATACAAAACGCCACTGATCTAAATGTCAATAAAAATGAATTGTTAAACTTTTCATGCGATTTTGCCATGAAGACAAAATTTGTAGATACTTAAGTATAATACGTCTGGATTTATACGCGATGTCAGTATTCCGTAAAAGGAAAAAGAATCAAAAGTTTTCCTGATGTTTGCAACGTCATACTTGGGCGAATCGACATTTTTTTTACAATTAAAATTTTGTGGACACACCGAGCACAGACTTCTCGTTAATTTTAATGGTGAGTTTTCAAAAAAAAAAAAATCCGTTATAGGTTCATCGGTATCCAAGCATTTACCTTTGTGTTTTTCTGACACCGCTCGACATGCTGTTTGTATTTAGGAGAATTCGCACGCTTACGTGTTAATATCGGTCTACATACACTGGATATCTGAGCTTAAAATTAGATAATACACATTATTATTATTACTACTGTTATCATCATTATTACTATTATTAATAAAAAACAAATAAGTGTGTCGCAATATAGAAAGTATTCAGTGAAGTGCGTTATCGGTCAAAAAAGTTGGGATCAATTGCAGAACTGGACTTCAGGCTGATTACTGTGGTGTAGTCCTAATCAAGTGCGTATGCCACGATGAACTGAGGGATATTTTTTGTTTAAGATAAATCGGTTCAGTAATTTTCTATTTTTTTTTTATTTCCCCCATTTTGATGCCGCAGAGCACATTTTAAAAACGTTTTATGGCCTGAAACCGAAAGGGTCAAGATAAAACTATTCTTTATCAAGCGTAGGCTTTCTGTATTTAGTTGATCCTTACTTTATTTGTTTCTTTATATGATTCATTCGGTTGTTTGATTTCGGCCAGGCTTGAATTTCTGTGTTTTATAAAAACCGACTTTCATTTTTATTAACGTATGTATTTATTTTAAAAATTTATTAAAAGTGTTTGTACCTAATTGTCCAGTTTTTGATTTAGTTTTTTAAAAGGTGCTCTATATCTTGGTTAATTCGTTAAAGGCATCATGTAATGGATAAGTTAAAAAAATCTATTACTTACACTTAACCCTGTTACTTTTTTTATTTTTATTCTCGGCCTCGCCGGCGTAGGCTCAAGCGTCGGCGATGGTATCAAATTTAACAGCGGTTTTCTAACTTAGACTGCAATTTTATTCTTTCAACTAGTTATAACTGGATACTCTTTATCGCTTAATTTTTTTAAAAGAACTATAAGATATTAAGATGTATTAAAGATATAAATAGAATAAAATAATAGTACGTATAATGTCGGTTATTAATCGATACTTAACCAATGTATGTTTATATAGTTAAATTATTTTTATGCATTATAAAAATATGAAATTTTCTGTTTGCGATTTTTTTTTCCTAGGGAAAGGAATTTTAATGCGCTTAATTAATTTGAAACTTTTTAAATATCTCGTAACCGGTTTGGCCTTTAAATGTAAATGAAATGTTGTATCTTAACTAGTGTACATTATTATTTGTTTTGAACATTTTTCCATCGGAAAACGAAGAACTACCGTTTTCTCTAACAAATCTCTCGGTATTCAGAGGCCTGCAGAGAGCTTCATCCTCGACGGAATATTGCTTACGAGGGAAATTAAATGGAACATTGAAGTATTTAAATAGTAAATAAAGAACTATTAAAAAAAAAATTATTTCACGTGGAATAAAATTTTAAGATACGGGAGATCCGTGTGATACCTATCCCCTTTATTGATAGAAATTAAAATGAAATGACATTATTGACCGGTATTCAGAAATCATCGTTCAACATTTCATAAAAACGGCCAGTCTATTCTGAAGATATCAAGAAAAACAATAACGATAAAAGCAAAAAAAAAAAAAAAAATAGCCTTCAACCCTTGAATCAAATCCCCTAAATACATAACTAAAGTTACATACATACTAATGTAATGCAATCATCTAATTAGTACAAGAATTAGGACTTGGAGTGCAGAAACGACAAAAAAGGAAAAAAGTTTGTTTTCTGTCCTCACCTCTTTACGGGGGTTTGAATAAGACCGAAAACTATTAGAAAGTAACTCGGCTACCTAAGGGGCATTAAATTACACAAAAAAACTTACTAAACGTTTGAGTTAAATTTTGAGACACAGGGCATACTGCTGCTTTGGATTATCTTGCTACTTTGACCCATCGTGACCAAAATTAAATTACATCGATTATGTACCGTATAGCGCCATGTAGTATAATAGTTATTACTTAACTGGAATAACAGTCGGAAAAGTATAAGGCAGTGATCCCCAAACTGTGAGCCGTGGCCTCTTCACAGAGGCGCCGCGAAATATTGTAAAAGTTTTATAATTAATTGAACCAAGATATTTATAATTATTAATTTAATGTTAATAAAGTAAAATAATAATGAAGATACACGAGTTTTATTTATTTAATCTCTTACGAGCAGTCATACTTTTACGTAGGGCACCATGGGAAAATTTTAATTGAAAAAGGGCGCCGCGACTCGGAAAAGTTTGGGAACCACTGGTAAAAGGCATTGTTATGTAACAGAAGGTGTACTTTAATTTTTACGAAGTAAAGGAAGTATTGTGATCGAGAAAAATTTCAGTTTCTAGATTTCAGCGGAAATATCCATTTTGACTAGTTTAGGCGTGATGTCTGTACTTATGTACCTCGCATAACTAAAAAACAATTAGCCGTAGGATTTTGAAATTTTGGATTTAGGACTGTTGTAACATCTAGTTATGTACTTCCCCTTTTGATTGCAATCGACAACCAAAAGTGTCCAAAAAAGCCCAAAAGAATTTAGATTTTTGACTTTTTCTTAACTGCAGTAATACTTGAGAGCTTTTCAACGATACATCATAAGTGGTACTTATTTTCATTAGTTCCAGAGTTATAGCCAAATAAAATTTTAATTAATGTATTATTTGAATCTTACAAGGGGAAAGCACATCGGCTCAAATCCGCCTTCACTTTTTTTAACTAACTTTTTTTAATTTAAATGAATTGATTTATTAATAATTATTAACCTCTGATTGTAAAAAAAAATGTTTACGATAAATAATAATTCAATAATAACAATATAAAAAAAAATATATAAGAAAAAATATCAGAAGTTATTAATGAATTAAATTTGGTGTACTTTTTATTTAAAAACAGAAAAAAAAATGTGTATATGTAATTTAATAGGCGTACAAGGAAATCATGTGTTGTCCACATCAGATTTTTTGCTTTACATTTATGCTCATACGGTTCGCTTTCTCGTGTAAAGTATTCAGTATCTCTTTCAGTTTGTTTTATTTTTTATGCCTCAGTCGATTACTTTAGCAGAGATTTCTTCTTCAGAACATATGTTTTATTACAATTAATCAATGAATAATTACATTTTAAAATTGTAGCGATGAATGTTTTACCACATTAATAATTTAAATATAATACATAAGAGGCACCATTCACAGTCGTATTGCCAGATATAACGGGTGTTCTCTATACTATCGATTCCCAATTGAGTGAAGGTATCAATTTTAAGGCTGAATACCGTTTCCGTTTCGGTAGGATATAGCCTGTGATAAATCGGCTAACTGAAGAAGGCAATATATTCTAACTTTCCTCAGTAAGCCTGTCACGACATCCCTGTTATTTTTGGGAATGTTATATTTTTTCGGGATGTTTTTGTTATTCATCGGATCGTCTGTGGCCTTTACGGTTATGGCCGTTAGTACATATCGCTTACATGTTGTAGGTAATCCGTGACTTGGAAATGAAATCTCGGTCTCGATTTGGTTATTGTCGTTCCTAATAATATAATGTGACAAAATTTGATCTGTAGATAAATAATAAACGTGATATTTAACGCTAAGAGGTTAAACAGAGAAGGGATGTTATTGGAGAGAATAATGTTTGAATAATAGCTGTGGTCTCGGAATTCCCAAGCGGAATTACTTTCGTGATAAATAATTATACTTGCTGCATTAAATTAAGCCGAATTCCTCGTATTTAATCGCGTGTTATCATGTGATAACAGCCCCGGGAAGGAATGGTGACGTCATATTTTGATAAATAATTGGGTTATAGTCTTTTCATTTTTTTAAATTAAAATTACCTTTTCTATCTTTCTTTTATTACTGGTATATCACGTACTAAAATTCAGCGTTTTTACATGAAAAGGATAAAAGAAATTTACTGTTAAATACATTTTTGAAAAAAAACAATTTGTGATTATCTATTTACATAAAAATTCTGTAGTTCTGTTTTATTTACTTTAATACTCCATTTTAAGTTTTTTATTATATCTGCTTATGTGTCCGGTTATAGTTGTACTATTTTTAATGTCACTAACCCTTAATTAATTTTGAATATAGTATTTATTGTCTTCAGTTTTTTTTTTATTAAAAAAAAAACTATTTTTCTTCCCGTACTAAATTTAGGTGGAAGCCAAATTATATGAAATAAAACAGGTGATTACAAACTACGTAACACGATGTACGTATTTGAGAGAATAAAATTATATATTTTCAACCCTTTCTACTCCGTTCAAGTACTATCTACTAAACGGGGCGGTAGTGAATCAGACGCATTTATTAAAGTACCGATCGATTGTGGAACTTCCATCGACTTAAACTTTACACCACGTCATATATTTAACCATTACTAAACAGCAGCTGATTCATCCTAACAGTAATTCCCCCAAGTTGTGCACATATGGTTCTTGCATATCCGTTATAATGTACACAGTACTAAAACTCGTAACTTCCTTTGTCATGCTATCGATGAAATAAGACACGACGTTTCTCCGCTGGACATAATCGGTAAACGAACCTTCCCTCTGTTTTGTTCGGGAACACGCACTCACGAACGTGCTCAAAATATATTTTTGAAAAATATTTTAAGATAAAGATTGCGTAATTTTTTACACGAGTACCGTTTATTACATTGAAATATAATATTTCTTTGGTTTATGCGGTTTGACTAGCGTCATTTGGAATTTCAAGTGGACGCCTTTAGAAATTTGTTAGATTTATAAATACAGAAAGAATAAGAAATATTTAAATAATTTTGGAAATAATAATAATACTTTGGAATGATTATCAAGCAGATGTCTAATCTAATTTTGGGCGAAGTGAATAAAAAGTAGTAAACGAGGAAAAGTATTTACAATTTATTGTTACAGTAAAAAAAAAAGTTTAAGTAAATAAAGCATTAAAAATGAATAAACACTTTTCCACTAAAGTATTTATTTGTAGTTTTCAGTATTTACTACTGTATATTACAATAGAAAATGCACTATTGCTTATATTACATACCCGTTTTACTGGGTGGTATAGTGACCACATGGTTATAATTCATCTCACGAAACCGTGCAGCAAACCATTAAATAAAGTATGACGGTTATATTTAATTTAATTTAACGCAATCCATTCGAGAAAAAAGACTTCTCTTTATTTGTAAAAAAAATATTTTGTACTAAAAAAATTAGAAAATTGTGATAAAATGATATATATATATATACCTTAAAAATAAAAATTTTAAGAACGTGTATGTTACCAAAACATTAAAATTTTATCAAATAAAATACAAAAAAATATTTGTTATCTCAATATATTTCTTCAATACCACCAGATAAGCTGCTTGCTGTCTGTTAAACTACTTTCAGCGTTTTCCAAATTTATCACAATATCTTCAGTACTATTTATCATATAAACTGTCCGCTTCCCGTGGTTTTTTCTTCTTTTAATTATATGTTGAATACAATTTTTGCAAGCCTATTAACATTACTCAATTAACATTATCAATAAATGTTTTACATTACTTAATGTTACATTATTACTCCCAACATAACCTTTGACATATGCCTATAGCACATTCTATCTGGTTAAAATCGCAGTGGTATGAAGGAAGGTGTAAGAAGACCCAATTTTGCAGTTTCATTTACTTAACGAATATATTTTTAACTGATTTTACTATTTTTAAAAGTTCTACTTTTAACATGTCTTCGGTTTTAAAATAATTTTATTCGATTTTAACCTGTCGGCAATTTCTTTCTGGTTTTCGGGCCGAAAACCACGCTTCGGGGTCGAAGCGTTTTGAATTTTTTCAGTTTCAATGGTATGGCACATTATCCATTACTATGACGCATCCTTCAGCAACAATGTTTTTAAACCATTGTGTAAAATAGTCACCGTTCATTTCATTTTCATTGGGAAGATCTGGATTCAAATACCCATAAACCATCGTTCAAAAACTCCATTTTCAGTTCCTACGTGCTTTACCACTAATCGTTTACCATTTCTAACCGGGATTTTCACCCCAGTTGACGAACATTTCATAAAAGCGTCTTTTGCGTTCTTTATTTCTATAACCACCCATACCTTTTCCCGTACATGTCCCGCATTAACCCAAGATTCACCTAGATAATAAATTGTCCTGTCCTCTTCATGGAATCGCTTGATTTCTCTTAAATATTCCCTACGCTATGAAATAATATTTTCGCGTTCAATCAATAAAGATTTATTTTTTCTGGACACGAAAATGTATTGATTTTAAAACACGATGTAAGTTTTTTTTAGAAAATCTTGGCAGTTCAGAACTGATATTCATAGCGTTTAATATTTTGTTTTTCATTCTGTACAGAATTTAGAGGAGAGTGGAAAAAATGTTAGGAGCAGACCAATTTTGTTTCAGGAAAAGTATAAAGACAAGGGAAGCAATTTTAACGCTCAGATTAATAGTAAAAGGAAGATTAAAGAAAAACAAACCAACATACATGGCATTTATAGACCTAGAAAAGGCGTTCGATAACGTAGACTGGAATAAAATGTTCAGCATTTAAAAAAATTAGGATTCAAGTACAGGGATAGAAGAGCAATTGCTAACATTTACAGGAACCAAACAGTAACAGTAATAATTGAAGAACATAAGAAAGAAGACGTAATAAGAAAGGGAGTCCGACAAGGATGTTCCCTGTTACTTTTTAATCTTTACATAGAACTAGCAGTTAATGATAAAGAGCAATTTAGATCCAGAGTAACAGTGCAAGGTGAAAAGATAAAGATGCTACGATTTGCTGATGATATAGTAATTGTAGTCGAGAATAAAAAAGATTTAGAAGAAACAATGAATGGCATGGATGAAGTCCTACGCAAGAACCACCGCATGAAAATAAACATGAACAAAACGAAAGTAATAAAATGTAGTAGAAATAATGAAAATGGACCACGGAATATAAAAATAGGAAGAGAAAAGTTTACGGAGGAAGAAGAATTTTGTTATTTGGGAAGTAGAATTGCTAAAGATGTAGGAAGCAGGAGCGATATAAAATGCCGAATATCACAGGCGAAACGAGCTTTCAGTCAGAAATATATTTTGTATACATCAAAAATTAATTTTAACGTCAGGAAATGATTTTTGAAAGTATATATTTGGAGCGTAGCTTTATATGGGAGTGAAACCTGGACGATCGGAGTACCTGAGAAGAAAAGATTAGATACTTTTGAAATGTGGTGCTACAGGAGAATGTTAAAAATCAAATGGGTTGATAAAGTGACAAATGAAGAGGTGTTGCAGCAAATTGATTTAGAAAGAAGCATTTGGAAAAATATAGTTACAAGAAGAGACAGACTTATAGGCCACATATTAAAGGCTTCTTGGAATAGTCGCTTTAATATTGGAGGGACATGTAGAAGAGAAAAATTGTGCAGACAGGCAACGTTTGAAATATGTAAAACAAATTCTTAGGGATGTAGGATGTAGGGAGTATACCGAAATGAAACGACTGGCGTTAAATAGGGATTCTTGGAGAGCTGCATCAAACCAGTCAAATGATGACTAAAGACAAAAAAAAAAATTGTTAAGAAGCTCGTTATTGAAATAAATAATGAACTATTTTTCTGACATAGATTTTAGTAAAATCGTTCCAACTTTTCAATCTTTTTCTTACGATTTTGAATCTTTTAGAGCTACCATGTTTACCATCAATTTTATGTTTCTGTATTATATTAAAAATTCTTCTTTCGCTAACGCCTGTTGCTTGTGCTAGCTTTCCTAGCAATGTGACTGCAGTTTAAGGGGTCGGTCATACATATCTTCCTGATTTTTTTTTTTTGTGTGTTACTTAAGGTTCTTTCCGGTTTATGTTTCCTGACATAATTACTCGTTGTTAAAACACGACAAAAACACAGGGTAAATTAAAATTAATGAGAATAACACTGAATAAAACTTATAAATATGGATTGTAAAACTATCGTTCGTAGTAATATGATAACATACATTAAAAATGACGTTATCGTTTTTAAACATCAAATAACAAAGACTAAACAAAATTTTTAATTTCTTATCATTCACATGCCAAGACGAGTGACAGCTTACAGTACATTATTATACGCATAAAGCAAGAATTGTACTTGCACGTGGGAGTGACGGAATGACTAAGTCTTAACTACTGAGATATTACTCATACATGCATGAATTCATAATCATATCTTTTGCACGATTTCGGGAGACCAGGATTAGTAAACTTGAAACCGTACTTTAAACAGTCGCTAATTTTGAAATATTTCTTAAATGTACGAATTATTTAGGATTAGTACTACGTGAAATGTAAGAATCAATTACAGTAACACATTTTTATTTCAGTATGATGGTTTGGTGATTTTATATATTCTTGTTACCAAGTTTACAAGCGCGTAGTTTTCACCCTTCAATCGTTCTTCTATCATTTCGATGATTCGACCTTTGTCTATCACGCCGAGTTCTTCAGCCCAACGACCCGAATGATTTTTCCACCCGTGCCAAGTCAATCAGCAACATCTTTTCAATTCATTACCGATGACTACCGCTTGGGAAATGTCTTTCCAATATTAAAGCTTGTTCTTATTTGGCTAAACATTCTTTCGATAACTGTTTGCTTTTTTGTTTGCATTTAATTGATTAATTCTTCTTCCCTGTTGCGGGGATCCTTGAAAAGCGTTATTAACCTTTTTCTTTTTCCTGTTTAGCCTCCGGTAATTACCTTTCAGATAATACTTCAGAGGATGAATGAGAATGATACGTATTTTAGTGTAAATGAAGTGTAGTCTTGTACAGTCTCAGTTCAACCATTCCTGGGATGTGTAGTTAATTGAAACCCAACCACCAAAGAACACCGGTATCCACGATCTAGTATTCAAATCCGTGTAAAAATAACTGACTTTACTAGCACTTGAACGCTGGAACTCTCGACTTCCAAATCAGCTGATTTGGGAAGACGCGTTCACCACTAGACCAACCCGGTGGAAGGCGTTCTTAACCACGGTATAATTTCGTAACCGCTATCTCCTAAAAGACAAGCAGAACCGTTGAATGTTTTCATTACCTTCGAAATACTATTTCGCCTAAAAATTCTATTATCCCGAGTATTACTCTGGAAAGAAGTATCAGTGATTGTAATTACACTACCCTTTGCATCAGAAATATTCCCCATTTCACCGGGGAAGTAGAAATCCGGGGAGGATTTTTTCGCTAGACGTAAGACGATAACAAAACTTTTTCGGATATTGTTTGTAACTTTTTTTCTTATTTGAAGCTCTAGAATCAGTTCCCGAATTATTTCAATTTTCTCCTGAATCATTCTGTTTATGTTGCGCACTGATTTTTGTTAAATATATTTAGGTTTAACTGATTTTCTTCAAACGTGGTCAGTAGGTATACGACAAATGCCCGATATCAGGCATTTGTTGTGTACACTTTTCTGCAAATTTTCCGACGGGTGAGAAAAATTTCTGAATTTTTCATTTTCGATTTTACTTAGGTAGTTCACTAAAAAACTTTCTTATCAGAAAAATGTAGCGGTTAGATAGTGTACATGAATTTTCAACAAAAGATTTTTCAAAATTTTTACCTTCACCCCGAAAATTGCAAGAACACTTAAGTTTTTTTTTTTTAAATACAGCCAGAAGTAGAAATGCATTTCAAATAATCGCACAGATACGTATCATTTTATTCAAAAAATAAAATTTAGTTAAATTATTTTAAATAATTTTTTTAATTTATTTTCTTTAAGTAATAATTTAAATGAAAACACATGATATGGTTTATTTTTAATTTAAATCAAATTTACGCTTGATTTACCACGTAATCTCGAAACTTATAGCGTGGATAAACGAAATCGAAGTTTTGTACCGTATGAAAAATGAAAAAAAAAACCTGTATTTGAACCCGGAACCTTCAGAATGGAAAAGGTGGGACACTACCATTCCGCCCACCTCTGTGGTGATTATTTAATTGTGTTTTACTGTACGTACAAAATAATCCGTTTTTTCTTATAGGAAAGCTTCTACAATTATTTATTCATTGACCGTATTTAATTTCTTTTTGCCCATTCTTTCGCTTTTTCTGTGTTTAGCGCTTTTACTTCACGTTACTTAAAAGCTTGCAGATTATTTACCAGGTTTATTTTTTCGTTTCTAATTACAGGTACTTTTTTATTTACCATATTTTTTACATACTTCATATTAATTAAAATAGTATATTTTAAAGGTAACTAACATCTTATTCAACATATTTTAATGATACGATTAAAATCTGAAACCTGAAAAATCATAAACCTGCGATTTTTCAGGTCAAAAAACATAAGAAACCACTAATTCTGTCCCTTAATTAACATCAAAAAAATTTCAGTACGACCTCATTTGACCGGGGTAGCTGAAATTCGAGCGAAATCTTTCACTAGTCGTAACTCGCAAACGAAGCACTTCAGGAATTACGTTTATATGAACGTTTTCCGTTATTTTCACAAGTAGAATTGATTATGAAAGTCCCGGGAGAACTTCGTGATACACTCTGTATATTTATATAAAAACATTTCGTTCAGGGTCTTTGAAGTTTATTATTGTCATTTTATTATTATTATCATCATTATTATTATTCTTTTTATGACTATTGAGTGGATTCCAGTTTAGTTGCTTTGGTTACCAAGCACAATAAATAACGGACATTAGTCTCATACGTATCAGATAATCGTTAAATAAATACATCAAATTGAATTAAAACCCAGAACTGACACAACTGTTTTATAAAGGAGTTATTTTTAATTCTGAATAAACAACCGTTCCTTTACTCTTAGTAACTTGATAGAAATATACTTCTATTCAAATTATCGATTATTATTTTTTTAAACCTTTTTATCCTTTCTTTCATTTTGTAATGAAAGTATGTATATTATAAAAATACATATATGAATTCCTTTTTAGGTTGCAATAATTAATCGTTTTCCGCTAATTTTATCTCTATTGTAATTAAAAGTGTTGTATGGAATACATTGAAAATCTTTTTTTTTTATACTAGAACAGAAATTTTGATACGAATTTTTTAGGGAACATTTTATTATTAGATTGTTCAACTCTAAAAAAGAGCAGAAAGATGGACGCACCCTATTATATATATATATATTTGTATGTTTCTTGGTGTCGACAAACGATAACGGACCGATAACCGGATCTATCCTTGTAGTGTGTCTACACCGCATAATAGTATTTAATTTGATATAAATAACTGAAACAACAGCTTGTTACTATGAAAATAGACTTCGAATCGAATATGCTTTCTCTCGATTAATAAATTTTCGCATGAAAATAAAATTATACATAGATTGCATTATAAACTAGTAACCCGACTGACCGAAACTAATTCGACATAATTCCACTATAAGATAGACGTACAGTAGAACGATATCGATTGTGTTATGGATATCGGTGCAAGGACTCGAGTTTATCTCGACCTTGTAACTTCTACTTAGCAATATTATTAGTATTATTTTTTTTATTGAAATTGTGATTATTCTGTGTTGTATTAAAGTATCGATTGTAGCGCTGGATTTTCTCTTCCCCGTTGGATTATCTCCTCTTTTAATTATTTATTTTAAACGTCTTCACTTTTCTCAGGGTATATAATTGTAAGCTAACCTATTAACGTTGAATTGCATGTACCTAAACTTTTCTGTTCCTTAGACAGCACCTCCGTAGGTGATATTTGGATGTATATTATCGTCATCGTTATAATATATACTAAAATCGTTAAAGCTGGAAAAGATGTGCGGGCTTCCTTGTGGAAACTGCGAAATGGACAGGAAGTGAAGTTATATGGTGAATTAGCTCATTTGTCGGAATACCGGACGAAGGAGGTGTTGCTGATGAAACAGTCCTACTCTGCCCTGAAGACGATAATTCAAAGAACTGGTGGAACACTCGCATAAGGGATGGTTTATGTACAATCGGAGTTGGGAAGATGTTATGCGTGGAAAGTGATTTTTTCTTATTTTTTTTCTTAAGAGCTACGGACCTTAGAGGTGAGTCTTTACTTGTTAAGGCGATTTGAATCTTGGATATTCCTGTTGAGCCGACATCTTATGTTCTACTTACGATCAGGTTTTGTGGCTCGACCTCCATTGCAGAGTTTACATGAGTCTCTCTCAATTCATTTGTAGCACGTTTGACATGGTAAAAAAAATCTGCTTTACTTAAAAGAAAATTTGAATTTAACGAATAGATTTCCCTTTTTGTTCAGCTCTAAACTTTTAACCTTTGTATATATTTTCTACATCGTACGCCGTCAATTCAGTCTTTGTCTTCCTCTACAGTATTTACCTTTTACACGTTCTACATTTCCAAATTAATTAAATTTGGGTATTTTAATTACATGACCCAGAGATCTCGTTCGGCTTTTTACAAGTTTTAACAACAAATTTCTTTTCTCTCTTATTTGATTTAAGCGAAGACCTCTTCATTCGAATCATTCCATTTCAAAGGTCTGTGGTCTATCTTTATTCCCTATTGTTTATGTTTTACTACCACAAAGTGCGTCGTACAAAAATACTTTCAAAAATGTGTTTCTAATTCTTTAAGATTAGTAGATTTCTTTCTTTTTTTTTTTTTAATGAAACTTCAGCTTGCTTCTTCAAATCTTCTTTTGATATCTGGATTGATTTTTCTTACCTTTGTCATTTTATTAATTAATAAAATTCTACAAATTCTACTGATTTTTCCCCCGATTTTAATACTTTATTTTCTTTGTCTTTTTTGTCACATTAATTTCTTTTGGCTTACTCTGATTTATTTGCAGACGGAAGTACTCTTCTTCTGTTTAACTTATTGGATTTTAATTGTAATATTTGGATTATTTGAAAATGATTGTAAATATTCTAATAAAAAAATATTTTGTAGAGACGACTATCCGAATTACTTGATGGTCATCCAAGTACTCAAATTTACCTATTACACAGAATGAAGGGAATTTTCATGCAAAATATTTTTAATTTTCTAAGCTGTTTCCACTCTTAATATATTTAACTAAAATATATCTGTGAGTGAGTTATTGACAAAAAACAAACAAATTAACGTGATGTTGAGAACCCCGTCTGGAATTTGTAAAAAAACGTTACCGAAGTGGTTAAAAATTCGAGTTTCATCTCTTGAAATTCATCACCATAATATATCTTTAATTCGTAAATAAATAAAAAATACCAAGGGAGGGTGGAATATTTCCGTTCCCCATTCGAAGTAAAAAAGCCGACAACAAAGTTGTTTCTGATGCACACATTACACACACAACTTAATTTAAAATATTTCTCATTTTATTTAAATATATCATTTTTTCGTTTATTTAATTGAATGATTCTAATTAAATCGCGCGCGCATACCGTATTTAATTTACGCGGATGTGGCGATACTAATGTGATTGGCACTAACTAAACTAATGTAACTTCATAACTTATATAGAACAAATTTCGCTTGTAAAGTCGGAAGACTGATGTAACCGCGAAGTTTAACGCACCAGGTACTGAGTTAAACCGAACGATCGAGTTGGAGACCCAGCCAGACCCAATTTCTTTTTAACTCTTTATTTATTATCCATTTATTTAATTCTACCGCTAACCTTTGACGTCACAACATAGCAGTAGTTTAGAGCATTTTTTTGGGGCGATTTTGCAAAACTATTTTTTTCAAATATTGTTATTTTTTAATTGTTAACAAATGTGCCTAAGAAAATGTGACCTTAATTAGGCGAAAACTAGAGATGTTGAGAGTGACCTTGGTGTACAGCCTCACACCCTTGACTTTTTAAGTTGAAAATTTAATGGTATTAAAGCCCTATATATAGAAGTAATCTGACCAAGTTTGGTCAAAATCGGTCCATTAGTTTTGGAAATATAAAGCGATTTAGAGGCCAATACCGAATACACGTACATAACGAACCATAAAATTCGAAAATTTCCATCCGGTTTTTGGGTTCCTTAGGTGTCAAAACGTCAAGATCCGATGAAAACCGCGTATGCCCAAATTGGACCGATTACAATACCGGGGGTGCAAAACTAGGTAAACAGTTTTAGAGTTCTAAAGTTTTATGTAATGTTTTATACATATTGCGTTATTTATTATGAAACAAAACAGTACCTTTAGGAGGCAACGATCACAATTACAATTAATTACAGTCTGTGAGGTGTTCAGATTTCCGGCATTCAGATTGCCGACATTCCTGCAATATAGTTCTACACTCAAGCGCACTTTTGCACAGAGGTTTTTAACATTTTTAATTTCTGGTTGGAGCCGGTTGAATCAGATTTATTGCGTAATCTGTAAATTGTTAGTCTACTTGATGGGAGGTGTATCAAATTCTGCAGCCCATTCTCGTAGAACCATTTCTGCGTTTTCAGTCTTCCACTGTTGTTTGACTATCCACTTCCGCTGGTCGATGGTTAAATTACCAGTCATGATTATCTGAAAAATATTAATATGTAAATAATTAAGTAACTTACTAATAATAAATCAAGTAATACCTATTATAACTGTATACCTACTTTTGCACCCCTTTGTACTTTTCCCTCTAGAGTTATAGCTCTTCTTTCTGTTTCTGTTTACTCTCCGGGAATTACCGTTCAGAGGTTGAATGAGGATGATATGTATGAGTGTAAATGAAGTGTAGTCTTGTACAGTTAACCCCGAGATTTGTGGTTAATTGAAACCCAACCAACAAAGAACACCGGTTTCCACGATCTAGTATTCAAATCCTTATAAAAGTAACTGCCTTTATTAGGACTTGAACGCTGGAACTCTCGACTTCCAAATCAGCTAAATTGGGAAGACGCGTTCACCACTAGACCAACTCGGTGGGTTCTTTTCAATTCTATTAAAACCTTTTTATCTCTTCTTATGATACTTTTTTCTCGTGTTCAGTTTTTGTGTTTCTGTTACTTATTTTTTTAATGTTATTTCAAGTTTTAAGTATACTGGAATGTGAGTGTAGCGTATTCCTAGATTTGTGTCTGTACGACTTAGTCATACCATTATTTTGACACCATGTCTGATACTGATTCAACTGATAATAGTGCACGATTACTGATATTCCCTCCTAAAAAAAAGGCCGCGAAAAAAGCCTTTAAGTCGTGCGGAATAAAACATCATTTTTATATGCTTACAAATAAATTCTCTAAACCAAACGGCGTTGATTTCGGATATCGTTAATAAACTGTTAACATAAGTGGAAGTTGTATTGCTTCTGTGTACAATGTGATTAGCGAGTATGAATCTACTAATGAATTCGGTTTCCTAAAAGCTAAAACCCCGTGGATCAATTGAAGAAAAAGTTGAGCATTTCAATAAAAACGCGATTCTTATAAAAGTACACCAATTTTATTTATTGAGAAACGGTTAGTTTATTAACAGAGATCCAACGTCGAAGTACTAGTAAGTCAGTTATTTTTACACGGATTTGAATACTAGATCATGGATACTACCGGTGTTCTTTGGTGGTTGGGTTTTGAATTAACCACACATTTCAGGTACGGTCGACCTGAGACTGTACAAGACTACACTTCATTTACATTCATACATATCATCATCCTCTGAAGTAATCCTGACGGTGGTTCCGGAGGCTAAGAAAAAATAAAAATAAAAAAGAAGCCTATACATACATAGTGACGCACTGTCAGTTGTACAAAGATTTTATAGCGGTTATAGTATCGGTGTCAGCAGTTATTATTTTTTTTACACATTTTTCGAAGAAAAATACGGTATTACTTTCGGTCGCATGGTGTGAATGAGGGGTGGAAATTAATTTTCTTTAGGTTTGAGATATGAGGAATACAAAAATACCATTCACTTAAATTGGGGTTTCGTTATATTTTTGTAGGCCTATGAATAAAATTTTCTGGCTCGAAAATTTTCAAAACAACTTGACCAATTTCTCTGAAATTTAGATATGCTGAAGTAATCTATCCGAAGTTGTGCACGTGACAATTTGATGAAAATTGGTTCTTGGTTCTTGCGCAGAATTGAGCAAGATTTTTTTTAGATTTTTGTACTTTTTTAAGATATTAAAAACTTATTAAACCTCCCCCCTCATAGTTTGCGTTGCATAACCCGAGAATGATAAAGTTTGTGTATTATATTCCATAGAAGTAATTTTTCAGAAAGTGCTCTGATTAATTTTCACTATCCATGTCAAATTCGTAAAATTTATTTATGATGATTAAAGATAGATGAAACGAATCGTAGCGTAGTGTACTAGCGACTACGAAAGGCCAATCCCAATTCAAAGGATCTGTCGCTTGTTGCCTGTTGTAGCTAGTTGTCGCCCGTAGTAGTTGGTTTGCAACTTGCGCGGTTCCGTAGCACACTACGTACGTACTCGCGTGACCTTGTAGCCGCTCGTAGTCTTTTCCAGAGGACGAGTCGCCTGAAGCTTATTGCTATCCAACAATGAAGTTATACGGAAAAATCTACGTCTATAACTAACCATCTTCAAAATCAAAATCCATCAAATACAGCGACAAAGTAATAATTCAGAATGTGTTATTGGTTATTTAGTGTTTAGCGAACATCGTTGCATATATACACAAACCAGACAATTTTGTTTTGTCGTCATCGCCCACAGATTTATGTAGCGTAATTATATGTAATCATGATGTTATTTTTGCGTGATTCAAGAAAATTAGTTGAAAAACTTAGATGAAATTATATTAATTAAAAAAAAATGAAAAAAGTAGTATATTTCTACATAAAGCCTATAGTTTACTCTCAGTCACAGTTACATTGTTTCACCTCTACTTTTTAAATTTTTATTTAGTTGTAGGGTATTCTTTCGGAATTTCCTCTCAAAGATTTTTTTAACGTTATATATACTTGTAATATTGTGCAATATCGCATGGATGTATTTTAATCATTAGATAAAATGATTTTGGAGAAACGGGAATATAAATAAAAATTCATGTAATATATTTTTAAACATAACATTTATTATAAATAATAATTACAGTTACTTTTATAAACACAATACAATACTGATTTTACTAAACGATAATTATACTACAGGATGAAACTCACTATGATGAAGTATCAAATTGGAACAAATCTTCCTCATCCTTATGTCGATGACGCCATAGAAATTCACAGAAGTAAGAATCCAGCAAACTCTGTTAGCCATCATTAAAGATTGCATCATTGTTGTATATATTTGTTTATTTAACGTTAATTAGACGAGGTTAGCTAGCGAAGCGAGCGTAGATTATGTTTGGTTAGGTTATGTTATACGTTCGATTCGTCATATATTGTAAAAAAAAAAATAGAAAAGTTTTGTAGGGGAAATTCCGAAAGAGTACCGGTTGTAGGGTTTTCCGGTTTATCTATTTCTTTCGAACTGTTTTTTACTTCCTTGTACGAAGTAAAGGAAGTATTGTGATTGCAAAAAATTTCGGTTTTCAGATTTCAACGGAAATATCCATTTTAACTAGTTTCGGCGTGACGTCTGTATCTAGGTACGTATCTATCCCGCATAACTCAAAAACGATTAGCCGTAGGATGTTGAAATTTTGCATTTAGGACTTATTTATCTAGTTGTACACTTTTTCCCCTTTTTATTGCAATTGACTGGACCAAAAGTATCCAAAAAAGCCCAAAACCCGAAAAATTTGAATGGACATTTTCTTAACTTCAGTAATAAGCTTAAGAGCTTTTCAACGATATATCATAAGTGGTATTTATGTTCATTGGTTACAGCGTTATAGCCAAATAAAATTTTAATTAATGAAGTATTTGGATCTTACAAGGAGAAGGCACTTCGGTTCGAATCAGAGTTCATATTTTTTTTTTTTTTTTTAATTTAAATATATTGATTTATTAATAATTATTAATTTCCGATTGTAAAAAAATGTTTACGATAAATAATAATTCAATAATAATTATAATGAAAAAATATCAAAAGGTATTAATGAAATAAAATTTTTTTGTACTTTTCATTTAAAAAAAATGTTTTTAAGTAATTTAATAGGCGTACAAGGAAGTCATGTGATGGCCCATCAGATTTTTTTATGTTTGTACCGATTTTTTTTTGTAGTCCTTTCCATATATAGAGATAAGTTAAGAAAACAAAATTTAGTTTTGTTTGACAATAGTAAATGTCGCCCACTTTTGCATTAAATTTAATGTTGTACAGTTCTACAATGAATTTTAATCGATAAAATAATAATTAAAATCAAATAACGAAATCGTCGATCGTAATTAATTTTGGAAGATTTTAGCAGTACCAAATATAATCGTGTATTATATTAGCAATATCTTAATGACGTTTTCGTAGACAACGAAAATCACTTGACTCACATTTCTTGTTTAAAGATGTATCTTTAAACAAGAAAAAAAGGTATTTTTAAACAAGATAGGGAGGAGTTTATCGATAATTAAATGTATAAGTATTTTAATTATACATATTTATTTAATTAAATTAATTAATAATTTTTATTATGTTTTAAGCGAAGTAACATGCCGTACAATAGTAGGAAAACGTATCAAGGAAAAACGTAGACTTGAAAATTGAATAAAACATGCGAGTGAGGTAATCCAACAAGTGACAGACTGGAAACGGTGAGTGATATCAACGTGTTAAAATATCACGTGTTCGGTTTGTCAGTAGCAGTAAGTCGGTTACTGAAAAAGTCGGTTTCCTTTTTCGTATTTAAAAAAAAACCCCAACCGCCGTTTTGAATAGAAAATTTTGTATATATAGTCGTAAAATAAATATTGTTGTTGTAATAGTAAACCACATTACTTAAACATTAAAAAAAACGAAACCCCGTTCGGCCTTAATCGCGTTAAGAAAACGCAAACAAAAAGATAAGCATTCCAAAAGGCCTAATGCTTTCGGTGGATAAATAATAATACTGAAGTGGTGTTAAATTAAGTTGCCGGTAGTTTTAGATTTGGCAAAGTCGAAATCAAAATCGTAATTGAACTATTTTTTTTATTTTTAGAGCGTTTTTTTTAAAACTGTTTTATTATTATTTTAATAATTTGTTTTCTTATTTAGATATTAAACATATATATATTTTTTTTAACTTCTACACAAGTGGTTATTTAAATGTTTGGTTTAAACTTCTTAGGGTTTTAGCTTACATCTTACGTATGTATGTATATATGAAATTTTTTTTGTATTTAAAAAAAAATTAAATTAAAAATATTTGAGTTACCATACATAGAAATAAATTATGAATTCTTGGCTGTTGAATAAGACCAAGGCCAAGAAAGTGCTCCCACGCGTGGAGAAGTACGTATATTCCGGTGAGACTTCCGTTGTTGCCATGTTGGTGAAAAATCAGCACTCTTTTGTTGTTATTATTATTATTATTATCATGATCATCATCATCTTTGAAGGCCCTTCGGCGTATCGCTAAGCTTGTATGTTAAATATTTTAATAATACTAAAAATGCAATACACAGCGAATTACAAGTATATTCTCTAATTTGTAGTATAAAATCAAACTATTACGTATAAAAAATATTATCGTAAGACTAAATAGTGAATTCTAGTAGTAGTAGTACAGTGGAGAGTAGGTCTGTGAAATGAACGTAGACCGTAAACCGGTTTACGTTCGTTCGTGTTGAAGTCACTATGTTTGTAAGAAACATCTGATATCGCAATTGTGAATCATCATTATGTAGGACTGTTTGTTTATTTGCCTGTACGGGTGTATGCAGCTCTGAAAAAGTCAGTCACGATTAACTTGGTGTGGTGCACTCTTTTCTAACCGCGCCGTTTCTATGTCCGTCTTACCCGTCTAGTTTCTGACTATGGATGTTTTTGATTTCGCGTGGTGAAAGCTGTGCGGTTTTATGCATATATATATAGAAATTGCTGTTTTAAACGCGACCGGTTTTTACTGTTCGTAATAATCAGTTTCTTGACCATTGTCTTTTTTTACGTAAAAACAAGCTGTAATTTTTTATAATCGTAATTTTAATATCAGTTACTATTATTATCTTTTCTCCGGTAGGGGGAGTCGTGTGGGGGTGGAGAGAGGAATAATGTGGTAAAAGTAATAATAATATACAGATCGCAACTACGATTCGGTGCAAAATAAACTGTACAAACAACTAATAACTTAGTTTTACGTTTATGTATATATAAAAAGTGTTTCGGGAAGTTTCTACCGTAATTTATAGGCGTATTCCTCTCATCAAAATAATGAAATCGGTTCTTATAAATATAGGTTTATTTTTGAGTTAGGGGTAGCCAAAATATTTTACCCGTATTTCTCTTAAATGGTTAAGTATTGCTGTACTAAAAATCTACGGACACATTATTGAACAAAATTTATGATTCTACAAGCAATCTTAAATGAAATACTGGAAAAAACAATGGGTCCTAGAATTTTATCTCTAGTAGTTCAGAGAAAGTTGTTGTAAAATCCAAGAATTTATAGTTGAACGCATTTTGGTCGCCGCATGAATCATCTAGTAAAACATTTCCGAATAATTGGATTGCCCAAGGACGACTACGAACCAACCAGATCCCCGATATGAATCTTTTAAATTTCTTCGTACACGTGAAGGCATTAGTATATGGTTAAAGGCTTCATAATGAAAATAAACTTTTACACAGTGTCCATGTTTAACACTTTTAAAATAAAAAAAACAGCCTGAGAACGTTATCATCGCGATGAAATCTCCATTAACAATGGAGTTAGATATTTTGAGGACCTAATGTAATATTATCACTGTAAGTTAATTAGAGATAAATTAAGTAATTTAAATGATAATTTGATTAGGTTATAAAATTATTATTCAAGAAGTAGGCCTATCTGTTAATTAACCGTTTGAAGTACAAGATGGTTAGAATTTTTTAATGTTTGCTTTTCAATAAAAATTCATTTTTTAAACTTTATTTTTTTTAAACATTAATTTTCTCGAATTCAACTTTCTACAAACTTTTCCTTGAAGGTCCATTTATTTGATTATTAGCAATTTAACGAAGTAAATTTACTATATCAGAAATTTTTAGTACAGTGCTAAACCCTCGCTATTCGCGGGACGTTACTACACATCTTGAACTTGCCGTTAATGCTGAAAATACGAATTTGGAAAACCTAACCTTTATGGAAAAAAGTAGATTACGTTCGTAAATTATAAACAATTGGATTGTTAAATATAGAAAAAAATTGTAGTATACGATAAGTGCTTACTAAAAATATACTAGATAAATAAATATTTTACTTACAGTAATTATTGCATATAACTTTATTGTGAAACATTAAAATTAAGTTCAGTAATAATAACTTAAATAAAATTTTATTTTAAAACTATATATATATATACATATATATATAACTAAGATATTAACAATATATTTTAATATTAATATTAAAATGGTATATATACGAGGTCTATAAATAAAGTAACTTTGAGACTAGCTTTTTTTTTGGCAGCCAAAGTGGCGACACTGAAAAGTCAGTAGAAAATATGTGGTTATATGAACAGCTGATTTATATTAGGTATTAATATTTTTATTCTATTGTTGCCACGTGAGAAGTAAACAAACTTTTCGTGAAACGAGTTTTTGTTGTGGGTTACAAAAATGAGTGATACTAATTACGAGCAACGTTGTGCAATCAAATTTTGTGTTGAACTCGGTGAGAATGCTACTGAAACTTTTTCAAAATTGAAAAGAACATATGGAGATGACGCTCTGTCATACTGGAAAAGTTTTTTCCAATTATTTTGAAGCCCAAGTTTTTAGGTGGTTTAAAGCATCTTCAGGTAGCTGGGAGTCAGTTTTGAATGATCCATGCTCTGGAAGACCATTATCATCAAAAAGTGATAACATTGTTGAACAAATCAGAGATTTGATATGGTACGACCGGCGATTAAGTGTCAGAATGATTGCAGAACAGAATTTGAACCGTACCACAGTCCATCTGATTTTGACAAATGAATTAGACATGGAAAAAATTTGTGCAAAATTGGTTCAAAAATACCTCACTGTTGATCAGAAAAACAACTGGGTGGAAGTGTGCCGCTATCTTCTAGGGCGAATTGAAACTGATCCTGATTTTCTAGAAATTGTTATTACTGGTGATGAATGTCGGATATTTGAGTATGACCCAAAAACAAAACGCCAGAGCAAGGCGTGGTACACTTCAAACTCACCACGTCCCAAAAAAAAGCAAAAATGAGCAAATCAAAACCATCTAATTTGTTTCTTCAACAGTAATGGCATTGTCCATAAGGAATTTTTGCCTACAGGACTGTAAATCAATATGCTTACCGAGAAATTGTTGAAAGACTGCAGAAAAGAATTGCCTGTGTGAGACCAGCAATCAAAGACAACTGGATGCTGCATCATGACAATGCACCTTGTCACCCTGCAATCTCAATTAATGAGTTTTTTGTAAATAAAAACATTCCTGCAGTTCCTCAACCACCTTATTCACCTGACTTGAGTCCATGCGACTTTTTCTGTTTCCGACTTTAAAAAAACACCTCAAAGGACACCATTTTGGAACAGTAGAGAACATAAAAAAAAAAAATGTAACCGACCATCTGAAGTGTATTCCGGTTTTCGAGTTCTAACACTGCTATGAAGAATGGGAAAACTATTTGAAGCGTTGCGTGACTTCCCAAGGTACTATTTCGAAGGTGATAGAGTCCATGAATAATTGGATTGCAAATAAAAAGCTTTTCTGAACCAGTCTCATTACTTTATTTACAGACCTCGTGTAACTAAAATAACTAAAAAAACCGAACTGTTTAATTTTTTGCCATAAATATTTGTTATTTGTGTCTTTAAAAAATGTTTTTTTTTTTTTAGTTCTTTAAACTCTTCATGGTAGGGTGCCAATGCCATGCCAAGTTGACATCTAAAATTCATGGATCGTTCTTGAAAATTTTTTAACTGTCTGCGTAAACTAAAAATTCCATTCAGCGATTTGAGATTAATAGGCGAAACTGAAACTTCGTTGTCATCATCCATTTCCACCTAGGTATTTGATTGCTTCGTTATCACCTCATAGTTCTTTCTTTGATGAATTCTTCGATTTTAGTTTTCAGAAGTTCTTGAATGTGTGATGATTCAATTTCGTTTAAACCTTCATCAGTAATTTCTATGCTTGTAACACAGTTATAAATAATATGTTTCCAAGCCTAGGGCAATGTCTTCTAAAATAGATTATGGCCGTATTTTTCGCCAGCAAGCATTTATCGTCGACGTATTAATTTCATCTACTTATATGCGTGTTCCGAGATGTAATTTTTCTAGCATCAAATGAGTGACAAAGATATACTTATCTTCCATTAAAAATGGTTCCAGTAAAAATGTCTAGCAATCCAATTTTCATGAGTATTATGTATAAGCTGCACTTTTAAAATCAATATCTTTGACTTCAAATAAAGTACAATTTCTTTTGCAAAAAATATTAAACCATTCGATGAAAAAAGCTGCTGTTACCCAAGCGTTTTCATTGGATTTCCATAAAACTGAAGGACTTTCATCCTTCCCTTTCAACGCTCTTGGATTAAAATATTACTGTACTTATTTTATTATTGAAAAAATAAATTTTTTCCAAGAAATTTTTTTTCGAATTTTTGCGACCGGGAATACCGACGCGATAAGCGAAGGAGTACTGTATAACAATGTTTGACTCGCTGATTTTTTTTCATTTTTTTTACAATCAGAGGTAAATAATTATTAATAAATCAATTTATTTAAATTGAAAAGAAAAATTAAAAAGAGGAGATGAAGTCTGATTCGAACCGAAATACCTTCCTCTTTTAAGATCGAAATATTTCATTAGTTAAAATTTCATTTGGCTATAACTCTGGAACCAATGAAAATAAGTACCACTTATGATATATCGTTGAAAAGATCTCAATGAGGGCTTATTACTGCAATTTAAGAAAAAGTCCAAAATTCAAAGTTTTTGGATTTTGGGCTTTTTTGGACACTTTTAATTCGGTCGATTGCAATTAAAAGGGTAGGTGCACAACTTGGTGGACCACAGTTTAGAGGTCTTGTGGTGCACCACAACAATTTAGGTGTTAAAACAGTCGTAAATCCAAAATTTCAACATCTTACAGCTAATCGTTTTTGAGTTATACGAGATACACACATAAGTTCGATGTCACGCCGAATAGTCAAAATGGATAGGGATTATCAAAGTGGATATTTCCGTGAAATCTGTAAACCGAAATTATTCGCGATCACAATACTTCCCTTATTTCGTACAAAGAAGTAAAATTGTGTAGAGTAAAAATGCATATTTATACTTGCTCTGAATTTTTTTTCAGCTGTGTTTTGAGTACAAAGTGTTCCGAAAGTGCGAATCATTAAAACCCCCCTCAGTGTTTGTTTGATTTAAAAAGTTAGTAGGAATTATTTACGAACAGTTACTGATTAAATAAATAATGAAATAATTGACATTACACCGTATGTTCGTGACAAATCAGCTGACTTATGACATCTGTCTGTTAAATTAGTTGTGATATATTCTCTTACCTTTGTTGAAGTTGTTTATTTATTTATAGCACGAATAAATAAATAAATAAAATTCTTACATTTTAAACAGCATGTGTAACTAGTGGCTGACGCCTTATTACAGTTAACGTTTTTTTTTGTGTGTACGAAGTGACATCCGAAAATAACTTATATTACGATGAAGTAACGTGGAATATTTGAAATATACACACTTAACGGAGAATTATGGAGACTAAAAGTAAAATGCAATATTTGCTCCAAAAAAAGAATGTGTTTTGTTTTAGCAAAATATATTTAGTATTATAATCATTACCCGCACATTCGGCTTGGGGGATATTAAGAATCACAAATAATCAAAGTATAATCGGTTTTGAAAACAACCTGAAATTTTTTACTTTAACAAAATAACAAATAAAAAATAAATAAAATATTTATCATATCTTAATAATTACGGATATGATAAATTAAGGTTAAAGTGGTATTTCATACGTATCTAATATAGCTTTCTTAATTCGAACCCCGTAGGCGTCTAAAGATAGTATTTGTAGCTTGTTGCAATCACTGATCGGAAGGTCCGGACGTATTGTTAATTAGAAACCGACTATAGAACCATGCCCGGGGACGGTATCTGAAGTTAATCTTAAAATATAACTGGTTCGGCCAGCCTCGAACAGGCGACCTCCTGCACGAAGAAGCTAACGTTAACTGTTTACTCCAATCCGACAAACTATATAAAATAAATATTTTAGAGCTATTGCTTTAGTTCAGATGTTAGAAAAGTTTCCTTTAGTTATTTGCGTATACATTAAGATCATCCGTATTAAAACAAAATGAATAATAATAATTTATAGTTAAAACTGATGTTAGTAAAAAAAATCGAATAACTAAATTTTTCAATGTTTTAATTTCATAACTTTTAAGCTTCTTTAAATAACAAAGATAAAAATTAATGTTGTTCGGACGAAGAAATATTCACTAAAAAAGAGCTTCTGAAATAAATGTAAATGACATCGTTACATAGATAAATTATTAATTTGTATTTACAGCGTTAATTCTAAATATGCTATCATTGATATCTCATAAAAAAGAAAAACTACAAAGATTTTATATGAGGAACTTCTCTTCGATTTTTAAGTACATTAAAAATACTTTATTGACTTGTTTGAAATCTCCACCGTTTTTCTAATACAGTGGTCATTTTTTTCTAATAGGAAACCCCCCCCCCCATTTTTGTAACATTCAGCATACAATAATATATAAATCTCAGATATTCTCCCCCTTAACCCAACCGTTTAGGGAGCTATACATCTCATTTTCAGTATGCCACCTAACAACAGTATATATCTTTTTTTGAAAATAAGTTTACAGTGCTGTAATATTACTCTTTTGTTATTTCAGTGAAGTTGTCTTTCCGTAATAATTAAGTTAACGTTTGAAAATTGTACAATTTTTTCGTCTATTTTACACTAAATCAGTAGCTCAAAATTCTATACTTATCTCGTTATTGTTTTGTTTTAATTTATGAAAATAAATTATTAATTTAATGAAATTGATAAATTATTCTTTTATTATAAATTATTTTTCAGCTATGGTTTGTGTGTGTACACACACACACACACAAACAGACACAATTAAACTGAAAGTACCGTTTTATTCTTAAATATAAATCTTTCACAAGAACAATATGTTTAATTAGTCATATTATTTTTTTTAAATATATCTGTATTCGATTTACCGTAAAAATAATTGAAGTACTTATCTGTTAAAACAATTTAATTCAGATATGATAGAATGCAGAGGAGCATTTACTCGACTTCCTTATTTTATGATAAACTATGAAATCCTCTTGACCTTTCACGGTAATGTTCGTGATTCCTGGTACCTGAACTCTTCTTATATTAATTATAGGGACCGGTGAACCCCTTTTAAGGGTGGCTGTCTGAAAATTTTGGGACGCTCGACATGAGTATTAATAAAAGTATTTTTTGTGCAGCGCCATTTTTGGCCGTGACTTCGTCTCCTATCAGGTGACCTTTGCGGTTATGGTACTTATACACCTACATATATGTTGTTTAAGTATTTTAGTTTTTTCATGATTTATTTATCGTTTTTCATCTTATGCGATTTAATTATCTTTTTTTAATTTTATACATAATAATTAAAGTGAAGAGAAGACTTAGTGATTATTCTAACTGCTATACATTAATGAGAAAGACTGTTGATCTATCGATCCGATGTGTTTCTTGACAATTGGTTTTTTCTTTTAATTTCTACGAAAGAATGCTAGGTTTAAAATTGAAGCAGTTGTACTAATGTATAATATAACTACGGTGCACTCTGTCCGTACATATATACTAATCAAACACCGTACAGAGCTGTGTGAATCTTTTTGAGGTCACTGACTTCATAGATATGAACGAAGAGACGACGGCTGATGAATTTGAACTACGGTTAACGCGCATATTGCCTGTATAGGTTATACATATTTATATATTGTATTAACCGACTTCGTAATCAAACCCGCATCCAAAATTTGAAAGTTTATTTACATTTAAGTTAAAAAGTAGGCTTCATTTCACTAGTTTATGGTTTTCTCCGGTGTTGGAATTTCAAACTGTTTAAACCTACTAAAAAAATCAACTTTTTTTTTTCAATTCTCATTCTCAGTAAAACATAATTTTTTTTACATTATAGTCCCTCGTTTAGCATGAAAAGTAACTATTCATCGGCGTTCTATATACGAACCGTTTGAAAATTAGCTACTAAATTCTGTTAAATCATGTCGTTAGCTCTGTTTTCCAGTTTATATGACGCGGTATTTCATCATAGAAAGTGATTAATTAGTTTGTTGCTTCGCATCGTCCGACCTAATCGTTTTATCGCTGTGACAAATGTTAAGCAACTGAATTATCCGATTTACGAGAGGCATTAAACTATGATTTTCTCTGTGATAATGATGTTGGCAATTTAGAGGGGTTGAAGCGCTTTTATTACATGCGCGATCGTATATATTCGTCTCTGTGAAGAATTCAACGGGTAATCGCTTCACTCCTCGCTTTTTCTTTTAAGGCTGGTATAGAATGCTTGCTATTTTGTAATACGGCCGTGTCAATAAGGAGCTATTCGGGATTCGTTTCGTACATAGGCGTGTTAACATATCTATATATATTATCATGTCGGCTGCTTCGCAAAGTCTGGACGTTAACGGGATGTTCGGCCGATAAAAATAGGGCTGCAAACGTTTGCTTTCTCCATTCGATGCCTAAATTACAGTTGTTATAATGGACATTTAATTTAAATCGTTTTTAGGTGTTATAGATGAATTGAAAATCCTAGAGATACATCGGTCACTGAAACACGTATACATAGTGCGAGCGTGAACGGGCAAACAGTGTTGTCAAATGTTGCTAAACTTTGCTGCTATCGGATAATAACGGCCTTGATCTCCACATCCTCAAGAAGTATTCTCTACGGGCGGCTCCATAGATTTTGAAGATTTTTCTTTTTCTTAATTTTTTAACGGTAAACAATTATGCAGGTCATTGTCACTATTATACCATTACCGGCAAAAGATCGCATTACAATTGAGTATCTTCCACAGTTAATTCTACATTAATTATCAGAAATATAATTAATAAAAATAAGTTAATTAAATGATTTCAAATAAATGTTGCGAATCATTTGTTTGAAAATTTCCGGGTATTAAAAATAAATTATTTGGTTTTAAAGTGACTTTTATAACGCTATACAATATGTAACGATAATTTTAGAATTTGATGTTCATAAACATTTTTTCAATCCGCTTAACATTATTTTCTTCCAAAAATAAATAAAAACCATTCCTACCAGTAGTGGCTCGTGATTAAAATTAGCGGTGGTACTGCTTCAGAAATTTTTTTCTGGTCCTTTTCAAGGTCATAGTTAAAGTTTTCTGTAAAGTAAAAGAACCGAAAAAAATAAATCAAATAGTATAGCTAGAAGCAGGGTAATAATCTAATTCTACAATCTATCGCATTCAAGAATACGGTACACCACGGTTTTTAAGCACATCGCGCTTAAAAACGAGTGTATTACTGTGTATGAATACGGCTTTTAAGCAGCGGTGCTCAAATTGTGTATTCGTTTAATCGAATAAATAATAAAATGTCAATACAGATAATATTTTTTAGTATTATTACATAATAACTTTAAAAAATGTCCGCTTAAAAACACGTTTTATTTTCAACGGCGCGGCGTCTGGATATAGTCATGCAGTACAGTATCGCTATTAAATAAAAAAATATTTCCATCGTTGTTATTTCATATGATGACTTCATGGTTTTATAATTTATAATGGAATGTAAAGTTGAAATAAGGACTGATTCGTAGTCTTTTCGAGTATTTTATTTATTACGTATCTCACCAATGCCGGTCGGGACTAGACGAAAGAAATTCGCTTCCGTTCGTTCTTACAGTGTAGACCTACCCGTATAGATTACAGAACGCTTAATAATAATAAGTAAATTCTGCGCAATTATTTAGTTTCGTCCGATTTTCAATTTTTTTATTAATTATATACAGGCTAATATCAAGCTTGAAATTGATTAATAAATTTATCCTTCAGGATTCCTTTAAATTAAATAAATTTTTCTACGAATGAAATCTGGAAATTCATAAATCTCTGTTAGTCTTCAACTTAAACCCGCATTAAGTCTTATGTCGCAATTTGCTTCATTATTCTCGAAGTGGATCACCTTGTTTCTAATGAGCATACAAGCAAATTATAATACTTGGAGCGATAGTCTTCATTGTTCTTCAAGTGTGTAAGAAATACATATGTAATGAAAAATTACGCATGCATGCGACCTCTGTTATGTACATATTGGTGAACCGACCTATTTAAAAATACCGTTAAAAATTACTTATCGTTTTTACTGTAGATTAGCAGTTAATGGAATTATTATCTTCGACGCTATTTGTTTTTCGCATTAGGGCCAATAGCAATTCTAAAATCATAACTTATTATAGAGTTAAAATTAAAAAAAAAGTGCCGAATAATTCGAGAAAATGTCATCTTGACTCAAAACAGCCATACGCCCTATTATTAAAGTAATAACATATTTTAAATGTAAAGTAAACAAAACGTCTAGTCGTACAAAGTACCATTTTAAAAAAAAATTATTACACCTTACTGAAAATGTAACGTTTTGAATTTTGTGTTTTCTGCATAGGAATATATTAAATGAATGTTTAATGAAAATTCGAAAGAATTTGGAAAAGCAAATTTTTTAATACGTCATTGATGACATTTATCAATTCTGACATAATTGTAGTAGTTAAAAGTCTCTTCTTGACGGGCCATCCATCAGTCTTTCTTTTCATCTCTTTTTGATCTACCTAATATCGTTTTTTTCGCTATCACATTGTACAGTCACACTTCTGTGCCGACCCTACCCTTTTCCTTATGTTTTCTTCCGATACAAGTAGACTATTTATCTCTTAGTAACCTGATCGGTTCCATCTCATCCGGTTATCGCTTTAAATTTTCAATAAATTGAATGTACGACAGCAAGAAAGATTAATAAGTTTATCATCCTATCATTTCGGAGGAATTATATCTCGACTTAAAAATCGATATAGTCTTTACTATATCTTGGCTCAGCAATTCGTGGATGTAACAAAATACCGGTATATTCATACCAAAAAGAAACGCAAATTCCTCCTACGATCTCCGAATTAAGAAAACTACTCTACATATCTAGAATATTTAGAATGTCGTATGAAATAATCGGTCATAAAAATTTTCCGATGAGTTTTTCTCACGAATTAATTGTATATTCGCTTTCTAGGTTGAACACTCAAAGAGAGAAGCGAGATCACCTTGGCGAGCGAATGTGAAAATAAAGTAATCAATCAACATTTTTTTTTTTTTTTTGTTTTCCGACGTTTTATGATTCAGGATCCCCCCAAAAGTGGGGGGTAATGTTCTTAAGTACGTACGTGTGTGTGTGTTGGCGTGTTTGAAGCTTAATAATGTTTGGATAAACCGATTTTTACTTCCTTGTACGACGTAAAGGAAGTATTGTGATCGCGAAATATTTCGGTGATCAGATTTCAACGGAAATATCCATTTTGACCATCCCTGAATCCATTTTGACTAGTTCGGCGTGACATCTGTACGTACGTATATATCTCGCATAACTCAAAAACGATTAGCCGTAGGATATTGAAATTTTGGATTTAGGACTGTTGTAACATCTAGTTGTGCACCTCACCTTTTGATTGCAATCACTGGACCAAAAGTGTCCATAAAAGCCCAAAATCCAAAAAAAATTAGTTTTTACTTTTTCTTAACTGCAGTAATAAGCCCTTATTGAGAGCTTTTCAACTATATATCATAAGTGGTACTTATTTTCAGTGGTTCCAGAGTTATAACCAAATAAAATTTCAATTAATGAAATATTTTGATCTTAGAAGGGGAAGGCACATCGGTTCGACTTCATCTCCTCTTTTTTTAACTTTTTTTTAATTTAAATATATTGGTTTATTGATAATTATTAACCTCTGATTGTAAAAAAAAATTACGATAAATAATAATTCAATAATAACAGTAAAAAAAAATCTGATGTGGACACCACATTACTTCCTTATACGCCTATTAAATTACATATACACATTTTTTTAAATGAAAAGTACATAATATTTTATTTCATTAATAACTTCTGATATTTTTTCTTTTTTTTATTGTTATTGAGAATTATTATTTACCGTAAATTTTTTTTCACAATCAGAGGTTAATTATTAATAAATCAATATATTTAAATTGAAAAAAAAAGGAGATGAAGTCGGATTTGAACCGATGTGCCTTCCCCTTGTAAGATCTAAATATTTGATTAATTAATCTTTAATTTGGCTATAACTCTGGAACCAATGAAAATATATAATATAATGTTGAACAGCTCTCAATGAGGGCTTATTATTGCAGTTAAGAAAAATTCCAAAATAAATATTATTTGGATTTTGCGATTTTTTGGATACTTTTGGCCCAGTCGATTGCAATCAAAAGGGGTCGTGAACAACTAGATGTTATAACAGTTCTGAATCCAAAATTTCCTAAATTTTTACTTCCTTTACTTCGTACAAGGAAGTAAAGAAAGTATGAAAAAATTCGGTTTTTTCATACCGAATTTTACCGAATATACCGAATTCATGCCGAATTACTTCCTTGTACGAAGTAAAGGAAGTAAAAATTAGAAAAAATATAAGGAGTTATTAATCAAATAAAATGTTATGTATTTTAAAAAATGTGTATATGTAATTTAATAGGCGTACAAGGAGGTCATGTGGTGTCCACATCAGATTTTTTATGAATCCTGGTACAGAGACTCGTTAATATGGGGCAATTTGTTGGTAAAATTTTGGGGTTCATATCTCTAACGGTTGGTTAGATAGTTTCTTTAAGATTAATTTTCTCAAAATTTTGTAAATACAACTCCACTTAATTAATATTAACGTGCCTATTTTACAGTTTTCAAAAATACATTTTCCCCAAATTCTCCCCCGTCTCCTAAATCATAAAAGCTTTTTATTTAATTTTTTCAATTTATTTATTGTATATTTTTTAACCGAATTTTTTTATTTCCTTATAGATATAGTAGTAGTACAAACAACCCTCAAATAAAAATAAATACTTTGGAGCAATATTGGTGGTAGGAGAGCCGATCGGATTTTAAAAATATCGATTTTTAGAATTCTTAAAATTTTTTTTTTTGTTTATTTAAACCAATAATAGTATTGCAGTATTGCAATATAATTTATCCTTACTTTCCAAAAACGATATCTTAGCTAATTTTTCTTGTTTGTACATTTCTCAGTGGTTTTTTTTATAGTTTTTTTCATTTAACTAAGTAAACGTAGACAAATCAAACAATTTTCTTGGAAGGTGATTTTGGAGATGGGCAGAAAAAATAAAAAAATGGATTTTATTAATCTTTTAAACTTTTTTGGTTTATTTAAATATATAATGATTTTACAACAAAACTTCATCTTAAATTACCCCGCTTTCTAAGTTATTCCAAAAAAGGAATCTTAAGAAAGTTTTTTCAGGTGTTTATCAACAAAGTAAAGCCAGCAGTGTTGAAAAAACGCTCCGGATCTAGCGCAAATGCATCATTCTGCTTCACGATAACGCACGCTCTCACCCCGGCTCAGATAACTTAAGAATCCATCGACGTATTGCATCGAGAAGCACTTGTTTGTTCCCTTTATAGTCCTGACTTGCTCAATCGGATTTCAATCTATTTGGTTCATTCAAAGAGATGCTACGTTATACTGTATATATTTATAGAAGAACATTTCATCACTGATTCATAATCAATCCCCAGCAAGAATCACTGAATATAAATTGAATCGATAAGTTCTAAAATGGGAATATGCCGTAAAACTCAGTTTTTAGGAAATGAGATAAAACTATTTTTTACTTAAATAAAGGGTTATAACAGGAAACTTACTATTGACCTTTAACATTACTAACTAACAGCTCTGTTCAATCATTTTTTCTAATTACATTCATAAAATTTTATATATATATATATATATATATATATATATATGTATATTGTTACCGCCAGAAATATTCTTCTCTCAGAACTCATTACCCTGACACCTACAATTTTAGATGAAAAATCAGCTTTTAAAAATATTTATTTTTTATAAGAATATAAATGAAAGCATTTTTACTTCCTTGTACGAAGTAAAGGAAGTATTGTGATCACGAAAAATTTCGGTTTTCAGATTTCAACGAAAATATCCATTTTGACCATCCCTGAATCAATTTTGACTAGTTTCGGCGTGTCGTCTGCACGTACGTATGTATCTCGCATAACTAAAAAACTAGCCGTAGGATGTTGAAATTTTGGATTTAGGATTGTTATAACATCTAGTGGTGCACCTCTCCTTTTGATTGAATCGAGTGGACCAAAAGTGTCCAAAAAAGCCCAAAATCCAAAATATTTTGGACTTTTTCTTAACTGCAGTAATAAGTCTTCATTGAGAGCTTTTCAACGATATTACATAAGTGGTACTTATTTTTATTGGTTCCAGAGTTATAGCCTAATAAAATTTTAATTAATGTTTGTTTGGATCTTACAAGGGGATGGCACAAAGGTTCAAATCCGACTTCATTTCCTAATTTTTGTAGTTTTTTGTTTTTTAAATTTAAATATATTGATTTATTAATAATTATTAACTTCGGATTGTAAAAAATAATTACGATTAATAATAATTCGATAACAAAAAATAAAATGAAAAAAATTCAGAAGTTATTAATGAAATAAAATTTTATGAACTTTTCATTAAAAAAAAAAAAAAAATGTGTATATGTAATTTAATAGGCGTAGAAAGAAGTCCTGTAATATCCACATCAGATTTTTTTTTTTTATATGTATTTGAACATTGCTTTATTTATATAAAAACCTATAGAAAAGGATTGATTAATTTATTTATTTATTTAATTTTTGTTTCTTAATGTAATAGTCTACCTAGGTTTTTTGTCATTGTCACTCTTTGACCCCCTCCCTGTTTCTGTTGAAAAGATAAAATACGTACACATGCAATCAAAAAGATATTTGATTATTAATGTGCCTACTTAGCAATTTCACACTGTAATTTAATGATAACGTGGTCGTGTTCCAGCATAAATATGTTAAAAAGTACTACCGGATATGAGATGAAAGTTGCTTAGAGTTGCCTGCATTATTTCTTTTACGAATCCCTTTAACGATTTCTTGGATACGAATTCCTCGTGAGAATAGACGAAATTTTTCTCTTTATTCATCAGCTTATTTGGTCGAAACCAAATCACACCATAAATTTTAAAAGGTTTTTGTGAAAAAAAGTTGTTAAATAATAAAGAGATTTATTTACAAAAAAAAAAATTAAATAGTAATAATAATTACTATAATAATAGAAACATAATCATCTACTCAGGAAATTTTCCTTTATTTTGTTCCTGTGAAACCCTTTTGTCGTAAATTTACAAATAAATATGAAATCACGTTATTTACGTCACGGAAGAACATTTGTTTCTTCAATGTCAAACTTTCTGGCAGTCGATCTATTCCGCGTCTTTTTTTGCATATAAAATCACCTACCTTTCTATACCTGCGTCATGGTGAATTTCTCTTAATGGTACTGCTAGGGACGCTGATGATAATAAGATCGTCAAATATACGGACGATAAAAAATGCAGTCTGTAACAAAATTGAATAGCAAAAAAATGGAAATAGATAAGTACAGAAAACAAAGTTATGTGATAGATTAAATACCTACTGAAGTTTACATTGGCGATAGTATTTTCAAAGTTATTAAAAACTAAAGGAAAAATTAACTTAGTTTAATCAGTTAACAAAGAGAAAGGAATTATTGTTCTGTCTTTTTGCATTAACGATCCCTCCCAGTAGTGTTTGAAGATTTATCCAACTAGTTGGACAAAAAAATAATAAGTTATAATTACCAATTTTCAATGGAAAAAAAAAATTAACTGGAAGATGATTTTATTTTAAATTAATTTTTTTATTTTATTTAAATATTAAATCGTTATAATGTACAATATTAAGGATGTGGAAAACAAAAAACTAAGAGGATTTAAAAAACTTATAATAAATACCTTTATTTTGAATTAAAAAAGTTCGAATCTTAAGCCGCACCCGATTTTTTTTTATTAAAGAGGAAAAAAGTGCGGCTTAGGTTTGAGGAAATACGGTATGTACTAAAGCAGAAATTAGAGGCTACTTAAAAACCAGGTATTAAAGGTTTCATGAACGACAACCGTACTGAGCCTGAATTCGACTTGTCCAACTGAACTAACCACAGAGATCAAATAAGGTCAGTATGTCAAAAAATTAAAGTTTGTTCGATCAAAGTTTCGTTTTCTTTATTTAATATCTTTATTGCTTATACAGCCATTTGACCTTTGCTTGAAGTTTCTGTTGTAGTACCGTTATAACTTATTTCTATATAACTTATGGAATTTTTTTAAATAAATTCAGAGTACGTGAATTTTTCCCGTTTTTTCGTTATTTTTGTTTAGAATCGGATTGTGTTATTTGTTATTACAGAAAAAAAAAACATATATATTAACGATTAAACGAAAAAAATATTAACGATATATCAACGAAAAAAATTAAAAAGAAAAATAAGCGGGCCTTATTTCGAAAATGAACCCATCCATTAATATTCCTTTTTTGAATTAGTAATTACGTTATGCAAATTATTTATGGATTAAACAATATATAATATAAAATGGGTTATCTTCATCTTGGCTGTCGTAGATTTTTCTTTTTTTTTAGCCTCCGGGGCCACCGTTAGGTATTGCTTCAGAGGATGATATGAAATTGGAATTTTTTAGCGTGTGAAAATGGTATGCCGGCCCGGGGACCAAAATTAATGTACAGCCATTCCAGCCGCGGTGTAATTCGTTGGTTGTAGTAATAGCATACACTAAGTAATTGCCGGATAAATAAACTATGGATAATTTACACTTCCTTTATTTACTTTTAAATTTATATTGAATTAATTAATCATTATATTAAATCACAATAGTTTCATACTTTAGTTAAATACACATTTATATGTTAAACATACTGTCTAGCTAGAACAGATATAAAAGTAGTAATAATGTTTAGTTGACATTTTAAAGGAAAGTGAAGTCATAATTCATAAGTGACGCGAGTGGTAGCGTCTCGGCTTTTCATCCGGAGGTCCCGGGTTCGAATCTCGGTCAGGCATGGTATTTTCACACATGCTACAAATTATTCATTACAAAAAAAATTGCTTAATAATACTTAAGCTCACAGCAGGTTCATTGTTAAGAAATAAGAAAATTACAGGATGTGTTTACATTTATTAAGAGTATGAAGAAAACACATGAATATGAAAATACTGCCTGTCAAAAAAGAGGTTCATTTTTCTTATAATAACATGAGAAAATAATTAAGGTACATAAATGTTATAGTAATATAAAAATAAATATCATTAATATTATTCATTAATACAAGATAAACTAAGTATATTATTATAATACAATTGTATACATGTAATTTACATTTTTTTTTATCAGTATAATATATAATAGTGGTGATCATAAGAATGTATAAGAATAATCATAATGTTCAGAATATTAATAATTTTGTAATAATGTACATAATAAATATATTTTCTTGTACACTTGTACCTATAACCTTTAACGACTAGGCTTTCTTATATGTGTTCGTGACGCAGTAGATGTGTCCAATGGTCCGAATAACCGGGATTCGAACCCGGGACCTCCGGATGAAAGGCCGACACACTACCACTTGCCACGTAGGCCAACATCTATCGTAGTAATAATTATATTTCAACTTGTCCCACCTTATCGTAGTTATATCGCTACTAGTACTAGTCGGTGTAATCAATTATTTCAGTTGTATACTGAATGTATACAATCTCTATTATTATGAAATTTTGCATAGTAATAGACTTTGCGTACAGAATCATGAAATGTCTCTTTCGTTAAGCGACAGAGAATATAAATGGCGTTGTTTATAGGCGATTTGTCGCAGTTCTACTCTTTTAACGAGCGGTATATGACTGCAATCCAGCAAATTAAAATTGGAAGTTGAAAAAAAATCTGTTATGGAATTGTGTACGGACATGTTACTCCGAAACCAGTAATAATTGATTGCGATGATCTAAACATGGAAATAGAAAAATAATTTTTTCAGGTGGAAAATACAATATGGGAACGATGTAACTTAAGTTGAGGATGGATGTTCATGAGAATTTTCAGAGGAAAAAATAAGGTTTCGTACATGGATTGCTTCCCTGAATGAATAACACGTTACTAATCGTTATAAAGGAGTGTATTAGACCTGGGATGAAGATAACATTTTATTGTTCGCGAAGTTACATTGATATAAGTAATACAATTGATTTCGAAATACAATCACCGGGGCTGATAAAAACATAGTAGAGCGCTTCCAAGCAACAGCAAGGAAATGGAATCGAAACGAGTGTGGTACATCTACATTAGACTAGAATTGTGTAAAAAATTGTTGGCTGGACATGAGGCTCCACGTGCATCTAGGCGGCGGGTCATTGCCTCAACTTTAACCTCTGTATTATTGTATGCTGCACCTATATGGGGAAAAGCACTTTGTGTTGCAAGAAATGTCGCAAGACTTAGAACTCTGCATAGGCAAGCTCTTATAAACATCACTTCTGCATACCGCACCATCTCTTACGATGCAGCTTGTGTATTATCATCGGTTCCCCCTATCGACCTCTTAATTAAAGAGCGATCACTTAGATATCGTGGCATGCCAAAACAAGAAGCCCAAGCCAACATCAGGCGCATATGGCAGGACAGATGGAATCTTTCCACTAAAGCTACCTGGACCAGGAGATTGATACCCGACTTGGGCATGTGGCTTGATAGAGGACATGGGGAGGTTGGTTATTATCTTACTCAAATACTTTCTGGGCATGGTAGCTTCGAATATTATTTACATCAATTCGGTAGAAGACCAGCACCTATTTGCATGTTCTGCCAGGATTCGGATACTGCCGAACATACTCTGTTCCACTGTAATAGATGGACTATACATAGACGACTTGCAGGGCTGCAAGAATTAAATCCGTAGAATCTGCTTCTTTTTCTCCTGCGATCCACTGACAATTGGAACAAAATGGAGGAGTTTGCCAAGATAGTGCTAAAGGCTAAAGATGATGTAGCCCTTTTAAGAGGCCATTGAGGCCCCATGGTAACTTAGTAGTTAATATTTTCGTTAAGGCAAGCAGCTATGAGGAGAAGATCATTCCTTCGTTTGGGGATCATAACAACTGGGTAATGAAAAGACCGAGACCCGGTTCCCTCGGCGGGGGCTAGGGACGGCTTTGTCGGGCCTGGTTCTCTGTCGGGGGGGCTTGAGGCAGGCACATTAAAACAAAAGATCCAACCGGGGAGGCTGACCTGCTGTGCCGGACGTTCAGCCGGCGGGTGGGGAGGCCTCCTTTAAGTTTAAAGGACACTTTCCCGGGGTGCGCATACTTGAATGGATACCCGGCCCGGGGAAGTAGGGAGAAAAAAGGGAAAAAAACACTAGAATTGTGTATAACCCACCGTGGAAACTTGGACGATCGGGGTATCTGAGAAGAAAAGATTGGAAGTTTTTGAAATGTGGTGCTATAGGAGAATGTTAAAAATCAGATGGGTGGATAAAGTGACAAATGAAGAGGTGTTGCAGCAAATAGATGAAGACAGAAGCATTTGGAAAAATATAGCTAAAAGAAGAGATAGACTTATAGGCCACATATTAAGGCATCCTGGAATAGTCGCTTTAATATTGGAGGGACAGGTAGAAGGAAAAAATTGTGTAGGCAGGCAACGTTTGGAATATGTAAAACAAATTGTTAGGGATGTAGGATGTAGGCGGTATAACAAAATGAAATGACTTATTACTAGATAGGGAATCTTGGAGAGCTGCATCAAACCAGTTAAAAGGCTGAAGACAAAAAAATTCCCATGTACAAGCTTCTGTGATGAATTTCTTCATCAAGCAAAAAAAAGAAAAGAAAAAAGTTATTTATTTCTTTTAAAAGGTATTTGAAACTTAATACTATTAAATGTTAAACAACTTCCTTCAAATAAAGTGAATATCTGTTATAGATTTAAAGTGATATCATATTTCATTATTTTGTTCAACAATATTGTAAGCAATAGAATTTAATGGTTTTCATTACAAATGAAACATTATACATAAAGAAGAAAAACAAATTATATATATATATAAAGCATCAATGTAGATATAAAGAATTTATTATCATGTTTTGGTTTTCCAGTATTTTATGCATTAATACATTCATCAGTGAGTTTACCACAGTTCAAAAAATAAAATTTTGTCGTTTTTTATGTTCCAAAAGTTGAAGTAAATTTTGACTATTTAAGAAAGAGTTTGTAATTAAAAAAATACAAACAAGTACATCCTCAAGTGAAGAAATGTAAATTTCCACATACAATTTTGTGGATGGATAAGAGTCTCCTTTAAGAGACACCTGAGCCAGTTTTTGGCAACCTGTTTAATGTCCATAGGACTGAGCAAATGGGTTAGCAGTAACACATTTTCTCAAGGAATTATCAGTAAGGAGTATGTAGTGGTCTAAATGAGTTTTGAACCAATTATTTGGACAGAGTTAAATTTCTTGTTCTGTACCCTTCATTAGATAATTTTCTTTTCATGATCCTTGACTCTTGTTTCTTTTTAATGACGCTTTGCAAGTTTTGACTAGATGCTCCCAGATCTATGTTAAGGATGCAGTGATCTGTAAAGTGCATCTTCTATATTTGGATAGTTTGGTGGCAATGACTTAATGGATATGTATGGGGATTTTTCCCCTATCCAGTGGCTACACAAAAAATTCTATCTGGGGCAGATGTTCCATTATTGGATAAAGTCAGCCTCATTATATATAAAATCATTATTGCATATGATCACAGATTTTATGAATTTCGATTACAAATCCGATGAGTGATTATAAACCTAAATTATTATTTTCAAGTTGCTGTGTTAATGTTGTTAAACAAGACAACTTCTTTTCTGTCTAAATTGTTTTGAAAGGTGTTATATTTAGATAAAAATTAAATAAGAAACAAAATTATTTATCGTTATTATTCATTAAGTTTTTATTGCAGTTTTGGTTGATATTAGTTTTGAATTGTCCATCATCTTTTTTTCTCTGTTATCCACTGCAGCTCTCTGTTTGTAAATAGAAATATCATTAATTAACCTTCTTCGTTTGATGGTAGAACCTTATAAATTTTTTTCTGTAATAAATATAATTATTTTTTTATTTATATTTAATTATTATTTTTTTCTGTTAGGAAAAGATTTCTGTGACTGTCTACTATGAAGCATTGTGTCCAGACAGCATTAAATTTTTTGTCAATCAACTTTACCCCGGTGTGGTTAACATGACTGACTATGTGGATCTTACTCTTGTACCTTTTGGAAGAGCAACAGTAAGTATTTTATTTCTGATTAAAGCAAACTTTACATTTATTGAATTTAATTTTTTTTTCATATTCAACATTTCATTGTTTTGTTACTGTAACAGTTTAATAAATATTAATAAATAAAATGTCTATGATACCATAGCTTATAACTGTATTTTTAAGTATTCTATATTAGAGTATTTTTTACAATTAATAGCTGAATTAAGCTGAATAAAATAATGTTGGATTTTGGAGTGGCAAATGTAAGTATATTGACACAAATAAGCAGACTGATAAGAAAAAGAAAGTCAGTGACATCATTTTTGTTTCTCAAACTCTGTCTTTCAATAAACATTACATCTTCAAATGCATTTATTTAGAATTCTGTTTCTTTAAGACATCAAATTAGTCGATAGAGAAAAATATTATCTGGTATTTTACTTGTAATTTTTATAAAAAGAGTTTACATAAAATGTATGAAATAAATCACTTTGTGTATTGACAGATGTTTTATTATACTCTCAAAAACAGTTGGCATTTAAATTTTTCAACTAGTTTTCTGTTAATGATTTAGGAATGCCATGTAATTCTTTTAAATATCTAATTTTTATATAAATGCAGTCAAAAAGGTCAATATTGATGTAAATATGGTAACTTGTTAGTTAGACTAAAGCTCATGGCTTAATGTGAATGATTGGAACGTTTTGACTGTGGTTATAATAGACTTGTTCAATGTAGATGTCCATACCAAAAGTTTTTTTTGGATTATGTTGCTCTTACGTATGATGAGTGTGTTACCTGTCTGAGGGTGTTTGTATTGATAAAACTTTGAGATTGTATAACTGTGGGAATTATGTTTGTAACCAGGTGTTTGCTGAAATGCTTCAGTAAAAAAATAACTAAAAAATCTTCCTGAATCACTTTGAGTTATCTTCAGTATGCCAATGATTATTCAATATTTTTCTTGAAAATTTTCAGGCTTTTTGTCCAGATTATAGTCATTCAGATTACAACTCAAATAACAAAGCACAATCTATTAGTAAAAATAAGGAAAGGGGAAACAAATTTTAAATTTTCATATATACCTGTATTTATTACTTAATGTTGGTTAATTTGTTGACTTCAAGACAAGAACTGACCACTCGCTATAAAACAGTTTTTTTAATACTGCCAGATAATGAGCCCTTTAAAATGTAATTGAAGTGTACTAGATCCTTAAATATCAACACTAGAATTATTCTGTTACATGTGGGTCATTTGGAAAGTTTTTGGCCAGACAAAAAAAACAAGATTTTTCAGGATTGTTATTTTTACTTTTCTATGTAGTCACTTTGTAATTTGATGTATTCAGACTGACAACTTTCAAACTTTTAGATACCCTCAGTGTAATGTGATTTATTCAACTTTGCAAAATAAGCAGTTGTCTCAGCTGAATATCATTTGAAGGAATCTTTACCCATTGATCAGTTCATCAGGTTTGAGAAGAAGAAGTAATAGAAGAGATTCAATAGTCCATTACTGATGCATAATACTCCCCAGTAATGGTCCTGCCATTTTCCAGCTAGTCTATGAGCACATTTCAAGAATCCCAAAAAACCGTAGCCATGACTTTTCCTGTAGGAGAAGAAACCATTTTTGCTTTTTTTTGGCCCAATTTCACCTGCTCCCAGCCAATGTTTTGACTTCTGTTTGATCTCTGGTATATAATGGTGAATCCAAGTTTTATCTACTAATATTGAAGAAACTCATCAGATCACATATAAATAAATAAATAACATGTTTAAGAAGTGTTCAATTTAATGCGTTTTTGGTCAACCTTTAACAAATGCATCACCCATCAAATGGAAAGCTTTATCATACCCAAAACATCATATAAAATGTAATGGATATGGTCTGTCGAGATATTTGCAATGTTAGCAAGCTTCTGTACCTTCGATCATTTTATTTAATACAATATTGGGGATTTTTGTGATAATTTTGTCAGTCTTAGTTGTTTTTTGCTATCTCGAGTGTTTGTTATCTTCAATGGATGTATGATCATGTTTAAATTCAGCAGCCCACTTTTTTACCTTTGAAAATGAAGGGGAATCCTTTAAGTGGAATCTTAACTCTTTTTGTTTGATCGCCAGTATTAAACCTTTTATAACAAAATACTTTATAACAGTTTGAACTTCAGTTTATCAATTTTTCAGAAAATGTCAAAACTTGTTTGCTTTACTTGATCGCCACATACATGCAACCAAATGCAGGCATTTGAAACTTTGCAGCATACCATCTAAAGAATCATACTTGATAAACATCGTAGTCGTTTGGTCATACTTAAGTCATCTCTGTGTCAGCCTAAAATTCAATGTAGTCAGTTCAGTTTAATTTTTATATTATCTTGTTTATGAGTGTTTTATGCTGTATTATAGGTATATTATATCGGAAATTTTGTTAGAATATTGTTGATTATTAATAATATGCATTAAGTAATATTTTACATGTGTCTTTAATTTTCTACTGTAATTTTATTTAGCGATCGATATATTTAAATGTAGGGTACATTCTTACAATGTCTAGGTAATTTACAGCACTGAGTTTTTCATTATAATTGCCAGTTGACATGAAATGGGTGTATATACATATATGAATGATACCATGAGTGAAAAAGCTGCTTGATTGTGCATGTTTGTGGGGAATGATTAAGTATACTTGTGATAAAATTCTCAATATACTTCAAAAATGCAGACAAGTGGCACCATTACTTTTATATCATACCCTTCATAAAGACAATACCAAAAAAATGTTAAATTTTACTGTCATTCATCAACAAATTACATTCCACCTTATCATTCAATGTAAAACAAATGTTTTAACTTTTAGAACTCACCACACCGTAGATAACAATGGCTAATTTTCAAAATATCTCTTTGTTCATATCTATGTTCAGATTCAAGTTTCAACTGTAGTCAATGATTTGTTTATTCAGATAAATTCATTTTTTGAGTTACTTTACATTTATATAAGTTAAAGCACAGATATTTTGAAAATTATTTTGTGTACAGTACAATTCCCGTATTTCTGAGAGCATATCAATGATGTAGGGGAACTGATTTATAAAATTCATGAGGATAAAATTAACAGAACTTGTACAGTAGGGAAAAACGTATCCTGGTTATAATCTTGCTTAAAATACAGTATATATTATAGTAATGTAGAATATTATATTTAAGATATAATCATATAGTCAACAGTTATATATTAACTGCAAAAAAAATTATAATTAAATATAATTTATATAGTGTTTTTTTATTTATAAATATATATGTTAACATTTTTTCAGCTGTAAAACAGACAATACATAAATCTATTGTAAAAAATGTAAAAAATGTGAACTTGTAAAAAAGAAGATATGAAACTAAAATTTATAAACATTAATACTATAACAAAAGAAAACGTTTTTTTTAAGATATACATTATTTTCTTTTGCACTGATTACTTTTCTTTTTCTGTTCATGGGAAGTTTGCACATTGTTGTAATGTTTTTTAAGTTCATTGATTTAGCTTTTTATTTCTCATACTATTGGATGCATTATGTGAGGATTTCATGTAGTTTCTTCTACGTTATATTGTTTACTATGTAAAACTCTCACTCGTACTGTATAATGTCTGCAAAAAGTGTACCTTTATTTGAATATAAGTAAGTATCTTGATTCAATTAAGAAGTTTTTGTTTGACAAATTTTTAATTTCAGGTTTATTCTGATAAATAGTATTTTTTATGTAGTAGGATTCCTTTTATTCTCCCAAAAATCGATAGTTTTAGGTTTAATATTAAGTTGCAGTTGAATTCTCCCATACTCATGTTCAATACAAATTCATCAGATTATAACTAAAAGTGGTTTTTCATCATGTTCGTAGTGTTAGTTCCTTTTGAGTAGTTCTGCTCTGGTGTTTTGTGCTCCACTCAGTCTTGTTAGGTACATGACTAGTGCTGTGTAGGTTTTTAGGTAGTTAAAATCAACCTAATTCAAAAATGCAGGTAGTAGACCAAATATTCTTGTGATTTAAAACAGTTATAATTCCATTGTGTATGAACCTTTTGAAATTTTATTTACACAAAAATATACAAAATGTGTAGTTTTTCTTTTTTTGACCTAAATTTGAAAGTAGTGTTATGTCAGTGACTTCAGTCTTTAGTTTCCTATAAGATAAAAACCTCTTCTTTGTAACATGATTCTAAGAGACTTTCATGATGAGATTTAGATGTCATTTTGAAACCACTGATTGGTTTTGGGTTTATTTTGGTATATATCCCCTTTCAAATAATCCGTATAAAAATTAATGTTGTTAAATCTAACAGATTGAAATAGAAATTGAATTTGCTTTTCATTTTTTTCAGGATGGTTACTTGAAATTTGAAAATGGATTATATAGTTAATGCTCATTATCTTGGATGCTGAAAATTCTGTTTGAGGTAGATCTTACATGGACAAAAGCACAAGGGCACTAAAATTTGCTGTAATGATGTTTTGGGGAAATCCCAGTTGACTAGACCACCTTTTGGTCAAAGTGTTGAGTTCTTTCTCAAAACTTCCTTCTATATTAAATATTTGCCTTAGTGAAGACAGAACATGGCCAACCAGATTGAGGCAAATTAAAAGTAGAACTTTGTTACTGAAAATGGAAAATAATATAATGTATAGAATAAATGTCTTCAGAATACTTTATAATTATTGAATAATTTTCAAAATAAAATTACACAATTTTTGTCATCTGATTCAAAGTGAACTATTTGGTTCATCGTAGACATCCCAGGGTTGTAGTTTTACAACCTATAAAAAAAAATAGATTATTTGATTTTTAAAATCATCTTTTGACATATATATATATATATTTATTTATTTATATATTGATCTGTCTAATATTGATTTATATTTATGGTTTTTTTTATTATTATTAGTTTTTTTAAAGATATTCTTTGTTTGTTTATTTGATGTAGTACAATATAACAGAAGGTAATCAATATAAGTTCATGTGTCATCATGGTGAACTGGAGTGTGAAGGCAACAAAGTTCAAGCATGTGCACTGAAGATATTACCATCTGCTGTTAACACTTATAAATATATTAGCTGCATGATGGAAATGATGGCAGGAAGCAATAAGAGTGGAGCATATCCTGGAAATCAGGTACAGTATCTATAAACACTATTGTATTATTTTTTGATGAAATTATTAAAATTAATGTTATTCATCGACATGGTTTTATATAAAAGCCAGCTTCTGATTTTGGCTTGAATATTGAATTCTTCAATATTCAGTTAATGTTTTTGTTAATTTCATTAGAAAAATGCTTCAAAATTCATTGATTTATTCATATATTTTATCAAAATATGTATTGTACATTAAAATTTTATATTAATTATAAAAACTGATCGTCAGACATGAAGAAATCATTGAAGGTAGAACAACTTTCATATGATCTTATACATGAGAATTTTTATTGGATAAGTATGCAAGATTTTTCTAATTTTTGTAATTTACAAGTTTATTGGTGTAAAAAATCTGCGAAGAGTGTTATGTTATAATTAAACTTGCTTTGTTCATCTTAATTATTTTATTTATTTTTATTTTTTTAATAACTATTTAGTTCTGTATATATATTTCAGTTTTTAGAATAATTTAGAATTAATTTTACCTTATTTGTGAAAGTACAGTAATACACTTTAATCATTTTTGTATTTTATTGAACAGTGTGCTTCAGCTAATGGCATAGACTATAAACCGATCGAAACATGTGCACAGACTCGTCAAGGTGATGAGTATCTTGCTGCACTTGGAGACATGACAGTTGCACTTGAACCGATGTTAAAAAGTGTACCCACTATAGTATTTAATGATGTAAGTACTTAATTACTTCTCTCTTTTTTGTAAATTTAAAATCAAGTATTGGGTGTTAGGTGACAAAAACCTCTTTGTAAGGTACAGTTTTTTAAAATGTAATCATCTATCATTGCTACAACTGATTATATTAATTCATATATAAATGAATTTTGATTTATATAAATATTGTGCCTAGTTCTATCGGTTACATTTCTGAGTATTATGTATTTGCAAATTAAACATTATTAATATTCTTTGTTATTAGCTTTGTTACTAATAAATGTTATTTTTCCCAGTAGCTTACAAATTATCTTAACAATAACATTGTTAGTAACAGTATTTTGATGACCTATTTCTTGTCGGAGTAGATTAGAAGTTGTTGGCAATATTTGTTATAGACAGTGTTATTAGTAGAAAACAATGTCAGTAACATTGTTAATAACATTATCTTTGTTTGTTTGAGCTACTTATTGGCTCTATTCATCTTTCGTATTTTTCTCTAACCTTGGAGTGGTCTTAACAAAATAGTGTCAAATTAATTAAAGAATTTATTTCTTAAATGTTCAAATTTCCTCATAAAGGCAGAAAAAACACATGACACATATATAGTTTTGGGACACATTTTAAATTGTCCTAATATTAAAAAAAAAATTAAATCTATCAGACACAATAGGTTTGATTTTAAATATTCTTTTTTATAATTCTACAGAAAAAACTCATTTTTTAGTTACTTGGTTTTGGTTCTTGAGAGCATCAATCAATCCATCCAAAATTTACAGTAAAACTTTGATGTGCAGAAAACTTAGATTCTAAACAGCAATATTAAAAATCCTTGAAACTGCAGCCGCTTTCCAGAAAGCAGATTAACTGCAGGTTTATCACTAACTTAAATAACTTTTTGTGTAGTTTTTGTCCTTCCAACCTATCTTTGATTCCAAAAACCAAACCAGATGTTCAAAATTACTACTCGACATCCTCATACACACCTTAAAACTACCAAATTTGAAATAATCCTTAATCATGTACACCTCTTCCTTTCTCAGATCATTCAAGATTATTTCTGCACTGTGTTTATCCTTTTAAAAGGTCTAATCAACAGTTTTCCTATCTCGCTATTGCAGAGTGGTTGAAAATGTGGGCTGCTACAAAAGGACAAAACAAGGAGTACAGTACCAATAGGAATCATTTAGATTCATACCTCTATGACTTTATGTTGACGCAGCATCACCACAAATTCGTTTGACCAAATTTTTAAGACATAATAGCTTTCTGGCCTTCAAATTTATTTATATTATTTTGTTAATAAATTGTTTAAAAAAAAAAATTAAAGTAAATTTACTCAAATTAATTAATGAAATAACTGTGTATTATTACATGTACATGTAATAAAGGTTAGTTCAAATTCATTATGTTTTTTAAATTATTTTTATTGATGTATTACAATAAGGTGTTAAGTGTAAGGTTGAGGTGAAGGATTTTAGTATGAAAAAAGAACGGTGCTTATAATTAAAAAGATTTTGGATGGACTAAACCATCTACTTGAGCATATTCCTTCTTCATGCTAAAACTCTTATCCTTAACATGAAAAATATTAATGTGATAATTTTTTCACATTTTTCCTTAATTTCCTGTAAAAAAAATTACATTAATACCACATTTTTATTACAAACAGTAAAAATTGTAACAAACAGAAAAGAACCATAGTTTTTAATATTGAAAAACACAACTTAGCTACCCTTGTATATTTTTAATACAATACAACTATGATGAACATAGTTTTATGAGTTCATTATTAAAGAGAACACATTATTAAATAAAACTTCTTTTGATTGTTAGAATGACATTTCATCTGTGCAAGCTTTTTTATTAATTTACCTTCATGCAAGAGGTAGTGTTTTGAAAGAATTTAAACATTATGTTGTTTAATTTATCTCCAAATATGTGTCATTTTTAAGGGTAATTCATTAATTTCTACACTATCTCACCTTATCCCATCTATCTTCCCCAGTATTGCTTAAACATTTTTTTTTTGTGGTATGGATCATGCTTTACTCTCTTCTTGATGTCTGTGCTTCTTTTTTGTGAATATAATTAATAAAAAGTATGTTATATTTTGAATTTCTTTACACTCATAATAACTTTCTCATTTTGCATGTGTTCTCATAACATTTGATAAAAACTGCCAACTTTCTGCACCTTTTACCACCCTGTGCCAATTTACACTCATAACAGCTGAAAATTGCCATCCCATCATTATCTCCCCCCTCCCCTCACAATCAATCTTTTCTAGTTAGAATTATTCCTGTAGTTTTAACACATTAATATTCATCTTCCACCCTACCCAAAATCACATCATTTGTAAACAGAAAAGCTTTTACAAATTCATAATATTACATTTACTTCCCCTTATAATTTTCCATTATTATTACGAATAACATTGGTATAATGTATTGTTTCAGGCCTGTCTTTACTGCAGACCAATAGCAAAGAAACAGATTACTAAATCTTTCCCATATCTCCAAGTTTATCTCTGTTACCTTGGAAATATCAGTTCTTTAGTTAGTCTCATATTTAAGTTTTTTTTATTATTTATGTACATATCTATATATATATATATTTTTTTTTTACAGAAATTTTCTAAAGAAGATAATGAATTTGCCCAGGTAAATTTCAAAATGGCATTATGCAATCACATTTCTGGAACTAAACCTGATCAGTGCAGTGAAAATAATGATTCTGTTGGTAAAAATTCTGCTCCATCAGCACTGATTGGGAGCTGTGGGTTGTTACCAATCACTACTTTAACTTCTGTAATTTTAGCAGTTTCAACCAGAATGTAAACAGTTGTCTTCATTTATTTATTAATAAATATCATTTATGGAAGTGTTTGTATTTTTAACCTTTATTGCTAGAATACTAATTTCATTTAGTTTTCCTGCTCTTTATTTCTTTATTATAGAATTATGCATTGAGATTTATTTTCTAGTTTAACATTTTGAAAGACATAAAAAACTGTTACTTTGTTAGAGATAATTTACATTTTATTGATAAAAAAAGTTATGGATTTTCTCATTCTACCCTTTCTCGGTTACGAATATGATATTGTAATTAGTGTAAAAATTAAACACTTTTAGTATGTTAATTATTTTAATTAGATTATATGTGTGTATCGTATCATTTTTAATATGTACATTGAAATTTATCTGAAAGGTTATAATTTAAAAAAAAGTTAATATAATAAATCAATGAGTTGATAAAATTCAGTTGCTGAAATTTCTAGAGTCGTACTTAAGATTGTTGTTTTTTTTTCTTTGTTATTAGTTAATTAAGGTTAAATAAATGTAAAATATTATAGTATTTTATTATTTATGTAAAATATAATTTTTTTATAATAGCTTTTCGTAGTGAGTATTTTTGTTTTAATTATTTCATCCTTCATTTATAACAATAAAACCTTTTTCCTTCTATTTTCCATCCTTTATAAGGCTTATTTTTAATTATTTTTACAAACAAGTTCTGACTGAAGTGTAATGCACATTGGAACATAAAGGGAGAACAAAATGTTGTACAATGCAACAATTTTTTGATGATGTCATCTTTTAGTTTCTTTCATTCCTGTATTACTAACATTCAAAAACTTGTTGACTCATGCCATCTCATTTTCTGTGAGTCACAGTTGTTATGGAGTCAAGCCTGCATACTATGTCATTGCATCTAAAATAATGGGGAGTGATTGATTGATATTTTAATAGCAGAAAAGATGAATTCTAATAATATTCATTGTCATCTAAAAGCCATTTAAGGTGATGAAACTATTGACTGAAGTACAGTGAGTAGATGGGCAATAAAATTTCATGCATTAGAAGGTAGTAAAGTGAATATTGAGGATGAGACTTGCAGTAGTGGACTGATTTCTGTAACTAATGAGAAGCACTAAAAGAAGGTGGATGAACCAATTCAAAAAGACTGTTGGATCACTACCCAAATAGGTATGTTGAAAGAACAAATAGGACACATTATTACACAACTGGGCTATCATAAAATTTGTTCGCAGTGAATGCTATGCAAACTCACAAAAATAACAAACTATAATGAAAGGTGTGTTGTGAACAACTTTCAAAATGTTATTGTGATGACGATCTTATCAATATTATATCAAGATATGGGTGCATCATTACAACCCTGAAGAAAAACAATAGAACATTGAATACTGGCAGTATGGTTTGCCACTATCAAAAAAAATTCTCTTGACAGTGTTCTAGGATTCCGAACACATGTACATGACTAACTACCTGGAACCCAGATTGATTGTAAATTCTGTGTAATACATAGAAGTGTTAAAGCACCTTAGGTGTTGTGTGTATTGTATTTGATGGAGCCAATAATTTTACAGTATGATAATGTTCAGTCACTTACATTATGTAAAAACCACTGAGGCTCTTGTGAATTTGAACCTGTTCTTCAAAATATTTTGTGACAAACTATGCAGTAAAGTCATTTTACAATTTATTATCTTTGTAATGCAAGCCACAGTTAAAGACGAAGAAAAAGAAAATAATCACTGCTGGTTACGTCAGGGCTGTAGGGTGGATGACAAGATTTTCTGAAAGCTCTGTTGTTTAAGCTAATGAAAAATATGTGGAAGTTGAAGGCAGCTATGTAGAAAAATTACTTACACATAAAAACATACTTTAGTTTTTACATGTAAGTTATAGTTTGTTTATATTTTTCAGTTTTGTTTTTATTTCAAAACTGACTACTTAAAAACATACCTCATATGTCTATCTCTATTACATTTTCCAGTTATGTAATTCTACAGTAAAATTTCTGCTTTACAAATGTTTTGTGTTGCATGGATCAGATAATCAGGAGAAAAATCAAATGCCTTGCTTCAGTTGAAGAATATTAGAAGTATGAAATATGATCAAGTTAGGATATATAGTTGTACAGTCTAGAGTATTTTGATATACAGAGTGTGAAAAAAAGAATATTGCGGTTTTTAATTTATTTAATATCTCATTAACTTTGACTTACAGTAATGAATCAAATAAAATTAAACAACCAATGCTTACAGTTTTTCTTTACAAATGTTCAATTTGACCGCTTTTTGTCATGCGGCACACATCCAATTGATAGGAGAGTTTTCCATACTATAACCAGAATGTCTGGAGTAACAGAAGTGACAGGTGCTTAAATCCTATGCCTCAAATCAGCATCAGCAGGTAGCTGAGGTGCATACACAAAATCCGTTATAAAACCTCTAAGGAAAAACTCACATGGAGTCGGATTGGGTGACCTTAGAGGCTACCACAACAAGCTCTGACATGGGGTTCACGCTGACTGAACCAGTGATTACGGAAAATGTCATTCAACAAAGTTATACCAATAAGAAGGTGCACCATGTTATTGCAAAATAAAATTCTCTGTCTATCTTGCAGTTGACAAAAGAGCCATATGCGCAGCATTTTCAAGTGAGCAACTCATGTTATGGTTGCTGCAGTAAAAAAGAACGGCTGTAAACTTGCCGTTGGGATATTGCATTGAAAACATTAATTTAGAGGAGTCTCTTTTGCATTATCAAGGTTCATGGAGATTTTCTGACCATCCTAGATATGGACAATATGTGCATTAACTTATCCACTAAGATGATATCTTGACTTGTCACTAAACCAAAATAATCAAGAAAGTTGTCAATCATGCCAAAAATTTATAATTAAAATAATAATGTCATAATTAAAATGTAAATGTCAATTATTAAAATGTATACATTTTAGTAATTGTGAAGTTGGTAGGCTTCATAGCATGTAACAGCTGTAAATGGTATGGACAATAAGCCTTAAAACATTTCGTACTGATATCATTGGCAGTTCGTGGCTGGCCTTCCTATCAGATCTTTAGAACTATGCCAGAAAGACTTATACATTAAACAGTCTTTTTAGATCCTTGGTTGTCTCATGCTCTCCCCTTTACACAGACTTCCAGTCGTTTCAAATCAATCATCCCAACAACAATTGTTATTATCTCTTAGAGGATCATATTTAAACTTTCTGTAGAACACGTTAAATTGTAACTACAGATTCACATTTAGCAAACTGCAAAACACACAAAACTTTCTGTTTAGGAGTTGCCATTATTTCTAGTGAAATTGTCAAGCAGAAAAATAGGAAATAAATTTACCGCTATGCATGTAATTAAAACTGTCTTTTTTTCTCTTTAATTGTAGCCTTAAATCAACAGTGTACACTTCATCCAGGAGATATAACAAATTAAAACCCCCACTACTTTTTTTGTGCATCCTTACCAGGTGTACAGGTTCATAGGAAATGACTAAGAGAAATCAACTAACAATAAATGCAGTGGAATGTACTTTTTATGTGGGGATGATAAAATTTCTTACATTGGAACAGATAAAGGATATAAAAATAAGTGAAAGAATGGGAAAACAATGAAATTGTGAAGAGGCTAATTATATGTTTGGATATACAAGGAATGGGAGGCAAAAAGTGACCAAAATGGATGTTAGAGTCCAACAGGAAGGAGGAAATACGGTTGACCATCTGAAATATGGGTCAAGTAAGCTTAGATGAAAGCCAAGAATTTAAAGGAAAAAATATGAATCAACAATGTATGGTATTTGAAAGATGCTAGAGATAAAGAAGTTTAGCTAAAAAATTAATTATCTTCTCTGTACAGACAGCATTTTTAAACAGCTAATCAAATTTTAATGAAACTCGCAAGTTGATTCAAACTTAGTCTATACAATATTTTTTGGAAATATGTTCAGAAACTATTTTCCCATTAAATGTTATTAAAGATTCATTAAAAAATTATTTAACTGTCATAACTGAAATGTTTGCAGGTGGACCTAACTTAAATCCCAAGTCACTCCTAAAAATCACATTTTAAAGTGTAAGTCCCATCCATCAAACAGAATTGGCTGGTGGCTGTCAGCCACTTCAAGCATAGTAACCCAAACGACATTCAATAGAATAAGTGAGAAATGAAGTATTTTCCAATTGTCTTCTTTGCTGAGTCAAATGTATAGCTATAAGTCGGCATGCTAAACCTACTGAAATGTAGGTGATAGTCAGCCCTGCAAGTGACATCTTAATGCTGTTCATGTGGTATGTAAACATTATTACTGTCAATGAAAACAACTATGATTGGTGCCTCTTATACCTCAGGTCCTTTATATGCATTCAGTCTTGGGAAAGACTAAGACAGATAGTTTAAGTTAGCTGTTTCTGTAGTGAAACTGTATTGTATACACTGCTTCAACTCAGCAGGGAAAAATAAGAAAATACCTATTTAATCTACAAAAATTTCCATGCTTTTTTAAAACATTTTTTAAAACCATTTTACATTTTTCTTATTTTTTTAATCGTTTAGCAGAAAGTACGTTGACTTCAGGATTGAAACATTGACTGCCATCATAATTATCAGTAACAGATTTATTGGAAAAAAGTAATCACAGGCTGGGAAATAAATGGTTGATGGTTTTAAAAACAATGTTATGAGACTATTTATAGAAAATTACAGTTAAAGGTAATAAGGCTTTTCAAATTACATTTGAAAAGCTTCTAATATTTTTATTTTTTTTTTCTAATTTTTTTATTTTTCTCGGATACTCCGATCACCCAAGTTTCACTTCCATATAAAGCTAAGCTACAAAATTTAATGGAGTTTAACTAGATGTTTTTAAAATGATTTCTGTTAAATATTCATCATTTTCTAAACAATTTTTTCATCTACGTAGAAGAGACTATGTACGCATGACTTTGTAAGGGATCCTATGTGATGTCATTTGTAGCCTCTTGAATGCACTTCCAATTCATAGATATTGGTGGTTTTTGTATAGCTTGACTTACAAATATTTTAATGAAACCAAAATCTATGACTTTCATACAACCAAATGTAATCAAGCAATTTGTTAATAAAATGTTTTCCAGCATTGCACAGTAATGTTCCCTATTGACAGTTACAAGAACACCACTGTTTGTTTTGAAAAAGAAAGATCCAATATGAAATGACAACACCATACAGTCCATTTGCTATTGCGTAGTGGCTTTTAGTGTGTAATTCCTAAGGACTGTTCTCTATCCAATAGTGATAGTTCTTGTTTAATAATCCTTTGGAAGAAAATTAACTTTATCAGAGATTGTAAGGTAATGAAGTGTGCTGGAATTTATATTCATAATATTAAAAACTCTTCACAAAAGATAACTCTAGTTCTTTTATCTTTCTCCCTTAACACATGAACAACCTGTATTTTGTATGGAAGTTTTAACTCATAGAATATAATGAAGATTTCAAAAAGACATACCAAATGCCATGGTATGGTGTCAAGCTGACCTTAAAATTTGGGCAAAAAACATGGTATACATTTTCAGTGTAAATGGGACAACTAGTTAAAGCTGGGTTTTTAGCTTGTGAAATTTTGTTAACTTATATATTCTTTTTCATTTTCACGTAATGTTTTATTGTTAATAGTTTCTTTAAATACTAACAAAAATATTATACAACCTTACAATCTACACAATATAAACATGCACAATCACATTATAATTTTTTTTTGTCTTCAGTGAATTGAATGGTTTCATGCAACTCTCCAAGAATTCCTATCTAGTGACAGTCATTTCATTTAAGTATACCCCCTACATCCTACATCCCTATCAATTTGTTTAAGATATCCCAAACATTGCCTGCCTGCACAATTTTTCCTTTCTATCTGTCCCTCCATTATCAAAGCAACTATTCCAGGATACCTTGTGGCCTATAAGTCTGTCTCTTCTTTTAACTATATTTTTCCAAATACTTCTTTCTTCATCAATTTGCCACAAAAATTCTTCACTTTATCCATCCATCTGATTTTTAACATTCTCCTGTAGCACCACATTTGAAAAGCTTCTAATATTTTCTTCTCGGATACTCCGATCATCCAAGTTTCACTTCCATATAAAGCTAAGCTCCAAATATATACTTTCAAAAATGTTTTCCTAATGTTTAAATTAATTTTTGATGTAAGCAAATTATATTTCTGACTGAAAGCTCATTTCACCTTTGCTATTCAGCATTTTATATTGCTCCTGCTTCGTTCATCTTTAGTAATTCTACTTCCCAAATAACAAAATTCTTCTACCTCCACAGTCTTTTCTCATCCTATTTTTATATTCAGGGGTCCGTGTGTGTACTTTATTTCTAAATTTCATTACTTTTGTTTTGTTCTTATTTACTTTCATGAGATAGTTCTTGCGTAGGACTTCGTCGTGCCATTCATTGTTTCTTTTAAATATTTTTTTACTCTTGGCTTGAATTATTAAATCATCAGTAAATTGTAGCATCTTTATCTTTTTACCTTGTACTGTTACTCCAGATCTAAACTGTTCTTTAACATCATTGACTGCTAGTTCTATATAAAGATTAAAAAGTATTGGGGATAGGGAACATCCTTGTCTGACTTCCTTTTTTATTACTATTTCTTTCTTATGCTCTTCGATTATTACTGATGCAGTTTGGTTCCTGTAAATGTTAGTAGGAACATTGTTGTTCTTTTATCTCTATTCTTGAACCCTAAATTTTTTAAAATGCTGAACATTTTATTCCAGTCAACCTTTTCTTTCATGTTATAAACTGTGTACCAACTTTAACAAATTATTAGATTTTAACTTATGTACCACAGAATTCTCCTTAATTTTCCTGTATGTTTTACCAATGATCACATTTTTTTCCACTTCTGAACACATTTCTTTAATCCACTCTTCTTTCACTAATTTGCACTTCCTGTTTATAGTATTTCTTAATGTTGATAGGTCCTTTTCTACGTCCATCCATCAGCTGCAATATATCCTCTGATGTCTAAGGTTTTCCACCAGTTCTCTTTGCTCCGTCTAAATTCGCTTCTGCTGATTTAAGAATTCTTAACATTTTACTCAGACCTTTTGCAACATCCTGCTCAAAAATTTTCTTTACCTCCGCTCTGAAGCTTCTCTAATTCCACTGATTCATCTGATACCTTTTCTTCAAGTTTTTAAACCCCAATCTACATTTCATTATCACTAAATTATGGTTGCTATAGATGCCTGCTCCTGGATATACTTTGCAGTCAACGAGTTGATTTCTAAATCTTTACTTAACCATGATATAATATTTCTGATACCTTGCAGTATCGCACGGCTTTTTCCATGTGTATATTCTTTTATTATGATTTTTAAACTGGATGTTGGGAAACACATTTTCCTTTATAATCAATTATGTCACAGTCAACAGGTTACATATTTTGAACTGCAACTGCAGTTCAAGGTGTGATTCACTGCTGATTTTTGGATGACTCTTTGTAATAATAAGTCTTGATAAATTTACTTCTGGAAACAAGAGTGCAGTCATTATATTTTAGCTTGAGCTCCAGTACAGTCTTCGTTTTGCTGGTACTCTTGAGAAACAAATATGTGCTGCATCCTTTAATCTTGATGATCGTTCTCTTAAAAAAATTTATATTACTATAAAAAGAATACACTTCACTGTTTATGAAGTTATATTACAAAAATATACCATATGCTTGCAGGATCAAGTAGTTAACTCATCCTGTGCAAGTTATTGGAGTGACCAGAGAAAAATAGAAGAAACTGGTTAAAACTAACAATTTGTAATCAGTAGGTGGATTACTGCTGCTTATGAAGAAGTAATTAGAAAGTTATGAAGGCTATTGGTCATTTTACTTTTTACCTTTAAACTTACGAATATAACCTATGACCAAAAGAAAAGGTAACAATATGCAATTTCTTACATTTTGCAAAATTTTCAAGAGCATTAATGATGTACATTTCAATTTTAAAGCCCACTGCTCTTAATACTTATAAGGAACTGATACGCTGCTATCTTCTTGACATCAGTGTAAAAAAAGTAGTTGATAAACTTGCTTCCAATATGTAGTCGATGAGCCTATGTTACTAATTAACGTTCCATAAGATGGAATACAGTTTGGCCTGAAAGACCATACCTTAATAGTCAAGGTAGATACCACGTACTCCATACCCTACCTTATCATTAACCCCAGAGTGGTACCTGTACACACAAGAATATTCAAGGTCACTTCAGGGAAGGAAATCCATCTTCTATCCAATATGTACACTGAACAGGTGAAATGATGAGACAGGTAATGTTTTATTCAATTTTATGTCAAGCACAGAGTTATCAAACATTTCAGTAATGATGATACAGTGCCTGGTGGATAGTTACAATACCTTCCTCTGCCAGTAACTCAATATGGTTCTAGTTACGCCTTAGCAATTAATACACAGATATAACAGCAACCTCCATTACAACAGTGAAGGCACTCCTAAACATTTCAGAAATCTATAAATATGCAGGTGCTTGAAGGAAACCTTCAAAGTAGATCACTGGACTTTGTTCCACTGTACATAATCTACAATTCATCATATTTTTTATGGATTTTATCTAGGTTGATGATCCTTGTAATTTTTCTGTTCAGGCTAATCCTAGATATTTATCCTTACCCAAAATTGCTTAATGGTGTCACGTAGCTTCAGATCTACTACTCTCTTCTTTCTTTTAAAAAGCACTGCAAATTTTTTTCTGTAACTTAATTTCTAAACTCTTATTAAATCACCAATGATTTATTATTATATTTAAAGTATTATTTATCACCAATGAAATAGTGTAGGTAAATTTTCCCTTAATAAGTAGAGCAAAATCAAAAGCATAATTGTGTATCTAGGACATTCTCCTATTCAAATTGATAAGATAGGTGATCAAATTCTAAAATAATGAACATCCCTTGATCCAGATACCTTCACTTAATGAATGACTCTTTTCACTTCCTGCTTCATAATAGGGGCTTTATCCATCTGAACTCCTCTCTGCAAGTACTTATCGGATTTTTGGGATAAAAAGGATATAAGAAAAGTCACTAAAATCTCAGCAACCATGCTTCTAAATCAATCCTTGATTAGGCAGAAATTTAACATTCCAGTCCATATCCTGTCTCCCTACCAATAAACAAAATAAAGGAAAATTGAAAGAAAAACGTAATAGCATTTTTTTGGCTGACACAATCCAGAGTAGTAAGAAATGGAAATGGTAAAAATAGAAAAGAAGCCTACCACTTCAGCTGATTTGATTAGGACTGTAAAAGGGAAGTTTGACTAAAACGTTCCTAGACAGACACATAAAAAGTAAGAAAGTTCCTAGGTGGAGAGCTAATGTTAAGAGGAGGCAATCAGTGTTACAGGGACATAGTGGCTTGGAACTTGGGTTATCGCATGATAACAATTAAACATCCCTTCCTGTGAACTAAACATACTGAGTATGTTAATGTTACAGTGATCAATGTTTAGCAGGAAGTTGATAATGATTTCAATGTATTGATTTGCAACTTCTGATCTCCTGTCAAACCATTAAAACGAGTGACAACATATTTTAGAATTGGTTGCCACTTTAATATTTATGTCAGTTGTTAAAAATCTAGCTCTACTAGTACTACTAAATGGCAATAGTAATAGAAATGTGCTACATAGAGGAAAAACTTTCTAACAGCACTATTCACTCAAAGCTTATTTAAAGTATCTGTATACATTTGAATCCTTGAAAAATAGTATACTCCTTGCAGGGCAGTTGACAGAACTGTAAAGCAGAAGAGCCCTGGAACTAAGAGATAGTTCTTAATAACTTAAATTTAGGATTCAGTATGATAAGATGTCATTTGTTGTTTAATTAATAAAACAAACATTAGTCATACTTACAAATGCAAAAGGAAACACTAAAATGTAAATACACACACCGTGATTGAAAATTAATTAGTACAGCATGAGCTACTTTGGTAAATTGATATAAGTGAAAAATTTGTGCAAACATATGACCAGAAATGCTTTTGAGTTTTGGGTAACAGTATAGAAATATTTTTCCCTAATTCCTGCTCAAAGGGTAAAATAGAGCAAAACTTAGATTCTTAGGACCCAAATTGAGAGGGAAATTTGGTGATTATATAAATTTCTTGATCTGAAATTTTGAAAAAACAAGTCCTACAAACTGTTTCTAGCAGTTTCTGACAGAACAGTTGCAAAGCCGAAAAAGCAGTTGAAAATGCTTTTTCATGTTTGTAGAAAATTAACTTGTTTAAATTGCCAATAAACAAAAGATAAGTTCTAACCAATTTTTTGCAGAAAATTTAATTTTAAAAAAGTTAATGTAAATGAAGTCAATAAGACATGCATACAAGTTATAGGAATTCGATTTAACAAAACAAAGTTCAAAATGTGGCTGGAAACATTAAATTTTTAAATAGAACAAAAATCTTCATGTGTTAAAATCTGCCGAAACTCAGATTTAACTATAGATTCAAATTATGTAAAACCGAAAAAGTTTAACTTAAAAAAATGGAAAATAACATTTATTTGTAAATGATTCATTAGGGAAGTACAAATTTATGAATTAAGGTGGTAAGATACATTAAAAGTAACTTCTTGTTGTGGCCGCCATTTTGTTGAATGTTTTTCTTAATATCTGCTGCAACTTCTATTATGGGTGTTCTCAGGTCTTCTTGTGTACTGCTATATGTAGAATAACCCAAATACTCATCCAACCCCCATCGCAGTCTGATAGTATGAAGTAGGTGACCATTTTACAGGTCCGTTTCGAATAATCCATCGGTTACCGTATTAATTAAATAAAGCTAAGTGAACTTAACTGTTGCACGCATATTAAAAGAGTCTACCACATATGCGTTATTTTCGAAGAATTTTTCGTTTTCTGGTGATAAACGGAGAAATATTGTTTTAAACAAACCATTGCTTTAACGACTTTAAATTGAATATACCGGTGAGTTTGCAGCCCTAGTTGCAACAACTTTGTATTGGTTCGAGGATTTTTATTTCGATAATCGATTTTTATGTGTATATCGAAGTTCTATTTATGCTGGTTAGCGTCTTATTGGTTTCGTTGAGTGATGTTTTGTTTTCGTTTTTCTCTTGAATTATTATGATTGTAAAATTATTGCTTGAACAAGCAAGCTATAGTCTTGTCAACAATTCAAGTGAACTTCATTACTATATCTAGTATATTACTATATATAATACTTATATCAGTATTTAAATTTTTTCATTCAATTTTTTATTTTAGTAATAAGATTTCGTAGAAAGCCGATTCAAAACATGAATAAATATTGTAGACTTTGCATCGTAGGAGAAGGAACGATTAAAATATTTCTTGGAGACTGTATTGAAAATCCATTACCTGGTAGAATTATGAACTGTGCTTCAGTCAAAGTTAGTAAAAAGAACGTTTAAGTTTTTGCACATTTTTCCTTAGCCTAGTAATTTGCTAAGTTGCTTCTAGATTGCTTGATGTAATACTTAATCACATGTCTTGTAAAGAACATAAACAAGCACTACATTACAATAAAATAAATTTGCAGATCACCTCTCAAAAACTGAACATGCACAAAGATATTAAGTGCAACAACCAAAATTTACACAAAAACCAATATTCCACTTCAAATACTTGATACATGTCCTATATTGAATACTTATTTTGAATTGGTGAGATGTTACTTTTGTTGGTGATTTTAAACATGTTGCTAAAGAAACTTTGTTATACTTATGCAATGCTTGAAATCATTTTAAAGACATCTCGGTCAATTAAAAAGATATCTAATTTAATTTTCTGGATTATCTTGCCTGAAATATGGTTTCCCAAAAACTTATTTAAGTCTTTCTCTTCCTGCACATGCTTTGAGCAACTTTTTTTCCATCAGTATCCTACATATTTCTGCTACTTACCAGTTCCTTCTAACTATACATTTTCTAATCATATTAGAAAGTACAGTTTTATATATGCATTTTATTCTCACACTTTAGGACTCATTTCTTTTATTTATTTTTTCACTTCCCTTAAAACAATTTCTCTTTTACAAAGCTTATTCTTCAAGTCTTCTTTTGTTGCTTTTCATTGCATAGATATATTATATCTCAAATGCCGATACATTTTCTTGCTACTCAATCTTTAGGATCTTTATACCTTTTAACAGGTCTTGATTTCCTTTTTTACATCCATTATTAATAATGAATATGCATCCACTATTAATATATTTTTTGTTCTGCAACTGCCACTTTTTTCTATCTATAATGTCTAATATCCTTCTCTTCTTAATACAACTAATCCTTTCTAAAGTACCGCTTTTGACATAATTTAGAGATGCTTGTATGAATTGCCTAAATTTAGTTCTTGCATCATTGTCTTTTATATGTACATGTACTTATATATCATCTCTTTATTCCCAGTTTCTTTTTCTAATGGAGTCCACATTTCATTTTGGTCATTGCCCTGGGTTCCTTAGTATTCTACCTGATTTTGAAATCTGTACCTACAGCCCAGTAATATTGGTGTTATAACTACATTATGACCTGATTCCATTTTAATAAAATTATAATTACCTAATAAAAAAAGCATTGTGCTACACATGATTACGTATGGGTGTTTTAATACCCCTGTAAAGTACCGGTATATTATCTAAAACTAAATATTTAAAGTGACACACCAAACAAATTTTATAATTTAATATTTACAAATTAAAATGCATAAATTTAATAATTTGCTTAGAAATGCCTTTGTATTCTCTTCAGCTATTGCAACTGCAATTCTTACACTGGCATCAACTGATGTTATTGGTGGGAGTATTTTTTTATTCTTTTTTGCCTGATGAATTAAATCCAGAAAAGTCTTGGAAGCTTGTCTGTGGAAATGTGAAATGGAATTTTGTAGCATATGAAAAATGCCATACCTGACCAGGATTCGAACTGGGACCTGTGTATATTACTAATTACTGTGTATATTACTGTGTATATTACTTGTCAGAATGTATATCTGTTCGGAATTGTACCCTTTCATTTAGTATATTGTGTGTTTTTAATGTGATAAGTTGAGTTCATTTTTTTGTGTTTGTAGAATGTCAAGGTTGTTTCCATCATTGGTGAATTTGTGATTTTTGCCTACAAGGTGGTTAGCAGATATTGATTGTGTGTTGCTATAGAGAGCTTTTAAGTTCATGTATCTATTTGAAGCTGTGACCTGTTCGATCAATGTAGAACATGTTCATTTAAAACAATTAAATGTAGATATTCAAGGGATATTGTTTTTGTATGGTGTGTTCTGTGTATTAATTTTTTTGTTTTGTTATTTTTCTAAAGGCTAGATTGTATCCAAATTTTTTTAAATATGTGAGCTGTTTTCTTTGAATCTTAGTAGTTTTTTTTTTTGTATGTAGTTATGATTAACTTAGTGTTTTTATTTTGTGTAATAATATTTCAATGAGTGTATTTTATGTTTGTTTGCATGTGAAATATTGGTTGATTAATATTTAATCTTAAATTAGGTTGCTTAAAATTTGAACTGACTAGGTTATAAGAATTACAGAGAAATTAGTTTCCAACCTGAGACAAGCAAATAGTCAGCATCCTAACATTTTTGTACTAAATGCAGTTAAGAAATTTCAGTGGACTTTCTTTTTTTCACTACTGTTTATTGAATTAATGTGATTCTTTATTTTTATCATGTAGGTATATTTTGATGATGGTCTGCCAGATATGATCTGTCAGAACTGCATGGACAATTTAAATGTTGCATTTAATTTTAAACAAAAATGTGAGGAATCAGATGCAGTGTTACGAAGAATGATAAATAAAAATTGCCTTGATGAAAATAATGTAAGTTTGCCCACCTCTGTTGCTGATGGATCAAATTTGTTGAAGGTATGTAAATAGCCCATTTCAGTTTTTCTAAGATGATTGATTAACTTACTGTGTAATCTTAAAGCTTGTGCATGAAAATATGATGTGAAAGTTTTGTTTGGAAAAATACCATGTCTGACTTTGCATTTTAAAAGAAGATTTAAAAACTGCTTTCAGAAATATTTACAAATATATAAATACAATAATTGAAAATCAAATTAGGTGGAGCAGTTAGTGAAAGTAACACTCATTTTCTAAAAAAAAAAAACATTGTCAATTCTAAGAACCCAATAGTGACAAATTTAAATCCTTTATATAAAAAAAAGTTAAATAAGTAAATTGTGAATGTGATGACTGACTTATAGAAATTAAAAATTTTGGTACTTATTGGTTACATGGGATCCCTATTGAGGTCCCAATTTTTTTGCGTTTTACTTGTAGTAAATTTGTATCATTTATCTATTAGTTTATTATTTATGATCTGTATTTAGATGTATAAGAAAATAATTATACATAATCTTTGTACGCAACTCGACACAATAAAAGTTATTTATGTATAACTTATTATATATAATTTTTATTTTTAATGTTAATCAGATGAAGTTGGTGAGTGAAGCGAGTGTAGGTTATGTTTGATTAGATTATGTTGATTCTGTGAAATGACAAATCTTGCAAGTACATTAACATAACCTGTGTTAACTAACCTCGTCTGATTATTATCTTATACTTCTAAATTCACATCATAAATAATATTAATAATAGATAAATGATACAAATTTACTAGAACAAGTAAAACGCAAAAAAACAATTGTATTTCAATAGAGGTCCTGTATAACCGATGCGTACCAAAATTCTATTTAAATTATTAAAAATTTTTAATTTACTAAATTAAAAAGACATAATTCTAAATTTAAAAATCTTATCCTTCCTTCTCATTTTTCCTTTTTATTAAACTAAAAAACAAAAATATTGAAATCAAAAAATAATAAAATTCAAATAAAATTAAGGAAGTAAAAATATTATTAAGGTGGATGGTAAAAGAAAATAGACACTCATTATACTGTACTCACATGCATGTCTTTGTGTTGATATTTCTACCTCCTTGCTAGCCAGCTATTCTTCCTCATCATGTGCATCAACTAACTAAATTATGACAAATAATGTTATACAAAATTTACTTACCGTTTTAAAGAAACTATCACTTTGTAAAATATTGATAGATATTGTGACATGACTAATAAGATTTACCATCATACTGTTTCCTTTGTAGCTGTTTATTCACTTTTAGTAATACAAAAGCTAAATTTTAATGTCAGCCAAATTTTCTGTACAAATTGTATAAAGTTATTTTAAAAAAATATATTTTTACAGTGTTACTGGTGTTATAATATTTTGTAGTGGTGCTTTATTAAATATATTGATTGAATCCTCATTTTGTTTAAAAGCAGAACTGAGGTCAATCTGTAGATTATTGGTAACATTCGAAGACCACTTTTTGTTTCAAATTGCTTGATAAAATTAAATTGTTTTGACCGTAGATCTATCCACTGTACTGACAGAGGATATCTGCCAATTAGATATCACTTTTGTTTATTTTTATTATGTTTAAAAAAATATGTATGACAACAATTCTTTTGACTTGAAAGTATAGATAAATAATATAGAATGATTGTAGATAACAATCAGTTTCAATACATTAATTAATAGCTGTCATTAAATAGCATATAAGTATCAACATTGTATCAGTTGTTGATTGTGCCAGTCTAAGTGTTTCATCATCTTAGGTAATTTCTAATCTTAAAAATTTCAAAACTTTAGTTCTGCATATTCAGTGTGATGAAAGACAAAAAATTGAAGTTGCTTAAAAGTTGTTCAGATCTAAAAATTCATCTTATGTTAATGTTATAACTGAAACCAACATGATTTTACAGGAAATTTTGTTTATAATTTTTTTCCTAAGGAAATGAAGAGCTACAAAAACTCCAATTAAAGCAATATTAGAAGAAATCATATTAGATGAACCCCCTTTACCAATCGAGACAGCGTGTGAAGTGTAAAAATTCATACTTCTATCTAGTAGTGAACATGAGTTTTTGGTGGTGAACATGTTTAAAAATATTTCATAGATTGTATGATTTGACCAAAAAAAAAAATCAAATGTATGTAGTAAATAATTACAACAGAAAATGGTTTATTGATAAGGGGGATCATTTGTGTAGGTGATTGTATTACATATATAATAGAAAGTTCCTGGCAATGACTAGATAAGTTTAACTGTTATGTAAGCCATAAGTTAACTGAAATTAAATTGTATAGTGAACATGAAAATTATGTAAAATATTAAAGATAAATGGCAGATTTAACCTGGCTGGATAAGTGAGAATCAGTGAGCAGTAAGTAAAGTATAATGAATATACTAAAAATGATTTAGAATGAGTTGTTTTAAGGCATGAATGTCTATCAGTATGAACACACTGATAATAGAGCTTATCACCTTTTGTGTTCAGTATATCCCATTCTCCCCTTTAGAGCACTATCCTCTTTTAATCTAGCTTCTCAGTTTCCTAGCATTCAAGAAGAAGAAGAACAGAAACTTGTGTGGCATTGTAAGTTACGCTCAAGCACCTATCTATTTGAGAGGTATTCCATTTTAATTCCACAAATTTTCAAAAAATTTGCATTACTATTTTTGATTTTGATGATATTTGGAATATGATACCCACTTGTAGTAGCCAAAAGATTTTTTTTTATATTTAAAAAAAAATTTTGTTCTTGAGTAATAGAGTATTTTCTTCTATCTTGCCAACAGGTAGAAACAGCCGTTTTCATCACTTTTGTCATGAGTTGTTGCATTCTTATTTTACATTGTACAGAGGTTCAAAAAGGGCTTTTTGGAAAGAGTAAAGATGGAACTTCATCTTAGTGTACTCAAAATTCATTTGGTTATATAACCAAATCTTATAATGTTTACCAAAGTTATGTTTACAAATTATTATTTTTTTCAAATTTTGGAATAAATAAATAATGAAGGCTAATGATGATAAATAATGAAGGTAACATGCCTGTTTTTTCCTTTCAACTCTTAGATGCTAGTAGTACTTACAAGAAAAAAAACTGGACTATTACCGAGTGTCCTTCATTAAAAAAAAATGTTTGCCAAATTGTAAGATTTTGAAAATGTCTCATTTTTGGGGCCCGAAAATCATTTTTATATTAATGGGAAAAGTTGCTCTGACCCATTCAGCTGTCATACTAAACTGGTTAAGAAATCTCTTCGAGAAATGTCTTTGTCACTTTCAACAAGCAATCCCTATTTAAAATTAATTCCAGGCAGAGCACTGTGTACAAAATACTTAAACGAAATACAAAAACCACAAGTTTGTATAGAAAGTGAACCGGAATGTCAAGATATATTTGAGTCTCAGTGTGTTATAGTCAAGTCTGTGAATAAAGCTTGTTCAGCACTTGGCATTTCCCCCCTCGTTAAGGTTCAAAAATTATCAAGCAGCTCAAAGGAGCCAATTTTAAAAAATAAAGTTATAAAAATGTTCAAGTCAGTTACCAGTAAATTAAACGATTCGTTTGATTTAAATATTTCTACAGAAGAAACCAGTTTAACCAGTTCTAAACTGGTTTCTTCTGTAGAAATATTTATGCTGATTAAAACTAACAAAATTATGCTGATTAAGGTAGAAAATATGAAGAATTAATCATTAAAATAAAGAATAAAATGAAAACAGTTACTTCAACCTAGGAAAAAATTAATATTTTAAGTTTATTACCAAGCAGCTGGAACATTAAAAAAATTCAGAATGTTTAGTCAATGAGTAGTGTTAGTCAATATTTATCCCATCAACCCAAACAATCAGTTAAAACAATGAAATTTTGCCACAAATTAGAAAAAAGAAACCCAGTCACGTAATTGTTGAAAATGTTATTAAATGTATCCAAAATTTTTACCAAAATTAGCACAGCCGATTGATGCCAGGCAAGAAGGATTGTGTCTGTGTGTAAGGCAAGCTGACGGGAAATATTATTAAAAGGCTTATATTATGTAACTTAAAAGAATTCTACACAGCCTTCGAAGAAAAACATAATTTAAAAATTGATTTTTCAAAATTTGCTGATTTAAGACTTAAATTTTGTGTTCTGGCTGGTACCAAAATGTAAAACTCATGTTATCTGTTCTAAAAATGAAATTTGATTATAAAATTCTCCTTTCAGCCATGGTATGTGATAAAATGAAATGTACATGCTGTCAGAGTGTGAAAAATGCCCAGGCACTATTGAAATGCTTAGATTACTGGGATGATTTTAATTCTGAAAATACCTTCAAACAGTAGGTTTTTGTTGACATTGTGAAGTAACTATTGAAATTCTTCCATTTCAAGGGTTCTTAGATAACCTTACCGAAAATTTAAATAATCTAAAAAGGCATCATTTTGTAACAAAGAAACAAGCTAATTTCCTCAACATTAAAAAGGAAAACTTGTTGGAGGGTGAATGTATTGTAATGGAAGACTTGCCTTCCCTTTGTGATACAGTATGAATTCCAATCATATCTCTGGTCAAAAACTTATGCCACAGTACATCCATTTCTCATATATTTTAAAAAAGAAGGAAAATTACAAAGCCAAAGGTACTGTGTGATTAGTGAGTTCTTGAAGTACAATACTACATTGTTCTGCTTCCAAAAGCAAGTTATAAATAAAGTAAAAACATATTACCACAAGTTAAACAATTTTTTTATTTTTCTGATGGTCCCTTAGCCCAGTATAAAAGCAAAAAAATTCATAAATTTGTGCTACCATTTTGAAATCACAGCTGAATGGCATTCTATTGCTTCATACCATGGAAAAGGACCGTGTGATGGTATTGGTGGAACTGTAAAAAGGACTGACTAAAGCAAGCCTTCAAAGGACAGTCAACAATCAAATTGTTACACCTTTTGAAATGTACACTTATTGCAAAGACAATATTAAAAATACAGAGTGATTCAAAGAAACGGGAAATTTAAAAAATTAAATAACGTTAATGAAAAATTTTTTTTAGAAAATGAATTTTATTTCATGTAAGTGTACAAATGTTGCCATTTTAGGAAACATACATTTTAGTTTATTTTTTAAAGATGACATCTTGCAGGTGACCTCCTCTTCTACATAAATACTCACGAAGTCTCTTCGTTAAATTGTTCATGGTTTGACGTAACATCTCAACTGGAATTTCCGCAATTGCTTCTCGGATCTTTGCCTTCAGTTCTTCCGTTGTAGCAGGTCTACTGTGGAACACTTTGCTTTTAAGATGACCCCCACAAAAAGTAATCGCAAGCTGAGAGATCAGGCGATCTGGGAGGCCATCTAATGTCACCATTTTGTGAAATGACATGTTGTCCAAACAATCGGCGTACAGCTGCCATCGATATTCGTGCAGTATGTGACGTTGCTCCGTCTTGTTGAAACCAGGCTGTGTTAAGAATCAGTGGAAATCTCTTTTGTTGTTCCACAACAAAAGGTTTCAAGCACGGCTACGTAACGAGCCGACGTCTCTGTAATCGCAAGACCGTTGTCATCCTCAAAAAAATAAGGGCCTATAACACCGTAAGATGACATAGCACACCACACGGTCACTTTCTGGCTGTGCAACGGATGCTGGTGTAGCTGCGTAGGATTTTCTTGTGCCCAGTATCTGAAATTTTGCTTGTTATCAAATCCACTGAGGTGGAAATGCGCTTCGTCTGACATCCACAGTTCTTGAACAAACTCTTCATTATCATTTATCTTTTGAAGCATTACATTACAGAATTGTGCTCGCACAACTGCATCATTCGGTTTCAGTTCCTGGACGATCTGCAACTTGTATGGATGGTATTGCAAGTCCTTCACTAACATTCTTCGAACACTTGAACTATGCAGATGTAAAGATGCTGAGAGACGACGGATATTGACCGATGTGGACTTCGTGTGACAGCATCTTGTAAAGCTTGAACATTCTGTGGTGTATGGACGGTTCGCTCACTGCCTGGAGGTTTCTGTTTCATTGCCGAACCAATTTCCTCAAAATTAGATATCCATGTTTTAATTGCATGTGCTGATGGAACACGGTCGTGCCGTCCCAAATTAAAATGACGGCGAAATTCTCTACGCGCTCCCTCCACACTGTCATAGTTTTTTTAAAATGCTTTGATAGCAAATGCACGTTCTGCACCACTCCAAGGATCCATGACAACTAAATGGCAGGTTAGGTTAGAGAGGCTGGCACCACTTATCAAGTGGTAACAATCGCCCACGGCTACCAACACAACTTTCAAAATTTCCCATTTCTTTGAATCACTCTATAACATTTATTTTCTGCTGAAATAAGGATGTTCAAGAGACTGAAGAATACCTCACTTCTCATTATCAGGTAATCACAACAGTGCTGGAAACAAGAACCTTTCACAGTTATGTTCCAACAAGTCAGAAATGTATTCTGAAAGTCCGGGCAACCTGTGAATCAGAAACATTTGCGTTAGTATTGGTACACAAGGACATTAGTGTTTTTGATTGCTTTATAGGTTTACCAAAGCCAAAATGTAAGAATTATTCTGCTGTGTATACAATGGCAAATGATGGTTAACTACTGGAAGAGGACACAACATTACACCAAAGATGAATGAGGACTTATCAGTTCTACTCATTAAAAAAATGGCAGGAGCACTAAGTTATTAGTTAAGTTTGTTATCAAAAAGTGCAAGATTTATTCATAACTTTCATTAGCAGGAGTGAAATAAGGTAAAAGTGAATTGAACAATTTGTTAATGTATTTGAATTTTTTTCATTTTGTAATTACTATTTATCATTTTGTAATTTACTATATATCGTTTTATAATTGACTATTTATTAATTATCAATTTATTCATTCTAATGAGTTTAGTTGTAATTTTTATAATCTGAAAGAAATACATAACATCAGTACTTTTGGGTTCGTTGTTTACGGTTAGAAGGAACAGTGTTTCTAGCAGTTTTGTTGGCTTCATTACTCATCAACCCCTTTAGGTAACAAAATAAATTTTTTATGGTTTTAAAGTACATAAAAAGTACTTTCTGCTGTAAAAATTTCCGATTTTTGCCACTTGTCCCACAAGTGGTTTTTGGGCCTCAAAAATAAGACTTTCAAAAGTTTTCAATTTGGCTGCTATTTTTTTTTAAGGAAGGAAACTCGGTAACAGTCCAATTTTTTTTTTTATAAGTACTGCCAGTACCTAAGAGTTTAAAGGTAAAAAACAGGCCTGTTTCCCTACGCCCCTCATTATTTATTTTGGGCTCAAAATTTGAAAAAAAAAAACAATTTGTAAACGTAACTTCAGTAAATATTACAAGATTTGTTTATTTAACAAAATGAATTTTAAGTACACTATGATGAAGTTCCATCTTTACTCTTTTCAAAAAGCCCTTTTTGAATCTCTGTATGATGTAAAATAAAATTGCTACATAGCTCATTGAAAAGGTGATAAAAATGGTTTTTTTTACCTGTTGGCAAGTTAGAAAATAGTCTATTACTAAAGAAAACATTTTTTTTTAAATATAAAAAAATATTTTTTGGTCGCTATAAGGTGGGTAATCATTTACCAAATATCAAAATCAAAAATAGTGATGCCCTGATCATGTGTTGAATTAAAATGGAATACCCCTTGACTGTAATGATCCAAACTAAATGGTTTTAAAATGTAATAGGTGATTATAGTGTTTCGACGTCCACCTTTGTATAAGGTTCCAGAAACATGGCAATTAAGTAACAAAATAGATTGACCAATGAAAATGAGTATCTGCCTGGCATGATCATTTTCCAGGATACTGTGGCTAAACTGTTTGTTTTACGGTTGAATATTACGGATGACTTTACCTTAATGGCTAGATAGCCATTAAGGATTGTTGCTTGGTTGCTTTCTTCCTGTTATCCTATTATCTATCGACTTAATTTTCTTCTTAATTTAGTGTTAGTGATGTCTTGAAATCAGCTATTGAATAAAGAATAAGTGTTGGTAATCCATTTATTATTATTAGTAATGTTGACTGCAATATTTATTAACTCTTTCATTTTTTATTCTTCAGGTTCAGCAGTCCAGTAATGTGGTTGTGAATAATGTGGAAACATCAAAAGTTATTTCACCTTTCTGTAATATTAATATTGATGTAAATAGTGATACTGAGAATATTTTGAATGATAATTTAGATGGAAATGATGAAAATGATAATTATTGTGATGATAATTGTGATACAGTTGCAGATGAAAACCATAAAAAAAACGTAAAAAAGGATAATATAAAAACATTAATTTTGTTATCAAACAATAATAATAATAAAATACAAGGAAAAACAAAAAACAAAACTAAATTGAAGAAAAATCCTATAAAAAAATCACTTGTAGCTAATAATAGTGATTGTAATATAAATGATCAAGAAAAAAAGGTGTTTATATGTGAAATTTGTTCTAAATCATACAGTAATCGCAAACAAATGCGTAGACATCAGATAACACATGCAGATAAAAAGCGGTACAGCTGCTTTGTGTGCAATAAGCAGTTTCATTTTAAAGGCAATTTACAAGTTCATGAACGAATCCATACTGGTGAACGACCATTTTTGTGTAACACTTGCGGCAAATCTTTTATACAGGTTAGAATTAGTAGTTTTTCTATTCATTGATCAGCAGGAATGAAATGAGGTTATACTTTAAAAATATAGTAATTAAATAAGATAAATTTTCTAAATACCTAAAAATACTCTTTTCTTTTTGAATTATTTGATAGTTAGTCAATTGTGTGATAAACTATTTCAGATGTATTTTATATAACCAAATAAGAATGCTAATACATGAGCTAGAAATTATTTACAATTTATAATACTCATTAGAAAAAATAACGTTATTGTGATAGAACACAAAACCCATAAAACAACAAAACTATTTCACGCAAATAAAAAATACTATTTTCCTGTAAATCTTCCATTTTTCGTAGTCTTCAACAAATATACTCCTAACTTGTAAGTTGGGAATAACAAAATAAGAAATTATTCAATTTTCTTGACATCAAAATATTCAAAATAGATGACAAGCTTACTTCATAAATTTAGAAAATTCACTGCACTGACATACTCATTCAATAAAAAACCTTAAATCTGATGACTACTTAACACAAATGTGCAACCTTTCCTCCTTTCTGTATTAACTTATAAATAAATGTACCCTTGTCAGTTAAAAGCTATAATGAAGACCTCTGTACAAAAAAATTTATTTATTTAGTGTTAGGAAGTTCTAGGAGCTTCCTTTGGAACTCATTTTCTCCTTTCATTTTAATAAAAAAATGAGTTTATTTCACTACCAAGATGGATTGTATTTAAAAATAATATGGAAAAAATTAGAGATCGTTTAATTTTTAACTTCTTTTGTGCAACAAAACGGTTTTAAAACTCTTGTAAGAAAGCTTTGACACTCCTGCAAGAAATGACATATGGCATATTTTTATTTAATTTTTACTATTGTTATGTTGAAACTTAACTCACCTTTAGAGAAATTGCAATAGAAATAACCTGCATTTTTAATAGAATGTAGATTATAATTGTTTTCATTCTTCTTAAAGTTTTACTGTATTTGTTTTATTTTTACATTTTCAGGTAGCAGGATTACAACGACATTTAACAATCCACACAGATGAAAAACCATTTTTATGTACTATATGCAATAAAGGATTTAAATTAGCTGATACTTTGACCTGTCATAAAAGGACGCATACAATGGAAAGGCCTTATAAATGTTCGAAATGTGTAAAATCTTTCAGCCACCATTCAGCGCTCAATAAACACTTAAGAGTCCATAGTGGTGAAAAGAACTATCAGTGCACTCAATGCGGCAAGTCATTCAGTAGATCGGATTCATTAACAGAACACATCAAAATTCATACTGGAGAGCGTCCACATAATTGTCTGACTTGTGGTGCTGCATTTGGGTCCAAATCAACTCTTAGAGTTCATATCAGAACGCATACCTCTGAAAAACCTTATAGTTGTCAGTTTTGTAATAAATCGTTTACTCAGTCAAGTGTACTTGGACGTCATTTAAGAACTCATACTGGTGAGCGTCCATATAATTGTTTATTGTGTGGACTCTCATTTTCTCTTAAAGTTCGTCTTGTTGAACATACACGTAGTGTACATAACAGTGTTAATAACAATAATTCACTTGTAAATACTACAGTGAATAACACTACATCATACTGCAATAATATTATTCAGCAACATAGTTATAATTCAGATTTGTTAACAAACAGAAATAATAATTGTGTTGGTGACAGTTGTAATAATATTAATAGTAATAATGATGATAGAGACTCACGATTAAATAGTGGTTCAAATATGGTGATAGTCGATGAACAGAATCTAAGGTATATGGATGTTATGAGAGTGAATTCGTACTATACTTCTATACATCAGTTGTGATTTTTATGTTATGTTTGATTTTAACTTAATAAATGTGGAATATAATATTATCATTTGGGTTATTGCCAAAATTCCCCAATTTGAATCGGAGGGTATAAAAACAGTTATAGAAATATTCATTTATAAAACTTCAATTTTTTTCCAAGTAGCAAAGGAAATTCTCAATTTGGCAACACTAGTTTGATTATGGTTTTACCCTCCTAAAACTAAAATTTAAAAACAAGATATCAGATTTGATTAAAACTTTTTGTAAGTGGTTAAGTAGTATTTTTCGTCTGAAATTGTTGAGATGTTTGTTCAGCCTAATTTTTACTTCTCATTTTGGCTTCTTACTTCAACATTATAAGTAATTGATTGTCTCTTAAGTAAAGTGCACAATTAAGTTGTGGTTCAAATCTTCCTTCTCTAGTGCAGATTTTATTATTTTTTTTAGTTTTATCTAATAATAATGAAAGTGAAGCTAAAATAATAAGTCTACGGTGCATGGTCATTTACGGTACAGTGATAGAGTCCTTTACTAGAGGCATCTGATTTATTTAATAATAAATTTTGAAACAGAGAACCAATAAATAAATCAACTGTGACCTAAACAGTGCAATGATGTGAAAAAGCCAGTACTGTAAGAAATCATCCTCATACCACGAGGCCAAAAAGTGCCACTAATGATGCACGTATATGATATGATATATGTTAATATGAAAATATTAACTTTCATTAATGCAAATTAATGTGACTTCTGCATTGTAGAATAACAGTTGATTTATTACTCTAAATTTAAAATATGCTTTTTAAATTGTTAAAATTTTTTCAAACTTTATTATATTAAGTAATTTTGAACTGAAAACATCTCACCAATTTTAAAAATTAAATATTGTGGTAATTAAAGTAAATAACATCAGTTGATCTAGCCATCTAATTTGTAAATTATTGTTATTGTGTATTATTTTTAGTGTTATTTATTGTTGTGAAGGTTGTTACTATGTGGGCCATTAATTCCAACATTTACTGTTTAAACTTTGTTATTGAATATGGTTTTGTAATTTTTCCATTTTTGCAGCTTTGATTGCTATTAATTTAAAAGTGAAGGCATTTATTGAGAAATGGTTTAGTTTTCTTGAAATACCATCATTTTTGTCATAAAATTTTAATTGAAATCATCTATCACACATTTACCTTTTTTTAAAAGAAAAGTTTGGTTTAATGTGATTTTGTGTGTGTGTGTCCAAGATGGCAGACAAAAATTTCAAACACACCTATAGTAGTAATTTTGTAACTGTAGATCTGTACTTAGTTCTACATGGTTCTCACAGGCAGGAAATGTCGGAAAGTATAAACTTACTAAGGTAAAGTCAGGAATTTTTAGAAAAATCAGGAAAAATTTACGAAAAAATTCAGAGAATTACATTTTTGTTATCGAATTAAGATTATGTTATAAATATATTATGTATTTTTTAAGTAATACCAAAATATAATTGACATACTTTCCCGGCATTGGGAAGTGGCGACCCCATCGCTCAGCACATTGCAACTACATTCATTAAAAAGCCATTAACATGCCCTGTTCTTACTTACATTCTCTAATTATTATTTTATATTAAAGGAGGAATATTCCAAATTGCACTTAATCTTTTCATTGGTGAAATTTAAAAAAAAGTTACCACTGAAAAATTTAAAGGTTGTTAACTGTTTTCTTGGAATTTCTCTCAAATCACCATGAATTTTTTTTTGTTGTTTAGGTAATTAGTTGCTTTTAAATGGCATCTAAAAAGACTGTTTAATGACCTGTGGTTAGATATAAACTTACACCCAGAATTCAGTCGGTTGAGAAGAGGTAGAGATGTGTTCATGTTTTTTGTGATTTGCGTAAAAAAAATTTTGGAGTGGGCAATATGGACCAAAAGGCAGTGACTTCGCACAGTATAGAAAAACAGCATAATAAAATAATTAAGATAAGGAATTCTCAGCCTTCACTAAAAAATTTTTTATCTTCCAGTGGTACTTCAACTAGGCAGACCAAAACTTTGATCAACGGTTGTAAGAACAGTGGTTGTGATACATCTATGTGTTCTTTGCTAGATCTTTTGGTCAGAGTAATAGCATTTCAGCAGCAAATGATACATTTGATTCCTTGACTTCAATTATGGAAAATCACAACATAGATACTTCTTTTTGTTATGAAGGTGATGTTTCTAAGGTGGTGATTATGTAGGTTCTTAATGTTGTACGAAACAAATTATCCTTAAGTTCATGTGAAGATATTGGCGCAACTTTTAAAATTATGTTTCCTGATAGTTGTATAGCGTTAAAATTCAAGTTTGTAGGTTCTAAATGCTCTTATGGCATTAATCATGGTCTTGCACCATACTTTGCTGGTATTCTGCAAATACGTTAGAATAATATTGACAAAATATTTTTCAAGTAAATAATAACGTTTGTTTTCTGTACACAATATGGTGTTCTGTTCTAGTTTTCTTATCTGTATTACGTTTAGTCACAGTGATTTTAGTTTTCCTGTAAGTTGTGATCATTCATATATTTTTTGTTAAATTGAATTCTGTGTTTCTTAGCATTTTTATGCAAACCAAGTTATTAAATATTGTTTTTTGTTTACTTTGCAAAATAATGTTGGCTAGTTTTTGTGAAACATTTTTAGCAATCTTAGGTTGTTTAAAGAAAATTGCTTTAGTTAGTTTACGTAAGTTTTTATTTCTTATCTGTTATTTTTAGTGCCATGATGTTCATTTTATGCAAAATACATATTAAATGTTGTATTTTTTTGTAGTTTACAATGTAATTTACTGAAACAATTTATCACAAAAAATAGCGTAATTTTAAATGTATGAGGTCTGCAAATAAAGTAATGACACTGGTTTTTTTTGGCAGCCATTGTGGCAACACGTTAAGTTTCTAGTAAACATATGGTTATATGAACAACTGATTTGTTAGGTATTAATATTTTTAGTCTATTGTTGCCATGTGAGACATAAACAAACTTCGTGAAACGAGTTTTTGTTGTGGGTTACAAAAATGAGTGATACTAATTATGAGCAACACTGTACAATCAAGTTTTGTGTTAAACTCAGTGAGAATGCTACTGAAACTTTTAAAAATTGAAAAGAACATATGAAGATGACGCTCTGTCATGAGCCCAAATTTTTAGGTGGTCTAAAGCATCTTCAGATGGCTGGGAATCAGTTGTGAATGATTTATGCTCTGGAAGACCGTTATCATCAAAAAGTGATGACATTGTTGAACAAATCAGACTTGATATGGTACAACCGGCGATTAACTGTTAGAATGATTGCAGAACAAAATTTGAACTGTACCACAGTCCATCTGATTTTGACAAATGATTTAGACATGAAAAAAGTTTGTGCAAAATTGGTCCCAAAAAACCTCACTGTTGAACAGAAAAACAACAGGGTAGAAATGTGTCGTGATCTTCTAGGGCGAATTGAAACTGATCCTGATTTTCTAGAAAACGTTATTACCGGTGATGAATCTTGGATGTTTGAGTATGATCCAGAAACAAAACGCCAGAGCAAGGAGTGGCACACTTCAAACTCACCACGTCCTAAAAAAGCAAAAATGAGCAAATCAAAACCATGCCAATTTGTTTCTTCAACATTAATGGCATTGTCCATAAGGAGTCTTTGCCTACAGGACTGTAAATCAATATGTTTACTGAGAAATTGTTGAAAGACTGCAGAAAAGAATAGCCGGTGTGAGACCAGCCATCAAAGACAACTGGATGTTGCATCATGACAATGCACCTTGTCACACTATACTCTCAATTAATGTTTTTTGCAATTAAAAATCTTCCTGTAGTTCCTCAACCACTTTTTCACCTGACTTGAGTCCCTGCAACTTTTTCCAGTTACTGACTTTAAAAAACACCCCAAAGGACACCATTTTGGAACAGTAGAGAACATAAAAAAAATGTAATCGACCATCTGAAGAATATTCTGGTTTCTGAGTTCCAACACTGCTATGAAGAGTGGAAAAACCATTTGAAGCATTGCCTGGCTTCCCAAGGGAACTATTTGAAGGTGATAAGAGTCCCTATTTGAAGGTGTATAATTGGGTTGTAAATAAAAAGTTTTTCTGAACCAGTCTCATTACTTTATTTACAGAGCTTGTATATTATAAAAATATCATTAAAAAATAAACTTTAAAAATGAATGTAATAATAAATAATAAAAAAACAGGTGTGAGTTGGGCAGTTGTGGGGATGGTGAAGGCTGAAAAAAAAAATTATAATTTTGTGGAGTAAATGCAATAACATAGCATACGAGTCAGAAAAGTTTTACTAAATTGGCCAGTAAAAGTCAGGAAAATCGAATCTTAAATTCGGTAGGATCGCTGCTCTATCTTCTTGTTTTGAAATATAAAGTTGTTTCCTGAATTTAATATCATTCTGTATAATAGATAAACATTTGTATATTAGAGATATTTGTTAGCCTAATTTTTACTTCTCATTCTGGCCTTTTACTTAAACATTATAAGTCATCATTTGATTTTCTCTAAATTAACATTTATTAAGTGGAGAATTAAGTGACCATCAATAGATGCGAAAATCAGAAGTGGTTCATTTTATCTACAACAGCAATTAATACGTTCTCTTATATTCTGTAATAGCCAACAAAATTAACATTTTTTGAAGAACATTTAATCTATTTTCTACCAGAGAAAATTGCGAAATACTCATAAATTTAGTTCATCAAAATAAATGATGTTCAGGAGGTTCAGAGTATGTGATTATTCTGCAGTCTTTATATATTTTTTGTTAATAATCAGTGGTACTAAGTGGTATAATTGATTGACTTAAACTCTGTAGCAATACTATGGATTTTAAAACATACAAGACTGAAATGTTTCTGTAAAAATACATACTAATTAATAAATAAAAACAGCAGGACAGTAGATAACATTCTAAAAAAAGAATTTACTTGACTGTTTGAGAAGCTTCTTCAGCAACAGTGGTGATTGATTGGTATCCAGAAGATGCAATGATGGAAATATTGTAGAAGACAGAAACCTCCACCCTTATAGGAATATGGGACAATCATGAGAAATAATTATTTTTACCATTACTAAACAAGTGTGAGGAGATATCTTGATATTGTTGGCTCAAGGTCAATAAAAGTTATTTGTTTTTTTACCAAGAACAGGATTTCATAAGCTGAGTTTTAAAGTACGAGTACAGTGGTAAGTGAACTTGAAATTGTGTTGTTATAACCTGCTCTTTGCCAATTTTTACCTTTTTTGTAAATTTTCTTTTTAATGTTATGTATTCGTCATTGTCCTATTTTGTTTTTGTTCTTAAATTTATTTAGGAGTTGGTCTGTTAATATTCTGTTTTATTCATTGGCTTCAGGTTATATTTTATTATATCAGGCTCATTGTACTTTTTTGTGAACGTAGAATGTTGCATAATTTGTATAGCCTGTTACTAAATGCTGAAAGGGTTAATTTTGAGATAATTAAAATATTTATGCATATCTGTGTCAGTTGCTTAAGTTCAATGTAGATTTTAAATACGTGTCTTGTGTTCTAAGCACAGATAACAATGTATAAAATAGATTAACAAATTTTAAAAGATCGAATACAATTTAAATCACACAGCATTGGTTAGAGCAAAATTAGTTTAGAAAGAAGGAATTTTTCAAATCTGATACTGTATTTTTCAGAGTGGTAGGTTACAGATGTTGCTTTGAAAAATTACAAAATCAGAAAATTTTAATGGTCACCATTATAGGGTTTCGTAAAAAAAAACAATCCTTGCTATAAAAATACATAACAGAAATTGTTTAGATGGTAGATTTAAAAGAATTCTGTTTTGTGCAGTATTTATTAATAATAAATAAACTACGTTTTATTTCATAAATTCATTGTAAAAAAAATCATTCTTATTTATGGATGAAACCTTTATTTGCTTAGGTTAACAGTTTTGGCCATTTGAGTAGACAGTATAACACAGTTTTACTAAATTATTTTTTTATAAAACATCTTTTTTGTTTGGTTATTGCCAAACACACATTTTCTTTCTATGTTGGTCTTTGTAAACTGAAGAATCAGGAACTCAAACATTGAATCTTACTAGAAATTAATTGAATTTGTGTGGAGATGCTCCAAAAGTGATGCAGCTCTTGCTTCAGCATAATTAAAATACGAGGGTTATTTATTTTCAAGGTCCGATCAGTCATGAAATTAAAACCAAAGTGAAAATAAAAATTTTCTTATTTGTAACAAGTACTTACATAGTCGCCACTCCGATTTAGATATTTGTTGTAACGTGGTACCAACTTTCCAATACCCTCATCATAGAACGGAGCTGCCTGTGTTTTCAGCCAGGCTATTGAGGTGCAGACTACACTAGTCTGCACCTCAATGGCTGTGCCAAAATGTTGTCCTCCTAGCCAGCGTTTCATGTGAGCAAAGAAGTGAAAATCGGATAGAGCCAAGTTCCAGGCTGTAAGGTGGGTGATCAAACACTTTCCAATGAAAACGCTGCAGGAGCTTCTTTGTTACAGCTGCAGTGTGCGGCTGAGCATTGTCATGGAGAAAGACAATGCCTGATGACAACATTCCTCTTTGCTTATTCTGAAGCCCTTCATAGACATTGAAGAGTCACACAGTATGAGGCTGCAGTGATGGTCGTGCAATGTTCCATGTATTCCACCAAGAGAACTCCATTCTGGTCCCAGAATACAGTAGCCATACAATTTCTGTTGGAGAAGGTTCGCTTGAACTTGTTTGGTTTACTGGGAGAATGAGATTGCATCCACTGTTTGGATTGTTCTTTTGTTTCTTCAGTTTCGAAATGGACCCATGTCTCGTCCCCTGTCACAAATTTTGTTCAAAAAATCTTCTCCTTCATTGTGGTAGCGCTGGAGAAACGTTAGGGAGGTGTAAATTCTCATTGTTTTGTGATGGTCGGATAGCATCTTCGGAACCCATCTCGCACACAGTTTGCAGTACTGAAGTCTCTCACTCACAATGGTGTAGAGAGCTGACCTTGAAATTTCAGGAAACAAATCACTCAATACAGAGATTGTGAACTGACGATTTTCTCGAATCGCCTCATCCAGTCGCTTAATGAGATCATCGGTTGACACTTGCTTCCTTCCCTGACCGCCTGCATCATGAACATCTATCTATACATCCTGCTTTAAAGTTCCTGCACTATTGTCGCACTTTGCTGTCACTCATTGAAGTTTCACCGTACACATTACTTATTCGTCTATGAATTTCAGCTGCATTAAACCCCTCAGCCTGAAGAAATCGAATTACCGCACGCACTTCACACTTGACGGGAGATGCTATTGTTGTATACATGTTTACGTGCTAGCTGCGTGTTCAGAACTAAACGAAGTGACGCGGTGTGATTGAAGGCCATACTAGAGATGTTGCGCAACACATATGCGCAAAGGTTCATCCAATTTTTGCGCGGGTTTTTATTTCGCGACCGATCGGACCTTGAAAAAAATAACCCTTGTATATAGAGCAAAATGGTCATCTATTATTATTTTGAATGTGCATGCGTATTCCCAGTAAAAATTCTTTTATTTTTAAAGTTGGTTGGTACGTTCAAAAATTAAATTAACACATGAATGTATTGCTCATTATGTTTTTAAAATGACCCAATTCACTTACTGTACCAATTATAGTATAAATAATAAAAAGTCAATGATTTTGACAATTTTATTTAACTAATAGTTTTTCTTTTTAGTATAAACAATATTATATAGTAATTAACAATTAGTATTGAATCCCATTTGTTACTTTTAGACAGATTTTAAATAATAAATATTCAAAAGCAAAGAACAATTTTCAGTAGAGGCCCTCCACCTTGTCACACTTGACAATCTCCTCCCACAATGCTATGTCATACCTTTTTTATTTCTTTTGTTTAATTTATAAATACCTCTTGATATAATTTTCCTGATGTTTTAAGTTTCTTGTTTTCTTTTCATGTAGTTTAGTTTCGTCATGTTATTTAAAGTTATTTTTATTTTTTCCTGGTTTTATTCAAAAGCGTTTTTCTTATAGTTTTTTTAGGATTTGTGTTCTTCTTACCTTTGCTGAGATATTAGATTTATCTACTTGTAAGTTGTGTTAGATGAACCTCTATAAGTTTAGATATGATGAAAATTTAAAAAGTGTACTATCAGGAATCTGGATGGAAGTAATCTTAAAATATCAGACAGTTGGTGTATTTAAAAATGTTATGTTCATTACATTTTTAACTTTAGTACTTTCTTATGTTTAATATCTTCATTTATTTACCTTAACACTATTTCATATGTTTATACTTGTATTTTAAATAATTAGTATGAACTATAATCACATCCATTTTTTATTTTATATTAACTGTATATTTTGTAATGCTTCTCTGATCAAATCTTTACTAGAGTTTCCCTTAATCCATGCATGCCAATACTTCGGTATTTTATACTTGTAGCAGTATGGAATCAGGAATTATTAGATTTTCATTCCTGACATGATCTATATAAGTCAGAATAAAAGATTTACTTATTTTTCCTTTCATATAAACTATAACTTGTATGTGCAGCAATATATGTTGTATACAACTGACTAATTATAGGAAATTGTACACCAAATATGACCATTTATTTCATCCTACAATTTACTTCCACATTCATTTACATTATTAATCACATTACTTTGTTAAGCTATTTTATTTTTAGCTATCAGAACAAGTGAATATGTTAGTTTGTTTTTTTTTTATCGTAATATCTGTACACAATTCAGTTAATCAAAAGGCCAGTGAATTATTTTACTAACAATCTCTTAAAGGATTGTCATTAAAATAATTGCTTAAGGGATTATGCTTTTCGTGATCGTGGTTCTGCATAATACATGTAACTGAAACAAAAAAAAAATCATAAGTATTTAAAAAGTGAGATTATGAACTTAGCCAGGTTTAGAAAGCAACAGCTGTGTTTCATTTTATTTAACAAAATAAACTTAATAAGTTGAAGCCTATGTAAACATGTCTTTCTGACATAAACACGTCCTCATGTTTTATTGCATTATTTTATTTGTTAATATAAAAGAAGTTATAAATTTAAGTGAAAAATTATGAATACTTTCTAATACCATTTCTGCGATGCCAGTTTAATTAAATTTGTTTTGTTATAGTCTTATAATTGATATGTAATTTCTGAAACTGAATTGAATAACATTAACAAATTGTTTTTTTTTTTTAATTTTATTTTATTTCTTCATCTTGACTTCTCTAGTACCACTTTCTTGAGATGGATCACCAGTTTTGGAAAATTCTTTTATAGAAAATTCAATTAATTTTACTACATTTCATAAACATATGTGAATAGAAGTTACTTATGCTCGAAACATGTTTTGCAATGCAATTTATTAGTGAAATGAGAATATTATTATGAAATTAGTGGAATAAAGAGGTTTTTTAAGAAAATAGCTTAAAAATTAGAGCACCTCAGTTAAAAATGACACGGTACACCGGATTTTACTTCTCTCAGGAAAGTACCTGTTAGACAAATAGTTTTGAGTCTCATGTGAAGTGATAATAACTTTATACTAATTTTAAGAATATAATAAGCTACTCTTGCCTTAAGACATAGTTGTATTAAAATTGGAAGAATGGGTTTGTTTTCTAGCTTTACAATGATGTCAGATTAGTTATATTAACACTAGGCTGTTTAGGCCTCCTGTTTTTTTTTTATGTAGGACTACCTCTTTGTTTTCAGGTACAGGGTAATTCAATGAATGCACTGTTATAAAATTTCAACACTCAATTACTTCATCATTGTCGCCTAAATCAGGGGTCTCCAAGCTTTTTAGCCTAAGGGCTACACTGACTCCTCCACTACATCCCAAGGGCCAAGACCTAGACAGTTCATCATACCAACATAATGTGATTTTGAATTACACACAAATTTTTGTTTTGGGACTAGTTAGTGAGTGAGATATCTATGCCGCAGAGCGCAAGGGTGGGCTCCATTTGCAATTTTGGTTGGTACTTAGGGGCAAGTGTCAATGATATTTAATTGCGGCAGAGATACTCGATATGCGTGCTGTGTGTTACATATTGTTATGACTACTTATGACCATGCTAAATGTACAGCAGTGACATCTTGCATAGAGTAGAGAAGTTAAGTGCAGGACGTGGCAAAACTACAGTAGTACAGCGATCTGAAAGTCAAGTGTAGTGTGACTATAGTTTCTTAGTGAAAATACAGTGTGTTTAATTTAATTAAGTGTCTTAAAGATAAATCCAATGAATTTTGTTTACTCAGAACCTTTGGTCTTAACAGTATTAACTGGCATTATTTTGATTTGAAGTTATGTCTGTTTTGTGTGGATTTGTATAAATATAGAAAAGAAACGAAAGATAGATAGTGAGTGCAGAACATTTAAAGAGCAATGGGTATATCAATATTTTATGATCGAGTCAAATAATAAGGCAACATGTATAATTTGCAATGAAACAATATCAGTTCTTAAAGAATACAATATAAAATGCCATTAAGAGACTAAACATTCTCAGAATTACTCTAAATTTACAGGAACGTAGGTTTCCTGTAAATTTATGGTTAGAAAAATATGAGTCTTTGAAACATGAGTTGAAATCTCAGCAATTGTTTAAGAAAGTAAATGTTGAACCAGAAGCAACAACTCGTGTTAGTTTCCACATGGCTGATTCAATAGCAAAACATGGGAAACCGTTTATTAATGGCGAGTTAATTAAGGATTGCATGATTGCAGCAGCGGAAGAAATGTGTCCAGAAAAAACTAATTTATTTTAAAACATCAGTTTGTCAGCAAACACCATGGCTCAAAGAGTAGATGATATTGCAGAAAACATATTGACTCAATTGTCTGACAAAAATTGACACTTAGAGTGGTTCTCTCTGGCCCTGGATGAGTCAACAGATGTTTCAGATACTGCTCAGGTGTTACTTTTTATTCGAGGGATAGATAAAAATTATGAAGTGTATGAAGAGCTCTGGATGTTCATAGCATTCACGACATGACCACTAGAGAAGATATTTTTAAAGGAGTTGAAAATGTTCAGAAAAACAATCTTCAATGGAAATACTCCATTGAAGATCCTTTATTTTTTCCACTACTGATAGTGGAAAAAATAAAGGTGTCGTTGCTCTCGTATCAAAGGCAATAGAAAATGACAGCGGTTCAAAACCATTAATCATACATTGCATCATTCATCAACAGTCCGGAAAACGCCTGGATATGTCAGAATTATTAAAGCCAGTCATGTCAGCTGTTAATTATATCAGATCATATACGCTCAATCATTGTCAATTGCGAGAATTTATTCAAGAGATTGGAGAAAATGACCTACCATACAATACTGCAGTACGTTGGCTTAGCTGCGGAAAAGTTCTAACGCGATTTTTTGAGCTCCAAGCAAAATTTTCTTGAATGAAAGGAATTGTCCTCTTGTTGAGATACGAAACATTGACTGGTTATAGAACTTATCATTTTATGCAGATTTAACTTTTAAAAATATGAATAAATTCAACTCAATTTAAAATTACAAGGAGAAAACCAGTTTCTGCCGGATTTATACACTCACTTTAAGTCCTTTCGACAAAAAATTGTTTTTTTTCAATCTCAATTGAACAAAAAATGTTTCATGCACTTTAATACATGCCAAACATTCAGTCAGCAAACTGAGGCTCAATTTCCAGTAGATTTTGCAATTGAAGCTTTAGGTGCTTTAAAAATAAATTTTGAGTCTCATTTTCAGATTTTGATGTAATTGCAAACAATTTCAAGATTTTTCAAAATCCTTTTTAATGCTGATTAAAAATCCTTGCCCCAGAACTTCAAATGGAAATGATTGATTTGCAGTGTAGCGATATTTTTAAAGAAAAATATTTAAAGCCAACATTATTGAAATTTTATAAGAGTCTTCCACTCACACGGTTGATCAGTTGCTTAAATTTGCTCGTGGCCTTTTTACCGCTTTCGGCACTATTCATCTGTGTGAAAAAACATTTTCCAAAATGAAATATACAAAAAATATTTACAGTTCAAAATTAACTGATGAGCATTTGAAATCGCTTCTGATAATTTTCACTAGTAAAATTGATCCACAACTCCAAACAATTGTCAGTGGAAAGTTACAGCTATAAAAATCTCATTAATCATAATTGTAATATTTTATTTCTATATGAGAATTACCTTTGTACATCACTTATTGTAAGTTTTGGGGATAAATTACATATCATTAATTGGAATTATATTTAATTTAATTATGTATGTTAGTCATTGTATTTCTTAATTGGTTGTTAAATAAAAACATTGATTATTATTTTGTATGATTTACTTGCATTAATTTTACAATGTAATCAAAATTAACTGTGGTGGACCGGAAAAAATTATATTATGAATAAAACGTGCATGTAGCAATCCATAAGAATGTGCTTCTTCAGACCTGTTGTTGACTGGCAGAATGAGTGTGAATTCGCATCAAATTTATTAAATTTTCACCCATCCATGTTGTATTTCACAGATTAGCACCTAAAAAGTACTAAAGAACATACTTGACAGTGTCGTTATGAAGCTATTTAACAATAACCAACTTATTTAAAAAAAGTGACTTATTAATGCAAGTGTAAAAAAATTAATTTTATTTATTACACTGAAAAATTAAAAATCGTTATCGAAATCATCTTAAACGAATTGCAAACCTTGTATTTCGAGGAAATACGACGCCGAAAACTACTGGCGATTGAATACGGGAGTATAGTCATGTCAGATGGGAATGCGCGGGGCCGTTGCCGCTTTGAGCCTCAGTCGTAGATTTCATGAGCTATTAGAACAGACGTCGGCATCAGATGAAAACATCTGAGGAAAAGCCTTTTTGAATTGATGATCAATTCGTCACAGAAGCTTGTACGTGGGAATATGAAAATGATGATAATTTGTAGCGTATGAATATTGCCATGCCTGATAGGAACCTCTGAATGAAAGGCCGCGACTTGAGGTTGGCGAGTGAGGTTTGTTTTACTACATAGATGACATCATCCGATTACTAATATGCCAGATTTGTATGTAAAATGCAAACACATTAAGAATCTTGTTATAGTTTAATCACGGAGTAGTGCGTATCGCGTAAAGTTAATTTGTTTATACTAGTCTGTTTTTTGATTTTTCATATGTTGAGTGCATTATCCTGCGTATAATATTTTTATAATTGTATTTAATTTTAGTGAATATTTATTTTCTTTCATATTTTTAAAATTGTTGTTCATAATTGTTCTACGAATAACAGTGGAGGATTTTGCGTTGAAACTTAAGAGAGGGAAAACTCTCCATGGTCAAACTCTGTAAATTATATGGAACCTTAATCAGTTTATGTAAAGAAGGGCTGACAGTTCCAAGAACAGGCGGATCCAAGCATACCATTTATTATTGCTGTAAAAGATGTAAAGAGAACTACTGCTACATGAGGGATTTCGGCCGGGACTGTTAAAACTGTTAGAAAAGAAAAGAATAGGATGTCTGAGGGTGAATGCTTGTTTCAAATCCCCAAAAAATGTAAATGGGAAAAGAGAATTGGTAATTTAGACGAGATTTTGATAAATATTTAGTCAGCCGAATCGTTTACAATTTATATTTACAAGGAAAAGTGCTTCCTACAGCTAAACGCATGTGAAAAAACTGAAAGCGGCTATTAGTTTTCAGGGTGGTGTATGGAGTGTCAGAAAAATGTTGAAATCCTCAGGATTTCGACGGAGAAAAACAAAAAATAACAGAAATTCTCATACAAAATTGTATAATACTAGAACAAAGAATACGTTATTAAATTTTTTTAATACCTTATTTTTTTATTTTTGTTTTCTTAAATATGTTATGTAACATATCAATATACGTTATAGAGAAGAAAAAAAAACAGAAAATAAACACGTCCCATTATTTATGTAGATTAAACATACATTTTATCTTCTCATATCTCAACCAAAACGTGGTTGGACATTTTTGATCAGGTCATGACATCGTCCTGTATCAAAAAGAAAACCGAGCGATAATCTTGTGCAGTGGCGGCGAGGTGGGATTCATAAACAACGCTCTGCTGATATGGAAAACTAGCGCGTCAAATGGGAATTACATGATAACATGAACTCCGAAAATTTAATGAAATGGGTGGAAAGCAAACTGTCTAAATCTTGCCCCGCGATCGGTTGTAGTGCCGGATAATGCTGCGTACCATAATTATCAATACAATAAGGCACCTATCCCAAAATCAAAAATGGTATCTTGGTAACAGGAGAAGCAAATACGGTTCATCCTAAAATACTTATATCGGAACTTTACAAACTTGTTAAGCTGCACAAATAAAGGCATAAGACGTACGTATATTTTGGACCGCCTCTTGGAAGCTCACCGTCACACAGCTATTCGCCTGCCATCATACAACCCGGAAATCCAATAGAAATGATATGGGCAAACGTAAAAGGATATGTGTTTCAAAGTAACGTCACGTTCAATTAAAATGCCGCGATCACGCTAAATGAAGAAAGAATTTGAGAAATACTGGTCACCGATATGTGAGAATGTAAAAAACTGCAAGATAATTGGAGAGAGAACATTTAATTGATGTTGAAGAAGAATTTATTATCAATTTACGGGAAAATAATAATGAAGACATGATTATTCATTCATCTACAAGCGAAGACAATTTTGGCGATGAAATTTAGCAACACCTTTTGAGTAACAGTTTCTCCATTACGGTAATCAAAATAAATATTTTTATGTCATTTACATTTATTTATAGTTAGAGTAAAATAAGTGGAATAAAACCAGGGCAAAAAATAAAATACATATAAATTAATGCGTGGAGTTAATAAATTTATATCGCGTATAAAACATTGGAAATAAAAGAAATGAATACGAGCATGCGACGTGTGTGTTTTGCATGACTAGACGCAGCAATTGGCTAGGCGCAAACTTTCAGCTCTCGTTATAATTGAAGATAATCCACTAGTCGACGCCTTTCTGGGTGCATGAACATAATAAATAATTCTCTCTTTTCCTGTTTAGCCTCCGGTAACTACCGTTAAGATAATTCTTCAGAGGATGAATCAGGATAATATGTAATGAGTGTAAATGAAGTGTACTCTTGTACATTCTCAGTTCGACCATTCCTGAGATGTGTGGTTAATTGAAACCCAACCACCAAAGAACACCGGTATCCACGATCTAGAATTCATAATTAATAACTAGTTATACCTTAAAAAACTGCGGTTATGCTTAGTGTTTTCAATACATCAAACAATTTTTTTTTTAATAAAAGCAAGTTCTTGCTATAAAGTATTAGAAATGATTGCATACCATGAATAAATTCAAAGATACATATTATCCTGCACTGAAGAATAGAATCGATGAAAACAAATCTCACAAAACTGTATTTTGTATATTTTATTTTGAAGCATATATATATAAAGTGTTATGTATGTGTATATACACATACTAGAAAATGTAAAAAAATATAATGTATATAAAAACATTTTTATATTTAGTTAAAAAGATGAAGTGTGTATAACAATTGTAAAATTTTTTTTAGTTAGTTGATATAATCTACCGCCACTGCTATTTCTAGATGGCATTGGAATTCGTCTGTTTAATTTTGTATACAGCATGGTATGATTTGTTTACGTCTGTGTTGGTGGTTCGGGAAGTGCTAAAATTTGTTTTTCTATTTTATGTTGCAAATGTATTTTACATTTCACTCAGCTTGTTTTTAAGTTGTTTGTGTTCAGTAATTATTTGCTGGAAAAATGCTAACACCTTTCTTTGAGTTGACTCAGACTGACGATAAACTTTTTATTTCAATTCATGCTCCGTATTCTAACATCTCCAACGCAGAAATTTATGTAGACAAGGATGATTTTAGATTTTATTCGTCACCCTATTATCTAAGGTTTGTATTTTACCTTTGGTTTAAGTTTATACCGTGTTCTTATATGAAGTTTGTATCTCTTTTATTAGTTGATTAGCAGGTTATAATAATTTCCTTACATCCTTGATAGCCTAGACAGTTTACAGCTGCAGTACTTTTACATTAAATGCTTGAACTTCGGACTTCTCCGAAATTATTACAGGTACTATATTTTTTCCATACCTTGTTGGAGAAAACAATTGTTATTTGAAAATTGTTTTTCTATTCTAATATTAGCGTAATGTCGTGTGAGTATTTTTAAGATTCTATAAGTATATAATTGCCGGCCTCCGTAGCATGAGTAGTAGTGTCTCGGCCTTTCATCCAGAGGTCACGGATTCGAATCCCGGGCATGGCATTTTCACACATGCTACAAATCATTCATCATCCTCTGAAGCAATACCTAACAGTGGACCCGGAGGTTAAACGAAAAAGTATATAGTTGGGCAATTAAAAATTACTGATTTTTTACCAACTTCAATGAAAGGAAGAAATCTTTTACCTATACTTTATAGCTTCTCAGTTTGACGGACATGTGGTTTTTTAATGTTCAAGCCTTATTCTTTTCTAGCTGGACTTATTTCCATATTTCAGGTTTTACTTTCTAATGAAATTAGAAATGAACTTAGGATAGTCCTTTTTATCTTTTATTTTGATTACGTAACTGGATAATATGTAGGATAAAAATTAAGTTAACCAACAAAATTGTTTGAAGATATTTAAACATTTTTTTGTCATCATTGCTTAGTACGGATTGTTGTAAATAATGATTAAAACTTGATGTTATTTTGCTATTTAAAGTATTTTCATATTATAATTTAAAAAAAAAATTGGTAAACTTAGGTTAATTGGTTTAATAAGTTAAAAGAAGGAAGGAAAAGGTATTCCAGCATTCCAGAAATAATTGGCAGCCTTGTTTTTGCATTTTTATTGAAGTTCAGAATCTCTTGCTTTTTCATTACTTGTCTGATAATTTTTATTGGGCTCCCCATATTTTATCTAAAAGTATAACTTTTTTTTTACATAAAAATGTGAAATAAACAAATAAAAAACCCAGTAAATAAATAAAACTGAGTTTAATTAAAAATAAAAGAAAGTCTTTTTTCAACTTTAAATTTTTACTTCTGAGAAGTGTTATTTTTACTTTTTATGACAGTTTATACAAACTAGATTTTTATTTTAAAAATTCCTATCACAACCCACAAAAAAAAAAAACAGTTTCATTGTAAAAGTGTCAGTGAATTTTAAGGAAATAATTATTTTTTGTCATTAGGAGATTCACTAATTCTTTTTCTATGAAACCTTAATTGTAGTTGTGATACCAGTTATTTTCGTTATAATATTTTTCATCACTTTCATTTTGATGTATATGATGACATAAAATAAATAATAAAACAAGTAGACCATTTTACCTTTAGATTCCAATTGTCGATTTTCCGGCGTGTTATTTATTAATTTTTATTAGTTATTATTTACTAATAATAAATATCATATGTATATTTTTCCCATTTAATTGGTTATTACCTTATCATAGACCAGTCAATTGTAATTCATCTGTAATTTTACTATGTTTACCCTTCATATTAATAATAAATAATTCACAAAAATATAATATGACCTTTATTATTGTTATTATTATTATATATTTTAATTTAATATTAATTATAATAACATTTTGTACTGGTTGTTCAACTTAAAAGAGGCCACATCACTCACTAGTTAAACTAAATCCATATTTTTGTTAGAATGCATATGGTGTTGTGAGATGGATAAAATAGTATTGAAAATGTTGGATGACTGGAGCTGGAGTTGAAGCGGAGAGAACTGTTTATTACCTGTGCATTTGAATATTGCCAGTCTGTGTCAAGCATTGGCTTTTGAACAAGGTTATGTAATCGTTTGTTAAAATATGTTTAAATGTTGAAGATTGTGTATTGTGGTGGTAACTTATTTAGAGACAAAATTTCATGTTGTGTGTCGGTGAAAGTTCAAGGAGAAATTTGAAAAGCAAGCGCTAGTGAAAAATGTCATTCAGAAGTTAAAAAAGTTTGTGAAACATGTTCAGTGTTAGACCAGAAATGTGCCCAACATGGGTCTTGTTATTGATGCAGGTCATACAGGATATTAAAGTAGCAGGTACAAGATCTCCTCATAAATCTTTGCGGAGACTAAGCTGAGAAAAGAACATTTCACTATGCTTACTCCCCACTACAGTTAGGAGAATGCTGATATGTTATCCGTATTGAATGCAGGTTTTACATGAACTAACCAATGCTGATTATGTTAAAAGGGTTCACTACTGCCACTGGTTCAAGAACTTCATTAGAGGCAACATTGACATTTTAGAACAAAGGTTTTTCACAGATGAGGCATGGTTTCACCATGGTGGGTATGTTAATAGTCAGAACTACTGGATCTGGAGTACTAAAAACCTGCACATTTTCTTTGAATCTCCCCTACTCTCCCAAAAATAGGCATTTGCCTAGTAGGTGTATGATGTAGTAAGTGTGCAGTTTCAAGAAGATGAACGTGAATGCTAATTCCAATAGAACAGTGCTACTTGCCATACAGTTTGCTCTACTGTTGAGATTTTACAAGATTTTTTTAAGTGGAGGAATCATTTCTCAAGGATTGTGACCACCAAGATCCAAAAATAGTTTAATTTTTCTAAACCAAACTTCTTTCTATGGGGTTGCTTAAAAAAAATTGTTTATATGGCAATCCACACATCCTGCAGTTATTGAAGACAAATGTTACCAATGCCATGCAGGAAATAGACGGTACAGCTAACAAGAGTTGCCAAGAACATGATTAAACATGTTCATAGACGTGGATGGACATCATTTTCTACACCTTCTGTAAATTATTACATACGTGTTGGCCAATAAACTATTATTTATAGACTAAACTAAGTGGTGGGGCCTCTTTTAAGTTGAACGCTATGAATTTAATGTATATTTAATAATTTTTTAATTCATATTGTATTATATTTAAATGTATATTTTATTAAAAGGTTTATTCATTGCAACCTCTTGATATAGCCTAGTATTTACTTAAACTCTGATAGCTTACACTATCTGACTATACATGGAAAAAAGGAGGTTTCAATTTTTCTTGATGAGAAAAGATTAAAACTTATGATTGTACCCTGCACCATCTGACCAAATATATGTGAAATGTAATTTATTTTATATAAAGCCAACATACATAAGTTGGCTTGCTTTGGAGAATAAAAATGGCTGATTCTTTTTGTGTGAATAGAAATATTAAAAACATGTAAATCATGTCAATTAATGAATATTTATTACTGAAAATAGCTTCCATGTAAAAAAAAAGTGCATAAAAAAGTGGTATTACTTGTTATCCATTAAGTTCATATAAAGTAATACCACTTTCTTAAGAATTTATAATGTTGTTGTGAATAATATCAGTTTGCCATTTTCTTTTGTTTTTTTGGCAGAGATTCATTGGACACCCAAACAGGAGTTTGATACTTATAGGAAAATGACAAAAAAAAATTAATTTTTATAAATATAATAGTTAAAATGTATAAATATTGTTTTGTAGTAAAATTGTTGCAAATTTTCAGATACAGTATCACATGATCCATAAATTAGTTTGGTTGATTCAATTTCCAATATTCCTGCACAGCATGGCTTATATACGAGGGCTATTCAGAAAGTAAGGAACGTTTCCACCTGACGCCGCCAGGCCTGCCCGTTTTTTATATACAAATTTTAAATGGGTGCTGCAATCGAAAATCCCGCCAGTTGTGAGGTGCGGTCTGTGATTCGTTTTTTGTCGGCAAAAAACTTAAAACCAATAGAAATTCATCGGGAACTGTGTGAAGTGTACGGGAACAACGTAATGAGTGAAAGTTCTGTCAGGAAGTGGTGCATTCAGTTTAAAAATGGCCGAACAAACGTTCACGATAAAGAGAAGAGTGGACGTCCGAGCATTGTGACTGACGATCTGGTCTCCAATGTTGACGAAAAGATTCGTGAAAACCGCCGTTTCACAATAACTGAGCTTTCTCTATGTTTCCCACAAGTTTCACGGACTTTATTGTTCGAAATTGTTTCACAGAAGCTAGGCTACCACAAATTTTGTTCAAGATGGGTGCGTCACTGAGTGGTTGAGATCACAGGCGGCAGAATTCTATGACAGGAATTTCAAAGCTTGTCCACCGCTATGATAAGTGCCAGAATTTGTATGGTGATTATGTTGAAAAGTAGTATTTTAGTCCCTCTTTCACATGTATATAATAAAAGGTTTTTCTTTTACTTGGCTTTTTAAAATTCCAAAGCGTTCCTTACTTTATGAATAGCCCTCGTATATTGCTTTTCAAATCATGCTTGCCACTCATTGGTTTAAATAAGTTTGTAATACTACAGATTTGTATAGTAAATTTTTTTATTTAAATTTTGTCTATACTTATTTATTAATTACTTGTGAAGGATAAAAAATATAATTAACTTTTTAAAAGTTAAGAAAATAATACTATGCATGAGTGTGTGGTCTGTGTTAATATGGACCATCCTTCTGAACTCAGATGTGTGGTTATATACCATATGTTATATTGTTTTTATGGAGGGGTCTACATGATAATCATAAGGGTGCAAAAGTACACTTTGTTTATCTCTGGAATTATATCGGATATTAAAATATCAAACTGGAGTATAACAGTTTACCTAAATCCTAATCGAAAATGAAAGTTTATAGATATCTTAACATTGGTCCACTATTACGCTGTATTTTCTTTTGTATGGCTCTGCTTCTTTATTGTTGAAAAACATTCCAATATTTTCTCTTCCTTAATGCATTTTATAATTAACATAGAATTTGTTAAAATTTTGACTACTGGTTGGCTTTATCTGTAATTGGTATATACCAATGAAAATTAAATCAAGCGAAGCTAAACTGTAGTTATTACACTTTTATTAAACTGTACTATTTTTTTACGTTTTAGACTGCATTTACCAGGTCATGTTGAAGACACCGATGAGCCGACAGTACATTACAATGCAGATATGGGCCATTTCAATGTTGTATTGACAAAAACTGTACCTGGTGAAAATTTTGAAGATCTAGATTTAATCGCTAAATTTCTTTCTCCACTTAAGAATAGAAGAGTTAATATTAAACCTGATATACAAGTGTTAAGTAAGTTTGTTAAACAGTAAATTATTGTCATTATTATAATAAAATTCAAATATATTGATGAAAACATTCTGATCTTTTCTTGTTCTTAATGCCTTAAGATAAATTATAAAAATGTAAATATATCAAAATACAGTAAGTTAAAAGTGTTTTAATATTTATAATGTTTATAATAAATAGATATTTCATGTACGTTACAAACTCTCTTTAACTGAGCCTTCCATTAAATGAGATCTTTCTACACCTCAACTTGGATGAGATCATTGACGTATAGGCATTTTAGTTTATGATTGGCACTTTCATAAAGTTTGTGTACAGGATTTCTTCTCTTTAATTTGAGTTTATTCCTCATTTCTAATCTTTTAATAGTGCAGTGGTAGTTCTGAATTAAGCAATGATTTACTGTAGAATCCTTTCAAAGTATTTAAAGTTTCTTATATTTAAATTTTTATCTTGCCTTTATAAGGAAGCGTGCTCTCTTTATCAAGTAATGTATAAAATCAAACAAAAAAACGTTATACATTGGTGCACACTGTGTTGAATATATTAACAGTATGTATAGTAGGAATTATTTAACCACCAGACTATAAAAAGAAATAAGATTAGTTTAAGCAAATAAATCTCAAGAAATATTCCCATCCAGGGTAAATAACTATAAAGTACCCTCACAGTTAAAAACATCATTCTATTAAAATTCAAAATATTTACAGAATTGGCCTATTTAATATCAATTTTTCTCTTTACCATGGCTGATAGTGGAATGATTAAATTTTGTGAAATATGCACTCAATATGATTTGTAATTTCCAAATTCCATTTATCGAAGAAAATTACTTTTTAGTTTAATTAATATAAAAACTTTCTTGTTTTTATACTACTAACTTTACAATTTTCATATGTTGTATATTAGTTTTAATGTGTTTATCAGAGCTCTCTATAATAACTAAAATTGACAGAAGTAAGTTTTCAAATGTGTCAGAACATGTTAAGAATTAAAGTTAAAGCACTAATACTGAAAGTCATTGTAAGTTAATGTAAAAATACATGTAATAAAAAAGGAATATTATATTTATAGGTACTGAATTAAATACAAATTATTAAGTTTACAAACTCAATAATAGTAGTCTAATTAAGTTGGTAGAACTATTTAAATAATGTCAAACGCGTATAAATGAAGTATCATCATTCGTACGTGAGCCATGGACCAAAAAAGAAAGTTATGTAACAGTTAGCAAAGTATAATTAATACAGCAATTTTTAAAATATAATATGTATTGTATGCTACCTGAATATGTAGCAATTTAATAAAAATGATAATTATAACAAAAAACATGTTGTTAGTGGTATACTTTTGACTGTATCTGGTAGTTAATTCTAATTAACTTGCTGTTAAATATAATATGCATTAAAATTGAAGATACAATCCATCCTTATCAATTAGTAAGATAAATTTTTCCTTATATTTATTTTACACGTCCATCTTTAGTTTCTTTTTCTTGTTTTCATTTTGTTCTTAAAAGTTATGTGGACATTTAAGTAAAACAATCCTTGTATACTTGTCAGTTATAGTTTTAAAATGAAATGGTAGTAAGATTAGTATGTAATTTAATGGATTTTATTAACATTTATTAATATAATTACAGTATGACATTAATCTTACTGATACATCATTGTAACATGACTTTTTAAAATGTTTATTTTGATGTGCCCACTGGGCTGGTCTAATGTTTAACTCATTGCAAACATTTGTTTAACAGTTGATTTTTGAAGACGAAGATGAATTTTAAATTCTTGTAAAAATTAGTTGCTGTGATATGGATTTGAATACTAGATGGTGGATACCGGTGTACCGTGGTGGTAGGGGTTCAATTAATCACACATCTCAGGAATGGTCGGTCTGAGTCTGTACAAGACTACATCTCATTTACATGTCATACATATCATCCTCATCTCATTGGAATAATAGGGCGGTTGCTTATTGTTCACTAGTTGAACAGATTGTAATGTACACATGAGGAGAAAAAAACATTATTTTGATGAATGTAATTAAAAATTTTAGTTTTTTTTTTTTATAAAAGAACTTATGATGGAAGTACATCTGAAAATGTGTGTAAATTAAGAATGAATCGGTAAGGTAAAAATGTTTTTCTTGTATTTTACTGCTTAGGTGAATTCATTGATTTGAAAAATGTTATTTATGTTTGTAGTATGTACTGCGAAGAAGTTTATATCTTCTATTAGCTGTAAATATTTACTTACATAGCTATGTGGTGAAATTTTCATTGATTCCAAAAGAAGCAAAAGCACTATTATAAAAATACATACATGTATATTAACTTTTTTGTTTCTTTGTAGTGTGTGTAGTTTTAAACTTACATATATTTAAATATTTATAAGCAGAAATTTTTAAGTAATTGAAAGACAACTTGACTAATGAAATTTAAGACCAATCCTCAGTTACACATAGATAGCAGCTTTGCAAATGATTCATAAGTGTGCTTGGAAAAAGAACTTGGATTTGAAAAATGTCTTTTTCATGTCTTTAAATATCCTTACACAATTTCCAGTGATCTCTGTAGCCATTTCAAAATTTCTACTGTCCTGTTTGATCTTGCTACAAGGCAGTTCATCATTTAAAAGTATGTCACCATCTTGTTGGAAAAATATCAGAATTCATCTCTGAAAGACTAAGGTTTTTGAATAATGTTACGATTTAACTCTAAATGTCTATTGAGCAAAATAGGTAAGACAAAATATTATCGGCAGTAACAGCAGCTGAACTACAATTTCTTTTACTGAACCTTTCTCTGCTCTGTTAACAAGGGTTTGTAGCATTTCAGTAATGAGGGTTGAGGAAACTTAATGTAGTTCTCTTGTTTATTGAGAGACAATATATGAGATCAAGGTTTTCTATTACCTTATACTTCCAGTATCTGAGCTGACTGCATCTTCAGTTAGCTCAGATAAGATAGTCTTTTCTGTTCATAGAAAAAAATTGTATACAACCTTAAAAACTAAAAATTTTATGTTACACAGTGCAAAATTTAACTCTTAAGTATTAAAATAATACACCCTGGAATACATTTTAAGTGTGCCAAAGTTGTGCAATAAAAATACGGTAATAGATTAAAAATTGTATTTTACATTGTTAATAACAATTTTTTATTTATACATTTTCATTTTATTAAAAGTGTACAATTAAAAAAGCTTAAAGTTAAAAATGTTTCTGTTTTCATTTATTGTTCTTAGGTAGCAGCACCAATGACAATGTTGACAACAGTGGTGATGATGATAATAATAATGAAGGTAATAGCGATGGTAGTTCAGATGAATGGTTGATAGATCAGCAAGTGCCATCGCCAATTCTGCAATCCGTTTCAGAAACTGTTAATTTTAATAAATCTAAATATGGCTTTGCAAATAAAATGGACAATGTTTTTAATATTGTTAAGGTATTAACCAGTTTTATTTATAATTTGACTTTTTATCACTTTATTTCCTTTTTTTCAGTTTGGCCATAATGAGATGGGTTTTTTCTAGTTGTTTTTCTCTTATTGATAACTGTTTGAAGGATATTTTTTATTTGAATATTTATAAATTTTTTTGTTACAACTCTTTTATTACGTAAAATTGTTTCTCTGTTTTAAAAACTAGCAGAAAATTGCCACTGATTAATCTTGTCTTGATTAAATTGTCACTTGATTGTCTTCAAATCAATCTAATAGTTGCAATTAGTTTATCCTGGATTCATTGAAGAGATATTTGTAACATATTAATAAACTTAGCTGTACAATAATGTGTTGCTTTTTATAGAATAGATAACAATATTCACGATAAAGGAAATGATGATTCATATGAAACTGATTCCATAATAGCATTGAAATCATGAATGAGGTACGAGTAGTGTAATATCTTTAAAAATTGACTGTCATTTAGTCACATCTGTCCAAAAATACTAGATACAATAATGCGTGACTCTTAAAAGGGTTGGTTGAAACGTAATACTCACTGAGGCATAATGGGAGAACAAAATGTTGCACTAAGTGACAGATACTCTCATCTTTTAGTTTCATTCCTGTATTACTAATGTGCCAGAACTTGATCCAGGTTCTCTTATTTTCTGTTGGTCATTGTTATTATAGAGTTCAGTAAGCCTTGTATTTCAATGCATCTGAAGCAACATGTGATTGAATTTTTAACAGCGGAAAAAATGAACACTAATTATTGTAGCTATTGAAGTTACATAACAATGCCATTTATGGTAATGAAACTGATGATTGATGTTCTGTGAGTAGGTGTGGAATAAAAATTTGTACATCAAACCTCGTAAAGTAATTATTGAGGATGAATCTCACAGTTACTATGACTGATGAGAAAAGCATCAAAAGGAAGTGAATTGCTTGATTCAAAATGATTGTTGCATCACACAAAGTGCATCATCATCATCAAGTATAGCGTATTGTAAAAATAAACAAGTAGGAACATTATTACATGATATGTAAAATCTATTTGTGGTGATTGTCGTGCAAACTCCCAGAAAATAACAATACGATGAAAGGAATGTTGGTAACAACTTCTGAAATGTTATCATTTCGAGGGAAATGAATTCCTCTTCAATAATGTGACAGGAGACAAAACTTGGGTACATCATTATGACTGAGAAAAACTGCAGGGTATAGATTTGTGTCATTATGGTTTGCCACAGTAAAAAAAAAAATTCAAAACGACCCTAAAAAATTCTCTTCACAGAATTTTTGGATTCCAAACATGTTTAAAAATGAAAGCTGGGTCTGGATGATTGACAATTCATGGAATCAACAATTCTGCTGGGCATTAATGCTCGGTCACAGAAATTATGTGGAACTGCTGAGGGACTTATGAAATTGAAATTTGGACCTATTCCACACCCTCCATATTTACCAGATTAGTACCCTGCAATTTTCACGCCTTTTTGCAAGAAGAGTGATCTTAATCTTAACATGAATGATGACCTGAAGTATGCATTGTGGTCATGGATCAAGGAAAGACCCCCCTCCCCCAACATTCCCATCTTTGGGAAAAATATGTTGCTGTACAACAATAAACGCAAGTTTTTGTAGCAAATAAAATATAGTTTTATGCCATATTGGTTTCATTTGACTATCTCCTTTCATTTGTCAGTTATGACTAATGTGCAATATATCTCGGCCACCTCTTGTATATTATTTGAAATAAATCCATTTTGCTTAGAAAAGTGTCATTAATCCAAAAATTCTGTTTTTCATTTTTTGAACTGACCTGTTCACTATATACTTTTCCAATTTTTATAATACATAAGATTAGGAAAGTATTGCTATTAGCAAAACCAATTTCCTATTTTCTTTAAATGTCTGTATTGTTGACACTCTGTATTTAATAACACTAATTTTTTTTCATGTGTGTTGCCATGTTGCCAACTGTTTAAACTGCTGTAATGAAATTGGTTTAGTAGCTTATGCATTAATGAAATTAATTTTATTAAATTTAAAAAAAATTGGCCTACAGGCTATTTTATTTCAAGTAGAGTTTGACTTAATGAATCGTTTACTAATGTTAATAACATAAAAACAAAAAAAAAAAATTCTATAATAGATTGGTTATTTGAATTAATTGAGGACACGTTAGTTAACTTTTGTCTTTTGCTGGGTATGTTGTTAAGGACAGTTGAAGGAAACATCATTAAATTGGTCACATAAAATCAGATGAATCTCTATGGCAGAGTGGTAGCATCTTGGCCTTTATCTGGAGGTCCTGGGTTCAAATCCTTCTTCAGGCATGGCATTTTTTATACTCTACAAAATTTCAGTTCTGTATTTCCAAGTACAAACTTCAGGCTTCTGTGGCAAATTAATTCAAGCAAAAAAAAATAGAAAAGTACATGGTGAGATGTTAATTTGAAAAACGACTTTCTTTTTAACTTAATTTCCACCGGGTTATTACTCTCGTATTCTGTCACTTTACCAGCATCCCAAAACCTACTGCATAAGTCTTTGGATGATTTCTCTACATTGCACCTTACATTTAATATCTTCATCATCTAACCAGGTGTGTTTTAGTGGATTATAAATGGGTTAAAGTTATTCAGGGTAAACATAGAATTTGTTGAATGAAAGTGAAAAAGGACATTTCCATTGAATTGAATTATGCTTTGATTTGCGTCAGTAGTGACAAATCCATGATTCACCCATAGTAACAATCCGGCTAAGCATATTTTTTTTATTGTTGTATTGCAGGAGAATGATGTTCTACATTTTGGCAGGTGTTATTTTAGGATCAGTTATTATTATGACCAACTAAGCTACAAAATAAGTTAAATAAAAGTCATGTGTATATTGAATTAGAGCCTGGACTAGTCATTATAATTTTGGATTAAAAAAATAAAAGTTAATTATTGTATATTCATGTTTTTTATTGTTTGTTTATTTTTTAGGATGAGTTTCGAGAAATATTTGATATAATAAATGTTGAGGAGACATTCAGTGAGGATCGTAAAAGATTAAAAGAAACAGCTGAAAACAGTGACTTCAGTGATGACCATTATCTTTTTGATTTAATGGAACCTTCACCATTATTGTTGGAATCATTACAGTTTAAAACTACTTATAGTGACAATGGTGAGCTGTAATTTTGCAGTATTTTTTAAACAATTCTTGTGTATATGAGTATGTATGATCTAAAAAATAAATTATTTAATTTGTTTGAGGGAAAGGTTTTAACATTTTATTTTTTTAAGTGTTTTCTTAGACATCAGTAAAATTATTTTAGTCTCAGTTTCATTATATAAGCTGTTAGATTGTTAATGTTATACTACTTATAGTGTTTTTATAACTGTGAGGTTTATCTCAGTTTTTAAGAAATTTTATTATCTTTTTTATGTGTCTGTAAAAAATATATTCTTAATTTTATATATTTAAAAAAAAAATTTTTAATAATTATTTTATAGTTGGTGGTTTTACTTGTACACATGGTTAATGCGCAATAAAGGTTAAATATATATTTTATTCAAATTGGTATATAATTATTTAGGGATTGATCACAGAGTGGAGCGGTCAGATATTCTATTCTGTTAAATTATAAGAATTAAAAAACAAAAAAAAACTGTAAATATAGTCAACGCATGAAATATGTATCTTTGTTTATGTTTAAACCTTTTGTGTTTAAAAAAAATAATTAAAATAATTTTCTTGACTCTTGACCAAATGGATCTGATATTTAAAAGTATATGTATATATATTTTTTTTCTTAATCATGTGTGAACATAGTTTGTGCAAATTCTCATTTTCTCTAAATTTAAAATTAATAAGAAAATAGAAAATACCGTCATGTGTGAAGCGAGATCTGTGATCAATCTCTTTATCCAAGAAATATGTGATCGTGCAGTTTCACTGACAAAGCAAGGGAGTTTATGGAGATGTGTAATAAATATTAAATCTTAGTTGCAAGTGTGTTATACATGCAGTTATCAAGTTGTTTCATATTTAATCATTTCTGTTGCCAGTTTAGTAATTTCAACTATAAAGCTGTCAACATTCATAATTCTCTTTAACCAATTTACTATTAATGATAAAATGTTAAAATTAGACATATTTTTATTTGTTTTTGATAAGGTCCCTTATACTATATCTGGTGTTTTTGATCTGAATTCCTTTGTGGTCAGTATGCAATTTTGTTTTTATCATGATCAGTTTTTTTTTTTTGGGGTGCATTTTCTATTATTTTAGTAACCTTTCAGCGTTATTATTGTAGAACATAAATTTATTTGCTTGAACAATCCTGGTTGCACTGATTTTTCATCAATTATAATATCTACAGGTATTTAAGAATCATTCAGATCCTATTTATTTGTTTACTATGATTTTATTCATATCACCTTCACATTTTTTTAAGTTATATTCATAATTTTTCTTTTTTACAGCCATTTCTGTGAGACTGACATTCAATTTTTTTTGTATTAGTTAGATCAGATTGATTATAATTTTGTATAGGTATGTTTTAACTCAGGTTTGTTTGTTTAAAATTTGAGTAACAGAATACAACTTTAAAAAATCAGTTATCTCTTTCTCGCCATCATGTTGATATTAAATTCTCCCATGAAAATAATCTTTTTGCTGTAGTCAAAGTCTTTTTCTAATATTTGTTTTAGATAATCAATGAAATCATTTGAATTATAACTTAGAGAGATCTATAAGAAGTAGCTCTATAAATTCATTATAATTATTCATTCTACCATATATATTTTCAAGTATCATATGTATTTTCTGATATAAATGCTATTCCTTATTTTAATTTAATATCATTATGTGCATAAGTTATTTTCCAGCCAGTGTGTGAAAAAATCTCTCACCATCATGTTATTGTAACAGTTTTTTAATTATTTCTCTGATAATTTCCATTGTTACCTTCTTAATTTATACAATCCTCTTTTCAAGTAAAATTTGAATCTCTCTCTTTTTCTCCCCAAACATTGTAATCTGCAAACAACATCGTGTTGCTAGATTATATACCATTTTACCTTTTACCATTTATTTATTCACATTTTGTCCATTTTTAATGTAGACTAACTATTATAATGAAAATATGTGCTCAGTAACATGAAATTGATATTGTGAAGAACATAACTTGTGGGGGTGCTTCAGACGGTCTAAAAATATATTCCTTTTTTATTTTAACAGTCTTATAAACATATACAGCAGTGTTGGAATAAGAGTGATATTAAAATATGAGATTGTGGATTAATTTTGTGTTTATATAGACTTAGTGAATGAAGATTTAGTAATGATATATAACTGCATGTCCATAGGTTGCAAGGATTATCGAGATATAAATGAAAAGTTATACTGAATAAAAGGTTAATTAGTTGAATAAAATTTGTTTTTCAAAACTATATTGATATATAATTATCTGAATTTCTCATGCAATTAATATTGTTTCAGTGAAATTGTCTGGTTCCGAATCAGATTTATTGAAAAATTTTGGTAATAAAGAATATTTGTTAAGCAAGGATGAATGTAAAACTGCATATTTTTCTCTGGTTGATATATTGTTTGCCTATGCTTATGATCAAAGAACAACTCTTGGAGAATCAACTGTAGAATCTGCTTGGACGATTAATAAATTAAGTGCTACATTATCATGGCTACAGGTTTTTAACATTTTATTATATTAATAATACTTAATACCTATCTTTGTTGATTAGGTATCGTATCTTTATCAATATGGTTATGCTTTTATTGAATCTGGGGCAAGATGATAAACTGTTCTGATCAGAGGTGGTCCCTCTGTGGGTTGATTCCCTTTCTTTTTCATTCCCTCATCCTTTATTCAGTCCCTGTTGGACAGTTCTGTGAGAATTGAATCAATTGCCTTGACTTCATATGTGAATCAATTGCCTTGACTTCATATGTGAATCAATTGACTTGACTCCATACGTGTGTCTGTGTGTCATACTTGCATTTTCTGGCAGCCAGGAAAGTATCTGCCTCTATTGGAGGTCAGCAGAGTAGCGACTCTTTGTCCCTGTGAAACTGCACTGTTTCCTAACCCTGGTGATTTAATGACTTCTGTTTTCCTTAAAATTGACTTTTTGCAATTTAATGTTTGAATTTATATTTAAAATTTGTTACATGAACATTTATAAGTTATAAAAAAGGAGTTATAAAATACTTCAAAAATAATTATGGTAAATTACTGTAAAATTATGGTGAAGATTTTTTTTCTCATGACAAGAATGTTGTTATATTTATAACTTGATTTTGATCTTTTGGGATGAATTAAGGAATTAAGCTTAATAAATAAATAAAAAACTGCATTGTGCTTGTGCAGCAAGTAGGTAGGAAGTAGGGTCCTGGGATCGTTACATTTGCTACAACCAGGTTATACTGATAGCAGGTATGTGTTGGCTGTACATGTATAGGTCCATGAGTACAATATGGGCCTGATGGGGCCTGGCTCACATCTACAGAACTGAAACCCAGGAAGTAGGGATCAAGGTTAAGATGAGAAAGGAATAGACTGCATTTGTGATAGAACATTTTACCTAAAAGGACAAACTATATGTGGTGACCTGTAACAGAATTTGCCAAAAATAGTGTTTTGAGAGCTTTCCAAATTGGTACCTACTCAGGTCACAAAGATCAATACATTTTACTCTGGATAAGAGCAGCCTAATATTTATAAATGATTTTCTACTACATTGTTTATAAAAATGATTGTATCCTCTGGAAATTAAAGACAAAAGAAATGATTCACCTTTCCTATTGCATTATTTTGTGGCTTGTGAAAATATTCAGTTTTAACTATAAATCATTCAACACATCCCAACTGTAGAGGAAAATTCTTTATTGATACCATGATAGTGGTGATAATCACTTTGGTAATTTAATTTTGAATTGTTTTATACAATATATATTCAAATTCTTCTCTGCCTTCATAGAGTTTAGTTTTTGTGTTTGTAGAGACTTTTCATAGAAAATAGGTTTATCAAATTTTACTTAAATACCTTACTTCTAATGTAAGTGGTTGATAACTTCTTTGTGATTTTCAGAACTTAACCTTCATTATGAATTTATTATGAAATAAAAATTGATCTCAATCTATTTATAGAAGATAAGCCCTTAAAATGGATTCTTACTAGCTAAGAACTATATCTTATTCTGCTGTGAAATAAAGCTTACTTGGCTTCTCTGAATATTAGATTTCACTTCATTGAAGAAGAAATATCTATGAATGAAAATATTATAAAGAAACTGCTGGTCTTTATGATGGAGTGGTAGCATCTCTGCTTTCTGTTCAGAAGATCCTACTTCAAATTCCATTCAGACATAGCATTTTTCATGCGTTACAAAATCTCGTTTCAATCCACATTTTCACACACAAGCTTTAAGTTTATGTGGTGTATTATTAAAAAAAAGAAAAGAAATGTGTTTCTGTTAAGATTAATATACTTATTGCATAGTGTATGTTTCATTATTGCAGTTGAATTCATGTACGTTGCTGAATGAAAAAGTTTGAAAAATTACTGGGAAAATAAAATTGTTGAGTTGCGGTAATATGTAAAATGATATTAATGCTTTTTTTAAATAGTAAACGTTTTTTAAAATTACTATCCTCTTCCATATACTTGTGTATTAGCCTAAAAGCCAACTGTTTAAATAATGTAGATAATGAATTTTGTTCTCAGGATAATACATAAAACCCTATGTTGTAAGTCAGACTTGATTCAATAAAATGATAAATTAACTTGTATCATAATTTAATAAGGTATATTAGTATTAAGTTATTTTATAAAAGTATTGCCTTTGTATGTTTTCTTATATCTGCTTTAGTTATATTATTAAAATGTAAGCACATTTCTTAGAATATTATCACATTATATTAAGTAAGTGATTGTTTCTTTTAAACTTTGAAATTAATCGTTAATATACTTTAGCGACTCTAAGAAAGTGAATAAGAAGATATTGACTGACTGGAAATGTGAGTTCAAAAGGTTTGATACCACTTTTGGGTTTCTTTATGCTTTATTTAGCTCAGGGAGTAAAGGAAGCATACATTCTTTGCAAAAAATTAAAAAGTCAGTATTTTACAATAATATCAATTTGTAACTCAGAATATGTTACTGAAAGAAATTTCTTTAATTTGAATTTTATTACTCAGACTGATTATTGTATTTTTAAAACTAATTTAAGTTTTTAACTCTACATTTATGTCTTAACGCATGTGCACATGCAATCAGAGAGTATAAATCAAATTATTATGGACTGTTTTTTAAATTACTCTTTTATATTACTCTTTTTATATTACTCTTAAATTTGGCTTAATTGAATTAATTTTGAAAAAAAAATTTGTGCATGAAATTGATCTAATCAAATGTGGTTATTGTTTAATTTTTTGGTTTTGGTTTTATATTGTGTATTTTGTAATTAAGAGTTTCAGTAATGTGAAAGAAGTTGTTATAAGTTGTATGCGTCGGTCTCTGTGCTATCCGCTCTTTAGACATTGGGAGTTGTCAATGGGAGTACTTGATGACACCATAAACATATTGAAGTCTGGTGAGTAAATGTATATTACAGTGAAAAATATGATCCAATAATTTTTTCCATGTTAACAGAATTATGTATTATAGAAATAAAAATGGATAACATCTAACACAAATTGGTCATTTACAAATATTTCCTTATGATAAAATTATGTAATAAGCATTACTATTTAGTATTACATAATATATATATGTCATACTTTTTTATTTTTCAAATAATTTTGTTATTAAAAAGTTAAACAAATCTGAAAAGCAAATGAGTAGTAGTCATCTTGAATACAATCTTTCTGTCTGTACATTTCTTATGGTGTATAATCCAGTAAAAAATTTTGAAATTTTTTTTCATAATGTATTCTTTTCTTCATTCATCAGTAATTTTTTTGGAAAAGGTTTTGTTTTAATGGAACAAATCATAAATATAAAATGCCAATATCAGTTGGATCAGAGAAATACTTTGTATTATCTGTTTTTATTGTTAAACTTTTTCCACTGTACTCAATTAAATGTATAAATTTGTGTACACGCATATATATATATATATATATATATATATATATATGAGAGTAAATATGCTTGTATGCAATATTCAATAAATTTCCAGAATCATGTTCCTTAATTATTGAATTCTGTTAAACATGTGATTAATAAAAATGATTAATTATATAATTATTATTTTATCATTATATAATATAATTATTGTTATTATGTAATTAATAATAATTAAAGGTTTTAAAGCTATTGGGTCTTTTCAACCTTCCCTGTGATCACTTCAGAAGAGGGCTTCTAACTGATTTTGATTACGTTACCTCTTGGGTGTATAGGAAGGGGAGGATTGATCCATTTGTTCCCAGCGAAGTGTTCAGATTTATGAGTATTATTAGATTGACCAGCAGTGTATGGCTAACTGCCATATACTGCTAAATATATGGCTTTTTTCCTGAATTATGTAATACAGAACATCATAAGATGTGTTACAATTGCACAATTTAATACTATCAAGTTGGGCATGACAGTATATGATAGCTAAAATCCCCATCTACAAACCTGCAATAATGCATTGAAATCCATTTACCAGTTTGTTTTCAGCAGCAGTTAAAATGGAGTCAAGTACGGTCAGTATATCAACATGGTTAAAACAATGCACAGTAAAAGAATTTTCAACAGCAGAAAATGTGATCCTACAAATATTTTTATAATAATTTAAAAGTAGTATGGCAGTGAAACTGTTGACAGGGGTACTGTGAGTAGGTGGGCTTTTAAATTTTGTGAATGTGAAGCTGGTAAAGTGACAATTGAGGATGCACTTTGCAGTGGACGACCAGTTTCTGTGACTGACATGAAACATCGTAAGGAGGTGGACGATTTGCTTCAAAGTGACCAACGAATCACCCAGAAAAGCATCACTATTCAGTTAAGCATATCTAAAGAACAAGTAGGCCATATTGTCAAGCAATTAGGTTACTGTAAAATCTATGTGTAATGGGTACTGTGCAAACTGACAGATGAACATAAGCAGTGTCGTGTCAAATGTTGCAAAGGACTTTTTACAGTGCTGTCGTACCAAAGGAAATGACTTCTTTTTCAATATTGTGGCTGGGGATGAGAGTTGGATACATTATTACGACCCGGAAGAAAAAAGGCAAAGCATGGGATACAGACATTACAAATCGCCAAAACCCAAAAAATTCAAAACTCAAGCCTCGGCGAAGAAACTTCTTTTGATGGTATTTTGGGATGCCAAACATGTTTATCTGACTGAGTATCTGGAACATCGGACGACTGTAAACTTTGAATGGTACATCAAGACATTAAGACACCTCAGATGATGAGTATGTTGCATTCAAAAGACCACCATCCCCATAATCTTGCAACATGATAGTGTATGGCTTCACACATCGCATGCCACTACAGAGTCTCTCCGTAAGCTGAATTTTGAGCTTATCCGCATTCATACTTGCCAGATTTGGCTCCGTGCAACTTCCACTTCTTCCTCATCTCAAGAGGGATTTCAAAGGTAATCATTACATCACCGACGATGAGATGAAGGAAGCTGTAGCCACTTGGATCCAAGAAGACCGCCAGAATTTTTCAGTGACAGAAAGCAAAAACTTGTCACACATTGGGAAAAGTGTATGAAAAGTAAATACTGCATTTTGTGGCTATGGTATTGTACTTGGATTAATTTTTTATTTTATTCCAATATCCCTTTTCATTCCCATGCTACCATATATGTGTAAAATTTATCAGCCGAGCCTCATACATACACATTTTTGAACACCGTGATCTGTTAGATCGAGAGTGTACTTGATGCATGTAAAAGTTAGCCTTCAAATTACTAACAAAGCCTATTATTGCTAAACAGAAATTTTTTAATATATTTAAAATTATTTAATTTAATGTAAATTTAATTCTATCAGTTCAAACAGTTCTCTGCTCACACGTTAATAGAGACTTAATTAATTCAATTAAAGTTCATTAATTCAGTTCATTAAAGTTTGTCCTTCCAACTGGCAAATCTCCACTATTATATATATATTATATATTATATATATATATATATATATTTTAAGAATTTAAACTTTTATTCAGTTAAAACAAAATTAAAAATATGAAAAATTAATTAAAATTAACATTACAAATTAAATTGTAAAAATGACGTCAAGGTATAACATCAATTCAAACAAACATGGGTAAAAATTTGGTTGCAAGTGGTCGAGTAGTTTTTTTGTTTATTATGAACAAAATATATTATGAAATACTGGGCATTTTCTGAGCTGCCCAGTATTTCTTCATCCGTTCAGATCTTGCTTTCTTTTCTTCATCCGTAAACACCTTCTTTGTTGTATTTTGTCGTTTGTCTGTCTTTTGTTTAAATCTAATGCTTTTGTCTTTTAGCTTTGTAATTTTTCCAGTTTTATTCTGTAGGTCAGTCAGGGAAATTCCCAATTCTTTCATATCTTCTCTAATTTCTTTGATCCATCCTACTTCTAGCTTTTGGAATCAGAGCTTTTCAATGATATTTCTTGACAGTCTTGTTTCCGGTGTCCTTATGAGATGACCAAAGAAAGAGATTTTTTTTTCCGCATAGTATCAGTAACAGGCTCTATTTCTCGATACACCACCTCATTTGGCACAATCCACCATTGGCCTTTTTTTGGTGTTTTTTATTGATACACATTCTGACAATTCTCTCTATTTTCAAAATTTTTTCAATTCGGTTTTTCTGAGTGATTTTGAAAAGGGTCTCGCTTCCGTAGGTGACTTCTGGCTGAACTACAGTTTTATAATGTTTAAGTTTTGTTTTAGCAGAAAGGCATTTTTTGTTATATGTTGACCAAGTTACTTTTTGGGATTTAATCATTTTATTTGTCCTGTTTTGCCATGTCACTTTTTCATTTAAATTATAAGTTATTATTTCACCTAGATATTTAAATTGTTTTACTATTTTAATTTTATGATTGTTTACCGTAATGACCAGAGGATCTATGGCCATTAGTTCAGTTTTTTTGAAAGAGATATGAAGCCCTATCTTTTGTGCTAGGTTTTGAAGGCTCATGATTTGTGTTTTGGCTTCTTGAATATTATTTGCTAAAAGAGCGAGGTCATCTGCAAATCCTAGGCAATTTAGTGTGATGGAGTTTTGCTTAGTACCCATTTTTATATTTTTGGGATTTATTTCATACCATTTTCTCATGACAAATTCGAGGGCGCAGTTAAAAAGGAGTGGTGAGAGGCCATCTCCTTGCCTCAATCCAGTTTTTATGTAGAAGGGTTGAGAGAGTTCTCACCTCTGAATTTCACTCTGGACTGGGTATTGGTTAAAGTTAATTTTATCATGTTTACGAGTTTAGGGTGAAGGCCCAGGTTTCTCAGAATATTCAGCATGGATGGTCGGTGTATACAATCATAGGCCCTTTTAAAGTCAACGAAGGTGATTATTAGTTGTTTATTATAAGTTTTAGGGATATTATTTGCTCTGGGCTACCTCTCCATGGCCTAAATCCCCCTTGGTATTCCCCAAGTTCCAGTTCAAGTTGGTCTTTGCATCGGTTGTATATGATTCTCCACAGAATTTTGTATGTGTAATCCAGGAGAGATATGCCTCTGTAGTTTTCCGGATTAGTTTTATCCCCTTTTTTATGTAATGGATGAATGAGGGCTGTGGTCCAGTTATCTGGAAGTTTTTCTTCGTTCCATATTTTCACGAGGCATAGATGTAGGGAAGTTTTGATTGAATAAACTGATGAGTGTTTCCAGAGTTCTGCGAAAAGCTGGTCTTCTCCGCTTGCTTTGTAGTTTTTTATTTCATTTAAGGCTGCGAGAACTTCTTGAATTGTTGGCGGGTTGATATTTACCGGTGAAGTTTTAACTGGAGTTTCAGTGTCAATCTCAAAAAGCTTTGGGGAGTCGTCACAGTTGAGGAGTCTATTGAAGGTTTCTGCCAAAATGTCAGCATATTCTTTATTGGTGTGGGCCGTATTTCCTTTTTTTCCTCTCAGCATAAGGGTGGGTGGTTCATATCTTTGAAGAGCCTGACCAAAAATTTTATAATAGTCTTGGGAGTTAGTTTTCTTAGAACTTTCTTCTATTTGCAGAATCAAGTTTTTTTGGGCTTGTCATTTGGTTCCTCTTATAATTTTCTGAGTTATTTCCCTTTGTTTGGTGAATTCATGGTTAGATTCTTCAGTTTTCTGGGTTTGGTGGTTGATCCAAGCCCGGTGTCGGTCTTTGAATGCTTTGTCACATTCTTCATTCCACCATTGGTGTTTTTTCTTGGGTTTATAGCGGCTAGTTCTTCAGCTATTTCTTTCAGTTGGGATGTCAGTTCTTTTAAATTATTAGTTAATTTGATTTTTTTTTGTTTCTTCAAAGATGGCATTGTTTATTAATTTATGTGGATCATAAGCTCTTTTGTTTTTAGGTTGGGATTTTTTGTTTTTATGCGGGGTGAATTTTATTTTAACTTTAATTAAGTAATGGTCCGATCCAGTATCTGTTCCTCTCAAGACTTTTACATTATAAATCTCCTTGTGATAATTCCGGTCCATGCAAACATGATCGAGTTGCCATTCCCCTTTTTTCCAATCTGGGTGTTTCCAAGTCTTCAATTTGTTTGGTTTCTCATAAAATAGATAGATTTTGAGATCATGTTATGGTTTCTGCAAAATTCGACAAGTCTATATATTATAAATTATTTTATAATATAGATATTATTTATTTTGTTGAAGAATATAAAAAGAAAAATGTTCTGTTGTTGTTCCATAGTGCTATAAAAGAATCATTGGTCACTTGGTTTTTTTAAAATTGAAATAGTCCTTCACCTATCCATCACTACTTAAAAGTAGAATTAATACATACTGTTAAAATTATTAAGGCTAGTATATTTTATTATTCATTTTATTTGATTTCTGTTGTTGCATAACACTTAGATCCCAAAGGACAGTAGACTACATATCATGTATAAAGATAACTTGAACGGTATTAAAAAATCAGAGTTTTTAAAAAAGGTATAGCTTGTATTCATTTTTTTTTTATGTTGGAACAAACATATATTTAAGAGTAGCATTTAGTATATTCAATACATGTAACTTTAAATACATATGTTTAGAATAAACTATTATTTTATACTGTTGTTTTAACATTCAAACTGTTTATAAACTTTTTCCTAAAATTTTAATGTAAAAACCTCAGGTCACAGATCAATTATTATAATTGTGAAATCTCATTTGAGTGTAATTCTTGAAAATATATATGTATAATATAATAAATATAATATATTATAATATATAATATAATATATTATAATAAATATAATATGTACTGATTCATAGTCTTTTATAGTAAATAAGTAATAAATAATTTTGTATGACGGAAAGTTTTCCAAATGATAAATAAGCTCTGATTAAAATAACCTTATAATTCACATTATTTGTTGTGTTATTGCTGTTTTTGGCAATAAAAGTAAGTTTTTACATACCAAATAGAGTAGCTTAAAAATGTATTTCAGTCTTCTCACAGTGATTATAGGAAAGTAATGCAGCTAAGTTTTAGTTGTTAATAAAAAATGCATCTCGTAACTTAAAAATGTTCATAACTTATTAAGTAAACGATTTAAAAATGCAAGCTTTAAAACAATCCTTCACAAGATGTTAGTTGATTTTATTGATCCTTTACTTTTATAGAATGTAAAATTAAAAAAAAAAAAAAATAATAATTTTTAAGTAACAAATAATTTATAAAGAGAGCTATTTATAATAAACTTGAACTGGGATAGGTAGGGTAGTTGAAGTGAGAAAGGGGCATGATCTTCAACTTGTGATTAATTCTAGAAGTAATATATATATATATATATATGTTATGATTCTTTATTTAGTTTGCTTATCTTTGCAGTATTTGTTTACAATTAATGTTCTTCGTTTTTCAGGTAATAGACAAGTATTGCGTTGCTTATTGGGAATACACAAGTTATTTAATAGTAGTGAACCAAGATATATATTAAATCAGTTGTATATCACTGATTATTGCATTTGGTTACAGAGTGATAATATCAGTAATAAACTATTAAAATTATCAGATCAAGTTTATGAGGTATGAAAAGAATCTATATTCATAGCGATCACTGCTGTGTTACAGCAGGGCATTATTTCTGACTATTAAACGTAGAGTATTTTTTTTTATATTGGTTGTGTAATGATTAGTTTCCTTACCGTACTTTTAAAAGTATGTATTTTTTGCAGGTAGGTGAATATGTAGTTTTTACAATCGATCTGACATAATATAAAATCATAGTTTAAATCTTAGAGAAATGTATTTTTTAACAGTCTATAGTTTTTAAGTCTTTTGTTTATTTTTATTTAACTATTTAAATACAGAGAGTCAAAACTTATGTTGCTTCCTTGAGCTTTTCTCTTACTTGAGTATTTGTTTCCTTTGCCTGTATTGTCAGCTATCATCCAATAAAAAAATTTAGTGTTTGAAATCTTTTTGAAAAAGTATCTGCAAAATTTTAAAGTCATATTTTACTTTTGAAAATTATGTTTAAATTGTAAAAAAAAGATTTTATTTATTACGTTTATTTTAAAATTTTATTTTTCATTTCATTAGTTAATATGAGATCTGGTGTAAATCTATTTAAAATATTTAGTTACTTAATGAGAAAGTTTACTTCAGTTGTAAACTACCTAAAATATAAAATAAAATTTTGTATTAAAATAATCTATTGATAAATCAATAACAACTCATTTTTTCTGTATGTTACAAGTTTTGATTAGCAACTTAAACTGTCATCAAATGTCTATGTTCCATTCAAGCAAAATTAAATTGTATGGAAGATTTAATGAATAAATAATAATAAAAATTATGTAAAAATGTGTATTACATTGTTCTGAGCTAAATAATGCCTGGTGGCTGTGGCAATATATTGCTTCCAGGCATGCAGAATTCAACCCACTGGGTTGGTCAAGTGGTGAACTCGTCATTGCAAATCAGCTGATTTCAAAGTCGAGAGTTCTAAGGTTCAGATCCTAGTAAAGGCAGTTACTTTTATACAGATTTGAATACTAGATCATGGATCCCAGTATTCATTGGTGGTTGGGTTTCATTTAACTACACATCTCAGCCAGGAATGGTCGATCTGAGACTGTACAAGACTACGCTTCATTTACAGTCATACATATCATCCTCTGAAGTAATACCTTATGGTGGTTCCAGAGGCTAAACAGAAAAAGAAAAAGAGGTATGCAGCAGAACTTAGCCTCATGCAGCAGCAGCAATAAAAATTCACGACTGATTTAATAATGTAAGAAGAATTGATTTAAAACATGCATACTACATATGGGTTACTGTGGTACTAATTAAAGCATTCATTCTTCTACCTTCACTTTGTTTTCTATTCACTTTTTTACTTATTTCTGTTTTTTATACGTACTAGTAAAGTAAAAAATAAGTTTACTAACGTAAGCAGTTCAGTAGTTATTTTTGGTAGCATTAGTTTAAAGATTATTTAGTAGTAAAAAAAAAGCAAAAACAAAGCGATATACTATTGCAAAACATATACGATATACAAATTGCAAAAACAAAGCGATATACTGTACTTGAATTTTTTTATAGGTTAAAGAAACATTAACAAAGTCAGAAGTCTGTTTAGATATTGATATACTCGAAATTGCAGCATATTCTACTTTAGATGATTTTATCACTGATGACAATAGTAACAGGTTAGTAGTCATAATAAAGAAATATCATCTTGATAACCTATTTAATTAATTTTAGCCGATTAGACCTTTTTTGTCCAACCTTGTTTTACAATGGATAGTGGCTGATTATTACTATTAATTACTTACTTGGTTTTGATAAAAACCTGTAGATTTACAAAATCTTTGCTAATTTACTAGCCAATATCTGTGGTTCTTACATCTCACATGATTCTTACATCTAGTGGAATAAAAGGAATTCTCAGATCCTTCAAAACAATATTTCCATTCAAAACTTTTCCTGTTTCTCATTGTTATAAAGTTTTATTATTGACAAGTCCATCATGTTAATGAGGATTCATTATTACTGAATGATTTGAAAAGGTTTTGTGAGTGGGGATAAATCAAGTAGTATGAGGATAAATGTTTTGGATGCAAACTAACATTCTGAACATGTTAGAATTAGAACTTCACAAGAGCCAAGCGTTCAGTTCTTAAAATTCCATACTTTTTTTGTTAATTTGGTTCTGTTAGTCATCTCAAAAAACATAAACTAACATATGATCCTGTAAATGATCATTTTATAAAAAAAGAAAATATCCAAGCTTCAGTTACAAAATTACATTTCAAATTTTGGAAGTTGGTCTGAACTCATATCTCACCACCACCTGTTTATCTATCTATATTAATAAAAGTTGCAGTAAGATTTCATGTTAAGTATTTTTTTCGTATTTTTTCTTTGATGATCAGTAATTAGATCATTTTAAAGTGCAGTTCTATTCTGTTCTTTGTTAATTTTTTTACTGCAATAAATTTTGTATAATCTGCATTCTTAATTATCCATTTTCTATACAAACTATTTTGATCTTTGTCTCCCTGTATGAATGCTTCTACATTTATCTCTAATTACTAAATAATCTAAACGTAAATGATTTGACATGTGTTCCACTAACCTAGTTGTATTTTTAAATGAATTTAAAATTTATTTCACACTCCTTTGTCCTTGCCTATACATCTTAAAACTTTTATATTTCTCTGTCGACCTACTTAATTATCAGTAATGTTCTATAACATCACATTTCAGAACACTGTGTTCTTTTTTTCTCTTCATGTTTCACTACCATATAATGCTTTGCTCTACATCAGTATTTTTAAGAATTTCTTTCTAATTCCTAGATCTATGCTCAACAATAACAGACTTCCTTTCTAAATGAAAGCTCCTGTTGCTTGTTCCATTCTGCTTTTTTTATCTGTCTTAGTCTATCCTTTGGAATCTTAAAGGATAGAGAATCTAGAATCTTAAATTTTTGGAACAAAATTCTGTAACTCTTGATATATTTTGTTTCTCTATTTTAAAATTGTATACCTCACTACTATCCTCCTTTTTGTAACATTACCGTAAATGTTATTTTTATTCGTTTTCTGCCACAATAAATCCATTCCATTCAGTATTCTCTATTACCTCAGTCTTGGTTTCTGCAAAAGGAAGTGTCATCTTAACATCCTAATTTTTTCTCATTTGGTAGTTACTCTGTTCTTAATTTGTATTTTCTTTACTGTTTTGCTTCTGTGAAAATAAATTAAATTCTGAAAATAAACAGTTATTCAGATCAAAAAGATATAATATATCACAAAGATCTTGTTAGGAATGAAAGGTGTAATAATCAACAGGTAGCAAAAGGAACCATCTCAGTATTTCCCTTGAAGGAAATAGATGTTTGTTCAAACTTACAGCAGCATTTTAATCTATAAAATGATTAAATAATAAAAAAAGAAGTGTGAATATGTAAAGACAATGAATATATGAAAAAATAAGTGATGCAAGTATGTAATTATAACAAATAAATAAAATTGGTACAGAATAAAATAAACTTGAATATGTTTTCTGAAAAATTTATAAGTATATACTTTTTATAAGTATTAAATGAAGATGCTTAGAATTCAGGCATATTTAATTAGTATTAATTAAAATTAAAACTCAATATAGTATTAAGGAAAAATTCTTTTATTTTAATTTTAAATGAATCAGTTGGTAGATCTTTAGCTGTTTGATTTTTGTTGTTGATTTTCTTCTTGTAAAAATAAGAGTAGCTTCAGTTCATTATGTCATTGTTTTGTTGGGCATTTCCATTTTTTCTCTTTAGCTCATGGAGTGTCTATAAGTTAACATTTAATATCGTGAAAATTTGTTTGACTTTGAAGGGCCAAAATTAGAATATTTCATATGGAAATATATATAGAAATGATAAGTGTTTAATAATGATGGCAGAATTAATGTTCTATTAAAATGCTTCAAAGCAAAAAGATTATCCAAGTTTGTTGCAAATGAAATTGCTTTGATTGTCTAGAATTAATCACATATAAGGAATCATTTTCACATTTCATGATGGTGAACTGTGTAATGCATTTTTTTATTTTAATAGTGATGTTGGCGAATCTTCGAGTTCCTCTTATGAATCAGAAAGTGACTCGGAGGCATCATCGTCATCATCATCTTCAACTGAATTAGATTCAGATGATGTTTCAAGCGATAAAGAAAATGAAGAATAATGTATGGTATGTATTTAATATTATTTGATTATTAAATGTCAAAAAAGTGTGGTAAAAGTTATGGAAGCTGCAAGACTTTGTAGTACTGTGCAGAAAAGTGTGAGTGGTTTTCGCTTTACCGTTTAGAGAGCCAGATTTGTCATATTTTAGATTATTTACTTTTGATGTCATTGATACTCCAGTTGGTATTTGTTCTCATCATCATGCTACCTCTACACATGCAGATCTTCTGCAACATCTAACATAGCTTCATATTCACAATTTCTTACTAGAATCCTTTGCTCACCTAACCTCTATATAGCTGTTATCTTTCCTCATGGTAAAGAAATGTAGACCTTAACAGTTTCTTATAGGCATACAAAATTTATTAATCTGTTAAGAAATTTTTACTACAATCTTTATTAGATATCATTGCTACTAAATTACTACTTTATTGCTACTTTAATCATTACTACTTTAATTATTGAATCTTCTTATGTGGCGTTCCACTTGAAATTCTGCCTTGTTTTCTTGTTCAGCATCCTCATCTGAGTCTTGAATGTATTTAAGTTCTTGTATTGCTTTTTCTATCTCTTTCAGAGAAGAGGGTTAGGACCTATAGTTGTATGTTTTGGTAATTAGTGTGTTTTCCTTATCCTCTTTTAGCTCTCCATTAAGAAGGTTGAGGAAATAATCTTTCCAAATATGTAAGCCTTCACTGATTTATATCATTATCTGTCCCATTCTGTCCTTGACCTCTTTACACAAAATGTATTTATAAAGAAAATTATTCTATTACGGAAATCCTTTGTTATCCTTCAACTTTATCAAGAAGTTCATCAATGTACTCTTGTTTTTCTTCTCATATTATCATAGTTGTTTCTCTGAGCAGATGATATCATCTTATTATTCTCTCTGGCAACATCTCTTTGAGTTTGCAACCATACATCTTATGTTTGCTTTCTTTCTCTTATTTAAATATTTTATACTGTCAAACCATGGCTTATTGTACGTTTTTCTTTCTTTCCACTCGCACATACTTCCTCCGCATATTCTTGTCCAGTGTTTTTTTTTTAAATTCATCCAATTTTGTACCATTGTCTTTTCAGTATTTTCTTCTTTTAGTAACTGAAATGTAATAGTAAGCTTCAGCCTGAACTTTTCAGTTTCATGTATTTGAGTTTTTCTACTGCCATATTTTTTTTAAAAGTTCTGTTACCTTTCTTTGACTAAAGATTTTTCAACTCACTTTGACTAGAACGATGCTAGGATCTAGCCCACATTCTACTTCCCTAATATTTATATCCATTAGGTTTTTTACGTGTGAATGATCTAGAACGTGGTCTGTTTAGTTTCTGGTTATCTTGTCTAATGAAGACAAAGTTTCCTTTTATTCTTCCTCAGAAACCAAGTTCTGTTAAACCTTCATATCTCTGGCAACTGCCAGACTGAGTGGCCTGACTCTTTTCTTTGATATTTCACGAAGATATTTTCGGTCAACTGTTGACCGTATATTCTCCCTAAGGTCATAAATGGGTAGCTGACATATTCCTGCCTAGCATTTTATAGAAACAATTCTTCACATCTGTGTGTCCTGTAGGAGTATAATAATTTATTTACGTATTTTTAAATTTTTTGTTAATTCTAATAATTGCAGGTTCTTTATTCTTTGGCTTGAAACTATCATTGCACTTTCTAGCCTCTGTTCATAGCAAAATCAACTCCTATATAATAATATCCTCTTTCACTTTTACAGTTATAGATAACCTGGTCTTTTGCATTTATTTTCCCACATGAGGCGATTTGGTTTGTAGGACAACTAGATTCATGTTGTAATTTTTGAGTTCGTCAGCAAGTGTATCAGTCGCTCCAGATATCGCTTAGATTCTCACATTCTATGTTCTAAATTTGTTAATATTTTTGTAATTTCCAGTTTTTTGTCTATTTATCTGTCCTTTATCCTTGTGGTCTGTGTTCCATGACAAGTTACCTTTCATGAAGTGGGGAGTCAACCTATTGCTCAATCCTAGAAAATCTTTGAGAACTGGTTCTGGGATCTCTGCTCTAATCTCCACATCAGTGCTAAGTCCATGAAGGGTCATTCCCTCCTGCGCCATGGGGAAGTAACAGAGTGCCTTTGATTACACCAGAATAGTGTTTCTGCTAGTGAGGAGAGAAGGTGACCGTTTAATATATGCAATCAGCAGAGTGTTTGTTGTTTTTGACCATTTTTAGAGATTGTATTAATTAATGATTCTTTATCTTAATAATAAAGAGGCTAGTCTGTAGTTAAAAAGTTAATTAAAGAAAAATTTAGTTTCTGTATATTATATTGATGGCTTTTAAATTGTTTTATCTTTGTATACACTTAGGGCTAAGTGTTTAGCTGGATTGCAACATTTATTGAATACAGGAGGGTAAATATTGTTCATATGGCTAGAAAATAAAAAAATATTATCTGTCTCTATTTCATCTTACTTGTTTAACTAAAGCTTTTCTTTCTCTAATGGGTTGGAAATTTTGCTATTAATTTTTAAGTTAAGGGACCACTTATGAAAATTTCTGCTGTCCTGAAATTGGTGTCTAGTAAGTGTTTCTTCATTTCTGCCCTTTTTTTCATGAATTTTAGAAAGTGGTGTTTCTTTTTATCATTTTTACACCCTGTGATAGTAACATTTTTTTATCATTGTTTACTAGATTAAAATAAAATTCACTTATTTTTTATTAATTTCTATTTCTTTTAGGTTGGAATGACTTCATTTTAAGTGGAAAAAAAGTATATATGTACAAAAAATTGATAATAAAAAAAATTGAAAACATTTTCCCAAATTCAATTTATTTTTGTGACAGAGTTTTATTATTTTGTTAAAGTAAGTAGCTAATTTATACTTACATTATTTGAGCTGTGTAATTTTTTATTAATGAAATAAATGGCTATAATTTACATCATCATTGTGTGGGTCTGTTGTGCTCAATTTGTATGTTATTTGGGTTCAATAAAACTTAAGATAAACTGTCAATAATTTTTCCATACCTGCAAATATCTCAGTACAAGTGTTACCTATCTGATTTGGTACTTGTATTTTGTTTTATTAATATTAATTTCATTAATAATAGTTGCATTTTTTTTTTTACTTAATATATTTAGAGTATTTATTTCTAATTTTACGTAAACTCCTGAGGAGGTGTTTAGAAAGTATCGCTAGAAAAAACATCATAGCAATAAACAAAAATAACATAAATTAACATTTTGAAATTCGGGTACATTTAAGGACAAACCACTGTATTTTGTAGTTCAAGCAGTCTAGTATTTGTTGTGTGAAAAGGAAGGTTTACCTTAGTGACTTTGCATCTCATCTCTTTCTTCAATGCCCCTTTTATTTTTTATTCCGCGTTAGAACTACTTAAAATAAGACTTTAATTTAATTGATTTCTTAATCTTGAATATGGTAAATCACATAAGTATAATTTCACTTTAATTTAATAGGTCTACAAAGTTTTAATGATTGAGTGGTTAATTACTACTGCACCTTCAGTAAAATTAAGAATAGTTCCTGGGATCCAAAATAAGGGACAAATTTAGTGGTTTTATTTTAAATCTGATCTGAAAAATTGAAAAAAATAGGTGTCAGAACTGTTTTTTAATAGTTTTCTAGAAATTTTTGGTAAAGGCAAAAGATTGGGTCAAAAACACTTTTGTTTAGTGTAAAATAACTTCATTATTAGATAATAAAAATGTCAAAATTTTAAACAGCTGTTTAGTTAAATGTTTGTATTTATTATTTTTCTAAAATATTTAATTCTTTTGTTTTATAATATAAAATGTTTTGTTTCATTTAATAGTTAGTTAAAATCTGCCACATTTTGATATTTGATTTTTAATAAATTTATTAATTCTTATTCTTGTATTTAGTTTCTTTAGACTTTAATACCATTTTACTTAGAATCAAATGTTCCACTAGTTTTGTTTAAAATTTTTGTGTTTTAGGCATTTTACAAACTTATTTTATACAAACATAAAATAGTGTATTTTATGACCCCAATGTTTTATCCTATTCTCCAGATTTTTCTAAAAGTACTAAAAATACAGTTCGGGAACATATTTTTCAGGTTCAATTTCATATAAAAACCACTAAATTTTCTCCTTAATTTAGGTCCCAAGAATTATAGTTTAACTTAATTTTACCAAAGGATGATTTCATCAACAATGTATGAATGATATTATGAAACCTGCTACCATCTCAGCTGGTTTGTAAGTATACTGAATTTTTGTTATTATGCAAAGGAAGATCTTTGTCTGCTAAACCACCATTCATTACAGAGCAACTTACAGTATACTGTGCTGTGTCAACACACAGTGTCATAGGCTATTATTTTTTTGAAAATGAAGAAAGTACTGCAATCACTTTATCATCCACTCAGTATTTACCATGGTAAAAACATTTTCACGCACTGAGTGCAGAATTTCTTACAAGTTGAAGTTGAAAACATTTGGTCAATAGGAATACAACTTAATATAGCTTGATAGCCAGTAACAGCTTTACAGAGATTGTCTGGGAGTTGAATAATTTCAAGGCATATTGACATTGCATGGCCCCTTCAAGGTTCCCTGACCTGGAAGGTTTTGATTTCTTTTTGTGGGGACGTATCAATAGCCATGTGTATTACACTTGCATACAATCATTGGCAAACTGAAAACCAGAATTGAAGAGAAAACTGCTAACATCTTTGTTGATATGTTATGTTTGCTATGCAGAATTTCCAAAAAAAAGACTGGTGGAATGTTTAATGAGAATCGGCTACACCTGATGATGTCGTCTTTAAAATAAAATAAGTAAGTCATTGATTAATGACATAACGTGTCCAATAATATTTTTAGAATTTCCAAAAAAGACTGGTGGAATGTTTAATGAGAATCGGCTACACCTGATGATGTCATCTTTAAAATAAAATAAGTAAGTCATTGATTAATGACATAACGTGTCCAATAATATTTTTCATTAAAAATCAATTTTTTAGATTATTCTTAAATTTATTAAAGTTATTTTCCAAATTTCCTATTTTTCTGCACCACCCTGCACTTAAATTTAAACTGAATTTAAGTTGCAACCATCAGTTAGCAGCTCCCAAGTTAACCACAAGTTTGGTGTTAGTGTTATCAGTTGCCAAAATATTAATAAAGTAATGTTGATGTCTTTGGTAGCCACAGAGGTCAGATGCCACTTGCAGACTTTAATGGATAGAATGATAGTGCCTCAGCCCTTCATCCAGAAGGTCCTGGATTAAAATTTTGATCAGCCATATTATTCCTTATACAGTTAAAAATTTTAATTTCACATTCCCATGTACAAGTTTCAAGTTTATGTGTAAATTAATAAATAAAAAAAAATGATATTCTTACCTACCTCTTTTAACGTAGTAACACTTTTGATATTATCTCTGATATAATTTGAAAGAAAGAGCCCATGTAGTTGGAAACAGTTATCTATAGAAATAAATATTTTAAAATGAAATCTTTCTCTGCTTCATATGACAAAGAACAACTTTTAATAATTTAACATTACGCTACTAATTCATTAAAGCTTCTAATTACTAATTAATTTAAAGTTACTAACTTTTTAATATAAAGTTACTGACTCATTCCATGCTATGTTGGAATATATTTTTAAGTATGCATGACTGATGAAAGTACCTTTAAAAATGCCACTTTGTTATAAAAAGTAGGTGGGAAAAAATTACCAAAACAAATTTTTTTTTTACTTTGATAAAAAAAGGTTAATTTTCCACTTGGAATATCCAATGGTTTGATGAGTGTATTTAGACAAGTAATTAAAACTGGACATTGCTGGCAATATTTCACAAAATCTTTGCTGAGAATTATTACTGGCAGTTTACATACGTAATATTGCTAGGCAAGTGTTACTGAGTTTTCATCTGGTATTGCTGAGCACTCTTCACAGATGCATTTATACAAGACAGATCTTGTCAAAATTGCGGAGCCTAAATCAGGTGAGGATGGGGAATGTGGGATTGGTTTGTATTTTAACTTCACAAGTGCCTTGGTGTTACACATGATGTTTGTGGCGCATTATTTGTTACACATTATTGTAGAATTATTGCCTTTGGATTGTTCAACACTATATACATATCTCCTAAAATTATTAACGTCTATATATTGCAAAGAATTTACAGTTGACCTGGGTCCAGGTATTCAGTCATGTATACATGTTTGACCAGAACTTTATCAAGTGTATGATGAACCATAATGCTGTTATTCCATGCTCTGTTGTTTTTGTTCTGTTTGTAATGATGCATAACATTTTCATCACCCCAACACAATATTGAAAAGGAACAGCTTATTTTCAGAATATGTCACAACATTTCTTTTATTTGTTGTTTGTTCCTTTTTAAGTTTGTATGGCACCCATATTGAGTAGATTTTAGAGTGGCTCAGTTGAATAATGTGTCTGAGTGGCAATACATTACGTGATGGAACGGTCATTTTGAAACAATTCATCCATTTCCTTATACTTTTCATCAATAACAAAAATTGGTAAGGCAGTGTTAGGTTCAGTCCCAATATTCGCTTACCAGCTTCTAATGCAAGAAATTTTATTGCCCACCTGTACACAGTTCTTTGATTAACATGTCATCAATATGTCATCAAATGGCTTTGGACAACAATAAATTCACTAGTGTTCACTTTTTCCAAATAAGAAGGCATGGTTCAATGAGTTGTAGTAGTAGGGAAATGAAACTACAAGATGGCAGCACCTGTTGTTTTGTGTGGTATTTTGGTTATCCGTTAAGTTGCAGTTTGCATTACATTTCACCTGCTCCTGTATCATTTTAGCCAATCTCAGTCAAAAGTGTAAAATTAACTTAAAGTCATTACAAAACACTGAGACTTTAAATCAGATTGCCCATTATGACCTTATCTATACCCCGTATGTTGAATTGGATAGATAAATATTTTTGGTGAAAAAATGGAGTATGAACCTTAAGTCAATAATGAAAAAAATAATCTCCTTTGAACAAAAGAGAGAGGGTAATGTTTTAGTGTTCTCAAGACAGAAAACTTGTGTAATAAAAAGATGTTTAATAAATTTAAAATTGAAAAAAGCTATTAGATATTAGTATTCCATTATTATTCATCAATGAAGTTTCTGCATAATTATTGATAAAATATCTGTCACAACTACCTAATTCCTATTTATACAGAAATCTTTTAAAACTTTTTTCTAAATACCAATTTTGTGGTCAGTTTCAATGGACTAAATTCTTTTATCTTTATAATGAGCAAATGCCTCGTTTATTCTGATTTCAGTCTTTTAGTTTTCCTTTATGTGAAAAATTGCTGTTGTCTTTGCATTTCTGAGGACATAGGCCAACTTATTACTAAGTCATGGTAATATTAAAGTTGTGATTTTTTTTTAAAAGTATTTTTTATCTTACATCTACGAGGATGATGATGTGCAATTTTTGTCTGAGCTTTATCTGATATTTCTCTATTGTTTGGAAGAATAATAATTTAATACACAATCTTCTCACTGTTTACTGAGAAAATATTTGGTGTCAAGAAGATAAGCCAGGCATTGGCATATTTGACTGTAGAGTAATCATCATGCACATCCCTTGGTATGATG